>NC_080674.1:137238280-138488280 GCF_030445035.2 Dasypus novemcinctus
TAGATGTGGTGTAACACAGGTAGGTAGAAGAGATCTTTCCTGCCCACAGATTTTTAAAGATATATGTTTCACAAAATAATATTTAACAATACAAGGGAGAATAGGAATTGTCAGATAAGCAGTATAGAAAAGTATTTTTTCGTGGTCAAATAAGGTTGCTTCCTCTATGTAAGTCGCCTGTGAGTTCCAGTTCTTTTTTTAACTTTCATTATTTCCAGATAGCCAAACTCTGGAAATGAGGAGTTACTTCCCCAATAGCAAAATGCGAGGTCTGAAGAAACCATCAGAATAGGGGAACAGATTCATCACGTACCCTAACATTTTGGAACAAACAAGAGAATAAATAAATCTAATTCAAGACTCTGCTAAATCCAGTGAAAAATCTATTTGCAGCATAATTCAATATTGACACCTGAGCAAATAGCATGCTTACAATGAAGCAGCAGAAAAATTGATTTCTAGCTGCAATCACCCTGGGTTCCTCTTTTATTGGTTTAATGATGCAGGCACAACAGAGTCAATGAGTAATTTCTGAAGGCCTCTATCTGCTCCTTCATGTGCCTTGAAGCTGCCAGAAGTGGAAATAAGTTACTCTTATGGCTAATGGCATACATGGGATCATTAGTCTACTTTGAAAGCTTTATGAATCATTTTCAAATGATTTCCCTGGATACATTGTAATATCAGCTATTATAGTCCTCTTCTGCTTCTCATTGTTAAAATCCACCTCAACCCTCCTTATTTTGGATACAAAATAAGTGTACCATGGCAAGCCACTTTTCATAACTAGGTAGGTTAAGGGAACAATTTTTATTTTAGTTATGTTCCCTCTAATTTATTTTCTGAGTAATGGGGGATGGGGAGATGAGACTTGAATTTGCTACAAAATTTTTTAAACACTGAAACTCAGGTTGACACATGAAATTAGATGAATTTTGGGCTAGGATCGATGTAATAGTTTTTTATGGAGCCTACACTATGATTTCCATAACAAACCATTTTTGTTAAACTATTATCTGTATTATAATATCCTGTGGGCTTAAAAACAATTAGACTGAGGCTTAAAAACAATTAGACTGAGACTTGCCTATAGCTAGATTTTATAAGAATTTGGATGGTTCATCCTGCAGGGGAAAAATAAAACTTATTTGAAAGTGAAAAATTCAGCCAAATCAGTTATTTACTACCTGGTAGATATTTTAAAAACCACTTAAAATTTTTCAATAGATTGAATTCAATTGAGCATATTTTGATTACGTAGGCACAGATTTTGCATCTGCAGAAATACAGAGGGAATAAACAGGCAAATGCATAGTTCCAATGGCCTGCAATATCAAATTTTTAAAAATGGAATTTTACTTATTTTATAATTAAGCCTCTAGTCCATCTTATTGCAGGCCACTTGATATGTTTGCAAGAAGTTCAGTCCAGTTTAATGTTTTCTGGGCTAAATTTAAATTTTATTGTTACCTCCTTCCCCCCATCCAAATTTAAATTCTTCAGGCATCATGTAGTTGCTGTCTGCTAGCTCTGTGGGGATGGAAAGGAGGTTAGCTTATGTAATTAACCAATCATTGGTAAAAGCTAAAAGTCCCCCATGTATTTGTTCTCCCACCTCCCCCACTGTGGGTCCCACAGCAAAGGATAAATCGGGGTGGGGGTGGGAGTGTACAAAGGAAAGAGAAAAGGGGAGCAAATAGGAAACACGCTTAAATGACTAATAAAGAAGCTAAAAAAAAAGTTAATCTGAAGAAAAATAAACTGAAAACAAGGAAATCCCAGCTTCCCTTTTGTGTTTCCCCTTCAGAAACTCATGGTCATTCTATACAGAACCTGAACACAGGAAAGATCCTGTAAGTAAATGGGCTAGCTCTCGCAGGACCACTTGCATTCATATCACATGCTTAGTTGCGGAATTAAAGATGATGTGTTTTTTTCTTTGAAATACAGCAGCAGCAAACAGTTGGGAGAGATTTTTTGTGAGCTGGGCACCCTTTTTGAAAATTCCCTAAATATCCTTCTTTATATAGGTAGCTGGCTACATTCATGTTGAAAGAGTCACAGTTAATGGAACAATGAAAATTTGCACATTGAGGAATACTATATTGGGTACAAGTGAGTCATGATTTTGTAATTAATTTCATCTTCTGTCTCCTGTTCAATACAATGTCAGAACCTGCATACCTGCCTCACTATATATAGGATATATGGATAATTTTTCTCAGCTTTTAGGTTCCAATTTCTTTGTGATGCCATAATGTAAGGTGTCTCACTATGTGTTTCTTAAAATATCCTAAGAATCTTACAATAATTGTATACATTAGTCCAATGTTCTTTGTTCCTGCCTCATTTTGTCCATTTTAGCTATTGAGTTGCAATCCATCCCTCTCACTTGGCACTTTGTTTTCTGTTTCATTGTAATCTATTTTCTTTTATTCTGAGGATGCAGCTCAGAATAAAGATCTTTTTTTTTCAGCTTTATTGAAGTATAATTTACACACCACAAAATTCACCCATTTTAAGTATACATATCAAAGTACATTTATAGTTGTGCAAACATCACAACCATCCAGTTTTATAATTTTTCCATCACGCCATAAATTGGTGTGGTCCATCTTTTTGATCATAGTCATAGTAGTGGTTGTGTTGTGGTACCTCATTGCAGTTTTAATTTGCATTTACCTAATGACTAATGAGGTTGAGCACTTTTTCATGGTGCTTATTAGTTATGTGTATGCTTTCTTTAGTGAATTGTCCATTAAAAATGAGTCCCTCTATTTTTTTAATTGAAATTTGTGTCTTATTATTGAGCTGTAAGAGTGCTATACATTGTATATATAATTCCTTTTTCTCCAAGTCTGTGGCTTTCCTTTTTATTTTCTTAAGGGTGCTTTTTTAAACAAAAAAAGATTTAAATATTAATTAAGACTAGTTTACTTTATTAGATTTATTTTATGAAGTTCAATATATTTTCTTTTATGATTCAAACTTTAGTGTTGTTTCTACCAGTTCTTTACCTAAAACATGGTAATGAAGACTTTTCTCTTACATTTTCTTCAAGAAATATTATACTTTTAGCTGGAAAATATAAGTCTCTGATCCACTTTGAATTGATTTTTGAGTATGGTATAAGGTAAAATTCTAATATGGTTTTTCTTACACATGCAAAAACAATATTCCAACCCCAATTGTTGAAAAAAATTCCTTTCCCTATTGAATTTTCTTGGCACATTTCTTAAAAATCAATTCACCATAAACATAAATGTTTATTTCTCAACTTTTGATTCTGTCCCAGTGACTTATATATCTATCTTTATAACATTACTTCAGATCGCCTTAGCTTTGGAGTGATTTCTGAAATTGATTTGTATTAAATATTCTAACTTTGTTCTTTTCCAAATTGCTTTGACACTTCTAGGTCCTTTGCATTTCCATAAATATTTTGGCATGAGATTATTGATTACAATACAAAGCATGCTAGGATTTGGATAGAGATTGCATTGCATATATATAGCAATTAAGAAGACTTGCCATTATTGAGTCTTCCAATCCATGAACATAGAATATCTTCATATTTATTTAAATATTTTTCAATTCTTCTCAGCATGTCTTTTTAAGGTGATTAAAATATTCTTTCAATTTATTCCTAAGCATTTTAATCTTTTTGTAGCTATTGTAAATGAGATTGCTTTCTTAACTTTATTCCTATATTGTTCATTGTTAGTGTGTAGAAATACAATTGATTTTTGTATATTGATTTTGTATCCTGCAAACTTGCTAACATATGAATTGTTCATTATAATTTTTAGTGAGTTCCTTAGGAATTTCTAAATAAATTCTGATTTGCTAACATTTTATTGAGGATTTTTATGTCTAGACTCCTAAGAGAGATTAGTCTGTAACTTTATTTTCCTGTTATGCTTTTGACTGTTTTTGAGTAATATTGGACTTGTAGAATGAGTTAGGAAGTGGTCCTTCCTCTTCTTTTATTCAAAAGAACTTGTGAAATTGGTATAAATTTTTCTTAAATGTTTGGTAGAATTTATCAATTAAGCCATCTAAATGTGAAATTTTCTTTCCAGATATTTTTGGCATATGTACATTTTAGGTAAACAGGTATCTTTGTAATTGCACTACTTCTTTCCTATGTATATAGTCTAGTCTAATTATGTTCTGTCTGAGAACATATGTTCAATACTATAGATTAGCTCACATAGCTTTCATTTTACCCTTCTTTTATACTGCTTACATTTACTTAAGAACTTAGGACCCTAAAATATGCATTTTTTTCAGTATCCATTGCAGATACAGTTCTGATTTTTCCACACACCAACTCCATATAAATAAAATCTGTAAAGTAAAAGTGGACAAAGAGTTTCTCTTACTCTTTCTTTCGTCTGTGTTTGCTGATAAATAAATTCACTGAAACATGAAGATTTTCAGTGACTACATCCCACTGCCAATTCTTCAGCCTTCTGATTATCAGGGGGTGTTGGAGCAGGTGTCAGCAGAAGTGATGCAATTTTGGTTGACATCATGGAGGTGTCTTAGAACTCAATAGATTCAGAGTGGTTTAAATACCAGAGCTCCCCTGGTGGGTCATTTCTGTATTGTTCTGAAAGTTCCTGTTAAATGTCCATCATAGAACTGGTTCTTCTACCCTCCAATAATTTCTTAACCATCTCATTTTACCCCCTTTTTGGTTAAAATACCTAGAATAACTTTTATTTCATGCACTGGGACATGGCTGACAAAGTATTTGGAACCATGAGTGGTTGATACAACAAACACTCAACAACGGGAATCTGGGATTGCTTATCTGACTTATTTAGGCTTGAAAGCAGTGATGTTCCTATTAAAGATGAGAAATTAGGGCACTATTAGTCCATCCCACATTGTGACAAAATAGTTCCTTAAAATTATAATTTGTAGGCATCAGCAGTGATGTGGTTATTGAGGGTAAGACTCTAGCACATTGAGTAATTGTTGTAATGGAAAATTATGGTTGGAATAGGGAATATAAGGGCAGTAGTATAGGGTGGCTTTTCCTCACTTGGTGAAGATCCTGACGATAGAAATGATAGGCTCAGGGTTTAAACGCTTAGATCAATCCAAGAGAGAGAGGGAAAGTTATGATTTACCTAAATAACTCATTTCTCTGGATGCAGGGCTGATATGATAGCAAATATAATGATGAGCCTAATATTGCTAGTTGCTAAATTAAAAGTTGATCTCACACTCTAGCTCTTACAAGTGAAAACTAGAACATTGGTTGGGAAAGACTAGGAGACTGAGTATTGGAATTGGAACATTTTCATAAATTCTGATAATTCTTAAATCCCTGAACCTCCAGATCTCACTGAAGCTCCCTTACCAGCAGATACATCTTCTCCTCTGACTGATGACGCTTACATGACCCTGCTTGCAGACCCTGTAATGACTTCACTTTGCAAGAGGAAGTCAAGTATCTTCATGACTCTCCCCTCCCAACATTCATTGCCTTCAGACTTTTTTTTTAAGATTTATTTATTTATTTTCATTTCTCTCCCCTCCTTCCCCCCACCCCAGGTATCTGTTCTCTGCTCTCTGTGTCCATTCACTGCATGTTCTTCTTTGTCCGCTTCTGTTGTTGTCAGCGGGATGGGAATCTGTGTTTCTTTTTGTTGCGCCATCTTGCTGTGTCAACTCTCCATGTGTGCGGCATCATTCCTGGGCAGGCTGCACTTTCTTTCACACTGGGCAGCTCTCATTATGGGGTGCACTCCTTGCACATGGGGCTCCCGTACGTGAGGGACACCCCTGCATGGCACAGCACTCCTTGTGCGCATCAGCACTGCACATGGGTCAAGGAGGCCCGGGGTTTGAACCACGGACCTCCCTTGTGGTAGACAGATGCCCTAACCACTGGGCCAAATCTGCTTCCCCAGACTTTTTAATTATTATCACACCCCATGTGCCCAGGTAAACAAATCTAACCAGGAAGGAGAAAACTTAAACACCTAATGAAACACAAAATTGTGCTAAATTATATTGACAAAAAATAGGGGAATATGTGTACAATAGTTGCTTATGACACTTGAACATGAAGGAAAAAAATTAAATTATAGATGGACTCAACTGTATCAAATGGTTGCCATTGCCAGGGATGTTTATATTCCATGTGCTTGTTTGACAAACAGAAGGTGGTTCTAGTACTTTGCTCTGTTGAATTAAACTTGAATTAAAGGTGATTTATGCTACACAGAGTTGAGATGACAGAATTTTTTTCATACAATATAGAAGAAGTAAATAAGAATGTCTAAAAGAAATTAATCATTTCTCCTCAGCATACTTGTTCAGATGGACAACCAACACATTTTGCATTTGTTTCATTATGATCAGTATGAGTGTGATGAATAGAGTACTGATTTAAGCCACTACGATGTAATCAGATCACATCATCTAAATCCCAGACTTGATCTAGTTTACAGACCCAAAAACCTTTTACTGAAATGGAAGTCAAATCCTCTTTAGGAAGTTCTATATTATACCACTTCAAGTACCTAGTTCAAATCTTCCTCCTAGCCCTTTCCGATAGAAGGTATAATTATTTCCCCCAGTGTCTGAAAAGAGGGAAAAATTCACACATTTTGGGTATTACTTCCTTTGAGCCTCAATACTAAGTATTTTAATTCCTGGAAATACAGTTTGCCACTGTGAGCCTCAGGTCTGAGTGGAGGCTTATGAGGGTTAGATTATGGATATTTGGGTATAGGGACTCGTGCTCTTGTCATTTCCCCTATTTGTAAATATATAGTGGAGAAGATATACTTACTAACTAATAGAACGCCACTAACTTTCAGAGGACCATTATGGTAGGACAGACCATATAGAAACCCAAGAACTGTTTCTCTCTCCCAAAATAGTCAACTCAAAATAATAGCACTTTCTGGAGACAGTCACAGAAATCAGTGCCACCACAGAAGTCTAAAAAATGCAGAGGATTACAGTGATGCACGTGATGACTATAATTGCTGCTATTGATCCAGATGCTTTCTCTTTATTGGAGTAAACCCCCCACAACTCCTGACATTGGGCATAGAGCTAGCTTGTGATTTTTCATCATGTTAACAATCAGAGGACACTAAGGAATTTGTTTTTAATGCCAGAAGCAGGATACCTTCACTGACTTAAATTAAGATTGTGTCAAATCTTCAGTGCTTCATTATAAATTTAGCCAACACAAGTTTATTGTCTCACCATCCCATAGGATATCACAATAGTGTTCTCCACATTGATGGCATTCGTTTCATCATTTCCCTATGTCGCACTGAAATGCTCAGATGTAGAGTCTCTTGGAAATGGTTGATTGAAACAATGAACTCCTGAAGTAGTGGATTTGTTAACCACGACCTAGATTCCAGAGGTAAAATGGAAAAGAAGGCACAGAGGGAAAAGGAAGCAGTACATGGGCAATCAGGTCAGGCAGAAATAGCATCCTCCGACAGAAAAGGAGGAATTGCCAGTCTTTCAAGGCGGCTAAAGGGGCTTTGATGTTTAAGGTTTTCTGTGTCATCCCAATATACCTGTATATTTCCATTCCAGTTCCCATGGTGCCACTCTTCCAGCCAGTACTTTAGTTTTCCCATAAGAGATTTAGTGATGTTTCAAATTAAAATTATTTAATTCAGCAACTAGCAAAATCAAAGTTAAAACTGATTTTTAAAAAATAATTTTAACACTGTGGGACTAAGATTAGAAAGTCTTTAGTAAACTTGTAGAAAGTTCCTGATTCCTAAAACATTATTTGAGCCAGTAAATTATATCAATGGCCTTTCCATTGTCTTTCTTGAAGCTCACTAGTACAAAGAGAGGAAGTTTAAGCCCTTCATATTGTTCTTAGGGATTACAAGGTCTCAGAAGCTTTGCCTTCAATCTACTTTTAATCACTCTGCTCTCTGTGTCCATTTGCTTCACTCTTCTGTGTTTTGGTTTTTTTTTTTTTGCTTTGTCAGGTGAGCCTGCCTTCACAAGGAGGCCCCAGGTTGTGAACCCAGGGCCTCCCATATGGTTGATGGGAACCCAACTGATTGAGCCACAGCCGCTTCTCTCAATCTAATTTTTATTTTAGGAGAATGCACTTGATAATTTAATTAGTTGTTTGTCCTTGCTAATTATGGGTTTCCAGAATCACATCATCAAATACTAGTAAGATTTTTTCTAATATCATATAACTAATTGTTAATTGTTATTTCCTTCAAGTTCTGTTTCCAGCAACCATTGAAGATACTAAATACTTTATTAGTCCCTTTTCTTAATTGAAAATGACACAAATTATTCTAGATAGTTTAAATAGAAGATAAATGTATTTACAGACCTGATAGCAAAAGCAGACAGTCAGACTTGGGGGCAATGCATGGAGAAACACTGGAAAATTACAACACGAAAAAGCAACCCATTGAAGGCTCATTGCTATCACCCAGAGACAGTCACCAGGTATGATGGGTAGGCTAATGAGTCAACTCGTCAAATAATTGTGCCCAGCTGTTTGGTCAAGCAAGTACTGGGCTAACTGTAAAGCAAGGGCATTTATGGATTTTAGTCACCATTGACTTTAATGCAGTGGTAAATCATAGATAGCTGATTACAACTAGAGACATTGCCATCAGCAATGAATGACGCCTTATCCAATCAGTTGAATGCCTTAAAAGGAGAAGTGATTCCAGCATGGAGTGAGGATTTACCAGCTCATCTCCCAGAACTCAAGGACCTTCACTGGACTTTCATTGGAGCCCCTGGTTGCAGCCTGCCCATGGAAGCTGGACTTCTACATCACCATGGTCATGTGAGAGGCTCTGAAAAAATCTCTTACTATTAACAGATATCTCTTGTTGATTCTGTTTCCCTAGAGAATCTGACTAATACACCAGCATTCATCTGTTGATTGGGGGCACCTGATGTTTAAATTTATGCTCCTTTTCACAATGAAAGTGGGGCATCTCTTTGAATTACTCACTAGATTGGGTGCTCCCTTCTTCACTTTAGTCACTTTTTTTTAAGCTTTTATAAAGGGTATTTATTCGAGGTAGAAGCTTACAGTTACCAGGCCCTAAGGAGTCTAACTCAAGATACCCTAAGAGGTACTTTCTCACCCAAAGTCTGTTGCCATGTGATGATGCAAGATGGCAGACACTGTCTGTGAGGGTTCAAGCCTTCTTCTTTCCTCTTAGTTTGTAAACTGGTCTGATCCTCTGAGTGTGCTAACCCTTTGATTGTACTAAACTCAGCTGAGACATCTGATTAAATTATGTTAAGATTGGGGCTTTGATTCAACCATGTCATTAGAGTGCAACTCCGTATTGAGTTACCACCCCCTGATGGGCTAATAAAACTAACTCTGACAGTGAATTAGACACACAGAAGCAGATCCTCAGGAAAAGAGAGTACCTGAGTCTTTTGAATCATGTTCTTAATGATGCATCTGATTGGCACAGTCTGGGTCACATACAGGGGAGGTTAGAGAAGTGACTTTGGGGTTTCTGTCTTGAGAATAAAGTTTCAGTGAGAAAATTCTTCAAGTACTGAAGGAATGTTCAAAAGGGGCAAGGCAGCTTAAAAGCATAACACTTGTCTCTTGCAGATACTATTTTCTAATATAAAATTAATTTATTAAAATTACATGTTTGGGTTGATTTCTTTGTACAACCTCCTTCATTCTGTATCTCTGGACCTTTTTCTTTTTCTTGATGCACAGAAGAGTTTATGAATTAATTGTATCCCTAAGATTGTTCACCATCTTCATCATATTATTTGTTGCCATAAATCTACTTGTTTCTTGAGGATGTTCTTCTTGATATCTTATGACTTTCTCATCCATTTTGGACTACTTTTTGGGCTTACTGCCCAGCCGTCAGATTTCTTCCATGGGCTTCATGGTTTTGTTGTTCTATTTCTTGAATTTCACTTACCTTCCTTCTTGATTTTGTTTTGTTTTCATAGAGTTCACTGTTAATTTTCTCAGAAATAGTGCATGGGAGGAAAATTTTCTGTGTTCTTCTGAGTCTGAAAATGACTTAATTTTTCTCTTATATTTGATTTGGCTCTGAATAGATTTCAAAATAATTCAAAAGTATTTAGTAATTCAAAATTATTTAAGAAAAATTTTTTTCGAAAGAATTCAAAACTATTTTTCTCAGAACTGTGAAGACATTGGTCTATTTTCTTCTAACATGGTTGCTAGAATATTGATTCTAATTACTGTATTAATCCTAATAATTATTCTAATTTCTTATGTTACTAGAGAATTATCATATTTAATATCAAACTCTGATATTTTAACTGAAAAAATTATATTTTACTAAGTATGAAGGAAGAACTTGAAGATCAATAAACACTATACTGATTTCACATGCTTTTTACCATGTACTATTCTCTTATTCTCTTATTCTCCATTTCTTTTCCAGATATATCCATTCTTCTATCAGCACAAAATAACAACACCTCCAGCAACATATATAAAGTCCATTCTGTTTTCTTCAACAAGGGCCAATGCTTCATTAAGAATCTGTATTAGACAGTGTTCAACCTGAAAATCAGAACCAGAAGACACACACACTTCTGTCACAGATAATTGGCTTATATAATCATGAGGGCTTTTCCTTTAAAGCATGCCTTTAAAACTTTAAGAATTTCCATTTGGGCCCATCCTAATTGGAAACTATAAGAAAAGAAATTCTGAGAAATATAGTTCAGTCCAGCAAAGTGATATATTACAAAGTTATCTCAGTTCCCAAAAACATTACAAAACAGTTTTATTCTGAAATTTTGTGTACCAAAAGTAGAAAGAAATCTTCATCAGTTCTCCCAGGAACCTCTGGATGTCATCAATAAGATCCTATATGTCTAACAGAAAGAGTTAAGCTAAAAAGGAACCTCAAACTAACTGAGTGATAGGATTTGCTATATGGTATGTTTTATACTGACTATTTAAATGTCTGTCAAAGGGAATCCACTTTGTTTAATCCCAGTTTTATACCAGTAACTTTTGAATTATACAAATCCCATTGGTGTATATACTAAGTTTTTCTACTTTTTAATTGCTCTGGCAAAAGCATCATCTTTTGATTTATCTTGACGTGGCATCACACTATCATTAGATAATTTTAAATTTTTTAAATTATAATCTGTTCAGTCCAGACACCAGTTCTCTTGCTCTGATGGTGTCAGAAGCACCAAGACATTACAAAAGCATTAATAATCAAACTCACAGCTGGTCTTATCAACAGAATCAAAGACTAATGAAAGCGAATTAAAGCTGAAAACAATGGTTGGAACAGTTCTGGAATTATTCTGCTACTACTCATATATCCAAAGCCATTACATAGTGCTCTGAATGTATAATCCAAAATGGAAGGGAAATGAGATTCAGCTGGTCTCCAAGAGACACAAGGGTTCTGATCAAAGACTTGCAAACAATCCAGTAGACTCTTATCTATCATAAAGTATAAGTCATTTTTTATTAAAATAAAAGACCTGCAAGGAAATTGCCAAAATGCTATTCTTTAATAATGAGGTGAGACTGTCAGTTTGTTCCTTTTCAATTTGTGCATCAATTTCTTCAGAATTTTTTGTCAAATGGCAAAAACGTTGGAATGTTAATCATTTTATACTTGAAAGATGCCTAAATCTATGGCCAGAGTATATTGTGGAAAGATTAAAATGTTCTTAATTTGGTAGAGGTTAAAGTTACCGAAAGCTAAGACAATCCCTGTGGATAAGGCTGACTGTCATGAAATTAAAATGTTCTGGGTATCAACATGATCATTTTAAGGCCTTGACTTGCCATAATTTGCATTGCTTTTTGTTGTTTTGTTTTTAAATTTTGAGAGTTGTTTCCAAAAAGAAAAAGGGCTTTAGATAAATTTAATTGTAAAAATATATTTCTTGTGGTCCAATCAAAGTGATTTAGTAGTTTAATCTTTCAAAAGACAACTATATTATTTGGTACTATTAAATTAAGTTTCTTGGAAAGCCTCTTTGAATCTCCTAAAATAGTAAGTAATATATTTAGAGGAAAATATGAGAAAAAAACAGGTATTGAGGTTCATTGAAAATATCTGGCTGAGAGTGGAAATTAGCATGTATCCCACTATAAGACTGATTAGAAATTATATATATTTATTTATTTAAATATTTTTATGGATAACTATTTCCTTTAAACTAATGATTCTGGTGAATCATTTCTATAGTTAATTCAGTATTTCACAAAATATGATTGAAATTTCAATAAGAATCTTTCAACTGTTAACAAAGTAATTAAAACACAAATGTGTTGTGTAGCCTAGTGTAGCATACTAAAGACCATCAGTATATTAATATTATGTCAGACTTCTTGATATTTATGCAGTTTTCAAGGAGAAATTATTTTCTTGCTATTTCTGTTTAGTTGAAAAGTATCCTAAGTTTTCAAGGCAAACTATTAAAAACGTTTTTACAACTTCCCTGTTGTCCAGATAAATAAAATTTGGATGCATATATTGGATTGAACTATTGCCCATGACTCCAGATTTTAAATGTCTGTATTCATCTAAACCCAAATTTGTTGTTTTCATTCATGTTCTAATAAGTAAGTATTATACATAAAATCTTATATAGCAAAATAACACAGATAAAAATGCAGTTCTTCTTCATGAGTTTTGGGATTCCAGCTAACATTACTTATGAAAACTTTGAAAATTGATGACTTTAACTATCACAAAATTGAGCAATTAGAAGACACAGAAATCATAAATCTATATGCATCCTAGAACAGAGCTTCAAACTATATAAAACAAATAGAACCTAAAGGTAGAAATAGACAAATCTTTGTTCTCTAAATAACTGATAAGAATGCTAGACAGAAGGTAAATAATTCACTCAAATGATTTGGCCTAATTGACATTTTACAAAACCTCACCCAACAATTGCAGAACGAAAAAATCTTAGCGCAAATGAAACATTCACTAAGATAGACTATATTCTGGACAATATAACAAATCCTTGCATATTTAAAAGAATTGAATCATCTAAATAAGTTATCTGATCAAATCAGAACTAAACTAAAAATCAGAGATATCCAAATATTTGTAAATTGAAACAAGGCATTTCTAAATAATTCATGTGTCAAAGAAAGCCTCAAAAGGAAAATTAAGCAAATATTTGTCAAGCTGAAAGAAAAATACAGCACATCTGATTTTATAGAGAAAAGCTAAATCAGTCCTCAGAGGGAAATTTTTAGCATTTGAAGCATATATACAAAAGAAGAAGGGTCTCAAACAAGAAACTAGAAAAGGAAAGTCAAACTGAACTCAAAGAAGGAAAATATAAAGAAATATTAAAGTTGAGAGCAGAAATCAATGAAATTGACAACATGAAATAACACAGAAAATCAATGAGAAAAAACTGGGTCTTTTTTGAAAGGTAAATAAAATTTATAAATCTCTATCCAGAAATATCAGGATAAAAGAAAGACATGAAGTATTAGCAGAAAAGAAAATGGGCCATCATTTCATATCCCACATACATTAAAAGGATATTAAAAGGATATAATGAAAAACTTAATGACAGTAAATGGGTAATATATATGAAATTGATGAGATACAAAATAGTATAACTTAATCAAGAAAAATGAAATAGTCTAACTATCACTATGTCTACAAAATAAATTGAATTCTTATTTAAAAACCTTCCTTTTATATATATATATATTTTTTTTTTTATTCATTTTAAAAAAATATTACATTCAAAAAATATGAGGTCCCCATTCATCCCCACCACCCCCACCCCACCACTCTCCCCACAGCAACACTCTCCCCCATCATCATGACACATCATTGCATTTGGTGAGTACATCTCTGGGCATCGCTGCACCTCATGGTCAATGGTCCACATCATACCCCATACTCTCCCATGTTCCATCCAGTGGGCCCTGGGAGGATCTACAGTGTCCGGTAATTGTTCCTGCAGCACCACCCAGGACAACTTCAAGTCCCGAAAACACCTCCACATCTCATCTTTTCCTCCCATTCCCCGCACCCAGCAACCACCATGGCCACTTTTCCCACACCAATGCCACATTTTCTCTGTGGACCTTGGCTTGGTTGTGTCCGTTCCACATCTATGTCAAGAGGGGGCTTAGATTCCACATGGATACTGGATGCAATCCTCCTGCTTTCAGTTGTAGGCACTCTAGGTTCCATGGTGTGGTGGTTGACATTCTTCAACTCCATGTTAGCTGAGTGGGGTAAGTCCAATAAATCAGAGTGTAGGAGTTGAAGTCTGTTGAGGCTCAGGGCTTGGCTATCATATTGTCAGTCCAGAGATTCAAATCCCCTAGATATATCTTAAACCCCAGCACCAACTACAATTCCAGTAAAGTAGCATGAAAGGCTTGTGAAAAGAGATCACATCTGAGTCCAGCTCCATCATTCAGAAATACCAGCTCCAAAGAATAAAAACCTTCCTATGAGGAAAATTCCAGGCCCAGATAGCTTCATTGAATTTTATCAAAGTTTTATTAAATAATTCCAATTCTACTCAAACTTTTCCATAAAAGAGAAGAAAGCATGCCTCACCTCATTTTATGAGTCCAGCATTGATAGCTTTTTGGTGTTTTTTTTAAGAATTTTCTAGGTATAAAACCATATTATCAGGAAATAGAAAAAGTTTTACTTCTTTCTTTCCTGTTTGGGTGCCTTTTATTTCTTTATCTAGACTAAATTACTCTAGCTAGATCTTATAGCACAATATTGAATAACAGTGGTAGTGGTGGGCATCCTTGTCTTGTCCCTGATGTTAGCAGGAAAGCTTTCAGTCTTTCACCATTGAGTACCTGTTAGCTATGGGTTTTTCGAGTATGCACTTTTTCATGCTGAAAAGTGTCCTTCTATTCCTACCATTTACAGTGGGTTTTTTTTTTCAAGAAATGCTGTATTTTGCTAAATGACTTTTCTGCATTAACTAAGAAGGTCATGTGATTTTTCTTGCAATTTCTTAATGTGGTGTGTTACACTGATTGATTTTTTGTGTGTTGAACCATCTTTGCATACCTGGGATAAAACTCACTTGATTGAAATGTAAAATTCTTTTAATGTGCTTTTGGATTTGGGGAGCAAGTATTTTGTTGAGGAGTTTTGTATCTATATTCATTAGAGGAATTGCTCTGTAATTTTCTTTTTTTCATAGTGTCTTTTTCTGGCTTTGGTATTAGGGTGATGTTGGTTTCATAGAATGAGTTTGTAGCACTCCCTCCTGTTCAAATTTTTGGAAATATTTGAGCAAGATCTGCATCAAATCTTCTTTGAATGATTGGCAGAATTTACCTCTGAAGCCATCTGGTCCTGTTCTTTTCATTTTTAAGAGGTTTTTTATAACTGTTTCATTCCCTTTACTTGTGATTGCTTTGTTAAGGTCTTCTATTTCTTCTAGGGTCAGTGTGTGATTGTTCATGTGTTTATAGGAATTTGTTCAGTTCATCTCCATTGTCTAGTTTGTTGGCACAGTATCCTCTTATGATCTCCCTTATTTCTGTGAGGTCAGTGGTAATGTCCCCCTTCTCATTTATGATTTCATTTATTTGCATCTTCTCTCTTTTGTTCTTTGTCAGTCTAGCTAAGGGTTTATTGATTTTATTGATCTCAAAGAACCAACTACTGGGTTTGTTGCTTCTATTTCTTTAATTTTTTGTTCTCAATTTCATGTTTTTTCTTATTCTAATCTTTGTTATTTCTTTCCTTCTGCTTACTTTGGATTTAGTTTGCTGTTGTTGTTTTTTCTAGTTCCTCCAGGTGTTCATGAGGTCTTTGATTTTAGCTCTTTCTTCTCTTTTAATGTAAGCATTAGTAGATATTAATTTCCCTCTCGGCACTGCCTTCACTGTGTCTCATAGGATTTGATATGCTGTATCCTTTTCATTCATCTCAAGATATTTATTGATTTCCCTTGAAATTTCTTCTTTGACCCACTGAGTATTTATGAGTGTGTTGTTTAATATCCATATATTTGTGGATTTTCCCTTTTTCTGCCTGTTATTGATTTCCAGCTTCATTCCATTATGATAAGAGAAAGTGTTCTGTACAATTTAAATCCTTTTAAAGGTATTGAGACTTGTCTTGTTACACAACTTATGATCTATCTTAGAGAAGGATCCATGAGCCCTTGAAAACAATGTATATCTTGCTGCTATGGAGTGCAATGCTCTACAAATTTCTGTTAAGTCTAATTCTTTTCTTATATTATTCAGGTTCTCTCTTTCTTAATTTTCCCCTGTCCAGATGTTCTATCTAATACTGAGACTATTGTATTGAATCTCCAACTATTATTGTAGAGACATCTATTTTGCCAGTATGTGCCTCATGAATCTTGGGACACTCAGGTGCATAAATATTTAGTATGGTTATTTCTTCTCAGTGAATTGTCTTTTTTGTTAACATATAATGACCTTGTAACAGGTTTGCATTTAAATCTATTTTGTCCAATATTAGTATTGCTATTCCATCTTTTTCTTTTGGTTATTATTTGCATAGAATATCTTTTTACAAATTCTCACTTTTAACTATATTGTGTCATTACATCTGAGGTGGGTCTCTTGTAGACAACATATAGATAGCTCATATTTTTTAAAATCTTTCTATCAGTCTATGTCTTTTGATTTGGGAGTTCAAGCCATTAATGATCAGTATTATTACCATAAAGTTGTTACTTACTTCATCCATTTTTTTCTCTGGCTATCTATTGTCATAAAGGATTGTCTTCTCTTTTCTTTTCTGTTTATTTATTTTATTCCATTGTCATTCTCTTGACTGTTTATATACTTTTAAAAAAATTTGTCTTTTCTTTAAGATACATAGATCACAAAAAAATGTTACATTAAAAAATATAAGAGGTTTCCATATACCCCACACACTACCCCACCCCACTCCTCCCACATCAACTACCTCTTTCATTGCATTTGGTGAATTTGGTACTGTCATAAAGGATTGTCTTCTTACCCTTTAGTTTACCCTTCCTAATAATCTTTACTTCTACATGCTTCTCCAAATCTCTCACCCTTGATTTTTCCTTTCAGGCTGCAGCATCCCCTTTAGTAGCTCTTGTAATTCTGGCCTTTTGGTAACATACTCTATCAGTTTTTGTTTGTATGTGAAGACTTTGAACCCACTCTCATTTTTGAAGGACAATTTTTCAGATACAGAATTCTTGGCAAAACTTCAGTACCTTAAATGCATCATACCACTTTCTTCTCTCCTTCATGGTTTCTGATGAGAGGTCAGTACTTAATCTTATTGAGTTTCCCTTGTATGTGATGTTTTGCTTTTTTCTTGCCACTTTCTGAATCCTCTCTTTTCCTCTGATATTTGTCATTCTGAATACTAGTGTCTCAGGGTAGGTCTACTTGGATTTATTCTGTTTGGGTACATTGTTCTTCTTAGATATTGGTATTTATGTCTTTCATAAGGGTTGGGCACTTTTTAGTCATTATTTGCTCAGATATTCTTTCTGCCCCTTTTCCATTCTTTTCTCCTTCTGGGACACCAATAATGCAAATGTTTGTGTGTTTTGCATTGTTATTCAATTCTCTTAGACTCTGTTCCATTTTTTTCCATTCTCTTTGCCTGTCTTTTCCAGTTCAGATGCTCTATCTTCAAAATCACTAATTCTGTCTTTGAACAATTCAAATCTACTCTTATGTGCCCCTAATGTATTTTTAATCTCATGCATCATATCTTTCTTTCCCATAAGATCTGTTACTTTTCTCTGCAGGCTTTCAAATTGTTTTTTTATGCTCACCTGTTGTCTTCTTAATATCCTTTATTTATTTAGTCATATTTTCGTTAAATTCTTTGAACTGATTTAGGAGAATCATGTGATTATCACTGATTATCTTCAATCCTGTATTTCTTCAGGATATTTTGTTTGCTCCTTTGGTTGGGCCATCTCTTCCTGTTTCTTGGTATATCTTGTAATTTTTTTTGCTAATGTCTATGTATCTGAATATGTTGGTGAATTTATTCTGATGGCCAATTTCTCTCTCTTACCTATTTTTTTTCCCACAGCTCTTCTTTGATATTTGGTTCAAATTATTCTAAGTCTTTAAAATTGCCCAGCTTAAGTTATTGGGCCAGGACTCACTAATGAGGCACAGATTTTCTCCCAGGGGTTAGGACACAAAGAGCACCCAAAACAATTTTTGTCCATGCAGTTTCCAGACTGACCAGCAAATGGTGCTCATTGGTGCATCTTCTCATGGAGATGTTTCAATTTTGACTTTCCTATGTTCCTGTGTTGAAATCTCCAGGGCAGAGACTCAAAGCAGGCTCTGCTGGCTGAATTCACTGAAGAAAAGTCCCCCAATTCCCCTTCCCTTTTCCATTGAAACAGTTGACAGGCAGAAAGAATCTTTTCCCTTCTTAGCTACAGTGAGCCAGGGGTTTTACCCAGCTTAATATCTTGTGGGTGGGAGAGGGGAGCCCTTCTGGCAGCCAAAGGGCTTGGTAACCTATGTTTGTTGTTTCAGGTTCTTCATCTCTCTGTCCCTCACCCTCCTGGGAGTTGTGCAGCACTGCACTGGTCTGCTGATCCCCAAAGCAGGTCCCTCAGATAGCTTTTGATTCTTTCTCCATTGTTTTTGTGAGAATATTGAACCCTCCATGTTACTCCAATATCATCTTTCCACACTTTATATCTAAAGCATTTTTTTAATTTTTTATTTCTCTACCCTTTCCCCCTCCCACCCCAGTTGTCTGTTCTCTGTGTCTATTTGCTGTGTGTTCTTCTTTGTCCACTTCTGTTGTTGTCAGCAGCATGGAAAACGTGTTTCTTTTTGTTGCGTCATCTTGCTGTGTCAGCTCTCCATATGCGTGGCACCATTCCTGGGTAGGCTGTACTTTCTTTCACTCTGGGCAGCTCTCCTTATGGGGTGCACTCCTTGCGCATGGGGTTCCCTTATGTAGGGACACCCCTGCATGGCATGGCACTCCTTGCGCACAACAGCACTGCGCATGGGCCAGCTCCACACGGGTCAAGGAGGCCTGGAGTTTGAACCACGGACCTCCCATGTGGTAAACAGACGCCCTAACCACTGGGCCAAGTCTGCTTCCCCTAATGTATTTTTAATCTCATCATTATGATTCATGCCCATAACCTCTGTTGTAAACTATCAGATTGTTCTTTGTGCTCACCCAGTGTCTTTTTAATATTCTTCATCACTTTAAACATATTTTCTTTCAACTCTTTGATCTGATTTAGGAGATTTGTGTGAAAATCTTTGATTAGTTGTTTTAAATTCTGTGTCTCATCAGGATTTTTTATTTATTCCTTTAGTTGTGCCATATCTTCCTGTTTCTTAGTATGGCTTGTAATTTTTTGCTGATGTTTAGGCATTGGATTATGTTGGTGCATTTATTCTGAGGGTCATTTCTTCTCTCTTGCCTAATGGTTTCATTTCATGGCTTTTCTTTGATTTTTGGTTCAACTTTTTCTAGAACTTTTTAAATTTTCCTGTTTAAATTATCAAAATAGGGCCAGGGACCCACTGATGTGGTGCAGAACAGATCCATAAGGGTCTGGGGATAAGGACAGGAGATTCCAAAAAGCCTTGTCGTACTTTACTTTCCCAGTATTCCAACAGATGGTGCTGTTCAGAGAACTTTTCCACAGAGGTGGATCTTTCAACTTCCACTAGCTAGAGTTTCTGAGTCAGTTATAGTCACAATTCAAAGCAGGTCTCTGCTGTTTAAACTTGTGGAAGAGAAACCACACTCAGTCTTTTGTACTCTCCCTCTTCCCAGGGAAGAGTAAGCCTGTTTCCCTTTCAGTTGGCTGTCACAAGCCACAGGATTTACTGCAACTGTTCACCTCAAGGGTGGAGCATAGTTGTCATTCTCAGACACAGAGGTGAGTAACTCATGGTTATCCCTTCTGCCTCTTCATCTCTCTGTCCCCACTCCTTCCTGAATGATGCATGTGAAATTCCCCTTGTCTGCAGATCCCCAAAGGAGATCCTTCAGACAACTTCTGCCCTTTCTTCACTGTTTTTAAAGAGTATTACACCCTGCCAACCAACCTACTCTGATGCTAGCAACAACCTAGCAATTGTCTATTTAGAAGGCCATTAGGAGTGATGGTTTAGGCAACTTTGAAGTCTATAATCCCAGCAGTTTCCATTGGATAACCTTACTCAAGTTCTGCCAAAGGATCCAGGCTCCTTGTGTTCTAGTTGTTGTCACTTTTAACATTATCTGAATGGTAAGATCATAAAGTCACAATGGGACTACCTGGATCACAGCCTTCAGTCAATACTTTAACGTCTCTTTTTTCTTTAAATTCCATTCAAATTCACATTTCTTTCCAATGACATTGTGAACAGATACCAATAGTTTTCCTAAGTGGGGAACATGGTCCTGCTAAAATCTAATTAGTCTCATCAGTTGATAGCTTTCTTGTTTAGTGGCAAAGATCAAGAAGAAGTAAAATTTGCTGGTTATTCCATTGTATGTAATTTCTCAACATATCACATCTTAGGCCAGGACTTGAATTTTAGGTAGACTTATTAATGTCTTTTTCATAGGGATAACTACAATCCTTAACCAGTCTTTTGTGTGCTTTTTCCTCTGAGTATGCAATTATCAAGACATCTACAATATAGTATATTAATTTGTTCTTGATAATTATCAATTCCAAGTTACTCTACACTAAGTTAGGGCAGTGCACTGGTGAATTCAAATGTCTCTGTAGCTAAAACATACATATATATTGAATGCTTTTTCACAAAAATGTAAATTGTGCCAAACAGGATTCTGAGACAGAAATGGAGAAGATAATTATGAAGACTATCAAAGCACATCAATCAACTTGTCCTGATGGCTTTTTTGCTGTGTGAGTATCACTGAAGTAATGGAGGAACCACTACATTTCATCCCCAGGAAAACCCTAGCAAGACAGAACTGTTAGAACTGTTAGAAAGAGAGTTATTGGGAATCAGCACTCTGCCTTCAAATATTTCATTAGTCAGGGCAATTATCTCTTCTTGCCCTCATGGGTATCTATATTACTTACTCAGAGATCCAGGTAAGGTCATTAGTATGTTTTCAAAGAGATCAGAAACATCTTCTACTTGCCAGTGGAATAATGCATGTCTCTGCCTTATTCTTCCTCCCTCTCTTAATTTTATTCCCCAAGTATAATTTGCCATGCATTCTGCCAAGAGCTTTAGAAAATTTTTCCAAAAATTTATTGAAATCTCAGAACACCTTTGGAGGAAATCAATAGTTTGATATCTGTTTTACATTTGATGCAGCTGAGACTTGGATGGGTTAAGTAAGTTTCCCAAAACCAAACAGTTGTTAAATGATTGTAGGGGAGAATGACATCTTGTCACCAAGAATCAATTTACATCTCTTCTGTTATAGCCCCCACCTTTTAGGTTGTGTGTTTTCAAGCTCTGTGCTACAAGTCCATGTTTTGACAGTTATGTAATATGAAAGAAGGTAGAGCTGTAGCCATTTTCTAGCATACAAATAAAATAATAGCACAGAGGAGTGCAGAACCATGCCAAGAGACGAAGAGAAATAAAGTGCTGGTAATATTATTTGTGCCCTGAATTTGACTCTGATAAAACCCAGATTCCCCTGAACTTTCTCAGATGTATGAACAATTTCTCTTTACTTCCTTTGGCCAGTTTAATTTGTCTTTTCTGTCACTTGCAATGATTCACTAATGGAGTCAGGACTTGAACCCAGCTCTGCATGACTTGAAAGTTCATGCCATAATATATATGCTATGTTGCCATTCATTGGGTATTATACTGAGGACAGCAGAGGCTCAAGGGAATCTTCACCAATAGCTAGTGAATTGTAAATAAAAGGTATTTTTGTGATCTACTTCTTCTATTAATAATGAGAACATTGTCATGTAGGAGCTCAAATATATCCAATGTGAGAATTTATTGAGGAAGTATAAAAGTGTGAGGTAATTTTCTCAAAGTGATAGATTGTACTATGGCTGAGTTTTTCATTATAAATGCCATAATAAATTTTCTGAAGGTTTGAGATATATTTTACTTAAAATTCTCTAGTAAAGAGAGAGCTCAATGTCATTCTCTTCTTTCTTCCCAAAACAATCCTTAATATGTGATTTTTCCCCTAAGTCAAATTATTTAAATATTCCTAAGGGGAGGTATTAGTACATTGATTTGTTTTATCTTTCTGGTGCTAAATCAATAAATTCTATTGATGGGAGAATCTCCACCTCCTGTCACTAAAAGAAATCATTTCACCCAATTAAGGTTCTCTGGCCCTTCCCACCTATTTAAGCAATCGCAAAAAAAAATTGGAACCAAAGGAGAAATGACTGTTTTCAAATACTTCTTAGCAGGGCTAATGAAAGACTTCTTTTTCACTTGGCATATGGAAGATTTGCTATTCCTTTTGCTGGATGAAAACATAGCGTGTGTTGATATTTGAGTGATACTAATACTCACAGACTCCGAAATGAATAAAGTTCCTGTGACTTTTTGTCAAGGGTCCATTTGAAGACATTCATTAGTGTCCTCAACACAGAAATACTCAGTAGTGAACCTTGGGTTTTATGTTAGAACTGCTCCTATATATGGCTTCTCTGAAGGTGGTGTCACCTACCTACTGAGCATTGAGTAAACACGAGAACAATTTTCTTTGAAAACAAGGCAGCAGTATAAAGCAGCTGTACAGAGCACTCTGCAAAATCCCTGCACCAAGACACAAAACTTCCTGACAAAATTGATTTAGCAATTAGCTTTGATTTGACTTGGATTTTTCATTTTTGCAGACCTTCAAAGATTGGAGCACTAGTTCTGCTTCCACTGAGGCTGACAGGATATTAAAGAGAATTCCT
Source organism: Dasypus novemcinctus (assembly GCF_030445035.2). Lineage (NCBI taxonomy): Eukaryota > Metazoa > Chordata > Mammalia > Cingulata > Dasypodidae > Dasypus > Dasypus novemcinctus. Next base: position 137,261,168 of record NC_080674.1, read on the forward strand.
TACTTATAAGAACTCTTGCTTTGGTGCCCCTTAGCATGGGATAGTTCTCTATTTAGACAAACCTGGAGTATGGAAATTGGGAGGGAATAGAAAAAAGCTACAAGATCTTTGCTGGGTGGAGCAAAAGCTAAGAAGCAGCCTGCTTATGCCAAAGGCCAATGAGGATTTAATTACCTGAAGGTTTGTGCCTCAATTTGAACTTACCATTATCTGGGGAAAAGGCAAATAGCACTCATTCATCAACTCATTTACTGAGAGTCTACTGTGAGCAAATACTGTTAAGTGGTAGCAGTGAGGAAGAGTTATAGGTAGGTATAGTGGAAAGAACAGAACAAATATCAAGATGTGGTCTCTATCATTAAGGAAACTGCAGTAAAGTGGAAAACTGAAACATGAATAAGTTAAAAAAAAATCAATGGAGCTACACACATTCAGAGGAGTTTAAAGTTCAAAGGGATTTTTTCATCATTTCTGTCCATTAACTTAACTCCATCAAACTGCCCCAATATTTCCAGTTGTGCCAAACAGATATCCCTGGATTTTTACCTGTTTACTTCTGAACTTAATATGGTCTCTGACTTAAACCCCTCTTCTTCTGACTCTGTGTTCACCTCCTCCAGGAAACCTTCCCTGAAGTGACATCCTCTGTGGCGCTCTAGCACATGTGACTTGACTTGTAAGTACTTTGAAGCTTATATCTTTATATTTGATATCCAAAAAGCCTGAATACCATGAACATTTAAGAAATATTGGATTAATAAAACAATTTTGTCCAGCTCCTCATCTTATAGATAGATTCATCAAGACCTTAGGGGATAGGACTTTTGCCCAAGGTCAGGAATCTAGAATGGAGATTCTAGTGCTTATATTTTATTCAAGGACTACCCATTCCAACTTGACTGATATCTTTTAATTGTAAGATATTACTAAAGGTGCACTCTGTTACACACTGCAGCCCAAATATACATCCTGACATACCATATTTAGTTGCTTATATATGTCAGATGCCATTTTAGTAAACCTGACTTCTGTGGAACATAATCTTTGGTTTAAAGGGACTTTTGCAGTTATTTCATATGAACCTCAATTGATGAATAAAAATCTCTTTAATATGTAAGACGAAATGGCCAGCAACCATCTGCTTCAAGATGCTAGAGTGGGCAATCATACTTTCTGAGGCATTTTGAGGACTAACAGTTTAGAATTCTTCCCCACATTATGTTAAAATTTACCTAATGTTTTCAAAGGTCAACCTTTTGTCTCTGGGTCATGTGTTTGTTAAGAGAATCACCTGTGAAGTATCAGTAAGATTGGACCTTTCCCAGGATAACATAGATTCAAATTATCTTGTGACAATGGATCTCAAAATAATAGGCCTTGTTGGGGATTGAATCATGTCCCCCACAAAAGACACATTCAATTCCCAGTGCTCTGTCCTGTGGGTATGAATGGGACTTTTGAAGATGCTATTATTAGTTAAGTTGTGGCAAATGAAATGAGAGTGGCCCTTAATCTCATATGGCCAAAGTCCTTATATGCTAATGAAATGATATATCAATGAAAGTCAGAGTAGAAAGAATCAGAAAGAGACATGGCCATGTGATGGAGGATTGCCATGACCAAAATGCTACATATTTTGGAGAAAATGTAGCCTTGCCAACACCTTGATTTTGGACTTCTTGCATCCAAAACTGTGAGCCAAGAAACTCCTGTTGTTTAAATCAAGTGTGTAGTATTTGTCATAGCAGCCCTGGTAAACAAAGACAGTTTTGAACATCAGGTACTGATGACATTACATACACACACACGTACACCCCTGTGGGTAAAAAGAAAGGAGGTGCAAGTAGTATAGGCATAAGAAGAGTAAATTTTCTAATGGTCTCTTAGGTGAAGCTGGTAAGCCTGAGCATGACTTATACATGCTAAAGACCTGTGGTTTACTTAAAGAGAAATGTGAAATTTCTCATTAAAAAGTAACTTTTAAATAAACTGCTAATTTTGTATATCTAGCAAGGTTGTCCTTGTTAATTTAAAAAAAAAGTCAAGCCATGGGCATTCAGCACAATTACAGTCCAAGTAATTTCAAATAAAATTACTGCTTAGCTGAATGCTCAAGCAATTTTGAATTGCTGGAGTGAATCATAGAATACTCATATTGTAAGCTCATTAGGAACACAAGAGAGATATGCTGACTTAATTCAAGTGCTCTCCAGTTCATTTAAATCTCACCTTCTTTTCTTACTTGAATTACTAGGTGCTTTTGTTTATCCAATTTGGCAAGCTGTATCTAGTTTTATAAATTAAAGTTTTTTGTGAATTGACTTCGCTAATAAAAATTCTAAAACCATAAATAATTTGAATCATGTTGAGTCATGAAAAAGAGTCCTCAAAAGTACATCGCTCTTCTCTCCATGTATCTCTCTTACTATTCGCAAAGAAACTAGATTATATGCAATTTCACTATTTATGATGGTTCATATATGGCAGCCTATCTATGATTTTTATATTTATAATGGCTTCTAAATATTATAAAATTCATTTAAGGTTTAGTTGAGATCCAGCTGATATCTTGGTTTATTCTTGATTGTATCATTTGATGTTTTTATGGGAGATTTAAAGGAAAAGCTCACTCTCTTTTCATGCCATATGAATTTCCTTTCTATTGGAAAAGAGAATCTTTAACGAAATTACCTGAATAGCTCTAAGAAGGTGATCCCTCCACCATCTGTAAAATATGTACAAGTTTGCCCTGAGGAAAGTTGAATATTATGCATAAACCTCTTAGCTTTAGTTCTTTACTTCAGGAACCAAAGGGGCTCGTGCTTCCTCTATCTAATGGAGGTCTGGTCTCCTGTTTAATTACTCAGGACTTTTTGGTAACAGTGTGCCAGTTTAGGAATTTTACCACCTGTCTCAGTTTTGCATTCTCAGTCCATGGACAAGTTATAAAAATGGTCTAGCACATCACATTCAATTGTTCAAGGAGATGGAGGCTGTGATCCTTCCTTTCCTCAGTTTGTCTGCCTCACCAGAGCAGAGCAGTGGCAGCTTAGGGTTCAAGGCTGCATGGACCATTGAAATCGTCAGGAAGAGAGGAGGAACGCAACATGAATAATAACAATATGACTTATACATTCCTTTTAATAGGAAATATAAAGTTCTTTAACTGTTTTCTGTCTGTGTCCTTAAATTATTGATTGATAAACAGAAAAAAGCTCAGTGAGGTTTGTCCCACTATGGGATCTACTTTGAAAAGAAAACATTAAAATGCGAAATACATGTCTTTCAATAATTTAATTCTAAGTTCTTATAAACACTGCTTTGCCTCATGAGAATACATTTGTGCACTAAGTTTCTGCAGAAGAGAGAAAAATAAACTTATAAATATTAAGATTTATCTGGTTGCTTTCAAATTACTGCTAACATGGTCTTTTTACAGGTACTCTTTTACCCAAGAGATTGAACTGTAGTGATAACACTGATTGGAGTGAATTTTCATTTTGTAATTAAAAACAGTTTCTTTATATTTATAATATATATTTGTTTCTAATAATAGTTAAATTTAAACAATTAATGCTTGTAGATACTTGGGATTTTTCTAAAAAAGCATTTTTTATTTTATCACCTGAAAGTTTCAGCCAAAAGGAGGATTTTATTGACATCTGAGTTATCTTTATTTGATCCATCCATCTATCATGTATAGTCATTTCAAATATCCATTTCATTTTGAGTATTTATAACAGGTTTTGTTTATATGTACAGGACAGAATCTTTCACATTGTTAAAATAGTAAAACTGGATGGCTTTACATCACAACATTTGATCTATTATGTTGTTTAATTCAGCCAAAAAATATTAGACTAAGAAAAACAAGCTGGTCAACAGCAGCACTTCTTTTTTCTCAGAAAACTTGACTATTATTTCATGAAATTGTACAGAATTGCAACATTCTTTTCCACCTCAATGCTCTCATTTCAAAAATGAGCCAAAGATATGTATAGACATGTTTTTATAGAACTTCACTGACAAATGAAAGTTACTTCTAAATTGTGAGTTGAAATGTGAAATTGATAGATGAAATTTGACATTTTAATAGATTCTTCTTCCTCAAAATGCGATGATAAGAATCAACCTTAGTTTTAAAATAACAAATACCTTTTACTATCCTAAAGACAAATCTTTTGGAAAGTCTTGATGTGTTCTTGCTTGGTACATCAAGACTACTGAGACAGTAGAATAGTATGTTACCTTTACCAACTGAAACTAAAATTGTCCTGCACATCGTTTCTTTGTTTATATACTTAGATCTCATCTTGTCTCAATACAATTTTAAGTATAAAATATCAATATGATTTATATTAATATACTTTTCAGGGTGCTTCAGAAAACTATATAATGGTAAATTTACCCAAAATTTCATGTGTTCATTAACAAATATTAAACGAGTACCTATTCTATACCAGGAACCTTGGCAGGTGCTGGAAATAAAGTGGTGAATCAGGCATACATGGTTTCTGCTCTCACAGAATAAGAGAGACAAATGTAAAAGCTATCAAATGAATAATTCTTGACAAACTTCTATGAAAGAAATGAAAATGAATGGAAAAAAATGAATGTGAGTGGTGAACTGGAACTACATTATATGTGATAGTAGGGCAAAGTGTCTTTGAGGAATGCATGTTTAACTGAGGATGGAATCACTAAAGGGTGTTAGCCATGTGAAAATTGGACTGAAGTGAATAACAAACTGAAGAACTAAAGGAAGTAAAATGTGGCAGGAGCATAGTGACCAAGGGAGATATTGTTTAATGAGGTTGGAACAATAGATTGGGATGAGAGCAAGAAGGGGTCACAAGATGTGGGAAAACACTTGAGTTTTTATTCCAAGCACAATGGGAGGCCCTTAAGGGGTTGTAAGTGGGGGAAGGATAGGATCTAATTCACATTTTAAGATGATATGTGCAGAAAGATTAGAGAGGGCAAGGGTAGATGTACCTAGACTAGCTGAGAGGCTGCTGCAGAAGGTCAGATGAAAGATGACAAGCAAATATGGTAAGTGTAGATGTAGGAAAGTAGACAGATTCAAAATACACTTTAGTGGTAGCATCATTAAAAATGTAGGTAAATTGGACATGATAGTGAGTAGACATTGGGAACAAATTGGAAAAATAAATAAATTCTAAATTTCCACTTGAAAAAAAGTGCATATATGGTAGAGTATGAACTAATATGAAGAAAACATATTTGAGGGAAGTTTCACAAAGGAAAATGGAGGGTTCTGTTATGACTGTTGAGTTTGACAAGCTTGAATTATCCAATTAGAGATGTTAAGAAGTCATGTAGAAATGAGAATTTAGAACCCAGAGGAGAAATTTTGGTTGAAAAAATGTATTTGGGGGTCATCAATATAGATTTTATCTTGTTAAAATTATTCTAATTATTGGTACGATGACTGTACAGCCCCAATAAAGCCCATGCAAAACTGGCATAAACTACTATTTTCACTCACAGCATTCACCCTCTTTCTGTTCACCTTTTCTATAGCCACCCTTACCAATCTTCCTTACGTGTTTGAATAGTATTCCATTTACCTCATTTTCCATATCCATAGTCAACAAGTTTTCTCGTATTCCTCATCCCCCATACCCTAAAAGCTGTATCCAGCCTTCAGACCACCACGTAGACAACCCCTGGCAAGTCTTTGTAGGATGAATCACAGATCCCTTACTTTTCTTACTATCTTTAGTTAAGCTATCAAAAATAGTTGGTATGTAAATAATTTTTCAGAATTACCCATTTTCTTTCTTCCCACCAAAATTATTGTCTCCTGTGTCCATTTCTAAATTAATCTAATGAGGTAATTGGTTAATGTCTAGTTCTAACAATTTTAAGTACTATCCCAAATGACGCATTTACTTGCAGTGGTGTGCATCACTTCAATTAGTGTTCTTTCTTACAGATGGCCATAATCCAGTTCTCAAAGCTCCTCTCCCTCTTCTAGGTATTTAAATCCTAGCCACCTTTCATGGTCCAGGCAAATGTCCACCCTCCATGAAACCAATTTGGAAGTTTTAGTGTACCTTGCTGTCCTTCTTCCTAAATTTCTCAAGGTACTTGCTGAGTAGTCTTACTTTATTCACCTACTTTTCCAATTGTGTTTGATCTCATTTCCTAGTAAGCTCCTCATGGTTGGAATTAAGATTTATAGCTTGTTATTTCTCTTGGAACCTAGCCCACAGCTAAGTATACCATTCAATGAATGGTAGGTGAAAATATTTAGTGGGTGCTTCTTGGAGTTACTCAATGAAGCGAATTTAGTCAGAAATTTCAAACCATTGCAAATGGTGAGAATAAATATTTAGAGGTGGATAAGCTTCTTGAGGCTTTTTAATTAAAATATCTGTGGTTACTTATTTCACAAGGACTATTTTTCACATAATTACACAACATAGTGCAAGACACAGTTTACCATAGAACACAAGACTCACACAAACAAGTTTTTCCTTTTACTGCGAATGTTGAAATTGTACTAGCAAGTATAAGTTTCTGTGGCATAGCCTAAAAGTTAGACTTCCCATACACCATTGCCTTTTTTTTTGAATATTAATTCCCCTCTGGCTTTCTGACAACTGATTCAGCTTAACAATCAGAATATTTTGGATTTGTAAATTTTATTTCAATTCAAGTCATATTTTCCCTTTTCCCTTATAATCAGATACCAACATAACAGAAGACCACATCAACAAAAACCCAAATTGCTCCAGAAAACATATATGGAATAACAACTCCATGAATATGAAAATATTAGACAATAAATTAATTTGGTTCACCCACTGAACAATTGAAATAGAGTCTCAGATTTTGATTAAATATATGATAAATTATCATATTTTAGCTAAAAATGAGCAACAATATTCATCATGTGATCAATTTAATCTATGCCCTGAAGAGCACACTAGGTATACAAAATTGAATAAAATCTGTTGTCAGCATTCCAGAGCTCTAAGGGGACAGGGAAGCAAACAATCCATAATATATAATAAGTGCAATGATAGTAATATGTGTAAATTATTTGAGAAATCAACAGTATGCCTAAAAAAAGACATTCAATTAGCCTTGAAGGCTAAGACAGTATTCACAGGAAGCATAAGGAAACTAACACATGGAGAGAAGAGCATGAGCAAAGGTGCAGAAGTGGCCGAAGGGAAAGAGCTTGTCCTGGGTCCGCCTCCCTTCACTTCCTTCCCCCAGCTGTATATCTCAATCCACACAGTCAGGCTCCTTTATTTACATAACTTTTCTTTTTCTTCCACTCGTTTAACCTAGGGATGATCACACAGGAGATGTGGTCTGAATTTGGGAAGGTGGACCTGGGGAAGGGGCTGGTATAGACCTCAGGTGTGACTCAGGGCCCTTTTGGCCAGGGAGGTACGACGTGGCCGCGGGTTCAGGAACATGGTTTTGGGGAAGAAGGCACACAGTATCACATTGGGTTTGTACATTGGCCTCCCAACTCATAGCCTTTAGGACATGGTCAGAGGGAGGCCAGGGTGGGGCCTGCTAAAGCTTGGTGTCCATGGCAAGGGCCCTTCTTGCTCATGTCTAAGGTAAGGGTGGCAGTGGCTGCCATGGCCTACATTTTATCTGCTTATAGGAACTGTCGGTGTAAATGCAGACTCTCAAGTCTGCACTTTTTAGATCTTAATCTTGATTACAGTATTCTTCAGAATAGGGTGGTCAGTGATAGTTGCCTCACTGAGGAAATTAATAATGAGCGAAATTATTTAAATAAGTGAAGAACATATATCCCTTCCAGCAATTTATCCTGCAGTAAGAGTATTCTTAGTTTCCTCTGGTAACTTAATAAGATGAAATATAACAGGTGTTTTCTCTATTTTTCAGCAAGTGTGACACTTTTCTCTAAAAGTTATGATAGTTAATATTGTGACCTTCTCTGGGGAAAAATGATTCAATTAAGTGCTGTATTAAAAAGTCATTTTCTGTGAGAAGAGAGCACTCATCTTGATTTCATCTCATTTTCATAATCCTTTGAAACACCGTATACATAATGGAAAACAAATAAAAATGCCATATAACTTATCAAATCACATAGAAAATTGTCCCCTTTTCTCTCATATATTTATCTTCTTATTTCTGCTTGAATGTTTTATCTCTGGGTAAATGCAGTATTTTCTAATTATTTTGAAGAAAGCTTATCAGAGATAGGAATAATCAACCAAAACCAGGTCTGTTCCTGTAGCCTTGTTACCTATTGTAGAAATTTTTAATTCTTATGAAAGCTTTGGTTGATAAACATGTTAATAGGAGATTTTACAGAGAAAAATTAAAGCATAAGAAGGAAATGTTCCTTAGACACAATAGCTTCTTCCACACATGATATTTTCTATACCTTTTTTTCCAGTGAAAATTCTAATGTCTCCACTGATTAAATTCTATGGTACCCTAATAAAAATATTTCCCCTTTACTTTGATATGAATGATCAGGGAAGCCAACCCAATATACCATCTGTTGGTTTTTTACCCTGTCAGTCAACATATACCTTTGAGAATAATGGCATTTGTGAATATTGGTTTTAAATATCTAGCATTGTTAAACATTGCCATCTCAGTCATTATTTTCATACCTTATTTCTTTGTGAAATAGGAAGCTTTTAAGATATAATCTTACATTTTTTTGCCTTTAACCATTAATAATGCAGTGAAAATTATATAAATATATTTGAAAATTATGCTGACACATTTCAATTATAAACAGCAAAGATAGGAAACAGAGGCACACATGAACTCACACAGTCTGTTCAAGCCAGAAAGTTACATGAATTAGATTAGTTTTTAACAGCATGTTTGTTTTCCTTCTATTTTAAATATTAATATGAGTACTCACTAAGCAGAGATGGCAAACATGGCTCTACCTGGTTGTTGTCCTTAAATACAAACTTTCTGAATTGTCTATGAGCTATAGCCTGGCAAAAGGCAGTGTCAGAAGCAAAACCCTATTATTTCTTTTGTTCATCCCTTTCCTTTGTGGACTTTTGCCTATGATTACCAGATTTCGTTTGGGGAAATGGACCTGCTTTCCAGTTCACAGTGTGATGGATTTGGAGAATAAGTAAATCTGAGAGGACTTAAAAACAGATTCTATTTGGGAAGCAGATGTGGTTCAAGTGGTAGGGTTTCCACCTGCCACATGAGAGGACCCAGGTTTGATGCCTAGGGCCCTCTGGTAAAAAAGAAAAAGGGAAAGCGTGCCTTTGCGATGAGCCAAGTACCCACACAGTCAGCCAGGGCCTGCACTAGTGAGTCACACAACAAGATGATGACATAACAAAAGAGAGCCAAAGGGGAGCATCAAGGTGAAGTGCAGCAGAGACCAGGAACTGAGGTCATGCAATTGACAGGAAATCTCTCTCCAGTTCAGAGGTCCCCAGGATCAAATCCTGGTGAATCCTAGAGGAGAAAAATGAGAAGAGAAGACAAAAAGAGAAATAGATACAGAGGACCACATAGCAAACGTACACAGCAAAAACAGCAGGGTGGGAGAGGGAGGGAAGTAGGTAGGAGGAGAAGGGACAGGGAGGGGGAAAAAGAAAAAAAAAGATTCTATTTTATTTCATGGGAATTTAGCAGGGGGTACAGTGTCTGTGAATCCTCAACTTCTACATCATCATGAGAGCTGAAGCAGAAGAAAGTTTAAGAGTTTTCAGAGAAAAAAAGAAGAGCAGAAGGTGGAAGATGGAGGAGCAAACCATATTAAATACAAGTAAATGAATGGAGAGGCCTCCAAAAGAGAGCCAAGAAAATCAAGGGAAGAAAGATTTATGTGACAGGAGGGGTAGAATATGGAGAAAATGCCATTGCATGGTCAAGGAAGAGGGGATGAAACCTTTTCTCTCGTACTTATTATTTGGAAATGTTGGTGACTTTACAGAGAGATTTTAATAGAGTGATGCAAAGAGCAAATATAGAACTTCTGAGAGGCTCAAACAAGGTAAAAATTGTCAGTAAGGGAAAACAGGACCCAGAGAGATATTTTTTCATGAGGTTGAAAGACTTAGCTCTTTGAGAGAAATAATTGTATCATGTTTCTTTTTTATGGTGAATCTAATATAGGGGTTTTAATGTTTAATGTGGAAATTTTTATGTAATATGTAATTTTTGCATAAATTTATACTATTTTGTGCATTTTTAAAATGTCATACTGTAAACAGACCACTCTATTTTTTTTACTCCAACTTGAACAATAACTTGTTTAGCAAAATTTTTCTTATATAGTACCTGATCCTATTTTATGGAATATTTAATGAATTTCCAATTTAAATTAAGACATAGCTCCATTCAATGTACTTTATGATTTTTTGTTTGTTTGCAATGTAGTCAGTAGAGATCCTGAATAATTATAGAAATATGTTTCTTGCTAACTTTTTATGTGGAGTGTACTTTTCTTGGCACTGTTGTGCTTAAACACATTTCAATATATTATTTTTCCTTTAAAAAGATGCATTTTCTTAGAATTTTTTTCCATGCCCACAACTCCAGAATCTTTCTACAATTTGATTATAATGATGAATTTGAATCCATTCTTATTAAATCTAATTTTGTTACTTTTGCCTTAATTTATAACAGTGATAAAAACAAAATTCCAGAGTGTAAGCTAAACCTTAAGTGATAAAGACCTACTTGGCTCCCATTATACTCCTTAACTTTATTTCCAGAAATTTAATTATTATTTGATAAAGTTAATGTTCATACATTCTTATGACTGCATATGGTGGTGGTGGGAAAAATGCAGTGTGAATTCACTCAATCTGCATACCTGGGCCCAGTGAGTTTTATTGGAAAAACAAAGTCATGCCAAACTATAATTAAAAGCAAACTACCAGCACCTAGACTCCTATAACAAGTGGTCATATAACAAAGCACACTCCTTATTCTCTCAGACGGTGTATTAGTTGGGAAGAAAGTCAAAGAAGTAAGACATGAAAGTTTACACTGGAGAATGGGAAGTGGTGAGAGAAATGCATTTATTATTATTATTATCATTATTATTATTTGTTACCTTCTTAGGCTGTTACGGTTTGGAGAACTAGAATCTTGGGTGTATATTGAGTGTATGTTAATTGGAATATATGGATAAAATAGAGAATTTTAATAGTTGATACTATAAGTCGTTTGCATTTGAATAGTATTCCACCATAAATAATAACATGAAAAGTAACTTATGCAAAATTAAACATGACAAGATTTCCGTGGGTATCTGGATTTTAGATTAAGGGAGGCCAGCCTTCACTCCCATTTGTCTTGAGTCACATGATACCTTCATCATTAAAGGGCATAAATTCTTTTGTGATCGGAAGAGATGTGAGATTGTTCGAGAGTGCTTTACATTAAATTTCTATATGATTTAGGGCATAATTTGGTTCATGTTATACCCTAACATTTTTATATGCAATATAAATAATACTACCCAGTGTTCGTTACTTGTTAATGACTTTTGTTATTATTTCATCTAACATAATCATTTATAGAAATGAAAAAGAGACGCTCTATAATATGGGAATGGATTGGGGGAATCACTACATGAGCAATCAAATGTGTGCCCCAGAAAACATGCATAGTCATAGGATTGTCAGAAACCTACAATTCAATAAGCTTCCTAGAATTTAACTCTGAAGACATATTGAGATCTATAATCTTATTACTATTTTCTTATCTTTCTTTTATTCTGTTAAATTATTAAAGCCACCTAAAACCACAATTCCAGTGTCAATAAGATTTTTGCCTGTTTTAGCCTTGTACAAACAAGATATATTTTTTAACATGCCTTGTATATGGGTTGGTCCTTCTCTTCTATAAACCTGGATTTCCTGTGATACTTTATAATCTGTCTCCAAAATCTGGACTCTGCCATTTATCATATACTGGAATCTACGTAGATAGAGCATACAGAATATAGGTCATTGCTTTATATCCATTTAACAGTAAAAACTCATTTTGGACACCCAATGAAATAGTCTGAGGTTTGAGAGTACTTGACTTTTTAATAGTGATGACAAGCCACAGAGCATTTGAAATATTGTGTGTTTGTGCATGTGCACACATACACATGCATTCTTCACATACTTCATAGAAAAATGAGGATTTAAATAGCATTATTGCTAGTGTTTTAAGTTGAATAGATTCTTAGCTTTTAATATAGTCTGCTTTCAGAAAACAGAAGGAATTAATCCTTGGTTTTTGTTCTCTTTAAAGGAAATTCTCTATAGGAGATCTGTGGAAATTTTAATTTGTTCTCAAAACTTAGTGCTTTTTAAATTTTCTGTCTAGGTTGTTCTCCTAAGCATAGCTCAGTATATTGCATATAAACAAGGTGATTTTAAATGAGAAGAAAGGACATGGTAAATAGTCTTCTGCACAGAATAAGGGTAGAAACCACCCAAAGCTAAAGATGTCTCATGGCAACTGGTAGCTGAAATCAGAGCATTGGTCTTAGGAATTTCTCTAGATCCTATTTTAACTGCTGACTCTGACATAACACCTTACATAGAAAATACCTACTTTTGCCAATTCCTTAAAATTTAAATTCTTTTTTTCTATTTTATATGTAACAATGAGAATTCAGATACAGTACATTGGGCCTACTTTGTACCTCTCCAGACTAATATATCATCAATTGTGAATGTTCCACAAGGTTAATCCTTAGATAGTATGAAAAAAAATTCTTCAAATGGAACAGAAGGCTATTGTTGTTGTTTTTCCATAGCAAATTTATTCACAGGAGAAGGTAAAAACACAAATGAAATCACAGAAAAAATGTAACAAAAATGCTTATACTTTACTACTAGCTGTTATCATTATGGGCAGGCCTTCCAGGCTCAATAAAGAGAATACTATTGGAGAAGAGGAACTGTGTGCCAGTCTAGATCATATTGTCTAAAAAGGATATACATGCACTGTATATGGGTTGAAACTACCTTATTCTAAAAATATCCGAGGCATAGACAACTGGCAGCAGGTTTATTTTAAGAACATCAAAGTCCTGAGAATTTCTCAGTATCTTGTTTTAGCTGCTGATAAAATTGTGACATAAATCCTCATGCTAGAAAATACCTATTTTATTAATTCCCCAAAATTTCCATTTTCATTTTCTATTGTATATATGAAACACTGGTCTTGAATCATGGAAATAAAACAAACTCTAATCATTCATGTAAAACTGGTTTATCGTGTCCTACTGGTACTGGTGGATTTTCCAGATCTTCCCCAATTCACTCAATAATCACAAGGGTCAGTCAGCAGATATGGTCAATAGTCTCCATTTGAAAGCATCTGGAAAAGGAATCCACTTCTCAGAAAAGTGTTCCTTGTACTAAGTCTTAAAATGAAGTTCCTAAATAATTAACCTTGCACTGAATCAACTCTTTTTTGTTTAAAAAGAAAAAAAAATGTAGAACTTGGATTGACTCTTGAAAGGATCACGTTAAATTATTGTCTAGGGAAATGTTTTTCATGTTTTAGTGATGGTGTAACTATTCCTTTAAACTCATTTCTCTTTCTACTAGATTTTTTTTTAACCAGCAGTGTTCCAGAGAATTGCCAATATGTAGGACACAGTCCAGATTTCATAAATATATCTCAGGATTTCATAATGGATGTGTTGATTGGTTAAGGATTAAAAGGTACACAGCTCCTATTTGGAATGATGGAAAGGTTTTGGTAATGGGTGGTGGTGATGGCAGCACAACCTTGTGAATGTAATTAACAGCACTAAACTATGTATCTGACTGTGATTAAAAGTGGAGATGTTGGGAAATGGACTTGGCCCAGTGGTTAGAGCGTCTGTCTACCACATGGGAGGTCCGCGGTTCAAACCCTGGGCCTCCTTGACCCGTGTGGAGCTGACCCATGCGCAGTGCTGATGCGCGCAAGGAGTGCCCTGCCACGCAGGGTGTCCCCCTCGTAGGGGAGCCCCGCGCGCAAGGAGTGCGCCCCGTAAGGAGAGCCGCCCAGCGCGAAAGAAAGTGCAGCCTGCCCAGGAATGGCACCACCCACACTTTCCCGTGCCACTGACGACAACAGAAGAGGACAAAGAAATAAGACGCAGCAAATAGACACAGAGAACAAACAACCGGGAGAGGGGGGGAATTAAATAAATAAATAAATAAAATCTTTAAAAAAAAACAAAAACAAAAACAAAAACCAAAAGTGGAGATGTTAGATTGTATATATAGTAACAGAATAAAAAAAATTTTTTTTAATCCGTGGAACTGTACTACATAAACAAGTAGCCTTAAGTGAAACCATGGACTATAGCTAATAGTAAAATTATAAAAATGTGCTATCATCAGTTGTAACAAGTGTTCCACACCAATGAAGCGTTAATATAAGGTTGTATCTGAGAATCCTGTATTTTATGCATGGTTGTTCTGTAAACCCACAACTCTTACAATAAAGAAAAATAATATGATTCTCAGGAAAGGTTTATTCATCATGCTACTACAAATCTATTTAAAAATATTTCAAAACAGTCATAGTTATTGGATTCTAGGAAGCAATTTCAGTACAAGTAAAGGTATCTCCTTTCAACTGCTTCATATTGAAGGAAGATAAAAAGTCCATAAAATGTTCCTAATAGGCAAGTTTTGTCTTAGAGGTTATCTATCACTTAAAACAATGTGATAAAAAAAGTTAAGCCCATATGAAGTAAGAGTAAAGTTAATAATGAAAATGTAGTGACTATTTTCCTTGGGACTTCTTTGTTTAAAAAACACTCTTTATGATGAATCTGTAAAACTACTTTAAGTTACTCCAAAAAGCAGTTAAGCAATTTTTGTGTTACCCTATCTTCTTTGTTTTTCTTTTCTTAAAGAACTTGAAAATATTTAGCTAAAATAAGTTGTAGTTATTAAAGGGAATATGCCCTCAGTTATTGCAGTCAAATATTAGCTTTTACTATCTAAAAGTCAGACACAAATCTAATATTCTCATCATATAAAACAGCTTACATATTTTTCTGATTGAATTTCTATGTCATTTTTATCATGAAATACGCAAGCTGTAGAGAATAATGCAAACACAAACAATATCCACACAAATGACTCAAGGATACAGAGGTCTTTGTGAGAATTGAATGGGGTAATGAATATAACTGGAAAGAAGCATATTAATATGGCCAGTTTGAAACTTATCATGGTACACTAAAAAAAGCAACGTGCTACAAGTAGAACTGTTAGCATTTAAGTTGCTCTGTTCTTTAAACTTTCTAGGGTGCCATACTCCGAAGATGCATGATATTGTATTTGGTTAAAAGTTAAGATTTTCATTTGCTACGAAAAAAATGTATAGACTTACACAGGTATGCTACCATGAAGTAATAAAAATAGTTTAAGAAAATGCTATGATCACTAATTTGCAGCCAATTCAGAGTTAAATTTAAAGTGCATAATTGTTAAGGACAATGCTGGAAAACGCCTTTTGGCAATAATATCAGTTATACTTTAAGTTTATGCTAGTCTTTGAAAAAGAGTAAGGATTAATTAGAACAAAAAGTGGTTACATAAAATAAGGCAATAGTCAAAGAGTTCCAGTTGATAATGAAGAAAATAAACTTATGGTATCTAGTAGGATCGTGTGGCACAAGAGCCAAATCCAGCTCACCTTATGTTTCTGTAAATAATATTTTATTGGAACACAGATACACTCAGATTATATATTATCTCTGACTGCTTTCCCACTACCATGATAGAGGTGAGTAGTTGCAACAGAGAGTATATAGACCACACACCTAAAATATTTGCTATCTAGCCCAAATAGAAAAAGTTTGTTGACTTCTGGTATAGAGGAATTCCAAGATGAAACTGCTAATCAATACCATATTAAAAATAGAACTCAAGTCAACTAATTCTTAGTTTGCTTTGAATCTTTTGGCTTCATTATACATAATTAACATGCAATATATAAATAAATAAACCCCTTACAAAATGAAAGAAAGGAGCAGCTTGATGTGTCATTAAATATCACAAATTTAAACCCTTAATAGGTAGTGGAAAATTAGATCCTTTATATATCGTTGGTCATTATTCCAAATTTAGGACAATTTTTACCTCATATGATTTTTACCATAAAACAGTCAGGTTTTATATTATGAATTGGCACATGTGATGGTAAAGTTTATATGTCAACTGGTGTCCAGTTATTTGGTCAAACAGCTTGGACCTGATTGTTACCCTAGGGGTATTTCATAAATGTATTTGTACCTCTAGCATTCAAATGCATCTGTAACTGATTGAATCAACAAGGGGTTCACCCTCAGCAATGAGGGGAGAGTGTCCTTATCCAATCAGGTGGGGGTCTTAAAGGCAGAACTGAGGATTTCAGAAGTCAGAAAGAAGAATTTCTGCCTCAAATTCAGCCAACCAACTTCTCCTGGAGAATTCAGTTTCACCTTCATCAGCCTTCCCAACATGCAGCCTGGCATATGGAATTCAGATTTGCTTATACCCATAGTCACATGAGCCATTTCCTATAATAATTCTATTAATATTTTCATACATGCATATATAATACATACATACATAGCCAGTTTGTTGGTTCTGTTTTTCTGGAGAAACTTAACCAGTTTCAGAAACATAAATTACAATGAAAGTGTTTTTTTAGAATTAAAAATTCTTCACTGTCATTTCTTTTCCTATAGAGAAGGCTTCCATTCAGGCAACATTCTTGTATTTTCAGTGCCTAGCCTGGCCCATAGCAAGTTGTAAGTTAAATAAATAAATTTCTTCTGGTACAAGTTTTGCAAACTTTGTCTTTTGTTGCTTAATGGATTGTAATAGGAGGATTTTGGTAGTTGTTCATTTTTATACAGACAAAAATTTCCAGAGAAATAAAAACAAGTCATATAAATTGTATTAATCATAAGCACACAGTTTCTAGAGATTGCCTTTCACTTGGAGATAACGAAACAGCCATAGCTAGTTAGCTTTTGATTTACTTTAATTCTCTGTGGTTGATCTTTCCATTGAAATAGATGTGCCTCTTCCTAGACATTAATTTATCTAGAAACAGTTTGCATTTTCATGGTTTTAAATGACTATTGATTTTTTAGTTTTAAAAGCCATCATTTGAGTTTTAAATTGTATCAATGCTTATTATGAGAATTAAATAGTGCAAGTAAATGACTTGCTTAATTAATTTACTTGAGCAGCTAATGACCACATTTTTAGCATGAAATCTTGTAACCCTGTTTTCTTCTTCAGATGGCCCAATGGCCCTTTCTCAGAAATTCCTACAATAGGACTAGTGCAGACTATCCCCATACAGACCAAGTCATAAACTAGAAGGCTCTGTAACTGGTTCTTTTGGAAACTGATGGAAGGAACAATGAAGACAATGGGCTGGCCTTTTAAAATGTATTTACAATTCAATAGGCAGAAAAATCAGGTTCTCTGTCTTCCCACCTGTCTTAGTTTGTCCATCTGCTATGACAAATAACACACAATGGGTTGGCTTAAACTATGAGAATCTATTGGCTCATGATTTGGGAAGTTAAAAGTCCAAAATCAAAGTATCAGCTGGTTCCCTTGAGTCTGTGGAATTCTGGTGCTAGTTTGCTGCTATACTTGAGGTTCCTTGGCTTGCCTCTCTGCCTGTTATCATACGGGAATTTTTTTTTCCTTTTATATGCTCTTCCGGTTTCCCCTCATTTCTGGCTTTTAGCTCTTCTGGCTAACTCGATCTGAATTTCTTCTGCTTATAAAGGATTCTAATAGTATGGATTTAGGCTTTTCCTGATTCAGTAGGACCACACCTTAACTAAAAATAATGTCTTCAAAAGTTATTTACAAATGAGTTTATGCCCACAAAAATGTAGATTAAGATTCATTAGTAGAATATGCTTTTGTCGAGGAATATAATTCAATTTACCACACCACGTAAACGTTTTTACTTTTGAAAAATGGCAAAAATGACCAGTTCTTGAAGGATATGTCACAATTATTTCCATTTTAAAAATGAAACAAAATGGATTGTTAATTTTACTTTTTCTTCTTATACTGTCTATTATCAATATAGTCAAAATTTTACTCCTACTTTTTCCTGAGAATCAGATTTTTTTTTTACTTTTCACCTATTTAACTGCTGGAATTTGTTTATGTCTACTATGTAAGAGCTGAAAGGATTTTTAATCCAAAATCTGTGAGACCACATTAAGTCACGGGTACAACAATAAGACTCTTTGTCAAGACTGCAGAGAAATTTAAGGACATGGCCCCTATATTTTGCATATAGACAAAAGTTCTTCTATGATTTTCAGGGACATCATCCCATACTACCTTGACTTTTTAGTCCAAAGTTGAATGAGTCAGTATTGACGATATGCAAAGATATGGCTTTTTCTAATGGAGTGAATTATAATCTAATACACAGGATGCCCACACAAGTTTTGGAGAATCTATGCCATATTACAATGGAAAGGATAGAGATTGTTCAAAATGAAAAGAGGACTCTTTTTGTTGGGGTCTAAGAGTCCTCTTTTATGGAAAGAAATCAATCAAAGAGAGCTCCTTAGGTCCAAATATGGACCACTTCTTATAGAAGAAAAAAGAATGATAAGAAGAGGGAGCCTAAAGGGTACAGCAAAAAAACCCGAAGAACTATTCTCAGCAGAGAAACTGTTCAATAATCAACAACATTCTCTGCACCAGAATATGGGAAACTGGTCAACATGAAAGATTCAGAAAAAGAATTTCATAAAATTAAATAGGAAAAATGTTACAAAATAAAATAACTTAGTAAAGTAGGATTAGGTAGGAACTTCCAAAACCTAATAAAGAATTTTCATAAAAATCTAGAGCAAACGTTATCTTAAATAGGGTAACAGTATTAGCAATCCCTTAAAAATAGAAAATAAATCCTTTAGAACTTGGGATTGAGAAATGTTTCTCAAACAAATGCAAAAAGCACTGACAATCTGAAAGAAAAGTATGATAAATCTGACTGTGTTAAAAGTAAGAACATTAATCAAAAAACTAGGTGAAAATTGGAAGAAGACACCTGTATTAAACACAAGTAAAAAAGAATTGGTTTAAAAAATACATAAAAAGCTCCTACAAGATCAATAAGAAAAGCAAAGTAAAAGTTAAATGGAAAACAGGTAAAAGTTATGAATAGCAATGTCATAAATAAGAGCCACGCATGGCAAAACTCATGTAAGGAAATGTAATTGTTTTCTGTTTTCTACATATCAGATTCTTGCCCTACTGTAGGCTTCTTAACAGCATCTTATTCATCTTTGTTTCCAGTGCATAGTGGGCATTCAAGACATTTTTGCTGAGAAAATGTCTGAATGAATGAATGAATGAGTGAATGAGGAGGCAAATTAGCATGATGATTAATCTTTGGAGTTAAAAAGACATGGGTTCAATTTCTCCCTCTTTTACTATGTGAATTGGGGAAATTCAACCTCTCTCATTTGCTCAGTGAAAACTGGATGATAGGAAGAAGCTGTGGCTCAATTAACTGGGCTCCCATCTACCATATGGGAGGCCCTGGGTTCATGCCCCGGGGCCTCCTTGTGAAGGCAGGCTCGCCTGCATGTTGCGGCGAGCTGCCAGCCTGGGTGCCACAGACAGCCACCAGCCAGCAAGCGCCACAGAGAGCCGACTCAGCAAGGTGATGCAACAGAAAGGGAGATGAGCAAAAACACAGGAGAGCATGCAGTGAATGGACACAGAGAGCACACAACAAGCCAGCCACAAGGGGTGGTGGTGGTGATAAATAACTAATACAGACACAGAAGAATGCACAGCAAATAGACACAGAGAGCAGACAGCAAGCAAAAAAAAAAAAAAAAAAAGCCACAAGGGGGGGATAAAAAAAACAATGGATGATAAAAGCTACCTCATGGAATTATTGTGATAATTAAAAGAGTAGACGAGTGTAAAGAACTTAGCAGAGTACCTGATGCACATGAAAAACACATATTAAATGGCAGTTACTACTTACATTTATTATAGTTATCATTGTTATTATTGAGAATGCTTGCTTAGCCAGGTCAGCTCACTACTTGGTGATATCTGAGTAAGAAAATTTACTGTAATATCTAAAACATAGAAAAGCTATTATAACCATAAAGCCATAAAGACTAAAATGTTAAATGTTTATTATGCCCTGAATTATTTTCATCTTAGCAATGATTTTATATCCAGAAAAGGTCAAATAAACATCTTCAGTTTTTCTTGATTGAGCAGGGCAAGTCGTATGTAAAATAAATGTTTGGTATATCTCTTCCTCATGCTACAAAATCAGTTAGCCAACTTTAATAATGAATTGCAAAGTGTTAGGCCTTTCCAAAATCCTCTCCTTATGAGCGAAATTTCTCCAAGGGGTTTTCAAAGGTTTCTGATCAACCATTGAAAAAGAAAACATATATTACATCACCCTGAACAACAGTGTCAGTTATTGAGAATGAGAAATGTCATCCCTTCAGTTCAAATAAGCAAGAACGAGAGAGTAACATTAGCGGAAGAAAGGGGACTTCTGTAGGTGAGCTGGCAGCTCCACTGTTAGGTTCACTGGAGAGATAGATGACAACTGTGTTAGTCATTGAAGCCATAAGCAGCCTTTGACCATTCTCCTTTCCTTATAGAAAGCTGTCATGTAAGACCAGCATTAGAAATTAAATGTTATTAAATATCTACTAAACAGAATTTTGCATTTCATTATACTTAGGCTTATTGCAAATTTCAGAAGAAATACAAATTAAGGCTGGTGTAATTTGACTAAGAAGGAGAGTGGTAAGGCATAAAGTCAGAGAGATGGTCAGAGTCTGCAGGGTAAAATTTAGACTACTGATTTTTTTTGAGAATTTAGGATATATATATATGTATATATGTATATATATATGTATATATATACACACATATATAATGCAATAAACAGATTTTAAGTGTTCAGTTTTAAGGAGCTTGACAGACATATACACCCATACATTTGTGCAATCACCATCCTAATCAAGAATTAGAACATTTATATCACTCCAGAAAGTTCTCAGACAATGCCCACTCCATAGAAATAATTGCTTTGGCTTCTATCACCATCGATTTTAACTTTATATAAATGGATTCATACATTATTACAGTATGAACAATTTTGTGTTTGGTTTCTTTCTCTCAACATAATGTTTTGGATATACAATCCTATTGTTGTATTCATCAGTGGCTTGCTCCATTTTATTACTTAGTATTATAGAATTTCATTGTATGACTATACTATGAATTGTTTATCAAAGCTCCTATTGATAGACACTTGGATTGTTTCCAGTTTGGTGCTGATAAGAATAAAGCTGCTATAAATATTCTTGTAAAAGTATTTTTGAATTTTTTAATTTCCCTTAGATAAACACCCAGGAGTGAAATTTCTGGTTCATAGGGTAGATGTAGGTTTTACTTTATAAAATATTGTCAAATGGTTTTCCAAAGTGTTCCATTTTACACTACCACCAGCAACTTAATGAGAGTTTCAGTTGGCCCACTGTTCTTACTAACAATTCATTTGCCCATCTTTTTAGTTTTAACAATTTAGTGTATTTGAAGGAGTTTCTCATTGTAATTTTAAATATTAATTTCCTGAAAATCAATGGTGAACAACTTCTAATGTATTTATTGGCCATGTAAAACAAAATTTTCAAGTCTCTTCTCCATTTTATTGGGTTATTTTTGTTTCATTATTGATATTTAGGAGTTCTGTATACATTTTAGAAACAGGTTGTTTGTCAGGTATGTGCATTACCTTTTGTGAACAGCTTTATTGAGGTATAATTCACATGCAGTGAATTATAATAAACTGCACATATTTACAGTATACAAGTTTATAAGTTCAATGCATATATATAGCTATGAAACCTTAACCAGAATCAAGATAATGAATATAGCCATCACCTTTGTAAACTCCCAGGCAACTACCACTGATCTTCTTTCAGTCACTATGGATTAGTCTGATTTTTAGAATTTTTGTAATCATACAGTATGTAATCTTTTTTGTCTGAGTTCTATTACTCAACACATTTTTTTAGGATTTCTAGTTCTTATGTGTAGCAGTTGTTCATTTGGTTTTACTAGTGAATGGGATTCCTTTATAGAAATATAACACAAATTGTTTATCATTCATATATTGATAGATATTGTTTCCAGTTTTGTCTTGGTTTTTGCTATTATAAATCAAGCCATTGTAAACATTTGTGCACAAGTCCTTATATGGGACCTGTAGTTTTTTTTCTCTTGGGTGAATATGTAGAGGTAGAATAACTGGATCATACAGTAGATTTGTGTTTGATTTTTTAAGAAATTGTCAAACTTTTTCAAAATTGTTTTATTATTTTATATTTCCACCAGCAGTAAATGAAAGATTTATTTATTCCTTATTCTTGACAGTGTTCTGAATGACAGCTCTTTTTAATTGTAGTCATTCAAATATGTGTGTGGAGGTATCTCATTGTGATTTTAACTGGTATTTCCCTAATATTGAATGTTTTGAACATTTTCTCATGTGATTATTTGCTATATGTTGTCATCTTTGATGAACTATCTGGTGAAATCTTTTGCTCTTTTTTTAAAAATTGCATTCCTTGTTAACTTAATATTGAGAGTTCTCTATACATTTTTTATTATGATTTGTAAATATTTCCCCAGTCTATATGTGTGTGTGCAAATGTGTATGTTTATTTTCGTAGGGCCTTTTGAAGAGCAAAATTTTAAAATTTTATGAAGGCCAACAATCATGTATTTCTTTTACAGACCATGCGTTTGGTTCTGTATAAAAGAAATTTTTTACTGAAACAAAGTCACAAATGTGGTCTTCCAGAAATTTTATAGTTTTAGGTTTTATATTAGGTTTAACACCAGTTTTAGTTATTTTTTGCAAATATTGCAAGATACAGATTGAAGTTCAGGTTTTTCACATATGGATCTCTAAATTTTCCAGCAATACTTTCCCCACTGAATTGCCATTCTAACTTTATCAAAAATAAGTTGTCCAAATGTTTAGGTCTATTTCTGGAATTTCTCTTCTGTTTCATTGTCTATTTATTATATCAAACAGCACTGTCTTGATAACTGTAACTTTATAATAAATACTGAAATCAGGTTGTTTGCTTCCCAAATTTTGGAAGACTCTTTTAGGAAACTGTTTTTGATATCGTATTTTCTATCTATATCCACATGAGTTATAAAATCAACATATTAATTGTTACAAAAAAGACCCCCTGAGTTTTTGTTTTTTTAGAAGGTACCAGGGACTGAACCCAGGACCTCATGCATGTGAGGCAGGCACTCAACCACTTGAGCTACATCCACACCCCAGAACTGATATCTTAGAATACTGAGTCAACTGAATCATGAAAACAAGGTATCTCCCCGTTTATTTAGGTCTTCTTGTATTTCCTTAAGAAAGTTTTGGAATTGCTATGAAAAGGTCTTGCACAACTTTTGCCAGATTTGTCTCTAAATATTTTATAATCTTTCATACTGTACTAAATCGTACTATTAAATTTTCAATTTCCCATTTTTCATTGTAACTATAAAAATAAAATTGATTTTTATATATAGATCTTGTATCCTACAACCTTATTAAAATAATGCTTATTCTGGAAGCTTTTTAGTAGATTCCTTTATTTGAAGATAGCATAATTATCTTTTAAATACATAATTATTTTAAAATAAAAGCAGTTTTCATTTTTCCTTTCCAATCTGGATGTAATTTTCTTTTTCTTTCCTTGTGCACTAGCTACAACCTCTAGTACTATTGAGCAAAGGAGTAAGGGTAAACATCTTTGCTTTCTTACTAATCTTAGGGATAAAGCATAAAGTTTTTCACTGTTAAGTATTACGTTAGCTGTAATTTTTTTTGTAAATGAGAAAGTACTCCTTTTGTCCTTGTTTGCTGAGAGTTTTGGGGGAAAATCAAGATTGGATATTGGATTTCACCAAATGCTGTCTGCAACTATTCACATGATTATATGGGGTTTTTTTTCATTTATTAATATAGTAAAATATATTTATGAATATCAAATATTAAATTAACCTTGCATACCTGATATGTCACACCTGCCTATGATATATTATCATTTTTATATTTTGCTAGATTGAATTTGCTGAAATTTCTTATAAAGAATTTTTGCATTATGTCTTTCGTTTTCTTTCCTTGTTAGAGCTTCATCTATTTTAGCATTAGGGTAATCCGGCTTCATAGAATGAATTGTGAAGTCTTTCTTCCTATTTAGTTTTCTGGAAGAGTTTTGTAGATTAATATTATTTTTTCCTGAAGTGTTCGGTAAAATTCATCAGTGAAGTCATTTGTTTTGGACTTTTCCTTGTGGATGTGTGTATAAATATAAATTAAATTTCTTGTAAAGTCGATTTATCTATTCTTGAGTCTTTATTGGTTTGTCTCTCAAGTAATTTTCCCACTTCATCTGAGCTATCAAATTAATTAGCATAAAGTTTTTCATAATATTCCCTTATTATTATTTTAATAGCTATAGAGTCTATGGTGAGTCATTCATTCTTGATACTTTTAATTTGTGCATTCTTTTCTTGCCTGAGCAGTTTGGTTCAAGGTTTTAACTTTGTTGCTCTTTTCATAAAACAAGCATATGTTTTTAATTTTTTCTTTAATGTTTTCTCTTCTTCATGTCACTGATTTCTACCCTAATAGTTATTTCTTTCTTGCGCTTACTTTAGGTTTAATTTGCTCTCTTTTTCTTCACGTTTCTTATGGAAAAATCTGATACCACTAATTTGAAACCTTTCTTTTATCTAATATCAACTTTTGTTATATGCCATCCTACAATTTGCTTTGCTTTTTATTTCCATTATTTCCAAAATGCTTACTCAGGAAGGTGAGATTTCCAATATAACAGAATAAAGAGTTCAGCAAACACTCTCCCCAAAAAGCGATGATAAAATTGAACAAAAATTATTTAACAACAAAACTTTCAGGTATCTAAAAATTGACCAAAGGCCCTTAACAAGTTTAGAACTGCTCAAGAAAAAATATTTATCTAATAAAAACTACATCTGTGGGATTTAAGTCTGAAATAACATCCATCTCTGCTCCTAGCTTCATTGTGTGGCACCTCTACCAGGGCCAGGCAAATAAGGAGCTTACTAGAGGGATCTGGATTAATTTGGAGCAAAGCATGAAAAACCCCATACATAAGATCATAGAAGTATAGGCGACAAACAATTAGGGATGGCCAAAGTCACAGCTAGCTTGAAGTTATCATATTGATTGGTCAAACAGCTGACTGGAGAACCACTCCTGGTGGAGAACTGGAGAAATTTAACAAAGAAATCCAGTGCAGGATATATCTGTATGGGTTCCATAAGCTACCATTTATCCCTGGGGTGTTTGTGCAAATGCACAGGACTGTAAGCATTCTCAGAAGAGATTTAAGAGGTTCCTAGGCAACTTCTCACCATTGACTGAGTATGGATCATTGGGTGTACAGAAAGTAAAAGCCAGGAAGGACTTGTGAACTGCCTGAATTTGAATACATTAGCCATCCCACATACAGAACCATCAGTAAAGAGTAGAAACCTTACTGGATCAAGGTGTTTAACTATAATATCTCACCAATCATTGGCTGACTACTAGTCTATAGTGACCCAAGGGTAACCCTTAAGAAGCCAGGTTTAAAAAGAAAAAGAAAAAACCTGAGCAGACATAACTGCATCCACACAGAACGACTCCAGGCAAATCAGTAAGCAAACAAACAGACGCAACAAACCCTGTGGGGCAGGGAGAGGTCAAAATCCAGAACTGCCACAACAGTTTACCTAAACTGTCCAGTTTTCAACAAAATTTACCAGACATGAAAATACAGGTATGTGTGATCAATATATAGGAAAATAAATTGTTGAAGGTAGTCCTTTCTGCAGGGGTCTAGAGGTTAGGCTTAGTAGATAAAAAGTGGAAAGCAGCTATTATATTCAGAAACTGTAGGAAGCCACATTTAAAAATCTAAAGGAAAAAAATGATGACAATGATTGATGAAAGTGAGAAAATCAGTAAAGAAGTAAAGTTATTTTTAAAAAGCCAAATAGAAGTTAAAGGATTTAAAAGTATAATAAGTGATAGAAATACTCACCAGAGTAGTTTACAGCAGATAAGCACTGGAAAAGGAATCAATGAACTTGAAACTAAATCAATTTGATTATCCAATCTGAAGAATAGTAAGAAAAATAATAAAGAAAAAAATTGAAAGAGCCTCAGCGTCCTGTGGGACACTATTATAATACAAATATAAATGAAACGGGAATTCCAGAAGATGAGAGAAAGAGGCAGAAAAATATTTGAAAAAAAATGACCCAAGCTTTCCAAATTTAAGTAAAAACATTAATCTGCATATACAAAAAAACTCAGTGAACCTCGAGTAAGATCCACACCTAGAAAGACAAAAATAAACAGAAAAATCTGAGAGCAATGACAGTAAAGCAACTTATCACATAGAAACAAAATTACTTCCAATCTGAAATAATAGAGACCATAAAGCATTAGAATGGCATACCAAAAGGGGCAAAAATCAAAAAACAAATTATCTACAAAACTACTTATTATACCAGGCAAAGCATACTTCCAAAGAAAGATGTTCCAAGACAAAGAATTTAAGAGTTAATTACCAAAGGTGGTAGATCCAGGATTCAGAATCATTTATCTGATGCCACAGTCCATGCTCTTAGCCCCATCACATGTTGCTTCTTATTGAGCACTCAGTCCTTTCTGATTTCCTCAGCTGTAAATTAAGGCACTGCCACTTCTGTAAGTGTAGCACTGGGCCATAGAAGCCTAACCTTATAAAACTTCTAAAATAAGTACTAAGTACCTCATTTCCAAACTTACCTTATTTCTAAGAATGTCCCTCCAAATCCACTCTTAAGCAAATATTTTACAAATTAAATTAGCTGTTGATATCACAACTTAAAGATAAATTGAACTCTCTGGAAACTGTCTTATGTAACTACTTGTGTCTTTTGACGAGGTGTCAGCTGGATCATCTACCTCTTGAGATTTACATAAAATTGTTTGAAACTCTCTATTCCACTTTTTTTAAAAATTATTTTTATTGGAGTATATCATTCATCCATGATCATTCATAAACAGTAAGTGTAGAGTAAAAGTTGGGAACTTAGAAAATAAACATGCATAACTTCACAAAGGGGTCTCATACATCACCCCTACACCAACACCCTGCAGTGTTGTGAAACGTGTTACAAGCTCTATAAGAGCATCATCAAAATATTACTACTAACCACAGTCCATATTTTGCATTTGGTGTATTTTTCCCACAACCCACCCTATTATTTTTTAATATATTTTTATTACAGAGGTCGTGAACTTTCAAAACAATCAGGCACATGTGTAGAATTCCCATACAACATCCTTTACCAACACACAACACCATGGTAGAATATTTATTAAAGATTATGAAATATCATCATACTATTACCACCAACCATGATTTCTCTGAATTTTAACGTGATTATATTCTCTAAAACCCTTTTGCTCTAATTTCTTGCTTTCAAGTTATTAGTCACTCATATATCATTGGATAGCTGTTTTCTTCTATTGCTCAGTAAGTTAAAGACAGAGCATAACCCTCCCAAACCTCCACAAATCACCAAGTATATTAGCTCTTTGTGTGCAATAGATTTCTGTAAAGCTGTTGTGTACTAGAAATAGGGGCTCTGTTGCTGCAAGTAAAGAGTCTTTTAGCTAAGCCTACCACTAGGATCATCTAACTAAAAGGTTTTTACACAATTCCATAATCAGCGGTCAGGTTTAGGCTATCCTTTTATCCTTTCCTCTGCTTTTCAAGCTCCTTCCTTTAATTCCCTAGTCTGTTTTTCAGTAAGAGTATCACTTTGTTTTGCAATCTCCTTCTAAATCAGGCTTGTGTCTGCTTATTAAGGTTCTCTGTCAGACAAAAGCCCACAAATATCACTTCCTTAAGGTCAGAAGCAGCAGCTGTATTTGAATTTTAAAATAGCATTCTTTAAAATAGTAATGCTATACTTTATAATGTGATACAATTCACTCCCTGGCCATTTTTCATCATAATAGGCACATATCATAACAAACAGTAGAGCCATTATTTTCATGTGAACCCATAGCTTTCATCACGATGAACACTCTTAATAAAACATGATGTTGTGGTCAAACTCTGAACCAGGTGCTGGAACTAATGGGATGATCTTGCTTCTTAAACTGAATCTCCTCATTTGTGACCTAACAGTGACCTAAATAAGCACAAAATTTATTCTGTGGTTCAAATGTGCTAGTTAATATGATCTATTAAATATAAATTGGAAACTATAAAATGCATTATATGTATTAAGTTTTGTTATATTTTTCATTTATTCTTTCATTCAAAAATATTTAATTGAATGCCTGAAATGCTACATTGATCGTAGTGATGTTCTAAGTACCAGTGAAATACAGAGAAAAAGTCCCTATATTTCAAATATGTTTCAGAGAAGGTACCCTTTGAAGAGCATAAGATATTATTAATGAAGCACAGAGTACTGAACTTATTTCTTTCTTTGAGAAGTCATCTCGCCAGTAAGATTTACTTTACAGACATCAGATGGCAATTGATATAATGAAACACCTTGATTAATACGAAAACAGTAACATCATGCATAGGAAGCAGTAGACATTGTTTAATTATACCAAGACCCAGGAAAGGAATAAATGATAGGGCAATAAATTGTGGAGGATTTTTTTCTCTGAGATTTGCCCTTTAAATGCATCCTTTCTAAAAGACATTTCATTTATTAATGATAAAAACAAAGATTTCAAAGCCAGGCACTAAAATTGTAGAACTGAGAGATGTGAATTGCCTCATAATGAATTGGTAACAGACCTATAAGCCAAAAGACAGAAACACAGCCTTCATTACTTACATTTCCCCCAAATGCCAGCAGTAGATATATATTATACTGGGATTTCAAAATGATAGCTGGTACTAACTTTCCAAATAATTCCAAAAATTTTTCCTTGGTTTACAATACAAAAGGAGAGATTATGAATGAGATACCAGGGAACTTGATTCTGTTGAACCTATTGCAATAATATGATTATCTATCTCTCACATAAATCAGATGGCAGCTTCTTCATTAGAAGCCAGGGAACTGGTATTTAAAGCCCTTTAATTCTCAGTCCAGTGAAGCTATCAGCATGCTTTCTATGATACTTGTAACCATAGGAATATGATAAACATATTTCATTCTCCACTGCAAGAACCATAGCCACTAGGAAAATTATAACATTTGGACTGTTGTTAAAAATGGAAAAGTAAATTACTCATGCTTTTGCTTGAGAACAACTTAAAGCAAAAGAGAAAAGAAAAACAGAGAAGAAAACTCCCTCACCTATGGAAAATAGGAAACATCCATACTTCCAAACCACAATCTATGAAACAGTTTCACCAGATGGAATGAAAGATGAATAAAGTTGAGGAAAGAGAAAACACACATCTCTGCAGAAATCAGTGTGTAGAATTCTCCATGATATGAGGATACAAGTTACCTATCTGATCCCATGACTCTCCTTTTAACAATAAAATTTAAATATGCAGATGACACAGGCCTATATCCACAACTTCCACCACACAAATATCATACTTTTGCAAGAATCAGAGTGTCTGTGTGGTTAGATGATGAATAAATGGAGAATGGCAATTATCACTGCATCAGCTGAAAAGAAGAAAGCATTTAAACATTACACAAATATTGTGATAGATGCCTCTGTCCTGGAAGTCAGGCAGGTTTACCTCTAGTCCATGGACCACAGTTATAGCTAACATGGAGTGTTAGCCAAATAGACTAACATATAAACCAAGTTTTCTACCTCAGGAGAACTGAGACCCAATTGATCACAGCAATAATCTACCCATTAACACATACTCATGGGAATAGAGCCTGGTGCATCTGTCCTGGAGAAACAACATAGCCCAGAGATCTGTGTATCCTAATTCTGGACTTAACCTTCTTGGATTGAATCAGCATGCCTCTTCCTCTAATTTATCTAGAGTCTGAGTTTCTGTTCCAATTCAGCTTTTAACAAGTTCCAAAATGTCTGTAGTTCCCTAAGATCGGGGCCTTCTTTATCAGAGGAGAAAGCCTTCCTGGGGGGAGGGGGGAAATCTATGGCAATATAATTTTGACAATACAGTATGAAAATAAACCACTCTTATTATTTTAAAATTAGCACTCTTACACCATCTATTTATGATGGTCTTCATTTCCTCATGATTTATCTTCTCCAAATTCAATCCCTTAGGCGTTCTATGTTGAACATTGCCCTCCTATTTTCCACTTGGAATCTGTATTGGTATCTATGCCCATTGAAACAAATTATCACAAACTTGCTTGCTTAAAAAACAGAAATTTAATCTTTCACAGTACTGAAATCAACTTCACTGTGCCCAAACAAGGTTTCCAGTAGGACTACACTCCCTCCATAGAATCTAGGGGAGAATCTGTTCCTTAACCTCCTCCAGGTTTTGTGGCTGCCATCATTCTTTGGCTTCAGTCTCTGCCTCTACCTTTCCAACACCTTTTCCTCTGGTTGTATGAAATCTCCCTTTATCGCCCTCTTGTACGGACACATGTGATGGCATTTAGGTCACACCCAGATAAACCAGAATAATCTCTCCAGGTGATACGTATTTACATTAAATTTGAAAATCACAGTCCTAGTCAAGTTGATTCAATGTAATTATTTAATGTAAACAAACCAGTTTCCTATTCACTAATTTTTCTTGTTTATGGGCATGCTGCCTTCTTTCTTTGTGTGGTTCATAATTTCTGTTGAAAGCTGGACATTTTATATAATATAATATGGCAACTCTGGAAATCAGACGCCCCTGCAGAATTTGTTGCTGTTACTCTTTTATCTTATTGGTCCTGCTGCTGTTTGTCTGTTTAGTGACGTAGGTGGTATAATTCTCTAAGGTTGTCTTCTTTGTCTTGTGCAGCCAGTGAAGTCTTTGCTCTGTTAACTCAGTGAGCAGCTAATGACTAAACAGAGATTTCCTTATATGCCCTGAATCAATGTCTTCTGGTATTTACTAAGGGTATAACCCCAATGCATCAGCCTGCTCTCATAAGTCCTCAAGATCAATCAGAGGTGAGAATTTAGATTCTTTTCAGCTATTTCCAGAGCATTCGCACAGAGTTGCACATATGCCTGGTAATCTAGAACCCAGTAATATATTGGAGCGTTTTAAAGGCCCCTACAGACATCTCATTCCCCAGTTTTCCCTTATGAGTAATTTAGGCAGCTTCTTATTAGTCCAAAGTGGTATAGTCACCTCTTGCATCTGCAACTTTAAACAATTGCTACTGGTTGTTTTTGAAAAATGCATTGGGAGTATGGATGTTCAAACAGAGTGTTTCAGTTTGCCAAATGGTTGCCAATGCAAAGTTCCAGAAATGTGTTGGCTTTTATAGAGTGTTTATTTGGGGCAAAAGCTCACAGTTCCAAGGCTGTAAAAAGTCCAACTCAAGCACCATAGGAAATGCTTTCTCACTCAAGTCAGCTGCCACCAGTTGAAGCAAGATGACAGGCTGTACCATCTCCCAGAGCTTGGCCAAGGGCAATCAGGCTTAGGGTTTGTCTCTTACCAGGCCACTTTTCTCAGGCTCAGCTCCTCTGTTTTCTTCCCATTTTCTGTTGCACGCTAACAGGCAAATGGATCTTCTCTCCTCAGGGACTGAGCTTTTTGAGCCTCTCATTTCTGTCACATGGCAGCATCAAATATGGAAGAGTGCTCCTTTCCTCTGTGTCTACATTTTTTATCAGACCCAGCAAGAAGACAAAGACTATACCTGAGTCACACCTCAAAGAGGTAGTCCAACTGAAAAAAGGCCTCACAACCACAGGAGAGGGCCAGCCCACAAACATAATCTTTCTCTTCATAAAATAATTTTAAACTGCCACTCAGAGCAAGTTATGAGTTAGGTCAAGTGAAGAGAAACCCTGAGAATGGAGCTTTGCAGTGAGATGCCAGGCAGGCAATTCTTTCAGGATGGAGTTTTTCAAAACTACCCTGCTAGTTGGGAAAAGAACATGAGATTAAAGGAAGTTTAAAAATTACAAAACTTTCTTATTGAAATTCAGCCATTTCTCTTAAATAAATACTCCTCATATTGTTACAGTCCTTTAGGTAATTTCCGGAACTGGAAGAATTTATTTTGACTATTTTTTTTAATGCTGTCATTGCTTTTATGGAGGAGCAGAATGTTGGAGGTCTTTACTTGAAAATTCTCAAAGTGCTTCTCCTTTTGATTTATTTAACCATTCTCATGTTGATGGAAATTTAGATAGTTCAATTTTTTTCAGAATAATGCTATGCTCACTCTCCTTGTAGTTAAATGTTTTTGACATGTCCTGAGAAAGTAGGCAGAATTATTGAGTCAAACTTGTTTTTACATGTTACTTGTTCTTTTTGTTTCCAAAGTTGCCCAGGTAAATTCTGTGAAATGGCTCAGTTTAAGCAGTGGGAATTTATTAGACTATATTTCTGAGGTTAGAAAAATATTCGAATCAAGGCATCATTAAGGCAATACTTTTTTTCCTGAAGACAGACTGCTAGTGATCTTTGACCCTTCAACTACAAGGAAAAGAACATGGTGGCATGTGCTAGAATCACCTTTCTCTTCCAGGTTTTGTTCATATTAGCTCCTTGCTTCAGTGGCCATTTCTCTTTTTATGTATTCATTACACTTATAAAGGATTCAAGTAACAGGATTAAGACCCATCCTGAAAAAGGTGGGTCATACCTTACCTGAAGTAGCCTCATCAAAAATCCAAATTATAATTTACAATGTGTTTACACCCATAGGAATGGATTAGATATTTAATAACATTTTTTTCTGGTGTACACACAGCTTCACACTTCATTCTCTGGACCCCAAAAGACATGTTCTTTCCACATACAAAATGCATTCATTCTATCACAATATCCCCAGAGCCTTAGGTCATTTCAGAAACAATGTAAAGTACAAAGTCTCATCAAAATTGGTTATGGTTATGACCTATCCTAGAGCACAAATTCCCTATCTATAGTCCTGTGAAACCTAGAGAACAAGTTGTCTACTTCTGATATATAATGAAGGGACAGTCAAGATAAGCATTCCTATTCCCATATGGAGAAATTGGAAGGAAAACAGGGGCCATGGGTCCCAAACAATTCCAAAACCATGCAGGGCAAACTCTATTAGATTTCAAAGTCTGAGAGTTATCTATGAAATGATGTTTTGTCCTCTGGGCCTGAAGACACAGCACCCTCACACTACCCAAGTGCTTGTAGTAGTGGCCATGCTCTCCCTGAACAGTGGGGTGAAGGCTCCACCATCTCCAAGCAGTGGGGTGGTGTCCAGACTCTCCACAATCCCCAGGGCACAAGCTCAACCCTCTTAGAACACTAAGGTAGCAGCCAGACTGTCCAGAATCCCTGAAAATTGGCTCCACCTCTGAGAAAACTGGGGTGGTGGCCAGACTATCCCTGAACAATTGGGTGGAAGACCCACCCTCTCCAAGCACAGGGCCAGACTCACTCTTCTCACACACATGAAGATGTCTTCATTCCAAACCTTAGGTTCCATATTTCTGCCCTTAAAGTGATTTTTCCTTCAATCTGTCCATTTTCTGTCCCTTTTAGTCAAGGCTGACAATGGTTCTGCTCATACAGGTCTCACAAAAACCTTGTAGGTTCTGCATGTACTACACAGGGATCCAAACCATCAGAGAGCAGGACTTTCCACAGATATTTCCTGGATAACTGCACCTCCAATCCTGACTTGCATGGAAATTGCCAACTGCTTCTAAGTCCAGTTCAACCCTCACATGGAACACTATTCTCTGTGGACTCACTTTCTAGAAAGTCAGAATTTTCCAAATCATCAATTTCTGGTTTCTTTGTGTCAAGAAATTCAGTTCTTGCTTATCCCTTTACTCTTGCATTTTATTGTAACCTACAAGGAGAAACCAGGGTATACTCTCCACATTTGGCTTAGAAATCTCTTCATTTAAGTATCCAAGTTCAGTCCATCACTCTCAAATTCTGCCTTCCATCTGACATCAGAACTCAGAACAAGGATTGTCTTCCTTCCAGTTTCTCATGACATATTCATCATTTCCATATACGGCCTCATTAGAAATAACTTTAGTGTACATGTTTCTACCAATAATCTACTCAAAGCAACCTAAGCCTTTTCTATCATACAGCTCACATTCTTCCAGCCTGTACCCATTACCCAATTCCAAAGCCATTTCCACATTTTTTGGGTATTTAAAATAGTAGCACCCTAGTCTCCTGGCACCAAAATCTATTTTAGTTTCCTAAGCTGACTGGGGAAATGCCATGAAATGGTTGAGCTTAAGCAATGAGAATTTATTAGTTTACAATATTGAGTTTAGAAAAATGTCCAAATAAAACATGATCAAGGTGATGCTTTCTTTCTGAAGACTGGTTGCTAGCAAACCTTGACTCCTCTGTCCCATTGCGATGTCTGCTGGTCTTCCTTTCTCCTCTGGGTTTCATTGACTTCTGCTCCTTGCTTCCAAGGCTTTTTCTTTCTCTCTGTATTCATTTCATTTATAAAGGATTCCAATAATAGGATTAAGACTCATTCTGAATGAAGTAGGTCACATCTTAATTGAAATTACAATTTACAATTAGTTCACACCCACAGGAATGCTTTAGATTTAAGAACGTGTTTTTCTGGGATACATACAAGCTTCAAACCACCATGCTTGTTGGTAAATACTACCAAACAACCTTTAAATCTCCCTTCTCAGTTTGAAACATCAAATTTACTAGAAATTATTCTATTGCCCTCCATTTATTTACTTGAATGGACATTTTGTGAAGCAATCAGTAGCAATATAAGCAGAAATAAATATTTAGTGGTAGTGATGATGACCCAGACCCTAAGAAAAAATATGTTGTGATAATTCATTTAAGATAACCTAAATCAGTTACCCTCTGGTACATTCTTTTGAGTAGATTTTTTTATCATTCTGAAAAAAGAGTTGAGATATGTAATATGTGACTCTTTTAATAAAAGTATTTGCTTTAAAAATAAATTTGTTTGCAATTTCCAATTTAAATCATTAGGTTCTTCTCACTAAATCCAGGGAATACTTTCCAACTAATAAAGTTGATATTATAGAAGCAGGGTCATTGATTCTGAAGTGTGACCTTTGGATTCAAATGTATCAGACTTCTTAAATTTAAAACTTACCTAAATCACTGTAGGCAGTAAAAAGTAAAGCAATTTATTTAACTTCTTTGTGTCTCAATATCTTCATTTATCATGATGGTGATAATATTAATAGTACTAACCGATAACATTGATGTAATTATTAACTGAAATAATTTATGCAAGGCTAGTAGAACAGTGCCTGCCCCAGAGTAAACACTAAATAAATGACCATTTTATAAGTTGCTACATGTGGATTTTGTAGTGTTTGTATTAAAATAATTTTATACCAACCAAGTAGATCAGGGGGTGCCATGGTCTATGGGACCACACCCATTTGTTTTTGTGTTGCCTATGACTGCTTTTATAATACAACAGCAGAGATGAATATCTGTAACAGAGACTGTGTGGTCTCCAGTGTCTAAAACAGCTGCTGCTTGACCCTTTAGAGAACAAATTCGTCAAACCTTGATTTAGATTAGTGAGTAGAATCATGGAAATATATTATTGTACTCAGGGTTTATATTAGGTGTTTATGAGTTAAAGGAGTGAGTTTTATCCCCTGTGCTTTTCTAATCTCCCATCTTAATATCATGCAGAGTACTAATACTCATTTATTTGGACATGTTAGTTTTTTGCTATTTTCTCTGCTTGCCATTGCTTCTTCTATCCCACTTCTTCTTGCTGGACTCATTTTTATACTTACTAATATTTGCTTTTATACCCCTAAAACCAAATAACTATTATGAGAATGACTTCATCCATTCAATGTTAATTTAGATTTCCCCGTATTTTCCAATTTATTTGTTTATCATTCCTCCTTCTATCTCAGACCTTCCTCTGGGTTCACTTTCTTTTGTTCCATCCTAAGAAGTTTCCTTAATATGTACCTATAGCTGATGAATGCTGTAATTTTGTCTATTTCTCAAATTCTTCTTGAATAGTAGTTTAAGTGACATAAAATCCTGGGTTAAATAGTATTTTCATTCAGCATTTTGAAGATATTCTTCTTTATTCTGTCTTACGTTATTGTAACTGAGGAATATTTTATTAGTTCAATTATGTTATTCCTTTCAGATAGTCTTTTTCCCTTGGATGCTTTTAAGAAGCCCTTCTTTGTCTCTCCATTATATAATTTCCTTACAACACTTCTAGGTACAGATATTCGGGGAAAGTTGTGTCTGCCTTGCTTGCTTGCTGAGAAGCCTTGAGCTGTTGGACTTCACTGGACTGAGACAACTCTGAGTTACCATGTGGACTTAAGCCTGCATTCCTATCTGTGTGTGTGTGTTTGTGTGTGTTGTGTGTGTGTGTGAGTGTGTGTATGTGTGCGTGTGTGTGTGTGTGTGAGAGAGAGAGAGAGAGAGATTGAGAGAAAGAGGTATTACATCCCCTTAAATTTTTCCACAGTCAAGACTCAGCCTTTACAACTATTGCTCTGCAGAAAAGCAAGGTTAGGCACTAGCTGAAATGAAGACCGAGATCAACTTTGAGTCATAAAATGTACACTTTTGACCTCTTTAACAAGAGAATTTGTGAACTTCCATATCTAGCTTTCTCATATTAAGAGGTAGGACTGATCAACTAGATCATAAAGTTTATTTGTAAGCTAGAGGAAAGAGACTCCAAGGAAAAAGTTAGGATGAAGGGAAAGAATAAAATTTGCCCCTTCTGTACCTGCTAGAGATGCAGTGTGATATTATTGATCTTGAATATAGAGTATTCAAACTGAAAGGAGACTGGGTAACCATCATTGATTTAGAAAACGTTAGTATGTGATCTAAGTCTCCCTACAGCCTTAAAAGACAAAGCCAAGTTTTACACCAAAAATGTCTTGACATTGACTCTTCTAATTTTTAAATCAGATCTTTCTATGGTGACTCAGTTATGTGCTTGTACTTGGCTTAGGAAGACCTTTTATATGTATCTTATAAAACTGTACTTCTACATTTTCTTCGTGTTGTACTTTTTAAAAAATATATTTTTATTAGAGAGGTTGTGAACTTAAAAATAATCATGCACATGTGTGAAATCCCCATACCAACACCTCTCCACCAACACACTGCATTGTTGTGAAACATTTGTTACAGATTGAGATATCATCAGACTATTACCACTAACTATGGTCTATAATAAATATTTGGTTGTTTGTACATTCCTAGAAATTTTTCCATGTCATCTACACTGTCTAGTATGTTGGAATACAGTTGTTCATAGTATCCTATTATCTCTTTTACTTCTCTGGGGTCAGTAGTAATGTCCCCATTTTCATTTATTATTTTATTTGCATCTTCTCTTTTTTCTTTGTCAGTCTAGCTAAGGGTTTTTCGATTCTTTTAACCTTCTCAAAGAACCAAATTTTGGCTTTGTTAATTCTCTCTATTGCTGTTGTTTTCAATTTCATTTATTTCTGCTCTGATTTTTGTAATTTGGTTCCTTATGCCTGCTTTGGGAATCATTCGCTGTTCTTTTCCTATTTCCTCCAGCTGTGTATTTAAGTAATTGATCTTAGCTCTTTCATTTTTGAAAGCATTGAGGGCTATAAAATTCCCTCTCAGCACTTCCTTTGCTGCATCCCATAGGTTCTGATATGTTGTGTATTCAATTTCATTCATCTTGAGATATTTATTGATTTTGCTTGAAATTTCTTCTTTGACTAACCAATTATTTAAGAGTGTGTTGTTAATCTCCACGTGTTTGTGAATTTTCCCTTTTTTCTGCTTCTTGTTTATTTCCAGCTTTATTCCATTATGATCAGAGAATGTGCTTTGTATCATTTCAATCTTGTAGAATTGATTGAGATCTGCTTTGTGAACCAACATATAGTCTATCCTGGGGAAATATCTATTAGCACTTGAGAAGAATGTATGTCCTGGTCTTTGTATATGTCTGTTAGGTTTAGTCCATATATCCTATTATTCAAGTTCTCTGTTCCTTTATTGATCCTCTGCCCAGATGTTCTATTGAACACTGAAGGTAGTGAATTAAAGTCTCCAGGTATTATTGTAGAGATATCTATTTCTCCTTTCAGTTTGGCCAGTGTTTTTCTCATGTCATGTAATTTAGGGCATCCTGGTTAGGTGCATATACATTTATGATTGTTATTTTCTTCCTGGGGAATTGCCCCTTTAATTAATATACAATATTCTGCCTTCTCTTTAATAACGGGTTTATTTTTAAAGCCTATTTCATCTAATATAAGTATAGCTACCCAAGGGTTGTTTTTTTTGTTGTTGTTGTTTGTTTTGTTTGTTTGTTTGTTTGTTTTGGTTCTTGCATGCATGGAATGTCATTTTTCAGCCTTTCACTTTTAATCTACTGGTATCCTTGGGTGTAAGGTGAATTCCTTGTAGACAGCACATAGATGGCTCATATTTTCTTATCCATTCTGCCAGTCTGTGTCTTTAGATTGTTAAGTTTAATCCATTAACAGTCAATGTTATTATTGTACAGATAGTTCTTACTTCACCCATTTTGACCTTTGGTTTTTATCTGTCATATTTTATTTTCCCTACTCTTTTGATACTTTTAGTTCCTTTTTACTGATATAATATTCATTTCTTTTTTTTATTTTTGTCTTTATTTTTTTTAATATTACATTAAAAAAATATGAGGTCCCTATATACCCTGATATAATATTCATTTCTATACTCTCTTCCAAGCCTCTCTTTCCTGTCTTTTCTTTTCAGACTGTAGCATACCATTTAGTATTTTCTGTGAAGTCATTCTCTTGGTTACAAACTCTCAGTTTCTGTTTAGCTGTGACTTACTATTCTAAATTCAATCTCATTTTTGAAAGACAATCTTGCTGGATATAAGACTCTTGGTGGCAGTTTTTCTCTTGCAGTATTTTGCCTTCTTACCTTCCTGGTTTCTGATGAAAAATCAGCACTTAATCTTATGAGGTGTACCTATTATGTGATGTATCAGTTTTCTCTTTCTGTTCTCAGAATTCCCCCTGTCTTTTTCATTTGACATTCTGATTAGTAAGTGTCTCAGAGTAGATCTATTTGGATTTACTTGTATGGGAGTATATTGGGCTTCTTGGACATGGATATCTATATCCTTCAGAAGGGTTGTGAAGTTTTCATCCATTATTTCTTCAAATATTCCTTCTGCCCTTTTCCCATTATCTTCTCCTTCTGGGACAACTATGACACATATATTTGCATGTTTCTTTCTGTCAGTTCCCTGAGACCCTGTTCAATTTTTTCCATTCTTTTCTTCATCTGTTTTTTTTTGTATGTTCACTTTTAGAAGTCATGTCTTCAAGCTTACTGATCTTTTCTTCTACCTCCTCAAATCTGCTGTTATATGCCTCCTGTCAATTTTTAATTTCAGTTATTGTGCTGTTCATTCCCATAAGACCTGCTATTTTTCTAGGTAACAAAAGTATACACATTAAATTTAATAAAAACAAATATTAAAATCAATTTAGAAATACAAATTTTGGCTGATTATTGTTTTTCTATTTAATCTGTTTAGATAGTGAAGCTCTTTACTTCTTGTGATATCCACTAGTTTTTAATGTTGTATACATCACCTAACATACTGCTTACTTTGGTTTAATAATATATTATTATACATTTATAATCAAAAGATTAATTGACACAGTTTCACTCTTAACTACTTATTTTCCCCTTACGAGTATTATTATAAGGGTAAATCTAGCCTTGTAAAGTGAGTTTGGGACAAATCTATATTTTTCTAGGCACTGGGAATAACTGTTCCTTGAAAGTTTGCTTGATATATAACCCTTTTGGGTATACATCTTTGAATATCCTTTTCTATGCTGCTTTGACATTTGGTCCACATAGAATTTCTAGTTCTCTCTCACTCCTTCTCTCTGTCTCACCCTCTCCCTGTCTTTTTCTTTTTAGAAATAGTCATTATTGTTTATTTTTCAAGTATCAGATTATGGGTTTTTGGTTTTGTTTTATTTTATTAAAAGGTTCTATTGTTTTTTCTTTTTCATTATCATTGATGTCATGGATTTTGTTAAGTTTAGCCATATAATCTTGAAGTAAATTTTATTGTCCTCTCTACTATTAATTCTAGTGCCTAGTTCATTTATTCTTAATATTTTCTGCTTAATATTTGTATTTAAGGCTCTGCACTTCTGAGTTGCAATTATTCCAAAATATTTTATATGCAGTATTCTCATTGCTCTCAGTTCTAAGTAACATATAGTTTCATAATCCTTTTTGTAATGATGATTATTTAGCTAAGGGTTTTAGATTTCCAGATGAATAGATTTGGCTAGGGTCATCCTTGTGTAGTTATGATCTTATTGCATTGTAGCCTGTATGATATTGGATTTTTTTAAAAACTTTTTGAGATTTCCTTTGTGACCTAATGTATGTTCAATATTTGTAGATGTTGCAAGGTGTTTAAAATGATGTGCATTAAAGGTGAGGTAGTATTAAATCTGTGGCAGTTTTCTAATCAGAATTTTGAAAAGTCCTAGAGTTCTCTGAGAGCTTTTGAGGGGTTCCATGAGATGGATTGTATCTGGAAAAAAGACTGTCTTTTGAACTGCACCCTGTTGTTCACAGTGTGCAAACTGCACACTAGTGCTTGCAATGATGGCTAATGATTAACTGGACACATTAGTAATCTCTTTAGGAGTCTTTCACCTCTGTAGGGCAGTACATTCTCTGATTAGCTTTATTTTGTTGAGGCTATTCCCAAGATTTGATGCAAAATAGGAAATACCATTGATAAGTGGTTATGTTGTATTTCAGAGGGAAGGATGGTAATTTATGATGCTAGCCTCCTTATTTTCTCACCATTTTCTCCCCACTGACTAACTTAATAGAGGAAAATATCAGTATCAAGGAAAATTTTATTCTAAGAAAGGCATTTTTATATGTCCTGATTCAGCTGATCTCATGCCACATTTTTTTTTGTAAACTTAAAACAATACGGATGATAGATATGCAAAATGAATTGTAGTAGGAAGTTTTCTTATTTTTATTTCATTTGTGATATGTGCGAGTGATTTTCTTTTTTGATTTTCTATTCTGTCTTTCTGTTTATATTGTATTACCATTTCCATTATACAAACATATATGATAGTCCAATGCAGAAATTTTTAAAGATGAAGTGTGAAATGAAAAAGGTTTCTAGGCCTAGGCCTGTAGCTGAGCGTGGGGGTTTCGTCCTCGCTCAGGCCCAAGAGTCGGGGGGGGGCTTGCTCCTGCCGAACCGCCGGCGGGGGGTGCTCCACGAGGAAGCACCGGTTCTCCAGGCGTGGGGGACGCGCGGTTGGGGAAAAACCACGGAGACCGCTTGAGCGCAAGAACAGGTCTGCCTTATTACGGAAGTACACTTAGCTATATAGGGTTGGGTAGAGGGAGGGGCGTGATGAAGGGAGGGTTGGCTAAGGGGCGGCTGTGGACAGGCTGAAGCTGATGGATAGACCTGAGGTAAGCAGTTACTGGGGAAGAGGGCAGATTGGGGGTTGGCAATATGGGCGGGACTGGCGGGAAGGACAGCGGGAGCTGGAAGGGGAGGAGGGGTGGAGAAAGGTGGCAACATAGGCCAATGGACAATTCTGATAAAGATAGACATGAAAAAATTAACATTGTCTGCATCATTTCACTGCTTTAGTGCAACATGGGTGCCAATGAAAGCTATTTTATAATGAAAACTACTTATTAATAGATTTTAAATGGGCTGGAAATTTAAATAGTTCTCTTCCATTGTCATAATCTGTGGCAAAATCATCTGCAGCAATGGCTGCAGAAAAATTAAAAAGGCACTTACCTGCACAGCCATTTTCTGAGTAAAGGTACCGATAATTTCAAAAGGCGACTGCTTTTGGATGAATCGTATGCTTTATAAATATGTATCAATAAAATACGAGGAATAGACACATACAGAAAAGGCTACTGCAACTTCAAATCAAATGGAGCAAAGCTTTTGTTTTTAAAAAAGGCAATATTTAATGAAAAGTTTCACTATACAAGATATTTAGTTTAGTAGCAGAACTTATTGCTCAGAAAAGGAAAAGCCACAGTATTTGTGAGGGACTAATTGTGCCAGTATGATAAATTGTACTGATTAAATGCCAGGACAGGAAACAAAAAGAAAAATGGAGAAGGTTTCTCTTGCTAACAGTGCAATAAGTTAATATATTGATGACACGTCACATGATACTGAAGTGCTTTCCCGTAAAAACTAAAAAAAGCACAGCTTTGCTAGCCAGATTGATGAGTCAGCATATTTTACCAATAACTACTATACTGAAGCAATGGTAAGATTGGTAAATGATGGTGAAATTCAAGACAACTCCTTCTGCTATAAAGAGCTGCCCAAAACAAGCAAAGTTCACAATATATTTAATGTTTTTACCTCTACCCTGAATTCAGGTCTGTCTTAGAGGAACTGTGCTGCCGTCTGTTTTTAATGAAGACCATTAGTAATTGGTTCCATGACAGTTGTTGCAGCTTTTGTAAAAACAAAAACCTTTCATCTTCACAATATACTGCTTCCTTCACAGAGAAGTGGTGTTGTCAAAATCTCTTTGGGAAAAGAAATGAAAAAATTACGGATAACCAAAATTCCCAAGATCGAGGAATGAGCAAACATGAGGGAGAATTGCAGCTATGGACTAAAGTAGACTTGTGATTATTCTAGCAATGGAAGAACATGTAACACTGATATAAAGGCAGTGGTCCCAGAGGTTCTGAGGGGAGAGAGAGGGAAGAATAGGTGGAACATGCGGTATTTTGGGTCATTGGGATTGTTCTTCATAACATTGCAACGACAAATACAGGCCAATATACATTTTGTCAAAACATGTAAAATTGTGTGGTGCAAAGTGTAAACCATAATGTAAACTAAAGACTACAGTTAGTAGTAATGCTTTAATATGTGTTTATCAGTCAAAACAAATGTACCACACTAAGGAAAGATGTTGTTTATGGGGAAAATGTGGGAGGGGGCAGGGTGGGGTATGTGGGAATTCCTTATCTTTTTTATGTAAATTTTATGTAATCTAAAATATCTTTACATATAAAATAAAATAAAATTATAAATGATACCACAGAAATGGTCAATGTTATTAAACAAATATGTTTCATATGAGAACACTTTTAAAAGTACAGGAAAACCTAAGCAAAGTGCACATAATTATCCCATATCATTAAAAAAAAAAAGTTGGTTTAGCAGAGGTAGAGATTTCAAAAGTGTTAACTTGAAGGCGAATTAAAGATGAACTTTAAAAAACCTTGCAGGCCATATTTGGAGAAAAATGTCTGCAAATCCCACAAACTTAGACATTTTTAAATTGCATTAGCCAGCTAAAGAAGTCTCCACCAGGCTCTATAGAAAATGTTTTGACTTCAAGTGACAGGATTCTTAGATTCAAAATTAACCAGTATCTTTGGGGAAATAATAATATGCTACAAAAGGAAATCTCAAAATGTTTCCACTGCTTCTTAGGATTGAGAGTAGAAAATAATATCAGAAAGTCTCGAGTCATATTGAAAACCACCTGGGAAAACTGCAACACAAAAGTGAACCATGATTTCTCTCTCATTCAACACAAGTGTATGACTGGGTGA
Organism: Dasypus novemcinctus; assembly: GCF_030445035.2. Taxonomy (NCBI): domain Eukaryota; kingdom Metazoa; phylum Chordata; class Mammalia; order Cingulata; family Dasypodidae; genus Dasypus; species Dasypus novemcinctus. The sequence goes on from NC_080674.1 coordinate 137,305,020, forward strand.
GAGGTCACTTCTCTGAATTCTCTGATCAGACTAAAATCTGACTTTGAGATATGAGAAAGCACTTCGTGAGCTGCAGCTAGTTATATATTCACAATAGAATAGGGTTTATAGATCTTTCCTTAGACAAGTTCTGGATTTCTGTGAAGAAGCAAGTCCTGCCATTCGCAGAAAAGCAATAGATATTTTAAAGTGGGTTTCAACTTTCATGTGGAAAAAAGAATTTACATGCTCACAAGGATCAAGAACAAGGATCAAGAACAAATCATCTCATTTCAGTAGAAAATGAAACTCTGCATGGTTATAACAAGTTTGACCCTGAATTGAGTCAAATAAGTCTAACAATAAATAAGCACAGATTACATATGGAAGAGGTAACTTTTTAAATTAAAATTTGTTTGCAATATTTTGCATTAATATAAAAGCCAGACACCCTATTAAGTATATAGATACATTAATTTATACTATATTTAATAAAATACATACGATTGTAACTTCTACATACATATTTGAAACTGACCATATCAGTAAGAAAATATCTGTTCAAAGCCTTGTGTAAAATTGAGTCTGCTTATATTTTAACCATATTGCTTTGCATATGGTTAGCAATAGTATTATTTCTATCTTGCCAATAAATTTTAATGTAGAAGTTAATATTACCACATGCTATAAAGTATATAATTTTATAATCTCTACTTAATTTAAATCTAATGAGACTGACTTAATAAAATTAAATCCCTCTTGACTTAAGCCAGTTATTTAATGGAAATTTGTTTTATTTGCCATGTGGGTTTTCAAATTTTATGAAGAGAAAAGAGAGAAATTAATTGCATAAAGTAGGCTAAGCCCCAATATACATGAAGCAAAAACTGACAAAAGGAAGAAATCGACACTCAACAATAATGTTTGGAGACTTCAATATCTCAATTTCAATAATGGCTAGAGCAAGGCAGAAAACCAATAACAATATACAAGACATAAACAACACTATAAAGCAACTAGAACCAACACATCTCTATAAAACATTCCACCCAATAAGAGCAGAATTCATATTCTTATCAAGCACAAATAAAGCATTCAACTTAGATAGACCATATGCTGTGCCATGCAATGTTGCAATACATATAAAAGGAAAGATATTAAACAAAGCATGTACTCCAATCACAATGGAATTTTTTGAAATCAACAAAAGAAAGAAACTTGGGAAATTCATAAATATGTATAAATTAAATAAGACACTTCTAGATAACCAGTGGGTAAAAGAAGAGTTCACAAGGGAAATTAGAAAACAATTTGAGATGAATGAAATAAAAAAATATATAACACCAAATTCATGGACTGCAACTAAAGCATCTTAAAGGGAAATTTACAGCTGTAACCATTCATAAAAAGAGAAGATTCCAAATCAACTTCAACCTTAAGAAACTAAAAAATGAGCAAACTTAAACCAAACCAAGATAAAGGAAGGATATAGTAAATAGTAGAGAATAAAAGTAAATGAAATAGAGAAAATAAAATAATAGCGTTAATTGAAAAAAACAAAAGTTGGTTCTTGGAGGATTGTGGGAAGATGGCAGAGTAGGGCACTCCAGGACTCAGTCCTTCCATCAAAACAACTATTAAAGAGGCAGGAGCCATATGAAATAACTCTTTTTGAAACTCCAGAGGCCAGAAGATGACTGCACAGCATCTAGGGAAGAGCTATCAGCACACATCCCCTCATTCTCCTGGCTACCCCCATGGAATCCAGGCCCTGGAGACCTGCTGATGATAAAAAGGGACATAAAAATCCTCTTCTTCAAGACCAAGGTAGACATGACTGATCACTGATCATGGCTTTTGATTAGCAAATTTGGGTCACTGGGGGCCCAACCCTGAGGTTAGCCATTGTTTCAACCCACCCCAAACAAGGGTCGTCCCGGCCATTGTTTCAACCTTCCCTGGACACGGGTGGTGGGAGTAGAGACATAAAGGTCAACCACCACAGCAGGCAACTGAGAGTGCCTACAACTGCAAGTGGGAGAATCACATCCATTAACTATGTGGGATATAAACCCCCCTCTCGATTTAGAGGTGGAGTGGACATCACCATTCCAGGGTCCACATGATTGATGAATAAAATATGGATTAGAGTGGACTTACTGGTATTCTACTATAGCACTATTGTGACTAGTAATGGAAGAAATTGTATCATCGATGTGGAGAAAGTGGTAGCAGTAGTTGCTGAGGGCAGGGAAAGGAAAGAAGAGATGTGATGTGGGGGCATTTTTGGGACTTGGAGTTGCCCTAAACAATATTGTGGGGACAGATGCTGGACATTATATATTCTGCCATAACCCACTGAATGTACTGGGGAGGGAATGTAAACCACAATATAAACTATTATCCATATGGTGCAGTAGTGCTACAAAATGTATTCACCAAATGCAAAAAATGTGCCACAATGATGAAAGAGGTTGTTGATGTGAGAGGAGTGGGGTGGGGTAGGTTGTGGGGTATATGGGAACCTCTTATATTTTTTAATGTAACTTTTTTTGTGTGATCTATGTATCTTCAAAGAAATACAATTTAAAAAGTAAATAAATAAAAATTTAAAATAAATAAATAAAGATGCTGTGCCTCCTCAGGGCTGTGGGGGACAGTTAGCTGAAGGGCTGCATTTGCTGGACAGGCCAAGAAATCTCAGCTTTGGGTTATATTCAAGAAGTTATTGGTACCCTTCCTGATCCACTCCTCAGCACACTTTGGTGATGATCTGCGTCCCTTTCATGGGTTCTTGGCCCTATTTTGACTTGGAAAGACTAATTTTGGAAAGACCTCTCCATTGCGGCCTCTTCACAGAATTTGCCCTCCAGGCAAAGGCAGCTTAAAATGACAAAAGGGGTATAAAAAATTATAAAGTCAGACAGTCTGGGACAAAGGCCTGACCATGCCAAACACCCAGGAGAGGGAGGTCTGTCTGCTGGAAAACAGAAGGGACAGCCAAACTCCTGTAAACAGGGGAACTCCAAAATAACTAACAAGCAAAACCCCAGGAAAATACAGAGGCCCAGAAAGACAAGGAAAGCCCTGCACACTTATTTGCATTGGACAGTATTTCCAAATAGGAGAACTAAAGGTCAGGAAAATCTCTGTCTTCTTAGCAACTGATTACAAAAAATAGATATCACAAAGTTAATATTTTAAAATCCAGAGTTAACATTTAAAAATATTAAAATGTACTATGTGTAAGACAAGTACAAGACAAAGGAAATAATGGCCCATCCAAAGGAAGAGGACAAAAATCCAGAAAACACTAAAGAGATGAGAATGTGAACATACTGAAAAAAAACCTCTTTAAAAATTATCTTAAAAATGCTTAAGGAACTATATTAGAGACTTAATAAAGAGATGGAAATTTTTAAAAGGAACCAAAAAAAAGTACTGGAGTTGAAGATTAAAATAACTGAAATGAAAAATGCCAAGAAAGGTTTCAAGGGAAAATTGGAGCTGGTAGAAGGAAGAATTAGTGAACTTCAAGACAAGACAATTGAAATCAGTCAGACTGAGGAGCAGAAAGATAAAAGAAATATTAAAAGTAAAAACAGCCTAATACACCTCTGGAACACTGTCAAGCATGCCAACTTACACCTTATGGGAGTTCCAGAAGGAGAAGAAAAAGAGATAGGGGCAGAAAGAATATTCAAAGAAATAATAATGAAGAACTTCCCAAACTTAACAAAAAACATGAATGTGCACATCCACAAAGCCTGGAGAACACCTGTGTCAGTTTGATATTGCTTATGAATTCCAAAAATAGCTATTGAGTTATGTTTATAAAATGGCCTGTTTCTGGACATATTTGATTATATTCAATTCAGAGGTTTCAGTTTTACTTGATTAAATAATGATTAAGCCTTTGATTGGGCCACATCAGTACGACATTGAGTTCTCATCCCTTTGATGGGTGGAGACTCACAAAGAAAAGACATGGCAGAGAACAGAGTTTGGAGTTTCAATGCTGGAGCCCCAGAAGTAAGCACATAAAGGAACAGAGAGAAAGCTCAATCTGAGGCCCAGGAAAGAGAGACGAACCATTTGCCTGATAGCCTATAGCTGGCCTTGTGGAGATAGCAGAGCATCTGAGCATAGAGAGAGGCAAGCCCCAGGAAAAGAAGAACCCAGGAAGCCTGACCCTTGCAGAAGTCAGCAGCCATCTTGCTCCAACACATAGGAATAGTCTTTGGTGAGGGAAGTAACTTACACTTTATGGACTGGTGACTATAAACTTCTATCCCAAATAAATACCAGTTATAAAAACCAACTGATTTCTGGTATTTTGCATCAGCACCCCTTTTGCTGACTAATACTATACCAAACAGGATGAACATGAAGAAAACAAACCCCATCACATATTGATCACATTATCAAATGCAAAGGACAAGGAAAGAGTTCTGAAAACTGCAAGAGAAAAGCAATGTATTACATACAAGGAAGTCCCAATTAAATTGAGTTGGAATTTCTCTCAGAAACCATGGAGGCAAGATGGCAGAGAGTTGAAGTGCTTAACGTGCTGAAAGAGAAGAACTGCCAGCGAAGACTTATGTATCCAGCAAAACTTTTTTTCAAAAACGAGGGAGAGATTAAGACATTCTCATATAAATAAAAGCTGAAGAAGTTCATCACCACTAGACCTGCCCTACAAGCAATGATAAAGAAATTTCTTAAGACTGAAAAGAATGGATACTAGACAGTGGTTCAAAGTGGCTTAAAGAAATAAAGATTGCCAGTTAAGGTAACCATTTGCGTAATTATAAATGCAATTATTATTTTAGTTTATTTCTAGTATATAACCCTACTTCTTACTTTCTACAGGTACTAAAATGAAAATGCATAAAAAATAATGATATCTGTTTTTGGACTTAAAATAAACAAAGATATAAGTAGTAATAAGTACCAAAAAAAAAGTGGTGTGACAGCAGGGTATAGAAAAAGTATATGTACATGCTATTGAGGTCAATTTGGTATCAAATCAAATATTTTGGATGTTCCATTTTAACCTTGGTAACCACAAAGAAAATAGGTGGAGGATATATGCTGATAAAAATGAGAAGGCACTCGATATGGTACAACCCCAAAAAATCAAATGCATATGAAAGCAGTGTTTAACGAAAGTGAGAGATTTAAAAAAAAAGGTATAAGAATTACAAAGGTTAAGGAGAAAAATGGCAAAAATACACAAAACTCCTGTATCATCAATATGATAATCCAATGTAAATGGATTAAACTATCCAGGCAAAACACACAGGATGGCAGAATGGATTAAAAATACATGATCCAACTATATGCTGTCTGCAAGAGACTCACCTTAAGTAGGTTAAGGGCCTTAAGTAGGTTAAGGGTAAAAGAATGGAAAAAAAAATACCATGAGTCTCCCTGACACCTAAGGATTACTACCAAGCACTGGCTGGTGATGCAACTAGACAAAGACCTTGAATAAAATGGGGAAATTGTAAAGACAAATGGTTTATATGGCTAAGAGACTTCAAAATGAGTCAGGAGTTCATCAGACAGGTAACACTTATGCACGTCTCAGCAGGATCTCATAGACAGCCAAACTATATACTACCCCATTAGTGGGGCTCCTGAGGGCAACAGAAACACCCAGGTCCTGTGGTCATGGCAGATAGCTCTGGAGTTTGGTGCCCTGCCAGTGGGCCCTACTTTGGAGTTTGTGTTCCCGAGTGTGACAGAGTTGGACTCAGATGTGACTTCTCTACACATGCCTCTTCTGTCCCTTTATTGAACCTATAGTTGGTGCTGGAGTTGGCAGGTGTATGTCCAAGAGACTTGAGTTGCTGGGCTGTCCATGTGCCAGCTAAGCCCTAAGCCTCAGCAGAATTGTAGCACCTACTTCCCAGTTCATTGGACTCACCCAGGACAATGAACAAGGAGATGAAGATAGACAACCACCACACCAAGGAACTGAAAGAGTCTACAACTGCAAGCAAGAGAGTCCCATCCATCAGCCTTATGGGTTCAAATTCCCCTGTCAATTAGAGGTGGAGTGGGCATCATCATCCCGGAATCCTCAAGATTGGGGAATAAAATATGGACTGAGTGGACTTACTGGTACTCTACTATAAATTTATGTGATTCTAGCAATAGAAGAAATTTTATCATTGATGTGGAGACAGTGGCCACTGGAGTTGCTAAAGGTAAGGAGAGGGAAAAAGAAGTATAATATGAGGGCATTTTCTGGGATTGTCCTGAATGACACTGCAAAGAGAGATACAGAACATTATATATCCTGCCACAACCTATAGAATGGAGTGGGAGAGAGTGTAAACTACAGTGTAAACTATAATCTGTGCTGTGTGGCAATGCTCCAAAATGTGTTCAATTGCAATGACTGTACCACACTAATGAAAGAAGTTGTTAATGTGGGAAAAGTGGGAAGAGTGGGGAGTGGGGCATATGGGAATTCACCTATATTTTCTCGTGTAATATTTTATGTATTCTATGTATCTTTTAAAAATAAATTAAAAATATATTTTAAAGAAGAGAGTTGGGGTGTCTGTACTAATTTCAGAAAAAGTAGATTTTAAGTAAAAAACAGTTATTAGGGAAAAAATGGTGAAAAGGGAACAATTCAACAGGAAGATGAAACATTTATAAATATATATGCACCTAACAGCAGAGCCCCAAAATATATGAAGCAAATACTGACAGATTTGAAGGGAGAAATTGACAAGTCTATATTAATAGGAGAAGACCTTAAAGCAATACTCTAAATAATAAATAGAACATCTAGTCAGATGATGAATACAAAAGTACAAGAATTCAGTTATACTCTAAACCAAATAGAACTAATAGACATATATAGAACACTGTACCCACTGAAAACAAAATACACATTCTTCTTAAGAGTACATGGATCATTTTCCAGGATAGGCTATATGTTGGGTCACAAAACAGTTCTCAATAAATTCAAAAATTTGATGTCATGTAAGGTATATTATACAATCACAATAGAATGAAGCTAGAAATCAGTAACAAGGAAACTTGGAAAATTCAAAAATATGTGGACATTAAGAAACATACTCTTAAACAACCAAGGGTTTAAAAAGAAAATCAGAAGTAAAATTAGAAAATATCTTGAGATGAAAGAAAATGAAAATACAACATACCAAAACTAATGGAATGCAGTCAAGGCAGTGCTGAGAAGAAATTTAAAGCTCTAAATGCTTACATTATATAATAAAAAAAAATTGAAATCAAGAGCCTATCTTCAAAATTGGAAGAACTAGAAAAAGAAGAGAAAACTAAACCCAAAATAAGCAGAAAGGAAGAATTGGATGTTCCATTAGAAGATTAGAGTGGAGATAAAGGAAATAGAAAAACAAAAAAATCAATAGAGACAGCAATTGAAATCAAAAGCTAGTTCTTTGAAAAGATTAATAAAATTGACATTTAGCTAAACTGACAAAGAAGAGAGAGGATGCAAATAATTAAAATCAGAAATGGACAGGGGAACACCACTATCAGTTCCACTGAAATAAACAGGGCTATAAGAGAACACTATAAACAATTGTAAAGCCAATAAATTAGATAACCTACCTGAAATGGACAAATTCTTAGAAAAGCACAAACTACCTCCATTGACTCAAGAAGAAATAGAAGATCTCATGAAAGCAATTACTGCAAAAGAGATTGAATCAGTATCAGAAACCTCCCAACAAAGAAAACCCAGGATCAGGTTACTTCACAGGGGAATTATAACAAAGATTCCAAGAAGACTTAACACCAATTCAGCTCAAACTCTTTCAAAAAATTGAAGAAGAGGGAAGACTCCCTACTTCATTGTACTGGGCCAAATCACTTTGATAGCACATTTATCATAAGTGTGCTAAGTAAGTACACTACAAGAAAACTGCAGACCAGTATTTCTTATAAAAACAGATGCAAAACTCCTCACAAAAATATTAGCAAACCAAATCCAACAGCATATTAAAAGAATTACACACCATAGTTAATTGGGATTTATCCCTGGTTTGCAAGGATGTTTCAACATAAGTAAATCAATTGATGTAATATACCAAATTAATAAAATGAAGGTTAAAAAAACCCTCAATTGATGAGAAAAGGCATTTGACAAAACCAGCACCCCTTCATGATTAAAACAGAACACTAGGAATAGAAGGAAATATTCTCAACATGATAAAGGGCATATTTGAAAGAATTAACATCCTACTTAATGGTGAAAGACAGAATGCTTTCCCTCTAAAATCAGGAACAAGACAAGGATGCCCAATGTCACCACTGTACAACATTGTACTGGAAGTTCTTATCAGAGTAATTAGGCAAGAAAAAGAAATAAAAGGCATCCAAATTGGAAAGAAAGAAGTAAAACTTTCCCAATTTGCAATTGACATGCTCCTATATACAGAAAATCCTGAAAAATCCACAACATAGATCCTACAGCTAATATCTGAATTCAACAAAGTGACTTAGTACAAGAGCAATTCTCCAAAATCAGTAGGATTTCTATACACAAGCAATTAACTCTCAGAAGAAGAAACCAAGAAAAGAATTTCATTCATAATACAAACTAAAAGAATGAAATATCTGGGAATAAATCTAATCAAGGTCATAAGGACTTGCACACAGAGAACTAAAAAAAACATAGCTAAAAGAAATAAAAATACCTAAATAAATAGAAGAATATTCCTGTATTCATTTATTGGTAGACTAATTATCATTAAGATGTAAATACTACCCAATGAATTTCTAGTGTCAATGAAATCCCAATCAAATTTCCAACAACCTTCTTTGCAGAAATGGAAAAGCCAATCATTAAATTTATAAGGAAGAGTAAGAGGACCCGAATAACTAAAACTATCTTGAAAAAAAGGATGAAGTTGGAGGGCTCACACTTCCTGGTTTTAAAACTTATTACAAAGCCTTGGTAATCTAACAGCATGGTACTGGTACAAGGACACACATATAGACCAAGAGAACAGAATTGAGTGCTCAGAAATCAATCCTCACATTTATGGTCAACTGATTTTGACAAGATGGCAAAGACCACTCAATTGGGAAAGAACAGTCTTCAACAAATGGTACTGGGAAACTGGATCTTCCTTTGCAAAGAAAAACAGAGTATACCTTCCTCACACCATATACAAAAATCAACTCAAAATCAAAGATCTAAATATAAGATCAAGAACTACCAAACTCCTAGAATAAAATGTAAGGAAGTATATTTATAAACTCGTGTTAGGCAATGGTTTCTTAGACATTACACCCAAATCACAAGGAACAAAAGAAAAAGATAGATAAATGGGACCTCATCAAAATTGAAAACTTTGGCCCATCAAAGGACTTTACCTTGAAAATAAAATGGCAGCCTACACAATGGGAGAAAATATTTGGAAACCACATATCTGACAAAGATTTAATATCCAGATTATATTAAGAAATTATTCAACTTAACTATAAAAAATCCAATTAAAAATTGGGCAAAAGACTTGAATAGATATCTTTCCAAAGAAGATATACAAATGGCCAGAAAACACATGAAAAGATTCTCGATAATATTAGCCACTAGGAAAGTGTAAATCAAAACTACAATGAGACAATTTCACATTTATCAAAATGGCTTCTATTAACAAAATAGGAAAATAACAAGTGTCGGAGAGAATGGAGTAAAATAGGAGCACTCACTCATTGCTGGTAGCAACGTAAACTGGTACAGTGGCTATGGAGGAATTAGGCAATTCCTCAGAAAGCTAAGTATAGAACTACCATATGACCCAGTAATGCTACTAGTAGGTATATACCCAAAAGAATTTAGCCTGGACTCAGGCAGATATTAGCACACTGATGTTTATAGCAGTATTATTCACAATTGTGAAAAGGTGGAAGCAAACCGTGTGTCCAACAACTGATGAATGGCTAAAAAATGTGTTATATACATACAACAAGATATTAATCAGCCATAAAAGGGAATGAAGTTCTGATACATGTGATGACATGGATGAACCTTTAAGACATCATGTTGATTGAAATTAGCCATACAGAAAAGGATAAATATTGTATGATCTCACTGAAACACTAGAATAAGTAAACTCATAGAGTCAGAATCTAGAATATAGGTTACCAGCAGACAGGGTGGGGATAGGGAATGAGAAGTTAGTGCTTAACATGCACAGGATTCCTATTTGGAATGATGGGATGTTTAAGTAATGGATGCTGGTGAAGGTAGCACAACATTGTGAATGCAATTCAGAGCACTGAAATATATATTTGAATACGATTAAAACAGAGAAATGTTAAATTGTATATATGATAACAGAATACATTTTATTAAAAGTCCATTGAAGTACACTACACAAACAGGGAACACAAAGTTAAGCCATGAACTTTAATTAACAGTGCAGTTATGAAAATGTACTATAATCAATTGTAACAAATGTTCCATACCAATGCAAGGTATTGGTGGTGGGGTGGTATATGGGAGCCCTGCATTTTATGCATGGTTGTTCTATAAACCTGCAAGTTCTCTAGTAAAACAAAAAGTTAGTCCTTGGAAATATCAACAAAATTGATTAACCTTTAATCAGACAAACCAAGAAAAGAGTGAAAACTTAAAGTACTTAAATCAGAAATGAAAGATAGGACGTCACTACTGTTCTGAAAGAAATTTTAGAAGATTGTAAGGCAATACTATAAGCAACAGTTTGTCAAGGAATTAGAGAACTTTGATGAAATGGCTATATTCATAAAAAGAAATAAATTAACTAATTGATAAAAGAAGAAATAGAAAATCTGGATAGATCTACTTAAGTAAAGGGATTGATTAAGTAATTAAAAAATACCCTTCTATGTAGGTTTAAGGTGGTAAGGTTTTTGTATTTTGGAGTGATGAAACATTCTAAAATTCCCTGAGGTGATGACAGCACAACTCTGTGATGAAAATGAGAGCCACTGAGTATAAACTTTGAATGCATTATATAAAGCATAACTGTATAACACAGTGAATCCTGTGGTAGAAGATGGACTACAGCTAACGGAACAAATGTGAGAATGTTTTCTCATGAACAATAGCAAATATATAATACTAATACAGGGTGTTAATAATAAGGTGGGTTGGAGGAAAAATACACCAAATATAAGATACTGACTACTGTTAGTAGTAATATTTTGAAATGTTTCACAATGCAAGGTGTTGTGGTAAGGTGGTATATGGGAGCCCTTTGTGGTGATATGCATATTTGTTTTGTAAGTTCACAACTTTTCCTTTACACTTATTGTTTATGTGTGTCCATGTATAAGTGATATATTTCAATAAAAAATTTTAATGAAAAAAAAACTCTCTTCAAAGAAAATCCCAGGGCTAGATAGCTTCAAATTTTTTTCCTTCTTTTTTTTTTTTAAAGGTTACATTAAAAAAATATGAGGTTTCCATATACGCCCCCACCCCCCTCACCCCACTCCTCCCACATCAACAACCTCTTTCATTATTGTGGCACATTCATTGCATTTGGTGAATACATTTTGGAGCACTGCTGCACCACATGGATAGTAATTTACACTCTCCACCAGTCCACCCAGTGGGCCATGGCAGGATATACAATGATCGATAGCGTCAATTTTAATTCTACCAAACATTTAAAGTAAGAATACCAATCCTTCAAACTCTTTCAGAACATAGAGGAAGTAACATTTCCCAACTCACTTATTAAGGTTTGTATTATCCTTATACCAAAACAGACAATGATATCACAGTAAAGGAAAACTACAGACTAATATCTCTTATAAAAACAAATGCAGAAATGCTCAACAAAAATACTAGCAAACTGAATCCTGTAACATATAAAAATAATTATACACCATGATCATGTGAGAATGATCTTAGGAATGCAAGGTTGGTAAGCATACAAAAACAAAATCAGTGTAGATCACTATCTTAGTTTGCTAGGCCTTGTATGGCAAATACTACACAAGGGTTTCACTTAACCAACAGAAAATAATTGTCTCACTATTTTGGAGGCTAGAAGTCCAAAATCAAGGTTTCAACAGGGCACCCTTTCTCCCAGAGTCTGCAACATTCTGGTTCTGGCTTGCTGCGATCTTTGGGGTTCTTTGTCTTGTATCTTTGCCAGTCACATGGCAAACTTGATTTCTGGCTTCTAAAGTTCTGGCTTCTAAAAAACAGCCTCATATAATTTTCCTCTGCCTTAAAAGCACTCTTGTCATATTGACTAAGACCCACCCTGATTTAGATCCCTCATCTAAATAGGATCTTCAAAGATCTTATTCACAAATAAATTCACATATTTGCTATATCTTCAAAGGCTTTCTATGCAAATAGCTTCCCACCCATAGGAACATGAATTAAGAAAAAACATGTCTATAAAAATAGACCTTAAAATTTAGTTCTGTGTTAAAATTTATTATAAACTGAGAATTATTTTACAATCTTTCCAAATCACAAATATTTTCTTTATTATTCAATTGGTAACCAGAAGGGAACAAAAGTACTAATAGATACAGAAGTGTGGTATAAATTACCAAGAAAAGACATGGATTCCTTTCACTGGTTTTCTACTCCCATTAAGGTAAACATAAAGTACAAAGATGCATTGACCTTTTCTGTAATGTTTCGTGGCTTTTTTACATCATATGGAAATCCCTTGAGGGCAATGATTTTAACCTCTCACATTCTCAAAGGTCAGTGGACTTACTTTTTAAATTTTATCTTGAAATCAGCTACTTTCATTTTTGTCTTCTTTCTGTAAGCAGACACAGCCTCGGTTCCTTCAATACTTTCTGAGTTGATCCCTTTTGGGGATGTATTAAATATTTCTGCCTGGAAAGTAGAATAATATACTGTTAGAAAAGATGTCTATTTTTGAATGTTTTTAATTAAATACTGAGTTCATTAAATAAATAGCCATTTTAAAATATATGTCATGTACAAAGAAGCCCAATTAAAAAAAAGCCTTATCCCCACCCCCAGTTATTTAAGTGATTACCATAACTATACTTCCCTGCATCCCTCTGAATCCTATCCTTCCTCTACCCATCCAGGGTAATGAATATCTGGATTTTTATGTCTATCATTTTTTTATTTTCTTTACAATTTATCCATCTCTAAAAAATATTATTTGTTTTTACATGTCCATGTACAATAGAAAAATACAGTACATATTCTTCTGTGACTTGTTCTTTCACTTTATGTTCTTCAGATTCAGTCACATCCTCTCATACATCTGCTCTTGCATATTATAGTGTCAGAAATATTCATCCATGCTACAGGATAAAGGTGGGTCGTTTGCGGCAGTTGGCATTGCAAGTGGTTGTTATGAATGAACATTCTTACAAATAGTTCTTAATGTACAATAGTTTCTTTAGTTTGTGAACTTATTTAGAATTAAAATTGCTTCTTCAACTTTACAGTGTAAGGCCAGGTTTTTTTCATAGCAGTAATGCTAATTTATTCTCTCACCAGCAGAGTACAAGAAATCTTTCTCCTCCACATACCCTTTACCAGTTGACATTATGCCTACATAATGAAGCCCTATATAAACTGGATACTTGAACCTCACCTGAGTTTTTGTGATTGATAAATATGCACTGATGTACTGGGACAGTGTTGTGTTTTTACTTCTCATGGAAAGGACATGGAAACTTTGTTTTTGAGACACCTCACACGATGTTTTCTTTTCTTTCTCTCTGATTTGTCTTTTTTTTTATTCCACACAAAATTATAATCATTTATGTATAACATTGTTCTGTGAGTTGTTCTAATAAATTATTGAACCTGAAGGTGTGGTGGGAAGCTCTAAATTTGTCATCAGTTGGTGAAATGTGAAAACAGCCATGGAAATCCCCTGATGGGTGCTTGTGTTAGAAGTGAGAGCAGTCTTGTGGGTACTGTATTCTGAACTTTGTACTACCTCACTTCACCCCAAATAACAATACAGATTTTGATTGAAATTGCATATATACATAGCATATATATATAGAGAGAGAATTGACCTCTCTAATTTGAATATTCCTAACAACACAATAAAAATGGTACAGTATCTCATTATTTCAAACTTTTCCAGTGTTTTTCAAGAAAGGTTATAGTTTTAGCTGTACATTGCTCACACATATTTTATGCAAGTATTCCAAGGAAGTTATAGCAATATTCTTATTGCAAATAGTAAATTTTTCATTATAATTTTTCAGAGCTCATTGGTGATGTTTGCTTTTTATGTATTGATTTTATATTTTTAAACAATTATAAAGTTTTAGCTTATTTTCCCCACTTATTTTGCATTTTTTCCCAAATTCTGTTTCTTCCAGACTCTCCTTCCTTGTCTTCTCTGGATTATGTTTTTTTCTTTTATTTTTCTTCTACTAACCTCACAGAGTGCACTATTCCCCTATTTTTTAATAACTACCCTAGGAATTTTAATGGAGATGCTTAAAGTATCAATACCTAAAAGAAATAATATCTTAATCTTCCTCCTGATTCCTGCAAGGATCTTAGAATGCATTAACTTCAAAACTCTTTGTCCATTGGTCATTTATATTAGCTCCAACTTTTGTTAACCTCTTAAAATATTCTACATTTTTATTTTATTTATAGACTTGAATTTTTATATATTTATTCACATATTAACTGCTTTCTTAACTCTTCCTTGTTGCATCTGTGACCTCCCAACTGAATTCCTTTTCCCTCTGCCAAAATTATATCTTTAGACTATCTTTTAGACAAGCTTCTCTAATGGAACATTTTTGTTTTGTTTCGTTTTTTTAGGAGGTACCAGAAATCGAAATCAGGACAGTATACATGGGAAACAGGAACTCAACCACTTGAATTATATCCTTTCCCTCTAATGGAACATTTCATTTTTGTTTGCATGATGAATTTTTTATCCACTCACAATATTGAAAGATATTTTTGTTGGGTATAAAATTTTAGGTTGATAGTTACTTCTCTTAGCACTTTGGAGGAGGTCATTCCACTGATATTTGGGATTCCAACTGCTACTTTAAAAGTAATTTCTCTTTTATCTTTAGCTGCATTTTATATTGTAGCTTTATGTTCAGTATTTGCAGTTTTATTATGACCTATATAAGTATGGATTTTTTAAAAAATTTTCCAGCTTTATTTAACTGGACCTATTAAATATGTAGATTCAGAAAAACTGCTGAGCCATTATCTCTTCAAATATTTCCCATTCTCATTTTCTCTCCCCTTTCCCTCTGGAACTCTCAGTATGCTTTTGAAGCACTTCTAATCCAGAGCCACCTATGAAGTATGAATTTTGATAGCAATATATGTGAGAGTCAGCTTGTGGTTATGAATTTTGAAAAGAGATTTTGTAGTTGTTCCTCCTACATTCCATGTCAGTTTTAGACAGTTTTCTTTAAAGGTAAAATTTACCTTCACACTGTATATGCAGCTGTTTGGAGTCTCCTTTTTAAGATGATGATCCTCTACTAGATATCTCACCTTGGATGGGACCTAGGATTGAACTCCTGACCCCTGAACTCTGAAATGCTTCAAAACTAAAGCTCAAGTTAACCCACTTTGGTAAATGCCCTCAAAGAAAAAAAAAATCAGCTTTCATGTTCCATTTACCTTTATCAGCATCTATTTATTGCTTAGTTTGTTTTGTTTTGTTCTGTTTTTACAATTGAATATGTTTAAGATTATTATAAAACAAACATGATGACTTTGCATTTTTAGTTACATATAGTAGCTAGGTCTGTCTAAAGAATATACTGCCATAATAATATGTTAATTTTGTGAAAGCAAAATGGCTTATTGTTTTAGTATTTGAGATAGAAAACATAACTATGGGATTTATCTTTAATTCCAAATATGTGATTTTGTCCCAGCAATACTTAATTTAAAAGCAATTACCCATGACCTGACTACTCATAATATGCAGACCTGATACTATTAAAATGCCTTTGCTTTTGCATCTCAAACTTTATTTTGCTTTTAATCAGTGTTTTAGATATTTTATTGACCTACATCAACTCTACTCAAATTTATGGGGAAATAAAAAGACAGCACAGGGTAGAAATTACCAGCCCAGACTCTAGAGTGTTGGTTTTCCTACTTACTATGAAAACTTGGGAAGTTATTTAAGCTCAATGTAACCCATTTTCTTCATTTAGAAGAATAAATTAATGATTTCTAAGCCACAGAGTTATTTTGAGGATTAAATAGATAAATATGGTTAAAATTTTCAGAACAATGCCTAACACATGGTGCTATGTAAATATGTAATAGCTTTATTACAAAGAATCCACAAAGCATAATTTTTATTTCTTTGAGCTTAAAAAGAAAGTAAAAAATGTGAGCTAATAAAGTTTTTAGTTTACCTTTATAAGGTATTACTCATTTATTTTCTAGTAACAAACACAATCAAAATGCCCTATTAGAGCCTACCTTGTATTTAATTTTAGACACTTGCTTGGTCATTAACATCAAAGATTCAACATATTTGGCTATTGGAGAGATTATTAGAGGTAATTTCATTATGCAATCTTCAAAGGTTAGAATATCCCTGAAAAATAACCATTAAACCTAAAATTTGCCTATCACTTAAAGAAATAGGAAAACACTGCTTTCAAGGCAGCCCACACTGTTGCTAGACAGCTATAATTTTTATGAATTTATACTTCATATTGTGTTTAAATATATCTCCTTGTAACCTCTATGCATTGTGTATTGTTTTGCTCCCTAAATAACATGTATTTTCTTGTCCAAATGGGAACATATCACTTCCTCTAAATTGAATCAATCATGTATTTAAAAATGTACCCAGCAGAGTTCCTGGGGATAGGCATCTAATGTCAGTTCCTCGTCTCTTCCTATTTCCTCCCCCCTTTTTCCCCTTATCTTTCCACTCATTCCTTTCTGTCTCCATTTTTACTCCTTTGGTCCCCTCTTGTTTCTGTCTTTCCTTCCTTATTCCCATCACAGCCCACTGGAAGATATGTCTCATTTACCTCTAAGTTCTTACTTTACAATTTCCTCAAGCTTTCCTTATATGATGTGATTGCACAACATTCAATCATTCTGATCTTTTCTTTTCCCAGTTTCATTTTGCCATTTACCATTTTAAAATGCAGATTAAAAGCCTGATGAAAGTCACTGATTCCCCTTTTTACTCTAGCTATAGAGTAATGGAGCAATGCTATAAACCTTCCCTGGGCTTTTGCATACTAAATCCAGGTTGGGTCAAAATGAACTTGAGGTCCAGAAAAATTCTCAATGGCTTTTACATTATTTCTTTTATTTAAGGACTTCACCATTCAGTAATTACAGTTGTGCAATCTAATATTTAGCCTAAAGTTGAAACTTTATGTATATTCTTTTTAAATTGTATCTTATTACCTTTTGTCCATAATTTAGACCTGCCAAGATGTTTTCCATCTTGATTTGCAATTCACCCAAACAGTGCCAACAGGAAATTTGAAAAATCTGCCTTCCATTCTCAAGTTATTGCACAAGTTTTTCAAATATCCTTTTAGCACCACTCTGAGAAATCAACCTATTGATGAACATTATTTCAGGGCATTTATTCAACATATTATGATTCCCCAAACTCTGTTACTATGTGAACAACCATTTCCCATGTTGTCAATAAAGACAAAAGTAAGGATTTTTCATGTATCTAGTATTCATATAATCAGCCAATCTGGACACTACTCTCAAAAAGCAAACTATTTTAGTTTTCATGATATTCTAAGTCAATTCATCCTCATTCCTAGAAAATGTTTCCCTTTTTAGATGTTCACAAACCATCTGTACAAAAATCTTTTTCTAGAATTTTGCCAAAATATGCTTTAAATTTATTTAGTGTTAGCATATGAAATTCTCTCTTTCCATTTCTGAAACTCTGGAACAACATGTGCTAGTGTTCAGATATCTGGCAGATCTCCTTTACTCAACTGATTCTCAAAACTTACTGAAAACGCTCAATGTTCTTGTCTGATGAACGTATTTTCACAGTTCTCTGTAACTTAATTCCTCTGAATATGCGAGCTTTGAATTTGTTTAGATAGATACGCTATTTCACTGTCTTATTATGTTTCTCATGTTTTAATCACTTTCTCTTATTTGTCTCACCTCTTTCAATTTGAAGATCATACTGCTAGATAGAGAAGATAAAAGCAAACAGCTTGGTAGTAGTAGTTGTTGTTTTCCCCCTATCATATGCTGTCCCTTACTGTATGGAATGTTGGCTTGGTCTCTTATTTTTATTTACTCATTTCCTAGACTGTTTAAATTGTTTTTTGTCTTTTTAGTTTTTTTTCACATGCCTCAATATATTGTGGCAATAGGTCTTCTGCATTTCAGCATTTTTTTTTTTTAAAGATTTATTTATTTATTCAATTTCCCCCCCTCCCCTGGTTGTCTGTTCTTGGTGTCTATTTGCTGCGTCTTGTTTCTTTGTCCGCTTCTGTTGTCGTCAGCGGCACGGGAAGTGTGGGCGGCGCCATTCCTGGGCAGGCTGCACTTTCTTTTCACGCTGGGCGGCTTTCCTCAAGGGCGCACTCCTTGCGCGTGGGGCTCCCCCACGCGGGGGACACCCCTGCGTGGCACGGCACTCCTTGCGCGCATCAGCACTGCGCATGGCCAGTTCCACATGGGTCAAGGAGGCCCGGGGTTTGAACCGCGGACCTCCCATATGGTAGACGGACGCCCTAACCACTGGGCCAAAGTCCGTTTCCCTGCATTTCAGCATTTAAGCATTTAATATTAGTGATGCTCTTTGAGCATGTGCTCTCCATTTCCTAATTCTTTAAATCTTAGTTTTTTAGCAGTTTTCTTATTTGGGCAAATTTTTAAAATTAATTAGGTGTTTTGTCCTCTATATTTTATACACTTTTTTAGGTTTTCCCATCCTGAACCACAGCATAATTTAGAGTTTCTTGTTGTGAAGTGAAACCTAGCTTTTCTCATATTAAAAGTAATCTGGGTGAGTAGACGTGGCTCAAGTGGTTAAGCACCTACTTCCCACATGGATGGTCCTGGGTTCAGTTCCTAGTGACTTGTTAAAAAAATAGACGCAAACAATAAGCAAAACAAATGAAATAAACTACACAGGGGAGCTGATATGGCTCAGTGGTTGAGTGCCAGCTTCCCACATAAGAGGTCCCGGCTTAATTCCTGGACCTAAAAAAAAAAAATTAATTTAATTTCCCAGTGCCTAATGTACATGTACCTATCTGACAGTGTT
This sequence comes from Dasypus novemcinctus, assembly GCF_030445035.2. NCBI lineage: Eukaryota > Metazoa > Chordata > Mammalia > Cingulata > Dasypodidae > Dasypus > Dasypus novemcinctus. The sequence goes on from NC_080674.1 coordinate 137,324,258, forward strand.
AATTGCTCAAGTCCTTTATTATTAATCCATCACCAAGTTCTACCTTAATTTTCTCTCAAAGTTTCTATTATTTGTGTATAACTAGCTATTTCTTCTTTAACTCCAGAAAAAAATTCCATATCAGCAACAATCCTTACTCTTCTCTCTAACTTTTGTGTCCTATTTTGGCTGAAGTTACCATTAGATGTCCTTATAGCTGATAGAAATTTTTAAATTATTTATTAGTTTTGCTGTTGTAAATTTAAATATTATCTCTATTCCTAGAATATTTCTAGTGTCTTTATTTCCCTAGCAATATTAATTGCTTCTTCCTCAGTGTACACTTGCCTGTATGCTCTCGGTCCCCCACCTTATCCCACAGGTTTCATGTATTAGTTTGTAGAGGAAAAATATACCCTTGTTTTTTACATCTGAGGCCAGTTTCTTTCCAATTTTCATATACAGTCATAAATAGGCACACAAATGTCTCAAATATACTCATGGAAACATAAAAAATTTTATTTTTAAACCGAGTTTATTTCTTCAACTATACTTTTTGCAATGAAACATAAATATATGAGGTCATAAGTACTGTTCCTGTCCATTACCTTTAATTTCCCCTGATGTTCACTGAAATCTTTTCATTATTTTTTCTTCCGTTTTACAGCACACTATCATCCTACATTTTATATGACTATCTAATGTAATTTAGGATTGTCTTGTTCTCAGCTTCAAATTTTACTTTAAAGCTTTGATCAATTTCAATATTGCCCAATATTTCATACTAATTCCTAATGAGCACCTTGCCTCTTAGATTTAAGAATACCATTCAATATCGTAGCCACCATATATTAAATCATATTTTCTAGAAGGTCAATTTATATATTTTAAATTATTCATTCAGCAAAAGCATAATAGTTTTGGGGGATAAAGTAGTGATAAGGTTAACAGGTTTTCTGCCTTCATGGAGTTCAAACTCCAGTAATGTATCTAGCTATCAGGGAAATGCAAATCAAAACGACAATGAGATACCATCTTACTCCCATAAGATTGGCAGCTGTGAAAAAAACAGAAGAATACAAATGCTGGAGAGGATGTGAAGAAAGGGGAACACTCATCCATTGCTGGTGGGAATGCAGAAGGATCCAACCATTCTGGAAAACAGTTTGGTGCTTTCTCAAAAAACTAACCATAGATTTGCCATATGACCCAGCAATACCACTGCTGGGTATATACCCAGCAGAACTGAAAACAAGGACACAAACCGATATATTTACACCAATGTTCATAGCAGCATTGTTCACTATCGCCAAAAGTTGGAATCAACCCAAATGCCCATCCACAGATGAGTGGATCAATAAAATGTGGTATATACACACAATGGAATACTACTGGGCTGTAAGAACAAATACACTACAAACACACGTGATAACATGGATGATTCTTGAAAACCTTATGTTGAGTGAAGCAACCCAGGCATTGAAGGACAAATACTACATGACCTCAGTGATATGAAATAAGAAAGCTGCCTCAGAGAGCTAGAGACTGAACATAAGCTTACAGGAAATCGGGGGGTGGAGGAAGGATGTGAGCCGACGTCTGCAGGGGTGGAATTTATGATGAGCTGGCGGTAAGTATGAACACAAAGAAGAGATAAAATGGGGGCAAGGGGTTGCCTTTGGGTGGGGCTTTGCGGGTTTGAGGGGGGCTGTGGATGGGCGGTTGGGTAATATTGCCCAAAAAGTGAGGGGAGGGAGGGGCAACTTACTAACATAGGAGAGTGTCAGGTGTTGGTTGAGAGTAAAATGCTGAGAAAATCGTATCAAAATATAATTAGGAGGGTTACCTGTTTAGGATGCTCGGAGGGGATGGTCTGATGCGGGACGGGCTCCTGGGGAATGTCTGAATGCTCATTTTGCCAGAGTGGGTTGTACCATTGGGTAGAGACCCAAGTAGTGAGAGTTGGGGTGGACCCACATCCTGGGGAGGACTAATGCCATCAAATAGAAGGAACTGTATCTCTCGAGAGAAAGGGTGGCTCCCAGGGCATTGGGGCAGTTAAGCAAGTTAGGCCCTGAACACTGTTGCAAGTATCTCTGGACGTGGCTCCTTGGGAAACGGAGGTTGGCTGTCACTGTGGGCCCCAAGGGGAGGGGAAAATGGATGTTAAATGTGTGGAACCAAGGTAAATGTGGGGTAAGAGAGGAGTTTCGCAAGAGTACACAAGGATGGATATAAAACATGTAATATTACACCATAAACATATAGGGGACGACAGACTGATAATGTAAACCACAATGTAAAAATAGGATAACTAAAAAATTAGAAAACTGTATACCCTAAAGTATGGACCACAATGTAAGCACAGATGTCACCTTGTTTGAAAGCTATTGTCTCAGAGTCTGTACATCAGTTTAAGTAAATATGATATGAATAAGTTATAAGAATATCTCTGTGGAAGGGAAAAGGTTTTATGGTAGATGTGTGGGAGTACTGTATATTGTATATATGAATTACTGTGGTCTAGGGCTCTTGTGAGGAGAAGTTCAATAATTAGGAAAAAAGAAAAGAAAAAGATAGGATGTCGAATTTTTCCAAATCAACACATATTCTATATCTAACCTTTAAACCCATCGCTATATTCCATTTTACTAGTAAGGGATCCTGACATTATATTGGGCTTCACTTTTCAGGAAGTTTTGGATCACAGAGTGGTTCAACAATGGCAGTGGAGGAATACTGGTATAGGATACTATTGACAGGTGATATATGGCTGACAGGGAGCTATACAGGGCATATGTCCAGGGTGCATGGTATTGTTTGGATATACTCATAGTGGCAGGGTACTGGGTTCCTGGCCGGGAGTGCTCTGTCATGGTCCCTAGGGGAGCAGTGGCAGTCCCCCAAGTGCAATGGTAAGGACCAGGAAGGAATGAGGGTCCAACAGTGAGACCATGATACTAATGACTATGCTTGTGAGCCTATATGCCTGCAATAAGAACAAGGTCTAGAGCAGCACTGTGCCTAGGAATTTCCTCCTGACAGCCTTCATGTTACTCAAATGTGGCCAGTCTCTAAGCCTAACTCAGCATGTAAATGCAATGCCTTCCCCCCAGCGTGGGACATGACACCCGGGGATGAGCCTCCCTGGCACCAAGGGATCACTACCAAGTACCAACTGATGATGCAACTAGAAAATGACCTTGAATTAAAGGTTCAATGCGGATCAGCAGAATATCCCTGTCTACATATAATAACATGACGTTAAAATGCTGTTTGACCTAATGTAAGGGGGAAGTGGAAAGGAGAAATGAGTTTATATGGCTATGAGTCTCTAAAAAAGAGTCTGGAGGTTGTCAGAAGGATTGCCCTTATGCACAACTGAGCAGAGTCTAAGAGGCAGATAAAGTAGATACAACCCCAGGCATTGGTTCCTTTGAGGGCTAAAGAGACCCACGGGTTCTATGGTCATGGCAGATGGGGTTCACTGCCATGTCAGATGGCCCTTCTTTGGAGCTGTTGTTTCCACATGATGGAACTGGACTCAGATGGGATCTCTTTTCACAAGCCTTTCATGCTACTTTACTGGAATTGTAGTTGGTGCTGGGGTTTAAGATATATCTAGGGGATTTGAATCTCTGGACTGACAATACGAGAGCCAGGCCCTGAGCCTCAACAGACTTCAACTCCTACACTCTGATTTATTGGACTTACCCCACTCAGCTAACATGGAGTTGAAGAATGTCAACCACCACACCATGGAACCTAGAGTGCCTACAACTGAAAGCAGGAGGATTGCATCCAGTATCCATGTGGAATCTAAGCCCCCTCTTGACATAGATGTGGAATGGACACAACCAATCCAAGGTCCACAGAGAAAAGGTGGCATTGGTGTGGGAAAAGAGGCCATGATGGCTGATGGGTATGGGGAATGGGAGGAAGAGATGAGATGTGGAGGCGTTTTTGTGACTTGGAGTTGCCCTGGATGGTGCTTCAGGGGCAATCACTGGACATTGTAAACCCTCCCAGGGCCCACTGGATGGAACGTGGGAGAGTATGGGCTATGATGTAGACCATTGACCATGAGGTGCAGAGATGCCCAGAGATGTACTTACATGATGGGAGTGAGGGAGTGAGTGTTGCTGTGGGGGGAGTGGTGGGGTGGGGGTGGTGGAGTTGAATGGGACCTCATATTTTTTGAACGTAATATTTTTACAAAATGAATAAAATAAAAAAATAAAATAAAATAGTCTATATATCTTAAGCAAAACAGTATTTTTTTCATAATAAAGACATACAGACTAATGAACCAAAACAAAAAAACAAAACAAAACAAAAACACAAACTCCAGTAATGTAGAAGGTAGTAACTGGGAAAGGGGAGACTACATTAGGGAGGGAAGTGGCTGCTAAAATGGTTATCAGTGGAAGAAAAGATAAAATCAAATCAGTGTTATTGTTCACATTTTAATGAATTCAGGTATATACTTTTCCCATTGAGTCAGAAGAGGTCAATAGGTTCAAAAACTCTTAAGAGGATTCCATTTTTCCATTGTTGGATCTACATCTACTTATATGTTCACATTAACTAACATAAAAACTCATCTTTTCCTCCCTGGGAGAAAGGCTCAGCCCTTTTTAAAAAAAAAATTTTTTTAACCTGTGCCTATGTATTCATTTAAGGTTACATTGCAAACTTGCTGTTATTTCCTCAGAAAATCCAAATTTATTGCTCTGTTCATTGGGTAAAAGACAGCTCAACTAGTATTTTGTGTTCTTCTCTTTTCTTCCATTTTATGTTATTCCATTCATCAGCTTCTTGATACTGGCTTTAGATTATTTGTAGTAAAAATCTCCGTCTTTTTAGTAAGTAAAGGATAGAAAGGTGTCCTCAAGATGACTAATTATATTCACAGGTATTTAGTGATCTCCTCACAATCTGGTATAGGAGACTCACAGAGGAATTTCTGCATTATGCTTTTATATATTCAAACCCTCCAGAAGACAACCAGTTGAGTAACTGGTATAGGACTAAGACGACTGGATTTTCCAATTCCAGGTGGAGTGTTCTTTCCAAAACACAACAGAATGAAGAGGATATTTGGCAAGATTCTCATTTGTCAGAGTTGAACTTGGATGCTTGAATTTCCCCTAACCTGCTGTGTATTCTTATTCATTAACCTGTAGCCAAATTGATTAAGTACAATTGATGATTTCCAAACTATATACATTTTGTGCAACGTGGAAAAATTCCAAGGCAATATTAAAAAATTATTATGGTTCAACAAATTGCAACTGCTGAAGTGTAATTTAGAGTAGTTAAAATGAATATAAATAAATTGCCTTAATTATCTCTCTTAAAATGTCAACCCATTTATATTTAGCATTTCTTCCAGAATATTTGTTAAAGATCCCTGGCAGTGGGTGTGTCACATGGATGAGTGCATATCAAACCAAAGCCACTGTAAATTTTCCAAAGTAAATATTACAGAGTGTCTAAGTTTGCCAGGGCTGCTATGACAGATACCACACTCTGGTTGACTTAACAATAGGAAGTTATTGACTCACAGTTTCAGAGGCTAGAAATCCAAAATCAAGATGCCTGCAAGGCAATGCTTTATCCCTGGAGTCTGTAGCATTCTTGTGCTGGCTTGCCATAATCCTTGGGGTACCTCGGCTTGCACTTCTTCTCCCATCTCATGACCATGTAATTTGTCTCCTCCTGTGTCTTTCTGCAACTTCTAGTTTCTTTTTATAAAGCTTCTAAAATACAGATTAAAATTCTTCCTGATTCAGTTTGGTCATACCTGAATAAGATCTTAGAAGAATTATACTTCAGAAATATTGTAGAAATAAGATCCAATCAAAAGTCCATTCACTGGACTTATTCTCTGGTAATATTTAATAACTTTAGAAAACTCTTCAGAAATTAATTGATCTAAGTCTTTTCCACTTCAAACCCATCAAAATGATTATGATGGTAACAGATTACTCTAAACTTCGTTAGGCAAAAATGTCACTGGTACCATGTGATCATTTAACTTTTAAAAAACAATGTCTTCTCTTGTAGGAAAATAGACATAACGGGGCCCTCATTGCTAAACAGTAGGCACAAAAAATTTTTTTGACCCAGGAAGCAAAATAGCCAATAAGTATAATCTGTGCTCTACTGGTCAAATTGCTTCTGAAGATTCAGTGTACTTCCTCAAATATCAGACACCTTGATGAACAATCAGAATTATCACAAATGAACACACCAAAGCAAGTACAACCCAAAATATAGGACATTATCTAAACCCCACAAATCCTTCTCATGTCCCTTCCAAGTCACTCATAACCACTCATTCATCAAATGTATTTTGATATCTGACATCAATGATTAATTATCAACATTATATAAATGAAACCATATGACATCTATTATTTGTATCTGATTTCTTTTGTGAATATTATCTGTGAGAGTTACCTAGAAATTGCTCTGTGGAGGAATTGTGTATTAATTGTCATTGCTTGATAGCATTCCATTGCATGAATATAAGTTTGTTTATTCATTTAACTGTGAATAATGCACCTACAAATATTCCTTTGGCCCACACATTTATACATTACTTCTGGGTATTTATTTAAGAGTGAAATTGTTGGGACTTAGGTTATGTTAATTTCTCAACTTTAATAGATTCTGCCAGACAGTTTTCCAAATGAGTTGTATTAATTTGCATCCCTAACAGTAGTGTAGGGAAGGTTCACTTGCTTGGCATCTTTACCAGTACTTTTGTCAGTCTTCCAAGATTTTAGGCATTAAGGTGAGTGAAAAGTGGTGTCCTATTAGAATTTCATTTACTGTTATTTTGCAATGTTCTTTTGTAAAGTGCCTGTTCAAATTTTTTTCCTGTTTTTCTATTAGGTTGTCTACTTTTTTTCACATTCATCAGTAAAAGTTGTATTAGGGAAATTATAGACACCTATTAAGTGGCCACCATCCAGACCTCATCTACCCCCACCTCCTTCTCTGGAGAAGTCACAAACACAAGCTGAGGGACCATCCTCGCACCTTCCACCACCCCCACCTCCTTTTCTAGCCTGTGCCATTCCACAGCCTGGGGGAGATGGTAAGTCTCAGGAAAAATCTCAGTCTGACCTAAAACCCACTAACCGGAAACAAGAAGCCCCAGATGCTTATCAAAACAGGATTTCTCAGTGGCTAGGCCCCCTCCACCTAAGGTAGATAAAAATCACACTGAAAAGTATGTATTTGTCTCTTTTCTCTGGCATAAAATGAGGCATGCAGAGATGCCATATTTAAACTGTAACATTTTTCAGCCACCCCGGGAGACTGGCTATGATGGGACTTCTTCCCCAGTTCTTTTGGACTCTTAGTACTGTGTAAGTGACAAAGATATTATTTCCCATTTCTGGACTCTTTATACTGTGCAAATAATAAAGGGATCATTGCTGAAAGTATTCGTTGTGCCCTAAGCCTGTGTTCCCATGACACATCCTTGTAGCATTGCACTCCACAAGTTGTTTATATGGTCTCAGTAAAAGATTATTGTGGACTATATGTTTTGAAAATATCCCTCCCCAGTCTTTACCTTATTTTTCCACTTTCTTAGTAGTAGCTGTGATGAACAAAATTCTCTAATTTTAATGTAGCTCAGTTTTTCAATCACATTGATATTTTAAATACTATTAGTTATGCTTGACGCTGTTATTGTTTCATATTATGTCATTGTTGACATTTTAACTTATCGCTTGATAGTAGGCAGGAAATTGAGTAGTTGTTCTGGGAAATGAAGGATATGGTGAAAAGTTCAACAATGGATTGTCTCGACTGAAGAAACAAGAGCACAGGTAGCAGAGTGGAGTTTATGAAGAGAGAAAATCAGAAACCTAAGTATGTTTAAGATTCAAAAACTGATGACAATAAAAAATTTCTCCTCTGGATGCACTAAAGATCTCAGCTAATAAGCTCATAAATAGTCCATGAAGATTTGGCAACAGCCAAATATCACTGATTATTGATACTAGTTCTAGATAGGAGGAATTCAAAAGCTCTGAGTTTGCTGTTCATAATGAATTGAAATGACTTTCCAATAAATTCTTCACATCCCATAAATTAGCACAATCCTCAGGCTCTTAATAAGAAAACACTAGGTCATGCATGAAAGAAATCAAATTGTTAGCATGAACAGTTTTCAATAATAATTAAAAATACAATTCACAGAGTGTAAAAATTCTTTGGGCTACTAATACCTGCTGTCAGATTATGTCACTTTAATAAAACTGTTTTGTTTTTTTTTTTGAAAGACGTGTTTTTAAGTGATAGAGGATAGATGTGCAGGCAGAGTTGTTTTGTTTTGTTTTGTTTTATAAATGTGTTTGAAAGGGATAACTACTTAGAAGGGTAAGCTACCAAATGTGACATGTGAGCCATATGGATATCTCAAAATGTACTTTGAAAGACTATGCAAAAGGATTAGGAATAAATATGCTCATGGAATTCTGGCACTCAAATATTCTTTCAGAAGCCTTACTTGTACCTTTGAGTTTAATGTTGTGCATATATCTGCTATTCACAGCTCTCGGTTTCATGGGCTATTATCTCTGTTTACTATTTGATCCTTCTTCTGGTTACCATTTTGTTAGGAAATACTATTAAATGTTACTTGAAAATGACGTTACATACCATAGATAAAATATGAAAAATGAAATAGCCTCTCATTTCTTACCCCCTTGCCCTTCTCCATCAATGTCTACTACAATTTCATTCTCCATTCTTCATGGGGATGTAGGATAAGGAATGCCACTGCGAAAGTACCATTGTTGATTTCAAACATTTTCATGGCACCTATATTTTGGTTGAATCTTGACTTAAACTATAAATAAGATGATTCTAAACTATTTTATTTATTTATTTATAATTTGAATAAATTATATTTATATTTATTCATTTATAATTTGACAGTATGGTAGCTGAAAAATTGCTACCTAAATATATTAGATCCTAATCCCTTGCAACTGTGAATGTTGTTTTAAATGGCAAAGATGTTATAGATGTGATTAAGATCTTGCCATGGGAAGATTATGCTGGTATGGTGATTTAAAACTGCACATATACCAGAAAATCATGTTCTTAAAGCTAATCTATTGCTGTGGGTATAAACCTAATTTTAAGTAGGGCATTTTTTTTAGATTACTTCAGTTAAGGCACACGGCGGTTTGAAATTATTTTATGAATCCCCAAAATGGAAAGATTATGTTTGTGAACTAATCCATATTTGTGGGTGTGAGACCCTTTCAATTAGACTATGTCAGTGAGGCATGACTCAGGTTGAGTTTCTGCCCTCTTGCTGCGTCTAATATAAAAGGAGACACAAATAAAGGAAGCCACCATATTTGATCCTGCCATGTGAGAAAAAGGACTCCAGTTTCACCCACAGCTGAGCTGTGTTGCAAGGAGAGGAGTCCCTGAGGGGCTTAAAGAGCTGATGCCCAGGGAGAGATGAGTTATATGTCTGATAGCTTGCAGCTGAACTTGGGAATAAAGCGAGCAGTGGAGACTGATAGAAGAGACCTGGAAAGAGAAAAACCTTGTGCCTGGTTGCTGACTGCTTAGCTCCAGGAGATGGTGGATTCTGGAGGGGGAAACCAAGACCTTGCCAGAGTTTGGTGGCCATCTTGCTTTGCCATGTGACTGGAAAATAAGAGCAACAGTACCTGACTTTAGTGAGAAAGCACCATGACTAAGATATTTCATGGCCTCAGAACTGTAAGCCTTTACCCCAAATAAATCCTCCTTATAAAAGCCTACCCATTTCTGGTACTTTGCATTGACAGTCCTTTGGCAAACCAAAACAAACCATGACCCAAAGTGGTCTTAATCTTACTCTAGTCTTTTATAAACAGGACGAATATGGAGAAAGATAAAGCCACAGAAGCAAGAAGATGAAAGTCATGAAACCCAGAAGAAGAGGGAAAGACCAGTAGAAGATGCCACATGCCTTGCCATGTGTCAGAGGAGTTCAAGATCACCAGCAGCCAGTCTTTGGGAAGAAAGTGTTGCCTGACAATGCCTTACTTTGGACATTTTTCTCAACCTTGAAATTTTAAGTTGTAAGCTAATAAATTCCCACTGTTAAAAGCCAACCCACTTTAAATTATCAGCCATCAGCAGCCAAGGAAAGTAAAACAAATTTTGGTACGGGTAGAATGGGGTGCTGCTATTGCAAAAACCAAAAATGTTTTTAAAAAGGCTTTGTAGGGAAGCGGCTGTGGCTCAAACAGTTGGGCTCCTGTCTACTATATGGGAGGTCCTGGGTTTGCATCCTGGAGCCTCCTTGTGAAGGCAGGCTCACCCACAAGCTGCAGAGTGCAGCCTGGCCCACAGATGCCATGGAGCACCACCTGGCCCGCAGATGCTGCGTAGAGCCAACTCAGCAAGTTGACGCAACAAAAATGGGAGACAAGCAAAAACACAGAAAAGCAGGCAGCGAATGGATACAGAGCACAGACAGCAAGCAAGCTGCCAGGGAGGAGGGGAAATAAAAATAAATACATACAGACATTGGGGATCCATGGAAGCTGAGGTCTAGACTAAAGACATATTCTTAGGTCAAGAGAGCAAGCCCGCCCATGTGTATGGAAAGGGTGAGTATGTGCTGGCACTTGGTGAGGGCAGGTTCTTGAACCCTGTTATTCAGAAAGAATGCTACCACCCCAGTTTTCTCAGATGCCTGGGGAGTACTTAGAGTCTGCCTCTCACTCTGATGGTTGAGGAGGATTAAGCCAAGAGCATGGTCATCACTTCAATGCTTAAAGATGTGGGAGCCTTCACCCCAATATATTTGGGGAGAGGATGGCCACTGCACAAGCACTTGGAAAGGATGGGGCTGCCACTCCATTAGGCTCTACAGGCAATTCACATGTAGAACACAGCATTACAAACCATCATTTATAGATGATGCTCAGATCTTGACTCTAATGGAATATTCCCTGCTGGGTTTTGGAATTGGGACCCGTGACTTCTGTTTTCCTCCCAATTTCTCTCTACAGAAATGGAATATTTATCACAGGTCCACAGATGAAGGGGAATTGTGCTCCAGGAGACAGTATACCCATTACCAATTTTGATGAGAAATTGTACTTAGAATTGTTACTGAAATGATTTAAGGCTTTGGGATATTGTGATGGAATGAATGTATTTTGTGAATGGAAAGAACATGTCTTTCTGTGGTCCAGGGGTGGAGGTGGCTCTAAAGGCAATCACAGTGTCCTTGTAAGACAGAAGCAAAAAGATCTGGCACACAAGGAGGAGAAGGAGATGTGAAGATAGAAAAGAGAGAGATTAGACGATGTCGGCCTTAAAGACTAGACTGATGCAGTCATAAGCCAGTTAAAGCCAACAGCCACCTGAAACTGGAACAGGCATGGAAAGGATTCTTCCCTAGAGCCTCCTGAGGGAGAGAAGTCCTGCTGACACTTTGATTTCAGACTTCTGGACTACAGACCTCTGAGAGAATAAATTTCTCTCAGGTATGTGGTAATTTGTTACAGCAGTCAGGTGAAAGTAATAAAGAGAGCAAAATCTAACTCATACAATTTTCAAAAGCACAAAATATAGTAATTTATAGCACTTTGGCTACTCGCGTTTCCCTAGGGCCTACCCAAAGACTGGAAAATAGTTGGTTAATATAATAAATGTTATGGCATCATCAAGTAAAGGTTATAAGCTGAACAGGCACTTCTACCTCTGCTCAGGATAAACTCATTTGTAATGATAGAGAAGATAAAAGATAAGAAACAAAAATCTAAAACATCACTAGATAAAAAAGAAAAATCTCCAGCAGAGGACAGAAAATTTAAAGATTATAAGGAAAGATAGAGAATTCAAACAACTTCAGTTCTGGCAACATGGCTGGCTAAGCTAATGAGGACTGCTTCACCACAAAAAACACATAGAAATAAATGGTGGTTAAAATATTATGCATACATAGCTCAGTCCAAATTTCTAAAGAGGAAAGAAAAATCTCTAAGGTCAAAATAAAGGAAGAAACTCCTAGCCAGAATGAGCTGGTCTTCCTCTCCTCCTCATTTATAAAATGATGAATCACAGTCATTTTATTAAAAATATCATTGAACTACATAAAACAGTGATTTAAAATATCCCATAACCCCTGTCATCAGATATAAACTCTGCTAACAGTTGTGGCAATATTCCTACTTGACCTTATTCTTCTCTGCATTTGATATCATTTCAATTTATTTAAATACATAAAAGAAGACATGCTTTATAATTCCATTTATATAAAGTTCAAAAAATAGGCAAAAACAAACCTAATTACAAAATCTAAAACTAATTGCAAAAATAGGATCATACTCTATATACTTTTTTGCAACTTACTTTTACCACTCAATCTTTGAATTTCTTTCCATTTCTCTTCATATAGATCTGCATAATAATTTTAATGTTTATTTATATGTATACAAAGTAGTAGGAATCAACTATTGTTTTCTTAATTTAATATCCACAATAGATTTCACTTCTTGTACTCTCACTGACCAAATTAGAATTTATATTCTACAATTATCCAGCAAAGCATTTCTCATTTTCATATAATTATATTTCTCTTTTGTTATCTCCTGTGGTTTCTCCAAGCCAGGAAACTTCTTGAAAGGCATATTTAAATGTTTAAATTTTATATGATTCAATTTTATTTTTAAATAAACTTTTTATCAAAATAATATATACATGAAAAAAGAGTACCTAAGTTGTTTGTGTTTAGTGAGGTATTTTTTTCACTACATGAACATAACATGAAAACCACTATTCCTAGAAGAAATAATATTATCAGCACCTCCAGAGCCCCTATCCAATCACTAGAAAGTTGACTGTGAAAATACTAAATCAGTCATGGCTGCATTCACTTTTTTTTCGTCTTTAATTTTTAATGTTACATTTTAAAAAATGAGGTACCATATACCCCCCTCCTCCCTCACCCCACTCCTCCCCTCATAACAACAATCTCCTCCATCATCATGAGACATTCATTGCACTTGGTGAATACATCTCTGAGCACCACTGCACCTCATGGTCAATGGTCCACACCATAGCCCACACTCTCCCACAGTCCACCCAGTGGGCCATGGGAGGACATACAATGTCCAGTAACTGTCCCTGAAGCACCACCCAGGACAATTCCAACCCCCGAAAATGCCCCCACATCACATTTCTTCCTCCCACTCCCTACCCTCAGCAGCCACCATGTCCACTTTCTTCACACCAATGCCACATTTTCTTCGATTACTAATCACAATAGTTCATGAATAGAATATCAGTAAGTACACTCTAATCCATACTCTATTCCTCCATCCTTTGGACCTTGGAATGGTTGTGTCTACTCCACATCTATATCAAGAGGGGGCTTAGATTCCACATGGATGCTGGATGCAATTCTCCTGCTTTCAGTTGTAGGCACTCTTGGCTCCCTGGCATGGTGGTTGACCTTCATCACCTCCATGTTAGCTGAGTGGGGTAAATCCAATAAACCAGAGTGTAGGAGTTGCAAGTCTGTTGAGGCTCAGGGCCTGGCTAACACATGGTCAATCCAGAGATTCAGGTCCCCTGGGTATACATTAAACCCCAGCACCAACTACAGTTCCAGTAAAAGTAAAAGGACAGGCTTGTGGACAAAGATCACATCTGAGTCCAGCTCCATCACACAGAAACACAAACTCCAAAGTAAAGCCAACTGACATGGCACTGAACTCCATCTGCCATGACCATAGAACCTGTGGGTCTCTGTAGCCCTCAGAAGAACCAATACCTGGGGTTGTATCTACTTTATCTGTCTCTGGGACTCTGCTGAGGTGTGCATAAGGGCAACCCCTCTGATAACCTCCCAGCTCTTTTTGGAGACTCATAGCCATATAAACTCATTTGTCCTTTCCATTTCCCCCTTTGATTCAGGTCAAAAAGCATTTTTAACTCCTGGTAATATATGTAGATTGAGATATTCACTTTCAATTTGAACAGCTGGGAGTAGAAAGCAGAGGGAAACTTCTGACTACATTCCCATTTTGATAAAAAATAATTTACTCATGAATAGCTTTAATCATTGTCTGGAAGAATTATTCCACAGGCAGAGAGATGCCTGATCCAAGGGGAACAACACATAATACGACATAATATTTTTTTAATTTTTAAAAAATTTATTGAAGTATATCACTCATACATAAGCATACATAACCAGTAAGTGTATAGTAATAGCTGTAAACTTACAAAGCAAACATGCATAACATCATATAAGGCTCTCATACCTCACCCTAACACCAAGACCTTGCATTGTTGTGAAACATATTTAATTAATGATGAAAAAGTCATTTTGAAACCAGAAATGAGCATACAGACTAATGATTTTCAAACTTTTTAAGCTGATGTACTGTCCTTCCAATGAAATTATACAAGTAGAAGATAAGATGGAGGAATCTAGTTCAAAATGGTACACAGATCGCATATATCTCCTTTTCCCAGGAATTATCTTAAGAGCACAATGAAGAATCAAAAAGGATTAGAATAGTCATTCATTTGAAGTTTGTTTCCTCATCTATGCCATGTCAGCATCATACTAGACTATATTGCCTTTATATTGAATTTTATTATTTTATAAATACATGATTAATATTCATTCTGTTAAGGAAAATAAATGGAAATAACCTATTTTAGGTGAATAGGTAGAAGGTTTGGTGACAAGAGAAAAGAGTGAATAAATATTGTTATGAATTATTTTATGTACATTATCAGAAAAAATTATCTCAATATTAATAATTTCCACACACTTTAAAATAAAAACTAAAGGCATTCATAATTACCTAATAATAAAAAGATAATTTCTAATTTTAAAACTACCTTGAATCTATCTATACATTTGTCTATTAACAGCCAAAAAGGCATTTCAGTGTTCTCTATGTTAGGGTACTTAATGCAGAGAGAGAGGTGAAGAAGGAGGAAGAGAAAGGGAAAGAGAGAAAATAAAAAGAGAAAGAGGGTGAAGGGAAAGAGAAAGAGAAAGAGACTTCCTTCCAAAATGCGTACCACACATGTGTACTCTTAGTTCACAGCAGGGAGACTGTCACAATGCAGAAATCCTAAATCTTTCTCTGTGTAATTTTTCCCAGTGAACAAATATACTCACTGCTTTATGTGCTTTATGATTTATTCATCCCAAGAGTCAGTGGAACAGGCATGCCTTTGCATTTTGAAATTGGAGAAAGTGAGCTGTAGAGGGTTCAATAATTTTCCAAAGTCATCAGGATGAAGAGCAGAGCCAAGGCCTCCTCTAAAGGTTATGCTTTATTGCAAGAAGGTGAGAATTCACAACAAGACATACTCATTATAGGAGGCCCCCTGCTGATGGGGGAGGGGAGACTGATTAGGGACAGTGTTTGAATTCACAATCTGTTATCTTCCTAAATTTGTGATTAAATCACGTACATCTAGAAATAATACATGGTCAGTAAATTCTCCTAAGTACCTGAAAGTGAGAATGGTACCTACTTGTTTATATATGTAGAGAGAGAGAGAGGAGCTGGAGCTTAATCCTATGGGAAACTCTGAGATACAGTGCCAAACACACACCTCAGAATTATTCCAGCCAATAGGTACAGGAAAGTCATTGCTTAAGAGCCACTCCTAGGCATATAACTCCTTCGCACTTTGGGCCTGCTATGCTTCTGGGCAGAGCAACTGTGGAAGATTGTGCTTTTCGAAAATGTCCACTATGAGATCTCCCAATCTACATGAATTTCTAAAATGTGACTTTGATATTCCTCTCATCTGTATTAGGAATCTCTGTGCACTTTCCTTGAATATGAGCATAGTTGTGCCAACAGTGTAAGTAACTCTTTGTGACTTCTGAGTCTAGGTCATAAAAGGTGATACAGATTCTGCTTGGTTCTTTAGGAATATTTGCTCTTGTAATCTAACTACCATTCTGTGAGAAAGCCCATGCTTCTGTGTGGAGAGTCCCATATGGAAAGGAACAATGTGGTAGCCATGTGAGTAAGTCATATGTAAGAGGATCCTCCAGTCCCAGTAGTTCACACTGCCTGAAACACACATGAGCGTATCCTGTTTCCTAATTGAAGCAAATAAATAATCATCATTGAATCAAGTCATAAAGTTCCAGAGTGCTTTAAACGCAACAATAGAAAATGACACAGATTTTTGTTGGCAGGAGTGGGATTACTTTGACCTATACTTGAACTTGGTAATTTCAAAAGTGGTGATAGTTGCAGGGTCAGATTTGGGGGGTCAAGAATGGATTATATTGCATTTTCCAAGGATTGACACAATAACTTCTTCCTTCCTGACTCCTCTTTTAGAATATTATCACACAGGATCTATGCCCCCTTCCTTAAGCTTCAGTAGACTTTTGTGACTGCCTTGTCCAGTAACATACAGCAGGAGTAATTTTATGTGACTTTCAAGTCTGGGTCATAAAAATGTTACACACTTCTGCCTCATTTACTTCAGACACTTACCCTTGGAACTCAGACACCATGCCTAAACAGCCAATGGAAAGGTCCACATTGAAGGGAACTGAGATTCTAGTCCCACAAACTGAGTTCGTAGCTGCCAGGAATATAAGCAATCATCTTGGATACTGTGCATCGGGTTAGCCAAAGATTTCTTATTTACAACTACTGAAAGCACAATCCATAAAAGAAAAAATTGATAAATTGAACTTAATCAAAATTAAAATCTCTGCTATTCGAAAGGCACTCTTAAGAAAATTGAGGTCACAAAATGGAAGAAAACGTTTGTAAAACATATACCTGATAAACATTTGTATTCACAAGGTATGAACACTGTCAAAACTCATTTAAAGAAATAACCAAATTTAAAAATAAGCAAAAAGACTGGAACAGATACATCACCACAGAGGATACATGAAAAGAAAATAAGCACAAGAAGAGATGATAAATATTATTAGTCTTTAGGGAGATGCATAATAAACCTACAATATGGTACCACTACACATCTATTAGAATGGCTAAAATTTAAAAACTGATCCTACTGGTAGGACTGTAAAATGGTACAACCACTTTGGAAAACAGTTTGGCAGTTATCCAAGAGAAATGAAATATGCCCATACAACGACTTATACATAAATGTACACAGCAGCTTCATTTATAACTATCAAAAGCTGAAAGCAATCCAAATGCCCATTAACAGGTGAATTGATAAACAGAAATGTGGCATATCCATACTTACTACTCAGCAATAAAAAGGAATGACCAATCAATACTTGCTACGAAGTTGATGAATTTTGAAACAAGTAGGCTAAATGAAAGAAGCCAGAGACAAAAACGAATCCATACTATATGATTCCATTGATATAAATTTTTAGTGAAAGCAACCCAATGTCTAGTGATATAAAGCTGATCATTGATTAGTGACAGGCTGGGTGTAGTGAGAGAGAAGGATTACAAAGAAATGTGAGGAAACTTTTGATGATGTTTGCTATATTTGGTATATTGATAGTTATGGTAGGGTCACAGATCTATGCATATGTCAAAACTTATCAAGTTGCACACTTAAAATATGTGCAGTTTACACTATGTTAATTATTTCTCAAAGCTGGGTTTTTTGTTGTTTTTTTTTTAAAAAAGCCCTTCTTAAAAAAAAAAAAAAACTAGCCCTTCTAAGACCATATTATCTATATTCCTTTTGTCTTTATCTGGATACCTGGAGCAAATATCTTATTTTTACTTTTTAATATTACCCTAAATTGTCTCAATGCATTTACTACAAGTAGCAAATATGGTACTGGGGAAATATAAGTACACCTTAAGATGTCAACAGATTATTTTTTAACTTTTAAAATTACATATCAACATAGTCAGTACATTTTCTGTTCTATTTTTAATGCTATTTGTAGACCAAATGATCTAGCAAACAAGTACAATATTTTCAATAGAAATTTTAACATTCTGTTGAATCACCATAGAGAAAAGGTGAGATTTATGGAATTGTCTAGTTACGCGTGATGCTTGACCTCTCACAACAGCTGCCTTTTTAATAAACCAAATGGCTTTTTACTGTTCCTAATAAAATGAGAAGCAACATCCCTTCATCTCCTTTCTTGAGTTCTGCTGAACAGAGAGTAATGACATTGAGTAAACAGGAAAACCAGAATATAATTCCAGGTCTACTATAAATATCTGTCTCATGGCTAAAGTTCTTTAATCACTGTGGGCCTCATTTTTCACACCAGTAAAATAGGAATAGTAATACCACTTTACAAATTTGCTTTGCTTTCAATGAGGGTATGAAGAGATAAGGTCATTGTTGAAAGCCTTCTTTCTTAGGACTCTAGGAAGACCTGGGCCCTGCTGTACTATCTCTTCCAAAACTATCATGGGTCTAATTTTAATCACTGGCATTCTTTTCTTGTTCCACAGGTATTTGCATCACGTGGTTCAAATCTGGTTGTATTTTCTGTGATTCTTTCATTAAAGGTCTCATATATACTTCCACTGCTTTGTCTTGAGTTGAAGTCTAAGACCCAGACTCTTCAGAATTCTCATATTTTTCAGTTGCCTTGCTTTCCCCTTGGATGTCTTGGTGCTATCCAAATGTGACATATTATGAATATTTTTCTACCTAACTATCATTTTTGACATTATTATTTCAGTTAATAAAACATCATTTTCAATTTCCCACATGCAGCACCTCAGTACTAAGCATTGTGTTAGGCCCCAAAGACTCTCAGTAAGTATCTACTGATTTTATGCCCTTTCCCTATCCCTTGGCAGCCTGAACTTGCTTCCAGCACCACATTGCTTTGGTTGTAGCTAAAATGCTGTCAAGGTAAAATTAAGAGGGAAAAATCAAGTGTGTCAATGAAAAATGGCTGTTTACCACAGTAGGGGGGGTACTGGGTTCCTGGCCAGTGGTGCTCTGTCGTGGTCCCTAGGGGAGCAGCGACAGTCTCCCAGGTACAGTGGTGGGGACCGGGAGGGAGTGAGGGTTCAACAGTGAGCCCCTGATACTAATGACTATGCTTGTGAGCTGATAAACCCAAAATAATAACAAGGCCTAGAGCAACTTTGTGCCTGGGAATTTCCTTCTGTCAGCCTTCATGTTACTCAAATGTGGCCAGTCTCGAAGCCAAACTCAGCATGTAAATGCAATGCCTTCCCCCCAGCGTGGGACATGACACCCGGGGATGAGCCTCCCTGGCAACGAGGGACCACTATCAACTACCAACTGATGATGCAACTGGAAAATGACCTTATACGGAAGGTTCAATGCGGATCAGCAGAATATCCATGTCTACATAAAATAACATGACTTTAAAATGCTGTTTGACCTAAAGTAAGGGGGAAATGGAAAGGAGAAATGAGTTTATATGGCTACGAGTTTCTAAAAAAGAGTCTGGAGGCTGGCAGAAGGTTTGCCCTCATGCACAACTGAGCAGAGTCAGAGAGACAGATAAAGCAGATACAACCCCCAGATATTGGTTCCTTTGAGGGCTAAAGAGACCCATGGGAGTTATGGTCATGGCCGATGGGGTTAACTACCAGGGCAGATGGCCCCTCTTTGGAAATGGTGTTTATGTGTGATGAATCTGGACTCAGATGGGATCTCCCTTCATAAGACTTTCATGCTAATGTGCTGGAGGTACAGTTAATGTTGGGGTTTAAGATATATTTAGGGGATTTGAATCTCTGGACTGACAATGTGATAGCCAGATCCTGAGCCTCAACAGACTCCAGCACCTACAATCTGATTTATTGGACTTACCACACTCAGCTAAGATGGAGGTGAAGAAGGACAACCACCACACCATGGAGCCTAGAGTGATTACAACTGAAAATGGGAGGATTGCATCCAGCATCCAGGTGGAATCTGAGCCTCCTCTTGACATAAAGGTGCAATGGACACAACCAATCCAGTGTCCACATAGAAGAGGTGGCATTGGATTGGGAAAAGTGGACATAATGGACAAAGGGTATGGGGAAAGGCAGGAAGAGATGAGAGGTGGAGGCGTCTTCGGGACATGGAGCTGCCCTGGATGGTGCTTCAGAGGTAATCACCGGACATTGTAAATCCTCACAGGGCCTACATGATGGAATAGAGGAGAGTATGGGCCATGATGTGAACCAATGTATATGAGGTGCAGAGGTGCCCAAAGATGTACTTACCAAATCCAATGGATGTGTCATGATGATGGGAACGAGTGTTGTTGGGGGGGGGAGAGGGGGGGTGGGGGGGGGGGTTGAATGGGACCTCACATATACATTTTTAATGTAATATTATTACAAAGTCAATAAAAAATAAAAAAATTAAAAAAAAAAAAAAAAGAAAAATGGCTGTTTATCGGGAAGCCTGGCAGGACAGTATGGAGACCCTAGAATGTTGGATCGGTCTAGATAGTCTACAGAACTCGTAGGTACAGTTGAAGAGAAACACAAATGTTGTAACTGTACCTAATAGCTACTAAGTACAGCTGAATGGTAAGAAGGGCACCTTCACGATCACACAACTCCCGCACCTGTCACAGAGTGATTGAATGACGTACAGACCGTGAGAGCAAAACTTAAGAATTTGGGGAGAAGTTGATGAGCTCTCACAGTGTGAAAGAGGATGCTAAAACAGGGTGGGTTTCTCAGAACAGAGAGTAAGTTAAAATATGGTTGAGGACTCTACTAATCTGGCAAGCTAGATACATTTTATTAGGCCAAATGATTTTTTTAAAGTTATTTGTAAAGCTGGCTTTAATATATCTTAATAGGGATTAATTAAGGAAATGACTTACTGTTCATGTGTTTAATGATTACAGCATATTTCCTTAACTAAACATGCAGTTGATGTTTTAAATATTCATCTCAGCAATGTCATATCTATACATTGCTACATAAAATAAGCTAACTTACTATAAATGTTTTAATCTCTAGAAAGAGATAACACCTGGAGTTCATAAATTAAGAAAAGAAGGCATACACTAAACACAAACACAGTGACTTTCTTATGGAAAGGATGACTCTCAATGACCTTACATTTTATTTGGTTACTTAAGTGATCTATGTTCATGAATTGGTGGGAGATAAAGCAAAAATTAATTATGGACAGGGGAAAGCATCAGAGGTTTATCAAGACTAATATAGTCTTTCTCAGTTGTTATTTTCTCCTTTTTCTTTATTAACATGGCTACCTTAGTTTAATCCTAGTTTAACCATTTCAGTATGCCTCTAAGAATGGAGCTTAGTGATAGTGTTAGTCCTTCTGATTCCACCAGGGAGCCGGCAATGTGTGGTTGACATCTCACATCTTACATTCTCTATATGTCATCTGAAGGCAATTCCTTCTACATTCCAATCTTTGCTTGTATGACAAATATTAATTCTAGAGAGAGACATTGTCATGGAGTCAAAGAAACCTAGTCTAGGAGTCAGATGATATCAATTTCAGTTCCTTTTCTGCCACATGGGTAGCTTGAGAAATCATTAGAGACTGTCTAAGCCTACTTTTCCCTATCTGTAAAGTACAGATAACACTTTCACTACCTCTCAAAGTTGTTGTAAGAATCAGATGCATTCATTTCTGCAAATTTTTTTCTTCCATGCCTATCATAAAGTCTGGAACTCACTATGGCGTAGAAGATACATAATATAAATTAAAAGCTGCATTATGATATTATAGTAGGAGACACATCCTCTGCACATAAATTATATCACCTAAGGGGCTCTGGGAGGCACATTAATTCTTTCTGGCATAGAGGATATTCAGGTTTGCATATCTAAGGTTCTCATTTTGTCCCTATAATTGATTTTCACTGGAAGAAATATGACAAAATTGATCTATTTTGGTGTAAAATTGACTTGGATTTAGTCCTGGTCAAAAATGATCAATAGGAAAAAACTGCATAACCTTTAAAATTACTCTCAGCCTGTTTCCTCATCTATATAGATAATATCTGGTCCTTAGTGATGATTAGAGAAATAAATGAAATATACCAATACAAAACAGTTTATGATAAGTATTAAGTGCTCAAAAATATTTACTGTTATTACTATGAAAACATTAAACGATGTTCAAGTGATGAACAATATGAAGATCCAGATTATGAAACACCATCAAAAACTATAAAAACAAACAAATTAATAGTAAGCATAAATATCAGGAATTACTTAATATTTTAAAGTTTTCTACTGATTTGGAATAGAAGATTTGCAGAATATTGTTCAACATTAGTAAAATTTCTAAAATATGTGTATTTGTTTATTATAGCCCTCTCAGTTGTCTTCTCTAGCTGAAGGTTTTTAGAAACAAAAATCTCTTGCTCTTTTAGAGAAGAAGCTAGAAGACTGTCATTTTTTCATAAATAATCAGAAATATTTGGTTAATGTCCAAAATACAGAAAATAATCGATAGGATTATCACCCAAATAAATTTCTACAATCAGTAAAATCCCCTTCAAAATTTTAACAGTAATCTTATTCTTTTATTTATCAAGAAAATACCCAAAACTAGCCAAGAAAACTTTGAAAAATGATAAGAGAACAGGTTCAAATGGATATAAAAATGTATTGTTAAGCTTTAATTGATTAAAAAGTATCAATTATGTATATTTCTGTGTGCAGGATACTTTTCACAATAAGAAATATGTGATGTTCAAGGTATAATATACCTATGAATTAATGTAGCACAATGGAGAATCCACAAAAGACCCATGAATAACTCTGACTGAAAACCAGATAAAGTAGATATTTCTGTTCATTACTAGAAATAATGAACTGTATAAATAATGATACTGGGAAAATTAGAATTATTGATGAGATTAATGTTAGATTCTTACCTCATGTAATACAGAGTGATAAATTCCATTTGTATTAAATAACTGAAAATTAAAATGAGAGAAAAAAATGAGTTGATGAGTCTGCAAGAAAGTAAAGGAATGAGACATTTTCAGGATTGAATATGTACCCCACAAAATATATCTTCAAATCCTAACCCCTGGTCCTGTGGGTGTGAACCTATTTGTGAACAGGACTTTTAGTATACCATTATAAGTTGAAGTGTGGTCATACTGAATTAGGCCAGAACTTAATCCAATATGGCCTAGTTCTTTTTTTTTTTGCTTGTTTAATTGTTTTAATTGTTTTTTTGAAGATACATAGATGACAAAATATGTTACATTAAAAAATATAAGAGGTTCCCATATACTTCACCCTCCCACCCCCATCCCTCCACTCCTTCCGCATCAGTAAGTTCTTTCGTCATTACCGCACATTTCTTGCATTTGGTGAATACATTTTGGAGCATTGCTGCCCTGCATGGATTATAGTTTGCATGGTACTTTACACTTTCCCCCAGTACTTTCAGTAGATTATGGCAGGATATATAATGTCCAGCATCTGTCCCTGCAATATCACTTAGGACAACTCCAAGTCCTGAAAGTGTCCCCTCATCACATCACTTCTTCCCTCTCCCTGCCCTCAGCAACTACCGTGGCCCCTTTCTCCGTATCAATGCTACAGTTTCCTCCATTGCTAGTCACAATAGTTCTATAGTAGAATACCAGTAAATGCACTCTAATCCATATTTTATCCTCCATCCTGTGGACCCTGGAATGGTGATGTCCACTTTGTAATTTGTGTTTCTGAGTGTGATGGAGTTGGACTCAGATGTGAACTTTCTACACATGCATCTTCTCTCACTTTTACTGAACCACCCTGTGTTGGCGCTGGGGGTGATGTATACTCAGGAGACTTGAATCTCTGGGCTGGTCATGTGCCAGCTGGGCTGTGAGCCTCAGCAGGGTTGCAACTCCTATTCCCCAGTTTATTGAACTTACCAGTTAAGCTAAAAAGGAGGTGAAGATGGTCAACCACCACACCAGGGAACTGAGAGTGCCTACAACTCCAAGCAGGAGAATTGCATCCATCAGCCATGTGAGATTTAAGCCGCTCTCGATATAGAGGTGGCCTAGTTCTTATTAGCAAAGGGAATTGGACTTGGAGGTAGAAGCCAGAAAAAAGAGAGATTGCCGTGTGATAGAATATTGTAATCACTCAAATGCTACACACTTTGGAGAAAGCATGGCATGGCTGACACTTTGATTTTGGAGTTACAGTCTCAAAGTTTTGATTCAAAAAATTCCTGGTGTTTAAGCCAGCCAATGTGTGGTATTTGTCATAGAAACCCTGGTAAATTAAAACAGACCAGGAATGAAATGGAAGTGTGAGTCCACGGTGGGAGCTGAGTGCTGTAAATTCCAGATTTTCTGGAGCATCTGTGCATAGGTGACCTAAGACCTAAGTGAACTGTGTGTATGGTGCAGGGGTAATTGGAATAAAGCCAAATATCTCAACTTATAAATCATGAGGTAGTAGATCAAAGAATACTGTGCATAAATCTGAGATTCAGGAGGGCTATGACTTCTGGGGAAAAAATGCAGAAGAATATACTAACAAAATGACCCTGAAAATGCAAACAGGTATGAAAATTGATTGAAGTTCTGGATAGGGCTACAAACAAAGAAAAAAATCTCCCTAAAGATTTGTTGCCTGTGCTTAATATGCATGTATAAATTTCATATTATTTAAATGGACCAATAAACACAAGGAGATCATTTAAATTTAAATTGAAAATAGAGAAAGAGCCTGGCAGAACCAACAAAAATCTTAATCCTTCCCCAAAAATGCATCCTCAACCCAGACCTCAATGAATTGTTGCAAATGGAATCCCAGTAAATATGAGCTCACACTAACAAAACTGCAAGGAAACAAAGAAAGAAACCAGGAAGAATTAGAGTCAGACAAAAACAAAGCAAAACAAACAAAAAACCATCACAGACCCACAAGGACACTAGGAATTGAAATTATCATACAAAATATAAAATAAATGATCCCTAATTTTAAAGAAGAGCTTGAAGACATGAGTAAGGAGTAAGACACAAAACTTTCAGAAATGAAAAAAATTAATTTGAAAACTCAATAGCAAGGTTAATCAGCTGATTAGACATGATGAGAGAATTCACGAACTGGATAACAGATTTAAAAAATTAGAAAGCTGTAAACAAAAAAGAGTAAAATGATAGAAATCAAGAGACATTGCTATTAAAATTAGCAGTAATATCGTTTCTAATTTGATTTTGATAAAAATATATCAAAAATGGACAAGAAGAAATATTGAAAAAATTGTGGAGAATTTTTTTAAGATTGATTAAAAAACAAACCTTCAGATTTAAAATAAAAAGTAAACCCAAGCAAGATAAATGAAAGAAAGCCATGCCTAAGCATACCAAAGAGAGAAAGCAATCAGAAAGAAACATTACCCACAATGTGCAATTAGACTCTTGTGTCATTCAACCAACAATGGAAGACAGAGGCTTTGAACAATAATTACAAATTTGGGAGGAAAAATGACCTGTAAGTATATACTTACGTGAAACTATCTTTTAAGAACAGCATGAAATAGATGTTTTTTGACATATAAACCTGAGAGATATTATACCAACATACACTCATTAAAAGGAATTCAAAAGGAAAAACTTAAGAAAGAAAATTATCCCAAAGGCATATTTTATGTTTAAGAAAAGAAAAAAAAAAACTATGTCCATAACCATAAACCAATATTTAATTGAACATTTAATGGGGTAAATGACAGGCATCCTAGTCATATGTCCATATCTTAATACCTGAAACCTCTGAATACTACGTTAGATGACACAAGAGTGAATACTGCCTAACGTGGCAAAAGATGTGACCAAGTTAAGGCTCTTGAGAGGAAGAGTTTATATTGGATTATCTAGGTGGGCCCTAAATGAAACAACAAGTATTCTCATAAGGGCCAGAGAAAGCTTGAGCAGACACACAGAGAAAAAAGTGAAGTAAAGAAGGAGGTGAAGATTGGGGTGATACAGCCATAGTCAAGGAAGGCCATCATCCACCAGAACCTGGAAGAGGCAAGGAGTGGATTCTCCCCTAAAGCCTCCAGAGAGAACATGGACTTGCCAACAACTTGATTTCAAACTTCTAGCCTCCAGAACTATGAGAGAATATATTTTTAGTTTTATGTCATCTAGTCTGTGACTATTTTTATAAGAAACTAATACAAAAATATTTTTAAAAATATGATATAACCCAATTTTTAAGTTCCAGATAAAAGAATTAGAGTTAATATATATAATATAGGGTTGACATATATTAATATGTAGTCAATAAACATCAAGACATAAGCTGAGCTCCCAGTTGTGGAAAGTAGCCAATTAAAATAGGAAGTCAAAATGAAAGTAACTCTCCTGAGGCTCAGGGCCCTAAGCCCCCTCTCAATTTAGAGGTGGACTGAGCATCACCCTCCCAGGGCCCTCAGAAATAAAATATGGATTAGAGGGGACTTACTGGTTTCTACTATAGAATTATTGTGACTCTAGCAATGGAAGAAATTGTATCACTGATGTAAAGACAGTGGCCACAGGATTTGCTGAAGGCAGGGAGAGGAAAGGAGGTGTGATATGGGGGCATTTTCAGGATTTGGAGTTGTTCTGAATGATATTGCAGGGACAGATGCTGGACATTATATATACTGCCATAACCTACTGAATGGACAGGGAGAGTGCAATGAGTGTGCCACAATGATGGAGGAGGTTGGTGGTATGGGAGGAGTGGGGTGGGGGGGTTGAGGGATATAGGGAAACCTTTTATATTTTTTAATGTAACCTTTTTTATGTGATGTATTTATCTTCAAAAAAATGTATATATCTACAAAAATGATGGCGTGGGGGGGGAGCAGGGTATATGGGAACCTCATGTTTTTTATGTTTATTTTATGTTTTTTAAAGTAATGTTCCTTGTGATCTATTAACTTTAATAAAA
The DNA here is from genome assembly GCF_030445035.2 of Dasypus novemcinctus. NCBI lineage: Eukaryota > Metazoa > Chordata > Mammalia > Cingulata > Dasypodidae > Dasypus > Dasypus novemcinctus. The sequence continues at coordinate 137,351,119 of NC_080674.1, forward strand.
AAAAGTGTATAAAAAAAAGGTCAGCTGTAAATTATCAGGCAAATGGCTCATATCTCTTCCCAGGGCCTCTGCCATGTCTATAGAGCTGTCTCCCTTCTTCCTTTCCCTTCTTCCGTGTTCTTTGTTTGTCTACTGTGTATCTCTTTTTCTGACTTCTTTATTGAGTATCCATTTATGTAGCCCACCAAGGGAGGGGGGACTCAACCCTGCACACCATAATGATGCAGTTGAATAAAGCCCTAATTTGGAGTTAATCAGGTAAATGTAAAGCCTTTGTATTTAAATCAATCAAAGAGTATCATGCCCAAAAGAACAGACCACTTTACAAACATAATAAATATCTCCTTTTGGAATTCATATATAATATCAAACTACCACACCCCATTAGAATGTTGTAGCAGAGGAACCTGGAGAAGAACTGGACTATGAATGTAGATGTGCAAAAGCACGATGGGCCAGGGCAGCCTGAGTCCTTGATTGTAAGTCCTGTCAGAGGCTGCAATGCACTGGCAATGCAAGAAGGCCTGCCATGGGTTAGGAAGTTTTCTTCCATGAGTCCTGCTAGGTAAAGCCTTTGTAATTGCCTATGGCCAAGTCTGAACATCACAAATATAGGATTCTGGTCTCAGTATATTCTCAATATTGAGGTTAATAGAGTGAGAATAATACACAAGCAGAAGTGAGTACAAGTAGATTAAAACATTTTAAGGTTTTATATTATTTCTCAGGACAGTAAAGGAATTGATCACATGTAAAGTTATTAAATTAAATGGTCACATTAAAATTTCAAGGTAACAATTAAAAGAAAAGAATCAGTTTGAAATCTCTTAGCCATAAAATCTCATTTGTATTTAATATTTCCCCCTTTCGGTCAAGGTCTTTTTCCAAATGCATCACTAGTTGGCACTTGGTAATAATTGCTCAGTGCCAAGGAAGCTTCTCCCTGGGAGTCATGTCCCATGCTGGGGAGAAGGTAGTACATTTATGTGTTGAGTTTGGTTTAGAAAGAAGCCACATTTAAGTCACAGGGAGGCTCTCAGGAGGTAACTCTTAGGCAATATATAATACTAGGAAAGGTTCACTTTCAAAGAAAAGTTACTTAAGACCATCAATATCAAGTGCCTGGCATAATGGTCTGTCCTCTTTCACTAGGCACTGCCCATGTACTCGGGGGATTATTGCTATTTAATTGAAGAATATAGCAGGACTTCCCAGGGAGAATATCTACAGCTGCAAGAGAGACGGTTCCAGCCATCTGCCCCACAGGATCTAAGCCCCATCTCAATCAGAAACAGACTGGGAATCACCATCCCAAAATTCTCAAGATTGAGGAATGTAAAGAACGTAAGGGAGAAAATGCAACTATGGACTAAAGTTGACTTACTATTATTCTAGCAATGGAAGAACTTGTGTCGTTGATATAAAGACAGTGGAGTGGAGGAAGAAGGAAGAATAGGTGTAACATGAGGCATTTTGGGGACATAAGAATTGTCCTGCATGACATTGCAATGACAGATACAAGCCTTACACATTTTGTCATAACCTATAACACTGTGCATTGCAAATTATAATGTAAAATATAAAGCATGTTTAATAGCAATGCTTCAATATGTGATCATCAATGGTAATAAATGTACAACAGTAATGAAAAACTTTGTTAATGGGGGAAAGTGTGGAAGGTGGTGGGGGTGGGATATATGAGAGTCCCCTATATTTATGTAACATTTATGTAATCTAAAGCTTATTTAAAAAGAAAAAAAGAGAATTAGTGCATTTCTCACAACTCAACGGAAAGATCAAAGTTTAATCTTAAAAATTTCAATCAAGTGAAAATAAGGTAAGAAAGAAGGTAAAAGATGTATAGAAAAGGATGAAACCAAAAATATATAGTAAGAAGGCAAGAATATCTCAATATACCAGTGATCAAAATACATAGCTGGATTTAACTCTCTTATAAAACTGGATTTTTTTTTTAATCCAGTTATACACGGTTAACATGAGATAAAGTAAAAACACAGAGGAAAAAAGATTGAGAGCTTAAAAATGGAAATAACACTGGATAAATATATAACAAAATAACTTTTGCAACTATATTAATGTCTTAGTTTTAGTCACGTTGCCATGGATTAATTTAAATGGGAATTTACGGATTCACAGTTTTGAGGCTAGAAGTCCAAAGCTGAGGTTATCAACAAGGATGAGTAAGGTAATGCTTTCTTCCCCAAAGTCTGTAATATTGCTGACTGCCAGCATTCTTAGGTTTCCTTGACTTGTATTCTTTCCACACATGACATGATGATGCTTTCTCCTTTCTTTTCTGAGTTAATTGACTCCCTGCTTCTGGCTTCTACCAGTGGCTTTCTCTCACCATGTCTGAATATCTTCTGCTTATAAAGAACTCCAGTAACCCAGACCAAAACTCGCCCTCATTCAGCTGGGCCACACCTTACCTAAAATAACAGTTTCAAAGATTCTATTTACAGTGGGTTCATACTCATAAGAATTCAGATGAAGATTAAAAATATTTCTGAATTGGAGTATATGATTCAATCTACCACAATTAGCATAAAGACAACTTATTTTAAGTGAAAAAAACTGACTAGAAATTATGAAACACCATTAAAATTTTGAAGTTTTAATTCCACATGAAAATATGATAATGCTAAATTCATCAAGATATAAACAAGCATTAACACAACTACAAGCAGAAACAGACAAATCCATTATTTAATATTTGGTGGGAAATTTTAAACATATTTCCCTTTGTAATTAATAGATGAAACAGACAAAAAATCAGTAAGTTTATGGAAGGTTTGAAAAAAGTCTAGTTAAATGAGTATATAGAACTTAGTTCTGACAAATTGAAAATATCGATGTTTTTCAAGTGTGCATGAAATATTTTTAAAAATTGACTACGTATTAGGCATAAATGGAATGGCAAATAACTTCAAAGAATTCGTGCCATTGATCACATTGTTTTGAAACAATGAATTAAGATAGAAATTGAGAACAAGATGAAAATTACCCTCCAGATACTTTGAAATATAGTGTTAAATATATCTTATGTCATAAAAAGCATAAAAGAGATTTAAATTTAAAAGAATATGTAAGAATGCCAATATTTTATTGGGCACATATTATGTGTCAGACGATGTTTTAAAGCAAATCAACAAAACAGGTAAACATCCTGTTGTGAAAGTTTACTTTCTATTGGAGTAAGACACCAGAATGGTAAGTGTTAAGAAGGAAAAAAAAAGGCAGGGAAGATGGAGGAGTGCTGAAGGAGATAAGGAAAATAAAAGGGTTCAATTTTGAATAGAAATATTAGAGAAGGCAACGCTGAGGGGACTGTAGAGCAAAGACTGAGAGGTGAAGAAGCAAGCCATCCAGAAGTGTGTATTGGATGTGCGAGTGAACAGCCAGTATTTGATGTGTATGTGTATTTCTGATTTATATCAACTTTTTCTAAAAAGTAGGATAAAATTGCAATGAAAGAGGTTAATGCCTACATGTCATATCCATTTAAGTTGAAAACATCTTAGAATAATAAATAGTTCACCTTTCTTCTGTTTAGCATTCTAAGGATGATTTAGCTGATTAAAATGGAAATTTTTGTGCATTTTCTATGATGCCATTTTATCATTCACTTAAAAAAATTGAATAAGCCATTTACTGTACATTTGGACTAATATTGACTAAGAATGTAAAGCAATAATTGTCTGGCCAGCTCCCAGAGTAAAATATATTTTAAAAAGTAATTCAGGTACATAGTCAATGTTAAATGGTATACCTATGGTTTTTTTTAGTACTACTATTTTCTTAATACATATTATAAGAAGCAAGTTAATGGCCTCTTTTGCATTTCACAAATACTGAGTCTAAGCAACTTCTCAAGTTCTAAGTAATTCTATGCATGTGGAAAAATGCCAAGTACAAAGATGTAGTCCAACAAAATTAGTTTCTTGGATCCTGACTCTACTAGATTTTCAAAACTCAAGAATGTTTTAATCGTAGTAATGCCTACTTATATATTACAATTAAAGTCAAGTTTATAATTAAAATGAAAATGAATGCAGGTGGTTTAAGAGAAAATCACGTAGGGTTGTTCTTTTTATATTAAAAGCTGCTTTTTAAATTAACAAACTTGTTAATGGAGGATTATTGATATTGAAAATAAATTGATTGACTGCAGAGAACTGAATCCTGAAACTACCAGTAATAATTGGTGTCATCTTAGACAAGTTATTTGACTTCTCTTAGACTTGATTTCCCCATCTGTAAAACTGGCATAATAGTACCTATATCAAAGATAATTATGACAATAAAACATGAAAAAATAGAATGCTTAGCACATTATATTTTAAGTATTTAATATGTGTTAGTGTAATGCATATTTTAAATGTACTGGGCTTAATGAAGTACAAACAGGAAAGAACTCCCTCGCCTATTATTGCTCTCAAACCTGTGTTGACTGATCTCTCCTACATTTGGGACATCTTGGGCAGAATACATGGGCTTTTGTTAATTTTCAGGTATCAAAAGGCAAACCTAAATCAAAATATTAATCTTATCTTTAATCTTATCTTCAACCCCCTCTTCCCTGGCTCAACCTTGAATCCAATGGGCAGCAACATAGAGAAGGGATGTGGAGACCTCTTCCTCACTGCCACGCTCTTCCTATTCTCTCCTACATCCACCTCCTTCAGGCTGGAGGTGGGGGTTGGAGGGAAAGTGTAACATGATATACTTTTTACTTAGTTGGTACGATTATAATTCTCCCTTGGCACTTGAATGTCCTCTCTTGGCAGGCATCCAAGAAGCCATAAAGGAAAATATTGATACATTTAAGGGCATTAAAAAGAAAACGTATCTATACATTCCCCAAACACCATGGACTTTAAAAATAAAGCAAATGACAACGTGAATATACATTTGTTGTGACACAGAAGAAATTTAATCTTCAACATTTGAAGAGCTCTTAAAAAATCAAAGAAAAAAACACTTCATTTAAAAAGTGGACAAAATCATGGACAATTAACTCATAAAGGAAGACAGAAAATTCTAATGAATAGTCTAGTAGAAAGGATTCAGAGTCATTTTCTGGCTGTGAGAACCTTATCATTTAGGTGATAAAAGAAATAGTTCCACTACATATTTGGAAAAAGAAGTAAATAAAAACAAAAAGCCTTCCTAGTTCTCAGATAGAACTGATAATAGTAATGATAATCATAGGAGGAGGAGGAGAAAGAAGTATACACTTAGATAAAACATGGCAAAATTTCTGAACTGGGGAGCAAATGTGGCTCAAGCAGCTGAGGGCCTGCCTCCCACATGGGAGGTCCTGGGTTCAGTCCGGTGCCTCCTAAAGCAAACAAACAACAAGCAGACAACAAGGAGACAATATGCAAAAACAACAGGCAGACAAGAAGTAGGCAGTGAGCAAAAGTAAATGAGCTGGGAGCACATGTGGCTAAAGTATTTGTGCACCCCAACTCCCACATGGGAAGTCCCAGTCTTGGTTCATGGCACCTCCCAAAGAAAACAAGGAGCAAAACAATGAGCAGACAATAAGCAAACAACAAGCAAGCAAACAACAAGTGAGCATAAAAACAAACAAACAAACAAGGGAGTCAACTCAGGGGACCTGATGTGGCTCAGTGGTTGAGCACTGGCCTCCCACATACAAGGTACTGGGTTCAATCCTCAGTCTTGGTACCTCAAAAAAAAAATTCTGAAATACCAGAATAAGAAGAAAATTTTACAAGTTTTTAGAAAGAAATGCTTTATATATTTTTCACAGATTAATATTATTAATACATATTAATAAAGCATAAATCCATCCAAAGTGAGTAATCAATGGTATTCAGTATAATTACATAGGTGTGCATTCATCACTTCAATCATTTCAGAGCATTTTCATTATTCTAATAATAATAATAATAAACAAAAACCAAACAAACAATCAAAAAGAAAATATTCATCACCTCTCAATTTCTCTATGCTTCCCTTGCCAGACATAGGTGCTATTCTATTTCCTTCTCTCTAGTATATTTGTATTTATATTTTGTAAAAAGTGTTTCATATATGCAATATCATTCATATTCATATTTTAAAGGTTTTACTATGTTATACAGTCCCATGTTACGGTTTTTAGATTTCCTCCTAGTAATATACATAACCTTAGACTAACGCTTTCAGCCACTGTCATACCATATAATAACTTGGCTAGTTACAAAAACTATGATGTGCTTCACAATTTCTGTTCTTTTCCAAAGATTTACAAAAAAACTTTTTACCAATTCTGCACATTAACCCTCAATTTTATATTCTCTACCCTCATTCGATTTTCTGGTGACCTATATTCTAATTATTAACTCCATGAGTTTACATAATACGGTTAGTTCATAATAGCACAATCATACATTATTTGTCCTTTTGTGCCTGACTTGCTTCACTCAAACTAATGTCCTCCAGCTTCATTTGTGTTATAATGTGCTTCATAACTTCATTTCCTCTTAGAGCTGCATAATATTCCGTTGTGTGTATACACCACAATTTGTTTATCCATTTGTCAGTTGATAACACATCTGGGTTTTTCCAACTTTGGCAATCGTGAATAACACTGCTATGAACATCTATGTGCAGATGTCTGTTTGTGTCACAGCTCTCAATTCTTCAGAGTATGTACCTAGTAATTGTATGCTAGATCACATGGCAAGTCTATAGGCAACTTCCTTAGAAATTGCCAAGCAGTCCTCCACAGTGGCTGTACCAATCTACATTCCCACTAAAAATGAATAAATATTTCTGTCTCTCCACATACTCTCCAACATTCAAAGTTTTCTGACTTTTTAATAGCAGACAGTCTAATAAGTGTGAAATGATATCTCATTGTTTTTATTTGCATTTCCCTAATCACTAATGATGCTGAACATTTTTTTATGTGTTTCTTCACCATCTATATTTCTTCTTTGGACAAATTGTCTTTTTATTGTAAAGTTGTTGCATCTTTTATATATTAGGGATAGTAAAGTTTATCAGATATGTGATTGCCAAATATTTTATCCCATTGAATTGGCTACGTTTTCACCATTTGACAAAGTTCTTTGAGGTGCCATAGTATTTAACTTTGAGGAGGTCCCATTTATCTATTGTTTCTTTTGATGCTCATGCTTTGGGTGTAAAGTTTAAGAACCTACTGCCTACCAAAAGATCTTAAAGGTATTTTCCTACATTTCCTTCCCTGAATTTTATGGTTGTTGCTTTCATATTTATATTTATATAATATTTATATTTATATTTTATATTTTTATGACCATTTTAATCTCTTCACTTGTGACTGGTTCCTTGAGGTCTTCCTTTTCTTTTAGGGTCAGGGTAGGAGATTTCATATGTTTCTAGGAACTTGTCAATCTCGTCTACATTTTCTAGTTGTGCATTGTATCTTCTTATGATCTCTCTTATTTCTGTGTAGGGTCAGTGGTAATGTCCCCACTCACATTTCTGATTTTATTTATTTGTGTCTTCTCTCTGTTTTTCCTTTGTCAGTCTAGCTAAGGGTTTGTCATTTTGGTTGATCTTCTCAAAAAAACAACTTTTGGTTTTGTTGGTTCTCTCTAATTTTTTGTTCTCAATTTCATTTATGTAGGATCTGATCTTTATTATTTCTTTCCTTTGGCCTGGTTTGGCATTAGTTTGCTGTTCTTTTTCTAGTTCTTCCTGATGTGTACTTAGATCTTCAATTTTAGCTCTTCTTTTTAATGTAAGCAATGAGGTCTATAAATTTCCCTCTCACCACTGCCTTTGTAGTGTCCCATAGGTTTTGATATTTTGCCTTCTCATTTTCTTCTGTCTCAAGATAGTTGCTGAACTCTCTCACAGTTTCTTCTGTTACCCACTGATTAAGAGTATGTTGTTTATTCTCAATACCTTTATGAATTTTCCCTTTTTCTGTCCATTATTTATTTCCAGCTTCATTCCATCATAATCAGAGAAAGTGTTTTGTGTAATTTCTATCTTTTTAAGTTTCTTTAATGTTCTCTTTTGACCCAATATAGTATATCCTGGAGAAGGATCCATGAGTGCTCAAAAAGGATGTATATCCTGCTGTTTGGGAGTGCAATGCTCACTAAATATATGTTAGGTCTAGTTCATTTATCGTATTAGTCAAGCTTTCTGTTTTGTTATCCTCTGTCCACATGTTCTATCCAATACTGAGTGGTGTATTGAAATCTTCAACTATTATTGTAGAGGCATCTATTTCTCCCATCAGTTTTGCCAACGTGTGCCTCATTTATCTTGGGACACTTCAGTTAGGTGCGTAAATATTTAATATGGTTAATTCTTCTTGGTGAATTGTCCCTTTTATTAATGTATAATGACCTTCATCCCTTATAACAGTTTTGCATTTAAAATCTATTTTGTCCAATATTACTATTGCTACTCCAGTTCTTTTTTTGGTTACTATTGCATGGAATATCTTTTTCCAAACTTTCACTTTTAACCAGCTTGTGTCTTTACATCTGAGGTGAGTCCCTTGGACATAGCATATAGATGGATCATGTTTTTTTCATCTATTATATCAGTCTATATATTTTATATCTTTTGATTGGGGAATTCAAGCCATTAACATTCAATGTTATTACTGTAAAGGCATTATTTACTTCATCATTTTGTCCTTTGGTTCTCTGTTGTCATATCTTACTATTGTCTATTTTTTTAGCCTTAAATTTGTCCTTCTTAATACTCTTCATTTCTACACTCTTTTCCAAGTCTCTTACCTTTGTTTTTTTCCTTTCAGGCTGCAGCACTCCCTTTAGTATCTCTTGTAATTCTGGTCCTCTGGTAACATATTCTATCAGGTTTCTTTGTCTGTGAAGACTTTGAACTCATCCTCATTTTGAAGGACAGCTTTGCCGGATACAGAATTCTTGACTGGCAGTTTTTCTCTTTCAGTACCTTAATTCATCATATGATTTTCATCTCTCCTCCATGGATTTTTATGAGAGTTTGGCACTTAATCTTATCAAGTTTCCCTTATATTGACGCTTTTCTTTTCTCTTGCTGCTTTCAGAATCCTCTCTTTATCTCTGATATTTGACATTCTGAATAGTAGGTATTTCAGAGTAGGTCTATTAGGATTTATTTCATTTGGGGTATGTTGTCCTTCTTGAATATTGATATTTATGTTTTTCATAAGAGTTGAAGTTTTCAGTCATTATTTCCTGAGCTATTCTTTCTGCCCCTTTCCATTCTCTTCTCCTTCTGGGAGACGGATAATGTGTATGTTTTTGTGTTTTGTATTGCCATCTAATTCCCTAAGACTCTGTTCCATTTTTTGCAATCTCATCTCTTTCTGTTCTCCTGTCTTTTCCAATTCAGGTATTCTGTCTTCAAAATCACTATTTCTGTCTTCAATAATTCAAATCTGCTCTTAAGTGTCTTTAATGTATTTTTACTCTCATCTATCATGTATTTCATTCCCATTAGCTCTGTTATTTTTCTTTGTAGGCTTTCAAATTGTTCTTTATGTTCACTATGTGTCTTCTTAGTCTCTTTTTTCTCTTTAGTTGTATTTTCTTTCAATTCTATGAATTGATTTAGGAGTTTTGTGTGATTATCATTTGCTTTTGTCTTAAATCCTGTATCTTTTCAGTATATTTGGTTTGTTTCTTTGGCTGGGCCATGTCTTCCTGTTTCCTAGTATGGCTTGTAATTTTTTGTTGATGTATAGGCATTTGATTTTGTTGGTGAATTTATTCTGATGTCCAATTTCTCTCTCTTGCCTATTGTTTTTTTTTTTTTATTTTTTTTTCACAGCTCTTCTTTTGTATTTGGTTCAACTTATTCTAAGTCTTTAAAACTGTCCAGCTTAAGTTATAAAAATCAGGTCAGGGTCTCACTAATGGGGCACAGGAGTTTGAGTTAAGAGAGACCTAAAAGGGTTTTTCCTCCATGCAACTTCCAGAATGGCCAGCAGATAGCACTTGTCAGTGCACCTTTTCAAGGAGGTGTTTCTTTCAATCTCCACCTTCCTGTGTTTCAGTCTGGCCAGAGCCAAGATTCAAAGTGGTGTCTGCTGGCCGAATTCCCTGAAGAGAAGCCCCCTGGCTTTCCCTCCCTTTTCCCTTATAACATCTGATAGGGAGAAAGATGTATGTCCCTTCTCAGTCAGCTGCAATGAGCCAGTGGTTTTAAGCCACCTTAATAAATTGGGGGTGAGGGAGAGGAGCCCTTCCCAGCCACTACAGGGGTTTGGTGACTCAAGTTTGTCGTTTTGTGTTCTTTATCTTTCTGTCCCTCCCCCTCCTGGGAGTTATTTATCACGGTCCTGGTCTGCTGACCTCCATACAGGTCCCTCAGACAGGTTTTTCCATTTTTCCATTGTTTTTGTGACAGAGTTGATCTCTACCTGCCTACTCAGATGCCAACTTCCCAGAACTCCTTGCAATGCTTTATTTTAAAAATTCATTTAAGCTCAAGAATTTAAATCTGCCACATGGAAGCTAAGATATTGAGCAATTTTCTATAGATCATCCGAAGTAAAAGATTGTGTGATTCTGTATGTTTCAAGAATATTATATTCAGCAAAGATATAATTTGCCTGTTAAATAGAAGAGAAGCATTTTTGTCATGAAACGATTTAGAAGATATGCCAGCCAAGTCATTTATCTGATAAAATGTTCAAGACACATTCTAAGCATTAAAACTTAAGTTAGAGCAGAGGTTTCATGATAGGAAGACAGAAAATATATGAAATAGTGTCAACAAAAATTTTTACAAATTAATTCCAAAGGATTATAAAATGGTGTTCTGTAATATATGCATTATTTGTGAAATTGAAAATGAACAATAAAGGAACAGTATAATAACAGTATAGAACCAAAATTTCCTAACTATCTTGGGAAAGTACAAGATTTGAATAAGGAGGAGGATATTGGGTCCTACTTACAGTGGGTTTATACCCACATGAATGGATTAATTTAAGAAAATGTTTTTCTGCAGTATAGCAGATAAACAAATAACATGTGATTTAAAACAAGTTTTAAAGAAATGCATGCATCTAATACTAGTTATCAGTTATTCTTATTTCCCCCTTAAATTCAATTGCTTTTGTAACTTCTTGTTTCACCCTTTGCCTAAGAGAAAAAAAAATTTAACTTTCTTTTACTTAAGTGTGGATATTTAGAAGTTTTTTCATAATCTCTCCATGCTTTCCTACATCACCCTTCAGAGCAGATATTTTCAATTGCCGAGCTAAAATAAACTTTAGCAGTCAATTATTCCAGCCAACCTCATTATTTTTCAGCTGGTATTTATTGCTTTACTCCAAGCTTAACCTTAGCGAAGACCTTAATTGGGCATTTCAGCCTTTTATTCCTCATCACAGGAAATAGCTAATAAAATTAAAAGCTCTGGAAGAGAAGGTATTGTATCATATTTCATGTATCCTTCCACTTCTTGCACATAGCTTAGCAACAAGAAGCAGTCAACAAATGTTAATTGAATGATTAAACAAATGAATAAATGAATGAAAGACTCAAATAATAAACCTAAAATCCCAGTATCTTCCTATAGCTCCTCTCTGACCTTTATTTCCTCATTCAGAAATGCAAGCAAGAGAACACTTTAATAGGACTCTCTTTTTAAAAGAGGCCTTTAATTTTCTCCCATTTAAAGAGGAGAAAAATGGTTTCTTGGCACTCAGTTTATGTAACCCACTTAGCCTCTTATTGAGCTCCTTAATCAGAGTTTAATTAAAATTTTATTCATTCATTTACTAAAACTCTAAAGTGTTGATAACTGTCATAAGTTTTTTTTTGTAGCCAATCTTTTTCCCTTTGAACACTTTAAAACACAGTTTATAAACAACAGAACAGTTTTCAAGTTATAAAATGGAGTCAATTCAAATATTTAATGGTATGAGTGTTTATTTTCCCCTTATTAACTGTATTCATTTTTTAATTGCTGCCATAACAAATTAGTATGAATTTAGCAGCTTATTCAATGAAAATGTATTATCTTACAATTTTGTAGATCAGATCTAACACAGGTTTCACTGGGCTAAAATCAGACAGCACTTCCTTGTAGAGGCTCTATGGGAGAATTGGTTTTTTTTTTTTTTTGCATTTCCCAGCTTCTAGAGACTACCTGCATTCCTTGGTTCCTGGACCCCTTCTCCATCTTCAAAGCCAGCAACGTGACATGTCTCTGATTCTTCTTTGATGACATATTTTTCTGACCCTGGCCAGGAAAGTTTCTCCACTTTTCAAGTCCATGGGATTAGATTGGGCCCACCAATTTAATGCATGCATCTAAGATTAGTTATCAGTTAGCCTCACTTTCCCCATCCAAGGTAATTTCCATATCTCAAAGTCGTCACCCCTTAATCACATCTGAAAAGTCCCTCTTGCCATGTAAGTTAACGTGTTGATAGGTTCCGGGGTTTAGAGCATTGGCAGTCTTTAAGGAGGCCATTATTCTGCCTAATACAATACTTAGTGGAAATTCTAGAGCAAATATAGAGAGGATGGAGACCCAGACTCACACCCTTGAGGGATAAAGGAGGGTGCAGTTTGCAAGATATAATCTTTACCCCCTTCATAATTTCACCCTAGACCATATCTGAGTACTTTTTCTACTAAACATCTTCTATTGACAGCTAGCTTATCTTCTACATCTTGTGAGTTTTAATCTTATTCTCCAAGCTGCAGTTCATTACTACCAGTGTTGTGTCACAAACACATTCTGGTCCATAAATTCAAGACATGGTTACAAATGATAAATAATAATGACAATTTTATTATTTCCTAGATTTATTTATTTTGCACTCCCAGTTCTGTATAATATACAATTGTGCATGGACCCTAAAAGTGATGGATGAGAAATCTTTTCATACAATATAAACCATTATTCAAATATAATACATTAATTATTATCTCTAAAACCTGATAAAAATTAAATACAGACTTCTGGTGAGATATAATAAGGCAGTTTTGTAGCATATCCTGAAAGGCATTTTCTCATGAATTGTACTGGACATACCTCTGTAATTGCCACCAAAAACAGTCATTAGCAAATTACCCTATATATCATTGCAAAATTATAGATATTCCTTTGTATACATAAGGTTTTCTATGCACCATAAAAAGCAAAGCTTCATGGCATATATGACCATCCAATGAGGTAAACAGTTTTTGTACTTTGAAAGGGATTGAATTCAGAATCTGCTATATTTCTTATCCCACAATTCCAGGGCATTTTGGCTGTTGTCACATTTTAACTCAAGAATCCCTAGGATCAGATGTTTCAGACTGGGAAAGGTTACACCAAGTTTGTGCAGTTCATCATGGGAATTCACAAATCAATATTCTTGGCAGGTTATCATATTAGAAACTTATTACCCCTAGGATCTACTTCATGTACCATTAAGCAGAGAGTCTCATTTGTAGTTTCCAATCAAACAGTGTTAGGAATGATAAGAATAAGAAGAACCATTTATAAGGCTTTTTTCTCACAATCCTAGAGACAGCAGTATTCTTGGCTTACTCTTTTGTTTCCTTTTTATTTTCACTTTTTTAACTGAACTCAGGATTAAAACTGGAGCCTTTAAGTTAAAAAAAACCCAAATACAACATCACAGAATTGACAGCAGAAATGGTCAAAAATATATAGAAGTCAATTTATTAGACTGATATTTATCTACTTTGCTTCCTAAAAAAAGTTATCTTATTTTTCTGGAAAGGAAGCACACTCTTTGTTTTTGTTTAGTAAACTACCTGTAGGTGTGATGCTTACTATATCTTCTCTTGAGGAATGATAGAGTGATGTCATATTAACACATGATTGTGCTGTGTACCCAATTAATTATTTCAGTACAATTTCTTCACCAACAGAATCACTCACACTGACTGCTTATGAGGTCATTAAGTCCTGGCTCTTGGTAATTTCTGGACATAGTATACAGGTGAAACTGTCCTTAGGAAAACATATGAACTCCAGTGAATTTTTCAAAGATATGCTTGGACCTGATTAACAAGGAGCATAGAATTGAAAACTATTGTTTGGCATTGAAATCACATCTATTTTAAAGTGCAAAATTCAAAGCTGAGGTGTCACAAGATGGACACCAGGAAGTTATTTATTGCTGAGAAGACAAACTAGTTTTTTCTCACTTATGCGGAGTTGGAAAATTGAAATCTGCAGAAAAAAATATTCAGGAGAGTAGATATCTGAGTTGGGACTTATATTATTGGAGTCATTTATAAGCGGAATTAAATTCAGACAGAAAGGGAGAAAGCCACAGAGGAGCAGTCAGAAACTGAAACCAATGGAAATCAGAGAACAAGGGAGAGGCCAAAAGAGGCTGTCATGTACCTTGCCATGTGATAAACCAAGGACTAAGTGTCACTGGAAGCTAGTCCCAGAAAGCCAAAGTCTTTGGGGAGAAAGCATTGCCTTGATGTCTTTATTTGGACTCTTTTTAGCCTTAAAACCATAAGCAAATAAATTCACATTGTTTAAGACAAACCATTGCGTTGGTGTTTGTTTGAGCAGCCTAGTAAACTAAAGCAGCCATCCTTAAGGATTTCTTCTTAATATTAACCAAACCAAGAAAATAATGTTGCTTTTGTGTCCTTTAGTAAAATTCTTACTTATCTGTTCATAGTGAAATGGATACAAAGAGAAATCTGGCTGGTAAGGACAAAAACTTTGTTATTTCTATGGACAGGTAGTCAATTCCTGGTAATACATAGTACCTATAAAGAGCACCCTCAAAATTCAAATGACATAACAGGGTAGGATAAAACCAATTTAGTTACACAACTCATTGCTAACCTTCATGACCTGACAGGGAAATGGAATTAATTTGATACTAAGTTTTAAAAGTTATTATATACTTATTGTGTATTAATTTTTAGAACAGTTAAGTTGCTCACCCAGAGGGTTAAGTACTAAATTTCACTCTGCTCCAAAACCCCAGCTACAGGTTAAACAAATTGTCCTGCCAAATGTTTAGGTGCAGTTCTAAAAGTGCCGTCAATTAAGAAACTCTCCAACGTACATGCTTTATGGGCATACCCATAGAATACAATTCCCTAAAAAACTGCTTTCCACCCATCCCAGGTTATGAGTGCACCAGATTTACCCAAAACAGGTGGAAGAACTGCAAAAGCATGATGACTTTAATATCAAAGACTAGCATGGAAAAAGAAAAGGAGAATGCAATTAGTGATAAGTGGAACTTAAATAATTTAAAAGCCAGCCTAATGAAGTAAGCTGTGGTTATGGGCTGAATTGTGTCCCCCCAAACTACACAATCAAGCCTAAACTCTGGTTCTATGAATGTGACCTTATTTGGAAATAAGGTCGTTAGGCAAATTAAAATGAGGTCGTAATGGAGTCAGGTGGGCCTTTAATCCAACATGACTGGTGTCCTTAAAAGAAGGGGAAATAGAAACAGACACAACAAAGGTGGCCATGTGACAGTGGAGGCAGAGACTGAGTTTTGTCCCAGCCAAGGAACTGCTGGCCAGGGCCAAAAGCCAGGAGAGAGATACAGAACAAATTATTCCCTAGAGAAGTCAGAGGGGCCATGACCCTTCTGACAACTTGATTTTGAACTTACAGCCTCCAGAACTTGACAGAATAAATTCCTAATCTTTTAAGCCCTCCAGTTTGTGTTTTGTTATGGCAACTTAAGGAAACTGAACAGGAGCAGATGCCACTAATTCTACTGCAAGTGCTTGGAAAGATAAATAAAATATGTTTTAAAGAACTAGAAATTGAGACCACAGATCTGTAATACTCAAAAGCATACAATCATAAAAGTTCAGATATTATAAAGAAAAAAATATAATTCTTTAAAAAACTATGCTATATGTTTTGAATTAGTTAAGCTGGAGTTTAAATTTGGATCCAGGTAGAGATCAGGCAACACAATGGGAAACTGAGACCATAATAAATGATAAAAGATAATTTGTCACAGGTTCCAGAGTTGAAGGGGTGCTATCAAGGGACACTAGGAAGCATAGTTGGCTCTGGTGGCTCAAGTAGGTGGTGGGAAGCTCACAAGCAGAGCAAGAAAGAAGTGAATTCCTGTGGGAGTCAAAGATTGATGAGTTTAAAGCAAGGAACGCATGGTAAAGGGACGAGGAGGTCTGAAGGCAGTGGAGACAATTAGCTTATCATTCGGGCCTGGCTCTGGGTTTGGATGAGGCTCGTGGGTGGTGTAGGTGGTGGCCACAAATGCGAATTTGAGCTCTGACCCCAGAGCTGAAATATCTGTTCATTAATTAGGCCAAAGGTCAGTGTTGGGGCAAGTGGCTTAACTAAAGTGAGATGAATGGCAAGGCAGCATGCAAAAGTTTTAAGACACTATAAAATATAAAAAATAGGCTTGTAAAAATAAACAAATAGAAATTGTTGAAATTGAAGCTTTTGAAATTAAAACTTTCAATAGGCAAAATTTTAGGCAAAGCTAGAATAATATTGGGAAAGTAGAAGATACATATAAGGATATCACCCAGAATGACACAAAGAGACATAACAGATGTAATTAACAGACATGAAAGACCAAATGAGCAATTTAACAAAGTAGAAACACCCTACCCAATTTTTTAGAAAACAAATTGGATACTTGAGATAAACTTGGAGATGTAATTAATGGCAATTACCCTCTAGGCTTATGTACTGAAAGTTTTCCCACATGTGCACAAGACATTTACAAGGATGGTTATTATATCACTTTATAGCAGCAAAAAAATATGAAAACTAAAATTTCATCAATGAGGGAATATATAAATAAATTAGGGTTTAAAATGGGTATATTATAATAACTAACATAAATTTACTAGATTTGTATGTATGTATGTATGTGTGTTTATCAAAATGGAAAATCAAATAAATCAAAAATATCACAAAAACATAGGGAAGAATTTGATAGTCACAGTATAACTGTGTAAAGCACAGAAAATAGTTTATCAATACAAATATAAAAATCAAATACAGGTAGAATGTAAAACAACTTAAGAATAGTGGCTGTTCTTCAGGGAAATAGATCAAGAAAGAGAATAGAAAGACTCCAACTATATAAGTAAAATTTTATTGATTTTAAAAAGAGATTCAAAATGAGGCAAAATGGTTAATCTTATTTTTAAAATGAGGGGGGAAACCAATTCTATTAATACCAGATATTCTTCCCCATTACACCATTAAAAATTATAAAAATCAACAATAAATGCCGGACAATGATAACTGTCACTCATCCTACTCAACTCCTCAGCAGCATTTTTCACAGTTGACTTGCTACATCTTGGAACACTTGAATGTCAGGGCACTGCATTCTGAGCAAACTTTGGGGCTACTCTCTTTCTGACCAACATGTTGGGGAAGCCAAAAGCACAGGGATGGGCGTTCTTGTTAAAGTGCCATCATTCTTTGGATGATCTCACCCACTTTCATGACTTTAAATACCATTTTACTGGCTTATGACTTCTAAATAGGAGACTCTTGTCCTAACCTCTCCCCAGAACAACTGATTCATGTAATACAATGACCTATCCTATATTGCAAATTAAAATGTCTAAAACTGACCACTACGCCATACCTAGTTTCCATTTAGCATGTAGAATAATGTAAATAAGAATGCATGATTCCCATGCAGAAAACTCCATAGTTTAACCTGACTCTTAAAATAAAATCCTAATTCCTCACTGTGGCTTTTTTTTTTTTTTCTCTCCCCTTCCCCCCCACCCCAGTTGTCTGTTCTCTTTGTCTATTTGCTGCATCTTCTTCTTTGTCCGCTTCTGTTGTCAGTGGCACCGGGAATCTGTGTTTCTTTCTGTTGTGTCATCTTGTTGTGTCAGCTCTCCGTGTGTGTGGCGCCATTCTTGGGCAGGCTGCATTTTCTTTCGCTCTGGGCAGCTCCCCTTATAGGAGCCCGCCTTGTGCGTGGGGCTCCCCTATGCGGGGGACACCCCTGCATGGCACAGCACTCCCCTACGCGGGGGACACCCCTACGTGGCACGGCACTCCTTGCGCGCATCAGCACTGCGCATGGCCAGCTCCACACGGGTCAAGGAGGCCCTGGGTTTGAACCGTGGACCTCCCATGTGGTAGACGGACGCCCTAACCACTGGGCCAAGTCCACTTCCCCACTGTGGCTTATTGAACTCCACAAGACCTGGTCTCTAGCAAGTTCTTCAACAGCTTCCCACCTGTTCCTTGAACAAGTCATGACTATCTTACCTCAGGATCTTTGTTCTTGCTATATCTTCTGGCCAGAAGACCACTCCCAAGATATTTTCACAGTTTAAGACTCATTTCATCCAGCTTCTTCCTAAATGTCACTTTTACTCAGAGTTGCATTCCCTGATCATGGTGTATGGTTCTGCGTATTCTATTTGCTTATCTTGTTTTATATTTTCCTTATACCACTTAGGACCTGACATTATATAAATATATTTGCTCATATATGTTCATGTTTTTATGTTTTCCCCATGATAATGTAAGTTCCATAAGGCCAGGGATTTTATCCATCTTGCTCATAGCCATGTTCACAATTCATAACCTCAAACAAAGCCACACACAAAGTCAATGTCCCCAAAATACTTGTTTAACTGATGAGTTGGTTATTATAACATGACTCTATTTTTTAGTATCTTTGAATTTTCCCATTGGAAAAAAAATATAGCAATTGTCTTCTTAGAAATAAGATTTGCTACCACTTCCTTTTAATAAAAAAAATGACTTTCCTCAGCCATTTATTGAAAGTATTTGCCAATAGAATGGGAGCATACTATATACTCTCAATTCCCTTACCTTAGCAGTCTACTGTAGAAAAATGGGATGGAGGGTGGTAATTGCACAGGAGCAGTGACATTAATCTTCCTCTGAAATATTGGGCAATTTATTTATATTGCCCTTTGGGATTAAGTTAGTGTTATCACGGAAAAAAAAATCCACTCTTTAAAGTAATTGTGTTGTAATTTAATACTGCAAACTTGGCAAAGTTTTCAATCACACTTTCGTATAAGACTTGATTTTGCTCTAAAAGAGAACTATTTTATAGATGAACAAACTGCATCATTTTTTTTAGTTATCAATCACCAATGGTAAATGAGTAGCAAATATTTAAAACAAACTATATCTGTAGTACTTACAACACTAATCAAAAAAATTAACATGAGGAAGAGAAGGGTCCAAGCACTCTGCCACCATGACTTATAATCAAGTCGTATCTCTAGAATCTAAATGATTACTGCATTCAGAACCTTAAGAACAGTATAAGATGGAACCATGAGAAAACCCAAAACCTGAATCTCCACGGTCATTCCAGAAAAAAACCCTCACTGACCTGGTAGGCATATAATTAAATAAATAAGGGAAAGGGCTTTTAATTTTATAATTAGTTTGCAATTACAAGGGCCTTCTGGAAACAACCTACTGAAAGGAATTTTTAGCCAAAGGACAAACAAAATCAGTTCCTTCAGAGTTTCAACTGACTGAAAGATGGGGAAGGCCAGAAAATAGCAGTAGTGAATGATCCAGTACAGCACATGGTCAATTCCTCGGTGCCAATTCTTGAGTGTTTCCTACTCTTAGAAAGCTGGTAGGAATCTGAAGGATGGAGGAGACATTGCTGAGTGGGGAGCGTATGAAAAGAAGTATTGAAAAAGATGCTATTTTCCCAAATAAAACAAAGGTGACATAAAGTCATTCTTAAGGTCCTGTGCGGTTGAGAACCCTGAGCACCTTAACTGGACCTGCATTAAAGGCAATTTTTTTCTAAAGCTATTAGTTTAGGTTTTGAGCTCTGAAGGTAAGACATTAGCATGCTGTTTTCAGAATTTTAACAAATCTTCCTCCCTCTGGAGACTAATCATGGCTAATTTCTTGGTTCCTCTATTAAAGGAATGATGCGATAATTACAAAGTGGGGGCTGCATGCCTGCATGGAAACAGATCTGTGTTTATGGATTTTGAGGTCCAGTCACACAGTTTCTGGCAGAGAAACTAAAAAAGACTGCAGCTGAGAATTCTTAGAATTGAAAAGTAGTGGTAATTGTCACAAATTACCACATGCAATTGCCAATTATATTCCTAAACAATGTTCCCACTTTAGGAAAATTTCTTTAGCTTCCCTTTAGAAAACGTTAAATGCTACCCTTTGATACTGTTTTGAAAGTCGCTGGATTGCAACCTTATTGCATCCTGTTATTCTCCGTGGCCCTCCTCAAATGGATGCTCCACCATTTCTCCAAAAGACTTTTTGTTTGTGCCAAGTCTCATTTGTACCTAGCTCAATTCTTGAGTTTCTCCACAGTCTTATAAATAGAATAATGCTATCAATCTTAAACATATGTATTATTAGAAGAACAATTTTCCTAGTCAGTCCTGGATGTTGAATTTTCCTTCTTCAAATCATTTTGACTCAGAAAAGAATCAAATATTTTGCTTAAATGTTGTGGATAATTAAAGTGTTTATATTGAAGTAAAAATTCCAGGTGAAACAAATCTATTTTTGTTGATTCTGATTAACAAAATAAGAAATGTGTAGGGGTCGGTCAGGATTAGCTAAAGTGAAACTCACAGAGGTGCAAATGTGTCCATCATTTCGTTGAACTTGCATAATTAACTGACCCAATTAATTACAAGAGGATTTGGTTAATCCTCACAAAGGCTGAAGAAGATACTATATTTCATTGTTGTTAACTCCAGTTTCCTACTGCTTGAAGCAAAGACAAAGACAGCGGGTCACTTCATCTCTTGGCATTTTTCAATCATTAGAGTTAGAAAATTGAATAAAACAAGTATTTTCAATGAAAAAGCATCTGATGTCAATTTCTCAAAAAAGAATGCCTTAAAGTATAAACAAATAAGAAGGCACCATGTTCTAAGAAAAATGACTTAGAAAAATCAGAACACCAACATATTTAATTCTCACACTAAATCACTGAATTGGGTAAATAGTATCTGCGTTTTATGGATGAAGAAATTGAAGCAGAGGGCTTAAGTGGCTTCCTTGAGGTCATGTAGGAAATAAACACTAGAAACAGGATTCAAACGCACATCTAGTTTGTTTCTAGTACCCAACAACTGTGCCAGGGAGGCGGTGTGATCTACGGGCATCAAGAGTCTTACTGCCTAGAGTCACACCACAGCTTCACAACTTGCTACCTGTGTGATCTTAGCTGACAGATTCCTCGACTGAAAAATGTAAAGGATAAGTTTATTTAACTCATTTTGAGGTTGATTTGAGAAAGTACACTTAAAAACATTTGTACCATATCTTGTACACTTTAAGGGCTGAATGAAAATTATCTATCCTTAGGTGCATAGATACAGAGGAAGATTTTCTGAGTTAGACTAAGGAGACCCTGATGGACAGACAAAATAGTGCAATTTTAACAATATCCCTTCATCAGTTGTAAAAAAGTTAACTACATTAATGCAAAATGTTAGTTAATGGGGGGGGGCGGTATGGGAACTTTGTGTTTTCTGCATGATTTCTCTACAAACCTATGACTTCTTTAATAAGAACAATATAAATAAATAAGTTAGGGAAAAGGGGAAGAGAAAAGTTTGGTCCAGCTGTATCAGCACCTTTTCCTGAGTTTTCCAGAGAAAGTCCTGGTTTGCAACAGGACTGCTGATGCAAAGTACCAGAAATGTGTTGGCTTTCATAAAGCAGGTTTCTTTGGGGTAAAAGTTTACAGTTCTAAGGCTATGAAATGTCCAGATCAAAGGCACCACCAGCTCTGCTTATCATCAAAGTCAACAACTGTGGAGCCTGGTGTCCTGCCATGTGACAAACATGGCTTCCAATTTCTGACTTCCCTTCTGGAAGCTACTTTCTCCCAGAGCTCAGCAGTGGGCAACCAAGTATAGGGCTTGTCTCTTTCCAGGCTGATTCTCCCAGTTTCAGCTGCTGTTTTTTGATACTGACATCAGCTGCAAGTCATCAGGCATATGGCTCATCTTTCCCTGGGCCTCAGCTCTATGAGCCTTTCAGGGCTTCTCTCATTGAGCTCAGTTATGGGCAAAACTGGATCAAATATGTCAGCTTCCTTTTTCTCTGTGTCTATCTCTCTGTGTGTCTCTGTTTATATCAGACCAGCAAGAGGTTGGAGACCTTCACTACACAGTCCAATCAAAAGGCCCCAAACCCACAGGAATGGATTAGTTCAAAAACATAATCTTTTCCTTTTTTGGATTCATAAAAGAACTTCAAACTGCCACAGGTACCCTGCTTAAAATCCTCTATTTTCAACTAATTAACTAACCCAAAATTTAACAATAGATGTACATTGCTGCACTCAACAACTTAGGGTCTCTGTTAATATGAAAAGGAAAAGAATGTGCTGAATAGATAAGTAGCTGTCTGCATAGGTAACACTGTTAAATGTTATTCAAATAATCAAGAAGTGTTCTAATGAGAATATTGCGAAGGGTTCAAATGAGAACTGGTAGTAAAATATTAGCTGTGAAAGTGCAAAGAAGAGAATGAATTCCAAAGATATTAAAAATATTGTTGTCAGAGATTTGTTTCCAAATCTGGCTGAAGTAGAGACAGAATTTCTTCTTTCTGACTGCTGAAAGTTCTCCCTTTAAGGCCTTCAAATGATTGGATAAGGCCTCTCTCGTTCCTGAACACAAACTCCTTTGTTGATTGTAGATATAATAAGCCATCAATGCAAGCAACTGGCTCAGGGTCTAAATCCATGAAATACCTCGCAGTAACAATCAGGCCAGTGCTTACTTGACCAAACAACAGAACACCATAAGCTATTCAAGCTGACACAAGAACTTAACCATCATAATATCTGAATCATTCTTCATATCACATAGCCAGATAATCCTTGGTTAATTTTTCTTAGCTTTTTAATAGTTTTTCTTATTTCAGCCAACATATATTTGAAATAAGTATTTCATATTTTAATTTCTTTTTCTCATCCCTAGTATGTCCATGTTGATAAGGAATGTAGTTTAATATCTGAAATGATATTTTTCAACATAGTAGGAAAGTTTAGAAACATTTTGTAAAACCAAACTATGACTCTTCCTCAGATAGCAACTCGCATATGATGATAGTTTTAATTGTGTATGTCTTCTAACACAGCCTGTTGGACACATAGAAGTAAACTGTATAACACAAAGTATCCTTCACATAGCAGTAAAATCCAAATAACACTTAAACTTAGGAGTTTATTGGATGGCAACTGGAAAGTTAGAGCAGAAAAAGAACAGCTAGGGAAGTCAGAGAAAAACGGTGATGTACTAGGACCCAGGAAGGCAGTCTTTAATCTAGGAAATATTCCCATTTTTACCTATTGGAGCCACAGAAAAGAGAAAATCTGAAACAACCAAATAGACAAGATGGTTCTGTACCATGTTATATCATTTCATCATATCTTTTTAAAATTTATTTATTTTATTTACCAAATGGTTAACTATAAAGATGAAACTTTTGCCTTGGAGTTTAGGCAGTTTCGTTTTTGCCACAGTTACTTGTTCTGATCATATACTAGAATCACCAACTTCTTTGTATTATCTTTATTTAATTGATCATTTACATTTTATAGGTCTGTCCATTTGAGAAACATAATTTCTTCATGATCCTTAAGGCTCTATAATATAAAATGGCATTGTCTTCATATATTTGAATTATACCAATCACGGTTTTGAAAGTCTCTATGAGCATATCTTGCATCAGTTTTGTTATGTGGGATTCTTCCAAAAGGTTCATAGTCATTTTCAGTATACCTCTTTTTAATAACGCCAGTCTACCACAAAGTCCAAAGTCAAAGATATTACTACAATTTTTATAGGTGAAATGTAAATGCAGGTCCATATGTAAAGAATAGATCATACAATTGATTTATCAATAAAAAATATTTGTAGGGTCCAGATGAACACTGTTTCCCCCCAGTGGACCTATTCTTAACTCTGAAAAAAGTTAATATTCTGTATTTTGCATTTTTCAAATTATAAATATTGCATTTCTGCTTTAACAAATGAAGTAAGAGAATGACATATTCATAAAACTCCTAATAATCTGCATAACCATTTTCCTTCTTGAAGATTCATTTAGATGTCTTGAATATATCCTTCATGCACTTAGAAACAATACAAGCATTTATACACATTTCAGGGATTCTTTTTGTCCATATGCTTCTTAAAGACATAATATTATTCTATAAATATCACTATTTTTATTTTAATAGATATTATCAGGTTAATTACAAACCAGCCTATAACAATCTAATTTCCTCCAACAAATATGAGTGTACTCTTTTCTTCGTATTCCCACCATCAATAGTTGAAATACACCTGTGTAGTTTTTCCCATTTTCAACTTCATTTTCTTCTTGAAGGATGCTATAATTTTCTCATTAAATTGAAATAACAAAAAATAAATAAATAAATAAATAAATAAATTGAAACAACATCTTTGCCTATTAAATTCACATGGAGCTATAAAGCATGTGACTCAGAAGACATGAAGACTAAATGCAACAGGTCTCCTGGATTGAATCCTGGAACAGAAAAAGGACACTAGCAGGACCATTTGTGAAATCCTCATGTAGTCTGGAGTTCAGTTAATAGTAATGTAATAGTAATGTAGTAGTATCACTCTCTGGACAAATGTACCATATTCATGTAAGTTGCTAACATTAAGGGATATTAGGACAAAAGATATAAGAGCACTGTCTGTACTACCTTTGCAACTTTTTTCTAAATCTAAAAACACATCAAAATAAAAAGTTTATTAAGTCAAAATCCATGTGGATATATGGATTTTCTATTTTATCCACTAACAAAACTCTCTGACCTTGAAATCTAATGGAGTTTGCCATTCTGTGTTTTGGACCCCATAACTGAATTTCATGAGATTTTGTATTTTGCATTGTTACCGAAATGCTTTAAGGCTTTTGGGATGTTATAATGGAATTCATGTGTTTTGCATGTGGGAAGAATATGTCTTTTTGGGTTCAGAGGGTAGATATTGGTGGATTGTTCACAACAGTTTCGACATTTTCTTCTCTAGGTTTTCATCTGCTTTCTGGTGGGGGTGGACTCACTGTAAATAAAATCTCTTTAAAATGTTACTTTAGTTAAGGTGTGACCCAAATGAGTCAGGATGGGCTTCCTTCTAGATTACTGAAGTTCTTTATAAACAGATGGAAATCAGAGATAGGGCAAGGGAGAAAGCCATAGAGAGCTGCCAGAAGTAGAAGTCATGGGACCCAAAAGAGAAAGGAGAAAATGCTGCCATGTGCTTTGTCACTTGACAGAAAAGTCAAGGACCAAGGACCAGCAGGAGCCAGGTTCAGAATGCCACAAATCTTTGAGAAGAAAGCATTGCCTTCCTGATACCGCAATATTGGATTTCTCCTAGCCTCTAAACCTTGCGCAAATAAATTCTAATTGTTTAAGCCAACCGACTGTATAGTAATTGTTTTAGCAGCTAGGAAATTAAAACACCTGCCCAACTAAACAAGATATTCTCTTGACTAATCTTGACCATTTATTTTTTTCATATGAACATAAAAATGTTTATCCAATCCTTTTTACTCTCTACAAGAGCTCTATTTGAGATTACATCAAATTTCTTTATTAATATCAGGAGAGAACTAATGTCATGATGTTGAGTTTTCCTCTCCAAGAACATATGTCTCTATTTGGCTACACCTAGTTTTATACTTTCTTTAAAATGATGATAATTTTCTTAGATAGGTTCTTTGCCTTACATACTAAAATATTTTCCTAACTCTTATATTTCCGGTCATTTTGTGAATTAATTTTTCTAACTACCGTATCTAGGAGTATTTTTCATGTACAGAGAAAAGCTATTGACATTTTTGCATTTACCTTGAATCCAGCCACATTATTAAAATAATAATATCTTGCTAATTCTAGAAGGATATTTCTAAAGTCTCTTGATTTTTCTAGGCATGCAAACAAACCAAAGGGGGAAAAAAAAAATTATACTCTTTTCCTATCCCCTAGAGATTTTTATCTAAATAGCTGTTGAATTTTAAATGCCCTGGAGCAGGGAATCTTAAGCAGGGTTCCAGGGACCCCCAAGAGGTACATGGAAAGATATCAGGGGGTCTGTGAGCTTGAATTGAAAAAAATCATTTTATTATCTTTATTTTCTCTGACCTCCAAAGTTAAGAGTAATGAAACTATCTGCAGCTACATTCTGAGATGGGGTCCATGGTTCTCACCTGACTGGCAAAGGGGTCTGTGGAACAAAAAACGTTAAGAATCCCTGCCTTAGAGCATATATTGAATGAATTTTATTGTCTCAGTTGATTTCCTAATGGTATTCATTATTCTGATATGTTTCCTGATATTTGAACTATTCTTACATTCCTAGAGCAAACTCTGATATAGGTCATAGATTATTTTTATTTGGTTTATTGCTGGACTCTACTTATATTTTTAAATCTATTTTCATATGTAACTTTTGGTCTATAGATTTTTTTTACATCTTTGCTGCATTTTGATGTTAATTTATGCTGACCTCAATATCTATAGCCTGAAATAGTCAAAATAACACCAAAACTATCTGTTCCATACAGATTAAATTTGAAATCAGTGAAACCACATGATCTTCATGCCTCTTCCATGAAAAATTTTAATAACCTGTCCATCACCTTCTCTGATAATTGATACATTCAAACTTAAGCAGGTAGCAGAATTTCAGGAACCACTTGACTTAAGGAACATGTGGGCTTGTGCAAGGGAGACGAATGTCCTCTGCAAAGATTCTTGGGTTCTTTGCACACCCTTGGGAGGGACAGGAGCAGAAGTCCTACTAATGGCCAAGATGAAACTGCCTATCAGCCTGGCTGGAAATAGACTGGATTAAGTCAGGCTTTAAAAACTTAAAAAGAAAAACAACTTTGATATTTCTTGCATACTCAAACTCATGCGAAAGAAGTTATAAATCTGCATTCATTATTACCACCTCCTAGGTTAGATAACTAATCCAACTCACAGAAATCTTAATCTTAATTCTGTCTCTGAAACCAAGATTTTTGCCACTGTTTATTTAAACACCCTTACCTCAAACACGCTAATGAATGCAGGCAGGCATATGTGCATACTTTGTCACTAATACTACAATATTTGGGTATAAAATTTTTATTAGATCGTGTTAAAGATACACAAATCAACAAACTAAAATCTCATAATCCTTAAAATAGACTGCAAGAGTCACATGTGAGAATTGTTTTAAAACTTAAAAGTAAGAATGATATTGATCCTGTATCTTTGTCATCTATTTTGTTTTCATCTCTTCATTTTCATACTAATCTCATTTGTTTCCTCACATGCATCCCAAAATGTCCACTGCTTGTTTATATTGATTATTACAAGATTAATATGCAGAGGTCAAAAGAAATAATGGAAGAGATGTCATAGTCTTTGCCTATGAACATAACCATTTTGCTGCAATTTTTACCAAATTAACAAATTGTTTGACTGCAACAGACAAATTGATTATGCTGTGTTGAGGCTTTCCATAAAGGGTCAACCCCTACCCCACCCTACAGAATGTAAAAGTATTGTTCCTCTTCACCCCAGAGCTTTACACTCCCTAGAAAGTGTGGCTGTGTTCTGGAGTTATGTCTCTTCTGCACTTCTGCAGCTTTAATGAGATCTGTAGAAATTGAAACGATAAATGCATGATCCCACATAAATAGAAGAAGCCAATTTTTCCAAACCTATGTCCTCCTGTGTAGCCATTAGTGCTGTATCTTCTTTCTCACGGAGCACAGTATTGATTTCTATCCAGGGAAGTTTATAAAACAAGAAAAACACAATTAACATTTTTGAAGTCTCACGTTGTGCCAAGAATTGTTCTAAGAGCTTTATATTTATTAACTCATTTAGCCCTAACAAGAACCCAATGGGGCATGCATGGATGCATATATTATTAGCATTATTATTCCCACTTAATACATGAAAAATTAGAAACATAAAAAGAGCATATAGAAAGTAATTTGAATGTGGAATCAAGCCTAGGTGGTCTGACTCAAAAGTGTGTGTGCTTTTTCACTGTATCATAATGCTCATTTAGACAATAAGTACTACATTTATACAAAAAAAGGATTTATCAGCACTTATTTTTTAAGTTTCTGAGACCTTCCTTTGGATTAACTGCTAATGTGTGCCATCAAACATGCTCGCTAATGAGAGCAGCAGCAGCAGCAGAAACAAGGAAATCCTCCCTAGAAATACTTGGTGGCGTCACAGGAGCAAGGTCAGAGATGTGCCCGTCTGAAGTGCTAGCAGCCTGGTAAGTTCTGTTTTCTTAGGCCACAGCAAGCAAGAAGATAGAGGTTAAGGACCTGCATCCATTGAAACAGGTGTGCTGAATTATTTTATTTGCCTTCATCCTCATATATAAGTATCATATTGCTAGGCCTGGGTTGTCGACAGTCATTTATCTTCATAGCTAACACCACGTGACACATTACCTTTTTTCTCATAGTGATTTTGAAATGATGGTTTTGAAAATTCATACAGTCAAATAAAGGCCATTTCACTGCTTAAAAAGATATGAAGGAATATTTTGACAATGTTCTCTAATCACTAGTTAAAAAGGTTTAACAACAAGGCAAGGTGTCGGTGGTAGGGAGAGTTATGAGAGTCCTGCATGATGTTATATACGTTTGTTTTGTAAGTTCACAACTCTTACTATACACTTATTGTTTATGTATGTTTGTGTGTGGGTGATATAGTTCAATAAATTAATTTTTTAAAAAGACATGAAAAATGAAAACTAGTTGTCCTCATTCATTCATTCTTCCCAATCACTGAGTTAATATGCATGGAATACTGCTCTGTTTACTCTGTATCGACAGTATAGCTAAGAACCAACTTCCTCCTATTATGGAGTTCATATTCTAACAAACAAGTAGACAGACAATGAAGCATAATTTAGAGATGTGACTGAAACAAAAAAATAAGCATGGCAGAAGGAAGTGATATTTAAGTGGAAACCAGGAATATGACAAGTAAGGCCATTCCAAGAGGGCAGAAAGCAAGAATAAATGTAGGCTCTGGGAGGGTTGCTGTTCGAACTTGCTTAGAGCAGCTTGGAGTGCAGCTTAGCTGCAGAAAAGTAGGTGAGGGGAACAATGCTAGGAGATGAGATCAGAGAGATGTGCAGGGACCAGAGGGGCACAGTCTTGTGAAACATGGTACAAATACAGGTTTCATCTGAAGTGCATCTGTGAAGAGTTTCTATCAGGACCGAGATTTGATAAATTCCTTATATTGCTGCCATGTAGAGACAAATTATGGAGGACAGCGGGAGAGGGAAGTCAGGAGGCCATTAAAGGCTTCTGGGTTAGAGATAATGTCGTTTGCACAAATGTTACAATGGAGATGGGGAGAACTGGTCAGGTTCAGAATATATTTTTAGGTAGAACAAGCAGAACTTGCTGATGAATTTAATGTAGAGTGGGAAGCAAGGCAAAAAATGAAGGTGTTCTGTCTGCTTCATTTCATTCAGTCTGTGTGAATCAGCAAGAACAATTTACATAGCAAAAACTGCCCCAATTCAGATTACAATTATTACAGAATTGAAACTATAAGTAACTGTCAGCATCACACTATTTAAATTTCTCTGGAAATTTTTATTTTCTAAACAGGTTTTCAATGAGATTTCCATTGATTCCCTTCTCTTCCCATTCAATAATTTAAATATATTCTGCTTGCATAAGAAACCTCTGCATCATTGAACCTACTAATATTAATTTTTCACTAGTCCATATGGTTTCTCTTTTTTCTTCTGGCTAAAGTCATTTTAAAAACATTTGCTAAAGTGAGCAATCTTAGTAATTTTAAATGCTTGTTTTGTCTTTATCTGGGTGCCTTGCCTAATTGAATTTTCAGAAGGATATTTTGCTTGGCTTATTAAAAAATATAATATTTTGAGTCATCTTGATTTATAGATCTCAATCTTCAAAGAAATTCCTCAAATGGACAAAAAATACATTATTTTCGATCATTCAGAATATTGAAATTCTTGTAAGAAAGAGAAAAGTAAGGTTTGTGATTATGTTCTGTCCTGATCTCAGCACTGAATTTGTGCTTGCCTGTAATGTAAAGACCGTAGATATGGTATATGTGGCAGCTGAATAAAGAGTCTTGTACCCGGAGCCCGAAGCTTTTCCCAGACCTGTAAGGGCCTATTCTACACCAGCACTTGGCGCTTGACATTTTTAATCAGACAGCTTAGCGAAACTAAGAGGAAAAAGCCTGAAAAGCATTTTGACCTGAGAACTTTTTAAAACAATTTCAGCAACCATCTCAAAGTATAGCAATGTTTCTAGTATAACTGCAATCACGTTTTGCAGCCATGGCCAACAGTCTCTGCATCTTGAACGGGATTTTACTGCTCATCTCAAGTCAACCAGGAAATTAAGGATCAGGTTCCTTTTTATTCAAACAAGGAATTCACTGTTCAATTATTCCTCTCTGCAGGTGAGAGTGCTAGATTTAATTTTCTAGGAAGTAAGATAGAATTTTCTAGGTAGCTCAACCCTGTAGCAATAAGCAAAGTTGCTACAGCTTCACGTGGTGCCTCAAAGCCCCTTTCACTTGTGAGAACACTCCAAAACCAGATGAGAATTATATACCTTAAATCCCAACTGTTCTGTCTGAGGTTTGGCCAACTCAACCCTTACCATCAGCTTTTAAGTTCACTGACCTTGTTGTAAGCGTCCAGTCTTGTGTTCGTTTTATATCCCATTTTTCATGATTTCAGCCAAGAACTGCAAATAAATTTTATATTTTTAGGTCAGAATAAGGCTCTCAAATTGAATAAATTCATTCTAAAATGGTGCCTCAATCAAGTCTTTTTTCACAAAAAATACAGTTATATGGTGTGGATTACTCAGAGACCTCATAAAAATCAGGGTGAGAAGAGAAGGAATAAACAAAAGAAAACATGAAGAAAAGTAAAATAAAATAAGAAGTAATTGTGACAAACACAAAAGACAGGAATTAGGTGGAGGGAAAGTCTTCACATGCTGAATGTGTGTTTGTGGCATATATAAGAATTGAGGGAAATCAGCACTAAAGAATAAGTTTTTCTTATTTCCTCACCAACATTTTTACTCACATTCTAAACCCCTGGTGTGCACTTGAATAGCATTAATTCATAATAATTTTTATTACAGGTACCATATGGATATGCATAATTTCATTTATCTTTCAAATTAATTATAAAGCTATGCTGGATGACCTGTTCATTTTGATCCATTTGTCCATTATCTTCAAAAGAAAGAGTGAAATAGAAATAAATGTGTTTGCACAGTTGCCATTTAATGATTTTAAACTTTGCTAAAATATCATTTTCCTTTCATGCCCACTTAAGAAAAAAATGAAAATTTGACATTACACATTTGGGTGGAAAAGTATTCTTAATTTAAAAAATAATATTTCAGTACACAATTTTAAAAATAGAATTAAGAAATACGAGTCTTTGATACATTAATTATAATTCCTAATAATTAAACACAAGGTTTTGTCCTTGGTCCTTTTCTTCTTTCTGAACTCTCTGTAGGCAATGTCATTCAGTTTCACAACTTCAATTCTCACTCTGTAAAGGATAATTTAAACCACATCCTCAGGTTTTGAGCTCTAGAGATAAACCTGCAACTGCATTCACTCCCCTACCTATAATTGATTTGTGGATTTCTGCAATATTCTTCTAGAGGGCAATCTAACATTTAAAAAATTAAATGGAACACCCTCATCTCATTTAAAAAATTAAACTTGTAAAGAATCATTATTGGGAAGCAGATGTGGCTCAAGTGATTGGGTTCCCGTCTACCATATGGAGAGTCCCAGGTTCAGTTCCTGGAGTCTCCTGGAGAAATCAAACTGGCCTGCATGGAGAGGGGCCTGCAGAGAGCTGGCCAGCATGGAGAGCTGACCCACATGGTGAGCTGGCACAACAAGATATGCAACAAAAAAGAGACACAGAGGAAAGACAATGAGAGACACAAACAACCAGGGACTGATGTGGCTCAAGCAATTCAGTGCCTCTCTCCCACATCAGAAGTTCCCAGGATTGGTTCCTGGTGCTTCCTAAAGAGAAGATGAGAAGAGAAAACAAACAGACACAGAAGAACATGCAGTGAATGGACACAGAGAGCAGACAGTGAGTGCAAGTGGCAGGAGCAGGGGTGATAAATAAATCTTTTAAAAAAGATAAAGAAAGAGAGGAGGGCTTCCTAGCCCCCCTCTCCTCTCTTTAAAAAAAAAACAATCATTATTAGGAAAGATTTTAAATCTAAACTCCCCATTTTATTACATTTTGGTCCCAGGCTAACTTTCTAAATTTATTTCTACCACTCTTTGTCTTATATGCTGTATTCCACACACTCTGACCTGGCCATCTGTCACAGACATCTTGTAATTTCTCTCTCTATGCCTGGAACACCTTTACTTCCTGGGGTAGTCAATCTCAGTGCCGAGACCTTCTTTGAAATATGCTGTGCCCTGAAGCTCTTCATACCCAATCATTCCTTCCCATTCTCCTTTCAAAAGTAACAGACCTGCACTGTATACTAAAGTGCCCACTCCCTACACCTACACCTTCACCTTGTATTATTCATAGGCATTTCCCCCATAAATCTCTAGAATATATAATCCTGTCTTGGTGCCTGCTTCTCAGAGGATCCTATCATGCACTCCCATTTTTCTAGTCAAGATCAAATGCAAATGCTACCTTCTTTATCAGCAATTCCACAATTAACTATCTGAGAGTAACTCTTTTTTCCTGCTCATGACTTATATTTTCAGCTCTCTTTTCATAGTGTTTTACCCCTTTTAAAATTTATGAATATGTCTTATGTTGACTACTAAGATAAAATAATTGTTTTCAGTCATTTAAAGATAATTGTCCCTATTTGAGGGAGAGAGCAAGCACGTAGGCTGAAGTTTGGAAAAACTGGCACTCCAAGAATCATTAACAGAATAAAACTGTAGATTCCCATTCTCTAGCCCATGTTAGTATAGTCCTGGCAGTATGTAGACTCTACTTTGAGAAGGCCAATACAGGACTATAATCCTTTTGGACACCAAGACTCATATGAGGGTATTTTTCTTTATCTTTCTTTTCTTCCCTAAACCCTGCTCTCTTCCATACCAGAGCATGTCACTCTATCCTTGTGTTTTTTTCCTTCTATTCCTCTCACTTTTATCACTTTGAGATACACAGAACATAGTGAGCAAAAAGCTCTGATAAAAGCACAAATCTTGTGCCATCTGAGCACCAGTTATAAAGACACAATTTATCACCAGAAATGAGCTGTGAGCTTTGTCATAAAGAAAGAACAGTAAGGAGAAGGAAATTCTTAGGCAAAAGTCACTGTGTTGGCACTGGTAGAGATTAATGAAAGGATGTTATTGCTGGTCCTTTGATGATTTCAGTATATAACTAAAGTCTAAGTTGCAAAGATAGAACACCTTTTATGTCATAATAATGCATTCGAACATTTTTCTAAATGTTCATTTTTCCTAAATGTATAATAGTGAACTGATGGAGATAATTTAGACTGGGAATGAAGTAACCAGATCAGAATTTGGGGACAATAATTCTGAGGGTGTTTAAGTGTGGGCTGGGGAAGAGGCCTGAGTAATGCCTAGCGTAATGCACATAGTGGGCAAATATAGATTGTTGAGTAGGTAACTGAATAAATGCATAAATGGGTACATAGGCTATTCATCAAGGAAGTTATTCATCCTAACTGAAATGCTTAGTTCCTGTCAAGGAAAATGCTAGCATTCAATTACTCTCAAACTATGATAAAATGTTCAATTAGATATTATCTAGAATTGGAAATTATTTCAAAAATTCAAGAAAACTGCTCTAAGTCATATGAAAAGTGGACACTTCTCATAGATAGCTTAACAGTGGTATCCAAATATGATAATCATGGAACACGAATTAAGTCAGAATCTTGCTATGGCTCAGTGACAGTGAAGGAGCATCTCATAGTTACAGACTTGGTCTGCAGGAGATGATCACAGAAGAATTTGGGGGACTTCTTTATATCACCACTAATTTCTGAGGCAAAAACAACAGCAGCATTAGTAAGGAATCTTCAAGAAGCCTAAATCCTGACCATCCCAGCACAATTTCCTGGGCCACTCATGTGGTCAACCCGTATGCATTACAGTACAGCTGGAGCAGTGGAGAAGAACAGGACCTCAAGCCTAGGTGCCAGAGACTTTCCCTCAGATGTGATGCTGTCAATGATGGCTAATATTCATTTTGCACCCGGTACTTGTTTATCAGCCTCCTTGCTAAGCAAGGGCTCAGGAAACATGTTTTTATTTGAGCTTCACAGTTGTTCTGCGAAATAGTTCCTATTACTCCCTTTTTATAGGTATCAAAAATATATCTCAAAG
This sequence comes from Dasypus novemcinctus, assembly GCF_030445035.2. NCBI lineage: Eukaryota > Metazoa > Chordata > Mammalia > Cingulata > Dasypodidae > Dasypus > Dasypus novemcinctus. The sequence goes on from NC_080674.1 coordinate 137,385,563, forward strand.
GGTTAAAAGACTTTCCAATTTTAACAGAGTTAGAAAGAGATGGAGTAGGTAATAAAACCTAGGTCTGACCAAACTCTAAGGGGCTCTCTTTTGGAGCATTCTAGAATGGTACCAATGCAAATAAATAATCATAATTGTTAGAAACAATGTGATAATTCTATAAATAAAGACTGTAAATATCCAACTGTCTTAGTATCCTGCTGCTGTGAAAAGTACCACACAATTAATTAATATTTAATTAATAGGTTGGTTTAAGCAACAGGAATGTCTTGTCTCATAATTTCAGAGGCTGGAAGGCTTGCTTCCTCCCATGGTTGGTATCTTCAGGTTGGCTGGCAATCCTTGGGTGCTTTGGTTTTCCCACCACATTGTGATGTCCTCTCCTTTCTTCTGTGTTTCATTGACTTCAGCTTCATTCCTCCATGTGGTTTTCTTTTCATAAAGCTTCCAATAACAGGAATATGTTGGCCACACCTTAACTAAAAATAACATCTTCAAAAGTTCCTCTTTACACCCACAGGTATAGATTAAGATTAAGAACATGTTTGTTTTTTTACCTTGGGTATATAATTCAACAACAACCATAGGAGTGAAAGACACATTTCCACGGAAGATTAAGGGGAGCATGAAAGTGGAACTACATCTCACCACTTGATCTAAAATATTAAATTCATTTAATAAAATCTTTAACAATCCTTCTTACATTCTTTCATTGCCTCTTCCATTATTGCCCTCTACATACTCAAAATCCACAGATGGATTCCAATAAGGACACGATTTAAAACTCGTTTATTCCTAGAGGAGACAGCACCAAATACCGTATATTTCCATCTTTCTCTCCCATTTCTCAGCAAACTCTGTTCTTTCTCCCATTTTCCAAAATAAACTCTTTATACTGGCCTAACTAAAACAATTAGCTTTGTATGAAGATCCTGTAGCTTATTCCATTATGTGGCAAAACTTACAAAAAACTGTATAGGAATTTATTGAACTGTTTTAACATTTCATGAAATGCAAAGCAAAGAAAACTACTGCCTTGATTTTAAAAACCATGATGACAGTTAAATGCTTCAGAGATGGCAACAAAGTAAACACTTTTTTTATTAATTTTGAAGCTAAGAGAGGTTATTATTTAGAAACTCAAAATATATTACTAAGATTATTTGCATATTGACAGAGTTAAAACTGAAAATGTTATTTTCATGGAATGTCATTTTAATTGAATAGAGCATCAAGATGTTAAAAATACAACCCATAGCCCTGGATAATTTCAACAATTGGAAATCTGGTGTATAGAAATAAGCAGCAAGATGGTTAATTAATGATAAGTAAATGGTCTTATTGGTATCAGAATTAACAACCTATTAAAAGATGTCTAGGCAATCATACTTTCTGTTTACTTTCATTTCCCATGGATAGCAGGAATAATAGGATTTATTCAGTAATTTATTCAATGTATATTTATTCTGTGCTTATTATGTGCCAGGCATATTTCTGGTTGAGGTCTGCAGGTAAAGCAATGAAAATGAGAGAAAAGTCCCTGTCTTCCTGTGGTTTACATTCTAGCAAAAAGACACAAAAATTTTTAGTGAATATATAATATGATAGGTGAAGATAAGTACTGTGGAATACAGGGAGAGAGTGCCAAGGGTAGGTGCCATTTTTTATAAGATACACAGGGTGAGCCTCTATGATAAGACCAAATCTGAAAAGAGGCCTGAAATAGGTAAGGAAGTACAGAAAGAACAGAAAACACAAAAGCCTTGGGTCCTTAATGAATTCAAGAAATACCAATGGGAGGCGGGGCAAGATGGCGTCTGAGAGAGTGCACCTCATAATCTCTCCTGCAAAGAAGAGGCTGAGTAGGATTGGAGTCCTGCTGGACCAGGCTGTTTCGGGGGCTTGCAGGGCAGGAGGTGTCTGGATGTTGATTTGGTGAGACAGTGACAGAAGAGATTCTTGTGAGAGGTGGAATTTTGGGTTTCTGACATGGAGGTCAGAAGTTGTGGGTGGGACCCATCCCCCTAGGGCTGGTGGCCTGGCCGCATGGATCCCTGAAGGCTTTGTTGTGCTGCAGTGCTCCCAAACCCTGTGTTTACCTGATGCATGGTTCCCAGGTCTGCATCCCCTAAACCCTGGTAGCCCAAGCTCCAGAGACTCACACACCTTGAGTCTGCAATATCATGGACTTCCCATTCCCAAATCCACCACACCCTGAAGTCCATCTGAGATCCTTGATTACCCTAGCCCTCCATGTTTTGTGGGTTTTTTTTTTTTTTTCTCTTTTTCTCCTTGAGCTTGGAGGAGTACACCAGCTGACCTGGGGAGAGTTTGGGAAGAAAGGAGAGGTCAATCTGCTGAGGAAGCCCAATTTATCTAAATGTCCTGGGATAGGAAACTTGGTCTGGGAGAAGGTGGAGTCAGAAAATCAATTAGACCTCCCCTAGCACACCTAAGGGGGAGGGACTGTAGGAAGTGCTATCCAAGCTTCCAATTGCATATTTGGGGTTTCTGGCAAGGTATAGGTGCTCTCACACTGGAAATAAAGAGTCATTGTCTTCTGTGTTGAGTTGATTCAACAAGGACCCACTTGAATCTTTGAATCTCCTACCAGACCTCTCAGGCAGCTTTCCTGCTGCCCTGGGAGAGAGAGAAGTGAGGAAGGGACGAAGGGAGAAGGTCAGATCCTAAGTGATTTATTTAACTGCAAAGAGTATTCCTAGCTTGAAACGTTGGTTCTTTTCTTTTCTTTACTTTTCTTTTTTTTTTTTTTTTGTCATGGTTGCTAATATTGCATTGTCTCCTGGTCTTTCTCCCATTTCATCCCCCAAGGTCCTTTTTCATTTATTTAGTTTTTTCTCTTTTTCTTTTTCTTGCTTGTTTCCACCGCTTTCTTTGCCCCCCCCTTTTCTATTCTCTTTTTTTTTCTTTTCTCTCTTTTTCTTATTTTTTATTTTATTTTATTTATATAATAGGTGCTGCAGGGAGCACTTCACATTTCCTGTGTTTCCTCATCCCCCATTTCCTCTTTTCTGTCTGTACTGATTTTGGCCACCTACACGATCCCCTTTCCCCTACATCTTTCTATCCTCCATCATATACTGTTTCTCTTACATTCCATCTCCTTTTCTTTGGCCCCCAAATTGTTTGACTTTTTATTTCTAATACCTTTGTTCTATTTTCTACTTTTATCCCCTCTTGATATTATTGTCTTTCTTTTCTCTTTCCCTCTCTCATGAAAACACTGGCCTTTTAATTGATACTATATTCCTCCCCATATTCAGTTGACTATCTCATTATAGGTACTCTACCTACTGCTATAACTCTACATGACTTACATGAGTCTAATATCCATTCTCCTCGATCTCACATTTTTGCTTGGTTAATATTTATTAGCAATATTACTTTACACATTTTCTTTTCTTACTCATTTTGCTTTCCCTGACCCTAATATTTTCCTTCAAAGTGAACTTAGCCAGCAACAAGAAAACAGAGTAAGAAGAACAAAGTGACAAAGAGAAAACATAACACTTATGCGTGAACAACAATTAATCCCCAAGGCTAGACAAAGAAGCTAAGGAACTGATTGAGCCCATCAAGATAAAATGATGACCAGACAGCAACAAAAAACTACAAACCAAGCCAATAAACAGGAAAACATGGCCAAATCCAATGAACAAACTAAAAACCAGGAAGAGGAGCAGAACATTGGACAAGTAATTAAAGATCTCAAAACATATATTAGAGACCAACTTAATGAAGTAAAGGAAGAGATTAAAAATATGAAGAAAACACTTGGGAGAGGAAATTGCAGACACATGCAAAAAGATAACAGATATGATGGTGATGAACACCACAATTCAAGAAATCAAAAATACACTCGCAGCAAATAGCAGCAGATTAGAAGAGGCAGAGGAGAGAATTAGCAATGTGGAAGACAGTACATCTGAAATCAAACAGATAGTAGAACTGATCGATAAAAAGATAGAAAAAAATCCAGCTGGGACTTAGGGACCTGAATGACAATGCAAAATGCACAAACATACTTATTATAGGCATCCCAGAAGGAGAAGAGAAGGGAAAGGGGAAAGAAGGGGTGTTGGAGGAAATAATGGCTGAAAACTTCCCAAATCTACTGGGGGAGATGGATGTACATGTCCAGGAAGCACAACACACCCCAAACACCATAAATTACAATAGGCCAACCCCAAGACATATACTTGTCAAATTATCCAACACTCAAGAAAAAGAGAAAATTCTAAAAGCAGCAAGAGAAAAAAGAACCATCACATACAAGGGGGCTCCATAAGATTAAATGCTGATTTCTCATCTGAAACCATGGAGGCAAGAAGGCAGTGGTATGATATAGTCAAGGTACTAAATGAAAAAAATTTCCAACCAAGAATGCTCTACACAGCTAGGCTAGCATTCAAAAATGATGGAGAGTTCAAAATATTCACAGATAACCAGAAATTGAAAGAGTATGCCAACAAGAAACCTCCCCTTCAAGAAATACTAAAGGGAGTTCTGCAGGAAGAAAGAAAAAAGCAGTAGAGGCAGAGATGGAGGAGAGTGTAAGAGCAACAAAAAAGAAAAAAGAGAGGGAAAAAAACAAACAAAATATGACAAACACAAGTCCAAACAAAATATGGCTAACATAAATAATTCCTTGAAAGTAATAACACTGAATGTCAATGGATTAAACTCACCTGTCAAAAGATTCAGACAGGAAGATTGGATAAGGAAATATGACCCATCTATATGATGTCTACAAGAAACACATCTTAGACCCAGGGATTCAAGGAGGTTGAAAGTGAATGGTTGGAAAACAATCTTACAAGCAAACAATAACCAAAAAAAAGCAGGAGTAGCTATATTAATATCAGACAAAATAGACTTTAAATGCAAAACAATTGTGAGAGACAAAGATGGATACTACATATTAGTAAAAGGGATAATCTTTCAAGAACAAACAATCATAAATATTTATGCTCCTAACAAGGGTTCCTCCAAATACGTGAGACAAACACTGGAAAAACTAAGTGAAAGAATAGATGTCTCTACATTTATAGTGGGAAAATTTAATACACCACTATCAGCTTTGGACAGAACACCTCAAAAGAGAATCAATAAAGAAACAAAAATTCTGAACAGTATATTAGAGGAGCTGGACCTAATAGACATATACAGATCATTACACCGGAATACAGCAGGATATACATTTTTCTCAAGTGCACATGGATCATTCTCCAAGATAGACCATATGCTAGGCCACAAAGAAAGGCTCAATGAATTCAGAAAGAACAAAATCACACAAAATTATATCTCTGACCACATTGGAGTGAAGCTGGAAATCTGATTTCACACCAAGATATGGAAATTAAACAGCACACTCTTAGAAAAACAGTGGGTCAAGGAGGAAATCTCAAAAGAAATTAATAACTACCTGGAAACTAAAGAAAATGATAACACAACATACCAAAACTTATGGGATGCAGCAAAAGCAATACTGAGAAGGAAATTTATATCCATAAATTCACACATCAGAAAAGAAGAAAGAGCAAAAGTTGAAGAACTAACTGCACATTTGGAGGAATTAGTAAAAATACAACACAGTAACCCCACAGGAAGAAGAAAGAAAGAAAGAACAAAGATAAGAGCAGAACTAAATGAAATAGAAAATAAGAAAGCACTTGAAAAGATAAACAAAACCAAGAGCTGGTTCTTTGAGAAAATCAATAAAATTGACAAACCCTTAGCTACACTAACAAAGAAAAAAAGAGAGAAGATGAAAATACACAAAATAAGAAATGAGAAAGGAAATATCACCACTGACCCCACAGAAATAATGACAATTATAAGAGGATACTTTGAAAAACTATATTCCAACAAAAATGACAATTCAGAGGAAATGAAGAAATTCCTAGAAACACATAAGCAACCTCTACTGATGAAAGAAGAAATTGATGATCTCAACAAACCAATCAGAAGTAAAGAGATAGAATCAGTCATTAAAAACCTCCCAACTAAGCAGAGCCCTGGGCCAGACAGCTTCACAGGTGAATTCTACAAAACATTCTGGAAAGAACTAAAGCCAATCATGCTGAAACTCTTCCAAAGAATTGAAACAGAAGGAACATTACCTAACTCATTCTATGATGCCATCATTACACTAGTACCAAAGTCAACAAAGACACCACAAGAAAGGAAAATTACAGACCAATTTCTCTAATGAACCTAGAGGCAAATATCTTGAACAAAATACTTGCTAACCATATTCAACAACACATTAAATGAATTATACACCATGAACAAGTGGGATTCATTCCGGGTATGCAAGAATGGTTCAACATAAGAAAATCAATCAATTTAATACACCATATAAACAGACTGAAGGAAAAAAATCACATGATTATATCTATAGATGCAGAAAAAGCATTTGACAAAATACAGCACCCTTTCTTGATAAAAACACTGCAAAAGATTGGAATACAAGGAAATTTTCTGAACATGATAAAGAGTATATATGAAAAACCCACAGCCAACATCATTTACAATGGGGAAATCCTAAAATCTTTCCCTCTAAGATCAGGAACAAGACAAGGATGCCCACTATCACCTCTTCTATTTAACATTGACTTAGAAGTACTTGCTCAAGCACTGAGACAAGAACCAGATATAAAAGGCATTCAAATTGGAAAGGAAGAAGTCAAAATTTCATTATTTGCACATGACATGATCCTATACATAGAAAACCCTGAGAGGTCTACAACAAAACTTCTAGAACTCATGAATGAGTTTAGTAAAGTTGCAGGTTATAAGAGCAATGCACAAAAATCAGTAGCATTTCTGTACACCAATAATGAGCAACCTCAGAGGAGATCAAGAAACAAATACCATTTACAATAGTCAATTTAAAAAAAGCAAATACCTAGGAGTAAATTTAACTAAAGATGTAAAAAACTTATACATAGAGAACTACACAAGACTGTTCAAGGAAATCAAAGAAGACCTAAATAAATGGAAGAATATTCCCTGTTCATGGATAGGAAGACTAAATATTATTAAGATGTCTATCCTACCAAAACTGATCTACACATTCAACATGATCCCAATAAAAATCAACATAGCATTCCTCAAGGAACTAGAAAAACTAGCTATGAAATTTATTTGGAAAGGAAAGAGTCCTCGAATAGCCAAAGACATACTGAAAAAGAAAAACGAAATTGGAGGAATCACACTACCTGACTTCAAAACATACTACAAAGCTACAGTAGTGAAAACAGCATGGTATTGGCACAAGCAGAGACACACAGACCAATTCTATATCAGAACTCTCAATTTGGAATCAAATTGAGAGTTCTGATATAGATCCTCATATGTAGTTATATAATATTCAATAAAGCCACCAAACCCTCTCAACTGGGAGAGAATGGCCTATTCAACAAATGGTGCCTGGAGAACTGGATATCCATATGTGAAAGAATGAAAGAGGATTACCATCTCACATCTTATACAAAAATCTACTCAAGATGGATCAAAGACCTAAATATGAGTGAAGACCATAAAGACTTTGGAAAGCAGTGTAGGGAAGCATCTACCTTGTAATAGGAAATGGCTTCATGAACGTCACACCAAAAGCAGGAGCAGCAAAAGAACAAATAGATAAATGGGACTTCCTCAAAATTAAAGCCTTCTGCACCTCAAAGGAATTTGTCTTGTCAAGAAAGTGAAAAGAGAGCCTACACAATAGGAGAAAATATTTGGTAACCATATACCTGATAGGAGACTTTTAACCTGCATATACAAAGAACTCCTATATCTTGAAAATAAAAAGACAAACAACCCATTTAAAAAATGGGAAAAAGATTTAAACAGACACTTCTCCAAGGAAGAAATACAAATGGCCAAAAAGCACATGAAAAAATGTTCCAAATCTCTAGCTATTAGGGAAATGCAAATCAAAACTACAATGAGATACCATCTTACTCCCATAAGATTGGCAGCTATGAAAAAAACAGAAGACTACAAATGCTGGAGAGGATGTGGAGGAATGGGAACACTCATCCACTGCTGGTGGGAATGTAGAAGGATCCAGCCATTCTGGAGGACAGTTTGGCGGTTTCTCAAAAAACTAGCCATAGATTTGCCATATGACCCAGCAAATCCACTGCTGGGTGTATACCCAGTAGAACTGAAAACAAGGACACAAACCGATATATGCACACCAATGTTCATAGCAGCATTGTTCGTTATTGCCGAAAGTTGGAATCAACCCAAGTGCCCATCAACAGATGAATGGATAAATAAAATGTGGTATATACATACAATGGAATACTACTCAGCTTTAAGAATGAATACATTACAAACATATGTGATAACATGGATGAATCTCAAGAACCTTATGTTGAGTGAAGCAACCCAGGCATTGAAGGACAAATACTACGTGACCTCAATGATATGAAATAAGTAAACCAAGCTGCCTCAGAGAGCTAGAGACTGGAAGATAGGCTTAAAGGAATTTGGGGAGTAGAGGAAGGATGCAAGCTGACACCTACATGGATGAAATCTATGATAAGCTGGAGGTAAGTATTTGTACAAGGAAGGGATAAAATGGGGGAATAGGGTTAACTTTGGGTGGGACTTTGCAGGCTTGAGGGGAGCTAGGGATAGGAGGATGTGTAATATTGCCCAAAAATTAGGGGCAGGGTGGGGGAACATAAGAACATAAGAGATTGTCAGGTATTTGGTTGAGGGTATAATGCTGAGAAAACTTTTTAAAAAATATAATAAGGTAGGTTACCTGTTTAAGATGCTTAAAGGGAATAATCTGATGCTGGACAGGCTTCTAAGGAGTGTGTGAGTGTTCATTTTGCCATAGTGGGTTATATCATTGGATGGAGACCCATATAATGAGAGTGAAGGTATACCCACATCCTAGGGAGGACTGATGTTCTCAAATAGAGGGAATTGTACCTCTAGAGAGAAATGGTGGCTCCCAATGCATTAGGGCAGTTGAGCATGTCAAGCCCTCAACACAGTTGCAAGTATCTCTCAACATGGCCCTTCAAGCAATGAAGATTGACTGTCACTGTGGGCCCTGAGGGGAGGGAGAAAGAGGTATTAAATAGATGGAATCAATGTAACTGTGTGACCAATAGAAGTGTTTCACAAGATTATGCAAGGATGGATTTAAGACATGTTAAATTACACCAAAAATATATAGGGGCTGATAGGCTAAAATGTAGATCATAATGTAAAATATAAGATAACTAAAAATTTAGAAAATTGTATAGTCTAAAATATAAACCACAATGTAAACCCAAATGTTACCTTGTTGGAAAGCTATTGTCTCAATATCTGTACATCAGTTTCAATAAATATAGTATGAACATGTAAAAAGATTATTGCTGTGGAAGGGAAAGGGGCTTTATGTTGGATATCTGGGATACTGTATATTGTATATATGAATTACTGTGATCTAAAACGTTTGTGAAGATAAGCTTAATAATTAGGAAAAGAAAAGATAAGAAAAGAAAGGACATAGACACTGAGGAAAAGATGGAAGAAGTTGCCTTCCCAATTTGCATACAGTGCAACACTTATTGCAGTGATGGAAGGCAAAACATCAAAAACAAAGCTTTTGCATTTTTAAATTTTTTGATACCCCAATTTATTTTTACCTTAATTTTTGTAAATTAATATGTATTCTATATCTAACCTTTAAACTCATCACTATATTCTATTTTACTATTAATAGAAACTGGCAATATATTGGGCTTCATTTTTTAAGAAGTTTTGGATCACAGAGTGGTTCAACAGTGGCAGGGGAGGAATACTGGTATGGGATATTACTGACAGGGCACACATGGTGGGCAAGAAGTTCTCCAGGGCATATATCCAGGGTACATAAAAATGTTTGGATATTTTCATAGTGGATACAATTAAAAACAACTGAGGGAGTGCTGAATTCCTAGCCAGGGGAGCTCTATCACAGTCCCTAAAGGAACAGCAACAACCCCCCAAGTGCAAAGGCAAAGACCAAAAAAGAAGGAAGGTCCAACAATGAGCCCTTGATACTAATGACTATGCTTGTAAGCCTGTGCACCTGAAATAAGAACAAGGCCTAGAGCTGCAGGGTGCCTAAGAGTTACCTCCTGAGAGCCTCCATGTTGCTCAAATGTGGCCAGTCTCGAAGCCAAAGTCAGCAGGTAAATGTGTTGCCTTTCCCCCCAGTGTGGGACATGACTCCTGAGGATGAGCCTCCCTGGCACCAAGGGATTACTAACCAAGTACCAGCTGATGATGTAACTAGAAAATGACCTTGAATAAAAAGGTCAACTCAGACCAGCAGAATATCTCAATCTACATATAATATCAGGAGTTAAAAATGCTTTTTGACCTGAATCAAAGGGGGAAATGGAAAGGACAAATGAGTTTATATGGTTATGAGTCTCCAAAAAGAGCCAGGAGGTTATCAGAGGGGTTGTCCTTATGCACACCTCAGCAAAGTCCCAGAGACAGATAAAATAGATACAACCCCAGGTATTGTTTCTTCTGAGGGCTACAGAGACCCACAGGTTCTATGGTCATGGCAGATGGAGTTCAGTACCATGTCAGTTGGCCCTACTTTGGAGTTTGTGTTTCTGTGTGATGAAGCTGGACTCAGATGTGATCTTTGTCCACAAGCCTCTCCTTTTACTTTTATTGGAACTGTAGTTGGTGCTGGGGTTTAATGTATAGCCAGGGAACCTGAATCTCTGGATTGACCATGTGATAGCCAGGCTCTGAGCCTCAACAGACTTGCAACTCCTACACTCTGGTTTATTGGACTTACCCCACTCAGCAACCATGGAGGTGAAGAAGGTCAACCACCATACCAGGGAGCCAAGAGTGCCTACAAAGCAGGAGGATTGCATCCAGCATACATGTGGAATCTAAGCCCTCTCTTGATATAGATGTAGAGTGGGCACAACCATTCTAAGGTCCACAGGATAGAGGAATAGAGTATGGATTAGAATGTACTTACTGATATTCTATTCATGAACTATTGTGATTAGTAATCAAAGAAAATGTGGCATTGGTGTGGAGAAAGTGGCCATGGTAGCTGCTGGGGGTAGGGAGTGGGAGGAAGAGATGTGATGTGGGGGCATTTTCAGGGGTTGGAGTTGTCCTGGGTGGTGCTGCAGGGAAAGTTACCGGACATTGTATGTCCTCCCATGGCCCACTGGGTGGACTGTGGGAGAGTGTGGGCCATGATGTGGACCATTGACCATGAGGTACAGCGGTGCTCAGAGATGTATTCACCAAGTGCAATGAATGTCTCATGATAATGGAGGAGGTTGTTGTTATGGAGGAAGGAGTGGGGTGGAGGGGGGTGGGGGGGTATATGGGGACCTCATTTTTTTAATGTAAAATTAAAAAAATAAATAAAGACAAAAAAAAAGGAATCCCTAGAGAATATAGGCACTGCATAATAAAAGAAAATGAACCCCTCCCCCCCAAAAAATAAAGAAAAATGACAATGGAGTCAGGTGTGACTAGATCACAATAAGTAAGAGGACAATTTCCTGGAGCCAGATAGATGGTAGTGTCAGGTCCCATAGAGCATGTAGGCCACTGCAGGAACTTTGACTTTTGCTCCAAGTGAGATGGGACCAATAGAGGGCTTTGAGGAAAGGGATGACATGATCTGACATGTTTTAAAAGGCTCTCTCTTGCTACTACTGGGTGAAGAATAGATTTTAGGGGAGCGGAAAGACCCAGGAAGAGGCCATTATAGTAACCCACATCAGAGCTATACTATCCTAGTCTAGGTTGTTGAGTGTCAAGGTAAGGTGAAGTGATTGGATTCTAGATAATTCTAAGGGCAGGCACAATGAAATTTACTGATGGATTCAAGTTAAAGGTTGAATGGCATTTCCATTTATTGGCATGAAGATCATACCTGATATGGATTTCAACAAATGTATTAAATTCACAAATTTATGAGTATGAAAAAAATCAAAATAAGAAGCCAGGTCCTGTCATGATAGGCTTTGAACCCAATACTCTTATTAAACTATGCATTTGAAAATACGAGGTCATCTGCACTCTGTAAGTTTCATGTATTTGTTTTCTCGAAAACAAGGTTGTATATTAAATCCACATGAATTCACTTTTGAAGTAGAAGTACAGCTGTTACTGCAACTGGGCCACTGAAATGCTCTTGCTCTTACCACAGTTATAATAAGAATTTACTGCACTTCTATTATGTGTTGTTTACATGCACAACTTTTAATTTTTAAGACTGCAACAACATATCTCAAATTTATGACAGGTTTATAAAGCCACATTGAATCTTTTATTTTATGGGTCTCATCTGAGACATTCACATAACATTTGCCAAGCACCTATTATTCACCACCTCCAGTGAGGGAAGCTGAAAGCACAGAGATGAATAATATGTGGTCCCTATCCACAAGGAGCTTACAGTTTATTGAGGGAATACAAATGAGTAAACAGAAATTATTGTAAACTGTTGTAAACGTTTATGTAGGAGGTATGCACAATTACTTTATTACATAGTAGAGGCAACTTACAATGCTTCCTTGAGAACATGATGTCTGAGCTCAATATTGAAGCATGAATTTCATTAACCAGGCAAGGCTATTCCTGGGACAGGGAATGCACATCCAAAGTCTTGCTCAAGGAAATATAAGCAACTTGCTCTGGCTGGACCAGACAGATGAGGGTTGGGAGTAGTGGGGGGAGGGGGATGGTGATGTTCTTTCAGAGATGTGAATGGGCAAGTAAAAGGTGCTACATCTTGAAAGTCTGTGTAATTCAAGCTAAACAATTTGTATTTTAGCCTTGAAGAATTTCTAACTTAAGAATGGCATGATAAAATTCAAATAGTTGAAAAAGTTAACTGGCTGTAACATGAAATTTTATTGCAAAAGGGCAAGGCCATTCATGGATAGCAAGACAAATTAAAGCTTGTTGTAGTGATCCAGGTGAGCAAAGATGATGGTCTGCCCTGAGGGAGATGAAGAGACTTATATAGCTTAGAAAGTTTAGAATTGATTGGACTTGTTGACTGAATAATGTGAGAAAAAGGATAAGCTCCAATTTCTAGATTTGGGGGAAATTGGCATTATGCTTTTAGGTGGCAAATCAGAAAGAAGATCTGTTTGTAACAGGGATGGTAGGAAAATGATGAATTTGGTTTTCAACATGTTGATGTTGAAGAACACATGATGCTTGATTGCATAGGGCCAGTAGCAATTACAAGTATATCTGAAGCTCAGAAGAGAGATCTGGGCAGGTGATATATAATTGAGAGTAACAATATTTAGGTGGTAATGAAATGCGAGAGAAGGTGAGATAATCTCCTAAGTATCAAGAAAAAGAAGAGGAAAGAAGGGAAGGGAGGATAAGAAGGGAAGGGAAGGGAAGGGAAGGGAAGGGAAGGGAAGGGAAGGGAAGGGAAGGGAAGGGAAGGGAAGGGAAGGGAAGGGAAGGGAAGGGAAGGGGATGTTGGCAAATCCCAACATTAAGGCCTGAAAAGGGATTTTAGAAGGATATGTCAGAGGGCTTAAAGGAAAATGGTGGTGTGTGGAACTCTAAAGAGGAGATAATTTCAGAAATGAAGTTTAGAGCTGTATCACACAAAGGTTTGTTAGTAAGTCCCTTGATCTCAGGCTAAATGAATCAATCCTCTAGAGCTGACACTATGTGAAATTAACTCTTTAATATATTTATAAATGTAATAAAATCCACGGGAGGAAACAAGTAGAGGGGTACTGACTACAAAGATTGATGCTGCAGAATTCACTAAGGGTGAGAGTAACCAACTGTCCCACGCTGTCCAAGATATAGAACTGAAAGTTGCATGTCCTGGAAAACCTTCATTCCCAAGCAAACCTGTCCACCTAGCAAAGTGCTGATAAGAGATACTCTAGTAGAAAACACTGTGCCTAAAAGTAAAAAAATCTGTAAGACCCACTCAATTAAGGACATATAAAATTAACACAAAAAGAAAACTTCAAGAAAGGAAATCAGGTTGAAATGAATGAAGAAAAAAGGAACAGGATTTCAAAGTAAAATGTTGAGAACCAATTATGCATTCATGCTAATTATGCCAACTACTTGTGCAAAAAAAACTAAGGTGTTTTGTATTGTTTAGATATGAAAATTAAAAAGCAGAGATAATCTCTACCTTTGTGTTTAGACTAGTCCCTCATTTTTAATATACAATATTTTTATTTTCCATCCATTAAAGTGTCTTATATGATAGTTTTAATTTTCATGTTAAATGGTTATTTAATATTTATAGTCCCCTTCAAATCTTCCAAGTACTTCATATGAATTTTATTAGTTTTTCCTGATGTCAATTCATATTCTAAGTGGGAAATCAGAACACAAATTGGTGATATGACCTTGCTCAGGTCACTAGGAACATCCTTTCAAGTGCTGCTGACTAGACAGCAAGAAAATGAAAGCTAAGTAGAAAGAGCTCTCCTGCTCTCCTACAATGGGAACGACCATCTTTCCATTATGATACTTAGCAAATCAAGAACAAATATTTTCCAAGTATTCATCACCTCTCAAGACCTGCCTGTAAACCTCAAGCTAAAATTATAAGTTGCTAAATAATTTTCATATCAAAGATATTCAGAATTTTCAGTGAGTAGTTGTTTTCTCAATGATTACATATTAATAATTACATCTGTGATTTCTTTTAAATCTTTAGAATATTCCATAATTCTATGGTTCCTTAGCCTACCTGAATAAATGATCTTCCTAGGTTAATTGCTAGACCGTCAAAAAATATTACAAAGTACAGACATGTTTTTATCCCTAAAGATTGACGCCATATAGAAATGGATTTTTTTTTATTGTTGTCATTTTGTTTTTGTTTTCTTTTGTTTCAAAAATATACTTTCTAAATGTTCTCCCTATATCCTGGCCATGAACTGAGATTCTTTCTCCTCTACATTTAAAAGTCTAAATAATGTGCTTACAAATTGCTTTTCTTCAGTAGCTTGAATCACCGCCCAAACTTAATTTATACCCCTTAAGGACAAATTCCTAGAATCGTCATCCAAAACTTAGACTCTTGTTAATACAACTAATTAACCAAAACCCTTACAAGGACAAAAACAAACCTATTAGAAGTGAAATTGCATTTTTATTCCAAGTCTTTCCAAATAAACTAAAATGTCATTATTTTCATTTCTATCTTCCCTGTGTTAAAACTGGGCTAATTTAATTTCACTTATCTTTTTGCTCTATAATCTTTGTCCTTCATTTACAATCAATATTTGATGATTTGGAATTGCAGAGAAGTAGTCAAACAATGAAACACTTATATTTGGAAAATAGTTTTAAAGATAATTCCTACATATTAATTTAGTTATCATTTTTCAACAATGATTTGAAGAAAATTAATCTGAACTGAGGAAGAGTGGGTGAGGGCCACTATACTCGTTGTTTAGGAAGGCTGAGACCCTGAAATGCAAGGCAACAGTCTTGCATCAAATGATTTGGTAAGAGGATCCCAGATTGGAGAGTATAAGTAAGCCTGTTCTAAGTTGAGAACATTTAAATGTTTCAGAAGTAGAAAAAAAAGAGACTGAGATTGTTAGAACATAATAAGTGATAAAAGAGGATAAGAAAGAAGTTGGGGAAGTCTTTAGGGACCAAATTATTTTGGCACTTATGGGTTATATTAAAGAGCTTAGATTTCACCCTGAAAACACTGCAAAGTCCTTGGTAGGAAAGGGAAGACAGGATCTAAGAGAAGAATGAGAAGAACTAATTCACATTTATATAGATCACACTCCCAGTTGACACTGGGAGATTGGACTTTAGAGGAGCACAAAGGGCAGCAAGGAGATGTGACTGAACAGGATAAAAGTCTAAAATTCTATTTGCAATTGAAAAGCACAGTGGATTGTATTGTTTTCTTCATGGATTATATATGTAATATAACATATATATATATATATTTTTTTTTTTAGGTTAAAATAAGTTTCCTATTTGCCTCTGTTCAGGTGAACACTTGCTTTACAAATTCAACACATGTCCTACTTGCAAACAAAAGCACAGGAAGCAATTTCACTCTCTAGCTGGCAACACTGCAACAATTTGACTCCTACTCAGTTTTTAACTACTTACATTAATATTTTCAAAGGTTATACCTCACGGTATATTATAGTTTCAGGTAACCCAAAGAAAATGGAACCATTAATATTTAAAATTGTGCAGAAATCAATATTAATGAAAATAGTTCACTTTTGCCTTGGAATTTTGCCAACTTATATTTTTCAAAGAGAGTAGAGTATATTTAACAATCTTCCATGGTAGAACTGTAAATAATATAAAGTTCTTATAATTATTAATTATGTGAACAGCAAAATCTCATTCATTTGCATACCCTAATTGATCACTGACATTAATTTGAATAAGACAGATTATGTAGTTTATATTAACTAAACCTGTGTAATAAGAACTTACTTGACAAATAAAATAAACTTGATTACAGGGAATATGTAACAGTATAAAGAAAACTTTTTTATAACAGTACATTAAAAGACACACACCCACTCATTTAATTTTCATATAAGATCCAGAAAGGCCATTTTACCCTCTAATGTCATAGATAAATGGAAAACCTTTAAATGCAGTTCATATTTCCTAGCACTCTTATCATACTTTATCTACAATGCTTTCTGTCTTTTCCAAGTTTTTACCCCTAGAATTAATTCAAATTAGTGAGAGTATCTGTATTCTTGAATCTCTTCAAGTGTTAAAGTAAATATATTACTAGGGCACTATCATTTCAGTTTAACATACAAATTGGACAAGGTTCAGTGGATTGTAGGAGTTCAATAGATACGTACCTACCCAGTATATGGATATATTTTACCACCTATACCAAAATATAAAAATGAACTTTTCCTCATATCTGTCAGAAACTTAGAGAAAGAAAGGGGAAAATGCAAATATCTGAGTGCTTACAAAGATCCTCTTTCTAAAATGGCTAAAATTGAAAAGACCATGGCAGTTGGAGATTATTTATGAATCCCAAAAAGGGAGATTATGTTTGTAAACTAATCTGTTCTTCTGGGTGTGATACCCTTTAAATGCATTAGATTCAGCTGACATGTCTTGATTAAATTACCTGCTAAGATTAGGGCTTTGATTCAACCATGTCATTAGATTGTCACTCAGATTGAGTCCCTGCTGCCTCGGTGGGCTGAAATAAAGGAACACTAACTTAAGAAGACAGACAGAAAAAAAAAGAGCTCTGTTGTGTTTGATCCTGGGGCCCCAGGGAGAGATGAACCATTCACCTGATAATTTACCACTAACCTTGTGAAAAACCAGAGCAGCTGAAAAGGCCTGAAAAGAAATAAGACCTATGCCAGCCTGGAGCTGAGAGAGAGGAAGACTGAATACTTGCAGAGATCAGTAACCATCTTGCTTCAACACATAGCAACTGACTTTGGGAAGAAAGCAACCCTGAGTTGAACTCTGTAAGGTCTTGTTACTGTAAGATTTACCCCAAATAAATATCTATTATGAAAGCCAATAGATTTCTGGTATTTTACATCAGCAATCCTTTGTCTGACTAATACAAAGACTCACCAAACCACGAATTTCAAAAAGGTGGAACAACTGGAACTAGAACACTCATACACTGTTGGCAGGAATGTAAAAAGTTACAACCTCTAGGAAAATCATTTGACCATTGTTTTACAAAGTTATATATACATCTCTCACAGGACTCAGCCAGTCCACTCCTAGTGAAATGAAAGTATATGTTATATAAAAACTTACATGTGAATGTTTATAACTTGATTTGTAATTGCTAAAGTCTAGAAACAATCCGAATATTAATAAACAAGTGAATAAACACATTGTGCCACATTCATATAATGGAAGAGTATTTAAATATGAAAGGAAGGAACCATTGATAAAGGCAAAAACATAAATGAATTTCCAAACATTTATGCTGTATGAAAGAAACCAGTCAAAGAACAATACTTACTTTATACTTATATTTATGTAAAGTTCCAGAAAAGGCAAATTAATTTTTAGTGACAGAAAACAGTGGTTACCTAGGGATGGCAGGGGTGGATAACAAGAAGAGGTGGGAGAAAGGAATTACAAAAGGACAGGAGGGAATATTTGGGGATGAAAAATCTGTTCTTTATCTTGAGTACAGCGATATAGTCACAGGTATAAAAATATATAAAAAATTATAAATGTATACATTTTGTGAATAGTTTAAATTTTCAATTATATCTCAATAATCTTTTAATAAATACACTAAGCTGAATTAAAAGCCTAAATGTTAAAAAGAACTGTTCTAATATTTAAACAAACAAAATAATCAAAAAGAACATGGTGGTAAAAGAGTTTTTAAAAATAAATACAGAGGATTGTGGGAAGATGGCATTGGACTAACAGGCAGAGCTCAATGATCTCATAAAAACAATGGAGAAAGAGCCAAAATCTCTTTGAGGGATCTGTTTTGGGGGCTGGCAGACCAGGACAGTGCTACAAAACTCCTAGGAGGATGAAGATGAAGAGACAAAGAAACCAAAACAACAAACATGAGTTATGAAGCTCCTGCAGTGGCCAGGAATGACTCCCCTAACCCACCCCCCAGATATTAAGCTGGGGTGAAACCCCTGGCTCACTGCAGTTGACTGAGAGGGGAACAGATATCTTCCTCCCTGTCACCTGTTTCAAGAGAAAAGGGAGGGTGGTGAGGGGGCTTTACTTTGGTGAATTTGGCCAGCAAAGCTTTCACTGAATCTCTGGAGATTCAACACAAGAAAGCTGAGACTGAAACACCTCCATGGAAAGGCTCTCCAACTAGTGCCATCTGCTGACTCATCTGGAAATTGCATGGACAAAAACTGTTCATGGTATTCCCTGTATCCTAACCCCTGGGAGAAAATCTGCACCCCATTAGTGAGTCCAAAGCCTGATTTTGATAACTTAAGCTGGACAATTTTAAAGACTTAGAATAAGTTAAACCAAATATCAAAGAAAATATGTGGAAAGAGAAAAAGAAAAGGCAAGTGAGAAATTGGCCATTAGAGGAAATTCACCAAAATACTCAAATGCGAGGAAAACAGCAAAAAATTACAAGCTATACAAGAAACAGGAAGACATGACCTAGCCAAAGGAACCAAACAAATATCTTGAAAAGATAAAGAATTAAAACAATCAGTGATCATCACACAATTCACCTAAATCACTCCAAAATTTGTAAAGAAAACATGTTAAAGAAATAAAGGGTATTAAGAAGACACTGGGTGAGCATAAAGAATTTGAAAGACTGCAGAGAAAAGTAACAGACCTTATGGGAATGAAAGACACAAAAGATGAGAGTAAAAATACATTAGAGGCACATAAGAGCAGATTTGAATTGCTCAAAGATAGAATTAGTGGTTTCGAAGACAGAACATCTGAAATGGAAAAAATAGGAGAACAGAAAGAGAAGATAATGGGAAAAATGGAATGGAATCTCAGGGAATTGAATGACAACACAAAATGCACAAATACATGCATCATCAATGTCCTAAAAGAAGAGAATGGAAAAGGGGCAGAAAGAATATTTGAGGAAATAATGACTGAAAACTTCCCAACCCTTTGAAAGACATAAATATCAATATCCAAGAAAGACAACACACACCAAACAGAACAAATCTGAATAGAACTACCCAAAGAAACCTACTATTCAGAATGACAAATATCAAAGATAAACAGAGGATTAAGAAAGCAACAAGAGAAAAGCCAAGCATCACCCACAACAGAAACTCGATAAGATTAAGTGGTAACCTCTCATCAGAAACCATGGAGGAGGGAAGAAAGTGGTATTATATGATATATTAAGATACTGAAAAAGAAAAACTGCCAATCAAGAATTCTGTATTTGGTAAAGCTGCCCTTCAAAAATGAGGGTAAGTTCAAAGTCTTCATGGACAAACAAGAATTGACTGAATATGTTACCAAAAGACCAGAATTACAAGAGGTACTAAAGAAAGTGCTGCCACCTGAAAGGAAAAAAACAAGACAAGGGATTTGGAGAAGAGTTCTGAATAGCCAAAAGGATATTAAAAAAGAACTAAGTTGGAGGACTCTCATTTCCAGGCCTTAAAGCATGTTACTTAGCTACAGCAGTAAAAACAGCATGTTACTGGCATTCAGACACATTGACTAATGGAACCAAATTGAGAACTCAGAAACAGACCCTCACATCTACAGTCAAGTCATTTTTGAGAAGGCTGTCAAGTCCTCACATCTGGGTCAGAATAGTCTATTCACCAAATTATGCTGGAAGAACTGGATATCTATATCCAAAAGAAAGAAAGAAGAGTCCTATCTCTCACCTTATACAAAAGTTAACTCAAATTGGATCAAAGACCTAAATATGAAAGCAACAACCATAAAACTCCTAGAAGAAAATGCAGGTAAATATCTTCAAGATCTTTTGCTAGGCAGTAGTTTCTTAAAAACTTACACCCAAAGCACGAGCAACAAAAGGAAAAATAGACAAATGGGACCTCCTCAAAACTAAACACTTTTATACCTCAAAGGACTTTGTCAAAAGGGGGAAAAAGCAGCCTACTCAGTGGGAGAAAATATTTGGAAATCACATATCCAATAAGGGTTTAATATCCATGATATAAAAAGAGATCATACAACTCAACAATAAAAAGCCAAACTTCCTGATTGAAAAATGGGCAAAAAACTTGAAAAGACAATTGTCCAAAGAAGAAATACAAATAGTGAAGAAACACATGAGAAATGTTCAGCATCACTAAAAATTAGGGAAATGCAAATCATAACTACAATGATATATCATTTCACACCTATTACACTAGCCACTACTAAAAAGTCTGAAAACTGTAAATGTTGGAGAGGATGTGGAGAGATTGAATCCTTAGTCATTGTTGGTGGGAAAGTAAAATGGTATAGCCTCTGTGGAGAACGTTTAGCGGTTCTTAACAAAGCTGACTATAGACATGCCATGTGACCCAGCAATACCATTACTTGGTATATACCCAGAAGAACTGATAGCAGAGACACAAGCAAACATTTGCACACAGCTGTTCATAGTAGCATTATTCACAGTTGCCAAAAGTTGGAAACAACCCAGGTGTCCATCAGTTGATGAATGGATAAACAAATTGTGGTGTGTACACATAATGGAATATTATGCCGTCGTAAGAATAAATGAAGGCATGAACCATATGACAACATGGATGAACCCAGAGGACATTATGTTGAGTGAAGCAAGTCAGACCCAAAAAGGCAAATACTATATGACTGCACTATTATGAACTAAATACATTGTGTAAACTCGTGGATTTAGTAATTAGAATATAGGTCACCAGAAAATAGAAGGAGAGTAGAAAATATAAAGCTGAGGGTTAATCTGTGCAGAAATGGTAAAAAGGTTGTTTGTAAATCCTCGGAAATATGTTGAAATGGTGAAAGCATATCATGGTGTTTATAACTAGCAGAGCTATTATATGGGTATGACTGGTTGAAAGGGAAAGGACATGTATATTACTGGAAGGAAAGCTAAAAACTGTAACATGGGACTATATAAGATAGTAAAACCAAATATAAAACAAGAATATGGGTGATATTGCATACAT
Source organism: Dasypus novemcinctus (assembly GCF_030445035.2). Taxonomy (NCBI): domain Eukaryota; kingdom Metazoa; phylum Chordata; class Mammalia; order Cingulata; family Dasypodidae; genus Dasypus; species Dasypus novemcinctus. The sequence continues at coordinate 137,407,231 of NC_080674.1, forward strand.
AAGCCCATTTTTACAAAATATAAATACAAATATACTAGAGAAAAGAAAAAAGAATAATAGCTATGTACAGCAAAGGAAGCATAGAGAGATTGAGATGTGATGTTTTATTCATTGTTTATTATAATTATTGGAATAATGAAAGTGCTCTAAGAATGACTGAAGTGCTGAATACACAAATATGTGATTATATCAAATACCATTTATTTTACACTTTGGATGGATTTATGATTTATTAACATGTATGATTTATTAACATTTATTAACATGTAAAATTGATTTGTTTAAATAAATACTGAAAGTATAATCATAACAGTGAAAGCTGGAAAATTTGACTATATTATTTTTACAATTGTAAGAGAAGACACAGTAAACTAAGCCACAAACTGAGAAAGTAGAATTTGTTTCTAGAATAAAGAACTTCTACAACGAATGCTTTTTAAATTTAATCTGAAAATGAGCACAGGAAATAAGTAGGCAATTCACAGCTCAGAAATCAAAAGTGGTTAATAGAATGTTGGAAAGAGGTTCATTCTCGCTGGTAACCATGGCAATGGAAATTAAAATGATCATGAGTTATTATTTGTATGTAAGACAGATAAGAATTTTAAAATTCTGATCAAATAAATCATTGGTAAAGATTTGGACAACTTGAAACTTATACATTCCTGGAAGATTGTATAAATTGGTTAAACTATTTTCAAGTTATTGTTAACTTATATTGTATATTTTAAATTTGAGGATGCACATTCTCCACAACCCAGCAAATCCACTACTAGGTATAAACCCTAGGAAAACTGTAGTCTACTTTTGTAGGAGACATGTACTGTATTGTTCTTTGCAGCATTGTTTGCAACACTGAAAATTATAAATAACCTAATTATCCATTACCTGGGAATGAATAAACCTTTCTTATAATGTGTTACTGCACGTTAGTTTAAATCAACGTTTCTCAACCAGAGTAGATTTTGCCTTCCAAGAGATATTTGGCAATGTCTAGAGACTCTGGTTGTCACAGTTGGGGGTGAATGATGCTCCATTGCTATGGTTATCAGATAGGTTGAGCATCTTTTCAGGGGATAGAGGCTAGGCATGTGGCTAAGCATCCTACAGTGTGCATTGCAGACCCTCAAAATTAAGAATTATCCAGCCAAAACATTAGTCCAAGGCTGAGAAGCTCTGGCTTAAATGAATTAACTAGATTTACATGTATAAATGGCTATATCACAGAAGTATAACATTAGATATTAGATTAATGGAAAAATCAGTAAATATTATGTGTAAATTTCTAAAACAAATCAATACTCATTTCATTTATAACATGTGTCTGTTGTAAATTTTAAAAACATGATTGAAATGATACACTTTGATGTTATAAGTGGTTCACTTTGGTCAAGGTGGAAAAGTAAAAGAATGTTAATGGCATTTAGCTTTTTCTTTCTTTGAAAAATGGATCCAGACAAAATATGACAACATATCTACTTTTATTAAATATGGGTTCTGAGTATTGGAATATTATTAAAAATATCCTGCATATTTTCCATTTTTGAAATCTTTCTAATACTATTTCTATTGTTCAAAGGTAAACATCTACTCCTTTAATTCATGAGATAATTAGGGGAAAAAGCAATTCTAAAAAAGACTAGGGAAAAGAAATAGATTTAAATGGAAGTAAAAGAATCAGGACAAAATAACTTTTCAACATTTAAACAGTAAAGTCATTAAATAAATCCAAGATACACTTTTTGGGGAAAAAAAATGTAAATAAAAGAGAGAAAGCTCTGTTAAACTTAATCAAGAGAAAAGGAGAAAAGGTAAATTAACATTAGCTATAAAAAGAGAGTATAAGAGCAACATAGTAGAGTGAGATTATGGCAATAAAAACATGCACCACCAAAATAAAAGGGCACAGAAATTGGACAAGTAAAAAAGGAAACAAATTATGCTATAACATAAGCTCAAGGATGGCTCAAGGAAAACGTAAAAAAGAATCTATAGAACTCATACAATAAATAACTGAAAAATGCATACTCAAACAATGAAATATCATGCAGTCACTTAAAATAATGTTATATTGGTTAAGTGAATACTTCTTTCAATATGAAAAATAGAATACAGAGCAAGATCCTAAGTATATAAAATATTTGTAAGCAAAGAATTATAAAGCAATTATACTTAAATACTAACTATATGTATATATACTAACTATATATAGGACCATAAGTATTTCTTCCTTTTGCTCTTTTATAAGTTTTTATGCTTCAACTATTTTACTACATTTCAGAATTTGTTTCTAAAAGCTTTAATATCAATTCTGCATACGCAACCTGAAGTCTTACTATCAGTTTATTGTTAACATTAATTCTATTCTAAATAGTATGAAATTATTAAACTAAGAATGTTTATTACTAACTATATGGGGGAAACTTGTAGGAATCAAATTCATCAAGTCTGATTCAGATGCTCACCTGTGAAAATGATGGGTACACTCAAACACCAAAATTAGCAACAAAATATGTGACATGCTTCCTGAAAAACATGATCGATCTAAGTAATGAAAAGTTCATCTTCCAGGACACAGAATTGCTGGAATTGAGCAGGAAACAGTCACTTGGGCTCTGTGATACAAGCTGTAAAACCATGTCATTGAACCTAGGATGCCTACTCAGTGACTCAGCCAGCTGTAAGGAACCCTGTTATCACAGCTGGAGATCATGGAGTAATGACCAGCAATGCTGCAGAAACTATCTTCAGGCAACAGGAAACTGATTACTTGGAAGGAATATATTCATGGATTCAAAATCAGTCAATCACTTGGTCCCCTTAATTTCTATGGTCCAACTTTATCTTGATTCTTTTCTCTTATCATCAAACCATATTAGTATTCCCCCTCCAATGAAAAGCAAATCCTTCCTCCTCTCCTATCTTTTTCTTTCCTCTCCTCCCCTCCCCTTCTTAAACCTGTGGGGGATTGACTCATGTCCCCCACAAGATATATTCAAGTCCTAACCTCTGGTCCTGTGGGTGTAGAATTATTTGTAAACCAGACCTTCAAAGGCACCAATAAAATGAGAGCAAACTGAATCAAGATAGGTCTTAAACCAATATGATGAAAATCCTTAGAAACAGAGGAAATTCGGATGATCGTGGTCAGTCAGGAGAAGCCACAGGAGGAGAAAAAAGATCCACATGGAGATTGAGTTTTGGATTGCCAGCAAGCCACCACGAGAACATTACAGACTTTGGAGAAAGCTTGATCCTGCTGACCCCTATTCTTGGACTTCTAGCCTCCAAACCTCTGAGACAATAAATTCCCATTGTTGTAAGTCAACTAGACTGTGGAGTTGTCATGCAGCTCTGGCAAACTAAAAGGAACACTCCTATTTCCTCTAATTGTTGAGACAATTGTTTCAAGGCTGGTAAATATTTGCTGAGCATTTACAATGTTCTTGACACTGTTCTAAGTACTTTAAATGCACTATCAATTCTGATCTCTCTTTTAACCATCTGAACAATCTTATGAGGAAAGTACAATGATTTCTTCCCTTTTAAATGAAGAATATTAGGTGTACAGAGATTTATTTACTTGTCTAGTGGTGCATATAAGTGATACAGTTAGAATTTAACTAAAATGAAAAACTATGGAGAGGAAATCTGCTTATGGGGAATATGTGATTTGTTTCTACCTGATTTCATGATTCTGATGTTCAAGGTATTAATTTTAGTAGATTTTCTACTTAGAAAAAAATGTTGCAGAATGTTATAATTTTACAGCACAAATCTGAAGTCAATATTCAAGGCCCTTAGCTGATCTGACAGGGTATCTTCAGTTTATAACTGATTCTGATATATTCATCTCTCATATCTACCATAGATATAGTTACAGTTCTCACAATCATCACAGGAGTTTAGAGTTAGTATGTCGAGCCCACAATCTGCTGAGTCAAATAAAGATAACTACAGGGTGTGATATCAGCTGCTTATTTTTCTTAAGTTATACATTTTCATTTACCCTTTCAAACTTGCAGGAGTTATCCATTTTCTGAAATCCAGCTTCCAAATGCCTAATTTGATCTAAAAGGTGACAGGCAAAAAGACACAGAAAAGAGACAATTTCTATCCATAGGCCATTTTTCTTCTGCGGAATTTGGAACTGTATGTCTTTTTCACTTTTTGTATTTGTATCATATTGAGGTTGAAATTTGCATTTGGCTAATGACTAATGAGATTGAGCACTTCTCCTATAGTTATTGACATTTAAAGATGTCCTTTTAGAAAATATCTGTTATAAACTTTTTTCCATTGAATTGCTTGACTTACTGATTTACAGTAATTATTAAATATTGTGGATATGATACCTATATTACAGGTATGACAAATATTTCAAACATCTGAAGCTTGCCCATTCTGTAGCTTGCATGAAAATATTTAATTTTGTTGTCATCCAAGTTACAATATCATTTTCTACCTGCTTAGTTCTTTTTATGTCTTGTTTTTTTAAATAGCACTCAAAGTTATCCTTCCAAATGTGTTATTATTTTACTTTTTACATTTTGATCTACAATCCATATGAAATTGATTGGTATGTATGGTATAAAAGCAGGTCAAAATTTCTTTTACTCTGTATATTTACTGAGCTTACCCAACAAAATTTTTTTAAAAGATCATCTTTTCCCACAGGACTGCAACGTCACCTTTGTAATAAATCAGGTGATTATATATGTGTATTTGTTTTTAGACTCTCACTTTGGTTTCAGTGGTGGTGAAGGAAAGTGTCAACTCAGCAGGCAGTGGTTGCTCAACACTGTACACTCCCAAGAAAGGCCTGTCTTAGGACTGGCCCTTGCCTGGCTCCTGGGAGATGAGCTCTGAGTCCTTGGAGAATTCCACTTGACATGAATGGTTTTTCATGCCTGAGACCTTGGGCCACGAGGTACCAGTTTGATAAGATTGTTGGTGCTAACAATGTGATTTACAGTGAATGCCTATGTTTGCTCTGGGGTCTAGAGTGAGTAGCTGAGGTCAGTTGTGCAAGTGCTGCATTCTTACATGACCTCCAATGAAAACCTTGAGCCCAAGGCTTGAGTGAGCTTCCAGGATCAACAACACTTCCCATAAACTGTCATGCATTGTTGCTAGGGGAATTACATGTGCCCATGTGACTTTACTGAGATGGAGCACCTGAAAACTGTACCTAGGTTCTGTAGCTTCCACCATGTTCCTTTTCCCTTTATTACTTCGTTTCACTTTAATAAACTGTGCCTGTGACTATAACAGCTTTTTCCCAGTCCTGTTAGAACTTCCAGTCAATCACCAAACCTGAGGGTGGCAATAGGGACTTCAGACACAGCGGTCTGTCTATTCATCACTGTGTCACCAACACTACAATATCTTATTTACAATAACCTTGAAAATGCAGCTGGATATCTTTATCAATATAGGCCCTTAAATTTGTCCATCTTGAAGATTGCCTTGGCTTTTCTTTTCTTTGAATTTCCACATAGATTTTAGAATCAACCCATCAATTTCCACAAAAATACCTTGCATTAATTCCATACATTAGTTTGGGGAGAATTGGCATTGTTACAGTGCTATGTTTTCCAGTCTAGAAATGTATACAATAGGGATAGTTGTATAATCCTATAAAGGCAGTCCTTTCTCTGCCCAGCGTGTAGAAACAGAATTGTGTTTATTTACGTCTTAAATTCTCTTGTTTACACAACAACTTACAGTTGTTTGTGTAGAGTTCTTACGCATTCTTCATAATCGTGTTTAATGGGTTGGTAATTATAGTGTAATACTGTCATTTTCAAGTTTTATTTTCTAATTTTCTACTGATAACTATATATTGACTATTTAATCCATCAATCTTGCTATTTGTCTTTCATTTAAAATAGTTTCTCTTTAGATATTTAATGATTTCAATGTACATAAGCATGGCATCTGAAAATAATAACAGTTTTTTTCTTTATCTGTCCTTTTTGCTATGGACTCTAGTACAAAATTGTAAAGAAGTAACAATAGCAGTTATCCTTGTCTCATTCCTGATCCTTTAGGAAAAGTTGCTAACAATTCACTAGTTGATATAATGTTTTCTGTTGGATTTTGATAGGTATTCATTAGAAGTTTAAAGAAATTTATTTTTTCCTTAGTTTACTATGGTTTTTAAAATCATGAATGGTACTGTTTTATTAATTTTTCTTTTATTCTGTTAATATAAAGAATCACATTCATTAATACTCAAATGTTAACCCTACTTTATATTCCTTTGCTGAAATGTAATTTTTGCTGAATTTGATTTGTTAATATTTTGTTAAAGATTTGCATTGAAGATCATCGGAGCATGTTATTTTATGTCTGTTATTTTACTTTTACATAATGTTCTTCTTAGGCTTCTCTATCTAAATTATGCTGACCTCATAAAATTATTTGAAAAGTAACCTTTTCTTGTTGACTCTCTAATGAAGTTTGTGTAGTATTGGTGTTTGCTTTTTACTTGAATATTTTAAAGAACACATTGAAGAAGCTCTCTGGATCTAGATATTTATTCATTTGAAGGTTTTGAATATATATCCAATGTCTTTAATAGCTACTGCTATTCATTCAATATATTCAAATATATTCATTTCTGGTAAATTCTGTTTTTCTAGGAATTTGGCCATTTGTCTAAATGTTCAAGTGTTTTGAAACTAGATGTTCTTAAATCCTGTTATCATTTTAGCATAATGTAATTATATATCATATTATATTCCTGTGTGGTAGAGTAAATCATATCCCCCATAAGGACATGTTCAAGGCTTAATCCCCAGTCTTATAGGTGTGAACCCATTTGGAAATTTGGGGACTTAGAAGATGTTAGTTGAGGTATGAACAAGCTGAGTAAGGTAGTCCTTAGACTAAAGTAACTGAAACCCTTATAAGGAGATAATTGAGCAGAAGTCAGTAAAAGCCAGATAAGGAGAGAGAGATCACCATGTGATGGAGGCAGAGATTAAACCACAAGAAGAATGCCTCAGACACTGGAGAAAACATGACCTGCTAATACCTTCATGTTAGATGTCTAGCCTTGAAAACTGTGAAACAATAAATTCCTGTTGTTTAAGCCAACCAGTGTGTGGTATTTGTCATGACAGCCCTACCAAACTAAGACATCCTGATTTTTAATATATGTCTTTTCTCTTTTTATTTCTGATCATTACATGTAAAACATTATGAATTATATTAATTTTTCCAAAGAGCCAGCTTTTGAGTCCATTCATTTTCTTTATTATTTGTGATTGTTGATACCTTCTTTATTATTAGATTGTTAGATAACCATTGATTTATTATTATTTTAGTGTTTACCTCTTGGATTGCAGTATACATCTTTTCTTATTAGATTATAACAAAATTTTATATATAGGATTATAACATAAATTAATACTTTTACCATTTTTCAGGTCATGCTAGGAATTCAAACATTTTATATAGCCCTTTGTACTTTTTGTGTTAAGTTGAAATGAATTTTAATTTTAGATACATTTTTGAATATACACCCCATACTTTTATATTTTTAAGCAGTCAATATTAACTTATATTTACCCACAGATTTATCCTACCTTGCTCTTAATTGTTTCTCACAATTCCCTTTTTCTGTCTGGAAAATCAACTCCCTTATCACTGAAAAATTCCTTTAGGTTTATTTGTTTTTGCAGATAAGCTGATATATTCTCTCAGCTTTTGATATCTTGAAATGATCTTATTTTCCTTTCAGTTTAAAAAGGTGTATTTCACTGATTATATATTCTAAGTTATCAGTTATTTTCTTTCAGAATTTGAAAATTATCAATCCATAGTCTTCTGACTCTCATCCTTTCTGATAAGAAGTAAAGTGACTATCTCATGTTTGCTCCATTGACAATAATGTCCCTTCATTCTGCATTCTGGATGCTCACAAGATTTTATTTTCATCTTTAATCTGCAGCAGTTTTATTATAAGTCCTTTGTACTTAATTTGCTTTTTAAAAAATTTATTGAAATATATTACTCATACATAAACATACATAAACAATAAATGTATAATAGTTGTGGACTTACAAAACAAACATATATAATATCAAACAAACCTATACAACGTCTCACCCTACCACCAATAACTTACATTGTTTTTAAACCTTTTGAACTAATGATTAAAGAGCATTGTCAAAATATTACTACTAGGGAAGCAGATTTGACTCAATGGGTAGGGCGTCTGCCTACCACATGGAAGGTCCAAGATTCAAACCCAGGGCCTCCTAACGTGTGTGATGAGCTGGCGCATGTGCAATGATGATGTGCACAAGGAGTGCCATGCCACGCAGGGGTGTCCCTGGCATAGGGAAGTCCCACATACAAGGAGTCCACCCCTCATTGAGCCGCCCAGTCTAAAAAAAAAAAAAAAAGGGGAGCCTGCCCAGGAATGGCGCAGCACACACGGAGAGCTGACGCCGCAAGATGACACAACAAAAAGAAACACAGGTTCCCGGTGCTGCTGACAAGAATACAAGCGGACACAGAAAAACACACAGTGAATGGACACAGAGAGCAGACAACTGGGGGGGGGGGGGCGGGGAGGAGAAATAAATAAAAAATAAAATCTTTTAAAATATATATATATATTAGTACTAAACAAAGTATTTTCCCCTAACCAATCTGATTATTATTTTTTATATCATTTATATATGAACATACATAAACAATTAAGTGTATAGTAAAAGTTGTGAACTTACAAAGCAAACATGCATAACATCATACAGGGGTTCCATACATCAACCATCCACCAACACCTTGCATTGTCATGAGACGTTTGTCACAAACTGTGAAAGAATATTGTCAAAATCTCACTACTAATCATAGTTCTTATCTTACATTTGGTGTGTTTTTCCCCCAACCCACCCTATTATTATTTTAAATATATTTTTTTATGACAGAAGTTGTAGACTTATAAAACAACCATGCACATATGCAGAATTCCCAAACAACATCTCTCCATCAACACACCACAATGTGGTGTGCCATTTGCTACAGATAAAATTATATCATCTGATCATTGCCATGTCCATAGTGTACATTTGGCTCACATTTTCCATAGTGCCTCAGTATTAACACAGGACATCTTTTGCATAGATGCAAGAATATTATATTGTTCCTACTAATCACAGTCCATAGGTCACTCCAGCTGTATTTTTCCCATGCTCTCCACATTCCCAACACCCTACAATAGTGATGATATACATTTATTCTGGCTAACAAAGGACACTCTTGCATCTACCATCAACCACAATTCTCACCCACCTCTTGGTTTACTGTGCTATCCAGTTCCTAGATTATTCTCAAGCATTCTGATAATTGACATTTACATAACTAGACTACCATTTTCAGTCACATCCCCATTTATAAACTAGCTGTTACTCACTGTGTGTTACCATCCACTCTATACATTTCCGCAATTTTACAGTAAAGCTATTTAAAACTTCTGCACACATTAAACATCAGTAGTCCACTCAGTCCTTCTCTTACCTCCTTTAAGAATCCACCATCTACCACCAGGTCTTGAAGATATTTTCCAATAATTTCTTCTAGAAGTTTTATGGTTCTTGATTTTTAGTTTTTCTATCCATTTTGAGTTAGATTTTGGATAAGGAGTGAGATAGGGGTCCTCTTTCATTCTTTGAGCTATGGATGTCCAATTCTTTCAGCACCATTTGTTGAATAGGATTGTTCTGCTCGAGCTGTGTGTGTTTGACAGGCTAGTCAAAAATCACTTGACCATACCTGTGACTGTCTGTTTCTGAATCATAAATTTGGTTCCATTGGTCTATTGTGTCTGTCTTTAGGCCAGTACTATGTTGTTTTTGCCACTATAGGTAGGTATTATGATTTAAAGTCTGGAGATGAGGGTTCAGTTTTCCTTTTTATGATGTTTCTGGCTATTCAGGACTCCTATCCTTTCCAAATAAATTTAATGATTGTGTTTGCAATTTTTTCTTTAATGCTGGTGTTATTTTTATTGGGATTGCATTAAATCTGTGTATCAATCTGAGTAGAATTGACATCTTATTGATATTTAGTCTTCCAATCCATGGGCATGGAATGTTCTTCCATTTATTTAAGGCTTTTTAAATTTGTTTTAACATCAAGTTGCAGTTTTCTGAATACAAGTGCTTTACATCCTTGGTTAAGTTTATTCCTGACTATTTGAGTTTTATCTGTCACATTATTTTCACCACTCTTTTGACACTTTTGGTATAATCTTCATTTCCAGACTCTCTTACAGGCTCCTCTCTCCTGTATTTTCTTTTCAGACTCTAGCACACCCTTTATTATTTCCTGAAATTCTGATGTCTTGCTTAGAAATTCTCTCCGTTTCTGTTTCTCTGTGAATATTCTAATTTTGCCCTCATTTTTGAAAGACGGTCTTACTGGATATAAGATTCTTGGCTGGAAGTTTTTCTCTTGTAGTATCTTAAATATATCAGACCACTGTTTTCTTGAATCCATGGTTTCTGGTGAGAAATCAGCACTTAATCTTATTGGAAATCCCTTATATGTTATGCATTGCTCTTCTCTTGCTGCTCTCAGAATTCTCTCTTTTTCTTTGGCCTTTGACATTCTTATGAGTATGTATGTGTCTTGGAGTTGGTCTATTTGGATTTTTTCAGATGGGAGTACATTGTGCTTCTTGGAAAGGGATATCTTTGTCCTTCAATAGGGTTGGGAAATTTTCTACCATTATCTTTAAATATTCCTTCTGCCCTTTTCCCTTCTCTTCTCCTAGTGGGACACCCAGGACACATGTTTGCACAACTTTTGCTGTCATTTAGTTCCCTGAGACCTTGTTCAATTTTTTCCATTCTTTTCTTCATCTGTTCTTTTGTATGTTCACTTTCAGAGGTCATTTCTTCAAGCTCACCAATCCTTTCTTCTGCCTCCTCAAATCTGCTATTATATGATTCCAATTTTTTTAAAATTTCATTGATTGCACCTTTCATTCCCATAAGATCTGCTATTTTTCTATGTATGCTTTCAAATTCTTCTTTGTGCTCATCCAATGTCTTCTTAATATCCTTAATCTCTTTAGCCATCTTATTGAATTTATTAAGGAGATCTGTTTGAACATCTATAATTAGTTGTCTCAATTCCTTTATGTCATCTGGAGGCTTATCTTGTTCCTTTAACTGGGCCATATCTTCCTGTTTCTAGGTGTGGGATTGTAATATTTTGTTGGTGTCTTCGCATCTGACTTACCAGAGCATTTTTTCTGGGTGCAGTTTTTCTCTCTAGTTTAGGGCTTCCTATCATTTCTCCCTTGCTGGTTATGCTGTAGGAGCTAAGCATGTACTTGGTGCTGTAAGCTTTTTCCAACTTTCTCTTTTGCCAGGAGTAGGGACAGAGTCACAGCTATGTGGAATAATCCATGTGCAGGCCTAGACTGTAGTTGCCCAGAGAGACTGATGAAGCTTCACATCCCTTTCTTCCCTACCTGGGGCAGGGATGGAGCTGCAGGTGTGGGCAGCAATCTATGCAGACTTCTGATTTTCAGTCTATGCCAGCCAAAGTTCCCTGCATTTACTGTATAGGTACTGCATTTACTGTATAGGTAGGGCTCCTTATCCTCTTGCCTGCCAGAGGCATGGCTGAAGCCTAGGCAGGCTGCAGGCTGATCTGTGTTAAAGAAACTGTCAGCCTGGCTTCCCTTCAGGCTGGGGGTGGAGTCAGAATGGTGGCAACTGGCCTCTTTCTGACTTGGGCTGGTTCTCACCCCAGCTGTTCCCAGGGTTATCTCTTAGCCAGCCAAGTCTCCCAATCAGTAGCTGAAATTGGCAGCCAACCATCTCCTCCCCCCCTGTTTCTGGGAAATCGAGCTTCCAATTCCCATCACAGAACAGCTCCTGGGGCGGCTTGTGCGGCCAGAGTAGGATAATCACTGGCCTCTGTGGTTTGGCTGGTAATTTCCCAGAGAAGCTGGCGCAGGTCCCCGCAGCTTCCTCCCTCCTTGAGGCGGCACTAGGGCCTAGGCTAGAGCAGCAATATGATCTCAATGGGAAGAAGCTGGTCCCCACCAGCACCAGGATTCTCAGTCCACCCTACTTCCCCTCATGCCAGGCGTGGAGTTAAGATGGCGGCTCCTGGCCTCTTTCTGATCTGGACATGCTCAATCCTTAGCTGTTCTCAGAATCATACTGTAGCCCATTGAATTTCCTTATCATAGCTGAAATTGGTGCCCAACTGTCTCTTCCTCCCCCATTTTGGGGAAGTGAAGCTTTCAATTCCAACCATGGAACAGCTCCCAAGGCAGCTTGTGCCTCCAGTGGAGGATGGACACCGGCTTCCATGGCATGGAGCGCTCTACTTGCAAGTCTTCTCTGCTGATGGGCAGTCTCCTCCTTACACTCTCCCAAGGACATTGCAGGATGCTCTTCTGGCCTCCTGGAGCCCCAAACAGGTGCTTCAGCTAGCTCCAGAGAGCTCTGGGTGTTTGCCTACTGCCCTATAGCAGGAGCTGATTCTGGGAGTTCCTTACTCAGTCGCCATCTTGCTGGTTCTATCCTTAATTTGCTTTTATTATTAAGTCCTTTGTACTTAATTAGCTTTTGATTCCCAACTATTCTTGAATCAATGACTTGATATCTTTTATAGTTTGGGGGAAATTCTTTTCCAGTATCTCTTCAAATATTATTTCTTCTCCATCATCTCTCTTCTCTCCTTCTAAGGTTACAAATAAACAAATATGGGACCTTTACATATTGCCCATATGTCTTTTGGACTCTTTTGTATATTTCATCATTTTTGCTCTCCTTCCTTCAGTAATGATAATTTCTACCTATTGTCCAGCTCATTAACCCTCTTTTCTGCTTTGTCTTATCTGCTCCTAAACCTGTGTATTAAGTTTTTATTTTCAACTATCGCATTTCTCACTTTGTGATTTTTCCATGTGACATTTCCCTAGACTCTAGTTTTCTTAATTACATTTATTTTAAAGATCCCATCTGATAATTCTAATATGTGCATTATCTCTGCATCTATTTCTGTTGTTGCTTTAACATTAGTCCTTTTCATAAAAAACATGTACATCAATATTTACAGACGCTTTATTTGTTAACACCAAAAAGTAGAAAAAAAGCCAATGTCTACCAATGGTGAATGGATAAACAAACTAAGTACCTCCAAATAATGCCATACTATTCAGCAAAAAAAGAAGAATGAACTATTGTTTTACACAGGAATGACTATCAAATTAATTTTTCTAGGTGAAAAAAGTCTTACCCAAACTCTAAATAGTATATGATTCTACTTATATGGCATTCTGGAATAGACAAAACTATAGGAATATAAAACTAATCAGTGGTTATCAGGAGTATGAGGTAGGGACAGTGACAAACTACAAAGAGGAAGCAGAAAGAAATTTTGGGGGTGTATCTTGACTGGTGAAGGGTAATAACTGAGTCTAAGTATTTGTCAAAGCCCATAGAATAGTATGTCATAAAAAGTGAATTTCACAGTAGGAAAAAAAAATTTAAACATCAAACAGTAAGTAGGAAGAATTCACAAAGGAACACAAAATTTAACTCATGAAACTAACTATTGTAAATGATTACTATTACAGTACTTAAAGGGGTGGGTATTAAATAACTAACCTAAGTCACTTTGAGAAACATTATTTTGTCTTTATATTATAATGCCAATAAAAAGAAGTACATAAAAACATTACATCCTAGTTACACACTTATTTTTCATAGAAGTAGGGTTAGCAATTCTAAAACAACTTTATGTGTATTGTAAGGTTGAACAGGTAAGTAAATATATTGCAAATAATGAAAGCCAAGTTTTTTACTGCCATAGAAAGAAATTATAAATAAGTAAAGAATGAACTATTATCCATGTGGTGCAGCAGTGCTCCAAAATGTATTCACCAAATGCAGTGAATGTACCACAGTGATGAAAGAGGTTCTTAATGTGGGAGGAGTGGGGTGTGGGGGGGGGTATATGGTAACCTCTTATATTTTTTAATGTAACATTTGTTGTGATCTATGTATCTTCAAAAAAATACAATTAAAAAAATGATGGGGTTGGGGAGTGGGGAGTGGGGTATATGGGAACCTCTAATGTTTTTTAATGTAAAGTTTTGTGTGATCTATTAACTTTAAAAAAAGATAATTAAAAAATTTAATTTAATTTTTAAAAAAAAGAATGAGCCATGTGTTGATGGATTGAAATTGCAGGTATCATTATAAACTCATGGCTTTAAATATATAAACAAATAGATAAAGAAATAAATATAAATGCATATATAGGTATGCATGGCTTAATATACATACATTTATTTAGTCCCAGTTTCTGCCCACCAAAGTGACATAGACATAATAACACTTCAATAGCAATGGAATGTTGAGCACTGAAATCTTGGTTTCTGATACTATCTCACAATAAAAAGAACCAGATCTCCTTGGAGATGTGGTTGTTTCTCAGGCTGGATCAGGACAATATAGGATGAGCCTGGAGCAGCTTGTGGAGCCAGAAAATAATGACATGTCCAAAAAGAAAAGATGTTGGATATGTTAACAAGTCACAAACTCCAAACTGAAGGAGTTCCCAATAGTCAAAGCTGGAACAATTTGAGCAACAAAATTAATAATGATAGTATTTGGTTATAGCCCAAAAAACAAAAGTCCATGAGTCAATCGTGATTAAAAAATAATTCATTGAAAAAATAAATGAATAAAAAGGAAAGAAAGGGGAAACGGACTTGGCCCAGTGGTTAGGGCGTCCGTCTACCACATGGGAGGTCCGCAGTTCAAACCCCAGGCCTCCTTGACCCGTGTGGAGCTGGCCCATGCTCAGTGCTGATGCGCGCAAGGAGTGTCGTGCCACGCAGGGGTGTCCCCCGCGTAGGGGAGCCCCACGTGCAAGGAGTGCACCCCATAAGGAGAGCCACCCAGCGCAACAGAAAGTGCAGCCTGCCCAGGAATGGCGCCACCCACACTTCCCATGCCGCTGACAACAACAAAAGCGGACAAAGAAACAAGAAGCAGCAAACAGACACAGAGAACAGACAACCAGGGGAGGGGGGGGGGAATTAAATAAATAAATAAATCTTTAAAAAAAAAAAAGGAAAGAAAGAAAGCAGAAAAAGGACAAATCTTTCTTATAGTAGAATTCTCAAATCCTAAATGTGAAAGGAATGAAGGATGAGAAAGTCCCCATCAGAATACCACAGAAAAAAATGTTACAGGAAAGCTCTATTGGTGGATGGTTACTTTACAGTGAAGAAACCTGACAGACTCCACTTTAATCAAGTAAACAAGTAGCATCACCATTAAAAAGATGTATTGACATCATCCATTCCTTCTAGGATACACTGAGAAAGAAATATATATATATAGTATTCTTGTTCAGAAAGCATCATCACAACCTAACCATGGGAAACATGAGACAAACAACAATTAAGGGAAATTCTGCAAAACAATTTACCAGTTGTATTAGTCAGTGTTCTCTAGGAAAACAGAATCAACAAGAGATATCTGTCAATAGTATGAGATTTTGTCAGAGTCTCTCACACAGCCGTGGGGATGCACAAGTTCAGGTTCCACAGGCAGGCTGCAACCAGGGGCTCCAGTGCAAGTCCAGTGAAGGTTCTTGAAGAGTTCTGGGAGATGTTGGCTGTCCAAAGACAAGCTGGGAAATTCTCACTCAATCCTGGAATCACTACCCCTTCTAAGGCATTCAACTGATTGGATAAAGCATTACTCATTGCTGATGTTGATCTCCCTGACTGATGTAACTGTAATCAGCTATCTATGATTTACCACAGCAGTAAAGTCAATGGTGACTAAAGTCCATAAATGCCCTTGTATTACAGTTAGCCCAGTGCTTCCTTAAGCAAACAACTGCAGAATTACCTGGCCTAGTTGACACATTAGCCTAACCATCACACTAGTATTCTTCAAAAGTGTCTAGGTCATGAAAAATAAGGAGAGGCTCAGGAACCGATAAGGATCAGAGAAGATAAGGAGATTTGACAACAAAATGCAATGTGAGATCTAGGGTTGGATCCTGAAAGAGAAAAAGGAAATTAGTGGGAATCCACAGCTGAAATCTGAATTAAGATGGTAGTTTAGTTAATAATATGGATCAGTTTTAATTTCTTGATTTTGGTGATTGTATCAGTTGCACATAATATTAACACTAAGCCGAACTGGATGAGGAATATATAGGAATCTATTTTTCAATATTTCTATGTCTAAAATTATTTAAAAGTAAAAGCTAGTAAATAAAATCCAAATGATACTTTTTTTTAACCCTCCCAAACACTTCAGAATCATGCCTAACTTTTCTTTTGATTAGTTTAAAATGTCATTTTTTAAATATGTAAATAGTTTTTTGTTGTTCATGATGCTTTCCTGGAGCATCTCACAGTTTATCTCTTTTCCTCTAAAAATAGCAATAGTTCTACATATCCCCAAATTTATCCAGAATTTCTACTTATCAATTGTTCAGAAACTCATTTTTCCCTTTTGTAGAGAAACAAGAATGTACAGACTGCAGCAGAATGTCTAGGCCCATGGCTCAACCAACATCACTTGTAATTAACCTGATTTTTCTTTCTAGGAGAAACAAGTTCTATTTCTTCTGATAGTTTTAAATATCAGGAAAATGTCTCTATGTGATTCTTTTTTCATTCATGTAACTTTTAATATGAAATTTCATGCTTTTCTTCATTTTTTGAACAGTGTCATCAAATATTTAGTTAATGCTTTACTCTCCTTTGAATTCTCAATTCACTCTTTCTAAATGATAGAAAGTCTGAAGTCTGGGAATGATTCTCCATTTATGTCATCTTTTCTTGCATAGTCATGTTTCTGCACTATTCACTCATTTGTTCATTTATTCAACACACAAGCATGCACATACATATATATATAGAGAGAGAAAGAGAGTGTTTTTATAATTTCCAGGCCCTGTTTTAGGAACATAGCAACAAAAAATTTGATAAAAATAACTCTATCCTCATAGAAGTTACATTGTAACAATCTTAATCCTATACACTGTGAGTTTTATATAATTTCATCTTCTAATCACTGAGTTAAATTTATTTTTTTGTCAATCAGGCACTGAGTTAAATTCATTTTATTTTGCAATCACCATTTGGCTTCTATTAACTTTTTCTCATTCCTTGATATTCCTTTTTAGTTATATGCTGTCCTTTTTCTTTATTAAAATGCTTCTTAGACCCCCTTATTTCCTGAATAATCTATTTTCCCTTTAGAGTTGTTCTTTATATTCTGGTCATCTTACTTCCAAATGATTATTTTCCTTCTTTCTAGTGATTCTTGATTATCTGCTTATAGAATTAATGAAGCACAGCATTTTTATTCAAGAAAATGGATATGGTTTTCCTCCTCTGGTGCTGTGTGGATTGAGGATGGTCCCTGACTGGCTTCCCCTGTGGAAGGTCATCTGTGGGTACATGTGCCTAGAGCCCAGTGTCATACTGAGCTCCATGAGGCTAAATCTGATTCTACCAGGGAGTCTAATGATAGGGAGGTGGGAATGGTGGGGAGGGGTGGGATGTGGAAGCTAACTGAATTAACCAATCCACAGAAAGTCCTTCAGTTAATGTTCACTTTTAGCTCTTCTGATTCCTGGACTGATACTCTTAGCTAGGATTTTGCTTGAAAGAGTTAACTGTCACTTCTGCTATGGGTTCTGGTTTTTGCTTCTCAGTTTTGCTAATAAACCTACTTTAATTCCCTTTCTTCCACAAACTTATTATAACTGCTCCAATGATTGCTTCCTCCCAATTGCTTTGCTATTGTGGGTTCATTCTCTCTTTTTTTTTTTTTTTTTTCATATTTCTATAAAGTCTTTCCAAGGGGTCACAGAGTGGAGAAGACTGTGAAGTCACACCACTATATTTAATAGGAAGCTTTCAACTATGCATTTAAATCCAATCCCCAACTGCTTCATGTATTTACTCCATGCAAGGTACTAGAGGTTAAAAAATAAATAATATAATTAAATTGCTTATAGTTCATTGTGAGAACACAACATATCTAGAGCTTTCATGTAAAGAAAATTATTAAAAATACAAAGCATTGGGAAATGGATGCGGCTCAAGCAGCTGGGCTCCTGCCTACCACAAGGGAGGTCCCTGGTTTGGTTTCCAGTGCCTCGTAAAGAAGATGAGCAAGACAGTGGGCTGCTGCAATGGGCTGGGACTGCAAGTAATCAACAAGATGATGCAGTGAGATGATGCAACCAAGAGACAATGCGAGGAAATACAATGAGAGACACAACAAAACAGGGAGCAGAGGTGGCTCAAGCAGTTAGGCGCCTCCCTCCCCCGGGAGGCCCTGGGTTCACTTCCCATGCCTCCTTAAAAAGAAGAAAAGCAGATAGTGAGTGCAAACAATGGGGGGGGATAAATTAAAATTTTAAAAATCTTTAAACTATATATAAAAAGCATTAAGAAAATAAATCATATAAATCAAACATAAATTATCAACAGTAAAATGTGAAAATGTGGAGGTGACCAGGAAAGATTACTTTAAAATCTTCTTTGCTATAATGTATTTTCTTTTCTTTAGAAATTATTACTATGCCTTTTTCACAATTAAAAATATCTAATTCACCATATGACAAATATGTTTATCATAAATGTTGAGACAATTACTATTTCTCAGTCTAGGTTATGATATGTAATATAAAGATAATTTTAATATAATGGAAAAAATATGTGACTGTTAAAAGGCTAACAAAAACTGGCTCTGAATCCTGAATATGATTCTTCTTATATTAGTAACTTTATGCAAGTTATTTAAATTCTCTGTTCTTACCTATAAAATGAATGTGTTTATAATTATCTCATGTATTTATTGTGAAACATAAAAAAGATAATAAATCAAATCCCTTTGTAAATTATAAAAAGATATAAATATTATTTTAATGTATTAAAAATATTCTTCATATATAATTGACAGCCCCATATAAAAATTGATATCTCTTAAAATGAAATTAGCCATTTTGTGACCTAAGAATATTTACTTCCATTTTGCTTTTTGTTAAACAAGCACTGGAAGTTTTATTATATGATCCGTTTTTTTTTACCCTGAAAAACCATCAGAGCTTAACTAAATTATGATAATAAATATTTAAAGTCAAACAGAATAAAAAAGTCAAACTTTAGTCAGTGTTCATACATTTAGATGATCATAGAAATAATACAAATTCTGAAATTATATTTGCTATGGTAACCACTTGCCCTTGTGGATCTTAGTTTGGCAGAGACTGCTGGAGGTCTGTCAAAGACAGGGAATTTTAATAAGGCTTCAAAAGCCATTAAATATTGGTTTTATCATAAGGAATTTTAAAAGACCTTTATAAGTTGTAGTAGAGTCTCTGGTCAAATGTTTAAGTCAATAACTAACGCCAATTCTGTGGAACTCAGTTTTTTAATGTGTTTCAGTGAGAAGTCACAAATCCCCATTAGTGAATAGATGATCTATTTTAAACTATGCTATTCTGAATCCATTTATCATACAAGTGTATTTTTAGATCTGAGATCCATCCTTCGATGGAATTTTGGAACCCTTCTCTTCGTAGTTTTTCTAATTAACCATCTTTTTTTTTTTAAGATTTATTTATTATTTATTTCTCTCCCCTGCCCCCTCCTCCCACCCCAGTTGTCTGTTCTCTGTGTCTATTTGCTGCATCTTCTTTGTCCGCTTCTGTTGTTGTCAGTGGCACGGGAATCTGTGTTTCTTTTTGTTGCGTCATCTTGTTGTGTCAGCTCTCCATGTGTGCGGCACCATTCCTGGGCAGGCTGCACTTTCTTTCACACTGGGCAGCTCTCCTTATGGGGTGCACTCCTTGCACATGGGGCTCCCCTACACAGGGGACACCCCTGTGTGTCACGGCACTCCTTGCGCTCATCAGCACTGTGCATGGGCCAGCTCCACAAGGGTCAAGGAGATCCAGGGTTTGAACCACGGATCTCCCATGTGGTAGATGGACACCCTAACCTCTGGGCCAAGTCCACCACCATCTAATTAACCATCTTTAAATAAAGAAGAACTTCTGCCATTTGCACTGCATAATTATTAAGTGAGAGATACTCATCATTCTAAAGGTCCTTAATTTATTGATGTATGAGTATTTTATTATTATGAGTATCAATATATCAAAGTTGACACAAAGACTGGGATTGGGATTTCAACAGCACCAGTAGAAACCACATACAAACATCTCTGAGCTAGCACAAGATTCACTCATTTATACATCTCAGCAAACTAAGTGGCAAATGAGAGAACAAGCAAGAAAAAGGGACAAAAGGTATGAACTCCCTGGTCCCAGGAAATGGTCAATCTCTCTGTCTTCTTCTACTGCTGCTCACTCACTCCTGGTCCATGTGTAGAGTGACCTCTGTTTGCAGATGACTTAACAAAGCCTTGCCTTCTTACTAATTTGCAGCAGTCTGCAGCCAGTTCAGCACATTCTGGAAAGAGTCAGGGAAACGACACTTGGTATAGGTTTAGTGGGCCAGGTTTCTCTGTTTGATAAAAGTTCTTGAGTATTTTGAGTACACCTTGCAATCTGCTGGTCCACAGTTGCACCACCCTGATTCTGATCAGTTAACTCATTAAATGGCTTATAAAACTTGCTTACATAACTGGCTCCATAAATTGCTTAGAAGTTGTAGAAATCTTTATAGTACACTCTAGAACCTTTCCCTAATTTCCTAAATATGTGCAGTACACCTTGTCTACAACTTTAAAATGACAACCTTTACGAGGTAAAGCATGTGCCCTAGCAAGGAGATATTTTTATTGGGAAAGCCAGTTATAAATAACAGTCTTATTTTCTACTCGCGTATGAAAATGTATGTGAGTACTTTTATATACAAGCTTCTCTTTAAGCATCACACAAATGTTCTCAAGTTACCCCCCCCACCACCACCCCTTTCTCCACACACACACTCCTGACTTCTTGCCTATTACAGGGGGCACTGGCTTGGCTATCTTCAACCTCTACTCTTCCTCTTTCCCTCAAGGAGAATCCTGGCTGGCCTAGCTGAGGCTTTGCTTGTTTGATTTAGCTCATTGACTGGATATTTGGAGAGTGAATATGATGAAGAGAAGGATGAGAGTCATAACAGTGGGAAGGAAAGCTTAAGAATGTTTTGGGGAAAGGTAGGAACAGGTTGAAGAAAGAACTCTGGGAAGTTATCTGGAGAACTAGGAAAGAAATGATTAGGGATTTTAAAAAGCATGCTTTGGAGCTATGCATCCTCTCCCAAAGGTGTTTGAGCAACACAAGTAAATAACTTGAATGGTTTTGAAAATTAATTTTGTCACATAATTCGTTTGCTTTTTTAAAAAATATTTTGAACATAACATCACCCTTTGACCTACATGAGTGATGTTATAGGCATTATTGTGGAAATTTATTCTCTCCTTGGGGTCTTCCAAAAATAGCCTCAAAGTGCCATTTGTCCAATGTACCTAGTATAATTGGTAGACCTAACTGGCTCTCCATGTCAATCCAGGGTCCTGAATAAACCATGTCTCCATGCTTTTTGCACTATTACCTTGTCAGAAAGACAGTAATTAGCAGCATGAAAGTATAAGTTCTGTCTTCTACACTAGCACAAATCTAGAAAGGCATATGCATGACAATTATTTTTAAAATTTTGCAGAAATATGATGTGAATATAATGGTTTTGGCCATAAGCAATAGATGATATAAAAATATTTCTTTATCTTTTGTAAAATAGCTCCTGATGACATAGTACATTGTATTGATTAATGTCCTTACTTAAAAACTTATTTTAAAGTGTATTTAAAATCTGACAGGGAAAATTACTTTTCAAATTTATTGTGAATATAAAATATGATCTGGTATATTTCCTTTTACTAGAGAATGAATATTCAGTAATGCCTACCTCCATTTTACTTTGATTATCAAGAGAAAAATAGTTAAAATTTAAGCTTAATTGCCTTAGCCTAATTTAAGCTATTTTACTGGTGTAATTGTTTTCTAATCTAAAATACATGTTTTAGACCCCACTCAAAGAGATTCTAATCTTCCAATTATTGCTTTATTTATTTTGAACTTTTGATTTATGCAGAAATTGGTAAGTAAATATGTATGTTTTAACTTTTAGAATATTTAGTAAAAGTATAAGAACAAAACATATTTCCTAACAGAGAGAAAAAAAAGGAATGATAAACAATATTACTCAACTGCGGCGGCTTGCTCGGTCGGTAGAGGTGGGGTCTGGCTGCGGACGAGGGGTCGGTCCAGCTCTGGACGAGGGGTCGGTCCCGCTTGGGACGAGGGGTCGGTCCGGCAGCAGACGAGGGATCGGTCTCATAAGGGGTTGCGCGGTTCGGCTGACGGGGTCGCCCAGCGAAGCTGGCGACGAAGGGGTCGCCCGGAGAAGCAGGCGACGGAGGGGTCGCCCGGAGAAGCAGGCGACGAACTGGGGACAAGGGAGGCCAGGCCCTTGTCGGGGGCTCTCAGGACTGGAGGGCGCGCACGGCAGAAGAACTACCGCGGAGACAAGGTAAACACGCAAGTCCACTTTATTGAGGGAGAGGCAACAGTTTTATAGGGGCTGGGGAGGCTGATTGGTCGAAGCCACGCCCTGTTCTGATTGGTTGCCGGCGAAAGGTCAGTGGGCAGTACTGGACGGGGGAGGGGTGGTGGTTAGGGATTGGCTGTCGCTGTTGCTGGGGGAAGGGGCAGGGTTTAGGGATTGGTGGCTGCTGTTGCTGGGGTGGAGGGCAGACTTGAGTTTCCCGCCCACGCCTGGCTGTTGCTGCTGTCGGGGGAGGGGAAAAGGGCAGACTGGAATTTTCCGCCCTGCGCCTGCGCAGGGAAAAAGAAGAAGAAGGGTGCCGCCCCACAGGCATCGTGTGGCGCCATCCGGGAGGAGGGGCGGCCGCGGAAGCATGGCTGCTGAGAAGGGGAGACCCGAGGGCACTCTGCGCCCATGCCGAGCTCCCTTCAGGGGTGGCGGTGAGTCCGACCAGCCACCCTATTATGGGGGCAGCGGCTTGGCCTGCCGCGGCTGCTCCCCCGCCAGGCCAGCAAACCACACTTCAGCCTGAGGGGTGACCGCACTCAACCAAAATAACAGAAATAAGAAAAATAGATCATATTGAATGGATAAAAAGCACAAAACCAGATAGTAAATATAAAGTAATAAATCAAAGTAATAAATTAAGAGAGCATAAATGTCGCAGTTACTAGATGAAGATCAGACTTTGCTTCTATCCAGGATGGAGGAACAGGGCTGAATTTAACCTCCCACTTGAAGCAACTGGGGGTGGGGGGGGGGAATAGGGAAAAAATATTTAATAGGGAAAAAATGGTTTTGAAAACATCAGACACCAGGCAACAACAAATGCCAGTGAACCCTGAGAGGCAGGCAACAACAGATTTGAACCTGAAGATTCTCCAAGTTTGCAATCTTGAGAGAGGTTCCTGGCCTTAAGACAATGGGGATACCCAGGTGCAGCCCCATGGACCCTGCAAGTTTTGATAACAAAGCCAAGAGCAGGGCAGCTAGCGTTTACTGAAGAGAGAGAGAACTCTGGGGAACAGAAGATGGACCTCCTCAAGTATTCACCCGAGTGTTGATGAGTGGAGTGTGAGAAAACTAGGAGAGGTTGGGGAAAGAATTGTTGGAAAGGAATGGAGGTAACAGTGAATGACTCCATTCCAAAGTATGAGGGGAGAAGATTTTTGAAAACGTTATTCAGTTTTGTATTGATTTTATTTATCTAAGTATGGATGCAAAAATCCAAAGCAAAATAATATCAAACCAAATCCAACAGTATAGGGGAACAATATAAACCAGAAAAATCATCACAGAAAATATAGAAAAATAACTGGTAAAATTCAACATGCATTCATGCTAGAAATTCTTAACAAATTAAACTTAGAAGGAAGATTCTTCACTGAAAAAAACAGTCACAAAATATTACAACAAACACATCATAAAGAGGACAATGTTAGAAATACTCTTTAAAGAGAGAAATAAGCAATTTCATTAAGTTTCTGGTTTATTCTTTTTGAGTTTCATTTTACAGAAATATGTATATTTTTTTAATGTTTCTTACACAAAAGGTGGCATTCAAATTATACTCTTTGCATTTTCATTTCCTAACTTAATATTTACTGGAAATCAATGGTTATTAGTTCATAGAACTTTCTCATTTTTTTATAGCTTCTTAGTACTCTATATTGTAGATGTAAAATAATTCATTCCTATGTATGATCATTTAGGTTGTTTCCAATATTTGTCAATTACAAATAATACTACCACATATTATCTCTGCATAAGTATTTTCATTTATTGGGATTTAACTTAAAGGTAAATTCTTAAAAATAGAACTATTAAGTCAAAATATAAATATACAGTCAGGTTTTCATTTGTTTGTTTATTTTTGGTTTTGGATTTTACCAGTGTCCCCTCCACAGCACTTGAAACATTTTACATTTCCACTAGCAGTGTATGAGAATATTTGGTTCCCCATAAAACTACCAACAGACTATACTGCCAAGTCCTTAAATTTTTGTCTATCTGATAAGTGAAAAATGACATCTCAGTGTTTTACTTTTCATTTCTAGTGTTAGGATTACAAACTATTATTATGATTGCAGTTGAAAATCTTTTCATATATTTAAGAAACATGTTGGTATTTTTTGCAAAATGTCTGTTTATGTTCTTTTCCCTAGTTTTTTAATTGGACATTTTGGTCATTTTTTTTAATTCTTTTTTTAAATTATTATTAGATATTTGATCTTTTTCTCTTGATTTTTAAGACTCTTCAGATATTGGGGATAAGAGTCATATAAACAAATACATTCTCCAAGTTTGTCATTTGTCTTTTTATCTTGCTTTGCTGTTTTTTATTTCTTATTATGCAAAAAGTTTTAATTTTATTTTGGTAGATTTATCGCTCTTTTGCTTTACTGAATCTGGATTTAGAATGACAGTGATACTTCTTATATCTAGGTTATAGTAATTCAACTATGTTTACTATTAATACTGGTTTGGTTTCATGTTTTATGTTTATAATCTGATCTATTTGGAATTTGTTCATGTATATAATGTTTACTATGGTAGGTTGATTTATGTACCCCAGAAAAAAAACATGTTCTTAATCTTATTCCTGAGGGTGTGAACCCACTGTAAATAAGATCTTTTGAAGATGTTATTTTCAGTTAGGGTGTGGCCAACTGAATAAAGACGGGGCTGAATCCTATTACTGCAGGCCTTTCCTCTTTAGAAAGCCAGGGAGAGGGGAAGTGGATTTGGAGCAACTGATGCACCATCCACCTACCATATGGGAGGTCCAGGGTTCGATCCGCAGAACTTTCTGACCCGTGTGGTGAGCTGGCCCACACACAGTGATGATGTGTGCAAGGAGTGCCATGCCATGCAGGGGTACAGGGGAGCCCCATGCATGGGGGGTACACCCTGTGGGGAAAGCCACCCCACGCGAGGGGAGCACAGCCTGCCCAGGAGTGGCGCTGTGCACAGGAGAGTTGGTGCAACAGGGGAGACACTGTGCTGCTAGCGGGAATGCAAGTGGACACAGAGGAAAACACAGCGAATGGACAAAGAGAGCAGACAACAGGGGAAGGCAGATACAGAAGAAACACAGCAGGTAGATGGGGAGAACAGCCAATGGGGGCAGAGGGGAAGGGGAGAGAAATAAATTTAAAAATAATAACAAAATAAAATAAAAAATAAATTTAAAAAAGCCAGAGTGAGAAGCCAGCAGTCAACAGAAGTCAAAGGAGAGACCACCACTATGTGACCTGAAGCAGGAGTACAAGGCAAGGAACTCCAGGATCTCCAGCAGCCAGTAACAAATGATCCAGGCTTTGGGGACAAAACATGAGCTTGCTGAACACCTCCATTTTGGACTTCTCATCATCTCAAAACCATGAGCCAATAAACGCTGTTGTCTAAGCCAACGGACAGTGTGGTACTTGTCACAGCAGCATGGAAACTAGGACAGCCAGGGTCCAAGTTATCTTTTCATAAAGGGCCATGTAGGAAGGAAAACCAGAAATTAATAAAATTGCTTAGTTACAATGACTGGGTGGAAACGGAATAAGGGAAAGGAAGGTGAATTACACCTTTCTGAGTATAACTTTTTAAATACCTTTGGGGTGTGTTAATGCTTTGTGTGTTTGAAAAGTATAATTATATCAGCAAGGATGGGGAAAAATATAAAATATTTATACAAATAGAAACAAATGGCCCTAAGTATATATCAAAAGGATGATATAACCGCACAGATGGGAATATATAAAAGTACTAATTCAAGTAAATACAGTACTTGACTCTACCTTTAAACTAAAGGCAAAAAGAATGGTAAATCAATCATGAATTTGATTTAGTAGGTTTTTGTTGATTAGCAATAGGACATAGCAATTCTGTATGTGTTGACGGACTGAAAAAATGAGCAAAAAATTTGATACTGTTGTGTCCCAAGACCCTTACTGTGGAAGAGGGAGATACAAATAAGAGGTGGAGAATGGGTGAAGGCAATCAAGACCGCTGTCACACTGGATTGGAATTAAAGGTAACCATATAAACTCATGATTTACATATATATATATATGTATATTTCCTAACTATTTGTAATGAACAGTCCAGAAAAATTACACACATTTGCGCTTTGATATTGATTTGTAAAGACCATTCTGTACAAAAGGAA
Source organism: Dasypus novemcinctus (assembly GCF_030445035.2). Lineage (NCBI taxonomy): Eukaryota > Metazoa > Chordata > Mammalia > Cingulata > Dasypodidae > Dasypus > Dasypus novemcinctus. Next base: position 137,433,987 of record NC_080674.1, read on the forward strand.
ACCAGAGCTTGTTGGGGAAATTGATGATAACAGGGCTGAGGCAGGACAAAAACAATGTCTGTTTTCCCAAAAGGTTGGAGCTTTGTCAAAGCAAAACAAGAGTCAGCATAAAGAGTGTCCCATTGGCCACAGGAAGAAAGATTTCGAACAATAAAATGAGTAATGACAGTGATGGATAGCACACAGAGCTTTTTAACTCTGCGTGTATACCAATATTAAAATGTAAGCAAACAAGTAAATATATGAAGTTCAATGGGAAAGGAAAACTTTATAGTACAATGTACTATAAAACTCAACTTTATAGTACAATGTAAAACAAATGATAAGAGTAAGAAAAAATTCATCCTTTGTGATTATTGTCACAATAAATGACTCAGGTAAGAGTCATCAATGGATGTTAAATCATTAAGTAAAAGTTTGTGGGGCAACAAGATATTTACAGTCTCAAAGTTTTCTCCAAAGTTTACTTTCTCTTTACAAAGGGGGAAAGACACTTTCACAGTGGAAAAGTCTGGCCAATAAGACCTGAACCAAGTGACCGAAGTTGAGATTATCAAGAAATAAGACCAAGCTAAGATGGAGTTGAAGAAGGACAACCACCACACCATGGAGCCTAGAGTGATTACAACTGAAAATGGGAGGATTGCATCCAGCATCCAGGTGGAATCTGAGCCTCCTCTTGACATAGAGGTGCAATGGACACAACCAATCCAATGTCCACATAGAAGAGGTGGCATTGGATTGGGAAAAGTGGACATAATGGACAAAGGGTATGGGGAAAGGCAGGAAGAGATGAGAGGTGGAGGCGTCTTCGGGACATGGAGCTGCCCTGGATGGTGCTTCAGAGGTAATCACCGGACATTGTAAATCCTCACAGGGCCCACTTGATGGAATAGAGGAGAGTATGGGCCATGATGTGAACCAATGTATATGAGGTGCAGAGGTGCCCAAAGATGTACTTACCAAATCCAATGGATGTGTCATGATGATGGGAACGAGTGTTGTTGGGGGGGGGGGAGAGGGGGGGGTGGGGGGGGTTGAATGGGACCTCACATATATATTTTTAATGTAATATTATTACAAAGTCAATAAAAAATAAAAAAAGAAAAAAAAAAGAAAAAAAAAAAAAAGAAAGAAATAAGACCAACTAATGTCATGTACCCACTGATGTGATGCACTGTGAAAGATAATATTTATGTAGAATTCCTTCTAAAATGGATAACCTGAATGCAAGCATCAGGGAACTATCAGATAAGCACAAATTGAAAGACATTCTGAAAACAAAACATAAAGCCTACAAACTTCAGAAAATGTCATCATCATGAAAGACAAAGAAAGAAGTAGTATTCTAGGTTTTAGGAGACTAAAAAGAGGTGAAAACCATATGTTCATGTGTGACCCTGGACTGGATCTTAAATTGGTGAAAAATTTTATAAAAGTCAGTATAATGACAAATGGCAAAAACTAATTATGGGCTGTTTGTCAGATAGTAGTATTGAATTTGATGAGTTTGCCATGTTTATTTACAGGAATGCCCTTGTTCTGAGGAATAGCATGCCGGAAGTATTTGAGAAGGAGAAATCAAGATGTCTGTGACTTAATCTCAAATGGTTTGATATGCTTTAATAATGAAAATTATACATATGTATTATTTTATACATTTAAATGCACACATGCAAACTTTTTAATTATATGTATTTGGGGAGAGAGAGAGCTAAAGAGAGAGAGAGAAATGAAAGAGAGAAGAGAAAGCAAATAATGTGGTCAGATCATAACAACCCAGTGAATATTGGTGAAGTATATATATTATGGATAAGTATATACATTATCCTTCAGTTTGCATTTTTTCAAAATATAAGTTTAAAATGTTCTGAACAAAATGAGAGAAATACACAGTATATATATGTGTGTATGTTTCTATATATATATATATACTTTTTTTTCTTAAATATCAGTGTAGGATCAGCTGCTGAATCACAGGGGTTTGAGAATGCAAAAATCTTTCAGGACTTTCTCTAAAAGAAAAAGAAGGTGGGAAAATCCATCTCTCTATGCTGAAAGACTTAGTAAAATAAAAAAGGACATGAAGCTAAGGAAGTGCTTTGTAAATCATGAAGAGACACCTAAATGGAAACAATGTTAGTATTGGTGAAAAGAGCCATCATCCTAGACTTAGCTCACATGAAAAGTAGTTGTTGATCTGCCAGCAGGTTTCAGAAACTCCCTGAACTTCTCTTTTCTTGTCTGTTGCGTGAGAGGGTTGAAATGGATAGAATATAGCTGATTTCCAATTCAGACATCAAGTGATCCTATCAGAGAATGAAAGATGCCAGTTTTAATTCCCTCTAGGCAAATGAGGAGATGTCAAGGAACAATTTTGAAGCTATGTAGTAAATACAGTGTTACTGACATTGCTTTGCTAAACCTTCAGCTGAATTCATGTTAAAATAATAAATATTCAATAACACTGCTAGTTTAAAATGTGTTTGTGGCTAAAAGGGGTAGTCTGTGGGTGCAAATGTCAATTGAAAGGAAACTAGAAAATAATCTAGGGACTAGTATAGCTTGGTGATGTCAGTGGTAGATGAAGACTGTGGTTAATAGTATAAATATAAGAATATTCTTCTTTTACAAGGTGTTAAGAATATGGTGATACTCAGGAAAAATACAATATAACTTATGGACATAGTTAACAGTAATATTGTAATATTTTTGCAGCAATGGCAAAAAGATATTATATCAATTCTAAGGGACAACAATGGGGGTATAAAAGGATATGGGGGGAGCAGATGTGACTCGAGCAGTTGAGCTCCCACCTCCCACACAGGTGGTCCCAGGTTTGGTACCTCCTGAAAAATAAAAAACAACAAGCAAACCAAATGAAAAAGCCAACTCCAGGAAGCTAGTATGGCTCAGTGGTTGAGTGCCAGCTGCCCACACATGAGGCCCCAGGTCAATCCCTGACCCTGGTACCTTAAAAAAAAAAAAAAAAAAAAAAGAGGCTATGGGATTTTTCCTTTTGGAGTAATGAAAATGTTGACTGAGGTGATGACAGCACAACTCTGTGATGAAAATGAGCCCCAGTGAATAAATACTTTGAATGGATTGTACAAGCATGGGACTGTACTACACAGGGAATTTCAATGGTAGGTGATGGACTGTAGTTTAAGGAAAAATATGAGAGTGTTCTCCCATGAACTATAACAAACATATAATACTAATACAGAGTATTAATAATCATGTAAGCTGGAGGAAAAATACAGCAAAAGTAAGATATGGGCTAGAGTTAGTAGTAATATTTTGACTATGCTCTTTCATAATTCACAACAAATGTTATACAACAATGCAAGGTGTTGGTGGTGGGGTGATATATGGGGCCCCCAATAATGATATGCATGTTTCTGTTGTAAGTTCAAATTTTTTTTCTTATTATTTATATGTGTTCATGAATTAGTGAGATACTTCAATTAAAAATTTTAATGAAAAAGTAATAAATATCCTTTATTTTGTCCTTACCATGGTAATACACCATATTACCTCTATACTGACCTGCATTTTAAGTGTGAAGAAACCAAAGCTCAGTTAAAATGACTCACCCAAAAAATATGCTCATCTTCTGTTATTATTAGATTTATTAGGTACAAATTTTCGTCAATTTGTAGCAAAGGCTTTTGCAGTTGATGAGCCAAAAACACACTCCATTATAGAAAAATATCATATTATAAGATTAACAATTCTATAATAAATGGATACTTAAAACATCTCCTTTCTTAAGAAATAAAATTATTTTGAGTCCCACGGAAATTATTAAGGGTGATATGTAGTGCCACCAAGGAAATGTATAAAGATTTTTGTCTTGGCAAAAAAAAAAAAAAGAATATAGAATTCCTACCAACAAAATCCCTTTTTAAATGGGCAAAATACATAGTCAGTTCACAGTAGAAGAAACACAAACGTCAAAAAAAAAAACAGAAAATTTTCTTCAACCTCAATAGTAGTCAAGGAAATGCTAATCAAAACCATAAGACAGTACCATTCTATATCCATTGAAATAGTATTAAGAAGTATAAACAATAGTAAGGTTTGGGGAAGATATGGATTAACAGTTTCTTTTATATTACTGTTGAAGTTTAAATTGGTATAGAGTCTTTGGAAAGCAGTTTGGTCTTATCTGATAAAATTCATGTTCACTTATTCTAGGACTCAGTAGTTCCACTTTTAGAAATATTCTCAAAAGAAACCTGCATATGTATTTTAGGAGACATAGAGAAGTTTGCTCAGAGAAACACTGCAGTAGTGAAAACCTGCAATTAACCCAAATCCCAATTAATGGAAGAATGGATAAATCAATTATAATAGAGTCACTCAGTTAACTATAAAGCAGCAGCAAAAATGAATTAACTGTTCTTATATGTACAATATGGATGGATATTAGACATTTTTACACTGTATCAGATTTTCTGTTATATTTTATCTTTTGAAACAATGACTATAATGGAATTTAATGTTACTAAGTATTTCAGAAACCAGTGTTTGTTTTTTTAATTTGTTCTTTTAGTTGCCAAAACCAGAAATGGCATGGGTGGTTATTTTATCTTCATCTGGCTGATAAAGATAGAATGTGACACAAAACAGACTAATTAGGAAAGCCCAAAATGCCAAGGTAATACAACTTCAACAAAATAAAACACAGAACTCAGTTGAGAAGTGAGACTTTATGGGAAAATAAGCTTTTTTTTTTCCTAAGGCTGATGTTTTATTACAGCTGTAGCATATTAAATGGTTTGTTCCTTTTAGGGCACCATGTTAGCAAAGAATGTAATTTAATTTAACGTATCTTTAGAGCAATCTTCCTAGACTGCTTATATGGGGAAAAAATTCTGGTCAACTTAACTATAAATCCTTAAAATTTTTTTAATTACTTTTTATTTTTAATGTATTGTAAATGTGAATAGGGAAAATTAAAATATCCTTTCTTGAACTAACAATCTCCTATCACGGTGGTTTTAAGCTTTAGCATGCATCAGAATCACCCTGGAGGACTGGTTAAAATACAAATTGCTGAGCCCCACCCACAGAATTTAGGGTTCCTCAGTTCTGAGATGGGGCCTGAGAATTTGCATCTCTAAAACGTTCCCAGGTGATGCTGATGCTGCTAGTCTGGGGACCACACTTTGAGAAACAATGCCCACCAGGTTTTCAGATTCAGATAGCACTTTGATTCCTTTCCAGGAGTTGTTGGGTTCTGGAGGAAATATTAGATAGGAGGTCAGGCAACCAGGACACTGCCTTCGATAGCGGGCCTGGATCACAATGCTCAGACTATTATGTCCTCATCTGTTTAAAAAGGGATTGGGTTTTAAAATTTTATGAATCATTTTCTCTTTCAAAATTCAGTTCAAAATGTCAGTGAATTTTCTTATTAGCTGACATAGTATTTGCCAATAAGTTCATGGAAACTCCAACACAGGCTTGTGGAAATCAATATCCAGAAGAAAATTCCATATCAAGAATTCCTTCATTGTTTTTCTATGAACTCTTGATCAAAAGAATTGCTACATATTTACAAAATATATTTAGATAGACACATTAAATTTGAGGGGCAGGTAGGAAATACATTGTTTATGAAGTGAAAGTTCACACTGTCTAAAATGTTTCAAGTAACTTTTATTTTGATTCTGACAGAATTTTATCCTGGATACTGGCATAAGTGATAATGAGTCCAGGTTCAAGAAGTTTTCTAGACTTGAGAGATGACAGGTGACTTGCAAAAGCAAGGTGAAATTCCATTTAGTTCTTCCACTGGGCATAATAATGTAGATAGCTTATGACAGAAACCTAGTGCCAGCTTTTATATCCTGGCTTCAATCCCATTTGCACCCATTGTATAAATGTACCTGGAGACACGGGCATTTTCTACATAGGATAAAGTCTCTCCAGAGGGAAAAATGTGCAATTGAAATAAAGTATGTGAGATGTTTTATAAACAGTTTATAATGTCTCATAAACATGCTCACCAAGAGTCTAGTAACATCTTTATATTTATAGATACCATCGAGCGAAGATGAACTACTGAATCTCCACATGGGTGTGATATATGTTGCCATAGGCAATGATGAGAATACAAGCCAGATCTTTGGCCATTTATTTGAGGCTTTACTACTTAGAAGTTTCAGCCTACAATCTTACTAATGTACTTTGGTGATTAAAAGTGTCTACAGGGACTAAAGATGATTTGAAGCAAGAGATTTCAGAATACTGATTCTTCTTTAAGAATATTTCATACTACTTTCTTGTTCTTGGTAATAGATTTGATAAACTCACCATGCAGCATTACATGGTTCACTGACTATAACTCTGATGCTTCTCATAGACAGAAGTTCAAAATTATTGGGATAGAAAATATTTTGTCAAATTAGTGGTAATTCTCTCCAGATGAGTAGTGAAAAGTGTATCAGGAGAACAACAACAACAACAAAAAATGCCGCAGAGAAAAGTTTTCACTGGAAAATAAAAGACTTCAAATTATTTGTATATCAGGTACCCCAAAGCTTAAAAGAATGCATCATAATTGCATGAGTTGTTTTTAGATTTACTAATTGGTACAGAAAAAAAGTTGTAAAAATGAACGAATGGGTTCAATATCTCTATATGAGATTTGTTGTACAGACCCAAAACATTTTTTTTTTTTTTTAGTGGACAGTCTGTTGACTGTGGCTTATATTTTGTACCCATTTTATGCATGATTTAACTCAGCACCCGAGAAAAAAGGGAAACATTCTTTTGATTCCTGGTATTGTCCATGACACAGACAGATTTGAAGTTCACTTCCTTATACAATTTCTCCAAGGTCAGTTTAAACCATAGTACTTGTGCTCTCTCTCTCTCCCTCCATCCCTCCCTCTTTCCCTTCTTTCCCCCTCCCTCTCCTTCTTCCTCTCTCTCTCCCTCTCCCTCTCCCTGCTTTTCTTTTAAATTATCTTTGGCCATTTTCTTTTTGTAGGAAAAGATATTTAATCAGACACTCCAGACTATGCCTGGAATGTCTGTCTTCTCATCCAGGCCACATGCTCTCAGGAAAGGAAAAGCTGTAAAAGGAAGAGAATGCATATAGAGGAACTCAGGAGACCCAGAAAGGAAGCAGTCTCACCAAAGAAAATGGAAATGATAGGGAATCAGAGGTCCCTCTCCCTCTCCCTCCCCCTCCCCCTGTCCCTCTCTTCCCCTCCCCATCCTACTCCCTCTGTGTATGTGTTTGTGTATCTTTACTGAAAAGACTGACCTTCCCCTGCAATAGACTGAACAACCACTGAGGAATTATCTGTGGCCCACTCTAGCTTATGAATGATAATCAGCTGCTGCTACTCAGTAATGGATTTCATTCAAAAGGAATTTAGTGAAGACATTGGGAAGATAGTGGACTAGAAAGACACAGAACTCTATTCTTTCCCAGAAAAGTATCTAGAGGACACCAGGGGAAGGCTGGACTCTGCCCAGAAGAGAAAGAGGCAAAGAAAAAGAGTCACAATGGCAAAACCATGAGTTAAAAGCCATAACTGCAACTGCCAACATCCTCCCGACCCTATCAACCTTGAATTCTCAGGTGTCAGGGTCTGGCAGCTACAGACTAAGGGAGCCCCAGGGATCCACCTCCCTAGGAAAGGGGAGAAAGAGGGTCACAGCTTCAGGCTGATGTCATTTTTGATCCACAAATTCGGTATGCTGTGTTTCACTAACCTTTCCAGGCTGGGTGGGGTGTGCCATTATTTGCCTTTGGTGCTGGCAAGGGACTAAATAGATCTGACCCTCTCAATCTTCTTCTCTACTGACTGGGACTGGTTGTTGAAGATGCAGAGGGGAATGGAATTATTCCCTAGGCTGGGGCTGCCAGCAAAAGTTGGAGAACTGCCTCTGAGAAAGTATGGATTACAAGCTCTTAGCCTACAAACAGAATCCTCTATCACATTGATCTATCCATGTTGCAGGAAACACAGTCCAACCAGGCTTTGAACTGAGAGGCGTGTCAAAGAGCACCATCTGCTGGCATCAAAGGAAGTATACATGTGGAATTAAAAGTAGAGAGTTTGTTTGTTTTTTCCTGGCCTTTACAGTCTCTCTCCCCAAGGCCCTTGAAAGCAGGTCTGAAACCTATTACTGGTTCCAGGGCCCAGATTTGAGCAACTAACAGGGACAACCCTAAAGACCCAGATCAGGTTAAACCAAGAGTCAAAAAACAGCAGTAACACACAGACTATATTCCTACAAAAAAGATAGAAATTGAGCATCTGAGTAAATTCACAGTCTTAATCAGATATCTAGATATCAGCAATATTTATAAGCCATACTAAGAAAATGGAAAAATGGTCCAAGAGAAGGAAGGACTATATCAAAACCCCAGACACAGGATTTAAGACAACTAATCATAAAGATGCATACAAATTTCCAAAATCACATTAATGAGTTGAAGGACAATATAACTGAAGAGATAAAAGACATCAAGAAGACATTGAATGAGCACAAGGAAAATTTGAAAACCCAAATAGAAAAATAGCAGAACTCATGGGAATGAAAGACATGATAGGTGAGAAAAAAAAAAAACACACTAGAGGCATGCAACAGGAGACTCTAAATGACAGAAGAAAGAATAAGTGACACAGAAGACAGAACATCTGAAATTGAAGAGAGAAAGAACAGAGAGAGAAAAAAATGGAAAAAAAAATTGAGCAGGGGCTTAGGGAGTTGAATAATAACATGAAATGCAGCAATGTATGTGTCATGTAAGTTCCAGAAGGAGAAGAGAAGGGAAAAAGAGCAGAAAGAGTATTTAAGGAAATAATGGCTGAAAATTTCCCAAATTTCTTGAAAGAAATGAACTTAAATGTCCAAGAAAATCAATTAAAATAATACACTACATTAACAAATTGGAGGGAAAAATCAACCACATGATCATCTCAATTGATGCAGAAAAGGCATTTAACAAAATCCAGTATCCTTTCTTGATAAGAACACTTCAAAAGATAGGAATAGAAGGAGAATTCCTCTATACGATAAAGAGCATATATGAAAAACTCACAGCCAACATCATACTCAATAGGGAGAGTTTGAAAACTTTCTCTCTAAGATCAGGAACAAGACAAGGATGCCCACATTCACCATTGTTATTCAACATTGTGCTAGAAGTTCTAGCTAAAGCAATTAGATAAGAAAAAAAAGTATCCAAATATAAAAAGAGGAAATAAAACTCCCACTATTTGCAGATGACATGATCCTGTATTTAGAAAATTCTGAAATGTCTATGACAAGGCTACTTGAGCTAATAAATGAGTTCAGCAAAGTGGCAGGATACAAGATCAACACGAAAAAAATCAGTAATGTTTCTGTACACTGGTACTGAGCAATCTGAGGAGGATATCAGTGAGTAAATTCCATTAACGATAGCAACAAAAACTCAAATACTTAGGAATCAAGTTAACTAAAGAAGTACAGGATCTGTTCAGAAAACTACAAAATAATGCTAAAAGAAATCAATGAAGATCTCAACAAATAGAAAGACATTCTGTGTTCATGGACTGGAAAACTAAATATCATGTCAGTCTTACCCAAACTGATTTATAGATTCAATGGAATACCAATTTAATTCCAACAGCCTACTTTACAAAAATAGAAAAGGAAATTATCAAATTCATTTGGGAGGGAACATGTACCTGAATAGCTGGAAGCATTCTAACAAGGAAGAGTGATGTGGGAGGAATTTCACTGCCTGACTTTGAAACATATTACAAAACTACAATGGTCAAAATAGCATGGTATTGGCATAAAGATAGACACATCAATTAGTGGAACTGAATTGAAAGTCCAAAAATAAGCCCTCGCTTTTATGGCCAACTGGTTTTAAGCACACCCACCAATGCCATATTACAGGACAAAACAGTCTCTTCAACAAATGGTGCTGGGAGAACTTGATATCCATAACCCAAAGAATTGAAGAGGACCCCTATCTTACTCTCTGTACAAGAATCAACCCAAACTGGATCAAAGACCTAAATAAAAAAGCCAGGACCATAAAACTACTAGAAGAAAATATAGGGAAACTTATTAAAAATCTTGTGGAAGGTGGTGATTTCTTGCACCTTATACCCAAAGCATAAGCAACAAAAGAAAAAATAGATAAATTGGACCACCTTAAATTTAAACACTTTTGCACCTCAAAGGACTTTGTCAAAATGGTGAAAAGACAGCTGACTCTGTAGGAAAACATATTTGGAAATCACATAGCTGATAAGGATTTAATATCCATGTAAATAAGGAGATCATACAACTTAACATTAAAAAGAAAAATGACCAGAAAATGGGCAAAAGATTGATAAGACAATTGTCCAAAGAAGAAATACAAATGGCAAAACAAAAAAACAAAAGAACAAAAAGAAACATGAAAAAATGTCCAACATTATGGTGATTAGGGAAATGCAAATCAATGCTACAATGAGATGTCATTTCACATTCATTAGACTGGTCACTATTAAAAAGAAAGAAAACTACAAGGTTGAAGAGAATTCGGAGAGATAGAAACACTTACTCACTGTTAGTGGGAATATAGAATGGTACAGCCACTGTAGAGGTCTGTTTGGCAGTTCCTAAAGAAGTTGAATATAAACTTGCCACATGACCCTACATATTGTGTGATTTCATTTATATGAAATGTAAATATAAATCAATTTATAAAAATGAAATTAGATTAGTGATTAAGTAAGTATGGGGAAAGATACAGGGATTGAAAGGTGATTGCTAAAGGGTGTGGGATTTTCTTTTTGGAATAATGAAATTGTTTTAAAATCTTTTGTGGGGATGAATGCACAACACTGTGATTATACAAAAAGCCATTGGTTATGCACTTTGGATGCATCATATGGTATGTGAGTGTATCTCAATAAAACTGCTTAAAAATAAATAAATAAATGTGTAAGAATGGCCAGAAACAGCAGCTATGTATGGCAGGGGAAGCATACAGAGATTGAGAAGTGAAGAATTTTCTTGTGTTTTTTTCGTGGTCTGCTTTTTATTTATTTATTTTTTAGTATTAAAGTAATGAAATGCTCTAATAATGATTGAAGTGATGAGTGTATAACTATGTGATTATACCAAATAACATTGATTGTACACAGAAAAGGAGAAAGTTCAAATAGCTAAAGCCCCAGGAAAAGAGACAAACCCCTTGCCAGCCCAAAGATGAGACTGGAAGAAGTTGGGCCCACGGAGACTTTAGAGGAAGAAGGAAGGAAAGACCAGCCAGTAAGTGCCCACCATCTGCTTCAACACATGGCAGCAGACTTTGATAAGAAAGTACCTCTTATGGTGCCTTGAGTTGGACTCTTTAGGGCCTTGTAACTGTAAGCTTCTACCCGAAATAAATACCCTTTATAAAAGCCAGCAGATTTCTGGTACTTTGTGTCAGCACCCCTTTGGCTGACTAATGCAGAGCATATGGGAGGTGTTGCACTAATAACCTGAAAGAATTTTTTGGTATCCTTGAAGTAGACAGAAGTGGCCCATCTTTTCCAAATAAAGGCAGATAATATTTAGGACCAGGAAAAGAAGAAAATCTGTAAAAATCAGTGTTCCAATGATCAATTGATGACTTTTGTCTAATAATAAGTTTTCTCTTTAGCCACCTTTACTGATTATGTAATTAAATGAGGTAGACTCTAATTTTCTGAACTGACGGGAACTTCAGTGTTCCAATTCTGGAGTTCATACTACAGTAGAACTATGATGGAGGTAATTTCTTCTCACATTTTTCACTTTTATTAGAAATTATCTTAAAAATAGCAGTAATAGATGGAATTTCAATAAAATTTCATTCTTCATAAGTTGGTGTCACATTCCTACATCATCTCATATGGATATTGTTCCTGCGAGGTAAGAATTCAGATGCCATTTCCCAGATTTCTTTTTAGTTTAAGAATCTGCATTTCAGAGAATTTAATATGATAAAGTTAGCAGTAAGACATAGAAAGTAATTTTCTGACTGTAAATAAGCCCTGTATTAATTTCTCACTATACTACTGAACCTATCAGACCTTTGACACCCATTCCATCAATTTATAGTACTCCTTTCCAGTCATATCATCATCATAATCAACTTCAGTCCTTTTTTTTAAATACATCATGGTCACTTTATTTGTGAAAAACTCCCATAGGAGATTTTTCCTACTATTTGCCATGGGTTAATTTTCTATCACCACCACTAATTATATAAAAAAGAAGGAGATGTGTTCTCTTATTTCATATACCTTGGTTCATAAGGTCTTCCCACATTTCTCCAGGAGTAGAATTGCTTTAGCTCATCTATGATGATCTGGCTATGCCAAGAAAAAAAAAAGAATGCTTAATTTACTTACTAGAATATGAGTAAATATCATGGAACCAGCTCTACATAGGTGGATTTTTTATGTTAGTTAGATTATCACAGTTTATAAGGCTTTCAACATTCCCCTCCAAATACTCCTTTACATTTTTATTTTTTCATTTTGTAAACCCCTTCTCTTGGTACCAACTTCTGGAATTCTAACCCTTTTTATTATTTTTCTATATTTCCATCCCAAAGTGCTAAAGTGTCATGTAGGTGCTATCTAAAACCCTAAGTCCTTAGAATATTGAGGAATTTGAGTTTGGGTCCTAGACTATTACCATCCAGATCTAAAACATTGCCTAAGCACTTGCTTTAAAGCAGTTTAAATAGTTAATAAATAAATTTTTGAAAAACAGTGCATCTTGGAATCGTTCTTCATTCACAGAATTGTTAGAATATAGGGGGTGATGTCTGTTTTCAGTACCATAGGATCCTCATTTTTAATGCAGAACAATTTGTTGCAACCAACTCGAAGGGTATCAGGAATGAAAGGCAGGGAAGGGTATCAGGAATGAAAGGCAGGAGAGAAGGGATCAGGGGATCTGCAAGTCAGTGCCTAAAGACAAGTTTATTTCTATTCAGCTACCTATTTATAGAGCAAGTTTGCATGCTAAAAAGCCCTTACAGATTTATTGTTGTTATCTTATCATTATAAACAGGGATAGGCCATTTATCTTTTAACTATTCAAAGTGACTTTTTTCTTTCTACTAAATTGGCCTGTTGGCCAAAGAGTCTCAACAAAGAACGTTCTTTTCTTGTTCTGTATCCTAGGTTATATCACAGTCTTATTTTCTTCAGCCAACAAGTCATTACTTCCTTCATCTCCCCCTTTTTGTTTCACTGCCAGGGTGACTGTTCCTGGCTTAGGTTGCCCTTATCACAATTTAAGGATCTTTCCCATCATTGACTACCAGCCAAGCTCTTCTGGCACAATGTTTAAAGGGTGTTTTGCAATGCTCATGCAAGAACAAGGTTGTTGGCTTGTCCTAGCTGGTCAGTGCTCTGTAACCACTGTGTAAGATATCTTTTAAAATGGGCCATTGTAATAAGCAGTATTACTAAAACAGCCATCCCTATTCATAAGGAGAATACAAAATGCTGTGATTTCCATCAATTTATAGGATTAAGCTTTGTAACATGAGAAATTAAATTAAAAAAAATCTTTATCAGTGACTACATGTATTTGATTTTGAGACAATTCTAATATTTTCTTTTGCAATTCAACAATTTCTAATGAAATATTCATTTTGTGGCCCAATAAATGATTTTTTATCTTTTCCCATTCTATCTCTGAGGAATTATATACAAGTGGTGTAATACAAAAGTTACTTTAATTCCAATCACACTTAAGTCCTCTCAATAAGTTTAGATTATGCAATTGATTTCCAATATGCAATACAGCATATTCTAAATCATTAACTCTATTATTGAGCTGCTCATCAATATGCTCTTGACTATGTCATTAGTCACTGGCACTTTTACGCCGATCATGCACATATTGCTGCGTCTGAACTATTTCATGCAATGCAATGGCAGCCATGGCAGCAGCTGTTACTTTTCCAATTAGTCTCAATATTCCAGCAATAATTAGTCTTATTAGTCACTTTGTTCATTTTATGTATGCTTGTGCAAGATGCAATAGCAATTGACTTTCAGGTGATGACTTCCGTATCTAGTTCATCCACACTGGAACCCATACTTCTTTTATTCTCTGAGCAGCCATGATAGTTTCATCTTTCTGTAAAATATTCTGAGAAATACAAGTATATAGTGTAGAATTTTTACAAGACAGGGTTTGATTTCTAATTTCTAATTTTCCTGTCACAAAAACGTAGGGATCTCATATACATGTCTTAAAATGATATGTTTGGTTAATTAAAGGTATTGTTCGGTGTTGTTCTTATTCCCAAGCTACTCATAAGTGGGGGTTAGTCCAAGAAATAATTTTCATAAATTTCTCTGAACAATTTATGCACTATTAGTCCATGGGGAAGGTAACCACCTTCCTTTATTTTTCCAAGTGATTGAACTATTAATAAATATAGTTTTTTCATTCGTGGACCATGGAAAAGAATGTTGTCCATTAGTACTGATCTGACTGTTGTTCCATTCCATACCATGTAAAACTGCCGCTGTTATTAGTGGGATACCCCACAGGGGCACTGTCCCATACCATTCCATGGGAATCATTAAAAGTGACAAATCCTCTTCTCTTATGGCAATCCTGCCATCTTTCTTTATCACCTTGTTCTAGTGGTGGACAAGTATAATTTTGTAAAATGGCCACACAACTATTAGAGGATGGAGATACAGTAATAAACAATTTGGTACTATTGGCTTTGGTAATGATTATAGTGCAATTTGTATTCTCATACAAGGAAGCTCTTTTCCTATACATAAAGTACAATCATCAAAAGGAAGCATTAAATTTACTATAATTCTTCCTTCTTCTTCAGGTTTCAAAGGCAATCAATGATCTATAGGTCCTGGGAACGTATAAGTTTTATTTAAAAATACTAGAAATGGGGACTCTGCCCACGTTAAAGCTCTCAATAATGGTGGATTGGGTATATATACTTAGGAAGCACCTTTTCAGCATACTGAAACAATTGCTGTAACTTGTCTTCTGAAGAATGTGAAAATAATATATCATCCATATAATGGATAATCATGGCTTTTGGAAACTTTTTCTCTGAGCACCTATAGAGGCTGATGAATGAATAATTAACACATGGTAGGACTGTTCATCATGCCTTGAGGCAACATATATCACTGATATCTCTGCATAGGGGATTGATTATTTATAGCAGGAACAGAAAAAGCTAATTTCTCTTTATCAGAAGGATGCAGAGGAATGGTAGAGAAACAATCTTTCAAATCTATAATAATCAAAGACCAATTCTTAGGAATCATAGAGGGCTGTGGAACCCCTGGTTGCAGTGCTCCCATAGGGCTCATAGCTTAATTAACACCTCTAAGATCCATGAGCATCTGCCATTTGCAGGATTTCGTTTTTATTACAAATACTGGTGAATTCCAAGGGCTTTGTGATGGTTCAATATGGCCTTGGGATAATTGCTCTTGAACAAGGGTGTAAAGGGCATTAAGTTTTTCCAAAGGAAGGGGCCATTGATCAACCCAAACTGGTATATTCATAAGCCAAGTTATGGGGATAGTAATGCCCTTTCTTACAATGGCCCCTACATTAAATTTGTCCTTATGGATTTAGAAAGGGTTTGGAAACTTAATCCTTGACCTTCATTTTTCTTTCTGATATTGTCATACTTCGTATCCATGTAAATAGTTTTAGCGTGCTCTGATAGCATAGAAATATGTAAAAATGCTCCCCATTGACTAAGCAAATCCCAGACCCACAGATTAAGTCCTACATCAGCCACATAAGGTTGTAGCATAGATTTTTGCCCATCAGGTCCTAATACATCAAAAACAGAGGTACTCTGATAAATATCTGTTATAGTCCCAATGCCAGTAAAGACTGTTGGGACCTTTTATTATGTCCATGATTGAGGCCAATATCATTTAGCAATGATGGACACATCAGCTCCTGTGTCTACTAGTCCCCAAAACACTTTTCCACTAATAGTAATAGTAACTTCAGGCCGATCATCACCTACAAAAGTCTGCCAATAAATTTCACTGTAGACCCAAATCCCCTATTTCTATCTGAAGGAAGAGTTAATGGTTTGTGATAGGGCAGGAATAGTAATTGAGCTATGCATTGCCCCAAAGTAACTTGTACTTGACTAACAGCTTGCACCATAACCTTAATTTCTTCCTTATAATCACTGTCTATAATGCCAATTTGTACTTGCAATTCTTTCATAGTTAAACTACTCCTACCTACAATTAAACCAACAGTTTCAGGAGGTAATGGGCTTTTAATGCCCGTAAGTACAGTTTGCATACCCATAGCAGGAGTAATAAGTTTAGTTTCTGTAGAAGTTAAATCAACAGCAGCTCTCCCTTGAGTAGCTGCCCTTACTTAGTTCAGAAACTGGGATGCATGCTGCTGGCCATTGCTGACTGGGTATGTTTCCCATAGGCTCATATTGCTTTACCTGAGGATCTTGAGCTAGGCCCGCAAAGCAGTTTCCCGATGATGAAATGGGATAGCCATTTTTATGAAATTTAGATTTATATTCATTAGCCCAATGAAAACCTTTCTGACACATGGGACATACTTTGGAAGGCGGTTTTCTCCTGCCTTTTGCAGTTGAGCAAAATACGCTCTGCAATCCTTTTGAAAATTGAGGGACGAAACGGGGGGTCCCTGTTATGGGACAAGCGGGGTCCCTGTTGCGGGACGAGTGGGGTCCTGTTGTGGGACGAGAGGGGTCCCTGGCATGGGGAAGAAAGCCTCGTACGGCCGCTGAGGCTTCCCTCGGGGGCTCCGAAGGCGTGGAGGGCGCACGGCCCAGGAAGGAGTCATGGAGACAGGCTGATGGGCACAAGTCTGGTCTATTGCGGAGGGGGATGCAGATTTATAGGATTGGGGAGTGGTGTGGCAGGTTCTGATTGGCTAGGGCAAATGCTGTTTCCATATAAGGCAATGTTCTGGCATTGGGCTAGTGATTGGCCAGTAGAATATGTGCTAACTCTTGATAGGCTGACACTGTTACTAAGCTGATAGGTGGTTGTAAGCTGTTGCTGGGCAAACAGCGTACTAAGAGATTAGGTTTAAGGGAGGGGGGAGGGGAAGTGAGAGCTGGGCTAGGCGGGAGATAGGAAGGGGGAGGGCGGTGCCGGCTAGCCGTTAGCAGCAAAGGCCTAGTCAGGCATGGTCACCTTGTCTAGGCCCAGTGGGCAGAGGCGGTGTCACCTCTTGCCGCACTGTTTGCCACTGAGGCAAGCCGGGTGCCCCTCCTCTGAAAATGACCAGATTTCCCACATTTAAAACAATTTCCCTTTTTAGCTTACAGTCTCTGATTGCCTCTCATTGCCTCAGCTAATACCACCATCTGGTGTGTAGTGGAATCTATGTCCTGACAAGTTTTGATATAATCTTGCACTGATCCTCCTGCCACCATAAGTGGTCTAATAGCCTTTTTGCATTCATTATTTGTATTTTCAAAGGCCAATGTTAACAGGATCAAATTTGTGCTTCAGGAATGTCAACAGTTTTTTGCACAATGTCAGATAAACAAGCTATGAATTCAACATAATCATCATAGCCATTTTCCAATTGCAAAGGATCTAGTGTGGCAGCAATCTGATGACATAAAGTCCAAACAGACAAAGGAATGGTCTTGCCATTCTGATAAGCTTGACGAAGAACCTTCATAACTAATTTCCATTGTTTCAAATTTAAGATATTTCATTTCTACAGTTGAAACCAATAACAATGTTTTTGAACTAAGGCAAAAAGCTCAAGCAATTCCAAAGTTTCAACAGGCACCCAATGGTTTTCAGTAAAGTTTTCAAAACCTGAGAATATACTTCCAGTCATCCTGTTTGATTACCCATTACCCTGATGATCCATGGGAATGTTACTTACCATAAGACTTGAGTCAAAAACTCAGTGGACGGTGTTCGTGACCCTCATGGGAGTCCTTTCCGCTGGTTCCTCAATACTGCAGAGAAAAAGACTTCTTTGTGCCCCATGTTGGGTGCCAGATGTTGCAATCAACCAGAAGGGTATCTGGAATGAAAGACAAGAGAGAAGGGATCAAAGGATCTGCAAGTCAGTGCCTATAGACAAGTTTATTTCTATTCAGCTACCTATTTATAGAGCAAGTCTGCATGCTAAAAAGCCTGTACAGATTTATTGTTGTTATCTTATTGTTAGAAACAGGGATAGGTCGCTTATCTTTTAACTATTCAAAGTGACTTTTTTCTTTCTCTTAAACTGGCCTGTTGACCAAGGGAGTCTCAAAAAAGAACATTCTTTTCTTGTTCTGTGTCCTAGGTTACATCACATCTTATTTTCTTTAGCCAACAAGTCATTACTTCCTTCAACAATTTACTATTGGACTGCAGAGAATTTAAAAATTACTAGTCTACTTCTGTTCTTTTGGAGCATCATTAAAGTCAGGTGGGAATTCCATTTTAAAAGGGATGCCAGAAAAATAGCACCCAGAATCTTCCTCTATCACAATTACACTGTTGAGGAGAAGGTAGATGGTGGTGGTGGAAAAACCTTCTGCTCAATATATTTCACTTTGGAAAAATGGAAAAACTTACTCAGTTCTTCCTATACTCAAGGACTTCCTCCTAGTCCCTTCTTCCCCATCTACAGAAACACAAACAGCATCACAGGCATCCATCAATCAAAAGTTGATTTGCTCAGACATCACTCAGTCAATGAGACCTGAGCTTCTCCAAAGTGGAAGAATGATGACAGTTGTGAATAAATGTAGACTCATTTGAGACATTTAAATTTTCTCAGAAGTCTTAAGTCACAGTGGAAGGACAGCATTAATACATTACTTTTTTTTTTAGGTGGTACCAGGGATCAAACCCAGGACCTTGTACATGGGAAGCAGGTGCTCAACCACTGTGCTACATCTGCTCTGCAGTGAGAGTTGGTTTTTGTTTGTTTGGTTTTGGTTTTGGTTTTAGGAGGTACTGGGGATCAAACCTGGACCTTGTACATGAGAAGCAGGTGCTCAACTACTTGAGCTACATCTGCTCCCTAGATATCATTACTTTTTAAATATATATATATATATATATATTTTAAAGATATTTAGATTACATAAATGTTTCATTACTTTTTAACTATTTCCCCTGATAGACAGGTGTCAACTCTTAGCCTGGAATAACTTGAAATTGCAGATTCCACAGCCTCTCTCCTGACAGTCTCATTTTGCAGAAGTATTTTTGTGGCTTAAGATTTTTAATATTTCAGCTGTGTTTTCTTTGCTACACTTTAACTAATTACTTATCATTTCCTGCTAATTAGCACTTGTAGTCTTAAGCACATTCCCTTATATCCTTGCCTGATTTTCTCTATAAAAGCTTTTCATTTCAAGTTGTCATTGTATGTGTGATTTTTTATGAGGCCTGACCTACTCTTTGATAACATGCTAATTGTAATTATCAGGGACTCATGTAAAACTCTAAGTGAATTTAATCCATGAAAGTTATGGTCTAAAACAGATGAACTTTTCCTGCCTGTGATATGAACAAAATCATATAACAAATAATAAACATGTCTCAACTCATAAAGAAGTTTCATATTGAAGTGTGGGAGTAGGAATCCAACAAATTAGCAATGGTCCAATGTTATAATAACCAATATTGAATAATTTTGAAATTATTAATTTTTTAAAAATATCTGGCACCCTGACTAAATTTTCAAAGTGCTGGTGGGATTCCAGTTAACAGGACTTACGAAGGATACTGATTTATATCCAGTTGCTTCTTAATATACACCTTCCCTTGTTAATTAAATGTTTAACCCTATAACTACAAAGGAAGAAAGAAGCACCACCAAATAAGTAATGTTTACAAATTTATAGGTGAGAATGGGTAAAAAAGTATACTGGATGTAGCCACCATCTAGATTGTTCACAGTGGGGACTTCAGACAGGAGGTGGCAACCTGTCAGAATGCTGGAGAGGGTCTGAAAGAAATCTAATTATAAATCTATACACATGAAAATCATCCAAACCCCTCCCCAAAGACAAGACAGTGACCCTCCCCCCCAAAAAAAATATATGTGCAATAACATTGACCATGTTGGTCTTTACTGCAAAGCAAATCACCAACAAATAACGACAAAAAAACAAAAGGTTTTTCTTTAAAAATATTGAATAAGCTGTGACAGCCCCATCAGTGTGGTTTTTATTAACCCAGAGAAAAAGCCTCTCTCCAAGCACATAATTAGTCAACATCTGATTCACTTTTAAATAAGACTGGAAAATTAACAACCACCAGATATTTTAGAAAATACAAGAGTTAAAAGGAAAAAAAAAGCATAGAAAAGTTGACCCCAGAAGAAGAAGAGATGTTTTAGGGAACAGAAAATAATTTTAAATATAATTATTATCCTCAGGAAGTTTCAAGAAAATATTGCATATATAGAAAGAACAGGATTCCTTTGAAAATGAACACGTAGGAAAGAAAGAAGAAATTATTAGAAATTAAAAAATAGCAACAAAATAAAAATACATCAAAGAGATGTGGAAGGAAACTCAGAGCAAACAAAATACAATAAAGAAAATGTGAGAAATAAGATATATATATTTCAACCCAGGAGAAGCAATTATTATTATTTAATTGCTGAAAAAAGTTAGTAGACAAAACTGAGTAAAGAAAATTGTGAAAATATGCTTTTGAAGAGTTGATTTGGAGTACCAGTCACCCAGGTAATTAAAACTGTATTTCAAACTTTATACATCCTTACTAATTTTCACTTGTTCTATCAATGACTATGGATGTTAGAATTTCCTACTGTGATTAAGGATTATTATATTTCTCCTTGAAGTTCTATAATCTTAACTAATTAGGTATATTCAAATAAACATTTTTATGTCCTTATAAAAGAAAAACAAAAATGTAATAATTATGAATCTTACCTGCTTTCCTCTGGTAAAGTTTTTTGCCTTAGAGTCAATTTTCCTGATAATAAGATGGCTACACAACTTTCTTTGGTTAGTATGCATAAGTATATTTTTATAGTCTTTCTTATTTTCAAACTTTCTGTATCATTATGTTTTATATGTATCTCTTGTAAAGAGCATATAGTTGGATTTTTTTAATTCACACTGACAATCTGTCTTTTTTCCTTTTACAACTTTATTGAAGTATTTTTCTTGAACCATATATTGCACATATTTAAAGTATACAATCCTATGAATTCTGACATAGGCATACATCAATAAAACTATCAAGGCAATCAAGAAAATTAATATTTTCAACACACACAAAGTTTCATTTCACCCCTTTGTAATTCATTCTTCCTTTAGCTTGGTCCACCAGGCAACCACTGATAATTTTCTGTCACTGAAAACTGAATTTCCTAGAATTTTATATAAAAGAAATCATATATTTTGTATTCTCTTTTGTCTGACTTTTCATTTTGCATAATTATTTTAAGATCCACACGTTTTGTGGCATGTATCAATTTTTCTTTTGAGTCTGTTTTATGGATATACCACAATGTGTTTATCCATTCACATTTTGAAGGACATTGGATTGTTTTCATTTGGGTTATTATGAATATTGCAAATCTTTATGTATGTGTGTTTTTAATTTTCCTGGGAAAATAAGTAGGAATAGAATTGCTGTCCAATGGTATTTGCATATTTAAATTTTTATAAAATTACCAAACCTACTTATAAAGTAGTCATGCCATTTTAAATTTCAACCAGAAGTGTATGATGAGGGTCTTAGTTCTTCCACATCCTTATCAAAGCTTGGAATGGTCAGGCTTTTTAATTTTAGACATTTCAATAAGTGTGTAATGGTTTCTCATCATGGTATTAATTTACATTTCCTTAACGACTAAAGATATGGAACATATTATCATGTGCTTATTTGGAATTAATGTATGTTCTTTGGTGAACTGTCAGTTCAAATCTTTTGCCCATTTTTAAATGGATTGTTTGTTTTATTATTAAATTTTTGAATGTTATTTATTTATTTATTGTCAGATATATGACTTGAAATTATTTCCTCCCTAAGTCTCTGGTTTTTCTTTTCATTCCCTTAACAGTCTGTTTTAAAGATCAGACAATTGTATTTTGATCATGTCCAATTGTCAATTTTTTCTCTTATGATGATACTTTTGATATCATATCTAAGGAATCCTTGTCAAAACCAGGTCACAATGATTTTTGCAATTTTCTTCTAGATTTTAAATTTAAATCTATCAGCTATATTTTGAGTAGATTTTTATATATAGTACAAGGTATAGATTAAATTTCATTACTTTGCATATAGACAGCCATTATGTCCAGTATTATATATAAAACATCTATCCTTTCTCTATTGAATTTTCTTTGCATCTTTGAAGAAAATCAGTTGTGTGCCTACATATGGGTTTATTTCTGGAGTTTCTGTTCTGTTTTATTTTATTTTTCTATCAATGCAAATTTCACACTGTCTAGATTATTATAGCTTTATAATATATCATGAAGTCAAATAAAGGTAGTTTTCCAAATTTCTTTTTTTTTTTTACTTTTAATATTGTAGGCCCTCTGAGTTTCTATACAAATTTTAGAATCAGCTTGCCAAATTCCACAAAATGACTTGCTGGGATTTTAATGGGAATCCATTGACTGTGTGCATACATTGGGCAGAATTGATATTTAACATTATTGAATTTCTGAACCAAAAGCAAGGTGTATCTTTCCATATATTAAAGTATTTTTAGAATTTTTGCTTAACAAGGTTTTATAGTTTTAAGTGTACAGGTCTTGAACATCTTTTGCCAGATTCTTCCCTTAGTATTTCATATTTTTGATGCCATCATAAATTTTTTTTCAGTTCAATTTCTGATAGTTTGCTGTTAAAATATATAAATACAATTATCTTTCGTATCTTCATCTCATACCCTGAAATCCTTGCTAAATTCACCTATTGGTTCCAGTAGCTTTTCCTGTCAATTCTAGTGGATTTTCTATATAGAAGCCCTGTTATCTGCTGGATTTAAAAAAAAAAAAAAAAAAAACAACCACTATGGGAATTCAGTGGCACAATGTAGCATCTCAAAACATTGTTTGACTTTAAATGGTCAGAACTGGGACAGAGTACCTCAAGTTAGAATAGTCTGATTAAGGGCAAGCTGTTCCCTTAACCTAGATCATAGGATGCACAAAGTGTGGCAGCAAGAAAATCAGGAAATATAGTTTGGGACCAATTTTCAGAAGGTCTTAAATGTCAGTCTAAGAAGGATTTCTCAGATATTTTTTGTGAAAAAAAAAAATGAATAAACGCCAGTCATTATAATATTTAGGCTGTTCAAGTTTATGAATTATTGAATATTGTGGGCTATTGGAGATGATTACAGTGGATTAAATGATTTCTAAAATGAGTAAACAGGAGAAAAGTAAGTGTCTATTACTCATGGTGCTAGTGGCAGGCATGGAAACATTCCATTAATAATTGAACTGCAAATTTTGTCAATAATGATGATCTATCACAGGGATATGGTCCACTGTGACATAAATTAGTGTGTATAAGCACCTGGGTTTCACCAGGAAATGATTGATGGGTATTCCTTTGACTTTGCTAACCTTCTATAAAGAAACACCATAGTCATATATTATCATTTTCAAATTCCAGTTTTATTTGACCTGTTTTTCCTCCTCTTATCACTGTATATATAGATGGAAATATAAACCAATAAGCCCATAAAAGGCAATTTGCTCTTCTCAGTAAGTCATGGCAACAGAATGTAGTTTCTCTTCAGTTCAAATGTGGCATATGTCCACATATGTGTGTATGCAACACATGGTTGTTGTTATCACTGTCACAGAAGAAACTCGGTTTTTACGCTTTGCTCTGAGAGACCCTTGTTTCTGGAAAATATTCGCTCACTCTGTTTTGACATTTCAGGGGTGGGTCAGTGAGAGAAGGGAGGATTAGGATTTTGAGGGGGAGAGGATTGCTGTCATTGCCTTTGAGACAAGGGTTTGTGTTTATAGTGTCTCTTTGTACTATTACAATGTTATGAGACTGGTTTTGGCATTTACATGTCATTAGAATGACTTTAGATTTTGAAATACAAATAGCTCCGCTCTTTGTATTCATGAGCATCCTGCTATGTAATCACATTTCTTCCCTCCAGGCACTGATGCTGCTGCTATTGGCCAGCATTTATTGGGACATATGCCAAGCATTAGGATAACCATTTTATATATATATAATCCCTAGTACTTGCATATTGTTGTGAAGCAAGTTACCCAAATTCATCAGCTTAAAACAATGAACATTTATTACCTCATGCAGTTACTGGGGGATCAGAACTGAAAGCAATTTAGTTGGGTGGTTCTGGTTCAGAATCTCTCATGAGGTTGGACTGAAGCTCTCAAGGAAGGCTGCAGCCATTTAAGGGCTAAAGGATCTGCTTTCACACTCCTTCAGGGTTGACAGTATCCAACTTAATCCATGTGATAACTCTATTAGATATGTGCTATAATATTAGAACTATATTATTACAGACAAGGAAACTGAGATGCAATGAGGTATTCACCCTAAATATAATGACATAACCTATGCTTAAAACTTCTGTTTGGAAAGGAGAATTTTAAGGTGTTCACAAAAATAATTTCATTTGTTAAGCAAAATAAAATATAAATTTACTTTAAAGGGGACCCAGCTCCTTCATTCATCTGAAAAAAAAAAATGAAAAAATAATTTGGACACTTGGCTTTTTACTTTCATGTTTATTAATTTTACCTAAATGTACACTAAATATCCTATGGACACATCCAGACACCTCCTAGACAAAGGACAATGAAAAATATTTTTTCTATTTGTAAAGGGGCATGAGATCTGAACCCTGACTGCCTGAAAGGATCTTCTCCTCACTCCATCCCTTTGTTATGTAAAGACAATTTCCCCAGGATCCAGAAACTGTGCCCAAGTTCCTGGACCTCCTTTCTTCTTGAAATGTAAATACCTAGGAAGATAGCCATCTCCGTGGCACTTTGAAGGCTTAATTTAGGAATGTACTCTGGGCTGTGGATATTGACCCTCTTGTTAAGATAAGAAACTGTTTATTATTTTTTTGGAACTGAGCAATTTAGTAGACGAATCACAGTAGATCTACTTCTCACAGGGTATGCAGAGGCAGGAGACTAAGGCTTTTAACATGCACACTGAGATCTCCAAAGCAGTTTTATTTCCCCACAATACCTATTAGAAGACTGTGAGGCCTCTCTCACTTCTGAACAACTTTGCTTTTCCATTATTCCTCGAAGTTAGCTGTATCTTTTAAAGGGCTTATAAATTTTTATTTACCTTTCACTTTTCCGTATTAGAACTACTTGTTTCTCTGAGAGGCGTGCCATTATCTGGAGCATATTTTATCACAAAAGTATCCATGAAGTTTTTGCACGTTTGGCGCTTATCTATCCATGGCATTATTTTATCAAGATGATATCTCGGGAAGCGGACTTGGCGCAGTGGTTAGGTCGTCTGTCTACCACATGGGAGGTCTGCGGTTCAAACCCCGGGCCTCCTTGACCCGTGTGGAGCTGGCCCATGCGCAGTACTGATGCGCACAAGGAGTGCCCTGCCTCGCAGGGGTGTCCCCAGTGGGAAAGGAAGTGCAGCCTGCCTAAGAATGGCAGCGCCCACACAGAGAGCTGACACAACAGATGACACAACAAAAAGAAACACAGATTCCCGTGCCACTGACAACAGAAGCAGACAAAGAAGAAGCAAATAGACACAGAGAACAGACAACCGGGGTGAGGAAGGGAGGGGAGGGGAGAGAAATAAATAAATAAATAAATCTTAAAAAACAAAAGATGATATCTCTAAAGTGGTTTCCAGATCAACAATAATGTGTGTTAATTCAGGAAGCACAGATTCAGGTAGCAATTCAAATCTTTTCCTTGGAAAGAGTTCTTAAAGAAAAGGAAGATTAGGTAAATTGTTTGTGGTGGGTAAATATTTGGGTTACTCCAACTGTCCTTCAGTTTAGAAATTATTGAGTTTGTTGGTTTGTTTATGGTATCTGGATGTACTTTGAGTTGTAAGGAACATTTTTGTTTGAGGTTTTTAATACTTGGGCAGTTTCTGACATCTGGCTGAGATTTGCTAAGTGTAACTTTCAGAATGGACCTCCCAAATCCATTTTAAATCTCTTAGCCATAGTAACTCTATTTTGTGTTCTTTCTTCTTACATTTCCCCCTTTTGATCAAGATCTTTCTGTGAAAGCATTGATGATCAACATTTGGTATTAATCCCTCAGCACCAGGGAAGCTCTTCCCTGAGAGTAATTTGCTACATAAGGGAAAGGTAGTGATTTTATTTGCAGTTTGGCTTAAAGAGAGGCCACATTTGCACGACAGGGAAGTTTTAAGGGGGCAACTCTTAGGTGTTAATCATAACAAAGCTTAGTTTCGTCATTACAGAAAAAAGTTTTATAAATGCAAGCATTACTCGGGAGGAAGTTGTGGCTGTTATTCTGAAGATGAAACAATGAATAAGAGACCTTATAGTGACTAGAGTAAGAGAAAGAATTAACAAGCTTTAAAATATGTTATGAATCCAGTCTCCCCAAGAACTACTGTTTAGTCAACTGAATAAGTGCCTATGCATGTGGCCAATAACGGGGGCCTTTCCTTGGAGTCTAAATTAGCACAGACCCTTCCATCTGATAGATCGCCTAGGTGAGCAGCTTTTAGTGTGGTTAGAAAAATTATGATAAATGGCAAGGGATAAGGAAGAGAATGAGGAGTAAAAGGGGAGGGATAGAGATAGACTGCAATACAAAAGTAGGGGTGAAGATGGAGTAAAATATGAATAAGAGAACTAATGGGATCGTAATTAAAATTTTAATTATGTTTTCTAGTTCATTTCAGTCTGATGAAAATCAGATCTGGCCCTGGTTCTTGGGTTAGCCATCTGTATCTGATGCTGTTTACTTCTGGGTGACTTAAACCTAAAATCACCAGTAAGGATTAATTATACAGCCCGGTCCCAGATTTTGGGATAGCTGTCAACATCAGATGTCATCTACTTCTGATCCTTGGTAAATTTGAGCTTTAGGGCACCAGTAAGAATGAATTTCCAGGCAGGACTGGAAGCTGTCCTTATATGAAAAAAAATATGAACATACATAATTCCTTAGCTAGCTTAAATTCTTCATTTTTGTTGATAGACCTTCATTTTAAAAAGTCATTTAAATGATCTTTCCAATTAGCTTTGTCTATCCAGATTAATTAACCAGCAGTCATATAAGTTAACTGGTCAAGTTCTGAATATCCAGACTCATAAAATCGGTATGACAATATTGAATTATTTTGCAAAACCTACTGAGTCTTCAGTAGGGTTTGGGAAATCTTATTATTATAGAAGGGGAGTTTGGCTAAGCTAGGGCATGGAGGAAAACTGGAGGGGTTTAAAAAGAGTTAGAACAGTCAGAGTCAGGTGTTCTGGATAATTTTTCAAGCTTGATAATGTACTTAGATAAGTCTTTGTTATTTTAATATTTGTTTCTTGAAGAGAGGCAATTTCAGAATTAGTTATCCATTTGGAAACTTCTAAGTACCAATTAAAATAAGTGTCCCATTTGAGTTGCTTAATTTTAGAGCCCCTATTTTCTAGTTCAGCATATAAATATACCAATCTAGTCATATCAAAAGATCCCTATTGTGGCCATTGTGATTTGAGATTTTCTCTAGTGCACCAGGTCCAGAAAGATAGGAATTTACATGAAGCTGGACCATAATTTTTGTACATGAAACCAGCTGGTGTGCTAAATGGTGTACCATTAGAATTCTTAGATGGATTGAAATCCATTCTTTTAGTTAATTCTGGTGGTAAGCAATTCTAAAGCCTAAGCCTGAGAGGAATTGTCTGGGTTTGGGGCAAGTATGATGTTTTACAGTGTGCCTTTCGTGGAACACTTGTTTGACCTGGCAGACAGTCCATACTCTGGTTGTCCAATCTGTGATCAAGCGTCCCTAGTTGAACAGAAGTTGTTTGAGGGTGTCAGGTGAACTTGTGTCAGTCTAGCCTGTCTGTGACCACTGGAATCTACTTCTTGAGAAGCTGAGGTTTCTCCTGATAAGCTGGCAGGTACTCTAATAGCCTTTAGGTATTCATCCTGTGCCCACCAAAATAATTATGTGATTGTTCACAGTCAGAACATAGGGCAAATTAATTGTAAGGAGACCAGCAAGGAGACCTGACAGATGAAGCTCAGGCCTGAAACAACACTAGAAAGGTAAGATGCAGCAGCCCTGCAAACCTTTATAAGTCATTAGGAGACCTTTGGCTTTATTCTAAGTGTGGTGGGAAGACATTTGATAGTCTTGAAGCAGAGTAGACCTGACCTGGTTTACATTCCAGAAGGATCATTTTGACTGCTACCATCTGGAAAATAGATTATATGAGAGCAAAAGTGAAAGAATCAAAAAATAGAGCATTCTTTTACACAGTAAATTTATCAGTCAGGGCAGAATGAGAAACAGTGTCTGATTCTTAGAATCACAGAGTGGGGAAGGGTAACTTAAAGAATATTACCTAGACTCCAATTCTTTTCTTAAGAACAACTCTAATTGTTCCTAATTTTTCTACAATCCACAACTTGTTTATAGGATTGTTTTGGTGATAAAGATCAAGATGTTCTAGTTCATTGAATGAAAAGGAAATCCAAAGTAGTAATAAAATAGTATGCCCTGAAGTTCAAAATTATAGTTACAATGAGAGTAATACTAAAAATTACCGGCAGTGGACTTGGCCCAGTGGTTAAGGCGTCTGTCTACCACATGGGAGGTCCGCGGTTCAAACCCCAGGCCTCCTTGACCCGTGTGGAGCTGGCCCATGGGCAGTGCTGATGCGCACAAGGAGTGCCCTGCCACACAGGGATGTCCCCCGCGTAGGGGAGCCCCATGCGCTAGCAGTGTGCCCCATAAGGAGAGCCGCCCAGCGCAAAAGAAAATGCAGCCCTGCCCAGGAACGACGCCGCCCACACATGGAGAGTTGACATAACAAGATGACGCAATGAAAAGAAACACAAATTCCCATGCTGCTGACGACAACAGAAGCGGACAAAGAAGACACAGCAAATAGACACAGAGAACAGACAACCCTGGTGGGGGCGGAGAGAAAATAAATAAATAAATAAATCTTTAAAAAATAAAAAAAATTAAAATTACCAATGTACTTTTTTTTGCCTTCCTGAGCACACACCCACCACCCTTATCAACAAGAATCATCCTTCTGCCTGATTGACCACTAGGATCTGTTAGAGAAGGAACACAAAGTGAAAGAATAAGGTGCCTTCTGGCTTCCAGCACATAAAAAAAAGGATTTTACAAATAAGTTACTTTGTTGTGAAAGAATTGTTTAACATTCTTTATTTCTTGTTTAGGTACTTCAAAAGCAGGCATGGAGGGTAGCAGGTCAAGAAGAGAAAGGGGGAGAAAGATAATTCTTCTTGGTTCTGGCAAAGAAGAAAGAGAGGGGAAGAGCACAGTAAATGGACTCATGCTTTAGGTTCCCGTATTCCAGATTTTGACTCAGAGAGGGTGAGATGTATTAGATAAATATGAGGGTAGCACAAAGGATAGGGGAGTACCTAACCCTCCAACACACACATTTCCTTTCCCTGCTAAAAGGCCATAACATGGTACTGCTGTCTCAACCTAGAGCACAGCCACAACAATTTAGCAAAACAGAAAGGCCAAGTGGAGCAAGGCTTGACTTCCCTTCACACTTGTTTCCCTGTGACACAGTAGGTGAGTGTCTGGCTGAGGCACTTACCAGAGTACTGTTGTACTGCAGTGAGGAGCAATGAAGGTTACAGGACAGATCACTTTGGAAGGATAGGGCCTTTGGAAGCCCCAGCCAGATGTCAGAAGTATCTGTAGCACTAATGAGAAGTGAGACTGAGTCTGACAGGGAATGCCTACCAGCCTCACAAAAACAGGAGAGCCTAGATAAGGACTTTGGCGGTGATTGTCCAGAAAGACAAGCACAAACTAGGAGGACTTTCCTCCAGAAAATAAGAGAAAGCTGAGCCTTTCATAACAAGAACTTATGTTCTTCTTTACCTCTTTTTAACCATCTAGACAGGAAAGCTTTGAGAATCCAAGAATTTTTATCTAATGGAGTCTGAATGCTACTATCTAAAGTGTTTTTTTAAAATATTAGATCAGACTAAGCTTGAACACCTTTATATATTAGGCTTAGTTCTTTCCCTTCACTAACCCGTGGCTCGATAGAAATGGCCAAAATGTTCATTGACAAAATAAATAAAATACATTTGCTCTGCACATCTAAGGAGCAACGTGAGTTGTATTATAAATGTATTGTGTCGGTGGCTACCATTTATTGGTTGTTCACGATTTTCCTGGCCTGACTGACTCCAAAGTCTACAAACTCAAACATCACGCCACATTTCCTCTTTCACAACAACAACAAAAAAACAAAGGGCACACTACAATCTAAGAGCTATAGGAATACCACCGGATTCATGGGGATACTTTCAATTAGATAAAGAGGTTTAGGTGTAGGGGTGGAGGTAGTATGGTTGAAATAAATATGTATTTAGACACAAATATCTGGGAAGGTATCAAATATATTTCTAGGAGTCTATGATGCAGGAGGAGGTTCAGAAGAGTTCCTGTAAATCTTCCATGTACCAGACACTGGGGATGCCAAGATAAAGAATACTGGTGCTCTGAAAGGACAGGTACTTCTGGAAAACATGTATCATAGTGATAGAAAATCCAAGAATTCACAGCAGCACATGGTAGAATTTCATGCTGCTTCTGTCACTGCCAATTCCCAAAAACAGCCTTCTAGTGCCAAAGCCTGAGGCGGGGCTGCTCAGTCTTGTAGAAAATAGAGTCATCCTGCAACACCAAACTAGTTTTACCTTTTTATAAGAGCACTTATAAGCAGGTGACTCATGATTTTAGAATCCTTATCCTCCTCATTCTCCCAGGTAGTTTCCTATCTACTAATTAAAATTATTATAACATTAATAAATGCTTTCATTCCACAGGCAGGGTTATAGGACCTAAAATAAAAATTCCAGATTAATTTAACATGTAAATGGTGGGGGGATCACAGTGAAACATGAGTCGCTAAATGAATACGTATCAAATTCCACCCCCATTCAATGTGGTAGAAAGAATTAAGAAAATAAGATGAGACTGGCAATATGATGTGAGGCTATCTCATGGGGAAAAGACAGAGTTAAAAACATGTATGTTTCTGACTCCCTCCCCTAAACCCAAAGCTATTCCAAATTCACTTTCAATTGGGCCAAAGGAAAAAGAAGCTGCCACAATCTCATATTTAGACAACTGACCTTTTGAATATGCTTACTGGTTTTGTTTTGTTTTTTTTATTAATGAACTTCAAAGGAATCTTTAATCCCAGAAAATTAATTCCTTGAAGTATCACTTATTCAGAAGCAATCTTTCTGTTCACTTTTCCTATAACTTTCCTTATATCAAATTTCTTGCCTAATTTTGAAGAGTCATATAAGGCATCATCTCAGATCCAAAGCATTTCAAAGTAATGCAATCAGATTACCCAGTGTTTCTCCAGAGCATGAAAATATAAAAGGACCAGGGGATAGTGGAAACAATGCCCATGGAATTCAATTCATGTATTCCCATTGGAAGAAGAATGAAGAAACCCAAAACCATTTGGAGGAAGAATTTCTTTCCAGTTTAGCTGGGATGCATTTCCAGACTAGGAAGGAAACATAGAATAATTTTTTTATATATCATTATCTCCCATCTATGACTAGTTTCAAGTAGGGTAACATGTTTTCCCTGGGACCTGCTCTTCTGTTATCCTGCCTGCTTCTCCTGGTCACCTGCATTTATATCTAGAGGAAAGGGGCAAATAAGCTAGTCATTGCTAAGAAAAATGCTGCAGCTACAAAGCAGTGACTTCAAGCAAGGAACATTTTAATAAACACAAAATTTCATACTATCTCGGTATTGTAAGATTATAGGCCATGTTATATCAATTGCACTCAACTAGCTTTATCTAATTAATATATTTAATTAACTGCATATAATTAATACACTTTTATTCCTAATAATTTCCTTTTTTTCCTGATTTTCTACTTATAACATGTATTCTGATATAATAAATAAAAAGATAGCATATAATGATAAAATGAAGATAAACATGTTTCATTTATGAGAGCTCTGATGCAGAGACATCACTAAAGCTGATACTTCAAGAATAAGTTCCCAGTATCTACCTGTACAAGGCTCTTCTTAACCTGTTTTTTGGAAACCTACTATAGAGCACAAGAGAGAAGACAGGCAATTTTCAGAAAGTTGCACAAGGTGGTTAAATTTTATATAGCTAACCTGTATTTCCCACCCAATTAATTCAAAACAATACCTAGGTGAACTGGTAAGAAATTAAGGAAATAGTAACTGAAAAGTTCAAACTTGAAATTGCTCTTTCAAGAGTTTGTGCATATGCTATGCTTCCCAGGGTGTTTCTTCCTGTTGTTAATAATGTTACCTAGGATTGATTTAAATGCATTCTGTGTAAAACAAATGTCAGCAGTTGTTCAGATATGAGCAGAGTTGGAAAGCTCTGAACCATGCCATAATATTTAACAAATAGCCAACAGATCTTACCATAAATGAAATTGATGACTAGCAGCACCTAAATATTTTTGAATGGGACAGATTTTACAAAACTCTTAAAGGCCTTTATACCTGGCATATACAATATTACTTACCAAAAGTGTGCAATGCTAGCTGTAGGAAACTGAAAAAATATTGTAAAGTAGTCCCAATGTTGCTTTTCACATTCATGAAAAAATCATTTTTCTGAAAATTGTTTTGCTATCTAATATTTTTTGTGTATTCTCCCAGGTGATACAGCTTTAAAGGAAGGACCATCAATTAAATTTCAGATGTGCTTCATTTTTCATTATACCCTCCAAGTATAATTAAAGTCTTATTTTTGGCAAAATTTTTAAAAAGAAATATTTCCATTAAAATTATTTAACATCCATATCCATGTAAGGGCTTCTTTATAATGTTTTCCAGAACATTGATGAATGACATTTTTCTAAATATTTTAAAAATCCTATTCGTGATAGAAGACATTCAAATCCACTCTTCTGTCTAAAACAGAAAGTTTTAACACTTTTTCTCAGTAGAAATTTAAGGAAATTTTTTGTAATCTTCAGGAATCATACTTAAATATGTTTATAACATAGGAAATAAAACAACTGGAATAGTTATTTTTTATTTTTCCTCTACTAAACAATCTGCCAGTCAGATTTTTAAAATTATGACTATCTCCAAAACACTATAGCTTTTTTCTTTATTTTTTGTATAAATTTTTATGAAGTTTTTTAAAACCCAGTTAATAAAATAGTAAATTTATTTCTGTTGATAGGTTGTTATGAATCATCAAAAATAAAGGTAAAATGACAATAGGAAAGATACATTTTTAAAGTCTTACTGATTGCTTTGGATCAAGATTGTGACTGAAGGATGCATTTACCACATTCGTAGAATTAGAGAAGCCAAATGTTAAAACTGCTGATACGACTTTAGTCGCGCATTAAAATCTAAAATTAGATAGAGCTAGATTTGTCACTCCTGGTATAGCTGCTTCAATTCCTCTGAAGAGAAAAGTGTTCTTCAGAATGAAGAATAGCTTTCAAAGTGGTAGAAGATAATTTAATTTAAATATAACTGACTACAAAGTGGTTCAGGATAGGGCAAAAGACAGTTTTTGGAAGAAATATTTATGATGTAGATTTAGACACTTATTCAGTTATGAAGCTATTCAAAATGCTCCTGGCTGTACCTTTTCATTGGCCTTAATTAGTGATGCTTGCTGTAATAAAAAGCAAGGAACCATAGCTGACAAATTCCCCCAAATTTGCAGGTATATTTATTCTACAACTGTATTGTGTTGGATAATTGGAGAATTTCTGAAAGGCTTCATGGTATCTGTGTGACTTTCATAAAATCAAATACAAGCTTGCATTCTAAAACCTTTACGCACCTTCAAAATATTTCAGCAATTTCTATAAAATGTGAAAGATGCAATAATATATACTTCATAGATTGAAGATTAAATGAGATAATGAGTATCTAGCATAAGGATTTAATAACTATGAGCTGGATTATTTTTTCATCTCCCTCACAAGAATTTGAGCGTTGAAGGCAGACACTGCTTCATCTCAATTCCTACTACAGTGCCCTCCATTAAAAAGGCGCTTAATTAATAATTTTATTACTTAATAATATGGTAAATAGCACAGAGGAAAGGAACCCACCACAAAGCAGTACATTTTTCCTGATAGCCGACATTCTTTGGCTCAATTAACAGGAATCTTTAAGGAGGTGAACTGAGACATAGTCCTCATCCACAATAATATTTATAATACTTTATAAAAAGATTAATATTTTCCAAGTTTCTAATATTCAAAGTGAATGCACATATTCCTACTTTTGTTTACAAATTCTAGATCTCTTTGTGAAGGAGAAAAAATGTTCTTGTAGAACATATCACATACCTATTTGGAATTATGGACTCCAAATTCTATTACAAATTGTCACACAGTTAAATAGAACTGTAAAAAGAAATCCACTGATTTGTTAATAGTAATTTCTCTTCATGTGCCTCTATATACAGTTAAAAAATTTTGCTGTTCCCTAAACTACACATTGTTTTCATACTTGTTTATTATGGTTTCTCATAAACTTGTATTCTAAGCACATACACATCACACAAGGAGAGCAGTTTCTTCTAGGCTGATACTGCTCGTTTGGATATAACCCTTGGGAGTTCTCGTTGTATCTGTTTCAAGTCCTGTACTTCCTCTCTAACGAAATGCATTTATCTCCATGCATTTTCTGAGAGGCTAATTTACTACCAAGTACAAATAAGCATATAAAAAGACATTAAGAATGAAAGAGAAAAACAGAGCAGAAAATATGAAAAAATAAATCATCTTATAAACGCAATAATTGAGTGGAGGGCAAAAAAATCACCATTTGCAATCCCAAATAAATGTGTCATTCATCCTGTGCTCAATATACTTGATACCCTATCTCCTGTGCACAAAATTATGTGAATTAAATGTTGTCACATTGTTTTGTCAGAGTTGATTTAAATTTAACTTTTATAAAGTATGTTTTTCTCACTGTGATTAACTCTTTAAGCCTCCATTTTATCCAGGAAATTTTCTATAATCTCTGCTTTAACCCCACCATACATCATTTCTTTCTGTTAAATCATAACCTAAAGAACCATTGGCATCTAGCCAAATCTAGTCATCCATAAGTAACCAGATAAACTTTTATCTCTGTACAACTCTATACATTTCTCACCAAACCCAGTCTCCAATTTCCCAATCTTCCCAAGTCTTGCTCTGTCTTTACAATTCAAAATGTATCTTGGACTAATTCTGCTTCATCTTCAACTTCTCCTAAAGGCATATTCATTATCTCTCACTAAATATAAACAGGGTATTTCCTAAGGACATAACTGTCTTTTGTCTCTCTCAAGTGGGGTCTTTTTTCCTCTCATAACCTACAATCTTAAGGCTGTGAAGTTGAAAGTAGGTGTAGACTTTGGTCTATTTGCCATGTCCAAACTACTTCTACACACTTAGAAACACCAATCATTTGGAACTTATTGTATAGATATTTCTCCTGAGTTAATGCTACCTACTGCTATTGCTTGCTGGGCTCTTGGTCTTACTCTTGAACCAATGATAACTTGGTTTCATTGTAGATTTAGGAGCACGAATGATTACACAACACCACTGAGTAATCACATCATATTCTCACTCCTCAAACCTCTAAGAACCACCCTGTTTTTCAAGCTAATAACTTCATTTCAATAGATCTTAGAGGAATAGAAATAATCAAATGAAAGCTCTTTTATCTTCTGACCAAAAAATGTATCATCCTTCCTATATCTGTATCCACTCTTTCATCTTTTATTTGTTAATTACACCACAGGTGGCCTGGAACTCATCCTTCTTTTCCCTTCCCAAGAGCTTCATTTCTACAATTGTCTCTTCTAGATCTCCATCATAAGTGTCTATCATCTATTAAATCTAGATCTAATATTTTTCATGACTATAAATTATATTTTCTGCCTTCTGTTTATATCGAAATTTTTTGACAGAGGAGCCTATGGTCATTTTCTCCAAATCTTTTCATCTCTTTTTTTCTTAATCCATTCCAATTAGATTTCCATTCCTTTCATTTTATGACCATCAAAGGCATCCTCATTGCTAAAATCACAATGGTCACTTTTCTGCTTCATCTTAACTTAAATTTATAAGCAGGATTCAACATGGATGA
Organism: Dasypus novemcinctus; assembly: GCF_030445035.2. Lineage (NCBI taxonomy): Eukaryota > Metazoa > Chordata > Mammalia > Cingulata > Dasypodidae > Dasypus > Dasypus novemcinctus. The sequence goes on from NC_080674.1 coordinate 137,470,370, forward strand.
TGACTTACTTTTTCATGAATCAGTTTCAAGGGTGTCTGGAATTCTGAGAAAACTCTTGTTCCCAGTATTCCTCATATCTCAATGTCTATTGCTCACTATTCTTTGCTGACTCTTCTCCCTCAGACTAACTAATAAATGTTGGTGTATTTGAAGGATAAATCCTTGTTTACTTTACTCATCTGTATTGACCTCCTAGAATATCTTACCCCAGCCAATAACTCTAAATCATTTATCACTTTAGATATCTCTCACTACAACTTCAGCCCTTGCCTTTATCCTAAGATCCATATTCATATAACCAAGGATCTAAAAAGCACCACAAATATGTCAAAACCAATTTTTAACTTACACATCATTCACAGTTTTCCCTTTCCCAGTATATTCCATCCTAATGGCACCATCATTTACCTGAAATCAACCAAAATGTAGGAGCCATCCTTTAATTTGCTCTAATTATCACCTTCTACAATCAATCCATCAGCAAATTCTATAGACTATATATCCAAAATAAGAAGTAAATTTGTCCCCCCTTCCCATGTCCATGAATATCATCCTAATCTAGCCACTATCAGCTTTCTTCCATACTTGTATAACAGCTGTCTAACTGGTCTTTCCTGCTTTTATTTCCTATTTTCCACCCCATTCTTGATATGTTCCATTCTCCAGACAGAAAAGGGATCTTAAATCTTTATTTCATTATACTCTTTTTATTAAAGTCCTTAATTACTTCCTATTATATTTAAAAGAAAACCCATTTTCCATACCCGAAAGGCCTTATGTTCTGGTTCCTAACTATCTCTGTGACCTCAATACATACCATCATAACCTTCAATTATCATGCCCTAGCCACTCCAACCTCATTCACTTCTCAGGGTCTTTATACTAGCTCTTACTTCTGAAAGTGTTCTTCCTTATTAATGGAGAAATGGGTCATTTTTTGGCCATCAGGTTTCCTGTTACATGGACTCTCAGATGGAGATCTGTGTGCAAAAAGTATATGAGTAGTACTGTCAGGATCAATACCTGTGGGAAAAGTAGAAGAAGCAGTATTAGGCAAGAGGAAGAGGTAGAATTGCAATGTAGTTGTTACAAAAGCCTTGACCTATCCTACAGAGAGCTCCAGAATTGAGTTGACCCTGAAATAAGGCAAGGTGTCCAGGTCTTCATAGTCCCATATCAACCAATCTTTGGATAGGTCTTTCCTGGGAAAAAGGTATGATCTTGGAAAAGATGATCCTTTTTAGTTGTAGACAATCCCTAGAGAGGGACTTATCTGAGACTGCTTTGCCTGCTAACTGGCAACACTCCCAGACCCTAGGCAAGTGTTTCAGCCCTGAGGGAAGGGGAATCTGGATGGTACTGACATGGCAAGGTTTTCCTCCTCTCCTCAGATAGGCCACCCATGGCAATCCTATTTAAATTTGACAGCCCCCATCACTTATCCCTTTTTAAAATGACCTAACTTATTTGTTACTTATACATTTTTTTTGGCTATAAGAACAGCATGTAAATTTAGCATAGCAGAGAGCTGAATTCTAAACCGATAAGGGTGATAAAAGAAATAAGCTGATTTTAACTGTAAATGTTAAAAGGCTTGAAAGCTAGTGATACCAAATACCTCTGGAATAGAGGTTAAGGAAATGCTAAATAATATTTTATGAAAATTGTATGAAAAGGATATTTCTAATCCCCTCTACCCCCCTACCATCACATGTTTCTAGGCAACTGATTCTTCCATATTGATGATAATTCAGGACTGTAGAGAGTAAATACAGGGGATTTACACTGGGGAATGCAAGGAAAAGTTAGGTATCTTGGTACAGTAATGCAAATAGGTAGATTAAGTGACCTTATAAAGACTCTGTTACAGGATATAATGTTTTGAAGCTGTATGTACCCCCAGAAAACCTGTTCTTAAGTCTATTCCATTCCTGTAGATGTAAATCCAATGTAGGTAGAACCCTTTGATGAGGATACTTATGTTAAGGTATGACCCACCTTTTTCAGGATGGGTCTTAATCCTATTACTGGAGTCCTTTGTAAATGTAATGCATACACACAGAGAGAGAGAGACATAGAAGCAAAAAGCTGGAATCAACGAAACCCAGAAAAGAAGGGAGACACCAGCAGACTCCTCCATGTGCCTTGCCATGTGGCAGAGGAGCCAAGGATTGCTGGCAGCTGGTCTTTGGGAAGGAAGCATTGCCGTGATGATGCCTTGACTTGGATATTTTCCTGGCCTCAAACTGTAAGCAAATCAATTCCCATTGTTTAAGCCAATCCATTTCATGGTATCTGCTTTGAGCAGCAAGGAAAAAGAAACACAAAAATTCCAACTTATTTCCCTCACTCAGTTCCCCAAACCTTAGAATACAGAACTTTACCCTCCAAACAGAAAATAAAGCCTTACTATTTGGAAAACTGATCATCCCAAGATAAAATGCCCCAACATACTGGAAAGTGGAATTCCTCAACAAACAAATAACCTAGATCACTCTACCAGAGAAAGTTAAAGTCAACAAACCCAACCATTTGTTCAGAACTTTCAATTATCTTTCTAAACACTCAATAAAACACAATTATAAAAATATGTCAACAAAAAAGAAAATAAAAGCAATTTGTTGGAAACAGAATTTATATGGTTAAAAAGATAAACTTTGATGGCTATACCGGGTGCATGAATCAAAAAAACTCAATAATGAAAAGATTTCAATAATCTCCAAACTGATCTACCTATTAACATAATCCCAATGAAAAAAATCCAAGTGGGATTTTTTTGTAGAAATTGACAATCTGAATCTAAACTTTATGTGGAAATGCTTAGGATATCCTGAAAAAGGAGACTAAAACTTGAGCTATTACATTTTTAGATATCAAAATTTATTATAAAGAAGGAATAAAGACTTCCGCATTAAACAAGGACTGATAAATAGGCCAATGGAAGAGAATAAAGAGATAAACAAAGAACTGACATACAGACACAAACATTTAAAGTCGTTCTACATACAGTGTCATTCCAGTGCAATGAGGAAAAAATGGTATTTTCCCAAAATTTCAGATATGCACTTGAGCACCAAATGAAAAAAAGTAAGTCTAGGTTCTCCAATCCATATCATACATAAAATTCTATTGCAGGAGTGTCTTCCTTTGGTATAGCAGAGTAAGTTCTGATAGACTAAATCTCATAAATAATGTCAGTCAACTCTGGAAAATAAATAAGCAACTACATGAATTTTCTGGAGGGTGGAAAGAAAGCAGGAAGATTTGGGAGGGTTGAATCATGGAAGTAGAGGCTGACATAGAAGAAGTCTCATTTTTATAGTACTATCCTGAGGGTAGGATTCAGCCCAGTATGGCACAAAACTCCTAAAACTCTGACTGAAAATATAATGACTTTCTGGCTGAAGATCCAAAGGACAGCATCTAGGATAACCACAGTCTCAAGAAAGTGAGAAAGGAATCCCAGAGATGAAAGATCCTGAAAAGCTGAACTCCAGTGTCATGGTTCCCCGGGTTGACCCTTGAACCATGAATGCACAGAACATACTGCAATCAACTCAGCTAAGCATAAAAGAACTAAACTGAAATACAAGCTACCACCTACTGAAGATAAGAAATTGAAGTCTGAGTCTAATTAAGTAAGCAGGCTTCTAAAAGAAAAATAGTCATGCCTTTGAAGAATATAGCAGAATCCAGAGTCAGTAAAAGAAACCTGTAAATCAATATCACTCATGAAAATGACTGTAAAAATTTGTGACAAAGCTTAGCAAAACAATTCCAATAATCTGTAAGAAGCATAAAACATCATGATAAAGTAAGGTTTACTAGGGAAGGCAAGTTAATATACCATTGATAAATCAAAATATGTAATTTACCATATTAGGTGGTCATAATTGATAAAAGACAAACTATAGTTTAGACTTCATACAATATTAATACAGATTTTCTTCTCTCTAGGTATACTAAAAATAAACATCTAAAAAATGTTGATACTCAAGAACATTATTTGAGTTAACCTCCTTAGAACACAGTTTGGGTATAGATTAGATACCCTGGAAATGGTTAATGTGGTCAAATAAGCTTATGGAAATAAATGAAGAGCACACAAATGAGAACAAACTGACAGTACCTAGTTAGAGTTTATCATGACAAGGGACTCAGCCACCACTACTTGTGTTCAACCAGGATTCAAAGGCAGGTAGAGGAGTGAGAAAGCTTTATTCTCCAAAAAATTTTAAAAAAGAGAGAGAAGCCTTCAGTTATGCTTTGACTGGAAGTTGTTGACATGGAGAAGCTGGAAGTGGACAGACTAGAAGGAAAGCATCTTTTGGGATTGGTACAGGGAGTATATTTGGCTTTCTGTGGTTGATCCTCTGTTGGAAGTAGGGGTGCAAAAAATAAAGAAGCTGGCAGTCATTGATCAAATCCTGACAATTCTGGACTGATTGCCACAGAGGTTTAGCTATTTGGGCTGGTTCTGCAGAGGTGGTGCATTAGAATTCTAGTTATATATGGTCCCACTATTCTCCATTTACATATGGAAACTCTCAAGTTGTCTTCCTCCTGGAAAAGAAAAATGCAAGTATTGAACTCAAAACTCTGAAAGGGCATTCAAAATAAAAATTATTTTATGGTAGATAAATAAACATATTAGAAAACATTGATTTGTATAAAATATCTATATTAACTAGAAAATGTATCATCAATAATTTCATATATTGAGGTCTCATAATCATAACCAATAAAATAGATCCACTGAAAATGCAAAGCTGAAGATCCAATTTTGAATTTTTAGTTACCCAGTGAAGTGCAGGCATCCTTAAAACCCAATTAGGGGGAAGTGGATTTGGCTCAACTGATAGAGTGTCTGCTTACATATGGGAGGTCCAGGGTTCAAACCCAGGGTCTTCTCACCTGTGTGGTGAGCTGGTCCATGCACGGTGCTGATGCGCTCAAGGAGTGCAATGCCACGCAGGGGTGTTCCCTGCATAGGGGAGCTCCTCACACAAGGAGTGCACCCTGTAAGACAGAGGACCGGTGCGAAAAAAGCATAGCCTGCCCAGGAGTGGCATCGCACACATGGAGAGCCGATGCAGCAAGATGACACAACAAAAAGAGACCAAGGAGCTGTTGGTCAAACAATTGAGCTCCCATTTACCATATGGAGGACCCATGTTCAATCCCTGGGACCTTCCAGTAAAAAAAAGAAAAAAGAAAAAAGGCATCCCAGACCTGCATGGTGAGGCACAGGACCCCACATGGCAGGAAGAGGTGCAGGCCCCTCCCACCACAAAGCAACTCACCAAAAAGATGATGATGTAACCAGGTAGGAAGAAAAAAAATTACACAGTGATGGAGCATGGGGTAAGCAGAGACTAACCCTCTCACAAAAAAAACAGAGATAAGGCAGATACTTATCTAAAGGAGGCGCTTTTCTTATAGATAGAACACTAGGTGTTCTGAGTTATCTAGGAGGATACTGGAAAGATAAAGAAAACCAAGATTTGCTAACCACTGTGGCTGGGAATGGCAAGTATACCCCGCCCTCAAGGCTAGTAGCCTTCCTGCTCCTGACTTGCTGCTCCAAGGGACTGGGAGGGGGCATTCCCTGGGAGGAAAAGGGGTCTGGCAGAGGTTGGAGAGCGGTTTCTTTGTGATGAGTTTGGCTAGCTGAGCACCCTTTGAATCTCAAAGGGACCCCTACCTGATGGGGAGAGGGGAGGAGAGATCTGCTCAGGCAGGCTCTCAAGCCCAGCCACCTGCCCTGGAAGAGAAAGTAATTAGACTGAGGAAGCGGGAACAGGTGCCTAATCAACAGGACTCTAGCAAACTATATAAGTCTAAAAATGCCTGGGAGAAAGGGACAGCTAGGTCTCTGAAAACCAATTAACATAAGAAGACAGTTTAGCTCCGTGGAGGAATTCCTATCTTACTTATGCCCGATGCCCCTATTTTGATTTCTGGGTCCACCAAGAGTGTTATCCACCTGGTTATCAGGCATCCATCTGATACTTTATGACAGGGAATACATAGACATTCTTTTCGTTTTAGGCTTTGTTGGATCTGTTACTTAAAAAAAAAAAATGCTAGTTTTTTTTTTTTAATTTTTTATATTTTAATCACTAAAACCCGGTACATCGCCTGCAGAGGGCAGGTTGCAGGGTGATTGATTGAAGAGCAACAGCCTGCCTGAGAAGCTCCTTAGGGGGCTAAAGAGAAGGCTATTTTTCCTTGGTTGTTTTGTTGTTGTAGCTGCTGCTGCTGTTTTTGTCTTTTATTTGTTGTGTTTCCCCTTTCTTTGTTCTCCCACCCACCTTTTTTCTTCTACCAATTTTTTTCTACCTAAATTTTTTCTTTTCATTCCTTTTTTCTGTCTTCTGTTTTCCGTTGTTTTTTCATTCATTCCACCTCATTTTGTTTGGTCATCAATTTTTTTAACTTTTCTTTCTCTCTCACACTTCTTTTGTTCTCTTTCCTGATTTTTTTTTACTTTTTTCTTTTTTCTACTTTCTTTTCCTCTCTTCTCATCATTCCTCTCTTCTCATCATTAATTCATTCTATATATTTTCTCTATTTTTTTCTTATTTCCTTTTTCTATTCCACGTATTTAATCTTATTCCTTTTTATCTCTTATGATTTTTCACTCCTGTTGTTTATTTTCCTAGGTCTTGTAAGTCTTCTCATCTATCTTTCTAAAAATTATTATTACTATTATTCTTTTTCTCTTCTTATCTCTTTCAATTTCCTGATTCTTTTTTTTTCCCCCCAAAGAAACATTGACAACAGCATGGAAATAGAAAAAAAAAGGAATGAAGTGTCAAAGTGAAACTTTACAACACAAAAAAAAAACAATTAAATAAAACCCTAGAGTAGAAAGAGAAGCTAACCAACCAAATAAACCCATCAAGATAAATACTTGCATAGACACACACAAAAAAAATACAAGACATATTAAGAAACAGGAAGACATGGCCCATTCTAATGAACAAATTGAAAAACAGGAGGAGATGCAGAACAAGGAACAACTAATCAAAGATATCCAAACAAATATCGTGAATCAACTTAATGAAGTAAAAGAAGAGATTAAGGGTATTAAGAAGACACTGGAAGAACACATCAAAAAATTGTAAACATACATTAAAAAATAACAGATATGATGGTGATGAATGGCATAATACAAGAAATAAAAAAATACACTGGAAGCACACACAACAGCAGATTTGAATAGGCAGATATAATGGCTATTTGGAAGCCAGTATATCTGAAATCAGACAGATAGTAGAACAGATAGATAAAAAGATAGAAAAGAATCTAACCAGGACTTAAAGACTAGAATATGACAGCACGACATGCACAAACATACACATTATAGGCATCCCAGATGGAGAAGAGGGAAGAAAGAGGGCAGGAGGAGTGTGAGAGGAAATAATGACTGAAACTTTTCCAACTCCATTGAGGCATATAGACACACATGTTCAGGAACTGCAGTGCACCCAAAACAGTATAAATCCTAACAGGCCTACACCAAGACATGTACTTATCAAATAGCCCAACGCTCAAGACAAAGAAAGAATACTGAAGGCAGCAAAAGAAAAGAGATCCATCACAAACAAAGGAAGCTCAATAAGATTAAATGCTAATTTCTTGTCTCAAATCATGATGGCAAAAAGGCAGTGGTATGACATATTTAAGGTGCTAAAAGAAAAAACGTCCAACCAAGAATTCTCTATCCCACAAAGACAGCATTCAAAAATGAGGGAGAGTTCAAAATATTCACAGATAAACAGAAATTAAGAGAGTTTGTCAATAAGAAACCTGCCCCTCAAGAAATAGTAAATGAGAGTTCTGCAGCTTGGAGGAAAAAAAAAAAAAACAGGAGAGAAAGAGTTGGAGGAGAGTGTAAGAATAACTAAAAAGACAAAAAGAGAAATAAAAGCAACATATGACATACATAAACCTAAAGAAAATATGGCTAATGTAAGTAATTCCTTGAAAGTAATAACACAGAATGTTAATGGATTAAACTCACCAGTCAAGAGACACAGATTGGCAGAATGGATAAGGAAATACAACCCATCTATATGTTGCCTACAAGAAACCTGAATACTAATGACTTAAACTCTCTAATCAAGAGACACAGATTCTCCAAATGGATAAAAAAATATGACCCATCTATATGCTGTCTACAAGAAACTCACCTAGGACCCAGGAACACAAGGAGGCTAAAAGTGAATGGTTGGAAAGCAATTTTACATGCAAACAAAAATCAAAAAAGGGTGGGAGTAGCTATATTAATATTGGAAAAAAACCAGACTTTAAATGCAAAAATATTGTTAAGAGAAAAGAAGGACACTATGTATTAATAAAAGGGGAACTCTATCAAGAATAAAGAAAAATCATAAACATTTATGCACCTAAACAAGGCACCTCAAAATACATGAAACAAGCATTGGAAAACCTAAGTGGAGAAATAGATGCCTCTACAATTAAAGTGGGGAGCTTTAATAAACCAGTATCACCATTAGACAAAACATCTTGACAGAGAATCAATAAGGAATAAAAGATGTTGAATAATACATTAGAGGGTCTGGACCTAATAGACATATACAGAACAATGCAACAAAAATACAGTGGGATGTACATTTTTCTTGAATGCACATGGATCATTTTCCAGGATAGACCACATGCTAGGCCACAGAACAACTCTCAATGAATTCAGAAACATTGAAATTATACAAAGTAATTTCTCTGACCACAATGGAATCAAGCTGGAAATCAGTAAGGGACAGAGAAGCAGATTAGGCACAAAGATATGGAAGTTAAATGACATGCTCTTGGACAATCAAGAGGTCAAAGAGAAAATCGCAAAAGAAATCAGTAACTACCTTGAAATGAATGAAAATGAATGAAAATGAAATGACTGAAATGACATGAAAATGACAACACAATGTATCAAAACCTATGGATGCAGCAAAAGCTATACTGAGAAGGAAATTCATAGCCATATGCCTATATTAAAATAGAAGAAAGAGCTAAAATCAAAGAGCTAACTGCACACAAGGAGGAACTAGAAGAACAACAACAAACTAACCCCAAAGGAAGTAGAAAGAAGGAAATAACAAAGATTAGAGCAAAGCTAAATGAAATTGAAAATAAGAAATCACTAAAAAAAATAAAACAAAACCTGGTTCTTTAGAAGATTAATACAATTGACAAACCCTTAGCTAGATTAACAAAGAAAAAAAGAGATGTAAATGCATAGAATAAGAAAGGAGAAGGAGATATCACCACTGACCCCACAGAAATAGAGTATCAGAAAAGGATATTTTGAAAAATTTTATGCCAACAAGATGGATAGTTTATAGAAAATGGGTAAATTCCTAGAAACACACACACAGCCTACATTGATGAAAGAAGAAATTTATGAACTCAACAACCAATCACAAGTAACAAGATTGAATTAGTCATCAGAAATCTCTCAACTAAGAAGAATCCAGGACAGTTGGCTTCAGAGGTGAATTCTAACAAACATTCCATAAAGAACTAACACCAAACCTGCTTAAGCTCTTCAAAAAAAATAGAAGTGGAGGGAACATTGCCTGACTCATTCTATGATCACCCTAATACCAAAGCCAAAGACACCACAAGAAAGGAAAAAACTATAGACCAATCTCTCTAATGAACCTAGATGCTAAAATCCTCAACAAAATACTTGCTAATCATATTCAACAACACATCAAAGGAATTATACACCATGATCAAGTGGGCTTCATCCCTGATAGGCAAAGATGGTTCAACATAAGAAAATCAATCAATGTACTACAGCACATAAAGAGATCAAAAGAAAAAATTCACATGATCATCTCTATAGATACAGAAAAAGCATTCAACAAAATACAGCACACTTTCGTGATTAAAAACACTTCAAAAGATAGGAATAGAAGGAATCTTCCTCAACATTATAAAAGGTATATATGAAAAACCCACAGCTAACATATTCAATGTTGAAATCCTAAAAGCTTTTCCTGTAGATCAGGAAAAAAGCAAGGATGCCTACGGTCACCACACTGATTTAACATTGTGTTAGAAATACTTTTTCAAGCACATATGCAAGAAAAAGATATAAAAGACAACCAAATTGGAAAGAAAGAAGTAAAAATTTCACTATTTGCAGATGACATTATCCTGTACCTTGAAAGTCATAAGAAATTTACAACAAAGCTTCTTGAGCTTATAAATGAGTTCGGAAAAGTGGGTTATAAGATTAATGTGCAAAAGTCAGCAGTATTTCAGTACACCAAAAAAAAAAGCAATCTGAGGAGGAATTCAAGAAAAAAAAATCCCAAAGTTATTTGGAAGGGCAAGGGGCCCCAAATAGCCAAAGACATATTGAAAAATAAAAATGAAATTGGAGGAATCACACGACCTACTACACGACATACTACAAAGCTACAGTGGTCAAAATTGCATGATATTGGCACAAGGATAGACATACTGAGAAATGGAATCAAATTGAGGGTTCTGATTAGATCTTCACATATAGAGTCAACTGATATTCAATAAGGCCTCCAAGCCCATTCAACTGGGAGAGAATGGCCTCTTCAACAAATGGTGCTTGAAGAAGTGGATATCCATATCTAAAAGAATGAGAGAGGACCACCATCTCACATCTTGTACAAAAATTAACTCAATATGGATCAAAGATATACATATAAATAAGAGTGAAGACCATAAGATCTTGGAAGATAATGTAGAGAAACATATATAGGATCTTGTATTAGGAAATGGTTTCATAAGCTTTACATCCAAAGCATGAGTAATGAAAAAAAAGATAGATGGTACCTCCTCAAAATTAAAACCTTTTGTACTTCAATGGAGTTTGTCAAGAAAGTGAAAAGGCAGCCTACTCAATGGGAGAAAATATTTGAGAAGCATATATCTGATATGGAATTAATATCCTGCACATATAGAGAAATCTTATACCTCAAAAATAATAAAAACAAACAACCCATTTAAAAAATGGGCAAGTGATTTGAATAGACACTTCTCCAAAGAAGAAATACAAATGGCTAAAAAGCCATTGTTGAGCATGAAAAGATGCTCAACACCACTAGTTACTAGGGAAACGCAAATCAAAACTTCAATGAGATAACATCTTACACCCATTAGACTGGTAGCTATTAAAAAACAGAGGCCTACACATTTTGGAGAGGATATAGAGGAATAGAAACACTTATCCACTGCTGGTGGGAATATAGAATGGCACAGCCATTGTGGAGGACAGTTTGGCGGTTTCTCCAGAAGCAAACTTTAGAACTGCCATATGATCCAGCAATCCCACAGCTGCATATATACCCAGAAGAATTGAAAGTAGGGACATAAACAGATAATGCACACTAGTGTTCATAGCAGCATTATTCTCATTTTTGCCAAAAGTTGGAAATGACCCAAATGCTCATCAATCGATGAATAGATAAATAAATTGTGGTATATACATATAATGGAATATTACTCAGCTGTAAGATGGAATGCAGTATTAACCCATGGGATAACATGGATGAATCTTTGAAGACCTTACAGTGGGTGAAGCAAGCCAGGCACAAATATTACATGACCTCACTGATATGGATTAAGCAAATTGAGCAGACTCACAGAATTAGAGTCTGGTAGCTTAATTTACAGGAGACAGAAAGGGAGGAGGTTGTGAGCCAATACCCCTGTTGGCAAAATCTATGATAACATGGAAGTGTGTAGTTATACAGTGGATGGGCATGACAGTGGTGTAGTGATTCTATTAGGTGAGAGGAGTAGAGTGGGAAGGGTGGGTTGTACAGTCCATGGAACTAGGGGGAGGGTTGGAGGAGAGACCAGTGAACACTGGGGATTTGCAGTATGTGGTTGAAACTACAATGTCGGGAATGTTCTTTTGGCAATATGGCAGGGGAGCGTTACTGATTTAAGGTGTTGGTTAAGGTGTTGGGTGTGGGAGCATTCAGGACAGGGTGGACCTGAGGCAGGCTTCTAAGGAGTGTGTGAGGTTTCATCTTGTCGTAATATGCTGTATCAGTAGGAAGGGATCCACAGAATGAACAGGAAGGTGTTGGACTCCCATCCTATGAAGTGCTACTGTATTCTCAAATAGAGGTGTGGGAGTCTCTCAAGAGCATAGTCAGTGCCTAAAGGGGAGGACAGGCCAGCATGTCAAGCCCTCAATGTTGTTGCAAGTAACTATTAATTTTGTTCTTCAAGGAGTGAAGTTTGGTGATTGTCGTGGGTCCAAAGGGGAGAGGGAAGAAGGGAGGAATAGGATAGATGAAACATGGGGCATTTTGGGGGCAATGGAAGTGTTTTACATGATCTTGCAATAATGGATACAGGCCATGTTAAATTTCATAAAAATTTATAAAAGTGTCTTGTCCAGAATGTAAACCATTTTGTAAATGATTGACCACAGTTAGTAGCAATGTTCTAATATTTGTACATTTTTGTAATGAATGTACCATTCACATGTAAAATGTTATTAATAGAGGAAAGGGGAATGGGGGAGGAGTTGTGTATATGGGAAACTCCTATATTCTGTATGTGCCTTTTCTGTAACCTAAAGCTTCTTTGAAGACAAAATGAAAAAAATAAGACACTGGGAGAATAAACAGAAGAATGTTATTGTACATAAAAGATAACAATGTGGTGCAGCAGTGCTCAGAGATGTATTCACCAAGTGCAATGAATGTCCCATGATGATGGAGGCGCTTGTTGTTATGGAAGGAGTGGGGTGAAGGGGGTGGGGGGTATATGGAGATCTCATATTTTTTGAAAGTAACATTAAAAAAATAAAAGACAAAATAAATAAATATTTTTTAAAAGATAACAGATCTTAAAGTGATGAAAGACATAATGTCAATTTTTTTTAATTTTATATTTTTATTTTTTATTATTCCAAATTTTTTCTGTTTTATTTGTTATTTGGAGAACTGTCATTATTATTTCATTTTCTTATAAATAGTTGGTTATTTTCTTAGCTTCATTTTTGAAGTTTTGGATCACAGAAGAGTTACAACTGTGGCAGGGGAGGATCTTTGGTGTAGGGTGTTAGTGATGGGGATGCATGGGAGGAGGTTAACCTGGGACATATGTTTAAGACATATAAATGTGTTCAAGTCTTCATGGGACATTGTCATGGTGGGTGGAGATTCACACAATAATCAAAAGAATGTCAAATCCCCATCCTGGGGAGCCCTGCCACATTATCTAATGGGACAGTGAGAATCCCCTGAGTGCAGGGGCAATGACTAGTGAAGGAGAATTGACCATTGACAGGTCCTCAATAATGAATGTACTTATGAACGTTTGCTTTTGAAATTGAAACTTAGCCTGGTATTTTATGGTGCTGAGGAGTTACCTCCTGAGAGCCTTTTTGATGCTCAGATATGGTCTCTCTCTAGGCTGAACTCAGCATATAGATGCATTGCCTTCCCCCCAGCATGAGACATGACTCCCAGGGATGAACCTCCCTGGCACTGAGGGATTGCTACCAAATACCAACTAGCAATGCAACTGGAAGAAGACCTTGACCAAAGGAGGTAAAGCATGGAGATAGATGTGTTTATATGTCTAGGAAACTTCAAGGTCGGTTAGGAGGTCATTCTAGAGGTTACACTTATGCACATATCAGCAGGATCTCATTGACTGCCAAAGTGAATATTACCTCAAACAGCATAGACATCTAGGCACTGTTGACAGGGCAGACACCTCAGGAGTTTGGTGCCCTGACAGTGGCTCCTACTTGGGGAATTGATGCTCCTCAGTGTCACAAAGTTGGACTCATTTGTGATTTTCCTACACATGGCTCTTCTGCCCCTACTATTTGAACCTAGAGTTCTAGAGTTGCTAGGTGTATGTCCAAGAGACTTAAATCTTTGGGCTGCCCATGTGTCAGCTGGGCCCTGAATCTCAACAGAATTGCAACACCTACTCTCCACTTTATTGGAGTCAACCAGAACAACTAACAAGGAGATGATGATGGACAATAACCATTCGAAGGAACAGAAAGAGTCTGCAACTACAAGCAAAATAGTCCCATCCATCTGCCTTATGGAATCTAAGCCCACTCTCAATTAGAAGTGGAGTGGGCATCACCATTTCAGAATCCTCAGGATTGGGGAATGAACTATGGAATAGAGTAGACTTACTGATATTCTAGTATAGACTTACTGTGATTCTAGCATTGTAAGAACTTTGATCATTGGTATGGAGGCAGTGGCCACTGGAGATTCTGAGAAGAAGGAGAGGGAAAAACAGGTATAATATGGGGACAATTTTGGGACTTGGGAATTGCTTAAGTGACATTGCAATGACAGATACAAGCCATTATATATCTTGTCATAACTTACAAAATTGCACAGAAGAGAGTGTAAACTATAATGTAAACTGTAATCCATGCTTAGTGGCAATGCTCCAGAATGTGCTCATCAATTGTAACCAATGTACCACACACTGAAGGATATTGTCATTGTGGGAAAATGTGGGAAGGGAGGGGAGTGGGGTATATGGAAATCCTCTATAATTTTTTATGTAACATTTATGTAATCTAAGTGTCTTTTTAACTGAATAAAAAAGTATATTTTTAAAAAACCCAATTATTGTGGCAAGAAAATCAAGTGTGTATTTTTCTCTCTTTACTACCTCTACTGTAACGCTATCTTGTGTTACAGAATTTTGAAATTAAATTGTGTGTATTTTTAACAAAAATATTTTAATGATAAACAGTGCAAAAAGCCATTCCATTTTTTACCAAGTCTATCTAATTCAGTGTTTTTTGAAGCATTTTCTTTACAGCACTATTGCTTCAGACTATTAATAGGTTTTTACAAGAAAATAAGATCAAACAAGCTTAAGAAAAAATAGTGTGTGATTCAATTATAAATCATTTGCTTTTTCAGACCCATTATTTCAAGGTGGAAACAAGTAGTTTTATTTTTTAATATATATTCCATAAAAATTCATTAAAATGCATTGTCTATAGCACCAAAAGCATGATCCATGAAAGAAAAACTTAATAAGTTGGACTTCATTAAAAGTAAAAACTTTTACTCAGCAAAAGGCACTGTTAAGGGAGTAAAAATACAAGCCACACTTTGGGGGATAATATTTGCAAAGTACATATATGACAAAGGACTTGATCCAAAATATACAAAGAATACTAAAAACTAACTATAAGAAAATGAACAACCCAGTTAAAAAGTGGGCAAAAGATCTGAATGGATCCCTAACCTAAGAAAATATACAGATGGTAACTAAGCATATAAAAGATGGTCAATATCATATGTCACTAGGGAATTGTAAATTGAAACAACAAACAGGTAGCATTACATGCCTATTAAAATTACTAAAATCCAAAACACTAAAACCAAATGCTGACAAAGATGTGGCACAACAGGAACTTTCATTCTTTGCTTGTGGTAATACAAAATGGTACAGGTAAATATAATCTTACTACACCATCCAGCATTCTCACTCCTAGGTATTTACCCCAAAGAGCTGAAAGCTATGTCCATACAAAAACCTGCACATGAATATATATGGCAACTTTATTCAAAATTGTCAAAAATTAGGAGCTACCAAAATGTCCTTCAATAGGTAAATAGATGTACAAACTATGGTGCATTAATACAAAGGAATATTACTTAGCAATAAGAAAATGAACTATCAAGCCACAAGAAGACATGGAGGAATGAACCTTCAATTCATATTGCTAAAGGACAGAAGCCAGATTGAAAAGGTGACATAATATTTAATTCCAATTTTAATATATGACATCCTGGAAAAGGCAACACTATAAAGATGATAAAAATATCAGTGGTTGCCAGGGGTTTGAGGTGGGAGAGGGTTAGGAAAATGGGAAGAATTACTAGGTGGAGCACAAGACATTTTTAGGGCATTGAAACTATTCTGTATCATGTTGTAATCATGGCTATATGACATTATGCATTTATCAAAACACATAGAACAGTACATACAACATAAAAAGTAAACTCTAATGTAAGTTATGGACTTTAGTTAATAATTATGTATCAATTGTTCACCAAGTGTAACAAATGTACCACACTAATTCAAGATGTTAGTAATAGGAAAACTGAGGGGGAAGGCGCAAAAGGTAGATAACGGTATCCACTGTATAATTTTCTGTAAATCTAAAACTGCTCTAAAAAATAAGTCTATTATCTCTAGAGTATATGAGGAGTGTCTAGCCAAAGAGGACAAACACATCAGGCCCTTGATGTTGAAGCTTGTACTTATGAACCTCATTCTTGTGAAATTTAAACTTAGCCAAGTAATATACATTGTCTAAGAGTTACCTCCTGAAAGCCCTGCTATTGCTCAAATGTGGCCTCTTTCTAAGCCAAACTCAGCATATAAACTCACTACTTTCCACCCCCCAGTTTGGGACATGACTCCCAGGGATAAGCCTCCCTGGCACCAAAGGATTATTACCAAGTGCCAATGAATGATGCATCTGGGAAAAGACCTAGACTAAAGGGGGAAATATTAAATACAAATGAGTTTTTATGGCTAAGAGATTTCAATGTGACTCAGAAGGTCATTCCAGAAGTTATGCTTATGCACATCTCAGGAGGATCTTGTTGACTGCCACAGTAAACAATGTCTCAAGCAGAAGTGCTCCAGAGGGCTTTAGAGATATCTAGACAGGGCAGAAAACCCCAGGAAATTGGCACCCCATCAGTGGGCCTTACCTTGGAGTATATGATAACCTATCTTCCCAATGTATTTCTAATTCTCCTACATATAGTTTCCCTGCCCTTGTATTTGAACCTATAATTAGCATTATATCCATTAAATATATGTCCCACAACCATCCCAAGAAACAGAGAGTATTTACAACTGCAAGCAAGATAGTTCCATCCATCTGCTCCTTGGGATCTAAGTCCCCTCTCAATCGGAAGCAGAATGGGCATCACCATCTCCAAATCCTCAAGACTGAGGAACAAACAAAAGGTGGGAATACAACTATGGACTAAAGTAGACATTATTATTCTAGTAATGGAAGAATTTGTAATATTGATATAGACAGTGGTCACCAGAGGTTCTGAAGAGAGGGAGAGGAAAGAATAGGTGTAACATGGGGCATTTGTGGGACATTAGTATTGTTCTGCATGATATTGCAGTGATGAATACAAGCCAATATACATTTTGTCAAAACCTATACAATTGGGCCATGCAAAGTATAAACCATTGTAAACTATAGACTATGCTTAGGGGCAAAGCTTCAATATGTGTTCATTAGTTTTAACTAAGGTACCACACTAATGAAAGATGTCATTTATGGGGGAAAGTGTGGGAGAGGGTAGGGTATATGGGAAAAAGTTATATTTTCAATGTAACTTTTGTAATCCTAAGCTTCTTTAAAAATAAAGAAAAAATGTCTATTAATTATTTAAAAATGCATTGACTAATGAAATTATCAGTCAGGTCAATTGCTAATGAAGAAGGAAATGGCTCCAAAGAAGCAATGATTAATTGCTTAAATAGTTTGTGCAAATTAAGAAATAAAGCCATAGGGAATACAAAACCAGACCTCTTAGGATTCTGTCCTTGCAATTTTCCAATTCTGTGAAGACCTCCAGTCTCAGGGGATTGAATCACCTCGGCTGCCTGTCTGTCTTATTAGAATGGCATTTGTAGCCAATATGCTGAAATGCATGCATAAAGCTTTGCTCGTGTGATCTTTCCTTTGAAAACCTGAGGGATACTAAATTTGCATTTACATTGATAACATTTAAGAAAAATGCATTTTGAATTTCAGGATTTAACTAATGTTATTTTAAAAAAGTGAAATAACACACTCAGGAAGTGGGCTTAAGCATGTAAAAAATTTAAGAGGTTATAAATTTGAATAGAAAATGAAATATTGAAGAAGAGCATAGAATGCCACAAACAGAGATTGAATGCTCTTATTACAGGGGTTTTAGAAGAAGTTTCTCAAGGAAAAACATGCAAATTTTATTTATGACACATGCTACACAGTTGCATGACACATGCTACATCCTCAAGGAAAATAAATTTTTATGTTTGCCATAACAGCTAAGGACATCTAAGGACAATTAAAGGGCTTTGTGGACTTCATGGTTTTCTCAGTTCCACTTATTCATCTGGGTATAAAACAAGCATGCTAAAATGTTGGGCTTCTACATAAAAAAAAGAGAGTCACAAAATGGGCATTCGCAGGGTTGAAAGTAGGCATTTACTTACAAAATCAAAGTGTATGACAGTTAATGATCCCTTCTATTTATCATGGGATCACAACATTTCATTTCATTGCTGTGTAAGAATTCCCTTCCTCCCTGACCAAAGCAACTCTGCCAAGAAGTTTTAACGTCTGTGTTATATAAGTGTAATTCTTCGATCTAGGGTACCATCTTCTCTTTCCATCTCATCTCTTTTGGAAATCCAATCATTTACTAGCACTAATGGAGCTTAACATATGCCACTGCATATGATGTTGTTAATCATTCCCTTCTTCACAAAAGTTTTTCCTCCCTTGATTTTCTATTTTCCCTCTTCTTCTGGATAATTAGTTGCTCAAATAAGAAGCCTTGAAGTCATTCTGAATACCTCTCTTTCCCTTACTCTTTATATTTTTGTTACTTCTCTAATTCTCACTCTCATATTCCTTCTTCTTAGCAGAGTGCTTGAGAATGTGGACTCGAAGTTCAGACAGCCAAAAAAGTTCAGCATTACTGTCTGCATTTTTAAGCATGTGCGACAAAAATTCAGTACTCTTTTTGGGTCACCAACCTGAATAAGAATAACGCGTATAGCCCTCACTGTGTGCCAGGTACTATTCTAAGTACTTTACATTTAGCAACTCATTTAATTATAATAACAAGTTATGAGATAGGTCATATTATTAGTCCCTTTTTATAGATGAGAAAACTGAGAAACAGGGGTTAAATAACTCACTTTAAGTCACACATATAGTGAATATTCAGTCAGGATTCAAACCCATTCAGTCTGACTGAAGAATTCATGCTTTTAACTGCTTCAGTTTTCTGCTTTCCAAATTTCATTTTGGTACCTGCCATATAACAAATACTCAGTAAATATTAGCATTCTTCTGAACACAAGTGCTTGGCTTTTATCATTTCTTAGTGTTTATCTCATTGCATGACCCAGGTTGATCAATCCCACACTGCTGCCAAAGAGATCTTTTAAAAAATGGAGCAAACCATGCAAAGTAAAAACCTTTAATCATTGCTGTTTATCTACCAAATAATATCAAATTACAGCATGGTACCCAAGGGTCTTAGTGATTTGCCTCCAAATTAATTTTCTTGCCCCATATTTTGTATTCATCTTTCCTCACTCAAGCCATGCTGCCAAATCCCAGCCACACCAAAAGTTTCCTGGTCCAGATGGCTCTGAGGATTTTTACATCTTGGTGAAAGCTTAGTGGCATCACCTCATTATGTTACACTGCTAGTCAGGTATCATAGCACCCA
The DNA here is from genome assembly GCF_030445035.2 of Dasypus novemcinctus. Lineage (NCBI taxonomy): Eukaryota > Metazoa > Chordata > Mammalia > Cingulata > Dasypodidae > Dasypus > Dasypus novemcinctus. The sequence goes on from NC_080674.1 coordinate 137,489,887, forward strand.
GGCCCACCTTGGTTTCACTTGGTAAACACTAAGTAAAAGGACATCTGGGTAAATATTTTACTATTGTATGGGTACCAGGTAAGATATGTGGAGAGGAAAATGGAGTGTCCTGGTCCCAGGAACTAGACCTGACTCCCACAGAGATGGTCAAAGATGGTAGCAAGCAGAAGTTGAAAAGGCTTTACATAAGAGACTTGGAGTCCAAGCCCTGGTGCCCTGGAACTCAGGGACAAAACTCAACACCAGTTTAGGAGCAGACATTCTCCTGTTTCTGAATCAAATGCATAATACCTCCAGGGGCAGAGGGAAGGCAATGAGCTAGGGCATTATTAGGTGCCTGAAGAATGGGAGCAGTGTGAAAAAGTTCCTTGGGCAGGTAGCTGACCCTGGTGGTGAGGAATGCATTAGGCTACTCGTATTGAACACATATGAGGTACTCTAGTCACGCTGAGGAGAAGCAGGGGAGACACTATGGCTCTTGAGTTGCTGAGATTTAGGGATCTATGTTCTGCACTTGGACTTGGGGTATGGGAATGGAGAGTTTGGAACACCAAACTGGTGAAATATTAATAAAGAGACATTATTAATAGTTTATTTTATGATACACTCTACAACTGATCTGGCCAGTATTTTCTAACACTTTGCAGGATTTCCTCTGTACTTTCCATAAGTGGGAAGAAGAAAGGACTCAGCAGAAAACTGGGTTTAAATGAATGTGTGCTGGAAGTGGGAGTGTCAGGACATTCTCAATTTATGGTAGACTGAGGTGGTCCAGATACTAACGTAGGCAGTGGTCAAATTCCAAGTCTCAAATTTTAGAAACTTCTTTGCCTTTTCCAAGACACCCACAGATGATTCACATTCTTACTTTTTTTCCTTCAAATGACCTCTCAGTCATTCATTGTCCAGTGGTGACTCATCCCAGCCCGGCTTATGCTTGAGTACATCAGACAGCAGCTATCGTCATGCATGTCATTATTTTCTCAAGCAACATATGTTTCCTGAGTAATGCTGGAACACACATCTGTGCAGAACTTCTCAAGTGCATGAAGTAACCTAGGGCACTAGCTAGAGATCTGACATTTGGGCTAATGTCTATCTCTAGGCATCAAAGTATCTTTAATAAGGATTGTAAATAACCCCTTGTTTCCTTTATGTTTTTTTAAGTAGCAAAGAAGCATTAAAATTTATTGATCATGTGCTCTTGGCAATGTATAATATGGAAGAAAGCCCAATAAGAAGGTATTTTAAAATTCTAGCCCACTCCCTTAACCTAGTCCTAAGGACCTCTGTATACAATTCCCCTACCTGAGACTTCATTGAATTTGATTTTATTTAATTAATGAGGGAAAAGCAGACATTTCATTCATTATTTACTTGTTGTCTTACTTATGACATTTAACCTGGTATCGTAATTCTGAACATATAATAAGTACCATTAGTAGAGTGTTCATTCTTACTTTAATGTCTATATGAAAGTGTACTACTTGTTTCCTGAAACTGTCACCAAACATGTCACCATTAATTTTGCCATACTTTTTGATATAAATCTTAGATATTTGCCAATCTTTTTAGGAGATTCCAGCTCTGAATATATGGCAGATATTCCAATAGAATAGAAAAGGAACCAGCAAATATGACACCTACACAAATCAAAATCTCTCAATTAAAAAGGAAAAACATAGAATGGCATTTCAGTAATTTATTTATGCTTTTAAAAATATTTTTTTAAATATTAGAAAGAAATAGAACCATATAGGCAAATTTAAAAATTCTTACATTCTAGGATTTGATTCATAGTTGACTTGTAAAATAAACTTTTCAATAGTTCTGATTATGTAATTTGAATTGAGGGAGATAAATGCATATACATGTACAGTGCTGTCATTTTCTGCATTGAAAAACTGAAATAAATATATGTCCTCAGGTATTATTTCAAAGATATTTCATGTGAATACATTTTAAAACCCAGCAGATTCTATTTGGTTAGAAAAAAAAATTCTGTTTTTAGCAAAGAAAGCAACCTTTCTTTTTCTGTAACAACCAGTCTGGTCTCTGATCTTTCTGATGGGCTTAACACATCACCAATTTCCCCTCTGTAGGCTTAAGAGCAATCCTCATAAACTTCAAGAGCAGGTGCACATAATAGTCATAATAAATAAGTAATAATGGCTCCATGAAATTAAAGCATCTGAGTTATAGCCTCAAGCATATTGAATACATTTGGATGGACAGGATGGGCTCGAAATGCCCACAGGAAAGGTAATTTTTAAATATTCAGTAGCAAAAAATATAAAAGGAATCTGACTTGCAAGTTTCTTCTGGCTTGCTGTCATTTTTCAACATGTGAGCAAATCACTTTATAATAATACCTCAATTATGTGGAATACTTTTTCTCCATGAATGAACAAGAAAGAGAACAGGGAAGAAAAGCTGCCATGGGTGCTGGGGCAACCAGGGGCCTCTCAGCAGTGGCAGGGCTGGAGGGAGTGAGAAGCTGCTTCAGGTGGTGCTGAGCAGCTGCGCCAGGAAGGTATGAAGCCCCTGTCCCTGTGGGATCCTGGGAAAGGTCTCTGGCCACAGCCTCACCTGAACAAGGGGCACCTGCAGTCTGCAGCCCTCCAGCACAGAGAGAAACCCCTCACCAAGGACAAGGATAAAGAGTTAGGCAGAAATTTAAGGCACAGCCCAAACCTCTTCTCTTCCAGGCTAAACCCTCAGGACTCACAGAGGCCCAGACCTGCTAAGGAGGCCAAGCACAAGGACTGTTGTGGTCATGTAAAACTACTGCAGACACAAAAATCACTAGAGTGTAAGCTCCACGAGAGCAGGAATTTAGGGCTCTTGCTGCTGAATTCCCAGGTACAAGAGTGGTGCCTGGCATAGGATGGTGTTCAATAAATATTTGATGAATGAATCTCTACTTCCCACATACTGGTCACACTGATGGGCCACCACAAATGTCTACTTTATCATGTGCTCAGTCTGTACACACCAAGAATCACCCCAAAATCTCAGCCACATAAACATACTGGGCCTATGTTTATTTCATTAATCTTCTTGAAATTAACCTTATAATTTCTACAACACTTAAAACAAGTTTCATTTACTTTGAATGAAAGTACTGCATAAAAATGTCTATAAAATTGTATGCACCTTTTAGTTTGATAGAACCTGCTCATGTCTCTCAAAGCCTGTATCTTGCCATGAGAAAATGTACATAGAGTTTTCAAAAGCTTATTCATTAGACTTAATTTTTTCCCTTTTAATTTTAGTTTCAATGAAATATGTTAACAAATAAAACTTGCCAAAATTTTATAATTAGCTAACAGATTCTTCTAAAATGGAATATGGTAGATAGGATATAGCTTAAACAATAATTACAGACAACATTCACTTAGTGCTATTATGTTCTAGATTCTGGGCTAAAAGCTTTTCATGCATTTTAAATTTTAATCCTTATGACAATTCTGGAGAAAATATGATTATTCTTATTTTATAGAGGAGGAAACAAAGGAATAAGAAAATTATGCACTCAGGAAAAGTTTATGCATAATATTTTGCAAATTATATGTGATGTGCTAACATTTTAATGCTGAACATATGAATCCACAGATTCAAATGGAAGGCACTGGTTGATTTTGAGGTTTCTTTCTTTTCATGTCAAAGTTCAGATATCTATTGGTGCCATTTGGGGAATATCCAAACTTCAGTTATACCTCTATCTCAATGCAATGCATGCACCTTAAGAAAAATCTATAATTCTCCACATTTAAACCTGTGTAAGTGACTCACAATCATTTGATTTCATGGTGTAGATTATTTTATGGGAGGAGGAAAATATCTGCCAGAAAATCCATTAACAAGTCAATAATTTTACTAACTTTTGGTAAGTGGTTAAGGTGACACACAAGAGGGGATGTATTTACATTTTAGCTTAGAATAATAAACAGACATTTATCTAACATTTGCAGATGAATTTGCATGTTTTCCCCACAAGTATTTATTTTTCTGTTAGTTGTTTCTCATTCCCAGATAACCCCTTGTGTAACCTTTGAGGAATCCGTTTAAATGAGCTAGGGATGCAGGAGGAGAGCAGGAAGCTTTTGGGAAGCCCCCATCCAATAAAATCACATGCAGGGGAAGCAGAACTTGAGTCACAGGTAACATGATTATGAGCAGTCTAGAGCAGGGAAACTTTTAGGGAGAGGATACAAAGAAAGGGGTTAAAAAGAGAACAGCATGATAAATTAAAATCCAAACTTTGAGCACAGAAAGGAGAGATGGCATGCCAGTTTTCATCAAGTATGGGAGATGAAAGAAACAGGACTTTGGGGGTCAATGAGATGAATTTGCTCTTTTGAAGGGACCTGATCTCAGGGTGGATAAAGTTATTTTTGCAAGTAAAAATATGCCACCATGGGGTTTTCTATCTGTGTGTGCATGCATGTACTTTCCCCTAAAGAAACAGTTTACTGTCCAAATTTCCATCTTTTTCAGCACCGTTCCTTTCCTGAACTTCAGATACATAATTAAGGATTCAAAAGAGTCTCCTTGGGATCAAATGTGGAGGGATAGATTTTCTAATATAGAGTTCTGGGTGAAAACTTGCATAAAGCTTGTGACACTGCCTTCCTTTCTGCCTCTTTGCTGTCAATTACATGTTTCACTTCTCCTGCAGAGAAATTTTTCATGAGCAGTTAGCTGCTTTCCTATAAGATGGAGAAACACATTTGACAATAACCTTATGCCCTATCATTAATTCATTTTGTTCACTGTGGTTGCAGAGATTAAAACCAACCCTCCTGATGCATTTGTAAACTCCCATAGAATTCTATTTGAATCACTATTAATTAATGTGTCATTAAGCATGTTCTTTTTTCCTTGACACTGGCATGATATTAAATCTTTTTTAACTTTTAGTTGTTCTTAGTAATTACACTGTTTGAAAATAATATGCAGTGACATAATAAGCAGAAGAAAAATCTGAAAATGGTTTAACTCAATGTATTCCAATCACAACTTATTTTCTTCTTAATATATCAGAGTTGTCAACTAGAAGGTATCTGTTATCCTCACTATCATAACAGAATTTCTATCACAGTGATCTCATAAAATTGCAAAGAAAATACTTTTTGACATGCTTAAGTCTCTTTTCTTAGGAGAGGGGTCTAGCTATGTGTGGAAATAAAACTGGAATGCCCAGAAGAAGATGGGACACATAGATGATACTAACTTGACTTCTTTTTAGGGTGAGAAAGAAAAAATAAGCATAGTAGAGTTAATATATGACATTCTAATGAACCAGGTCCTACTGCTTTTTATGTTACCATAAATCACCTGATATTTAAATTCAGAACATCTGAAGTACTAATTTGTAAAGAGTTTCTGTGAAGGTCAATTCTGACTGTTTATCGCATGTGTTTATGCTTTTGTCCAGGAAGTCAGTAATGGAGAGAAGTCATTTCATCTCCTTATTTAGTGGAAGAGAGCACTCAACTAGGTGACATCAGTTCTTGTATTCAAAGAATATACACATGCCCACACCTGTGCTCGAGAGCAAGCAGATTAGCGTGACAGCATAATATGAACAGCTCCCACTTAGATGACTCTTTTCAATCCCCCTCAGGGAAAGAAAAAAGTAAAAGAAGGCCTTACAAAACATTTTGTCTATTCTTTCTCAGATAGAGCAAATTATCTTTCTCTTTAAAATGACCTTCCATTGTCTAGGTGCATAAAACTTTAACTGTCACAGCCAAAATGTATCAAACATGGTAACTGCAGGATTACATGCAAAGCAATCAGTGTTCCACAGCTGAGGCAGACACCAGCATGTCAGAGAACCTGTAATTCCTTCTATAGCAAAGAAATGAAGAGAGGCTGCCGCAAATATGAAGGAAATGTAACTCAAATGTGTTTACCTGAACTGGTGTGCTAACTATAAACTATAACATTCTAGAAGATCACTAGTTATTAATCAGATGAGTTCATTCGATTTATTAATATATCTTATTATATGGACAATTGACAATGTAATTCTTCAAAGACATCATGCTTAATTAAGATTTTGATGTAGTTCCATTACAAGTACAAGTTACAGAAGGCAAGTCTATCTAAATAGCTAATTCTTATACTTTTAGCTACCATATTAAATTTAACATGCTTTGTAGCCTAGAACTTCTATGATTGATTTTATAAAGATTTATTTATAAAAAAATATATTTATTTATATTTTATAAATATAAATATGTATCAAGCTAACCTCTACCTATCAGAATCCTGTAAGCAGCAGCCTTTGTAAAAGAAAAAAAAAAAAACACAAGAAAAACAGCCATTATTTTCATTATATTTAGTGCCTGGAGTAATGAAATGAGAACCACACTTTCATCTCTTCAAGAAGTGAGAAGGCGGCCTCCTAGGAACTCTCAGCTTCAACTACTTCCCCCAACCTCAGTAGACTAGGTAGGTCTAGAGTGGCCGTTCTGTTTAGGGTGATCCGTCTGAGATGGTAAGTGGGATGATGTATATACTCAGACCCAAGAGGCAGTATGAATTAGTGACAGATCAGGACTCTCAGGGGTCTAGAAGAGGTAGAAAATGCATTCAAAGCAGTGTGTCTGTCCTGATAACTTGTTCAGATCCTCAATTTGAATAGTCCCTGTGTCCACATTTTCATTTGATTCCTGAATACTTGGGGAGCCGGTGAATTTATTACATGCAAATCATGTCCAGCGAAACCTTGGGGGAAAAACTGTAAGTTTGAAACATCAAAAGATAGATAATTTTAAAAGCATATGTATAACATGATAGCCATCCCTCACCAGGGCACAGCCCCAGATACCTGACTCCGCAGACAAAGAGAACACTATTTTCATCTTACCGCAGATCTGACCTAATATTGTAATTCTTTTGAACTCATGAGAGAAAGGAAAAAGGAGCAGCAGAGTTTAATATTTCATTTTATCTTGTAATGAAAGACATTGCATTTTGTTTCTCATGTTAAAAAAAAAACCTTGATTCTTGCCAGAGTTGCTCTCACTTCCCTCTCTAGACTTTTAGTCACTGTGAAGGATCCCTATGCAACAAAGAAACTTTCCTTGTCTTTGTCCTTGAGAAAGGCGCCCTTCTTGAAACATTGCAATGCAACCTCTGTACTATATCTTTTGTAGACTAGACAATATCACAATGGGTGGAGGAATAATCACACACATTGCCTCATTTTCAAGCTGCTCCAGGCATTCAGCTACTCAAACTATCCCTCTTTGATCTGTCCTAAATGACAAGTTGACTGGAGAAAATACAAGGGGGCACTAAAGGAATTTATCTCAAATTACTCCAGGGAATTGAATTTGTGGTACAACTGAAATAGGTAACCACTTCTATTTAACAGGTTATAAAGAGATATCAGATGGCAGCATGATGCATGTTCTTTAGGATGACATTTGGCAGGCTACTGTGGGTCCTGAGGCACTTGAGGTTACCAATTAATGGTATTGTTTTCTTGTGAATTTTCCTGTTAACTTTCCTGTGAATCAGAGGAGTCAAAAGACTGGTTACTTATGTAACAGAATTTTTTGTGCACTTATTTCACCAGTTGCAGCAAGGCCATCAGAAGAACAATGACTTTTGGGAAAAAAAGAAAGGAGAAGAGAATATTTGAAGGCAAATATTTGATAATAAGAAAATGTAGACTGCATTTGGCCTTCAGCTAGGTCTGATGCAGTACCTGTCATTTTGTTTTGGGTATGTAATTTGGGTTTAAAGCAATTTAAACTAACATATATTAGAAAAGGTTATTATTCTCCCCAAGTTGTTCTCTGGTCCCACTTAATTGCAAAATAGTAATACAGATTAATGCAAGCAGAACTTGGAGAAATGAAAAAAAAGAAACAGGTTATAATGAGCTATTCTTAATTCAGGATCATAATTTTTAATAGGAAATAATGCTTATCCAGAATAAATAAATTTAAAAATTATATGTAGAATTATTAAATGCAATTCATTAGTCATTTTCTTTATCTTCCTTTATATTTTTCAGAGCTATCATATTAGAGTTTAAAATGTCTCAAATTCTGAAATGTGTCAGCATTTCAGTAGAAAATGCCATTCTTGATCCACAATCTAAAATCAGTTGTACTAATTTTTTAATGCTACCCTGTTTGCATGAGATTCCAGATCCTACTTAGGTACCATGAGTTTACCTAAATTGTGTATATTATAACTGTAACTATCCTTCTTTAAAAAACAACATTACTCCTGCCCTTAGAGACACAGGATACCTGAAATCCTACACAAAGAAGATTCAGGCACACTCAAATTAAAAGAAGGAGGAGGACAAAAGGAAGGGGCTGTGTCAACTTATTCTAGAAAATAAAAACTAAAAGATATGATCATTTTAAGATATCTGCTACTCGAGATTTCATGATATTATTCCTTCATGTGGAAAAATGTAAAAGAGACAAAAATGCGTAAGGATGCCCTACAGCGAATGGAAAATAAGTAAAGGTTTTAAAGGAAGAATAAAATTTAAATTTAAAAGGTAGGAAAATAAATGTAAAGGAAGAAAAGCAATTGTGAACCATTCCTACTGGGATAGTTCTAATCTTCCTGACTTGCTTGGTTTTAAATTCAGGACCCAGTAAGTGGATTTCTGTTTATCTGCATATTGTGCAGAGAATGAAGAACTAGAGATTAGATAAATTAAGAATCGTGACTGGAAATAACTGCAGCTTTGACATGAAAACAGTACAAAAACTGAAATCCTTTTGGAGAACATGGAAACTTCACTTACTATTTACAAGTAATACAAGTGTGTTTCAGGGTCTAGCCGAAGCATAATATCGCAGAAATGAAAGGACAGAATACATTTGCCAACTTTTGAACATATTAAAACATTAAATAGATGCCTAAATTACCTCTCTCACCTAATGCTCATCACAAGTTTCACACCAGCATTGTAACGCAAGGCTGTGTTCGGTACCAGTAGCATAGTGTCAATAATAGCACCAAGTTTAAGGCTGTTGTTTTTCTATTTGGAGAAATTCTTAGGAAGTAAGACTATTGGGCTCTGAATTTGATTTTTATTTTCATTTTGTGAAATCAGAGTGACGACTTTTAAGTCATAAATTGTATATGCATGATGTGATTTTTTTTCAACTTTATCAATTGAATTTCATTGTTACAGTAAGCACATCTTAAACAGTTCCATGAAGAACCAGTTCCTGGTGTGATTTTAATAAAAACTTTTGAAAAAGTTTTGTGGCCAAATAAAAATGCTTCCTACTTTTCTGGAAAATTTACTCTAAAGGACCCTATTTCATGTTCTTTGTTTATTTTTATCAAATAATGTGTGAATATGTTTTAGGAATTCAGAGTTTGGAAAGATTTATAATGAAATGCCTCAACTCACTGTCCCAGCCCACGTCTGCTCACAATAGGTGATAATTTCAGTGATCTCTGCTCTTGGTTCTTCTGATGTGGCTATATCTTCATGTTTGTAAATAATATTCTTATTCTGCCTTTACATTCATCAGATAATGCTATTATCTTCCTTCTCTGAGAAATAAAGTTTTGCCTAAATTATATTCTGCTATCCTCTTTCTAATATGGTTCTATCACATTTTAAATTTCTTCAGTTATTTACCATTGTACCTTTAAACAATATGATTAAAGCTCTGTTTCTTATTCCATAAACTGCATGAAGTATCTTTTGTTTTCTGTTTTGTTTTTTATAATAATGTCTCCTTAATTACCTATTATTCAAAAGGTAGTTATTGAAGAAGTTTATTGCATTAATTTGCAAAATGGTCTTTTCTGCTAAGATTTTTTTTTTTTTGGACAACCTTTAGTTGTTAGATGTCAGAGTCAGTCAAGCAGATAATTATGTTTTAACTCCTAAATAATACAAGTCCTTCTTGGTGGGGGCACTTTCTCCAAATCGGGTCTGAACTTCCCATGCCCCATATATATGATGGAGTTCATGACATTGGTTCCTAGCCACCAGTGTGACCTAGCCACCATTTGCGCTCCCAAAACTCCTTATGCTCTAGCTCTAACTAGAACTGTTTTTCTATGTTTATGCCTCCTTTGTCCCTCATGTTCTGAACTTCAGAAGTATATGCCTTTTGTGTTGTCTCTTTCCTTTGGTTAATAGCTCGGCATTTACTGGTGGGGCTTGTCCACTGTGTTTTCATTTGAGCTGATTAGGAGACAACTAGCCTCCTTGTTGAGGGCAGGGAGGTTCTCTGATCTCCATAAAGATTTTCTTTCGACCATTCCACATTTTTCTGCCTGACATCTCACCACTCCTTCCCTCTTGCCCCACATCCTGAGCCTGCTGCAGTTTTGTAGGCTCTCTTCTCACCACCTCCTTTTAGCGAACCTTCTAAACAAGGGCATCCTCTACCTTGATATGTCATTTACCTTCCTATTTTTTTTTCCTTTTTCAAAAATTTGCTGCAATGTCACATCTCCTATTTTCTTTGCCATTATGGATCTAGGTTTTTTAAATCTTTTACTAGAATTTTAATGAGAATTGGAAATAAAGGAAAAAATTAGGTTTTCTCTCCACCATATTATTCTGCTTGAATTTCTTTAATTCATCAGTTCTCTACCTTACTTGATGATTAAATTTTTAAATCATAATGCCTACTAATATCTCATAGCCTCTAGTAGTCTATGGAACATAATTTGGGAAATACTGAAGTAAATTGTCATTGACTGTATTTTGATGTATTGCATAATGTTTTATATTTTATATAAATAACATAATATGTTAACATATAATGCATAATACATACTATACTAAATATGGTATATTAGTTTAATAATGTATATTATATGTTTAGGCTGTTAAGTAATATAATAAATTTTGTATATAATTTTATTTCAATTCAAGTCTTTAAAAACAAAATAATTTGCCCACCAAATCTGCCCTCCAAATTCTTTCTTACAGCACAATGCCATACATGTAGAAGAAATGTGGAGTTGGAAAATAACTATCATAGCAATGATTTTACAGACATCATATTAAAGATGGCTTCGAGAGGAAGTTTCATAAAGAGCACGGTAGTAACATGGTCCCAAAGTATTCCTCCTGGATTGCTGTTTGGATGCAAAGGGAAAACTAGTAACTATATGGTGAAAAAACTTGACATCACTTTCAAAAGGTGATAAAAATTAACATCATGCAGCCCTTATTTGCCCTAAATGTGATAGCTTGAGAAGAAAGCAACATCTCTTAAGTGGCATTCTAGCTGCAGATGCACAACCTGTATCTAATCATGAAGAAATACCAGATAAAACTCAAATTGAGGAACATCCTATAAATACAGTATAAAATACTGGCCTGCAATCTTCAAAAATATAAACATCATGAAAGAGAAAAGCTAAGGGTTGTTCCAGATTAAAGGAGACAAAAGATATATGAAAATTGAATGAAATCCATCCTCTTTCAGCAGATCCTGTAGATCCAATGGTATTATATTGGGTCAATTGACAAAATTAGATGTGATTTTGGACTGGATAAAATTATTATGGCAATTTTATATGCCCTGAAATTGGTAGCTATAACGTGGTTATGTAAGCAAACATCCTTATTCTCAGGAAACACAAAGAAATACTGGATGGTAAAGGGGTATGATATCTGCAACTTACTCTCAAGTGTTTCATAAAGGAATACATATATGTAGATATGTGCATGTGTTTGTATGTATGTGTGTATGCAGAGAGAGGAGAAAGAAAGATAAAACAATATTTTTAAAAATGTGTAAATCTAGTTAAAGGATATGTGGGAATTCTTTGAACTATTCTTGCCATTTTTTTGTAAGTTTGATTTTTTTTCCAAAAAAATGTTTTAAAAATCTGCCTTCCAAGACTCAATCTATGCTGCAAATGGGAAATTCAGTATCAGTTCTACTTGAGGATACAAATTTTATATTTATGTTACAGAATAAAAATCTTTTATGTTCTCCATTTACAACCTTGTCTTCCATGTCAAGATTGCTTTGGTCTCTGATGTCCTACTCTTATATTTTACCACTCCCCAGCTCTCTATTTGTTCCTCTTCCTTCCTAGAGTTTTAATTCTATATATTCATTGTAAATCATTGAAATATTAACTGATATCTTGCATTTGTTTTTTTGTTTGTTTTGTTGTAGAATTTGAGAGAGGTTCAATTATTTGCATATAGAGAGGCCAGGACTCAGGAATGATTTTGAGAAGGAAAAATGGTTTATTGACTTGGGAGCTTTCTGTTTTAATCCCGAGCCCCGAACAAGATTTTCAAATTTCTTTTATACAGAGAGGAAAGGCCAAATGGTCCCTTTGTTTCAGTTCTCAATAGGCTTGAATTAGCATATATATCTTCCACATCTTAGGTAAGCTTTTAGCCTGGACTCCAGACATTCTAGATAAGCTTTTAGCATATTTTGTTTACATTTCCCCTAAATACTTAAAGTTTATAGACCTTGCATTGTTAAACTGTTTCCTGGGACTGGAGTCGTTGCCATTGTCACTAAGGGCAGGACTGCAGCCTCTTATCGTTCCACGCCCACAAGTCAAACAGCTTAGGTTATCTCTGAAGAGACAAAGAGCCTCCCACCCATAGCCCACATCAGTTTGTTTGTCTGTTTGTTTGTTTCCTTTTCATTCTTCAATACCCTAGACTCCTCAGAAAGGAGGAGCCTGGTATAGGAGCTCTTGAATCCCAACAGGAGAAAGTGAAGACATGATTTGGGTAGGCAATCAGACACCAGTCATTGTTACGAGCCTATGTGGCCATAAGGAAAATTAAGGCAAAGCATTCCAAACGATTCAGGTTTTTCTATCTTCAGTGAAAGAAAGGGGAGTGGTCTGATCCTGGAGGTAGGTTTTGCAGAGGAAGAGGAGATGGAATTACACATTTCTGAAGGTTTTATGGCCAGCCAAGCAAGCAAGGAAGCAGTTACAGTGATTTGTTTAAAAACCAAATCAGGACAATAGCATCATGCAACGAAAAGTAGCTATGGTGCGTGTAATAGTAATAAGGACAATAATAACAACAGTTAGCACATGCAGTGCTATGCAATGTGCTCATGCCATTCTGTTCACTTCACTCATTTAATCCTCACAACAACTTCATGACCTAATCCTTTCCCCAGTGAGGAAACTAAGACACTGAAAGACAAATCAGCTTGTCCCCAGTCACACAGGCAGGAAGTGACAGAGCCATGATTCACACTTGGTTCACATGAGGCACTCTGGCTCTTAATCCCTATGCTCTGCAGAAGAAAATGGGACATTGTGGCAATGGACTCCCATAGAACAAGAGCCAAGACACTCCTCTTTCTTCCTGAGAGCAGGTAAGACTCAGAGCTCTTGTATGATCCAATGGACAAGGAGTGGAAGCTCTAACAATGAGTGATATTGGACTTCTCACCATCCTTTTTGATATGGGAACTTAGAGACAATTTTCATTTTATTTAGATGAATAAATGTACCATTTCCTACCTCTCACTGTTAATTGAGAAATCCATGCCTGCTGCAGCTAACTCCATATTTGTCTATCATGATCATGTACCCAAGATTCAACCATCACCTATACTAAAAGAGTACCCTCTTTCTCTCAGATGTCTATCCCTTCCTTTGGGCTTTTCTTACTTTTCCTCTCTGGTCCAAACCATGCTTATCAAAGTGAGCAGGGATAGAGTAATAGAAAAGAAGCTCAACTTACATGAAAGAGCCAACACTTGAAAGAGGCACAAGCACATCCAACAACACTTGGTGTGAGCAGTCTTGCTGTTTGAGAACAAGTAGAATAAAACCTTCAAACTGCCATATTTCTTTGGGATGTAAAAGTAAAAGGAAAAATTAGGAATAGGTATATACATAGTTAAAATACTTTTCAAATAAAAACAATCAAGTAAGCAATAATACAACATCCAGTGATTTGGCAAGATTTCAATGGTCTTATATTGATGCCCCATAAAAATAGGAAAATAACAAGATATTTTTTAAAAACTAAAAACTGTAGATTTTTATCTGATCTCAAGTTGGGAAAATTTTTAAGTATTGTATTAAATACAGAAATGAAAAAATTTTTAAAAATGATAGCCATATCTACATTATAATTTAAATTTCTGTTTGGAGGGAAAATCGGACTATAAATATGTAAAAACAAACCCTGTGGACAAATGCATGCCATATATAATAGACAAAAAATTAATACCTTTAAAAATAAAGAATTTTTAAAATCAACAAGAAACTTCTTAGAGCCCCAAAACAAAACTGGAAAAAATAACATGAATTGGCAAATGGCAAAATAAAAAAAATATGAGTAGGCAATAAATACATGAAAAAATGTTCAACATAACTGGTAGTAAGGAGAGTTACAAAATAAAGCAATAAGTTAACATTTCTCAATTTATTAAATTGGAAAAAATGTTTTATAAGATTCAGAGTTAGTGAAAATGCAATAGAATAAACACTTAGCAAAAATACTTATTGGTACACATTTCCAGGAAGAAAATGTGAAAATATGAATAACAAAAAGGCCTCCCCATTGTCCCCATGAAAGCTAAGGAGGATAGAAAGGCAACCAATCAGCATAGCAACTAGCAAGGGTCCCTCCTTAATGTGGCAAAGGGGGAGGAAGAAAAGCCTTTAAAAGATCTACCCCAGAACCCCATAAGGGCTCTCACCCTGTAGCACATCCACACCTGTATCTTGAGTATATACTATCTCTTTTCTTGTTTCTTAATAAACTCTTTATTCCCTTGCCTACCCTAAAAAAAATGTTGATACCCTATAAAGATACAAAAAATTTAAGGATGAAGCGATTAATTGCACTACCATTTATTTATAACAGAAAAAAATTAGAAACAAACAATATGCATAACATTGTGAAAATCCTTGCATTTAAGAATGATAATCCATGTTATGGCATACTATCAAGCTATAAAAATAATTTTTTAAAATTTAGTTTGTGATACAAAAATGCTATTTCATAATGTTAAGTGCAAAGCAAGAAGTCAATGAGAACATTGAAGAAGACATAAATATTTATTCCTAGTTAGAACAGTAAATGGAAGAAGTGGCAATTGACCTAGCCTTGCAGCATGCACAAGATTTCTTGAGCAGAGGATGTGGAGATAATGCACCTGGCTGAAGGAATAGCTTAAACAATGGAGTAACTATGTGGAAGAAACTATTCAGTCCACAGTGAAAGACCGCTATAGCTCACAGAAGAAAGATGGACATAAAGGCCCAGGAGATGAGGCAAAAATGTAAGTACCTCAAGGTTTGAATGAAAAGAGAAGGCACTGTGACTTTATCTAAAAGCAAAGAGAGTTTTCATTAAAGATGACCGAGAACACACTTTAATTTCTCCTTCCTTCTAATATCCCATTAAAGAGTACAACATATTATTAAGCATAAACAGGATGGTTATCACTAAATGAACACCATAACACATTTCTAGGAGGCTTGAAAGTAAATGGAAAAGTACTTAATTTTGAAGGAGAGCAGAGGAATCTGCAGCCTAGAATAAACTAAAAAAGTTTATGGTTGAAATTTCAAGCACACAGGCTCATAAGCATAGTCATCAGTAGCAAGGGGCCATCACTGGACCATCCCTCCCCACCAGTCCCCATCCTTGCACCTGGGGGACTGCTGCTGCCCCACTGGGGAGTACTACAGAGTTTCAACTAGGCCTAGAGCTGCAGGGTGCCTAAGAGTTACCTCCTGAGAACCTCCATGTTGACCAAACGTGGCCACTTTCTGAGCCGAACTCAGCTTGTAAATGCATTACCTTCCCCCCAGCATGGGACAAGCTCCTGGGGATGGGCTTCCCTGGTGCTGAGGAATTACTACCAAGCACCATCTGGTGATGCAGCTAGAAAAGACACCGAATGAAAGGGGGAAATGGTAAAGACAAATGAGTTTATATGGCAAGAAGACTTCAAAATGAGTCGGGATGTCATCAGAGAGGTCGTGCTTATGCACATCTCAGCAGGATCTCAGAGAGATCCAAAGTAGATACAACCCCAGGTGATGGTGCTCCTGAGGGCTATGGAGACGCCCAGTTCCTATGGTCATGACAGATGGCTCTGGAGTTCAGTGCCTTGCCAGTGGGCCCTACTTTGGAATTTGTGCTCCTGAGTGAGGTGGAGTTGGACTCAGATGTAGCTCTCTGTCACTATTGCTGAACTTGTGGTTGGTGCTGGGGTTGGTGTATACTCAGGAGACTTGAATCTCTGGACTGTCTGTGTGCTGACTGGACCCTGAGCTTCAGCAAAGTTGTAGCACCTGCTTTCCGGTTTTTTGGATTTACCCAGGTCAGCTAACAGGGAGGTGAGGATGGTTAACCAACATATCAGGGAACTGAGAGAGTTCACAAATGCAAGCAGGTGAATTCCAAACATCAGCCATGTGGGATCTAAGCCCCCTCTCGATTTAGGGGTGGAGTGGACATCACCATCCCAGGGTCTGCAGGATGGAGGAATAAAATATGGATTAGAGTGGATTTACTGGTATTCTACTAAAGAATTATTGTGACTCTAGCAATGGAAGAAATTATATCATTGATGTAGAGATGTTGGCAGCAGGAGTTGTTGAAGGCAGGGAGAGGGAAAAAGAGGTGTGATATTGGGGTATTTTGGGGACTTGGAGTTGTCCTCAATGATATTGCAGGGACAGATGCAGGACATTATATATCCTGCCATAACCCACTGAATGGACTGGGGGAGAGTGTAAGCTACAACAGAAACTATAATCCATGCTGTGTAGCAGTGCTCCAAAATGTGTTCATGAATGTACCACACTAATGAAAGAACTTGTTGATGTGGGAGGAGTGGAGGTGTAGGGAGTGGGGTCTTTGGGAACCTCATATTTTTTAATGTAATATTTTGTGTGATTTATGTATCTTTTAAAAAAAGATAATTTTTAAAAAAGGTTATGGTGGATATATTAGTCAGGTTTCTCTAGGGAAACAGAACTAATAGGAGATATCTGTAAATAGTATGAGATGTTATACAATTGTATCTCGTGACCATAGGGATGCACAAGTCCAAACTCTGCATGGCAGGCTGCAAAACAGGGGCTCTGATTAAGGTCCTTGATAAGTCCCAGGAAACACTGGCTGTCTGAAGTAGAGATCTGAATTATCTCTGAATGCTGAAATCATTGCTCCTTTTAAAGCCTTCACCTTATTGGATGAGATGTCACTCATTGCTGACGGCAATCTCTCTAGTTGATTGTAGATATAACCAGTTATCTATGCAATCAACTCACTGATGATTAAAGTCCAAGAAATGCCCTTTAATTACAATTAGCCCAGTGCTTTCTTGACCAAACAACTGGGCACCATTACCTAGCTGAGTTGACACATTAAACTAACCATCACAGTCCATCCCTTGTCAACTTGGCAGCCATACAAATCACCTTAAACCAGAAATGCACTAAATTGTTCCAGAATAGGGTGCAAATTGATATTCTTCAATACTATGATATGAATTAATACAATTTATGTCATACGATAAGGGAAAAGGTTAGGGAAGAAAGGAAAGATATTTACATACATATACAAACACAGTCATAACAAAACCAGGAAAAAATATTCATGATCATTACAGTCCCCTTTCTGTAACTGTTCATGTGGTTGAACTTTGTATTTATCCCTACCTTCTTCCTCTATTCATCCCATGTTCCTTTTACCTTCAGCAAGCACCTGAGCTGGCCATGGTTGTTTGCTTGGTGGAGTGACTCAAACTTTTATTCCTGCATATTCTGGACTATTATTAATGCTGCATGGATTGGGATGTTACAATTTTCCATTGAATTTAATCACAGGGCATGGCAGTATTAAGAGACGTCCTATGGTATCTTCTGTATTCCAGGCAAACTCTTCTTTACTTCCATTGCATAGGTGCCCGTCCTAATTTCCCTTGATAGGGTCAATCACCCCAACCAGTAAAGTAATTCCTTTCATCGCCTGTTGGCTCAGAGACATGAGAAGCCCATAGTGGCCTGGTGGCATCTTAACTTCCAGTTTAATGGAATCTTTGTTGTCTTTCTGGGTGGAAGTGCTTTTCTGTTTGAAATTAAGACCAGGAGACAAGCAGAGCTTAAGATTGCAGGGACAGAAAGCAAAAATTTTTCTAGTGGATTACTAGGGGTAATAGTAAGTGGTGCAACTCCCGTTTCCATCCCTTGATTCCTGGACTCATGAATCCTGGCTATGAGGAAAACAGCACCATAGAGGGGACACTGATCTAGAACATATACAGACTCCTGGAGAACACGGTCCCAGGCCTGCAAGGTATTGCCACCTCATTGGTCTCATTGGTGCTGTAACTAAATCTCCAAAAGACCATTCCACCATTCTATTGATGCAGTTTCTCCAAGATAATGGGGCACATGGTAAGACCAGTGAATTCCATGAGCATGTGCCCATCCCAGCACATCATTTGCTGGGAAGTGGGTTCCTTGATCAGAAGCTGTGGTGTGTGTTGTACTATGGTAGTACACATTCAGAAAATCCACAGATAGTAATTTTGGAAGGATCATGGATTACAAAGATGGCAAACCCATATCCAGAATATATGCCTATTCCAGTTAGAACAAATTGTTGCCCCTTCTATGATAGAAGTGGTCCAATGCAATCAACCTGATAACAGGTAGGAAACTAATCACCTTGGGGAGGGGTGCCATATTGGGGCTGAGTGTGGATCTCTGCTGCAGGCACACTGGGTACTCAGCAGTGGCTGTAGCCAAGTCAGCTTTGGTTAGGGGAAGTCCATGTTGCTGAGGCCTTGCATAAGCTCCATCCCTACCACCAAGGCCTCTTCGTTCATGAGCCCATTAGGCAATGACAGGAGTGGCTTGGGAAAGAGGCTGAGTGCTAGCCCCAGAGTGGGTCAACTTATCCATTTGATTATTAAAATCTACCTCTGCTGAAGTCACCCTCTGGTGAGAATTCACAAGGGACACAAATATTTTCATGTTTTGCCTACTCAAAAAGCTCTATCCGCATACCTCTTCCCCAGACCTCTTTGTTACCAATTTTCTAATCATGTTTCTTCCAAGTCCTTAACCATCCAGCTAAACCATTGGCAATGAATCAGTGTACAAATGCACCTCTGGCCATTTCTCCTACCAAGAAAAATGAATAGCCAGGTACACTGCTCAAAGTTCTGCCCACTGGGAGGACTTACCCCCACCAATGTACTTCAGGGATGAATCAGAAAGGGGCTGCAGTGCTGCAACTGTTCACTTTTGGGTGGTACCTGCATATCATATATAAGCATCTGTAAACCAGGCCTGTATTTTCTCTTCCTCAGTCAACTGGTTATAAGGAGC
Source organism: Dasypus novemcinctus (assembly GCF_030445035.2). Lineage (NCBI taxonomy): Eukaryota > Metazoa > Chordata > Mammalia > Cingulata > Dasypodidae > Dasypus > Dasypus novemcinctus. The sequence goes on from NC_080674.1 coordinate 137,509,222, forward strand.
TCCCCAAGAGGCCATAGCTGTGGGCTGGAAAAGAGAAGGTAATGTGGCAGGTATGGTGACCGTGGGCATTGGGGTCACTTCCTCATGCAACTTACTTATGCCTTCAGGGGCCTCTCGAACCTTATCTTGTATATACCACTTCCACTTTATGGTGGAGTGCTGCTGTACATGTCAATTATGGTTTGGTGGGTCAGGAAATACCTGGTTCATGATAGGCAACTCAGGTCTCATGGTAACTTAGCGGCCCATTCAGTCTCTACTAAGGCCAAGTAGCAAGCTAAAAGTTATTTCTCAAAAGAAAAGTAGTTATCTGCAGAAGATGGCAGAGATTTGTTCCAAAGTCCTAAGGGTCTGTGTTGTGATTCTCCTATAAGGGCCTGCAAAGGCTCCAGATGGCCTCTCTATTTGTGATTGACACTTCCAATACCACTGTATCTGCTGGATCATATGGACCAAGTGGCAGTGCAGCTTGCACAACAGCCTGGACCTCTCACAGAGCCTCCTCTTATTCTGGTTCTCACTCAAAACTGGCAGCTTTTCTGGTCACTCAGTAAATGGGCTGGAGTAGCACACCCAAATGAGGAGTGTGTTGTCTCCAAAAGCCAAAGGGACCAACTAAGCATTATGCCTCTTTTTTGGTTGTAGAAGAAGCCAGATGCAACAGTTCATCCTTCACTTTAAAAGGAATATTTCAACGTGCCTCACACCATTGGATACCAAGAAATTTCACTAAGGTGGAAGTCCCCTGTATTTTTGTTGTATTTATCTCCCATCCTCTCTCACACAAATGACTTACCAATAAATTTAGAATAATTGATACTTCCTGCTCACTAGGCCCAATCAGCATGATATCATCAATATAATGGACCAGTGATGTCTTGTGGGAAGTACAAATGATTAAGGTCCCTGTGGACAATATTATGACATAGGGTTGGAGAACTAGTATACCCTGAGGCAGGACAGGGAAGGTATATTGCTGACCTTGCCAGTTGAAAGTAAAATGTTTCTGGTGGTCCATACTAATGCCAATTGAGAAAAAAAGCATTTGCCAGATCAACAGCTGCATACCAGGTACCAGGGGATGCATTGATTTGCTCAAACAATGATAGCACATCTGTTTTCTGCACAAGCAAATAGGAGAGTTGATTGGGGACATGATGGGACTTACCACTTCGGTATCCTTCAAATCCTTGATGGCACCATTACCTGGCTGAGTTGACACATTAAGGTAACCATCACAGTGAGGAAGACTTCGAAGCTATAGGAACTGAGATGGAAGGAGTGAAAAATGGAGCTATAAACATGAAGAAATGGATGCTCCATTTTCTGTGTAGTTAACAACTCCACCCTATTTCCTGTACCCCTCCCAAAAGAACAGCATACAAAGAGAAGAGACAACAAATAGAAGAAACAGAAGTAATATCAAATAAAATCAAAGCAATAAAAGTAGGATTTTTCCCTAAAGAATTTGTGTGAGCTGTGTGGAGAGGAGACGGGACATCAGGGGGGATTTGTGCACACACTGAGGCATCTGGAGTTCCTCAGTTCCTCAAATCTCATCTTAAAGTAAAGCCTACCAGTTGACAAGTCCTGTCTGCTTATCCAAACGACCTAGTCAAACTCTAAACTCCATCATTCATGGAACATCAAGCATTTCAGAAAACTCTGTAACATGAAAGAAAAATGTCAAAAGAAACAAACAAACAACCAGTTGCAGAGAAAACAAAAATTTAAGCAACACTTGAGAACTTAGCCATTTTATTTATAAAATTGGTGTAGCTCAGAGAAAAAGGGAGCAATTTCTGTAAGAAATAATTCACCAATCAGAAGTAATGATTTTCAAAATGTAAAATTCAATAGGAAATAGAGGGAAAAGTGGAAGATATTTCATAAGGATGCAAGGGGAAATTTTGAAAAGAGCTTCTTTTAGTTTCCTAGTCTGCTTAAAGCAAATATAAGGAAATTTTCAGGTTAAACAATGGAAATTTATTTGCTCTTAGTTTTGAGGCTGGGAAAAAGTCCAAATCAAAGATCATCAAGGCGATGCTTTCTTCCCAAAGACTGGATGCCGGCAAACCAGAGGGGATCCCCTTATGACAGAGGGGAAAATGTAGGGGGAGAAAACAAATATAGGCTAAAAATATTGTTAGGAGGAGAGAAGTTGGAAGAAGGGGAGGCAGCGTGGAAGAAAGCAAGCCCAGACGTCCAATTCTAGCTGTGCATCCTCAGGCAGGTTGTTGTACCATTCTCTAGCTCAGGTTCCTCATCTGTACATTGGGAAACTAATAATTGTCCTACCTACCTGACAGGGTTGTTGTGAGGGTCACGAGAACAGATGAATGTAGATGTGCTCTTGGACTTGTGATGCACTAATGTGGTGGGGGCGGGGGGCACAGTGCTGGCCTGTGCATAGTCTGGGTCTCTTGACAGTGTGAGACCTGGAAGGAGGAGAAGGAAGATGAAATGACGTTGCTGGTGAAGGTGGTGGTACAATAGTAGGAGTTACTGCCTCCTAAGAACATGCTGTAATGAGGTGCTGTATATACCAATCTCCCCTCCCTTTGTTTTTCTGTTAACAAAATGTAATCCTGGTGTGTACAAATAAAAGTTTTACTTATGTGTAAAAAAAAAAGAAAGGGCAAGGCACATGGCAGCATCTGCTGTTCTCTCCCTTCTTTTCCAGGTTTCTTTGATTTCAGCTTCTTGTTTCCATAGTGCCTGCTCTCTCTCTCTCTCAGTTTCTCTCTCTCTCTCTCTCTCTCTCTCTCTCTCTCTCTCTCTCTCTCTCTCTCTCTCTCTCTCTCTCTCCTCTATCTCCATTCATTCTGCTTATAAAGGGCTCCAATAATAGGATTAATAGCCATCTTGAATGAGGTCACACCTTAAGCGAAGTTATCTCATAAAAAGGTCCTACTTATACTGGTTTACACCCACAGGAATGGGTTAGATTCAAAACGTTTTTCTGGGGTGCATCCAGCTTCAAATCACCATAGAACTATAATATAGAAAAATAAGGCATCACAAGAAATAGAGAATCATTCTAATTTTCATATATTAGAACACCCAAAAGAAAGAGGCAAGAATGCATAAGAGAGGAAATTACCAAATAATAATATAAGAAAATATTGCAGTCAAAATATTTACATTGAATATGCCCTCTGAACAATGTCACTAACAAATCAAATTATCACTTTAGTATCAGCACTAAAATATAATTAACTACATGACCATTATCTTTTGAGGTATCAGCAACAAAGGATGCAAGAAAATATTGGAGTAAGAACCTTCAGAGCCTAGAAAAAATAGTTTTTTATCTATAATTCTATGTCCAGCTCAACTATCAATCAAGTTAGAGTGTTAAGTAAATTTATTTTCAGAAATGCAGGGACTCAGAGATTTTGTCTTCCATACACTTTTTAATGAAGAAAAGACTTGAGTTTTATTCCATGAGGATGAGAGGAAATGTCAGACAGCAACAATAAATGAAGGCACTCATGCAGGAGGCAATGAAAAAAACATTTTACAATTCCATTATAAATTCTTCATTTTTGAATATCAAAACTCATTTTTTCTAACAATTTGAGCATAGATTATGATACTAACAGTATGAAGTATACATTTTTTAGAGTATAAAAACTAATTGATTAGCCTAACCACAGAGCACATAGCAAATAATGTTGCACCACCTTGCTGACCAGTGGACAGGTGGCTTCTCAGGTATTGCTATGCAGAAGGAAGGTTTATTAGTAATGGTCATCACAACATTCTATGACATCATTTAAATCAATGAGTTTGTATCTTCATTTATATTGTTAGTTGAATTGACCACCTATTGTAGATACTCTTAAAATATTTCCCTTCTAATAAAGAAACTTTTCATTGTTTTAAGAAGCTGATACAACTGTACTGATGTGCACTAGTTGAATATGGGCCTTGAATGAGCCCAAGATACAGAGAAGTAAAGTTCCAAAAAGATAATCTTCAAGAAGAATGAAATGGTTTTCAAATAGTGACACAAGGATGAAGATGTTTGGGATATAATAAAATTATTTTAACAAGAAAACAGAAATGCAAAGAACTCCTAGTTCAAAACTGAAGCAAGCTATGAAGGTGAATTTTTAAATAAAAGGATCTATTTAACTTTGATGGTCAGCACTTAGTTTGTTGAGGCACACAAGAATGGCATTAGCAGCACAGAGAAAGGAATGTAACTTAAGCATGCTATCAGAATAAAAATGAGACAATAAAACTATAACCACAGATATGCCAGGCAGAGCTGAAAGTAGTTGAGAATACAATTAGTAAGGAGAGGTAGGAAGAAATGAGAAGGATGTGAAGAGTAAGTTTAAATATGCCAGAAATTGATAAATCAATAAGGGGAGGTATAAAGATGTTATTTAAAGTTACAAATTGGAAGATCCAAAATTCCTGCTATAACTCTTAAATATTAGGAAGGAAATATAAGGGATGATTACTGTGATAATCATAATTTTCAGAGTGGAAAAAAAATGGGTACCATCTCAAATTGATAAAATAAAAACAGTGATATATTTGTATTACTTAGAAATATGAAGGCAAATGCAAGAAAAACTAAAAACAGAAAAGATGAAAATAGTTACCTCTGAAAGGAATGGAGCTCAGAAGTGCAAAAAGGAACACTGCAGTTACTGATTATGTAGATGTTTTATTAAAATATGTTAATTATTTAAACACATAAAGACAAAGGAAAGCCATTATAGAAGGTTTACAAGAAAAAAAGAATGATCAAAACTTTGGTAGGGAATCGGGCATTAGGAATTGTGATGGGTAAAACAATTTTGGGAGGTAGATAGCAGCGCTAATTTCATGCCCAGTTTCCTGATAAGAACACTAGGCTTTGAGAATTTAAACAAGTACCCAAAGATTCACAAATCTTAAATAGAGAATATGGATCTAGGATACTGATCTTTCGAGTTTTTAAGGCTTTATATTCATTGAGAGACACCCTTATTTTTAACTCTTAATATAGTCATATAAAAGCGCAGCATCCTTTTTCTCAAATCATTCTTTGAAAAAAAAATTTGGATACTAATTTTGCTTGCAAAATGCAAACATTAATAAAGTATTTCTCTCAGCCTCTCTAGTGATGCAGTTAAATGCAACAACAAAACAACTATCTAGGGGAAAAAAACAATATACTGTAGTAAGATAGAGTGTTTTTCCAAACTATACATAATTGATAATCCCCTGACCTAGTAAATTCTTACATTCTCATTGCGACAAACAATCACTTAGATGTCTATTTAGATTTCTATACCTATTTGTTTCCTTGTTTTCTGTTCTTTTTTCACCCTTTTTATCCTTTCTTCCCACCTCCTTTTTGTTATTAATAGTCGCTGTTCTCTTGTTTCTTCTTTGTTGCACTTCCCTTCATTTGTTTCTCTATTTTTGTTTACCAGTTTTGTGTACCTACACTATTTATTTTCCTTCCCTCATTTTCTATATTCTGCTTTCTGTTGTTGTCTTTCATTCTCTTTTTTGCTTGGCCTTCAATTTTTCTTGTTCTTAGTTTCTCTCTCCTTTTTTTCTCCTTTTTCTTTCTTGTTTTACTTTTTTTTCTTTCTGTCTTTTCATTCCTCTTTCCCTCTTTCCTCACTATTCTGGCCTTTTAATTCATTCTGTATGTCTTTCTCAGTTCAGTTTTTCATTTCATTGTTTGTGCCCCACCTTTTTACTCTTATTCCTCTGCACTTCTTGCTCAAGTTATTTCTATTTTCTTAGGGTTATATGGTTCCTTTTCTACCTTTTATTATTATTTTTTTTATTATCCTTTTGATCTTCATTCTCCTTTCCTTTTCTCTGGCCCTAATTTTTTTCCAAAGGAACATAGACAACAGCAATGAAATAGAATAAGAGGAACAAAGTGTCAAAGTGAAAACTGACCACACAAACAAAAACAACAAAATAAAACCCTAGATTAGAAAAAGAAGCTAATCAACTGAAAAAACCCATCAAGATAAACTGATGCTTAAACACCAAAAAAATTACAATCTATACTAAGAAATAGGAAGACATAGCCCAGTTCAACAAACCAACTAAAAAGCAGGAGGAAATTTAGAACATGGTACAACTAATCAGAGATGTCCAAACAAATATTATGAATCAATTTAATGATGTTAAGGAAGAGATTAAAGATATTAAGAAGACACTGGGAAAACACACAGAAGAAATTATAAGCATACATAAAGAGATAATGGATATAATGGTGATGAATGGCACAATACAAGAAATTGAAAATACGAAGGAAGCACAATATGTCTGAAATCAAACAGGTAGTAGAACAGATAGATAAAAAAGATAGAAAAAAATCAGTAGGGACTTAGGGATTTGAATGACAACACAAAATGCACAAACACACATATTATAGGCATCCCAGATGGAGTAGAGAAAGGAAAGGGGACAAAAGGAATGTTGGAGGAAATAATGATTGAGAACTTCCCTACCCTATTGAGGGAGGTGGACATGCTTGTCCAGGAAGTGCAATGGATCCTAAATAATAAAAATTCTAACAGGCATACTCCAAGATATATACTTATCAAATTGCCCAATGCTCAAGATAAAGAGAGAATACTGAAAGCAGCAAGAGAAAACAGAACCATCACATACCAGGGAAGTTCAATAAGTTTAAGTGCCGTCTTTGCATCTGAAACCATGGAGGCGAGAAGTCAGTGGATGACATAATTAAGGTGCTAAAAGAAAAAAAAACTTCCAACCAAGAATTCTCTATCCAGCAAAACTGGCCTTCAAAAATGCAGGAAAGTTCAAAATATTCACAGATAAACAGAAATTAAGAGAGTATGTCAATAAGAAACCTGCACATCAAGAAATACTAAAGGGAGTTCTGCAGGTTGAAAGGGGAAAAAACAGGAGAGAAAGAGTTGGAGGAGAGTGTAAGAACAACTAAAAAGATAAGAAGAGAAATACAAACAAGATACAGCATACATAAACCAAAAAAAAATATGGCTAATGTAAGTCCTTGACAGTAAAAACACTGAATATTAATGGATTAAACTCTCCAAAGAAGAGACACAGATTCTCAGAATGGATAAGGAAATATGACCTATCTATATGCTGTCTATAAGAAACCCACCTTAGACCCAGGGATACAAGGATGCTAAAAGTAAAAGGTTGGAAAACAATTTTACATGCAACCAATAACCAAAAAAGTATGGGAGCAGTTACACTAATATTGGAAAAAATGGACTTTAAATGCAAAACTATTGTAAGAGACAAAGACAGACACTATATAGTAATAAAATGGGTAATCCATCAGAAAGAAAGAACAATCATAAACATTTATGCACCTAACCATGGCACCTCAAAATACATGAGTCAAAAACTAGAAAAACTAAGTAGAGAAATAGATGCCTCCACAATTATAGTGGGGAACATGGAACTTTTATAAGCATTTGCACCATGAGACAAAACATCTTGACAGAGAATCAACAAAGGAGCAAAGACTTTGAATAATACATTAGAGGATATGGACCTATTAGACATACACAGAATATTTCACCCAATACAGCAGGATATACATTCTTATTGACAGTAAACGGATCATTCTACAGAGTAGAACACATGCTACGCTACAGAACAACTCTCAATGAATTCAGAAAAATTGATATTATACGAAGTAATTTCTCTTTGCTCTGTGGAATCAAACTGGAAATCAGTAAGGGACAGAGAACCAGATTAGGCACAAAGATATGGAAGTTGAAAAACATACTCCTGGACAAAGGGTGGGTCAAGAAGGAAATTGCAAAAGAAATCAGTAACTACCTTGAAATGAATGAAAGTGACAACTCAACATATCAAAATTTATGGGATGCAGCAAAGCTGTACTGAGAGGGAAATTCATAGTCATAAACATATGTATCAAAAGAGAAGAAAGAGCTAAAATTGAAGACCTAACTGCATACCTAGAGAAATTAGATAAAGAACAACAAACTAACCCCAAAGGAAATAGAAAGAAGGAAATAACAAAAATTAGAGCAAAGTTAAATGAAATGGAAAATAAGAAAGCACTAGAAAAAATAAACAAAACCAAAAGCTAGTTTTTCAAGATCAATAAAATTGACAAACCTTTAGATAAGCTAACAAAGAGAAATAGAGAGAAGATGTAAGTACATAGAATATGAAAGGAGGAAGGAGATATCAACACTGACCCCACAGAAATAAAGAGTGTCATAAGAGAATACTTTGAAGAGCTTTTTGCCAACAAGATGGATACTTTAAAAGAAATGGGCAAATTCCTAGAAATGCACAAGCAGCCTCCTTTGACAAAAGAATAAATTGATGAACTCAACAGACCAATCACAAGTAACAAGAAAGAATTAGTCATCAAAAACCTCCCAATTAAGAAAGGCCCAGGACTAGATGACTTCACAGATGAATTCTACCAAACATTCCAGAAAGAACTAACACTAATCCTGCTTAAACTTTTCCAAAAAGTGAAAGGGAAAGTAATATTGCCTAACTCATTCTATGATGCCAACATCACCCTAATACCAAAGCCAAAGACACCACAAGAAAGGAAAACTATAGACCAATCTTTCTAATGGAACTAGATGCTAAAATCCTCAACAAAATACTTGCTAATCATATTAACAAAATATCAAATGAATTGTACACCATAACCAAGTGTGTTTCATCCTTCATATGCAAAGATGGTCCAACATAAGAAAATCAATCAATGTAATATACCACATAAACAGATCGAAAGAAAAAAATAAATGTTTATCTCTATAAATGCAGAAAAAGCATTTGACAAAATACAACACCCTTTCCTCAAAAAACAGTACAAAAGACAGGAATATAAGGAAACTTCCTCAACATGATAAAAGGTATATATGAAAAACCCACAGCCAACATCATATTCACTGGAGAAATCCCAACAGCTTTCCCTCTAAGATTGGGAACGAGGCAAGGATACCCACTTTCACCACTCCAATTTAACATTGAGTTAGAAGTACTTGCTCAAGCACTTAGAGAAGAAAAAGATATAAAAGGCATCCAAATTGGAAAGGAAGAAGTAAAATTTTCACTATGCAGATGACATGATCTGACATATAGAAAACCCTTAGAAATCTATAACAAAGCTTCTAGAGCTTATAAATGAGTTCAGTAAAGTCACAGGTTATAAGATCAATGTGCAAAAATTAGTAGTATTTCTGTACACTAATAATGAGCAATTGAGGAAGAAATCAAGAAAAAAAAATCCCATTTACAATAGCACTTAAAAGAATCAAATACCTAGGAATAAATTTAACTAAAGATGTAAATGACTTATACACAGAAAACTACACAACACTGTTAAATGAAATAAAAGAAGACTTAAATAAATGGAAGAATATACCCTCTTCATGGATAAGAAGACTAAACATCATTAAGATGTCTCTCCTAACTGAACTGATTTACAGATTTAATGCAATCCCAATAAATATCAACAAAGCATTTTTTACTGAATTGGAAAAACTAACTACGAAATTTATTTGGAAGGACAAAAGTCCCCAAATAGCTAAAGACACATCAAAAAAGAAAAATGAAATCAGAGGAATCACACTACCTGACTTTAAAATTAACTGCAAAGCTACAGTGGTCAAAACTGCATGGTATTGGCACAAGGATAGAAATACTGACCAATAGAAATAAATTGGGAATTCTGATACAGACCCACACATATACAGTCAAGTGCAACTGGACAAGGCCACCAAGCCCATTCAACGGGGAAAGAATGACCTCTTCAATAAATGGTGCTTGGAGAATTATATATCCATAGTCAAAAGACTGAGAGAGGAACACCACCTCACACCTTATACAAGAATTAACTCAAGACGGGGAAGTGAATGTGACTCAAGCAATTGGGCTCCTGTCTACCATATGGGAGGTCCAGGTTTCAATTCCTGGGGCTTCCTGGTGAAGGCAAGCTGGACCACACAACAAGATGGCCTGAGCAGAGAGCTGGGCATGTGGAGTGTTGGTGCAGCAAGATGACACAACAAAAAGAGATACAGAGGAGAGACAATAAGAGATGCAACAGACCAGGGAGCTCAGGTGGCGCAAGAGACTAAGTACTTCTCTCCCACTCCAGAAGGTCCTGGGATCAGTTCCTGGTGTCACCTAAAAAGAAGACAAGCAGACACAGAAGAACACACAATGAATGGACACAGGAAGCAGACAATGGGGGCAGGGGAGAGAAAGAAATAAATATAATAAATCTTTTAAAAAATTAACTCAAGATGGATCAAAGATCTAAATATAAGAGCCAAGACCATAAAGCCCTTGGAAGATAAGATAGGGAAGCATTTACACCATCTTATAATAGGAAATGTTTTCATGAAATTCACACCCAAAGCAGAAGCAACAACAACAACAACAAAAAGATAAATGGGACCTCCTCAAAATTGAAAATGTTTGCACCTCAATGGAGTTTGTCAAGAAAGTAAAAAGACAACCTACTCATTGGGAAAAATTATTTGGTAACCATATATCTGATAGGGGCCTAGTATCCTACATATATAAATAAATCCTACACCTCAAAAATGAAAAGACAGGGAAACGGACTTGGCCCAGTGGTTAGGGGGTCCGTCTACCACATGGGAGGTCTGCGGTTCAAACCCCGGGCCTCCTTGACCCATGTGGCGCTGGCCCATGCACAGTGCTGATGCGCGCAAGGAGTGTCCTGCCACGCCGCGTAGGGGAGCCCCATGTGCTAGGAGTGCGCCCGTAAGGAGAACCTCCCAGCGCGAAAGTAAGTGCAGCCTGCCCAGGAATGGGGCCGCCCACACTTCCCATGCCGCTGACGACAACAGAACCGGACAAAGAAACAAGACGCAGCAAATAGACACAGAGAACAGACAACCAGGGGAGGGGGGGAATTAAATAAATAAATCTTTAAAAAAAAAAATGAAAAGACAACCCATTTTAAAAATGCTTAAGTGATTTGAATAAACACTTCTCCAAAAAAGAAATGCAAATGGCTAAAAAGCACATGAAAAAAATGCTCAACTTCACTAGCTAACAGGGAAATGCAAATCAAAACTACAATGAGATATCATCTTACACCCATTAGACTGGAAACTATTTAAAAAACAAAGTTCTACAAGTGCTGGAAAGGATGTGGAGGAATGGGAACCCTCATCCGCTGCTGAAGGGAATGTAGAATGGTGCAGCCACTGTGTAGAACAGTTTAGTGGTTCCTCAGAAAACTAACTACAGAACTGCCATTTAATCCAGCAATTCCAATACTGGGTATGTACCCAGAAGAACTGAAAGCAAGAACACAAACAGATATACACACACCAATGTTCATAGTGGCATTATTCACTATTGGCAAAAATTAGAATCAACCCTGATGCCTTTCAACAGATAAATGGATAAACAAATTATGGTATATACAATGGAATATTACTCAGCTGTAAGAAGAAATACAGTATTAACACATGGGATAACATGGATGAATCTTGAGTCCCTTAAGTTGTGTGAAGCAAGTCAGGTACTGAAGGTCAAATATTACATGACCTTATTGATATGAATTTTAAAAATTGAGCAGACTCACAGAGCTAGAGTCTGGAAGATAGGTCTACAGGAAATACAAAGGAAGAAGAAGTTTGTGAGCCAAAACCCATATGAACAAAACCTATGGTAAGATGAAAGTGTGTAGTTGTATAGTGGAGGGGCATGACAGTGGTGTAATGATACTGTTGGGTTGGGCCGTACTGGTTTGTCAGGGAGATGGGGTGGGAAGGGTGGGTTGGACTGTCCATGGAAATGGGGGAAGGGCTGGGGGAGGGAGCAGGTGAACAGTGGGGATTGGCGGCTACATGGTTGAAACTACAATGTTGGGAATGCTCTGTTGGCAATATGGCAAGTGAGGGTATTAGTTTGTGGTGCTGGACATGGGGGGCATTTGGGACAGGACACACCTCAGGCAGGCTTCTGGGGAGTGTGCAAGTGTTCATTTTGCCATAGTGTGTTATCTCAGTAAGTAGAAAACCACATAACAAGGGGCAAGGTGGTAGACTCCCATCCTGGGGAGGACCACTATGCTCTAAAATAGAGGAGCAAAAGTCTTGAGAACATGGGTGGTGCCTAATAGGGGAGAAGAGAACAGTGTGTCAAGCCCTCAGTATTGTTGCAAGGAACTATGGATCTTGTCCTTTGAGAAGTAAAGCCTGGTGGTTGCCATGGGTCCCTAGGGCAGGGGAAGGGAGAAATAGAATAGATGGAACAGGGGGCATTTGGGGGCAATGGAAGTGTTCTACATGATCTTGCTATGATGGATAAAGGTGGTGTTAAATTACATCAAAATTTATTAAAGTGTTTTGTCCAAAATGGAACCCATAATGTAACCATGGACAATGGTTGGTAGCTATGTTTCAATATGTGTGCAACAGTTGTAAAAAATGAACAATCCACATATAAAATGTTATTAATAGGGGAATGAGGGAAGGGGGAGTGGATGTTGGGCATATGGGAGTCCACTGTATTTGGTATGTGACTTTTCTGTAATCTAAAACTTCTTTGAAGGGAAAATGAAAAAAATAAGACCATGGGGGAATAAACAGAAGAAAATGTCACTGTACATATAGGAAAAGAGATCTTACAGTGATGAAAGGCAAAATGTAAAAAACAAAATTTTAATATTTTTTCATTATTTTCCATGATTCCAAATTTTTAAAAATTAAAAAAAAAATTTATTTCATTTCTTATTTCTAAAACTACCGTTATTATTTCATTTTCTTAATGGTTGTGTTTGACTATTTTATTGGCTTCATTCTTTAAGATGTTTTGGATCACAGAAGGGTTACAATTGTGGCAGGGAAGGATCATTGGTGCATGGTGTCAGTGATGGTGGATACATGGGAAGAAGCTCACCTGGGCATATATATAAGGCATATAAATGTGTTCAAATGTTCATGGGTCATTGTCACAGTGGGTGGAGATTCACACAATAACCAAAGGAATGTCGAGTTCCCATCCTGGTGACCTCTGCTGCATTCTCTGATGGAATATCAAGAATCCCCTGAGTACAGGGGCAATGACTAGTGAAGGAGGATGGTCCACTGATGGGCCCTTGATATCAATGACTGTGCTTATGAACCTTTACTCATGAAATGGAAACTTAGTTTTCTATTATAGGGTGCCTAAGAGTTGCCCCCTGGGACCCTATGTGTTGCTCAAATGTGGCTTCTCTCTAAGTCAACTCAGCATATAAATACATTACCTTCCCCCCAGTGTGGGACACAAACCCAGAGGATGAGCCTCCCTGGCACAGGGAGATTATTGCCAAGCACCAACTAGCAATGCAACTGGGAAAAGACCTTGATCAAAAGGGGGGAAAGGTAAAGACAAATGAGTTTATATGGCTAAGAGACATCAAAGTGGGTCAGAAGTTCATTCCAGAGGTTATGCTTCTGCATGTCTTAGCAGGATTTCATTGACTGCCAAAGTTGATACTACCCTAAATAGCAGGGATCCTGAGGGCTCTGGAGACATCCAGACACTACAGTCATGGCAGATAGCTCAAAAGTTTGTTACTTTGCCAGTGGACTGTACTATGGATTTATGCCCCCCAGAGTGACCAAGATGGACTCAGTTGTGGTTTCCCTACACATGGCTCTTCTGTTCTATTGAACCTATAATCACTACTAGAGTTGGTAGCCATACATCCAAGAGACTTAAATCTGTGGGCTGTCCATATGCCAGCCTGTCCCCAAATCTCAATGGAGTTGCAACATCTACTCTCTAGTTCATTGGTCTCTCCTAGGGCAACTAACAAGGATGTGATGATGGACAACAGCATAACATAGAACTGAGAGAGTCTATAACTGCAAGCAAGAGGGTCCCATCCATCAGCCCTAATGGATCACAGTCCCCTCTCACTTAGAGGTGGAGTGGACATCACCATCCCAGAATACTCAGGATTGGGGAATGACCTATGGACTAAAGTAGTCTTACTGGCATTCTACAATAGACTTAGTATAATTCTAGCAATGGAAGAAATTATAACGTTGATGTGGAGGCAGTGGCCACTGGAGATTCTGAGGGCAGGGAGAGGGAAAAACAGGTTAATGAGGGGGCAATTTCTTGACTTGGAATTGTCCTGAATGACACTGCAATGAAAGATACAGGCCGTTATATATCTAGCCATAACCTACAGAATTAGGAGGGAAAGAGTATATACTACAATGTAAACTTTAGTTCATGCTTAGTGGCAGTGCTCCAAAATATGTTCATCAATTGCAATGAATGTACCACACTAATGAAGGATGGTGTTAATGTGGGAAAATGTGGGAGGTATGGTAAGTCGGGCATATGGGAATCCCCTAAAATTTTTATGTAACATTTATGTACGTAAATGCTCTTAAAAATACATAAATAGTTGTAATATGGTGGCATTTTCAGGAAATTAGAATTGTCCTGAATGATGTTTCAGTGATGGATACAGGCTGTTATATATCTTGTCATAGCTTACAAAAATATGTGGGAGAGAGTTTAAACTACAATGTAAACTATTGTAGTAGTAGGATATTGTTTATGAATTCCAAAAAGTAGATATTGGATTAGGTGTGTAAACTGGTCTGTCCCTGAGGGCATATTAGATTATATTGGATTTAGAGGTTTCATATTTACTTGATTAAATAATGATTGAGACTTTGATTGGACCACACCAGTAGGATGTTGAGATCCTGCCCCATTAGTGGGCAGGGACTCACAGAGAAACCATACCACAAAGAAGGAAGATTGGAGTTTTGAGCTGGAGTCTGAGAATTAAGCACACAGAGAAGCAGAGCAACTAAGCCCAGAGAGAATTGAGCCCTGAAGAGAAAGACAGAGCAGGTCTCCTGACCAGTCTACAGCTAACCTTGTGCAGAGAGCAGGGCAGCTTAGCCCAGAGAGAAACAAGCCCTGGGAAGAGAGGACCCAAGGAAGCCTGAACTCTTGGCAAACAGCAGCCATCTTACTCGAACAAGTGACAGCAGACTTTGGTGAGGGAAGTAACTTATGCTTTATGACCTGGTAACTGCAAACTTCTACCCCAAATAGATACCCTTTATAAAAGCCATCGGATTTCTGGTATTTTCCATCAGCACCCCTTTCACTGATTAATACAACTATAATATAATCCACACTTAGTGGCAATGCTCCAATATGTGTTCATCAATTTTAACAAATGTGCCATGCTAATGAAGGATGTTATTAATGTGCAAAAGTGTGAGAGGGGTAGGGGGTAAGGTATATGAGAATCCCCTACACTTTTTATGTAACATTTATGTAATCTAAGTATCCTTAAAAAAATTAAAAAGTAAAACATGTCATTCACCCAAAATAAAATCCAACTCTATGGTGTATGTAAGAGATACCATCTCAATTAAAATAATCCTGAAAGTCTAAAATAAAGAGTTTGGTGAACACAAACCAGGAAAATAAGAACAATAAGAAATCAGGGGTCATTTTCCTGATATCAGACAAGTAGAATTCATAACAAAAAGCATCACATGTAAAAAAAGGACAATTTATAATGCTGAAAGTCATAATTAACCATGAGGATACAATATTTATGAAAAACATATGCACTAGAAACACAAATCATTTTCACAAAGCAAAAATTATAGGAGAAGCAAGGGCAAAAAGAGAGGAATGCAATAATAATGGAAGATATTGTCATGACAGTCTCAGTCCAAGACAGATCAAGTGGACAAAAAAATAGGTAAGAATATAGATGATTTATACAACAGCACCAGTGAGGTAGAGCTTAGAATGTATATTATATCCTATAACCTAAAACTAGAGAATGTTCCTTCTTCTCAAGCACAAAATAGTCACAAAAATTGACTATATATCAGGTTGTAAACGTAGCATTAATAAGTTCCTCAAAATAGAAAAGAATAGAAAAAAAATCTTGGATGACAATTATATAAAACCAAAAGTTAGTAACAAAATTAAAAAATGGCTGAATGTTTTAAAAATATTCCTCTGTATGATAAGGGAAATACAAACTGAAAAATGCTATGTTTTATGAAATCTAATGATAAGGCAAAGTAGTATTAATGAATGAACTTAAAGTCATGAATTCATAACTTTAAACACATATGTCAATGAAAAAAATTAAGTGCCCAAGTGAAAAATCTAAATAAACAATAATAATGTAAACCAAAGAAAGCAACTTTATATATAATTGAAGAGTAAAATCTAGCATCAGTGATTTAGGACACATAAAAAGAGTAGAACTAATAAATAAATCAAAATGATAGCTCTGAAAAAATCAATAAAAATAATAGTCAATTTAACAATAAAATAAGGGAGAAATGCACAAATACCTATTAAGAAATAATGAAATAACTACCAAAACAGAAGAAATTTCAAAAATATAATAAACTACATTTTATACAAAAATATCTATAAAATAGATATTTAGAAAAATGCAAATTTACCAAAATTGACTCCAACAGAGACTGAAAGCTTGAGCAAACTAATTTCCATTAAAGAAATAAAATTATCAAATTTCTACCTCACATAAAACACAAGACCCAGATTTTTTCAGAGGAAATATTACCAACATTTTTAAGAACAGACATCGTAAATGATGCAAAAATTGTTCCAGAGGAAGATAACTTCCCATTTGTTTTATGAAGTAAACATAACATTAATACTTAACCTCGAACAATATATCACTCACACACAAACATGCACACATATAAATATAAAAAAAAAATTTCCTTAATAAAATAAGAGCTAATACCTTATTACATTTAGATAATAATACTTAATGACCATGTGTATTCAGGAATGTAAAGATGATTCATTCATATTAGGAATCCATTAATATAATATACATCTTCAGAAATCTATGAAGAAAAATCAGACAATTATCTCAATTGATGCTTAAAAGGCCTTTGTCAAAATCCAGCAGCCTTTCCTTATAGAAACACTCAATCCAGGGGAACTGATGAACATTTCCCTACGACACTGTGGAAGTAAAAATGACTTGGTTAAATCCCTTTGCAACCATGCTAGTAAGCAGACATTATGATGGACACACTAGATCCTAGACTGGATATAAAATTTACTATCAACACCATCTGTTACAAAAACATTTTTATCACCTCAGACAGAAACCCTGTACCCATTCGCATTAATGCCCTATTCTACTTTGCTCCCACCCTGTAACCTGTACTCTACTTTCTGTCTCCATGAATTTGCAAATTCTAGTTGTTTCATACAAATGTAATAAAACAATATCAGTCCTTTTGTGTCTGGCTTACTTCATTCAACATACTGTCTTCAAGGTTCATCCATTTGTAGTATATATGAGAACTTCATTCCTTTTCATGGCTGAATGATAGGCCATTGTTTGTATACACCACATTTGTTAATCAGTTCCTCTGCTGGTGGACACTTGGGTTGCTTGCTATTGTTAACGCTGCTATAAACAATGGTGCACAAATATCTGCTCAAATCCCTGCTTTCAATTCTTTCCATTATTTCCAGGTCATATGTGATAATTTTATGTTTAACTTTTTTGAGGAACCACCAAAATGTTCACCAACAATGGTGTCTGTGCCTTCATCAGCCCTTGTTATTTCCCATTTTTTAAAATCATAGGCATCCTAGTGGGTATGAAGTGGCATCTCATTGTTATTTTGACTTGCATTTAACTAATGACTAATGATGCTGAGCATCTTCTCATGTGCTAATTGGCTATTTGTATATTTTCCTTGGAGAAATGTCTACTCAAGACCTTGGTCTATTTTTAAATTGGGTTGTTATTTTTGTTGCTGGGTTGTAGGAGATCATTATATTTCCAGATATTAAACCCTTGTCAGATATATAGTTTCCAAATATTTTCTCCCATTCTTTAGGTTATCTTTTCATTTTCCTAATAATGTCCTTAAATGCACAAATATTTTTAAGTTTGGTAAGTCCAATTTATCTGTATTTTCTTTTGTTTAATCATGCTTTACATGTAAATATAAGAATCTACTGCATAATACAATGTTCTGAAGATATTTCCTGATGTTTTCTTCTGAGAGTTGTAGTTTTAGTGCTTATATTTAGGTTGTGAATCCGTTGAGTTCATTTTTTATAAGGTGTGAAGTAAGGATCCATTTTCATTCTTTTGCAGGTAGATATCTAGTTTTCCCAGCACCATTCCTTGAAGAGACTTTCCCCATTGAGTGGACATGGCAAACTTGTCAAAAATCATGTTTGATTTGATATCAACTTAACTTCAATAGCAAAATCAAACTATGTTTCTATACCCCTCTGTCCCCAAGTTTTATGTTGTTCTTGTCACAAATTGCAATTTTATATATTGTGTGTCCAAAACCATAGATTTATCATTACCATTAACATTTTTTTTATTAGAGAAGTTGTGGGTTTATAGATCAATCATGCATAAAATATAGAATTCCTATGTACTACCCCACCACCAACACCTTGCAGTGGTGTGGAACATTGTTACAATTGATGATAACAATTTTTGTAATTATACTAATTTTTTAACAGCAATTACTTTGCTATGATTGAAAAAATTATTAAAAGATCTATTATATTAACTATCATCCATAGTTTACATTAGGTATGTTTTACCGTATACCACCCTATTATTAACACCTTGTATTAAAGTCATACAGCTGTTAAAATTCATGAAAGAACATTCTTACACTTGTACTATTAACTACAGTCCATCATATTCAATAGGGTTCACTGTATTACACAGTCCTATATTTTATCTTTTAAGTTTTATTCTAATAATATATGCATCCGAAAGTTTCCCCTTTTAGCTACATTCATCTGTACAATTCAGTGCTGTTTTTTACACTCATGGTAATGTGCTACCATCATCACCATACATTCCAAACCTTTATAACCACCCTATACAGAAATTCTGTACAAATTTAGCATCAACTCCCCATTCTCTAACTCCAAACTATCCCCTAGTAAACTATATTCTAGATTCTAATTCCATGAGTTTCCTTATTATAATTAGTTCATACCAGTGAGATCATACAATATTTGTCCTTTTGTGTCTGGATTATTTCATTCAGCATAATGTCCTCAAAGTTCAGCCATGTCGAGGCATGCATCAAGACTTCATTACTTTTTACAGCTGAATAATTCCATTGTATGTATATACCACATTTTGTTTAATCATTCATCAGTTGATGTACACTTGCGCTGTTTCCAGCTTTTGGCATTTGTGAATAATGCTTCTAGCAGCTTTCTTGTAGATTTTTCAGAAGTTGCTATATATAGCATCATGTTACCTGCAAATAGTGAAATTTTTGCTTCTTCCTTTCCAATTTGGGTGACTTTTATTTCTTTTTCTTGCTTAACTCTTTTGGCTATAATTTCCAGTACAATGTTGGATAACAGGAGTGACAGTGATCATTCCTGTCTTGTTCCAAATGTTAGAGGCAAAGGTTTCAATTTTTCATTATCATGCACGAGGTTAGCTACAGGCTTTCACATATGCCCTTTATCTTGTTGAGGAAGTTCCCTGGTATTCCTGTTTTTCTAAGTGTTTTTATCAAGAAACGATGCTGGATTTTGTCAAATGTCTTTTCTGCATCAATGGAGATGATCATGTGTTTTTTTCCCCTTCATTTTGTTAATGTGGTGTATTACATTAATGGATTTTCTTATGTTGAATCACCTTGCATACCTGGGATAAAAGCAATTTGATCATGGAGTATAATTCTTTTAACGAGCCATTGGATTCTATTTGCAAGTATTTTTTAAGAACTTTTGTATTTATATTCTTAAGAGAAATTGGCCTGTAGTTTTCTTTTCTTTTATTATTTTTTTCTGGCTTTGGTAATGAGGTGATATTGCTCTCATAGAATGAGCTATGCAGTGTTTGCTCCTGTTCAATTTTTTGGAAGAGTTTGAGCAGGATTGGTGTTAATTCTTCATGAAATGATTGGTAGAATTCACTTGTGAAGCCTCTGGTCCTGGGCTTTTCTTTGTTAGAAGGCTTTTGACAATGGATACAATCTCTTTACTTGTAATTGGTCTGTTGAGGTCCCCTCTATTCCTCTAGAGTCACTGTAGTTTGTGAGTTTCTAGGAACTTGTCCATTTCATCTAGGTTGTCTAATTTGTTGGCATGCTAACCATAGTTCCTATGACTATCCTTTTTATATCTGTGGGATCAATAGAAATGTTCTCCTCCAATTTCTGATTTTATTTAGTTGTATCTTCTTTCTTTTTTCTTTGTCAATTTAGATAAGGTTTTGTCAGTTTTATTGATCTTTTCAAAGAACAAACTTATCGTTTTGTTAATTCTTTCTGTTGTTTTTTAATTCTCAATTTCAATTATCTGCTCTAATCATTGTTGTTTCTTTCCTTCTGCTTGCTTCAGGATAAGTTTGCTGTCTTTTTCTAGTTCCTCCAGGTGAGCAGTTAGGCCTTTGATTTTAGCTCTTTTCTTTTTAATGTAACTGTTTAGGGCTCAGCCCTGCCTTTGCTTCATCCTATAAGTTTCTATAAATTGTATTTTTGTTTTCATTTGTCTCGAGATATTTACTGATTTTCATTGCAATTTTTTCTTTGACCCATTTATTGTTTAAGAGTGTGTGGTTTAGCCTCTATAAATCTGTGCATTTTCTAGTCCTCCACCTGTTATTGATTTCCAGCTTCATCCCATTATGATCAGAGAGAGTATAATTTCAATCTTTTTAAATTATTGAGACCCAACATGTGGTCTAACCTGGAGAATGATGTATGAGCACTTGAAAAGAATGTTTATCTTGCTGTTTTGGGGTACTCTGTTCTGTATTTGTCTGTTAGGTGTATTTCATTTACCATATTATTCAAGTTCTCTGTTTCCTTATTGATCTTTTGTCTGGATTTTCTGTCTATTGACGAGAGTGGTATATTGAAGTCTCCAACTATTATTATAGAGCTGTTTCTTCCTTCAATTTTGCCAGTGTTTTCCTGATATATTTTGGGGCACCATGATTTACTGCATAAATATTTATAATTATTATTTCTTCTTGATGGACTGCCCCTTTTATTAATATATATTATCCTTCTTTGTCTCTTATAACAGCTTTTTTTTTTTTTTAGGTAGTGGGGCCTGGGATTGAACCCACTCATATGTGGAGAGCCAGCTCTCAACCACTGAGCCATACCTGCTCCTCTGAATTGGTCTCTCATTAGCTTTTTTTAAAAGATTTATTTATTTATTTATTTATTTATTTATTTATTTATTTATTTCTCTCCCCTGCCCCCCACCCCGGTTGTGTGTTTTCTGTGTCTGTTAGCTGTGTCTTCTTTGTCCGCTTCTGTTGTTGGCAAAGGCACAGGAATTTGTGTCTCTTTTTGTTGTTGTTGCGTCATCTTGTGTCAGCTCTCCGTGTGGGCGGCACCATTCTTGGGCAGGCTGCACTTTCTTTCACACTGGGCAGCTCTCCTTATGGGGCACACTCCTTGCACGTGGGGCTCCCCTACACAGGGGACACCCCTGCTTGGCATGGCACTCCTTGCGCATATCAGCACTGCTCATGGGCCCAATAATGATGGGGATTAAGATTTAATACAGAGTAACAAATAAATCTGACCACATATCAAACTGATAATATAACATAAAGAAAAATGTATTAATTCAGGTAAATTTCAACACTGTACCCTGCAGACTGTCAGTGTAAAATCTGAAGAGAAATCTTGAACTTTATTTTAGTTGGTAGTGATATTAATATTGCACTTCTGAAACTATTTGGTTGCAGATACTATTTTTTGTGTTTTGGAGGATTGAAAAACAGTAGTAAACATTTTTATTTTGGAGGACCAGAGGTCTCACTGTGGGAGAAGAGATATACAAAATGGAATATGGAGAAAGATGAAGAACCCTCTGATAGTGGTTTGGAATTACTTAGTATGAAGACAGGATTTTTTTTAAAAAACATATAGTTCCCAGCTCTGTCCATGGAAAGTAACTAAAAGCAACAACATTCTAGCAACAATAAACACCCAATGCCCTGATCTTGGTTTCTAAATGCCTTCCTCATTAAAAGAAATCAGGGCATCTTGGAAAAATACCTAATACCAGATTTGCAGTAGGTATGTTCAAACATCATGAGCCCTTAGTAACGCTTAGTAGTTCTCAAAATTCAATGAATAAAATAGAGGAAAGTTTGTCTTCAGAAAAGGAACCAGACTAATAAATGTAGGAGAAACAAACTACAAAATCACCATTTTGCAACTGTCATTATGATAGTTTATTCATGACAGTATCATTAATGAATTCTCAAACCACTGAATTGAAATTTGTTGAGGGACATGTGTGTACTCAACCTCAAATCATTTCTGCACCAATTATTCATAAATTACAAAGGGGAAAAGCTACTTTTATTAAGGAAAAAGACAGTGGACATAGCTTTAACCAAAAGTAATACCAGCAATAATAGAATAAACAGATATAATGTGCCTCCTGGTATCATGCACTGTGAAGGACAAAATATCCTTTATATGATATTATTGCCAAAAGTATTTAACCTGAATCTAATTGTGAAGAAAGAATCAGGCAAATCCAAATTATGGGAAGTTAGAAAACAAACAAACACCCTAGCCTGCTTTCTTTCTTTTTTTTTTTTTTTAAAGATACTTAGATTACATAAATGTTGCATTAAAAATGTAGAGGATTCCCATATTCCCCACTCCTGACCCCTCTCACACTTTTCCACATTAACAACATCCTGCATTAGTGTGGTACATTTGTTATAATTGATGAACACATATTGGAGCATTGCTACTAAGTGTGGATTATAGTTTGCATTGTAGTTAAAACTCTATCCCACACATTTTGTAAGTTATGACAAGATATATAATGGCTTGTATCCCTCACTGCAACATCATTCAGGACAATTCCATGTTATGAAAATGCCACAACTATATATTTATTTTTTTAAAAGAGACTTAGGTCATATAAATGTTACATAAAAAGTATACAGAACTCCCATATGCTCCACTCCCTATGCCATCCACATTTTCCCACATGAACTACATCCTTCATTAGTGTGGTATATTCATTGCAGTTGATGAACACATTTTGGAACACTGTCACTAAGCATGGTTTAAAGTTTACATTGTAGTTTACACTTTCTCCCTCCCAATTCTGTAGGTCATGGCTAGATATATATTAGCCTGTAATGGTCATTGCAATATCATTCAGGACAATTCCCAAGTCCCAAAAATGCCCCCTTATTACACCTGTCTTTCCCTCTCCCTGTCCTCAGAACCTCCAGTGGCCACTGCCTCCACATCAACGTTACAATTTCTTCCATTGTTAGAATCACACTAACTCTATTGTAGAATATCAGTAAGTCTACTTTAGTCCATAGTTCATTCCCCAATCCTGAGTATTCTGGGATGGTGATATCCACTCCACCTCTAATTGAGAAGAGGTTGTGATCCATTAGGACCAATGAATGGAACTCTCTCGCTTACAGTTGTAGACTCTCTTGGTTCCTTGATATGGTGATTGTCCTTCATCACCCCCTTGTTAGTTGTCCTGGGTAAGAACAATGAACTGGAGAGTAGCTGTTACAACTTTACTGAGATTTGAGGCCCAGCTGGCTCATGAACAGCCCACAGATTTAAGTCTCTTGCATGTATGGCTACCAACTCTAATACTAATTATAGGTTCAAATAGAAGAACAGAAAAGCCATGTGTAGGCTGAATCCGACTCCATCACCTTGGGGAGCACACATTTCAATGTAGGACCCACTGGCAAGGCACCAAATTCCTGAGCTATCTGCCATGACTATAGTGTCTGGATGTATTCAGAACCCTCAGGAACCCTGCTATTTGGGGAAGTATATTTAGGCAGTCAGTGAGATCCTGTTGAGACATGCATAAGCAAAATCTCTGGAGAGACCTCCCAACTCACTTTGAAATCTCTTAGCCATATAAGCTCATTTGTATTTACCTTTTCCCCCTTTTGGTCAAGGTCTTTTCCAGTTGCATTGCTAGTTGGTGCTTAATAGTAATCCCTCAGTGCCAGGGAGGCTCATCCCTGGGGGTCATGTCCCACATTTGAGCAACAGGGATGCTCCCAGGAGGCAATTATTACACACCGTATAATACTAAGCTAAGTTTCAACTTCAAGAGTAAAGGTAAATAAGCACAATCATCAATATCAAGGGCCTATCAGTGGACCATCCTCCTTCACTAGTCATTGCCCCTGCACTCAGGGGATTCTTGGTGCTCCATCAGAGAATGTGGCAGAGGTCACCAGGATGGAAATTTGGTATTCCTTCAGTTATTGTGTGAATCTCCACCCACTGTGACAATGCCCCATGAACATTTGAACACATTTATATACCATATATGTATGTCCAGGTAACCTTCCTCCCTTGTATTCCCCCATTCCTGATACCCCACTCCAATGATTCTCCCCTGCCACAGTAGTAACCCTTCTGTAATCCAAAACCTCTTTAAAAATGAAGCCAATAAAATAGCCAAATACAATTAATAAGGAAACGAAATAATAATGATAGTTTTAAAAATAAGAAATAAAATACAAACTTTTTTTTTAATTTGGGGTACTAGAAACTAATGAAAAATATTTTTTAAAAATTTTTGACATTTTCCCTTTCATCAATGTGAGATCTGTTATCTTATATGTACAGTGACATTTTCTTCCATTTATTCCCCCGGTGTCTTATTTTTTCATTTTGTCTTCAAAGAAGTTTCAGGTTACAGAAAAGTCACATACCAAATAGTGGACTCCCATATACCAAACATTTGCCCCCCGTTCCCCCTTTCCCTATTAATAATATTTTATATGTGGATGATATGTTTGTTACAACTGATGTACAAATATTGAAACATAGCTACCAACTACAGTCAATTGTTTACATTATGGTTTACATTTTGGACCACACAGGTTTATAAATTTTGATGTAATTTAACATGGCCTGTGTACATCATAGCCAGATCATGTAGAGCACTTCCATTGCCCCTAAAATGCCCCCTGTTCCATCTATTCTATTCCTCCCTCTCTCTCACCTCAGAACCCATGGCAACCACCAGGCTTCACTCCTTGAAGGACAAGATTCATAGTTTCTTGCAACAGCACTGAGGGCTTCACACACCCATCTGTTCTCCCCTATTAGGCACCACCCATGCTCTCGCCCGTCTACTTGAGAACATAGCGGGCCTCCCAGGATGGGAGTCCACCACCTTGCCGCTAATTATGTGGATCTCCCCCCATGATATATCACACTATGGCAAGATGAACACTATCACACTCCCTAGAAGCCTGCCCCAGCTGCACGTTATCCCAGTAGTCCCCCACATCCAACACCCCTAACCAGCAACCCTCACTTGCCATTCCCAACATAGTAGTTTCAACCATGTATCCACCAATCCTCAGTGTTCACCTTCTCCCTCCCTTCCCCTTCCCCTAGTTCCATGGACAGTGCAACCCAGTTTCCCCACCCCACCCCCCCCTGACAAACCATCAAGAAGGTCGTGAGCCAATGGCCATACGGGCAAACCTGATGATAAGGTAGAAGTGTTTGTATAGTGGAGGGTCATGACAGTGGTGTAATGATACTGTTGGGTTTGGTGGTTGGTGCTGGTTGGTTCTGGTTAGTCTGGTCTCTTTAAAAAGTCAATGTGAAAAGCAAATTAAAGTCAGGGAAAATGCCTTAATTAATTTTAATGTAGATTATATGTTATTAATAAATATTTTATCAATGCTAAACCTGTGGAACACATGTTGGTTATATAAGAAAATGCTTTAGATTCAGAAAACATTTAGGCATGAAGCATCATGTCTTTAACCTATTTTCAAATAGCTCGGCAAATGTACATATGTATATAGAGAAAGGGCGAGAAAGCAAACATGGCAAAATGTTAAGAATTAGCAAACCTAGGTGAAGGATATTTGATGCTTTTTCCTTCAACCCTCTATGGGTTTTTAATTATTCAAGATGAAAAGCAGAGAATTTTCATGATTTACTGAATTAATGATTCTTCGTCTCTTTCATCATGAAATGCATCATTTGATTCATTCTGAGCTAACTGGAAGAGTGTAGGTGATATTACTAAATGGATTTAGCAGCACAGTACAATGGAAAGAACACTGAAAGAGAATCTAGTCCACTCTCTACTGCTAATATATTTTAAAGTTTAGATAAATTACTTTCCATCTCTGAGACTCTATATCTCTATCTGTATAATGGAGCTTGTCCAAGTTATATTTTCCTATGTTTTACAAGAATTAGTATACATGCATTATCTATCTATAAAGAGTTGGTTAATGAGCAGCATTTTGTCCACATAATGCTGCTTCTAAAAATTGCTAAGTTATTAGCATAAAGGGAAAAGAGATTTGAGTGTTCAGGGGAAAAGCAAAATATATTGGCTTGTAATTTTTATTTACTTTAAAGTGAAGCTGCCTGGCTCACTTATTCTACTATTAATTTAATTTATTCTCCAAACTCTTGAGTTGTTCGTCAAAGTAGGAAGTGCTGAAAGGGGGGGAAAAACTCATATTTAGGCACTTTCATGAAGTCACCATTCCTTCACATGAAGTTATATCAGAACATCCAGCTGATATCTGGGAATGTTTCTATGAGATGGTAGAAGAGAAACTTGCACACATTTTAACTTCAGGAAGGCAAGGAAGACTCTTCTGCCAAACCCCATACCCCCAAAACATTCCTCTAACATTTTGCTGACCTCTGAAATCCCACGATGAAAGAATCATTTCTTTGGCTTTACTTTTTTTGTTACTTTACAATGTCAGAATGCAGAAATTAAGGAGAAATTGACTCTTCATCAATTTAATCACAAGAAACCAATTTAACACATGATTTCTTTAAGAACATTGGGGATTGAAAACTAGAAAACATGTGAGAGCACTTGGTATGTTGGGAAAAAGGAGAGAAGGAAGAGCCCAGATCCAGCAGCAGTATAGACAAACCATTCACTCTGCCATCTCAAAGCCCTTACTATGTGAGTGAAAAGAACAAAAACTAAAGAGCTGCCTTAGGAAAAAGTCAATCTGAGCAAGAATCAATGTGAGGCTCTTTAAATAACCCCTAACAACCTAAAAGAGCACATTACTCTGATGAGAGTTATGTGTTTGTGTTGATTTTTCATTCCAACTTTTACTAGCCAAGGACTAGTCAAAACTCTTCTAAGACGATTAGAAATAAACTTCCTTGTCAAAATTAACCTTGAAGCACTTAAAGGCCCTTGAAACTCCAAAAGTAGATCTGGGTTACAAATGTCTCCAAGTGACATAATCTATCTCTGCTTTATTTTATTTTATTTTTTTAAAGATTTCTTTTTTATTTATTTCTCTCCCCTTCCCCCGCCCCCAGTTGTCTACTCTGTGTCCATTCACTGTGTGTTCTTCTGTGACCGCTTCTATCCTTATCAGCAGCACCGGGAATCTGTGTTTCTTTTTGTTGTGTCATCGTGTTGTGTCAGCTCTCCGTGTGTGCGGCGCCATTCCTGGGCAGGCTGCACTTTTTTTGCGCTGGGCGGCTCTCCTTATGGGGTGCACTCCTCGAGCGTGGGACTTCCCTATGCGGGGGACACCCCTCTTGCATGCATCAGCTCTGCGCATGGGCCAGCTCCACAAGGGTCAAGGAGGCCCTGGATTTGAACCGCAGACCACCTTATCCATTGGGCAAAGTCTGGGGGTAGGGAGTGGAAGGAAGAGATGTGATGTGGGGGCATATTTGGGGGTTGGAGTTGTCCTGGGTGGTGCTGCAGGGACAGTTTCCAGACACTGTATGTCCTCCCATGGCCCACTGGGCGGACTGTGGGAGATTGTGGGCTATGGTGTGGACCATGGACCATGAGGTGCAGCAGTGTTCAGAGATGTATTCACCAAATGCAATGAATGTCTCATAATGATGGAGGAGGTTGCTGTTATGGGCGGAGGACTGGGGTGAGGGGGGTGGAGAGTATATGGGTACCTCATATTTTTTTAATGTTACATAAAAACATAAAATAAAATAAATAACATAAAATAACATAAAATAAAATAAATATCCCAGCTAAATATCTTAGGCTCTTGAGGGCAAATGATCCTTTCAAAGTATGTTTTATTTCCCTTTGTGGCCAAGCACTTACAGAAAGAGGGCGTTTGATATGGCACTGTATGGATTCTGGTGAGTCCTATTGACTGACCATATGAATCTTTAATATAGGTTTATAATGAGTTTCATCATGATGTACCATGCTTCACTGGTACATCACAGCCCTAGAGTCAAACTAAAAATGGATCCCAAGTAGGTTTCTCCATGCAGAGAAGTGCCCCAGAGCCCACTCAAATAGGCAAACAGATTGCACCTTATAAATTCAGAAGCCCTACCATCTCATCTGTTAGAAGCTATCTCTTTCTGTGTGGGATGGTTGGGTTACCACCTAGAATCTAGTTCATTCAATCTCCTCTCGGCCCTGGAAGATGTGATTGATCTTCAGACAGCCATCTTTATTGGGCTTTGAATGATAACAATTACAGTCACTCTATCTCTCAGGGGTTTTAATAGGTTTCAAAAAATCAAATAATTGTGAATACCCATGGAATATTTCTATCTGAAAGTTGCAGAGAAATGTGGAAAGTTTACTTCTATCAGTCACTTATTCAGTGTGCTTGACACATAGTTAAATTAAGAGGAGCACTTTGGACCTAATACCAACACAGGCACAAAATTTAGACAAAAGTAGTAGAAAAATTAGTCTAGTTCTCCTTCATTTGGATATATACTGCCTTAGTCTTTCTAGAAGTCTAATTAATAGTGAGCCGAGAAAAATTCTTCACCTCTTTAGAGCATATTACATTTTGTCTCCTGCAAAAGTCACCTCGAGCAAACTCATTTTCTGAGTGTGGATCCACTCAATTAACTTCTTGTACAGCTTTTTTATAAATGACCTTCTGTATTTTACCAGTTTACTGACAGCGTTTTAGCCTTTTTATTTTTAATACCAAGTACATGCTTGGCACAAGTTTTGCCCATTTAAATAAATGGCATACAATATTAAACAATAGATATTGAAACTTACTGGAGATTCATTAAGATTTTATCATCTCCTTTTGCAGCAGTCTTCTGGGCCTAAAGTAATTCCCAGAATTAGAGAATATAATTATCTTTTAATGCTCTTCTGCCTTAATAATAAAGTTGCATTTTCTTCTTCTTTGAAGAATTTGTGTAAGGAAAATGTAAATAATTTTAGCCTTCTCCTCTAGCCTAAAAGAAAAATAAATGGCTAAGAAATGCAATATTCAAGTTTCAGGTTAAAATGACAGATTGAAAATTACATTTAAATTTATTTTTCTTGAAATAGAATCAAATGAGACCTTAACAAAATACATAGTTCTTCAAATACAGGGAAAAACAGCTACTAAATTTTGAAAGTAAAAAATAAATAAGTAAATAGTAACTGATAAGCAAATCGAATACTGACAAACCTGTAAGTTCACAATGCAGAAAAATTGGCATCAACCTGATTTTCACAAAGAATCCTCATAAGACTCAGTAGCTGGCAGTACCATGGACCTCAGGTATTTTTGGAAATGGGAGGAAAGGGAATATGGCATGGGAGAGGGGAAAAGATAGAGAATTTGGTGCACATTGTTTGAGAATCATTAACAATGCTACACGCCACCCAGACTCCTCTGCATTGATGACTGTTCTTTCCTTATCCCAGCACAAAATGAAAGCTCATTCTAAAAAGGAGTTTTAATTACAGGATTTTTAAACTGGAAATGCTAAGGACAGCTGTAGGTGAGCAATTTATCAAAAGCAGGGGCACTAAGTGGTGTATAAATAGTGAAAGCTGAATGCTGGAACCACCAGCCCTCTCACCCTTGTTCTTCTCCCAGAACTCTGGCAGTCAAATCTCTACCCTCTAGACTAGGGAATAGGAGACACTACTTTGGAACACATTATCAGCTCCAGAGGAAATACCTACAGATACTGACATCTGGTGCTTGGAAGCTAATGGTGTGTCCAGACCACCCTTTTGTGAAACTCCAATTCGGTAAGCCCCATTCTCACACCCAGAGCATTCAATGCTTAAAGAAGGCTGAAGTGTATTTCTCTCTCACATAACACTACCAAGTTGAGCAAACCAAGTTCATAGGACATCTGTGCGACACAAACATTCAGGTCCTCAAGTTGCTCACCCAGGTTGGTGTACTCCTCTGCATGTTCAAAACTGGAGAACATGGCTATGTTTCAGCTTATTGGAAAAAGTTGAACAGAAATCCAGAGTAAGCAATTAAAATTAAGCTCACCCATCACTTCTGTTCTTATACCATTGGCGATAACCTCATCACATGGTCACATCTATGAGGAAGGAGATTAAAATATACAAAACACAGTCCCTAGCTGTGCAACTATATGACAGCTTAATTTCTTTTAGTATGGAATAAAGGAAAAGCAGACTGTGTGATATACAATAACCTCTGCCATAGAGAGCATCAGCACAAATTAGATCGTTATAATAACTTGAGGACAAGAATAGTGTAAAGTACCGTATTCAAGGCCATCCTTCCTTCCAGAGTGAATAGACAGGCATAGTAAAAATCAATAGAAATAACTTGGAAATGAGATGATGGTGGTTTGGAGCCACGTACCCCAGAAAAACATGTTATTAAGCGTACTCCATTCCAGTGGGTGGGAACCAATTAAAAGGATCGTTTGATGCGGTTACTTCAGTTAAAGGAAGCCCAGCTGAATTAGGATAGGTCTTAGTCCTATAACGGAGGGCCTTACAGGGAAGGTCATAGACATAGAGGATCAGCGGAAGCAACCAGAGGCAGAAAGCCAAAAGGACTCCGAAGAGAGAGAAGTCAGGAGCGGCGGCCATGTGTATTGCAGGTGACAGAAAAGCCAAGGACCGAGGACTGCTGGCAGCCAGCCCCAGAAGCCCACGGTCCTCTGGGAGAAAACAGCACCTTGATGATGGCTTGACTTCGGACTTCTCCTAGGCTAAAACCATGAGCCAATAAATTCCCATTGTTTAAGTCAACCCATTGCATAATATTTGATTTGGCAGCTGGGAAACTAAAACAGAAATCCTCAATAATTATTATGTATGCCAGAAATCAAGTGATGAGACAATAATGGAAAGTATTCCTAACACAAAGAGTGGCTCTGTAGCCTGGATATCTCACTTTTAATCAGTATCTTGGCAATTTGGATTCCCATAGTGCAAAAGATGCAAATATATCCAAGTAAGAAGTATTTCCTATACATACATTTATACTTGTTATTTGCATAGAGTATCTCTGTAAGGATATATAAGAAGTCAGTAACAGTGGTTGCCTATCAAAAAGGCAACTGCATGTTTTCACTATTTGCCTTTTTGTTTTCCTTTTGATATGTATATGTTATCCTTTTTAAGAAGTTCCTGACTTTTTAATTTTTTATTAGATAAGTTGTGAGATTACAGAACAATCATGCATAACATAAGGAATTTCTATACATCACCCCTCTACCAACAACTTGCATTACTGTGGATCATTTGTTACATATTATGAAAGAATGTCTTCAGACTATTACCACTAACTGTGGTCCATAGCTTACATTGGGTATGTTTTTTTCCATACACCCTCTATTAATAATCCCATATGTTAGTATTGTCCATTTGTTTTGAGGAGAACACTCTCATATTTGTGCTATTAACCACAGTCCATCATCCACCACATAGTTCACTGTGTTATACCGTCCTATGCCTTGTACAATCCAATCCAAATTCCATCCTAGAAAAGAATAAAATACAATCCATTCCCTAAAAAGAAAATAAATAGAAATACATATATCCTCTATCCCAGCAGTTTCAATTTTAGAAATTTATCCTATAAATACACAAGTATGGTATTTTTATAGTAGAAAGGAAAAGAAAATAACCTGAATACTCAACAAAAGGAAACTGATGGATTTAATTATGCACTTCTATGCAGTGCAATGCAATGCAGCCAAAAAAAGGAAAGATTTGGAAAATTGACTAAAACCATAAAAATAAACTGATTAGTAAACATCGAAATAATAAATTGCAGGATTGAACGTAGCTCGGTGGTTGAGTGCCTGCTTCGCATTTATGAGATCCCAGGTTCAATACCCCATACATCCTAAAAATAATAATGAAAGAATAAATCAATGCAGTCTTTGAATCTGATCATGACTTGATTTCTAAAAAGTTTATTACTTTGAAGAAGGAAAAAGGCTGTAACACTGAAAATGCAAAGGCATGACATTAAACTTAAATGGCATAGGAATGCATAATTGTTTACCTTTATCTGTGGAGCAAAATCTGCTCAAAATCACACTTTTGTTTAAAATAATACTGGCAATCATATTGCTTACTCAAAAAGTATTGTGATAACTTAGAAAGAATACCAAATTTGATGTCACGGGACCCGGTTCAGTGCTCAGTGCTTACACTTATTATCTTGCTGTAAAAATACAAAAGGTCCAAATTTTGCTGTTCACTGAGGTTGTGTTGAGAAGCAGGAAGAAAGGTGATGCAGCGCCGCAGTCCATGGGGGTTAATGAACTCAGTTCATACAAAGTCAGTTAAGAGACCCAGAAAATATGAGAGAGAGCCAAAAACTGGGGAAAGGATTTTTTTTAAAAAACTGCAAGATGATATAACTAAAATCTGCAAGGGACTGAGCCTCTGGTGCTGGGTTTGTTCAATGGGCTTGCCGGGCACAGCAGGCTGGCCCTTTTTGCAAGATGTCATCAAAGTTCTGGTTGGTATTTAAATAATCTTGCCAAAGCACTTAACCTGTAGGAGCCTCAGTTTCTTTTTCATTAATATGTATATAACAAAACTTAACCTGAAATGATGTATGTGAAAGGACTCTTATGAATGTAAAGTTGTATTACTTTGTGTACTACTACTGTTCAGGATAGCTGCATTGAGCTAGAATAGAGTCACATATCTGTTATCAGGATTCAGTCCATCTCCATGTGTTCATAGCAACTATGAAATCCAGTCTACTACTGATTTTTATCATTTCACTTGGTGTCTTATTTCCTAAGGCTATGCTTCATGTTGTCCTGAAATCTTTTCTAACCTCTGTCCCATGTTGAGAGTACCTGCGGGTTTAATTCTACAGTTACATTGCTGCTTATAATTTGAATTTTCTGCCCCAAGACATTAACTTCACAAGACTAACCCAGAAAATGTGTGATCAGTGTAACAGCCTAGGATTTTCTTGCAGAAACTTCTGTGCAATTAGGGATGAGGCTGTTTCTTCAAAATTGTCTATGATAAGTCCACAAAATTATTCTACAATTTAGTTAGAAAATTAGCAGTTCATTAATTGATTCATGTTTTCCCTGCATTATACCAATATATATATGGCAGCCTTTAGCATTCATAATGTCTATTTATTAAATCACCAAAATCAAAATTGCTGATTTTCATCAGGTATCTCTTACAAATATCTAAGTTAGCAAGAAACACCTACACTAGACAAATATATAGACAGTAGTTTGCTGCACCCACATGAATTGTTACAATCTGAATGAATGAACATGTTGAATTAATAGAAATTTAGGTCAGGAAAAAGCAAGTATTTTACAGTGCCATAAATTCAGGAGCAAAAAACAGAGATTTACCATCATAGTAGTGATGGTTAATTGCTTCCCAATCCCCATTCTCCCTTTCTGCCCAGTTTTATCTGGGCAGTTTGCCATCTAGCTAAAAGCCTGCATTCCCTAGACTCTCTTACTGTATAGAAATTTTTTGCCTCATATCCTCTATAAAACATAATGGAGGATGAATAAATACATATGAAAAAATATTATTTGGAAACTTACTTCTTTGTTACACAAGTCTAGGAAGATGATAAAACTTACCTTTCATATAACAGCTTTCCCTTATATGACTTTTGGAGCAAGGGATGGGGGGAAAAGGTGTGTTCACTTTAAACACATGTGTATGTAGTTGTAATGAAAGGACAAAAAACAGAAGACAAACCTGTAATAAGATGTAAAACGTCAACGATAATCTGCTGTGACAATACATTTGGCAAAAGACAACCATGTTCTTTTGAAAAACAGAGGAGAGCAGGAGAAGGAGAGAAGAAACTAAAACGCATGTCAATTTAGAAGAGGATCAGACACAAATGTCAGAAAACGTTATTTCCTCCAGCTATTACTGATCTCAGATCTTATTGTAGACACCATAGGGCTTTTGTTCATCTTGATGCCCAGCTTCCAGTTCAATGGCTGCCCTTGACTCCATCCTGCAAGCATTTTCCCCCAAATCTCCTAATTCCTGTTGCTGTACTCCTGTAGTTTTAAAATGTTCTAGCCTGCTATACAACTATACAGAGTAATAGAGTTGGAACTTGGCCATCCTTTAAAAAGTGATATTGCTTCATTTCGTAATTTTTTACATTTTCAGAAAATCTGGATCTAGAGGGGAATGAATATAGCTCAAGTGGTTAACTGTCTGCTTCTCATATATGAGGTCCTGGGTTTAATCCCTGGTACTTCCTAAAAACAAACAAACGAAAAAAAACAAATCTCCTTGGGTAGTGGATGTAGCTCAGTGGTTGAGCTCCTGCTTCCCATGAACGAGGTCCTGGGTTCAATCCCTGGTATCTCCTAAAAAAAAATCTGAATCTAGGTATCCTTGAATCAAGA
This sequence comes from Dasypus novemcinctus, assembly GCF_030445035.2. Lineage (NCBI taxonomy): Eukaryota > Metazoa > Chordata > Mammalia > Cingulata > Dasypodidae > Dasypus > Dasypus novemcinctus. The sequence goes on from NC_080674.1 coordinate 137,543,901, forward strand.
TGCCAGCCTTTAAGTTGTCAAAGTACCACTATCCCCATTTTTATGAATGAACCAACTGAAGCACAGAAAGATTAAGGGGCTTGTCAAAGGTCACTTTGTCAAGAAAATGCCAGAACCCAATCTCTTGTCTCCTAAAAATTACTCTTTTCTAGACTTCATCATAGGTCACTTAAAACTCCTACCAAAATAAAAGATACATTGCAGAAATCTCTTCAGTATCTCTTATCAACAATAGGATTCATGAGTGCATCAGTTAGCTTTTGCCACAATAACCCTGTGCAACAAACTGCCTAGAACTCAGCACCTTAAAACAATAATCATTTATTCTCACAGATCTGCAGATCATTTGGAGTAGTTCTGCTAGTAACTGAGCAGTTCTGCTTCACCATTTCTCTTCTACTTTCCCAGGACCAGTAAACTAACTGGAGAATGGTCCTCTAAAGGTGATTACAAAAGTGCATGAAAGCAAGTGGAAACATATGATGCCTTTTAAATGCATTCTGTCAGCCAAAGCTAGTTACACGGCCAATATCATCAGAAAAAGAAACATATTCCACCCACAGTAGAAGGCAAAACTGTAAAGGTAATGTGGCAAAGTATGTGGATATATAATTTTCTTGAGGGATGTGAGGGTATTAGGTAAGTAATTGAAACAATAATCCAGCCTACCAAAATATATTGAAATAAATGGCAGTTCATAAATATATTCTTTTTAATCATGTCATATTGTATATGGTTCACAACAGTTTCATAGTCTTTAAATTTCCTTTAAGAGATTACGTTTCCTAGAGAAGCCAAGTGTAATCCAAAACACGAATGTCTTTTAGGAGAGAACTGATAAAGAAGACCAAGAATTTGATTGATGAAAATTGAATGCCAACAATGTTTTTTTTTAAGTATTTAATTTAGAGATAAGTGTTTATTACTTAAAAAAAAACAGAAGATAAAATGGTTGAAGTTGGGTGAATACTAAAGAGCTTTAAAATGTCAGTTCAAAGCAGAACTTAAATTAACAAAATGTTTTTATCACTAAACTGTGTGTGCATGTCTGTGTGTGTGTGTTTAGCAATGGGTGTATTTTTATGCTGTACCATCTAGTTGTTAATAAAGTATTTCAGGGCTTACCAAGTGATTGTTACAGGATAGTAGACACAGAACTATTCCTTTATGATACTTAAAAAGACATTTCAATAGGGAAAATGCAGAGACATTTTTAAATTTGTTTTTGTTTGCTTTTTTTGTCACTATGGGTAAATTCACAGGGACATCTGACTACTAAGACTTACTTTTTTTTTTTTTTTTTTAATTTTTTTATTTTTTATTGACTTTGTAATAATATTACATTAAAAATATATATGTGAGGTCCCATTCAACCCCACCCCCCCACCCCCCCCTCTCCCCCCCCCCAACAACACTCGTTCCCATCATCATGACACATCCATTGGATTTGGTAAGTACATCTTTGGGCACCTCTGCACCTCATATACATTGGTTCACATCATGGCCCATACTCTCCTCTATTCCATCATGTAGGCCCTGTGAGGATTTACAATGTCCGGTGATTACCTCTGAAGCACCATCCAGGGCAGCTCCATGTAAGACTTACTTTTTTATTTCAAAATAAACTGTTCTCTCTTGTGAGACTTTTTAAAATTTCAAAATGTAGAGATCTTTATCTACATAAAATATAGTTTAAATTGACAAGTAGCATTTCTACTTCTACAATCACAGCTGCAAGATGAATTTTTGCAGAATAAATGTATTTACTATCAAACTGTCAAGAATATGAATTTAATTTATTGTTCCACATTATTGGGGAAAAATCTGTAGATCCCCTCTGGAATCAACTAGCATTTGATTTATAACCACTTGCTCAGAACAAGTTAATACCAAGAAAAAATGTGAAGTATGTTTTCATCATTTGAGAAAATGTAAATGAAAGGCAGGCCCCAATCAAGATGGTAGAGTGAAATGCTTCAGGGATCCAGCACCCACAGAGGTTTTGAACAACCAGCAAGAACTGGCAGAAACATCTTTTTAAAAGCACCAGAAAACAGTTAAAAAATCTTCTGTAACAGGGAGAGCACTGAATCAAGAAAAAGGCTACATAAAAATGGTAGGCTCTCATAGTCCACTGGTTGACCCCTTCCCAATCTGTCACTGGCTTGACACAGAGTCAGCCCACACTCCCAGTGTGGATTCTTGATCCCAGTTCTGGAATGAGCAGAGTAACCACCATGCACATACTGGGAACATGTCTGGCACAATCTGTCTGTTGGTGACCTGTGGGACTCACTATCTCAGAACTTGCCCTGTGTGCAAAAAGCAGCTCAACAAGTTCTCTTACAGAATGCTGTAGGAGAGCAGACAAGTGGGACTGCTTGGGGTAAGGGATTGCTGGCTGTGTGACATACATGCAGTGCTCAGACCATGAGGATACTGTTTCCTAGGGAAGAGTATACACTAGTATCTGTATCAACAGGGGGATTCTTATGGCTATACAAGCAATGGCTAAGACAAGAGGCATGCACAGAAACAATCCGGAAGACCCCAGCACTTTGGCATGGAACTGTTCTCCAAATTCATTGTGTGGCTAAACTCTGAAGGAGAGCACTCACACAGGCCAATCCACAAAGACTGCAAAGGGCATTTTCTTTTCTTTTTTTTTTCCTTCTATTTTTATCTTTGTTAGCTCCTGGCATTCAACAAAAGCTGTGTCATAACACTAGCTGGATAAATTCTTAAGCAACAGATGCCTCACCAGAGTCTAAATTCCAGCAATAACATTAAAATATCAAATGTCCAGGTTTTGAAAAAAGGTTACAAAACAGACAAAGAAACAGGAAGTGATGTCCCAGGCAAAGTAGAAGACTGAAGCATTAGAAACCATCAATGAAGACAACCAGACATTGTACATACAAGACAAAGACTTTGAAAAACAATCTTAAATATTCTCAAAGAGCTAAAAGAAAACATGGATAAAGAAATAAAGGAAATCAGGGAAACAATAGATTATCTCAAATAGAATATCAACAGAGAGATGGAAGTATGAAAAGGAACCACACAAAACTGAAGACCACAGTAACAGAAATTAAAAATTCCCTAGAAGGGCTCAACTGCTACTTGGAGCTGGCAGAAGAACGAATCAGAGAACTTTAAGATAAGACAATTGAAATCGGAATGAGGAGGAGAAAGAAGAAAGAAAGAAGAAGAGTGAACAAAGTCTGAGGAACATATGGGACACATCAAGCATAATATGCATTGTAGAAGTCCTAGAAGGAGAGGAAAGAGAGAAAGGAGCAAAGAGAATATTCAAAGAAATGGATGAAAACTTCCCAAATTTAATTAAAGACATGAATACACACACTCAAGATGCTCAACAGACTCCAAATAGAATAAACCCAGATAGACCCATACAGTAACATATTATAACCAAACAGTCAAATGCCAAAGATGAAAAGGGAATTCTAAAAGCTTCTCTCTTTGTGAAAATATTACAAAAACAGGAGCCTCAGTAAGATTAAGAGCTGATTTCTCATCAGAAACCTTGGAGACAGCAGTCAGATGGCATATTTAAAGTGTTGAAAGAAAAAAATTGCCAACCAAGAATTCTATATCTGGCAAAACTGTCTTTTAAAAATAGAGACTAAGACATTTCCAAATTATAGAATAAAATCTGAGGGAGTTTGTCACCTCTAGAAGAGCCCTACAAGAACTGCTAAAGAGAGCTGCAGGTTGAAAGAAAAGGATGATAGACAATAGATCAAAGCCACATGAAGAAAGACCTCCAGTAAGGGTAGAAACATGGATAAATGTAAAAGTTAGTACTATTGTATTTTTTAAATTTTAACTCCATATTTTGCCTCCTATAGGATATAGAAGGCAGATGTAATTTTTAATCACTGGTTTTGGACTCATAATGTATAAACATGAAATTTGTGACAAGAACTACATTAAGGTGGAAGACAGAGGTATGGAAATGTATTTTGTATACACTATTGAAAGTTAAGTTGATATCAAGGCAAATGAGGTATTAGTTTTTCTCAAAATTCTGAATAATATCTTGGCAAAGGACATGAATTTTCACAAATAACCTTAATGTTCCTGTAATGTAAATAAAGCAAAGTTTACCCTGTTATCTACGATAGCAATAATGGGACCCTTTTTCCTTATGGAATTCAAAATAGGCAAAAAAAAAAAAAGTTCAATTCATTTCCATTAACTTCTCAAACACCATTCTATCCAAATCAATGAAAAATTATTATTATTTATTAAAGTGACTTAATTGTTCAACAGAGCACTAGTTTTTGTTTTGTTTTGCTTTGTTTTTTACTTTGTTCACAAAATCACAATTCATCATCCTCTCTATTTTATGGAGATCTCACAGGGGAAAACAAACTCACTGACCACTAACCTGTGGTTTATTTTAATTATTACACTATTTATTTGTAATTTTGGTATAATTGTGTCTAGACCTTTATATATATCTTTATGGAGTAGATATAATCATTTGAAATTTAAACTTAGAGTGCAACCATTTTCCTATGTTATTAAACATTTTGTAAATCATATTTTAAAGCTACATAAAAAGTCACAGACAAATTTATTAAATCCTATCTACTCCCTAATTACTGTGCTCATTACACTACTTCCATGTTTACTCATTATAAAAACAATAACTGTGTTGTACCAGTAAGCTGACTCCATAACATAGCAGTGCAAGATGAAGCAGCAAGAGCTGATGTAGAGGCTGTAGCAAGTTATTTATCTAGAAGATGTAGCTAAGTGTAGTGGCTGTACTAAACAACAGATTTTCAGTGTAGATGAAACAGTCTTATATTGGAAGAAGATGCCATCTAGGACTCATAGCTAGAGAAAAGTTAACAACCTGCCTGCAGAGCTTCAAAGGACAGGCTGATTCTCTTGTTAGAGGCTAATGCTGCTGGTGATTTTAAGTTGAAGCCAATGGTCATTTACCATTCTGGAAATCCTAGGACTCTTAAGAATTATGCTAAATCTACTCTGCTTGGATTCTAGAAATGGAACAACATAGCCTAAATGGCAGCACATCAGTTTACAGCATAGTTTACTGAATATTTTAAGCCCATTGTTGAAACATACTGTTCAGAAAGAAAAGATTCCTTTCAAAATATCACTGCTCATTGACAATGCAACCCATCACCCAAGATCTTTGATGGAAATGTACAGTGAGTGAATGGTGTTTTCATGCCTGCTAACACCACATCCATTCTGTAGCCCATGGATCAAGGAGTCATTTCAACTTTCAAGTCTACTTATAATTTAAGAAATATACTTCATAAGGCTATAGCAGCCATACATAGTGACTCCACCACCCTGATCAGTCAGCAGCCATCAACATTGAGGGAGAACACTTCACCCACAAAATGATTATTACTTACTTAAGGCTCAGATGATGCTTAACATTCTTTAGCAATAAAGTGTTTTAATTAAGATACGTACATTGTTTTTTGGGCATGATGATATTGCACACAATGGACTACAGCTTAGTATAAATTTATCTTTTATATGCTCACCAAAAAGTTTGTGTGACTTCCTTTATTGCAGTATTTGCTTAATTGCTGTGATCTGGAACTAAATCTATAATATCTTTGATGTATGCCTATATCGTGTCTGAACCCATTCACAAAACAAGTCCTGGAACTATCATATTTACATTCAGGAAGATGCAGGGTATAGTTATTAAACACATGGGGTTTGGAGTCAGCAAGGATTTGAATCTTAACTCTGCTACTTACTAGTTTACTGTGTGGCTTTGAGAAAGCAACTTAATGTCTCTGATTAACCAACCTCATTAAGCCTGAAATCTATGATGTAGATATTTTGTAGTGGAGGATTAGGGTTATAAATTATTTTGTATATATAGTGTTTGGGATATAAAAATCACCTAATAAAGTATAGTCTTTATTGTAAAAAGAAGTAATCAGGGACTATGAGAAAAATTATGTATTTTCTTAATTTTCTGTGTATACATTCAGGCAGAGGATGTGCTGTGAAGTTGTGGTCCACATGTACATATGTATATATTCACAGATATAGTCACAGAGGCATAGGTTTACACTAAAAATTGAGTATTGAAGATTGAGTAAGTGTGATAGTTAGGCTAATGTGTCAGTTTGGCCAGTTAATTGTGCCCAGTTGCCTGGTCAAGCAAGCACTGGGTTAATTGCAATACAAGGACATTTATGGACTTTAGTAATCAGTGAGTTCATCACATAGATGACTGATTACATCTACAATCAACCAAGGAGACTGCCATCAGGACTGAGTGATATTTTATCCAATCAGTTGAATGCCTTAAAAGGGGAAGGGATTTCAGCATTCAGAGAGAATTTTCCAACTTAAATTCCAACAGCCAACGTGTTCTAGGCACGCTCCCTAGAGAACCCTAACTAATACAGTAAGTTAGCTTGAAAAGTGTGAAAGTAGTAAATATATCTATATTTACTCCCCTGATAAAGAGCATTTAACTCAAAATCAGCAAGTCTTTATATTCACCTTGCAGTCTAAGTCAAGTAACCACTCTGAACTTTACTTTCTCCTAACGTAAGATGGCAATAATAATTTTTCTCTGTCCACAAAATCAGACAATTATATGTATATACATATTTATGTATATATAAATCTATATAAAAATTATAAAATACCCACTGTAATGTTAGTAGTATAGTGATATCTATAGTAGTTGTAGATCTTCTGGTGATCAGTTTATATTCATTACTGTAGTTAGAATATATTTACCCAAAATGTACATATATCTAATATTTGGCTTCTCTGATATCCTATTGAATTAGTATTAAAAATTAAATGGAAAATAAGTACATTCAGTGAGACAAGTAGGGCTGAATTGTGTTTGATAAACTTTGACTTTGGAAACATAAAACCGAATTCAAATCTCTCTCACACACACACACATATAAACACAAAATATATTCATATATAGTAGGGGGAGAGAGAGAGAGAGACACCATGCCCTGCAGAAATAGCAGTGAGAAACTGGGTATATGATTCATTATCTCTTTAAAAAATAAAAATTCTAGACTTCAGAAACATAAATAGAGCAATAGGTAAAAATTGCAAAGGGAGAAGGGAAAGTGGTCACTATCCTAATCATAATAACCCTATCAATTTCTTAAATGTATTGATCTTTATTCCATACCCCTAACAAGTACTTTAGCTTTCCCTCACATCCCTTTGGTCTTCATCTTCTATCATATCGATGTCTAGAACTTTAGTTTAGGGTTAATGTTGGATAGATATTTTCATTTTTATTGAATTGATCCTAGTTTGTCTTGTGAATAGACATTATTTACCAAGATAGTTAATCTCTCCTACTTCACATATATCTTGCCCTATCTCCTAAATTTTTTCTCTCTTGCTACTCAAAGAGCTCTCAGTGTAGTAGGTCTTTATGGCACAAACCCATCTGAGGATTTTTGTGCTGCTTTTATGTTTAAGAATATTTTCATTATGTTCTCATTTAAATGGTAATTTGCCACACATAAAATTATAGAATTAATATTCATATCCTTTTATACTTCAAAATATTACTCCATTATTATCTTGCTTCCACTATTACTGATGAGTGGCTCAAAGTTAATCGAATGTTTTTTCCTTTGTAGGAGTACTTTCTCTGAAATTGTATAGTATTTTGTCTTTAACTTTGATATTTAAAATTTCTCTACAATGTTTCCAAGAGTGGCTCCTTCATTTTTATATCTCTTCTCCTGATTCTATGAACTTATCCCCTTGGAAACTGTTGTGTGTGTGTATGTTTTTAATTTGGGGAAATTTATTTCAATTATTTCTTCAAGAATTTCCTTCTCTCCATTTTTATTTTTATTTTTCCTTCTGGAGCCTCCACTACATCTTCTACTCCTATCCTTCATATCTCTTTAGCCTTTCTTCTTATATTTTTTAGCTCTTTACCTTCCTACTATCTTCTGGAAAGATTTACCATCCAATTTTCCAATTCATCTAAAGCGATCTTAAGCTATATCTATAGGATTATTCATCCCACATATTAGCTTCCATACTTAAAAATATTTTTTTTCAGGGAAACGGACTTTGGCCCAGTGGTTAGGGCGTCCGTCTACCATATGGGAGGTCCGCGGTTCAAACCCCGGGCCTCCTTGACCCGTGTGGAGCTGGCCCATGTGCAGTGCTGATGAGCGCAAGGAGTGCCGTGCCACGCAAGGGTGTCCCCCGCGTGAGGGAGCCCCACGCGCAAGGAGTGCGCCCATGAGGAGAGCCGCCCAGCGTGAAAAGAAAGAGCAGCCTGCCCAGGAATGGCGCCACCCACACTTCCCGTGCCGCTGACGACAACAGAAGTGGACAAAGAAACAAGACGCAGCAAACAGACACCAAGAACAGACAACCAGGGGAGGGGGGGGGGAATTAAATAAATAAATAAATCTTTTAAAAATATATATATATTTTTTTCATACCTAATATTTTACCTGGATTATACCTTATGATTGTAGTTGTGTTTATATTATTAATATCATCCCTGTCTCTTTAAATTTATCGTGCTTATTTTAATTTATTGTCCCCTGTATTGGTCAGAAAAGACCAAATTATGATGCAATAACAAAAAAAAAATCCCAAAATGTTAGTGGCTTAACATTCACAAAGTCCACTATAGGTCCAGGCAATGCTAAAAATAACAGCATGTGGTGTCTTCAGAATGCAGATGTTGGAGTCTTCATGTAGTTAAACCATTTGGAACATGCAACCCATATGGCCAACATGGCAGGGGAAATAACTCTGAAGATCTTGTCTGGTGATTAAAATCTTCATCCCAGAACTGAGGCAGTATGGAAAATGTGAGCTAAATATACACTATGGACATGGTAACAATCAGATGAAAAAATAAATAAATAAAAATAAAAAAACAATCAAATGACATTATTTTATCTGTAGCAAATGACACACCACATTGTGTGTAAACTTCTGTCATAAAAAAATACATTTAAAAAATAATAATAGGGTGGGTTAGGGGGAAAACACACCAAATGTAAGATAAGGACTCTGATTAGTAGTAAGATTTTGACAGTGTTCTTTCATAGTTTGTAACACACATCTCATGACAATGCAAAGTGTTGGTGGAGGGTTGCTGTATGGGACCCCTGAATGATGTTATGCATATTTGCTTTGTAAGTTTACAACTTTTACTATAACTTAATTGTTTATTTATGTTCATATATAAATGATATAAAGATAATAACAATCGGATTGGGTGGGCGAAAACTACTTTGTTTAGTAGTAATATTTTGACAATACTCTTTAATCATTAGTTTAAAAAGTTTAAAAATAAAGCAAGTTAAATGGAGACACAGAAGAGACACAGGGAAAGGGAGCGCTGCCATCTGACCAGGCCATGTGAGAGAGAGGACTCCAGGTTCTCCTACAGCTACGGAAAGGCAGAGAAGCCCCAAGAGGCTGAGGAAAGCCCTGGAGTCTGGAATCAGCAGATCACAGAGGCCTCTTGCCAGGCCTTGTCCCCAAGGAACAGCTCAGGGCCGAAGAGAGAAGCCATGTGCCTGATATCCCACAGCTGAATTCAGGAAGAAAGCAAAGCAACCAAGACTGAGAGAGGCGATCTGGAAAGAGATAAGCCCAAGTCTGATTGCCCACAGCTGAGCTCCAGGAGATGGTAGATTGTGGAGGGGAAGGCAGAGAGCTCAGCAGAGATCGAACGGCTGCCATCGTCACCACATAGCAGGACACCAGGATCACCAATAGCTGACTTTGATAATGGTGCTTTGATTTGGAAATTTCTCAGCCTCAGAACTGTAAGTTTTTACCCTAAATAAAATCCCCATTATAAAAAAAAAAAAAAATGCAAGTTATTGGTAGTAGGATGAGATGTTACATATGTTTGATGTTATGTATGTTTGGTTTGTAAGTTCACAACTATTATACACTTATTGTTTATGTATGAGTGATATATTTCAATAAATTAAAAAAAAAAATACACTGACTTAAGAAGAAATTTTTTAAAAAAAACCTCCATCCCAGAATAAAATATCATTACTTTCACTCATAAAACATAAGTCCAATACTAGTCACACACCCAGACTAACTGCAAAGGTAGAAAACTGTAATCCTCTTATTTTCCTAGAGGGAGAAAAGAACCTGATATGAATGAACATTCTAAGTCACTGCAGCCCCTCTAACCTAGTATCTCTGCTTCATATTACATACACTATTCTGTTTGAGGACTTTCTTTTAAGGTAATTGAACTCTTCAGATGAAGAAGCAGATTCACCACAAAGCGAATAAAGCTTGAAAGTCAGGGACACTCACTTGCAAATGGTCATATCTTTTTGTAAAATAAACAAAAATAAGATATTTATATTCAATCAGTTAAGACAGTTGTCTCCACTCTATTTCTATTTCCATTCCAATATATATGATTTACAGTAACTTCTGAATATAGTTATTATATTAGCTTTCAGGAATACTCTTAAAATGCACTGTGCCAATTTATTCAGGATCATGTCATGAAGGAGATCATATTTTGAATGAAAATGTCCTACAGTATCCAGTACTGAGATTATGGAGGGTATAGTTTGAAATGCACAAAGCCAAAAAGGAATATGTGAAAAATTGTTCCAGTCACCAGATGTGTAAACTTATAAGAAGAGAATCTGCATCTCATTGACACCAAATCAAAATGAAAGTTCTCTGCTTTTAGGACGATACTCAAAAGTTCAAAATATGCAACTTTAAATGCAATGTACACTTTTAAAATTTTTTGATAGAAATTATGTAAAACAATTTATCAGAAGTCCAATGTTTGTAAATCGCAAAACTGTAAGAGTATTCAATAGCATTATCTTGTAATAGCATTATTGTAGTCTGTAAGCTCACGTTCTTCTGGGGATTTTAGCTATTCTGCCTGGTTAGTGGTGAAAGGCATGAGATCAGACACTGAGTTCTATCAGTCCACATGAAATGGAGACAGGAGAGCTGCAGGGCAGAACATACCATGCCACAGAAACCTTGGTGACATTTTAGCCAACCCACCACCAGGCAACTACTCTAATCAGGATTTCTTCAGAGCCTTAGGTTCAAATAGCAGAGGGAGGCACAACGTAGGTGTTGGAACTAGTGGAGCATAATGAAGAAATAAATGCCTGAGAGCATTAGTCCATCTCTACCTGTGTTTAATAATTCCTCATCCAAGCAGGACTCTGCATTGCTATAATACTTCCTCCTCTGGCACTGGTACGGATCTTGTGAACTGCTGGAGGAAAGCCATATTTCTGTGTAAAGCGTATGGACTCTATTTTTAACTAGGCAAGGAAACAAAAAGGCAAGTGAAAGCTTAAAAACACTTTTTTTCTATCCCAGTGGTTCTCAAATTTTGCCATGCCTCAGAATCACAAGCTTCTACATCAATTTCTGTGGCCCACCCCAATCTTCTGATTCAGGAGGTCTAGGATGGGCCAATAATTTGCATTTCTAATAAGTCCCCCAGTGATGCTGATGCTGCTGAAATGGAGACCATACTTTGGGAACCACTGTTGTAACCCATCCTCCCATTTGCTGCCTCTGGCCTCTGCCTGCCCCAGGCTACTGTCACTGAACTATCCCTGCAAACCAGTTCTCAGACAAATTTTTAGTATCCCAGAAGGGTTCTCTTTTGTTAGCTTAAGAATCCATATTTCCGTTTTATTTTTGTGATTTCTCAAGTGTTGATTTGGGGGGATGAAGACTGCAATTTGTACTATTTCACCATCTTGGAAAAACCAGAATCCACAATTCCTCCAACCTCCTCCTGTCTCCTTAGTTTAATATTTGCTTAAAACCCAGTGATGAGTCATCCTGAAAATTTTAATAATTAAGAAAATACTCCATTAAGCCCACTATTCTTGTTCAATTAAGTATCAACACAAAGCACACCAATCCTGTGAAGTTGTCATCTGAAATCATGTCCAACAATAGATTGCCTCTATTACAGCAAGTTCCCTCTGGAAAATCCATTAAAATAAAAGGTCAGCTTGATATAGAAGGATGTGGCAAAAGATCATGAAAAGAAAGCAGAGAAGTGAAAAAGTTTCTAAAACCTTGGATTATGAGTACAAAGCTATAGTTATATGAATTTTAGACCAAGAATTTTCAAATTTTTCAATGTTGGAAATAAGACTTCAGAATCTTGATTATACAGAAGTATTTTAATTATGCATGTAGGTTTTTTTAAGTCCATTTCCACTTAAATAACATGTTTAATGACTCATAATAAAATAAAATAAGACTTCATAGTCAATGACTCATCTTGAAGGGAGAAAACTGAAAGTTTTTAAAAATGAAGGAAAACATAATAATAGAAGAAAAACGTTGGATTAAGTAAACTCTACAGTGAGCCTTGGATTTTGTCAGACAAATTATTCCTCTTTACCTGAACCACAGAAAAACAAACGTAATACATTCCTTGCCTGTAGGTACCTATATGCATATGCTGTACTTGCAGGTGGTACTTTGATTGCCATCGCATGCCTGCTATAAAATAAAGAATAAATTATAGTTTCATATCTAAAATCAAAGAAACTACAGTAGGAAGTGGTGTTAAGCTATTAGAAAAATAGAACAAGCATTCACATAGTACACATGACTTCTCATGGAATTAGCCTCCTGGGACATTCTCTCCTCCTTCCCCACTGCTCAACATACACAGGCATAGAGCATGCTCTGAAAAACTCTGCCCTAGCCAGCATAAAGATCTGAAATCAACAATAAGGCATATTGAAAAGGAGGCTTTTCTTCTTTAAATTGGGAAGAGTGAGGATAATTTCACAACTCCTCAGAGGCAACTGTCAAGATAGCCATCAACACAGAGCTGAGTGTCTGAGCATTACTGCCTTGGCTGGTGCTACTCTCCAAAGGAAGCCACGGCTGCTCTTACGTGGCCCTATTCTCCCTGAAGAATGGCTATGAAATATGAGTGCCAAATTGCAGTAATTAAGACTACTTAACAATTTCCTGGTAGCAGAGAATAATTCACAGGCATCTATAGAGTAGAGTGAGGTTAACAATTCAATCACATTTTGATTATAAAGGAATCTTACCCTGCTTAAATCTGCAAAAAAATTAATGAGTCAGTTATGTATTGTTTTTGCAGTGTTTTTAGAGCTCATGGTTCTTAAAGAGAGCATTGTTTAAGCTCACCAAGTAAATTATTCCACCTTACTGGTTCAGGAAAAAAAATGAGCATGGGATGCTAAATTAAAAATTCTTTGACGCAGGTTTAATAAAAGTAGAACCCCACACCCTGCCTGCCATAGTCTTAATGGTGGTGAGGAGTTCCTTTGTACATCTCAAAATTGTTTATCAAGACATTTCATTAATTGAGAAATGCCTTTACTTATCCAAAACATCGAAGTCTCAAATCTACAGTAAGCAGGTTTCCTATTGACAGTATCAGTTATTTATGCATTCCTCAGCCACGATAAAAAAAGAGTAACAGGCAAATTTGAGGAGCAACAAAAATTGGGAAGACAGAGAACCACAGACAATAATTAGAATATGTCATTTGCTTCACAACTTGTGTGTCCAGCTTCAATTTGCAGGACCCCATGTCCTTCTAGGGGAGTGTTCTTCAGGGGCTCAATTCAAAGAGTTTCCTCCAAACATGAAAACCCCAACTCTCCATGGTGTCATGAAGAAAGACCAAAGGCTGAGCCTTCACATGTGTAGGTGCTGAAAATAACAAAAAGAAAACCCTTTCCATATAAACAACATCAACTAATACAATGCCTGGATTTAAGATGTCATCATTCTGAAAAGCCATCTTACTCCAACTTTGACATAGAGGGCAGAAAATGGAGGAAGAGGGGAGAAATAAATAAATAAATCTTTAAAAACACAAACAAAAAACTCCAACTTTGCCATTTGCCATGCCTTTTATCTGTGAGTCTCTACCCACAAAGGGGTGGGGTCTCAATACCCTGCTAACTTGGCCCAGTCAAAGCCCTAATCATAATTTAATGATCCTCAGGTACAGACCAGTTTACAAACATAATCCAATACCTATTTTTGGAATTCATACATAATGCCAAACTGCTACAAAATCTCTTAGCCATAAAAGCTCTTTTGTATTTAATGTTTCCCCTTTTGGTCAAGGTCATTTTCCAAATGAATCACTGCTTGGCACTTGGTATTAATCCCTCAGTGCCAGGGGGGCCATCCCCGGGTCATGTCTCATACCAGGGGGGAAGGCCGTGAGTTTAATCACTGAGTTTGGCTTAGATAGAGGCCACATTTGAGTAAGAAGGAAGTTTTCAGGAGGTAACTCTTAGGCAATAGTCGTTATTGGGCTAAGTTTCAATTTTACAAGGATAAGGTTCATAATTATCAGCACTAATATCAAAGTCTTGTCATATTTGTCTTTTTTTCTTTTATTAGACACTACCTACATACTCTAGAGATTCTTGCCACTCTATTTGAGAATGTAGCAGGACTCCCCAGGATGGGAGTTTAATATTTTCTTGCTTATTGTGTGGGTCCCCACTCAACTAAGATCATACCCTATAACAACATAAACACATTCACATTCCATAGAGGTATGACCAGGTGCAAACTACCCTACACATTCTCCCACCACTGATACCCCACACCAGTGACCCTCCCTTGCCACAGATATTGAAATAACATTCCCACAATTGTATTCTCAACCACACTCCTCAACCTCCCCAGAATTCACCTATTCCTTCCTCCAGCCCTCCCCCCGCCAGTTCCATGGGTAGCCTAAGCCGCCCCCCAACCGCACTCACACTCACAGTCCAGCACCGGCGAACCCACTCATATTCTGCACCAACACTACCCCCATCCACTGCCATATCACCACCATCCAACTTATCATGGATTCTGCCCAGATTATCAGCTCACTCTCTACTCCCTTTCTAACACCTGGTAAGCTATACTCCAGACTCTAGCTATATAAGTGTGCTCAATACCGTAAATTCATATCAGTGATATTATGCAATATTTGTCCTTTAGTGACTGGTTTACTTCATTCAACCTAGGGTCATTGAGGTTCATCCACATTGCAACATGTACCAGTACTTCATTACTTCTTACAGCTGAGTAAGTGTCCATCTTATGTATATACCACATTTTGTTTATCCAGTCATCAGTTGATGGACATTTAGGTTGCTCCCAATTTTTGGCAATTGTGAATAATGCTGCAATTATCATTGGTGTGCATTTATCTGTTTGTGGTCCTGCTTTCAATTCTTCTGGGGGTATTCCGAGTAGTGCAATTACTGGATCATATTGCAATTCTCTACTTAGCTTCCCGAGAAACTGCCAAACCATGCTCCACAGTGGCTGCACCATTCTATATACTCACCAGCAGTGGATAAGTGTTTCTATTCCTCCTCAGCCTCTCCAACACTTGTAGTTTTCTGTTTTTTTAATAGTAGCCTGTCTAGTAGGTGTAATATGATATCTCATTGAGTTTTGATTTGCATTTCCAATTTGATTTGCATTGATTGCTAGTGATGTTGAGCTTCTTTTCATGTGGTTTTTAGTCATTTGTATTTCATCTTTGGAAAAGGTCTATTCAAATTTCTTAACAATTTTAAATGGGTCTTTGTCTTTTTATTATTGAAATTTAATATTTCTTTCTATATGCTGGGTATTAGATGGAGGAAAAAATACCAGAATCATCTCTATCAATGCAGAAAAGACATTCAACAAATTACAGCTTCATTTCTTGATAAAAATACTTCAACAGGTATGAGTAGAAAGAGATTTACTCAACATGATACAGAGCATATATTAAAAACTAACAGGGAAGAGGATACAGCTCAACCCCTTGGACACCCACCTACCACACGGTAGGGTAGGTCCTAGGTTCAGGTTCCAGTGCCTCCAACAAGAAGATAAGCAGACACTGCCTCCCACCGCAACAAGCTTAGATGCCACCTCCCACTGTAAGGAGCTTACACATCGCCTCCCGCTACAATGAGCTAGACTGCCCTGACCACAACAAGCAGAGGCCAGAAGCCAGACGCTGCAGCCCACGGGGAGCAGATGTGGCTCAGGCTGTTGGGCACTCCCTCTCATGTGGGAGGTCCTGGTTTTGGAGTCTGGTACTTCCCAAGAAAGTGAGCAAACAATGAGCAGACAGACAAGAGAACCATCTGGGGGAGTAAAGGAATAAATTTTTAAAAACATAAAGTAAATAAAATAAATCTTAAAAAAGAAACAAAACCCACAGCTAACATTATACTTAATGATGAAAAACTAAAGTCTTCCCCTCTAAGTTTTGGAACAAGACAGGGGTGCCCACCGTCACCACTCTTATTTGACATTGTATTAGAAGTACTTGCTCAAGCATTTAAGAAAGAAAAAGAAATAAAAGTCATCCAAATTGGAAAGAGAAAGTAAAACTTTCCATATTTTCAGATGACATAATCTTATACATAGGAAGTCCCAAAAAATCTACATGAAATCTTCTAGAACTGATAAAAAAAGTTCAGTAAAGTGTTGGGATATAAGATCAACATGCAAAACTCAATAGTTTTTCCATATATTAATAATGAGCAATCTGAGGAGGAATACAACAAAAATTCATTTACAATAGCAACTAAAAGAATCAATTATCTAAGAATAGATTTAATAAAGGATGTAAGGACTTATACACAGAAAACAGTACGGTATTGCTAAAGGAAATTTTTAAAAAGACCTAAATAAATGGAAGAATACTCCATGCTCATGGATTGGAAGACTATATACTCTTAAGTTGTTTATCCTACCCAAATTGATTTACAGATTCAATGCAATCACAATAAAAGTCCAACAGCATTTTTACAGAACTGGAAAAGCCAATTATCAAATTTATTTGGAAGTGTAAGGGGCACCAAATAGCCAAAAACATCTTGAAAAAGAAAACAAAATGGTAATCCACTTTAAAGCAAACTACAAATCTACACTGGTCAAAACTGGATGGTATTGGCACAGTAATAGACATACTGACCAAAGGAACATTTTCAGATATAGACTTGTACATATACAACCAATTTATATTCAACAAGTCCACCAAGTTCACTCAACTGGGAAAGAATGGCCTCTTCAACAAATGGTGCTGGGAGAACTGGATATCCATATTCAAAAGAATGAGAGAGGATCATCATCACCCTATACAAAACTTAACTCAAGATGGAACAAAGACCTAAATATAAGAGTCAAGACCATAAAGTTCCTAGAAGATAATATAGATAATCATCTACAAGATCTTGTAGTAGGAAATGGTTTTGTAAACTTTACACCCAAAGCATGAGCAACAAAAGAAAAAATAGATAAATGGGACCACCTTAAAATTAAAAACTTTTGCACTTCACAGGAGTTTGTCAAGAAAGGGAAAAGACAGTCTACTCAATGGGAGAAAATATTTAGGAAACACTTATCCATAATCTCTTTTTGGGACTTACCAAATTCAAACTCACAATATATTAGTTGAGGATTCTGATAAACAATACCTTTATTCCAAAGAATTTGTAGTGTTGGGCTTGCTAGTATTGGGAGAAACCAGTGGGTAAGATAATTTGTGAGAGAGGACAGAAAAAGTAGGACTGAAAAGAGGCTAGGCTTTGCCATCAGAGTGATTTGGGGTAATAAACTCACCAGTTAACAAATTACAAAGCATGCTTGAGCTAGTTCCTTCCATTCTCTAAGATATATGTTCCTTGTCTATGAAATGAAGATTGACAAAATTTTCTAAGGTCCATTTAAGTTGGAATATGTCATCTAATGAATTATCTTTTAGAAAGGCACAAAAGAAAGATCACTGAAATATATATAATGCCATTTTCTTTTCTCTTTGGTTTAAGATGATGCAGTTGACACAGTGTAGCATTTTGGTTAAGTGACCAGACAGACAGACACAAGTCAGTCATGCCTGTGCTTAAATATTGGAACTTCTACATACCAGCTACATGAACCTGAAAAAATTGTCTAACAGCTGTAAGACTCTGTTTCACCATCTGAAAAATGGAGAGAAAAATAATTTATCATACAGAGTTGCTGTGAGGATTAAATATATTAATCAAATGATCAACAGCAGAGTTATCAGGGGCATACTGAACATTCTTCAAATTTGTTTTTTTTTCTTTTTTATCAATATATTTTTCTCTTGGAAATGCATTTACTCTTATGAGGATCAAAGGCATTGACTCCAAAAAAATCATGGTCTTAAAGCTAATCCATTCCTGTGGGTGTAAACCTATTGTAAATAGGATCTTTTGATAAGGTTACTTCGGTTAAGGTGGGACCAGGGTGGGTCTTAATGCTCTTACTGGAGTATTTTACAAGAGAATTAAATTCAAAGAGAGAGAAAGCCATGGAAGAAAGAAGAGGAAAGTAATGAAACCCGGAAGAGAAGGGAGAGATCAGCAGACAATGCCATGTGTTTTGCCATGTCACAGAGGAGTCAGGATCACCAGCAGCCAGTCTTCTGGGAGAAAGCATTGCCTGATAATGTCTTGATTTGGACATTTTTCTCAGCCTCAAAACTTTTATGCTAATAAATTCACACTGTGACAAGCCAACCCATTTCTTGATATCTGCTTTTGGCAGCCTAGCCAACAAAAACAGACTGGTAGAGTGGGTGCTGCTACAGAAAATACCAAAAATATTTTGAAAGGCTTTGAAATTGAGTATGAGTAGAAAAAGGAGAATTGTGCTGTGTTTGATAGGAAAGGCCTAGATTGCTTTGAAGAGTCTGTTGGTAGAAATATGCACACTAAAGATACTTCCAACTAGGCCTTAGACAGAAATAGTGAATGTATCATTGCAAACTGAAAGAAAGGTGATCCTTTAACAGAGAATTTGACAAAATTGAGTCCTGATATTGGACAGAAGTAAGAATTTGAAAGTGATAAGCTTGGATATTTAGCTGAGGGGATTTCCAAACTAAATGTAGTTAGTGTTACCTGATCTCTTCTTGCAGCTTATAGTAAAATGTAAGAGAAGAGGGATAAGCTGAGAACTGAACACAAAGAAACCAGAAGTTGATGGTTTGGAAAATTCTGAGCTTCTGAAAAGTGAGTCTCCAGAGAATAGTGCCCCATGTGAGGGTTTAACTCAACATGGATCCAGTGAATCATTTCAGTGCAAGTCAGGATTGGCAATTCAGTTATCCCAAAAGGATATCTGCTATCTGATGGTTTGGAACCCTGTGTACTACATACAAAATCAGCAAGTCTTTTGCAAGATCAGTGTAGAGGTTTCATATTATTGATGAATTCCAAAAAGAAATATTGGATTATGTTTCTAATCTGATCTGTACCTGGGCATGATTGAGTTATGATTAGGGCATTGTTATGATAAAAGGCATGGCAAAGAACAGAGCTGGGGTTTTGATGTTGGAGTTTTAATGTTGGAGTTTTTTGCTGAAGACTTAAGCTGGAGCCCTGAGAAGTAAGCTCACAAAGGAAAGATAAGCCAGCCCCAGGGAGAAAGGAACCTTGAACCCAGAGAAAAGCAAGCCCCAGGAACATAGGAACCCAGGAAGCCTGAACCCTTGCAGACATCGGCAGCCATCTTGCTCCAAATAGACTTTGGTGAGGGAAGTAACCTATATTTTATGACCTGGTATCTGTAAGCTCCTACCTCAAATAAATACCCTTTATAAAAACCAACCAATTTCTGGTATTTTACATCAACACCCCTTTGGCTGACTAGTACAATCAGTATGACAGGAACCACAGCCAGCCTGGACTAAAAGGGACAGATTGAGGAAAAAATTACAAGGCAGGAAGTAGAGGGCTGAACCCAAGACATCATCTCAAGCTCACCCATGTGTGGAAGGGTAAGTATAGCTTGGCACTTAAAGAGGGTGACCCTTCTTCCCTTCATTCAGGAAGAGTGTTACCACCCTAATGCTTTACGAAGGTGGAGCCTAGAGTTCAGCCACCACCCCGATGCTTGACAAGGATGGAGACAATAGCCTGGCTGTCACCTCAAATCCTTAATATTCAAGGAGAGCATGGCTGCTACACAAACACATGTAAAGGCCCAGAGGACAACCATCATTACTCTCAGACCTTGAATTCTAATGGAATATGCTCTGCTCAGTTTCTAACTTCTTTGAGACCCATGACCCCTATTTTTCTCCCAATTTATCCCCATTAGAATGGGAATGTTTATCCTACAACTGTCCTTCCTTTGTATATTGAAAGCAAATAACTTGTCTAAACTTCACAGATCCACAGACAGTAGAATTGTGATTATGCCACAGGATGGACCATACCTATAATCAATTTCGATGAGATTTTGAACATAATATTATTTCTCAAATGATTTAAGGCTTTGGGGATATTATGATGGAATGAATGTACTTTGCATATGGAAAGAACATGTCTTTATGTGGTCCAGAGAGTGGAGTATGATTCTGTGGTTGTAAACCTCTTGTAAATAGGACCTCTCAATAAGTTTACTTCAGTTAAGACATGGCCCTGGGTGTGTATTGATCCTCTTACTGTAATCCTTTATAAGAGAATTAAATTCAAAGAGAGGGAAAGCCATGGAATTAAGAAGCTGAAAGCAGTGAAACCTGGCAGAGAAGGGAGAGATCAGTAGATGACACTGTGTGCCTTGCCATGTGTCAGAGATGTCCAGGATCACTGGTAGCCAGTCTTCCAGGAGAAAGCATCACCTGATGATTCCATGAGTTGGACATTGTTTTCAGCCTCGAAACTGTGAGCTTGTAAGCTAATAAATTCACACTACTAAAAGCCAACCCATTTGATGTTATCTGCTTTTAGCAGCCTATCAAACTAAAACACTTGCCATTTTCATCTTTGGCATCCAGCATTGATCTGCATCCTTTTGAATCTTTTCAGATGCCTGGTGAAACCAGAGAAATCTGCTTTATAAGACATTCTTCATTTTAAAAATTAAGTATTATTTAGCAAGCTTTTAATCATTCTTTTTTTCAGGTTTCTGAGATTCTTCATATGCTGCCTGGTATTTTAAAACAATTGAGAAGAGAAACCTTTCTATACAAATATTTTTTCACCAAAAAAAAAAAGGTGTAAAAGAAAATGTTGGAGAAAAGGTAAGGAAAGAATAAAAAGTCTGTGACCAAGATGTCAGTCTAGTGGATCTGTGAGTGATAGAGAGAAAACTGGTATAGATAAAGAAAGAGAATGCAGATAAAGATGCTAATTGAAAGCAGAATCAACTAAAGAAAATTAGAAGATTTAAAAATAAGAGTGTGCACCAAGGGGAGAAAGGCTGGTGTGAAGTGAAGAGACAGAAGAAAAACTTGTAGCAATTCATGGATATAACTAATTCAACCCACATTTGAATAGAAATGCAGAAATTTCAAAAGCTCCAAAGAAAGATCTAACATCAGCTTCTTAACACCCACAAAAAAGGAGACTCCTTTTCCTAACATTTATTTATTTAATTTTATTGATCAAACTTCTATATCTTATTCCTCATTTTCTCATTCCTTTTACAATTTACCTTCAAAGCTATATATTTCATTGAAATATAAATTATGTTCCGTTATTAAGCATTTTCCCTTATCCACCCAAGAAGGTGGGTATACTGCCATTCAAACCATCTACAGAAATTCTAAAGTAGTTCACTAAGAAAATAAGCTTAGACTTCTGGTTCTGTCAGTATGACATTCCAGATCTCCCAAAATGTCATACCCATGGAAAAAAAATAAAAATTCTGAAAAATAAACATTATTCCTTATAATTCTTCTCTGAGTTGGCAAGAAACTAAGAAATAATCAGGGGCCACAAATGAAGTGAAAGACGTAATTCTTGGAGATGAGTAACTGCTCATGAACTGGCTTTCATCCTGAAGGAATCTGCTAACCTTTGTGTCCCTGCACTTCTGTTTAATGCTGTGAAAGGGACAGTGGAACAAATCCTAGTCTTAGTTCCCACAAGGTAGGGAATTGAAGAAGAGACCCTACAAGAAGCTGGACTCTAAAGGCCTATAATTTCAGTGCAAGGGTAAATGGGGCATAAAACCACATCGCCAAGGAAATGTGACCATCTCCATGGACAGAAGCAACAAAATATGAACATAAGAAAACCCTGACCTTCAGAAAGATTTGTAGCTCACGTGCTAAAGAGATATCAGAAATGAACTATTATTATTATTTAATGAACTATATATTATATCAGAAATAACTATTATTATTATCAGAAATGAACTATTATTATTATATTAAACAGTATCTTTTAATCCATTATCTTGTCAAAATAGAGAACTATTTCAAGACTGTAGAAAAAGCATGAATATAGAAAGAAAAAAAGAATCATGGTTCTTTTATTGAAATTGGAAGAGACTAACCTTGGGAGCAGAGACTGCTTGTATTTGTGTGGATAAAACAAGGGAACACAGGTAAGAAGTGT
Organism: Dasypus novemcinctus; assembly: GCF_030445035.2. Taxonomy (NCBI): domain Eukaryota; kingdom Metazoa; phylum Chordata; class Mammalia; order Cingulata; family Dasypodidae; genus Dasypus; species Dasypus novemcinctus. The sequence continues at coordinate 137,566,328 of NC_080674.1, forward strand.
GCATTTTTGAAAGCGCCAAAAGTAATTCAATAGGCTCACAAAGGCAGAGACAGTAGAACTTTTTCAGGACCCAGTAGAAGCAGGGCTCACTAAAATGGCAGCCAGTTCAATTCTCAGGGAAAATTATTTCAGCCTTTTGTGATTACTCTGTGAGATGTACAGTACCTGAGTTCCACAGAGTCCTTATGCTATCCTATTTAACTTCCCTATATCTGACATTTGATAGAAAATGAAAGTCCGTCTCTGGAGCATCTGCAGAAGCAGGCTCTGAGATAAGCAAAGGCAACACAGAAATGAATGTGAGATGCTCTGAGCCCAGATAACATCGGTATGAGAGAAGAAATAACATAGAATGATACATTACTACATAAAAGGAAAAATGATATGCCGTAGGAGTCGACAATGACAAAATATGGTGGGGAAACAGGAGGCAGGGCAATTAGCTATGACAGAGAGGCCAGTGGTTTTTTCTAACTCCTCTGAATCAGAGGAGGAAGGCCATTAAAAAAGAAGAGTTTGTTCAATGAGTAATAATAAAAGAATGTTATACCAGGCAGGAGACATCACACGGGAAAAGGCACAAAGACGTGGAACATTGAGTGTTCATTTAATGGTAAGAGTGTTACAGGGTAAATCATCAGTTAAGTAAGAGCAGGAGCAGACAGTTTCCCAAGCAAAAAATCAGCTGGGTCAGCAGTAATGGTCTCCTCTGACCTTGAGGACTGTGGCCATGGTCCCCTGCACAGCAATGGGTGAAAGGACCATAGCTGATAAGGAATACCAGTAAATGCTTGGGAACTCCTAGATGTATCTACTTGGAAAACTAGATTGTTAATTTGGGAAGGGTATGGAGTGGTACTTGTGGTTGCAGTGTAGGGGTGCTGAGAAGTTCACTTGCTGATAATCCAAACATAGGTAGAAAGGACACTGTTGATGTCCTTCTTATTCATATACATATAAAGCTATTTATTCATATATCTGTATACAAAATGAGGTTTTTTTCCTCCCCAGACATCTGCTAAAAGCCAAGAAATAGAAGGCATGTCCTCTGTTTTTAAATTGCTTACAATCTAGCTGAGGCAGTAAGACGTTCACTCGTTCATTCATTTAACCAGTGTTTTTATTACTTACTCTGTATCGACTATCATTCTAGATGCTGAAGACATAGCAGTGAAGTGGAAAAGGTCCTGCTTTCATGGCACTTGTTCTACTATCATCACCAGAAAAATGTCAATAATATCAAAAGAATTACAATTAAACAGATAAGATATAAATGAAGTCCCAAACATGATTATGCATCATTTTAAATATAGAATCCTAGGTCCCAATCATGAAATGCCCTATGTTTTTAAACAAGTCTCTTGGGGGACCTAGATATGCAGCAAGGTTTAAGAAACAGTGGTATATAATTCAGTGCATCTCAAACGATCTATAATGAAGATCCCAGTTTTTGCTCTTTTTTCTCTTTTAAATTTATAATCTGTGACACTTTCATAAGGTTCAATAAAACTAAATTATCAGAAAAACGAAATGCTGTTGGGTATCTCAAAACTATTACATTTCTATAAAAGTTTATTATCGCTTACTCTCAATTCTTGTACTTTTCTTATTGTGGTGGACAGGTAACAGCTTACACACCAGAACCTAAACATTTTGAGGAACACTGATTTAAATTGTAAATGGAGTTCATCAAAGGACTCTAATGTTATTTTGTGACACAGAAAGGTAGCTCAGAGAAAGTGGATGGGGGCAAAGGAAGAGGAATCACTTAAAGAATAATAAATTCACAAAGACACTAAGAAACCCCTACTTATCCAGCAGCTGCCACCCAACATATCATAAAAGCTTGTGTATGATGTTGGGGATGGAATCATGTATGCCACAAATGACATGCTCCTGACCCAACTCCTTGTCCTGTGGATGTGAACCCATTTGTAAATAGGACCTTTGAAGATGTTATTAAAGTGCACTCAAACTGAGTGAGGGTAGACCTTTAATGCAATGTGGCTGAAGTCGTTATAAGCAAAGGATATTGGACACAGAAAAAGAAGCCAAAAGGAGCACCCAGGAGCTGTCAATGGACCCTGGAAGAGAAAGAAGATGCCACCATGTGTATTGCCATGTGATGGAAAAGCCAAGGAACCCCAAAGATTGACGACAAGCCAGAAGATAACAACCCTGGAGAGGAGGAAGCCTTCTAGCCTCTGAAACTGTGAGCCAATAACTTCCTGTTTTTACGTCAACCCATTGCGTGGTATCTGTTCAAGCAATTAGGAAATAAAACACTCGGGAACTACAGAAATGGGAATAAACAAGTGAATCCTCACTTTTGTGAGATGGGTTTTCTAAATCAACAAAACAACTAAAGATACTTCATGTTAGTACCCAGTAAGGAAGATATTTACAAAATATTTCATATATATTCATTCAACATGGTTATTTCATTCAACATGATTTCTTCAAAGTTAAGCCATACTGTGGCATGTATCAGACTTTAATCCTTTTCATTACTCAATAATATTCTGTTGTATGCATATACTTCATTTTCTTTATCCATTCTTTGGGTTGCTTTCGTCTCTTGGTAATTGTGAACGTTGGTATGGAAATATCTGTTTGAGTCCCTGCTTTCAGTTCCTTGGGGTATACACCTAGTAGCAGGATTGTGGAACCATTCAGTAGTTCTATAATTAGCTTTTTGGGGAACCACCAAACTATCTTTTCACAGTGACTGAAACATTATAAATTGCCACTACCAATGACTGAGTATTCCTATTTCTTCGCATCCTTTCTAACATGTTATTTTTCATTTTTATAATAAGCATTCTAATGAGTATGAAAAGGTATCTCATTGTGGGTTTCCTGATGGCTAATTATGTTGAGCATGTTTTCATGTGCTTTTTGGTCATTTGTATATCTTCCTTGGAGGGAGGTCTATTCAAATCTTTTACCCATTTTAAAATTGGGACTTTGTGTTTTTGTTAAGTTGAAGGATTTTTTAAAAATATATTCTGGATATTAAACCTTCATTGGATACGTGGTTTCCAAATATTTTCATCCATTGTGTAGGTTGTCATTTTACTTTCAGGATAAAATTCTTTGAGGCACAAAAGTTTTTTATTTTGATGAGGTCCTGTTTATGTATTTTTTGTTGCTTGTGCTTTGAGTGTAAAGCCTAAGAAATCATTGCCTAACAAAAGGTCCTAAAGATGCTTCCCTACATTTTTTTCCAGGAGTTTGATAGTTCTGTCTTTTATATGTAGGTCTTTGTTCCCTTTTGCATTGTTTTTGTACAAGATGTGAAGTACTTCTTTTTGCAATGCAGATCCAGTTTTCCCAGTATCGTTTGTTGAAGAGACTATTCTTTCCCAATTGAGTAGTTTTCATGCCCTTGTCAAATATCAGTTGGCCATAATGAGAGCGTTGAATTGTGAGCTCTCAATTCAACTCCATTGGTCTATATGTCTATCCTTGTGTCAGTACCATGCTGTTTTGATTACTGTAGCTTTGTAATATGTTTTAAAGTCAGAAAGGATGAGTATTCTAATTTCATTCTTTGTTTTCAAGATGACTCTAGCTTTTTGGGACCCCTTACCCTTCCACATAAATTTGATGATTGGCTTTTCAATTTCTGCATAGAAAATTTTTAGAATTTTGATTGAGATTGCATTGAATCTATACATTTCTTTGGTTGGGATTGCCTTCTTAATGATATTTAGTCTTCCAGTCCATGAACACATGTCCTTCCATTCATATCAATCTTTGATTTCTTTCAGCAATGTTTTGTAGTTTTCTGTGTATGTGTCCTTTATATGCTTGTTAGGACTCATTCCTAGATATTTGGTACTTTTAGTTGCTATTGTGCATGGAATTTTTCCTTGGTTTCTTCTTCTGACTGTTCATTGCTTGTGTATAGAAACACTACTGATTTTGGGGTGTTGCTCTTGTACCCCACCACTTTGCTGAATTAGTTTATTAGTTCAAGTAGCTTTTTTGTGGATTTTCAGTATTGTTTGTATATAGAACTATATCATCTGCGAATAGGGAAAGTTTTACTTCTTCCTTTCCAGTTTGCATGCCTTTTTTTCTCTTTATAACTGTTTCTTTTTTATTAGTCTTTATCAACTTTCACACTCCCTTTTATTCTTTTATGATCTTTCCACAGTGATTAATAACAGAGACTCTGGATCCAGGCTACCTGGGTTCTCATCCTGGTTGCATCACATCGACCTCGTCTTCTTGGACATTTAGCTTGACCTCCCTATGCGTCCATCACCTCATCTGAGAAGAGAGAGCAGCACCTACCATGGGCTGTGAGGGTATTAGGACTTACTGCATGTGAAGTGCTCAGAACAGCACCAGGCACTATATAAAAAATAGCATTATTATTACTTTTACCTTTTAGATACTAATCTTGCCAAAGGCTTCTTTATTTGAATCTTGTTTCTTTTAATGCTTTATTTCTATTTTCTGATCATTTAGGGTTAAGTTACTTCAGAAGTTTATAATTCATCTTTCACTTTTCTAGTATTAATTAAAATTTTTACATTTCTGATCTCTTGGGACATCTCAATTTCTATGGTTTAGGGCAGCAGGTAGGAATCCTGGCCATGTGGATACAGATGAGGAGTTATATCCTTACCCAAACTAGGGGAGGCTGGATGCTTTACATCCAGCTATCCTCGCAGATGTACAATCAGATTCCTATGTCAGTTCCCCTATCTCTACTGATGTTACAGCTTCAAAATATCTTGATTTTGAGAACTCAGCTAAAAACCCTCCTCAAGGGCATAGGTTTTATTTTCCTAAGTCATGTCTTCTAGTCACTTTATCAGGAGTTACATGTACTGTGAACTCTGAAAATATCCCTATATTATTCAGCAAGTCAAATAACAACATGAGAAAGTAAGAAATAGTAAGCAAAATCAGTGTGGCATAAAGTTTGATACCTTCAATAGGCATTCAGTAAATACTGCTAACTGACAAGGAACAATGGATTCACAATGACATGCTCCTGACTCAACTCTAGTGAAAACTTAAGTGTTGAAATACAACCTAGATCTTCAGGAATGAGGTATAAGGATGTATCCATACCTGCTCTTGATCTTTCCCTCCTGAGACTACCCGGCTTCTGTATTTCTACTTTGATTCAACTCCTTTTGCAGCAGGGTTGTAGGAAGATTCTCTTTGGGTGTCTAATATTCAACACTCAGGAAACAGCAGAAACAACCTGGTTTGCTATACAGCTCTGGGAGGTTTCTCATGCAAAAGCGATGACCTTCCATCCTGTCAAGATTTCAGATAGGCATCTCAGTTTTCACAGGAGACGAGTCAAGTTGTCAACCTACTCATCTGATCTTGAAAGCATACAGATTCACCTTCAAACACTATCTGCAATTCTGGACGTAGCCAGAGCAATGGCCTAAACACATTTGCAGCTCATTTCTTGTCAGGACCAGTGGAGGACAGTGGCACTGATAGAAGAATGTCAAGCCCAAGCGTTCCTCTAGTATGTATAACCTCAGTTTATCCACAGCCTAAACCATCTAAAAGCTGCATAACATTAATATGATGGTATTCTCCAAGGTGACTGGATTACTGGTGAATATTTTCTTCTTTTAAAATTTTTGTATTTTCCAATTTTCTACCATAAGAATATAATTCTGATTTGTCCAGTGAGAAGAAAACATAGAGCTCAGTTACTATAAAGAAGATGATTTTCAGGTCTATATTCAATGGCTCTGGTGTAATAGATAATAGCCATGTTAAATCTTTCCTAGGAAAATGTATCATTTCCTTTCATTTTCATTAGTTCTCCTTTGCTCTATGCACTCTGCAAATTTTTGGGTTTGAAATTCTTCAAGCAAATTGCAGTTTTCTCTTGCAATTTTAGTTATTTGATACTTGTATTCAGTAAAGAAAATACTTAACACATGTCAACAGCTGTCAATTGCTCCTAATTTAGGCAGAATTGTTAAGTTGCCTGTGTATTTTACCCTATTCAAAGTCTCTCCCATTGCCAAGATTTTATTTTCTATTTTATAACCAATTCTTAATAAGCCTCCAATAAAGAATGACTCATTCACAACTTTCTTTGCCAAATCTACAATATCTTCCATCAGCTCAAGATGCTGTAATTTCTTCAAACTTATTTCAGAAGCACAAGAATCGCTGGTCTCCATACAGGAATGCAATCATGGTGCCACAGAACTGTGCTGACATTGAAACAGAAGTGACCAGAGAGCATATAGTTTAATGGCATCACAGTAATCATGCAGAACAGAAACTGCTTTACCACACCGTGGACAGCAGATGTTAAATTATGCATTCTTCTTACTTTGAGTAGAATCTTTACACTGCCTCCCCACCCCAGCACAGTAAAGCTGAGTCACATGAACAAAATCATTGGTTATAAATCCAGGAGCACAGACACTACCATTCATGTAATCTTCTAACAGAGCATAATCTGCTATAGTGAAATTTTCCTCATCAAATTCATCCGTGGTACATGATCTGGGGACAACAGCCCGTGAGCCTTGGACATAGCAGCTACTACTGCTGCAGGCAGCCTTTTTTTTTTCCCTGTCTAATTGCCATGGCAATATTTGCCCACTTGATGTTGAATAACAATGGTTACAGTAGAAATCTTTGTATGTTCTTGATCTTAAAGGAAGTTTTCAGACTTTCAGCATTAAGTATGATGTTAGCTGTGGGCTTTTCGTATATGCTCTTTATCATGTTGAGAATGTTCCCTTCTATTCCTAGTTTCTAAGTGTTTTTATGAAGAAGCAGTAGCTGGATTTTGTCAAATGCCCTTTCTATATCAACTGAGATGAACATGTGGTTTTCCCCCTTTATTGTGTTAATATGTTGTATACATAAATTGATTTTGTTTAACCAACCTTGCATACCAAGGATAAACCTCACTTGATCATGTGTATACTTCTTTTCATATGCTATTGGATTAAGTTTGCTGGTATCTTTTTGAGGATTTTTTGCATGTATATTCATAAAAGATAGTGGTATGAAGTTTTCTTTTCCTGTGGTGTCTTTATCCAGCTATGGTATGAGGTTGATGTTGGCCTTGTAGAATGAATTAGGGAGTGTTCCATCCTTGTAAAGTTTTGAAGCTGTTTGTACCCCAGAACAAAACATGCGCATAAAGTTAATTCATTACTGTCAGTGTAAATCCATTGTAAGTAGGACCTTTCCATGATGTGTGTTCCAGCTCAACCAGGATGGGTCTGAATTCTTTTCCTGGAGTCCCTTATAAATGGAATGAATACATAAAGTAAGAAATAAAACCACAGAAGCAAGGAGATGAAATCAGTGAAACCCATAAAGGAAGGGAAATAACAGGAGATGCTGCTATGTGCCATGCCATGTGGCAAAGAAGCAAAGGACGGCTGGCAGCTGGTCTTTGGGGAGAAACCATTGCCTTGATGATGACTTGCTTGGGACATTTTCCTGGCCTAAATCTGTAAGCTAATAACTTTCCATTGTGTCAGCCAACCATTTCATGGCTTTGCTTGGAGCAGCTCAGGAAACTAAAACACTCTTCTTCAATTTTTTTGTGAGAATTTGAACATAATTGGAGATAAGTCTTCTTGGAATGTTTGGTAGCATTCCCCTGTGAAGCTGTCTGATCATGGGCTTTTCATTGTTTGGAGGTTTTGGATTATTGGTTCAATCTCTTTACTAGTAATTGGTTTCTTGAGATCTTCTATTTCTACTTGAGTCAATGTAGATTACTTGTTTCTAAGAATTTGTCCATTTCATCTAGGTTATTTGACTTATTAGCATACTGCTTTTTTCTTAGTATCCCCTTTCAGTGCTTTTTTTTAATTACTTTTTTTTTTAAAGATTTATTTATTTATTTATTTTTCTCCCCTTCCCACCCCACCCCCACCCCGGTCGTCTGTTCTCTGTGTCTATTTGCTGCCTCTTCTTTGTCCACTTCTGTTGTTGTCAGCGGCACTGGAATCTGTGTTTCTTTTTGTTGCGTCATCTTGTTGTGTCAACTCTCCATGTGTGCGGCACCATTCCTGGGCAAGCTGCACTTTCTTTCGCGCTGGGCGGCTCTCCTTACGGGGTGCGCTCCTTGTGCATCAGGCTCCCCTATGCGGGGGACACCCCTGCGTGACACGGCACTCCTTGCGCACATCAGCACTGTGCATGGGCCAGCTCTACACAGGTCAAGGAGGCCCAGGGTTTGAACTGTGGAGCTCCCATGTGGTAGACAGACGCTTTAACCACTGGGCCAAGTCCATCGCCTTTCAGTGCTTTTTAATTTTTAGAGTAGCTTTAGACTACATAAATGTTACATAAAAAATATAAGGGATTCCCATATATCCATCCCTTCCCCTCCCACACTTTCCCACATCAACAACATCCTCATTAATGGTACATTTGTTACAATTGATGAACACTCATTGAAATTGCTACTAACTATGAATTACATCTTACAATATAGTTCACACACTATCCTGCACAATTTTGTAGGTTATGACAAAATAAACAATGGCCTGTATGTCACTGCAGTGTCATGCAGGACAACTCCAATGTCCCAAAAATGCCCTCATTTTACTCCTATTCTTCCCTCTCCCATCCCTCAGAACCTCTGATGGCCACTGCCTTTATATCATTGCTAGAATAATAATAAGTCTTTAATAGAATAATATTAAGTCTACTTTAGTCCACTGTTCATTCCCCAATCTTGAGGATTTGGGGATGGTGAGGACCACTCTGCTTCTAACTGAAAGGGAGTTAACATCCCACTGGGAATATGGATAGAACTATCTTGCTTGTGGTTGCAGACACTGTTCCTTGGGATGGGCACTATCAATCATCAACTCCTTTTTAGTTGTCCTGGATGAGTCCAGGGAACTGTAGAGTAGGTGTTGTAACTCTGCTGAACTTCAGGGCTCAACTGGCACATGGATAGATAAAAAATTTAAGTCTCTGAGACATATATTTATCAAGTATAGTGTTAATTATAGGTTCATATAAAAGGGATGGAAGAGCAATATGTAGAGAACCTATAAATGAGTCTAACTCTATTACACTGGGAAGCATAAATTTCAAAGTAAGGCCCACTGACAGGCTGCCAAATCCCTGAGCTGCCTACCCTGCTTATAGTTTCTGGATGTCTCTGGAGCCCTCAGCAGCTTCACTATTGGAGGCACTGTTTACTGTGATAATCAATGAGATCCTGCTGAGATTTACATAAGCATAACCTCTGGAATGATCTCCTGACTCACTTTGAAATCTCTTAGCCATAAAAACTCATTTGTACTTACCATTTCCCCCTTTTGTTCAAGGTCTTTTTTCAGTTGCACCGCAAGTTGGCACTTGGTAATAGTCCCTCGGTGCCAGGGAGGCTCACCCTCAGGACTCATATCCCCCCTGCGTGAAGGTAGTGTGTGTTTATATGTTGATTTATATGCTGTGTTTATATGCTGGCTTAAAGAGAGGCCACATTAGAGCACCAAGGAGGCTGTTCAAGGAAGTAACTCTTAGACAATGTATTATAGAAGGCCAAGTTTCAATTTCACAAGAAAAAATTCATAAATATCATCAATAGCAAGGTCTGACATAATGGTCTGTCTTCCTTCACTAGACACTATGTTCTTAGGGGATTCTTGCTGTCCTATTAGGAATGCAACAGGACATTCCAGCATGGGAATTCAATATTCTTTCAGTTATTGTGTGGGTCTCCACCCACTGAGACAATGCCCCATGAACACGTGAACATATTTATATTCCATAGAGGCATGCCCCAGGTGCACCCTTCCTCACACATCCCCCCTAATTGAAACCCTGCACCAGGGATCCTCTCCTCAACAGTTGTAACTCTTTCACTATCCAAAACCTACCCAAAAACAAAGCAAGCTGTAATAGTTTGATATTATTGATGAATTCTAAAAAGAAATATTGGGTTAAGTTTGTAAACTGATCTTTTCCTCTGGACATATTAGATTATATTGGATTCATAGGTTTACTTGATTAAGTAAGTATGTAAGCTTCTTGTGCCAGTAGGGCATTGAGTCCCACTCTTTGGTGGGTGGGGGCTCAGAGATAAAAGGCATGGCAAAGGACAGAGGTGAGGGTTCTTAATGCTGAAGTTTTGATGTTGGAGTTTGTTGCTGAAGCCTTAACCTGGAACCCCAGAACGTAAGCACACAGAGGAAAGAGAAGCAAAGCTCAGGAAGAGAGGAACCCAGGAGGCCTGAACCATCGCAGACATCGGCAGCCATCTTGTTTCAACATGTGGAAATAGACTATGGTAAGGGAAGTAACTTTTGCTTTATGGTCTGGTATTTGTAAGTTCCTACCCCTAATAAATACCCTTTATAAACACCAACTGATTTCTGGTATTTTGTATCAGCACCCCTTTGACTGACTAATAAATAAGAGCAAAAACAAAAATAAAAAAATAATAATAATAAATATCCCTGCATCCCTGAGGAAGCATAGCTCTTTTTTTTTCCTTTATTTTAAAGGAGGCTTTAGATTACATAAATGTTACATCAAAAAATGTAGAGGATTCCCATATACTCCACTTCTCCTCCCTCTCACACTTTCCTCCATTAACATCTTTCTTTAGTGTGGTACATTTGTAACAACTGATGAACAGATATTAGAGCATTGTGACCAAATGTGGATTATAGTTTACATTGTGCTTTACACTTTGCACGACACAATTTTATAAGTTTTGACAATATATATATCAGCTTGTATCCATCATTACAATATCATGTAGAACAATTCCAATGTCCCAAAAATGCTCCATGTTACTCCTATTCTTTCCTCAACCTCCCTTCAGAACCTCTGGTGACCACTGTCTTTATATCTTTGTTACAAGTTCTTTCATTACTAGAATAATAATGTCTACTTTAGTCCATAGCAGCATTCCCACATTATGTTTGTTTGTTCCTCAATTTGGGGGATTTTGGGATGGTGATGTCCACTCTGCTTCTGATTGAGAGGGTCTTAGATCCCTTGGGATGGATGGCTGGAATTGTCTGGCTTGCCATTGTAGATACTGTCTGTTTTTGGGGAATGGTCATTGTCTATCATGATCCTTTTGTTAGTTGTTCTGGGTGAGTCTGATGAACTGGAGAGTAGGTGTCAGCTGCAATGCTGCTGAAATTCAGAGCTCAATCAGCCATAAGGAAGCAGAACTCTTTAAGTGTCCTCCACCTTGGTTTTTGTTCCAGTGGGCTGAAATAAGAGCTGCCCTCAGAGCTGGGCCCCCAGTGGTCCAGAGTCACTAATCAAAAACCATGATCAGGACTGACTGTGCCCACCCCTAGTCTTAGGATAAAAGACTTTATGTCTCTTTCTGTCACCAGCTAAGTAGCCAATGGTTGAACCCCACAGAGGCCTGCCATGAGTGTGGGGGATGGGCACTAGTAGCCACCATGTGGAAAGAGCAATTTATTATTCTTTAGCATACCTTATCATCTTCTTCCTCCTCTTTCCTGGATGTTGTACCCCGTTCTGGGCTCTGGAATTTCAAAATAGTTCTGTTAGATAGTTTCTGTCTGTATAATAGTTGTTCTGATAGAAAGAGTACTGAAGCCTCCTACTAACCTAATACCCAAAATCCTCACCTAATTTCTTACTTTTATTTGTATATAATTTATATTTTAATATTTAAACAGGGTTTAACATCCTTGGAGTAATTATGATCAAGGAACCCATTTCATAGCAAATGATGTGTGGGAATGGGCACATGCCTATGAATCTCACTGGTCTTACCATGGTCCACATCATCCTGAAGCAGCTGGATTGATAAGTTGCAGCAAAGCCAGGAGTCCTGAGTGGCAGAAATCTAGAAGTCCAGTGGCACTTGGAGAGGCAGAGGAACAGATTTATTATGCACGGGCCAAGAGGGGAGTTAATCTCCAAATTCTGAGCCCCATTTTACAGTTTTCATAGGTTTATATAGGATTTTATGCAGGACTAGCATGGCACTCACTCATTGTCTAATGTATTGCTAGGTGAAATTTTGCAAGCAGGGTTACAGAGCAGAAGGCAGGTGCAAGGTTATGCTCCCATGGGCTTATTTACAGAAGCAGGGAGCAGGAGTGGTTCATTCAATAGTTTCCTGCAAGGCCATGCTCTCATGGGCTGGTTTACAGAAGCGGGGGACAGGAATGGCTCATTAGATAGTTTTCTGCAAGGTTATGCTTTTTCTCAACAGATAGAACAGTTAAATGGCCTTTTGAAGACTCGATTATGGTGCCAACTAGGTGGCAATACCTTGCAGGGCTGGGCCTAGTTTCTCCAAGATGCTGTATATGCTTTAAATCATTGTCCACTCTATGATGCTGTTTCTCTCATAACCAGGATTCATGGGTCCAGGAATCAAGGGGTGGGAATGGGAGTGGCACCACTCATTATTACCCCTAATGATACACCAGGAAAATTTTTCCTTCCTGTCCTTGCAACCTTAAGTTCTGCTGGTCTGCAGGTCTTAGTTCCAAAAGGAGGAGTGCTGCCATTAGGGAATACAATGATTCCATTGAGCTGGAAGTTAAGATGCCACCTGGCCACCTTGTTCTCCTCCTGCCTCTGAATCAACATGCAAAGAAGGGAATTACTGTACTGGCTGGGGTGATTGATCCTGACTATCAAGGGGAAATAGGACTGCATCTACATAATGGGGGTAAAGAAAAGTTTGCCTGGGATGCAGGAGATCCCCTGGGGTGCCTCTTAGTATTGTCATGCCCTGTGATTAAAGTCAATGGAAAATTGCAACAACCAATCCAAGCAGCACTAACGATGGCCCAGAATCTTCAGGAATGAAAATTTGGGTCACTCCCCTAGGCAAAGAACCAAGGCCAGCTGAGGTTCTTGCTGAGGGTACCAGGAACATGGACAGATAGTGGAAGAAAATAGTGATAAACAGGAACTTCAACCATGTGACAAGTACAGAAAAAAGGATTGCAATGGTCATGAATATTTCTTCCTTGTTTTGTTATGAGTGATTCTATATGTACATAAAATGAGTATCTTTGTTTTCTTCCCTAACTTTTCCCGTATCATATGACATAGGTTTTACTAGTTTAATGTCATAATATTTAAGGATATCAAGTTAAAGAGAGAATATTCCCCCAAGGGCTTGCTCCCTAATCTGTAGGGAATTATTGTGTTTCTGGTTCTACACAGGACAATTGAATATTGTTAGGCAGATATATGCATATATATGTGTGTATGTTATTGTTTTTATTTAGAGACTAAGTATGATTTAAGGTGATGTGTATGGATGCCAAGATGACAAGGAGTAAGTATGCCCAGTTGTTTGGTCAAGCAAGCACTGGACTAATTGTAATACAAAGACAGTTTTGAACTTTAGTCTTCAGTGAGTTCATTCCATGGATGGCTGATTACATCTACAATCAACCAAGGAGATTGTCATCAGTAACAAGTGACATTTTATCCAATTAGTTGAATGCCTTAAAAGGGGAAGTGATTTCAGCAGAGAGAATTTTCCAGCTTAACTTCCAACAGCCAACATCTACTGGGAACTCATCAAGGACCTTCATCGGAGCCCCTGGTTTGCAGCTTGCCTATGGAATTTGGACTTGTGCATTGCCATGGTGACATGAGAGAATTTTATAAAATCTCATACTATTTACAGATATCTCTTGCCAATTCTATTTCCCTACAGAACCCTGACTAATACAGTAATATAACAAAAAAACTCTGGTAACTGTCTCAATGATAATGTTTTAGAAGCCACTATATTTCCGGAGATTAGCAGGATATTTGTGACCAACAATCAGGATGTTATATATTTCTCATAGAAGTGGACCTGGCTTGGAGAAAGAAAGAAAATGTTAACATTTTGGGAAGGACATGGGGATTGCAATAATATAAGCACTGCTTATAAGGATAGGAGCCGATACAAAAGGATACAAAAGCATGACAGAGAGATTTAAGCATTATGCATTAACAAGGAAAATTTATGTTCTTTACCACCTGCCTGTTTCTTTCTCTGTGTGAAAATAGTGGAAAAATATTTTTATCCAAAAAATGCAAAATCCTTAAGTAATTTCTGTCAGCAGGTTTCCAGCTGAGGTAGACTGTTTTACTTGCCTTTTACTACTTTAGGAATCAGTGATTTTTTTTTTCATAAATAATTTCTCATATCTAACAGTCAAACAACTTGAACAATACTGGTAGAAGTTAAGGATTCTTCTCACCTTCATTATAATATTGTTTTATTCTATTCTCTCAGAGCTTCATTATTTTAAAAAGACTGAATTTTTGTTAGTTCTCTTACTATTATAAATACTTCTTGGGTGGAGGTTCATTTCTGAAAGCAATAACATTTTCATTTGGTTCATAATGGAAGAACTAGGTGTGAATTAAATTTCCAGAGCTGTTCTTGATGCATTTATCCATTAAATAAAAGAGAATAATTGGGAAACTCCCATTTAAACAATAAAAGGAATTTTTTAGAGTTACAGTTTTGAAGGACTGGCTTTATTTTTGTGTCATTCAATATGCCTAAATAGTAAGCCCGTTCTTCTAAATCCCAAATATGTAACCTAATTAAAAAATCATGGAAAAATTGTTCTAAAGTCAAAAGATTAGACATTAAATAATACCAAAAGATTAAATATAGATTAAATAAAATAATTTTTAAATCCAAAATAAGACATTTTATGTTTTTCTTCCACAAAATAAGCAGAAAATAGTTCTCTAATGTCTCCAGACATCATGTCCCAAGTCATAACAAGTATTATTTTTAGAGAAGAAAAGTGTTAATAGAAGGATCATGAAAATTCATAAGAAATTACAAATTACATTGACTTAGTTCTAAATGGAATATTAGATATAGAACTTTAGTGAAAAGGCAAGAGTAACTGGCAGGAAAAGGTCCAAATTTCTATGTAGGGAGGATTTAAGGGTCAATAATATACTCGGAAGGATCCCTTGAGGTTGAGCCTGCAAAGGACTCTGTATAAGATGAAGAATCGTAACTTGTCCATATCAGAGAAGAGGAGTTGATGAAGAGTTTGGGGGTGGGAAGAGGTGTAAAAGATACTGCTCCTGGTCCCTGGAATTAGGAGAAATAAACTGATGAAGAATGAAACCGAAAACGTAGAAGGAAAGGGAAATAATCACAGTCTCCACACACTTCAGTTTTTGTCCATATGAACTTTGTGGAGATATCTTTTCAGTTTTAGTCATTCAAGAGAAACTGGTCCAGCTAACAAGAGTCCTTTAAGAAATTAAATTTCGTATTACATTTGTCAACAATTGCTATTTATCATAATTAGAGGAAACTCTAGGCATGCAGGTGAAAAAACTGTCCTGGATTTTTAACGAACTAGCTGTGCATCTTTGAGCAATTTACTTAACCCCTTTCAGATTATTTTTCCTCACTTTTAAGTTAAAGACATTAACAATTGGCCCCTAGAATACTGCCTCTTACAGAATAGGCAGTCAATAATGTGGTGAATGGATGATTAAATAAATATATACATTTCATGACTTATATTAGACCTAAATTTAAAAGTATATACAAAATGCCTGATACAAAAAAAAGATTAATTTTCTCCCCTTTACATACTTCCCATCACCCCCATCACCACAACCTCCTCCCAGCACTAATGAACCAAAGTAAAAGAATTCAATTGTAAAAGATAAATCTCTACTTACCTCAGCTCTTTTTTACATCCCAGAGAGCACACAACTGAAGGAGGTAGTAGGCGAAGAGACAGTGATAGGAAATCAGGAGGTTCCTTCCAGTTCCTCTTCTAACTCTCTCTCCACAAGGAGTGAGCAGGCCCAGCCACAGGCAGAGCTGCTCCTCAGACCCCAGCATGTCCCCATCTTTAGTGATCTCTGCTGGTCAACACTGACCAAAGGTTTGGTTCCAGGCTCCACCCATACCAGGCACATTCAGGGGCGTGGAGTGACTTTCCTGGTAGCACCTGGAAGTAAGTTAGCAGTGGTCAACTCGTAGGTCTAGCCTTTCCTTCTCTAACTTTTCTTAAGGGTAACATCACAAAGGAGTTGCAACCCCAAAGTAAGGGGCAAACTGTACCTAAACTTGTCGAATAAACCTTGCAATAGGAGGTAAGATAGTATTGGGGACTGAAACGTGTGCCACACAAAAGACATGTTCAAGTTTTACTCCACGTGCTTGAGGATGTGCAGCCATTTGTAAATAAGACCCTTGAAAACATTTTTATTAGGTGAGATGTGGCCCAGATGAATGAAGGAGGGCCTTAATGCAATATGACTGATGTCCTTATATGCAAAGGAAACTGGACACAGAAGTAGAAGCTGGAAGTCCATGGAAATCAGAAGAGCAAATACAAGGAGATATTGCCACAGGCTAAGGATTGCCAGAACGCTACAGACTCTGGGAGAATACCAGCCCTGCCAGTACCTTGAGGTTGAACTTCAAGCCTCCAAACCTGTCAGACAATAAATTCTTACTGTTTAAACCAACCCACTTTGTAGTATTTTTTCAAAGCAGCCCTGGAAAACTAAGAAAAATATTCTCAACCTCAGGACCGCTTAGGCATGGGCTTGCTGAATATTGGGATATGATATACATACTACTTAAGTTTGTCTTCCAGACAAGTATTTCAGCCACCATAAAAGTTTTGTATCAGGCAGACTTTAGGGTTTTTTTTCTTAAATTTATTGACGTATATCATTCATACATAAACATACATAAACAATAAGTGCATAGTAATAGCTTCGAACTTACAAAACAAACATACAAAACATCACACAGGGCTCCCACACCTCACCCCACCACCAATACCTTGCATTATTGTGAAATATTTTTAATTAATGATGAAAGAATATTCTCAAAATATCACTACTAACCAAAATATCTTACATTTTGTGTATAGTTACCCCAACCCACCTCATTACTACTATTTTTTAAATATCATTTATACCTGAATATACATAAACAATAAGTGTATAGTAAGAGTTGTGAACTTACAAAGCAAACAAGCATAACATCATACAGGTTCTCCTCATCAACCTACCACCACCATCTTACATTGCTGAGAGACATTTGTTACAAATTATGAAAGAATATCATCAAAATCTTACTACCAATTATAGTCCATATCTTACATTTGGTGCATTTTTCCTCCAGCCCATCCTACGCTTGTTTTTGTAAAGTGTATATTAATAGTACAGAAGTTGTGAACCTACAAAACAATAATGCACATGTGAAAAATTCCCATATAACACTCCTCTACTAACACACACACCGTTGGAACATTTGTTACAGATTATAAGATAATATCATCACACTATAACCACCACTCACCGTCGAGGTACACTATTTCCATACTCCCCCATTATCAACACAGTACATCTTTGGCATAGATACATGAATATTACAGTATTGCTGTTAATCACAGTCCTTAGGTTACTCCAGTTGTATTTTTCCCATGCTTCTCCACATTCCCACCACCCTACTATAGTGATGTACATCTGCTCTAGCTCACAAAGGATACTCTTAAACAATTACCATCAAACAATTCTCATCCACCTCTAGGTTTACTGCACTATACAGTTCCTAGATTATTCTCTAGCTTTCTTTCAATTGACATTTACATCCCTAGACTACTCTTGATAGCTACATTCCCATTTATAAACCAGTTGTTACTCACTATAATGTGTTACCATTAATTCTATACATTTCCACATTTTTACAGTTAAACATCAGTACTTCATCTCAGTTCTCCTCTTATCTCCTTTCAGAATTGACCACTTACCACCAGATCTTGAAGATGTTTTCCTACATTTTCTTCTAGAAGCTTTATGTTTCTTGCTCTTTTATCTATGTTTTTTTATCCATTTTGAGTTAATTTTTGTATTGGGTGTATGATAGGGGTCTTCTTTCTTTCTTTTGGCTATGGATATCCAGTTTCCTCAGCATCATTTGTTGAATAGACTATTCTGCCTGAGCTGGGTAGATTTGACTGGTTTGTCAAAAATCACTTGACCATAAATGTGGGGGGTCTGTTTCTGAACCATCAATTCAGTTCCATTGGTCTATGTGATTATCTTTATGCCAATATCATGCTTTTTTTTTTTTACAACTTACACTTAGATAAGTAATATGATTTAAAGTCCAGAAGTGGGAGACCCCCAACTTCATTTTTCCTTTTTAAGATGTTCCTGGATATTCAGGATGCCTTACCCTTCCAAATACATTAATAATTGTGTTTTTCATTTATTTTAAAAATGCTGGTGGAATTTTTACTGGGATTGCATTGGGTGGAATTGATATATTAATGATATTTAGTCTTCCAATCTGTGAGCATGGAATGTTCTTTCAATTATTTAGGTTCTTTTCATTCTTTTAACAATGCTTGTAGTTTTCTGAGTACAAGTACTTTATATTGCTGGTTAACTTTTTTAGTCATTATCATAAAGGAATTTTTTCCCTGACTTACTCTTCAGATTGGTCATTACTAGTGTGTTTTAAAGTCTATTTCATGTCTTTTTGTTGTTGTTGTTGTTGTTGTTACTGCATGTGTAGAATACCTTTTTCAAGCCTTTCACTTTCAATCTATTGATATCCTTGGGTCTAAGGTGAGTCTCTTGCAGACAGCATATAGGTGGCTCATATTTTATTATCCATTCCACCACTCTGTCTTTTGATTGAGGAGTTTAATCCATTAACAAACAACGTTGTTACTGTAAAGGGAATTCTTTTTTTTTTTTTTCCTTTGCCATGTCTTTTTTTTTTAATTGATTTTGTAAAAATATTACATTAAAAAATATATATATGAGGTCCCATTCAACCCCACCACCTCCACCCTACCAACAACATTCACTCCCATCATCATGACACATCCATTGCATTTGGTAAGTACATCTCTGGGTATCTCTGCACCTCATGGTCACTGGTCCACATCATGGCCCATATTCTCCCCCATTCCATCCAGTGGGCCCTGGGAAGATTTACAATGTCCGGTGATTGCCCCTGAAGCACCATCCAGGGCAACTCCAAGTCCCAAAGGCGCCTCCACATCTCATCTCTTCCTGCCATTCCCCATACCCATCAGCCACCATGTCCACTTTTCCCACTCCAATGCCACCTTTTCTCTGTGGACCTTGGATTGGTTGTGTCCGTTGCACCTCTATGTCAAGAGGAGGCTCAGATTCCACATGGATAGTGGATGCAATCCTCCTGCTTTCAGTTGTAGGGACTCTAGACTCCATGGTGTAGTGGTTGTCCTTCTTCAACTCCATCTTAGCTGAGTGAGGTGAGTCCAATAAATCAGATTGTAGGAGCTGGAGTCTGTTGAGGCTCAGGGCCTGGCTATCATATTGTCAGTCCAGAGATTCAAATCCCCTAAATATATCTTAAACCCCAACACCATCTACAATTCCAGTAAAGTAGCATGAAAGTCTTATGAAAAGAGATCCCATCTGAGTCCAGTTTCATCACGCAGAAACACCAGCTCCAAAGAAGGGCCATCTGACATAGCAGTGAACCCCATCTGCCATGACCATAGAACCCGTGGGTCTCTTTAGCCCTCCAAGGAACCAATACCTGGGGATTGTATCTACTTTGTCTCTTAGACTCTGCTCAGTTGTGCATAAGGGCAATCCTTCTGACAGCCTCCAGACTCTTTTTTAGAGACTCGTAGCCATATAAACTCATTTCTCCTTTCCTTTTCCCCCTTACATTAGGTCAAACAGCATTTTAAAGTCATGTTATTATATGTAGACAGGGATATTCTGCTGATCCGCATTGAACCTTCAATTCAAGGTCATTTTCCAGTTGCATCATCAGTTGGTGGTTGATAGTGATCCCTCGGTGCCAGGGAGGCTCATCCCTGGGTGTCATGTCCCACGCTGGGGGGAAGGCATTGCATTTACATGCTGAGTTTGGCTTTGAGACTGGCCACATTTGAGTAACATGAAGGCTGTCAGGAGGAAATTCGCAGGCACAGTGCTGCTCAAGGCCTTGTTCTTATTTCAGGCATATAGGCTCACAAGCATAGTCATTAGTATCAGGGGCTCACTGTTGGACCCTCATTCCTTCCCGGTCCTTGCTGCTGCACCTGGAGGGCTGCCGCTGCTCCCCTAGGGACCACGACAGAGCACCCCCGGCCAGGAACCCAGTACCCCCCCAGCTGTAGTTTTTAATTGTTGCCCCTATGAGTATATCCAAACATTACCATGCACCCTGGACATATGCCCTGTATAGCTCCCTGTCAGCCATATATCACCTGTCAATAGTATCCTATACCAGTATTCCTCCGCTGCCATTGTTGAACCACTCTGTGATCCAGAACTTCCTGAAAATTGAAGCCCAATATAATGTCAGGATCCCTTACTAGTAAAATGGCATATAACGATGGGTTTAAAGGTTAGATATAGAATATGTGTTGACTTGGAAAAATTCTACATCCTATCTTTTTCTTTTTTTTTTCTTTTTTCCCTAATTATTGAACTTCTCTTCACACGAGCCCTAGACCACAGCAATTCATATATACAATATACAGCACTCCCACACATCCACCACAAAACCTTTTCCCTTCCACAGCGATACTCTTACAACCTATTCACATCATATTTACTTACAGTGATATACAGAGTCTGAGACAATAGCTTTCAAACAAGGTGACATCTGTGCTTACATTGTGGTGCATACTTTAGGACATACAGTTTTCTAAATTTTTAGTTATCCTATGTTTTACATTATGATTTACATTCTCAGTTGTAAAGGGAATTCTTAATTCACCCATTTTGACCTTTGGGTTTTATCTGTCATATTTTATTTTCACCACTCTTTTGAGACTTTTAGTTACTTTTACTGATATAATCCTCATTTCTAGACTCTCTTCCAAGCTTCTCTCTCCTGTCTTTTCTTTCTAGATTGTAGCATACCATTTAGCATTTCCTGCAAAGCTGGTCTCTTGGTTACAAACTCTCAGTTTCTGTTTATCTGTGAATATTCTAATGCCACCCTCATTTTTGAAAGACAATCTTGCTGGATATAAGATTCCTGGTTGGAAGATTTTCTCTTGCAGTATTTTAAAGATATCACTGGCTTCTTGCCTCCATGGTTTCTGATGAAAAATCAGAACTTAATGTTTTAGGTATCCCTTATGTGTTATGCATTGCTTTTCTCTTGCTGCTCTCAGAATTCTTTGTCTTTGGCATTTGACATTCTGATTAGTATATACCTTGGAGTTGATCTGTTCAGATTTATTTAGATGGGAGTACAATTGTGCTTCTTGGACACACATATCTATGTCCTTCAACAGGGTTGGAAAATTTTCTACCATTATTTCTTCAAATATTCCTTCTTCCCCTTTTCCCTTCTCTTCTCCTTTTGGGATATGCAACACAGGTATGTTTGCACATCTCTTCCTTTTGTTTAGTTCCCTGAGACCTTGTTCAAGTTTTTCCATTCTTTTTTCATCTGTTCTTTAGTACGTTCACTTTCAGAATCCCTTTCTTCAAGCTCACCAACTCTTTCCTCTGCCTCCTCAAACCTGCTATTATATGATTCCAGTGTATTCTTTATTTCATTTATTGCACCTTTCATTTCCATAATACCTCCTATTTTTCTATATGTGCTTGCACATTCTTCTTTATCCTCATCCAATGTCTTCTTTTTTTGTGTGATTTTAAAAAATTTATTGAAGTATATCACTCATTCATAAACATACATAAACAATAAGTGTATAGTAATAGTGTGACCTTACAAAACAAACATAAATAACATCTCCCATCAATACCTTACATTTGCTGTTAAACATTTTTAACTTATGATTAAAAAGCATTGTCAAAATATTACTACTAACCAAAGTATTTACCCCCAACCCACCCTATTATTATTTTTATATCATTTATAAATGAACATATATAAACAATAAGTGTATAGTAAAAGTTGTGAACTTACAAAGCAAACATGCATAACATCATACAAGGATCACACATATCAACTCTCCACCAACACCTTGCATTGTCATGAGATGTTTGTTACAAATTATGAAAGAATATTGTTAAAATCTTAATACTAATTATAGTCCATATCTTATATTTGATGTCCAATGTCTTCTTAATGTCCTTAATCTCTAGCCATCTCATTGAATTTATTAAGAAGACTTGTTTGAACATCTATTAGTTGTATCAACTCCTTTATGTCATGTGGAGGCTTATCTTCTTCCTTTAACTGGGCAATATCTTCCTGTTTCTTGGTATGGATTGTAATTATTTGTTGGTGTCTTGGAATCTGGCTTACTAGATGTATTTTTTCTGGTTGCAGTTTCTTTCTAGTTTAGGGCTCTTGCCCTTTATCCCTCACTGGTTATATAGTAGGAGCCAAGGATGTAGTTGGTGCTATGAGGTGTGGCATTTCAAGCTGCTCACATTGCCTCAGGGACCAATGAAGCATCTCCCACCTTACTCCTTTGCCAGGCATAGAGACGGAGCCACAGTCATTATGCAGGCCTAGACTGTTGTTGCCCAGAGAAACCGATGAAATTTAACACCCCTTTCTCCCCTGTCTGGGGTGGGGATGGTGTGGCAGCAATCTATGTTGTGGGCAGCAATCTATGTTGTGCAGGCCCAAAATGAATGCAGTTGCACTAGTAGATTTCTGACTGTTCAATCTGTGCCAGCCAAATGTATCTGCAGTTACCTGAAGAGGATGGTGCAGGGCCTGCCAGCTTTCTCCCTGACAGAGGTGAGGCTGAAGCCTAGGCTAGGGCTGCAGTCCCACTGGGGTGGAAAGAAGTGGTCCCTACCAGCTTCTTTCAGTCCACTGTGATTTTTAGTCCACACAGCTTCCCCTCATGCCAGGAATGGAGTTAAAATGGTGGCTACCAGTGTCTTCCTGACTTGGACATGTTTGAACTTTAGCTGTTCTTAGGATTATACTTTAGCCAGCTGAATTTACTAATCAGTAGCTAAAATTGTTTCCCAAGTGTCTCTTCCTTCCCCATTTTTGGGAAATGGAGCTTCCAATTCCCACCATGGAATAGTTCCTGAGGTGGCTTTTGCCACCAGTGTAGGACAGGCACTGGCCTTTGTGGTATGGAGTGCTCTACTTACAAATCTTCTCTGCAGATGGTCAGTCTCCTCCTTCCATTCTTTCAAGGATGTCACAGGATGCTTTTCTGGTTTTCTGTAGTCCCAGACAGGTGCTTTAGATAGTTCCATTTGATTACTAACTATCCTGTAACACAATCTGACTCTAGGAGCTCCTAACTCTGCTGTCATCTTTTTGTCTGTCCCAGACTTTAGGTTTAATCACAAGTCTTCCCCATACTAGTTGTGGACCTTAGAAAATTTACTTAACCTTTATGATCCTCAATTCCTGTTGTATAAAAGTGATATAGTGGTACCTTGATACTCACCATTAATTGGTTCCAGGATTGGGAGAAATACCAAAATGATGAGGACCAAACAAATTTTTCCCATAAGGAATAATGTAAGCAAATTTCATGCATTCCCAAACCAAAGAAAATGCACATTTTTAAGGCAATGTATAAAGAGATGGGGTTGTATGTCTTTATGTTACGTGAGAAATAAACATGAAAATTAATCAATTTTTAGATTAAATAAAATAAAAAATTCACTTTTCCTGTATTGAGAAGAGTCCATGGCCTAATGGGATGGTGAGAGGAGAGTACTGAGGAGGAGAGATTACATGGAGTATTGCTTTGAATGAGAGTCTCCCTCCAGTAGAACATGGGAAACTTGAAATTCAGGTTTTCTTTTTCTTTGCTGCCTTTTTTCAACTTGCACCACAGGCTCTGACATACTCTATGTCATTTTCACTAAAAATTTTTCCAGTGAGGACTGCTTCTGTCTTCTTTTCTGAATTGCTTGAAAGTGCAATTGTTTGGTCATTCAAAAAATTCACAATTCTGCTCACCAGAGCTTTGTCCAGATGGTACTTCTCTACAATCTTTTGAACTTCTGTCCATTTTGCACACATTTCTTTTATCAAGAACCCGGGGGTGTCCTCCTTATCTCCTCCTCACCTGAAGAATTCTCTTCAGCAACCTCTTGTAGCTGCTCCTTCTGTAGTTCCTGCAGCTCCTCAATGCTCAGCTTTTATGATGTTCCTCCACTAACTCCTTAACATCAGTGGCATTGACCTCCAGACCCCTGGATTGGCCCAAAGATACAATATTCTGCACAACTGAACCCTCTGTAACTACAAGCTTGAATCAGCCTCAAACCCTTCGACGTATCTCTGAGTCACAACTTCTGGCCACTAATTCTTTGATGCTGAATTCATTGTGCTTTGATGTACAACTTTTTAAAGTTTGAAATGACCTACCATCCATGGACTGGATGAGAGGAGTAGTGTTGGGGGACAGGAACCTTAGTGACAAAGCTGGACTCCTCTAGTAAGTCATCCTTCAAGCCTGAAGTGTGGGCAGGTACATTGTCCAAAAGTAGGAGATCTCTCAGAGGCAAATCTTTCTCCAGCAAATATTTTTTCACTGACAGACCAAACACTTCTTTTATCCACTCAGTGAAAAACTGCCTCAAAACCTAAGCTTTACCGTTTGCTCTCCACATCATATGGAGTTTGCTTTTTATTACATGTGCTTCTTGGAAACTCATGGGTTTTCATTATGATAGACTAGTAGTGGCTTGAGTTTTAAGTCTCCACTAGCATTCCCACACAACAGTAGAGTGAGCCTGTCCTTCATTGTTTTGTGACCTGGTGATGCCTCCTCCTCTTTTGTGATGTAGGTTTCACTGGGCATTTTTTTCCAAAAAATTTCAAACTTATCACAGTTAAAAACTTGGTGGGGAATAAAACCCTCAGCCTCAACATGGTCTTGAAATTCACTGATGAATTCATCATCAACCTTTTTATTAGCACTTGCTGCCTTGCCATGCCTCATGACACTATGGATGCAGGTCCTCTTTTTAAAATTATTACACCAGTCGTGGCTGGCCTTTAAAACTTCAACACTCTCATCACTCAGTTCTAGTTTGTTTTTCAAAAGATTGGCATACAACATTTCCACTTTTTCATATATCATAGCTTCTAATACACCATTACCAGCCAACTCCTTCTTGTTTACCCAAATTAGTAACAGCTTTACCACCTTCTTGAGTGTTTGGGAATGCTGCTTTGTTACTGCTTAACTCATTTTGCAACACCAGCCTTTTTTATTGCTTCTTTATTCTTAAGGATGATGGAGATCATTGTTGTAAGCATACCATATTCCCTCCCAGTCAGTAATGAGAATACCGCTCTCATATTTACCTATTATTTCTCTTCTTTTGTTCAATGGTAGTGCGAAGTAAATTTCTTTTCTGCTCAGCATTATCACTGCTCATTTTCTTAGGAACCATGATGAGAAAAAAAACCAGAAAAATACACAGATGAACACAGAACCTAGGATAAGACCACAATGAAATGTGCACAGGGCAAGAACTACCATGTGATTAATGTGTGACCCTTTGTTTTGGCTGGAAAGGGTAGCTAGTCATGAGGCAACCAACACTGATGAGTACTAGCTTGCACGTCAAGTACCAAACAAACAATGAGTACCAGGACAAAATTTTCATGTCAAAATGCATCCAGTGCCATTTATATTTCGTCAAGTTTCAAAGCAGTCAAGTACCAAGGTATGACAGTACAGGATAAACAATGTTTTGTGAGTTTAGATTTAATAATATGTCTCTGGGACTGTAAAGAAAATATTTTTATATTTCTGCACAATTAGGTCCTTCCAAGCTAATTTTATTGAAAGAGGACCTAAGCTAAAGGCAGGTCTTGGGTGTTCATTGATAACGGATTTAGGTAGTGAAAGAATGTCAGAGGGAGAGTTGGAGACATTCCTAGGTTTTAAAACTGCAGGCACCAGTCTTATCTTTCCCCTACTGAGATTTACCTAAATTCCAAAGGGCTGGATCCTTTCCAAAGGTTTCCCAGGAAATTCTCTCAAAAGAGAGGGAAGATAGTATTTAAAAGAAAACAGTTTCATTTTTTCCAGCATTCTTCCTTTGTATGCATAGAGTTTAAATCCATCTGGCTCTCTTTGCCTTACCCCACGGATAGTTGGGGCACAGGGGAACAACATTAATGTTGTTTTTTGTAAGTAAATAATAATAATCTACTTTGTTCCAGAAACTTCATATGTGCAATCAGGATAATATTAATAAATATGAATATTTTTTAAAACTTAACAATACATAAATTATATAGAATAATTCCTGACATATAGTAGGTACTTAATAATTTTTTCAATTTGACTTTTTAAAAATTTTCAATCATGTAAACTCATCTTGAGAACATATAGTTTTCTTTTTCAGGCAGAAGTTCAATGTTAGATTTATAGGTGGATCTCATATTAAAAAATATCTGACATTTGCACATAGACATACCTGAAACACAGATAAATTAGGAACAAATAG
The DNA here is from genome assembly GCF_030445035.2 of Dasypus novemcinctus. NCBI lineage: Eukaryota > Metazoa > Chordata > Mammalia > Cingulata > Dasypodidae > Dasypus > Dasypus novemcinctus. The sequence goes on from NC_080674.1 coordinate 137,592,740, forward strand.
ACTTTTATTATGTATTACAAATAGATTTTCACTTCCTAATAAAAAACTTGCTATAGATGAAGGTCATTTTTTGAAGCTAATATAATTTTAGTTTTTATTTAAAATGTCCAAACATTAAAGTATTTCCTTTTTTGGGTCTAACTTTGTATCATATTTGGGTATTTTTAGCCACAGAATCTCCAAGGAACTCCAGAAACTGTATGAACCATATATACTAACTGTTAAACTAATGGTGATGATAGTAGTAATAAAGCACTAGTAATAATAATTATAAAATGAAAAAAAAGCACTTATTAAGCTCCAAATAGATAGCAGACCCTGAGCTAATTTACATGTTTTATTTAATCCTATAATCAAAATAACCTTCTCAGTTACATGTCCCCTACTTTGCAAATGAAGAAATTGAGTTTTATTGAGATTAAGTGATCTGCACAAGATTATAGGGTCATTAAGTAGCAGAGACTTGAGCAAAGAACTCTTTGAGTCATAGACTATCACATAACCACAAGGTACCTTCTCCAATGGATGATCCCAGGTGGAAATTTAGGTAGTTTCATGGCAAAAGAATCTTCCAAATTGAGCTATAGTAGGACAGGAATTTGGTTTCCAGGCTCATCCTGATATCATCTTTAAATCTAATACAAGCAATCACAGAAATTCATGTTATTAATGTAAGTAAAGGAGAAGAATTACTTACAGATGCAGAAGAATTGCTTATGGTATAAAATAAACTCTTCAGATAATGGAGCTAAAATAAATTGAGATAAAATAAACTCTCCAGATCATAGGTTAGTTATGTGGATGCATGCATGTGCTCAGACACACACTCATACACACCTTCACACAGGTACACATACTCTCACACATACACAAACACACTCAGGTGTTTAACATTTTGATCTCCTGAGAAGTGAAAAACTTTTCAAGCCCATAAAGAAAAGCAAGTTTAACATCTCTCTAAATCTTATTTCAGTCCTGTCTTTCCTTTTAAAATTCTAACCATCTGGCCTAGAAGCCCTTGGCCCTCAACCCCTGTCTGTATAATCATTGTAAATCATTTAGTTGCTAAGTAGAAACTTCCAGTTTCAAATGATAGTCCAGTTCAACTGATGTTTTACAATGATGAAGAATGTGAGCTCTCTGCCTTTATTGGCTAGATATATGCCAGACTGGGGCAGCAGATGGGGATTTACATCAGGGGCTACAAGTAGCACTGGAGAGGCCTTTCTAATAGAAACTAATTTCAACTAATCACTCTAAGTCAAAAAGACTTTATCAGGGATTTTTCTAAGTTACACATAAGTGAGAATAAATCATTTAAAAATATATGCAAAGAGGAGAGTTTGCACAAATATCAAAAGATAGGAAAATGGAAATTAAAAAGCAGGTTCTTGAAAGAAGTTGGAAGATAAATTGGCCTACTTGTTGCCAGATTTATATGTTGCTGGATTTTCTCTAGGTTTTTAGCTAAGCTACAAGAAATGAATTTCAAGAGCAAGCCAGGTTAGTTAGGCCAGTAATTTATTAAGGAATGGAGAGAAGATAATTGGGAGAAAATAACAGATTAAGGGTCCCAGGTAGAGAGGAAGGGGCTAAAAAGTGATAAAAAGGGCTGATTTACAGATACAATTCCCCATTACAGATTACTAATGCTTAGGTTTTACTTGTGTGTTGATTCAGGCAGGGGGTAAGAAGGCAAAACCAGAGGCTGGTTCAGCCTTTGCATTTCCTTTTCAGATCTTTAATTATTCCACCCCTTTGCTAATGACAGCGGAGGGGTACCAGCTGTTTGCTGTTTTGATTGATTACCCCACCCTTCAATCCCACTGGAGGGACCAATGATAAGGCTCCTGGAGAATATCTGGGGCTTCTCCTGGCTTCCAGAGGAAATCTTGTTCCAAACAGGAGTTCTCGCAAAGGTCTTCCAGCAGTCATCTTGGGGGTACTGAAGGCCACGTGTTTAATGTTGGCCATTTTTCTGCCAGGTTCCAGATCCATTGCTTTATTCCCTAACTAGCCTGCCTTATACTGTAAGAAACAGAAATTAGTTTAGTTTTCACATAAAAGAAAAAAAAAGTAATTAATATAACTTGGCAGCCTACTGCCTCAGTCTCCCACCCCCAGGTTAAACAGGAACAAAGGAAACCAGCTTAAGTCAGTCCTATAGCCAGTAAAAAAAGATGCACAAGAAAGAGCTAAGTCAATACCAATTCAGCACTAAATTCCATTCCTTATCTGGCAAAACAGAGCAGGTAAAAATTAAAATGGTTGGAATGTGATGGGGGAAGAGGTTAATCAAAAACTTCCGAGTGGAAAAGTTAGACCTTCTCAGAGAGGTTGTAACCTCTGAAGTATTCAATCTATGGAGAAACAGAGGAAGGGCTTGTGTGCTAGATTTAGAAGTATAAATTGTGTCATTTTTCCTTGTTTGGGGTGCCAACCATGTTTTCTGGTTGAGCACCCCTTCTTGCAAGATTGAAAATAAATTCTTTTCGTCTCCACAATCAGGTGAGCCTTATTTTCTTCCAGAAAAAAGATTTCTTTCTTGTCGATTTGGGGGCTTGTCTGGGATTCTGAAGCTTCAGAGAGTGTGCCTCCAGGGTGGACAATGGGTAGGCATGCCCTGCTTTTTAAGCAGTCTTGAACTCCACTAGCAGGGGCCTCACCTCTGGCAGCCAAGAGGCCTGAGAACAAATGCTTAAATCTGCTGTTTGTGGATGAGAAAAAGGGAGGGGGAAATCTGCCTCTCATTGACCACGTGATTCCATGCATGGACCAAGGTAAGAACAAAGGCCATTAAGTATTACCTTGGTGGTTGGGAATTCTGATGAGTCTGAGATTAATTGTGCTTGCATAAAATGCATGACATACAGCGTGAAGTGAATGTGGAGTCCCAATTTGCGTTTCTCCTCTCCTGCGGAGGTAAAGGGCCAGAGATGGACAAAACAAAAGATTCAAGAGAAAGAAACCCAGACAAGATTCAGAATGGGAAACAGAGGCAGTCAATCAACTGGGAAAAAGGGGAAGGGGGATCCGTAGGATCCCCTGTAGATATTCCTCCAGATAGTACATTAGGGAGGATGTTAAGGCATAATATATAGTGATGTGGGCTATGGGTGGGAGGCTCTTTGTCTCTTCAGAGATAACCTTAACCTAAACTGTCTGTCCTGACTTGTGGGTGTGGAACAGTAAGAGGCTGCAGTCCTGTTCTTGGTGACCAAGGCAACGATTCCAGTCCCAGGTGGCAATTTAGCAATGCAAACTCTATATACATACCAGTCAGTGTAGGGAAACTCTGATGGTGGTGATGCCAAAACTTGAGGGAACTTGGACTTGGCCTTGAATAGGAAATATAATATAGCCTGTGCATAAATTCAAAATCATCTAATTCTGTATCCAAGTGTGCCTAGTCTCTAGAAATCCAGTTAAGTGATATGGGCTTTAAATGTTCAGAAAGGATGTAAGACTGAATGTGTATTCAAGGTTACATTCAGATGGAATGTGGGCAAGATGCTAATTCAAGCTCACCTGAGGTGTGGACAATATGTTAATTCAAAACCTACCTGGTACTCAGACAAAGACTTAACTAAAAAAGAAAGTAGTTTTCTTTGATAAAAGCACCATTTGACTCCCCACCCTGTATAAAAGGAAGTTGAAAATCTCGTTTGGGCCTCGGGTTTGCAACAGAAAGTTCCCGAGTCTGGCCTGCCATCAATAAACCATTTTTCCTTCTCAAAATCATTCTTGAGTCCTGGCCTTTCTATACACAAATAATTGAACCTCTCTCAAATTCTACAACAATAGGACCAGGGAAAAAGACTAAAAGAAAATGATTAAATACTGCTGTTGTGTCCAGATCAAGGAAAGTACTTTACCGCCTGATGTATTCTGGTCAAAATATGGGGCAGATGAGGATTGGTTTTGTGCTGACCTTGTTCTGTGTGTTAATGGAAAAACACCCTTCTCCAAAGAAGAGTCTGACTATGTCATGTGCTGATTAAAGGGAAAGGGGGCTACTCTCTGTCCTATGAAAGCTGAAAACCTAAACCCTGAGACTAAGCTTGCAGAAACTAAGGCTACAGAAACAAAAGCTGTAGACACTAAACCCTGGGACACCCTGTTGAATCTCCCTCCTCCTATGTTCCCCCTCCCCTCCCAGGAGATGAGCCATTAGACTTGGAGGGCCCAATAAAATGCACTGTAGGTCCTGGGGAACTGGAGAATCATGCAGCACCAACAGCCCCACCAGTTACAACCCACCAACAGCTAAGGAAAGAATTGGAACAGTGTGAGAAAGATACACAAAATTTTCCATTCCCCAGAGCATCTGAGGAGAAGAAAGTAAAAGAACAAAACTCCATTGAGCCTTTGTATCCACCGAGAGAAGTACCAGTGGGGCCAGGGGAGATTGGCTATGTAAATGCCCCACTGACAAGTACTGAAGTAAGGAACTTCAAAAAGGAGATGAAACCAGTAATGGAAGATCCAGTGGGGCTGACTGAACAAGTAGATCAATTCCTAGGTCCTAGTTTATACACCTGGCCTGAACTTATGTCCCTACTGAATATCCTCTTTATGATGTGGAGGGCAGCTATGAAGGAGTGGGAAAGGCAGCATCTTCCTGGACAGGGGGTAATGGCAGCAGAACAGAAGTTACCAAACACAGACCATAATTGGGATAATAATGACCTGGTGGGCAGAGCACAAATGAAAGATCTCAGAGACCTCATTATACAGGGGATCAAATTGGCCATACCCGAATCTCAAAACTTGAATAAGACCTTTGAAGTAGCCCAGGAAAAGGATGAAAGTCTCTCTGCTTACCTGCAATGATTGATGGACCAAGTGAAGAAATATTCAGGGATGGATCCTGATGATCCTGTGGCTCAGGGAATGTTAAAAGTCAGCTATGTGAAGGGGTCTTGGCCTGTCATTCAGAAGAAGATTCAGAAAATAGAAGGATGGATGGATAAACCATTGGAAAAGTTATTGAGAGAGTCCCAGAAAGTGTTTTAAGGAAAGAAGAGGAAAAGCAGAGACAAAAAGCAAAGGTTATGATAAGCACAGTTGAACAAATGATTAAGAAAAGATTGGAGACAAGTCAGGGAGGGAACAGGCAGAGGCTAGATAAAGAAGCAAAATGGGCTTATTTAGATAAGGGGGCAAGGAGAATGCAAGGCTCTGCAGGGTGCTATTACTGTGGGAGGCCTGGTCATTTCAAAAGAGAATGCCCGAGTTTAAAGAAAGAGAGTTGGGTAATCCCCCATATGAATTTTGAGGATTAGGAGGGCCTGGGCCTCCTAATCTCTAAAGCCCACTGGAAGCCTTTAATAAATCTAACGGTGGGCCCATATCAGGAAGAAATTACATTTCTAGTGGACACTGGTACAGCCAGATCCTCTGTGACTTATCTTCCCAGAGGAACCAAACTCTCTGGCAGTTCCCTTGCAGTCTCAGGAATAAAAGGAGAAGGATTTGAGGTCCCCGTTCTTTCTCCCACTAATATTTGCTTGAAGGACAATCAAATTGTAAGTCCTTTGTTGAACATCCCAGAAGCTGGAAGTAATTCATTGGCAAGGGACTTAATAGTATTCATGGGTTTGGATTTGGAAGTAAGGGATGGGCAGATAGAAGTAGTCTTAACCATGTTCACTGAAGAAGATGAAAAAAGATATCAGAGAGGAAGTGTGGGTAAGAGAAGGGAATAGAGGGGGTTTACAAGTACCCCCTATTAAAATCAAATTGAAAAAGGAAGGGGAAATTATTTGTCAAAGACAATACCCCATGCCCCTTAAGGCCATCATTGAAGGCCTCCTTTAAGATGAACTCTTGGAGCCCTGCAGGTCCCCCTTCAATTCTCCTATCTTGCCCATTCAGAAATCAGATGGTAGTTGGAGGATGGTATAAGATCTAAGGGCCATTAATCAAATCATTCAGGTTTGACACCCAGTAGTCCCAAATCAATACACTCTCCTTAGTAAGATCTCCTGCCATCATAAATGGTTTAGTGTACTAGATCTAAAGGATGCCTTTTGGGCCTGTCCCCTTGATCCAGAGAGTAGAGACTTGTTTACCTTTGATGGGAGGATCCCTCAACAAGAAGAAAACAGCAATATAGGTGGAGAGTTTTACCCCAAGGCTTCACAGAATCCCCCAACCTCTTTGGGTAGGAACTGGAAAAAGTATTGGAGAAATTTGCAGTCCCATCTGAAATTTCCCTTTTATAATATGTAGATGATATGCTATTATCAGGTGAAGAAAGGCAGATAGTGGTCTGAACTACAAAGAGTTTATTGAATTTCCAGGGAGATCAAGGACTAAGAGTGTCAAAAAGTAAGCTAAAATTTGTAGAAAAGGAAGTCAAAAACCTGGGTCATCTCATTAGTGAGGGAAGGAGGAAGATAAATCCAGAAAGAATTCAGGCCATTACTGAATTACCTCTTTCTGGGACAAAAAGAAAACTAAGAAGATTTTTGGGATTGGTGGGGTATTGTAGATTATGGATAGATTCTTATGCATCCCAAGCCAAAGGGTTATACCAAAAACTGTTGAAGGAGGAATCTGACAAATTAGAGTGGAAGGAGAGGGAAATAAAGGCCTTAGAAGGGCTCAAACAGGCATTGGTGCAAGCCCTTGTTCTAGCCCTCCCCTCCCTGAAAAACCTTTCCATCTGTTTGTTACAGTAGACAAGGGGACAGCCTTAGGTGTTCTAATCTAGATCTGGGGAGGCCAAAGGAAGCCTGTGGCCTTCTTTCCCAGAATCCTGGACCCTGTCTCTAAGGGATGGCCAGGGTGTGTTCAGGCCATGGCAGCAACTGCTCTCTTAGTAAAAGAAAGCGGGAAACTGACCTTTGGAGGGGCCTTAGTTGTTAGCACCCCTCATCAAGTCAGGACTATTTTGTCTCAAAAAGCAGGAAGGTGCTTAACAGATTCCCAAATTCTGAAATATGAGGCAATTCTAATGGAAAAGGATGATTTAATACTGACAATTGATCATAGTCTGAATGCAGCTTCTTTCCTTTGAAAGGTCCCAACCAGGTAGAAACTCCTGAACATGATTGTTTAGACTTAATGGAATACCAAACCCGAGTCTGGTCTGACCTAGGGAACCTTCCCTTACATTTGGAGGAAAAATTGTTTATAGATGGGTCTTCTAGGGTCCTGGAAGGAAAAAGGCACAATGGCTATACTATTGTTGATGGGCTAACTAGTGAAGTGAAAGAAGCTGGCCGACTGCCCAATGATTGGTCAGCTCAAACTTGTGAGCTATATGCATTAAATCAAGCCCTTAATTCCTTAGAGGAAAGAGATGGTACAGTCTACACAGATTCTAAATATGCTTTTGGTGTGGTCCACATCTTTGGAAAAACTTGGGAAGAAAGGGGATTGATAAATAGCAGAGGGAAGGAATTAGTCCATGTGGAACTGGTAAAACAAGTGGTAGCCAGCCTGCTCTTACCAAGAGAAATATCCCTGGTACATATAAATGGGCATCAGAAATGTCATACTTTTGAAGCAAAAGGCAATAGATCGGCTTATGAGAAGGCCAAAGAGTCTTCCCTCTGTTCCCCTCTGGAACTGATGGTCCTGATACCCTCCATCCCCAAAGAAATTGGAATCCCTGTATTTTATGAAAAGGAAGTAAAAGAACTAGAACAATTGGGGACAACCTTAGAGAGCCAAGGGAAGGGGCTCCTCCCAGATGACTGGTAGATGTTGAATAAACAAATAATGAGGGAAGTACTAGCGGTTTTGCACCAAGGGAGTCATTGGGGAGTACAGGCCATATGTGACCTGATCCTCAAGCATTTCAGGTATGTGGGCCTTTATACTATACCCAAACAAATAAATGAATGGTGCATAATCTGTCAGAAAGTTAATATGGAAGTTTTAAGAAAGCAAGTCCTGGGGGGAGGGAGCCTAGCCTCAGACCATTCCAGAGCATTCAGGTTGATTATACTGAAATGACCCCTGTCGGTCAGCTAACGTATGTTCTGGTTATAGTGGATTACCTGACAGGGTGGGTGGAAGCATACCCTCTTACTTCAGCTACAGCATCAGGGACTTCAAAAATTATCCTTGAACAAATCATTCCCCAACATGGGTTAGTAGAAAATACAGATTCAGACAATGGTAGTCACTTTACATCCAGAGTGTTGCAAAGTATTATGCAGGGTCCAGATGTCACATGGAACTTCCATACACCCTGGCACCCACCATCCTCAGGAAAAGTAGAAAGAATGAACCAAACCTTTAAAAACAAACTTCCCTCTAAGTTGGTCTTAGAAACCAAATTACCATGGGTTAAATGTTTACCTACAGCTCTGTTAAGAATCTGAACTGTCCCTAGGAGGGAACTGGGAATTTCTCCTTATGAAATGCTTTTTGGTCTGCCCTTCTCTGGAAAGCCTGGAGAACTCCCCTCCTTTGAGTCAAAGGATCTTCCTTCAAAATTATATGTTGGCCTTGTCTTCTACTTTGTCATCCCTCAGACATCAGGGTTTGCTTACTCAGACTCTGCCTCTTGAATTTGCAGTCCACCAACACTGACCCACAGCTGGGTCCTAATCAAGTCATGGAAAGAGTCCAAACTCCAACCAATCTGGGAAAGACCTTATCAAGTCTTGCTGACAACTGAAACAGCAGTCTGAACAGTAGAAAAAGGCTGGACTCATTACACTTGAGTAAGAAGACCAGTACTGAACCTGATGATAAGTACCCAACAACTTTGTCTGAGTCTTAGAAAATAATTTCAGCCCCAGATCCCATAAAGATAACACTGAAAAAACAATAATGGGGCAGGGATGGGGTTGAGCTGTGTATCGTCCTAGTCAACAATGGCCCCAGTCCTATCGGAACATGAAAGGAGGAATTCAGACCTTAAGTTACAGGTGAAAATAATCTTACTAGCCATGATGTTTCAATGCTGAGAAGCAACTAGCCCCATCAAATTAGGTATAAATGTAACTGAAGGTCTGGAGTCCCAGACAGTGAAGTTTGATGCTTGTAAGTAATAGACTGTGGGAATTTAAAGCACCAGTGATGGCTTGGTGGAGAAAATAAATACCTTATGCCCAGAGTCAGTGGGGAATGGTCACAGTTGAGCCCTCTCTTACCCCTCCTGGGATGATGTATGGTGGACTACCCAGTATAAGGGATAAACTGTGAATATGGGATGGGCCTCACCAAGTTCAAGGCCATTAAAGGGTAAGATAACCTTTTATAAAGGAAATATACTGCCAGACTGCAAAAGTCTTCCATGCAACCCAGTAGTAATAACTATTAAGAAGGCAGACAAATTAAAAACTGGGAGCAGCACCAGGGACCAAGTAGTCAAGAGAGTATATGGAATGGGATTAGATGGGGAGGTTCTGTATCTGAGTCCTTCCTCCTCCTGTAGAAATGACATCAACAGTACTCTCTCCAGCTAACCTTTCAGAAATATCACAGGAAACCCAACCAAAAACCAGTTCCCCAATTCAAAATGATCCCAAAGCAGTAAGGATACTTAAGGCAGAAGATTTAAAGCAAACTATAGAAATAGAGACAGGATATGGGGGCACAAATGCCTGGATAGAATGGGTCAAATATATAGTCCTGAGTCTGAACAAAAGAAACTGTTATGCTTGTGCAACAGGCTGGCCCACAGCTCACATTGTACCCTTTCTGCTAGGTATGGAAAAGCATAAAAGGGAATTAAAGTGCATGATACTCCTCTTCCAGAATGCTACTCCTGGTGAAAATTGTAATATGTTGTCCTCTCTCTTCCTCCCGATCAGAAACAGAAACATCAAGGCTATACCTCCCTCCCATCTGGGCCCAGGGAATCACTCTGCTTGTTTCTCTAGACAGGGGAAAGGATTCCAGGACCTTGGAACTATAGCCTCATGTACACAAGTGTGGAATGTGAGCAGTGATTGTACTGACAATTTCTCCAGTTTGGTCAGACCTCGAGCAGACCTGTGGTGGTACTGTGGAAAGGGTGTTCTCCAACCAATACTGCCTGAGAGGTGAGGTGGAACCTGTGTTCTGGTCCAATTGTCTAACCCATTCACCTTGGCATTTGAAAAGCAAAAATAACATCCCAGGGAGGTTCTTTTGATGAGCAGATCTATCTAGACTAAATAGGAGTTCCCCAAGGAGTCCCAGATGAATTTAAGGCTAGAAATCAAGTAGCAGCTGGGTTTGAGTCATTCTTGTTCCGGTGGATCACCATTAATAAAAATGTAGATTGAAGTAATTACTTACATTCATTATAATCAACAGAGATTTATTAATTACACCAGGAATGCAGTTAAGGGAATTGCAAAACAATTAGATGCTACTAGCAGAATGGCATGGGAAAATAAAATGACCTTAGATATGATGCTAGCTGAAAAAGGGGGAGTCTGTGTTATGATTGGAGGTAGTTGCTGTACATTCATCCCCAATAACACTGCCCCTGATGGAACCATCACTAAAGCTTTACAAGGTCTAACAGCCCTATCTGAGGAATTAGCAGAGAATTCTGGCATTAGCAATTCACTCACAGGATGGCTTGAAAATTGGTTTGGAAAATGGAAAGGGGTTGCACTGTCCATCTAAACTTCCCTCATTATCTCAGCTGGGGTGCTTACCATGTGCCTGAGGGCTAGTTCAAAGACTCATTGAAACTGCCCTAACCAAACAAATGCCCATGCAGTATAGGCAAAACAATCTGTATCCCCTCAAAAAAGGAGATACCTATCATAATATGCTGTGATGAAGCGTGTGAAATAGCTCTTAGAAAATCTGAAGAATGGAAATGTGAAAACTAAAAAGAGTTTAAAAGAAAAAGGGATGATTGTAAGAAACAGAGATTAGTTTACTTTTCACATAAAGGAAGAAAATATTAATTAATGTAACCTGGCAGCCTACTGCCTCAATCTCCCACTCCCGGGTTAAGCAGGAACAAAGGAAACCAGCTTAAGCCAGTTATATAGCCAGTAAAAAAAGATGCACAAGAAAGAGCTAAGTCAATACCAATTCAGCACTAAATTCCATTCCTTATTTGGCAAAATGGACAAGGTGAAAACTAAAATGGTTGGAATGTGATAGGGGGAAGTGGTTAATCAAAAACTTTTGCGTGGGAAAGTTAGACCTTCTCAGATAGGCTGTAACCTCTGAAGTATCCAGTCTATGGAGAAACAGAGGAAGGGCTTGCGTGCTAGGTTTAGGAGTATAAATTGTGTCATTTTTCTTTGTTAAGGGTGCCAGCCACATTTTCTGGTTGTGCACCCCTTCTTGCAAGATTGGGAATAAATTCTTTTCTTCCCCACAATCAGTGAGCCTTATTTTCTTCCAGAAGAAAATTTCTTTCTTATAACACCTAAAATCACCCTTTTCAAATGCCACCTGATTGTGGCATACACAATCAAACAACACAAAAGTAGAGTCAGAAGGCAGCTAAAGACAATTTTATGAGAGTCACTTCTAAACTGATGCTTTGAGGTTGAAAACTTTAGTGAAATATCATGCAAAAGCTCTGTTTAGGTACTAATTTGTTAGTGTATGAGTTGTCTTATCCAACATGTGATGTGACACACAGTCTGACTGTCTGCCCTGTGTATGTAGAAATGCATTTTTAACAAACATCTTGCCAAAGAGGAAGGAAGATGTAAGTCCTCCAATCCAAGCTTAAATGGTAAAAACAAGTTACCTGGCCATCTTGGTAGCTGGTTATTCATCTTTCATTCCATTTTCCCCCAGTACTACCTCATATAAATATCTACGACTTTTGGAAAACATAAATACCAACTGGAAAGAATGATTCAAGTATATCTCTAATGCATGGCTGTTGTACAAGTTAAGAGGTTCAATTATTTGCGTATAGAAAAGCCAGGACTCAGGAATAATTTTTGGGAAGGAAAACTGATTTATTTATGACTGGCTGGGCTCAGAGCTTCTCATTTCAAAATCTGAGTCCCAAACAAGATTTCTGAGCTCCTTTTATACAGAGGAAGGGCCAAATGGTTCTTTGTCTCAGTGCTCAATAGGCTTGAATTAGCATATAACTTCCACATTGTAGGTGAGCTTTTAGCATGAACTTCGTACATTCTAGATAAGCTTTTAGCACATTTGGTTTGCATTTTCCCTGAATATTTAAAGTTTATAGAGTTTGTATTGCTAAACTGTTTCTCCAGGACTGGCATCATTGCCATGGTTACCAAGGGCAGGGCTGCAGCCTCTCACTGTCCCACACCCACAAGTCAGGACACATACAGCTTAGGTTATCTATGAGGAGATGAACAGCCTCCCACTCATAGCCCACATCATGGCTACTACCTGAACTATTAGTTGGGCCTATTATTAAAATTCCAGTATAGCAAAGTAAGTTCTTCCTTGCAGCAAATTTTCATGAGACTCATTTTAAGAGGATAGCTACTTATCATGGATGTCCTAAAGTTGCTGGAGACTATATTCCTTCCAATCCCTGCAACAACCTGATGTGATAGGTACTATGATCCTTCACTACAGGGAGGAAACTGAGGAAGTTAATTGCCCAAGTTTGTACATTAGAGTGGGAGAACTGGTATTTGAAGCCAAGGCTCTTCAGTTCATCCAAGCTCCTAGGAACTTTGTATTTTTTAATGTGCCATGAATAGTTCTCTAAATAATAAACAGCACCTAGAGTCTCTAGGTTTTCTCAATAGGATGCAGACTGTTTTTATTTTCAGAGCAGAAAACCCCAGGCACCTGGGTAAGGAAAGCATTCCAAAATAACCTCAAGGGTTTGATGCTTATTTAAATAGCAAGATGCATCAGTAAATGAAGATAAAGCTGCCAAGAAAAGTCAAATTTTCTCCAAAGCTTCAAGGTGAAGACAAACAAAGCTCTCAGCAGCATTGCAGATAATGAAAATCAACAATTTCCTGCCTCCACTGTCTCTGGTTAATACTTTTGTCATGCAGATTGCCCTAATTTGATTGCCAGGATTTTTTTTTTCCCTGCTGTTTGTTGCCAAGAACTATGAACACAATGAAATGTAATAAAGTGGTGCTCTGGGTCTTATATTTTCATTGTTATTCTCATTTAGTTTTGAAAATTAGATTCGACTATACTGGCTAAGAGCAGGGCCCTCCATCTTTTAGCATAAGGTGTGCCAATCAGAAGTCCCCTGGAGCTGGAGCATCACCTGTTATTCATCAGCTTTGCAAAGCTGCCCTGGAGGAAGAGTCATGCAAACAGAGAAACACCTGTAAAATTCATTAAACTCTCTCCTGAGAATGATGTTTCTCTGGTGCTGAGCAATAGTTATTAGGTGACAAACACACCCTTCTGGGCATTCATTTTGCTGTTAAAGTAGACTCCTTTGCTCAGTGGTCTCCTGACAACCCTTGCTAATTGCCACCCATTGCACATACCTCTTTGTTTTAATGGGCAAGGTTAGAATTTGCCAAAAAGTCATTGTCCAAAGGAAAGGAACATCACTTGGTTCCTGAAAAACAGTAAGGCAATCAGAATGATATGTACCCTGCTTTTGAGTCAGGTAAGTTGAATTTGCACTCTCTCCTGAATTAGCTAAATATTCTTAAACAAGTTACTAAATCTCTACTTAATTCCCACCTATTAAATGGAGGTAGTAATACCTCATAGAATAGTTGGTGAGTGTAAAACAAGATAACGTCTTTAAAGTATTTTGTGTAATGCTCAGTACTTAGTAGATATTTAAAACATGGTTAGTTGAAAAACATATGTTTGTACCTATATATTAAATTTAGAAATATTGGCCAAAAAAAAAGTATGTCTTTGTCACCAAAACTAAAGATAAAGGTGCTGGTAAGTCTGAGAAATACAGTTTTAAACAAAGTTAAACAGATTTCTTTACTGAAGCCTTCTTAAAACTTTTATTATCCTAATATACATCAGAAATCTGTTAGAGGAAGCTGTGATAAAAAAAAAATGGAGCTTCACAGATGCCAACCAGTCAGCTGAAGAGAGACATCCAAATGTTAAATCAACACCCAGAAAAGTTGTCACATAGAGGGTGTCAAGGGAAGCCAAGCCAGTTTCCACCTTAACCTGGAAGAAAAAAACACTGAAGGCTAAACAGAACAGGGCCGTGAGAAAGAGAACACAGCAGATTCAAAGAAAAGCTGTTCTCGGACAAAATGACCTAAACTGAAAAGCCCCCTAGCCTGCACACTCCCTAACTGCTTTGGATTCAGTTGGTGTAGGAATGTGTGACAGAGAAGGCAAGAGGCAGAGGTATCTGAGGAGTGCCCCTGTTTTGGTCTCATTTCCCTCAGTGAGACAGCCAATTTTTCTAATCTATTAAATGATGTTGTGAGGATTAAATGAGATGTAGTGTTGTAGAAGTCAAGAGAGATTCAATTATTTGCATACAGAAAGGCCAGGATTCAGGAATAATTTTGGGAAGGAAAAAGTAATTTATTTATGGCCAGCTGGGCTCAGGAGCTTTCTGTTCATTTTTTTGATTGGTTATCCCACTTACCAATTTCCCAGCGAGGGCCCAAAGTTCCTGGGTAACATCTGGGGTTTTTCCTGTTTTCAAAAGAATTTCTCATCCTGGACAGTAGAATCCTGGGGGTGGGACCCCCCAGCAGTCATCCTGGGGGTTACTGGTGCTTACATGGATTTCTTGCCAAGCTCCAGATCCATCTATTAATTTTATTTTACCCTTAGAGAGTTTACACCTTTAATTTTAAAGGAGTGCTGAAGGGAGATGATCTCTTTTCTGTAACTACTTCCTGCTGGTCATGGGTTGTAGTGTTGTAGAATTTGAGAGAAGTTCAATTATTTGAGAATAGAGAGGCCAGGACTCAGGAATGATTTTGAGAAGAAAAAATGGTTTATTGACGGCCAGCCGGACTCGGGAACTTTCTGTTTCAATCCCGAGCCCAGAACAAGATTTTTTAGTCCCTTTTATACAGAGAGGAAAGGCCAAATGGTCCTTTTGTTTCAGTTCTCAATAGGCTTGAATTAGCATATATTTCCACATCTTAGGTAAGCTTTTAGCATGGACCTCAGGCATTCGATAAGCTTTTAGCATATTTTGTTTGCATTTCCCCTGAATACTTAAAGTTTAAGGCCTTGCATTGTTAAACTGTTTCCTGCTCACCAAGGGCAGGACTGCAGCCTTTTATCATCCCACACCCACAAGTCATAGATAGTTTAGGTTATCTCTGAAGAGACAAAGAGCCTCCCACCTATAGCCCACATCATTTCCCCCCTTTGCCAAAGTTTAACTTGTTAAGCTTTGGCATAATTATTGTTGGAGCTATGAGGTGGATGGCTGTTTGTTGTTTTGATTGATTATTTATTAATCTTTAGTGTAGCATCCAGGACTGTTTTTAAAAGTTTAGAAGTTTTCATTCTGGACAGCAGAATCCTGGGGTGGGGGCCTCCTGCAGTCATTCTGCAGCCACCGGCACTCACGTGGATTTCCAGTCAGGTTCCACATCCATCTAATAATTTTATTTTACTCTTGAAGAGTTTACACCTTTAATTTAAAAGGGGTGCTGAAGGGAGGCAATCTCTTTTCTGTAACTGCTTCCTGCTGGCCATGGGCTGTAGTCATTGCCTAATAAGGTGTAAAACTCTTAATTTATTTTAACTGGAAGAAGATGGATCTGGCATTCTGTACGAAGTTGGATGAAGTTTTCATATGGTTAATAAGATGTTCACTCTGAAAGAAACAAACTTAATTAAAAATTTGGAATACCTGTTTTTAAAAGAGAACATTGGATTACAGAGGTAGGCAAGGTTAGGTGCCTATAAAGATGGCACTCCTTAAAAGCTGGTGGGAACAGCATATATATTCTTTTTTTAAGTTATTCATCTTCAGAGAGAAATTGCAACAGACACTTAGCTTTGTCTGAAGACACATTCTAAGCTGTTCAATGATTGGCACTCATTCGCTCTGTTAGATGCTCCTGGTGAACTGGCACTCCTTGGGCAACTGGCTTCACTCAGGATTAGAACACCAAGTTGGAAATTCTCTTAGTTTTTACCTGTGGGAGTGATCAGAACTACAGAATAAAGGTTTTTTTTACACCTTGGTTTTAATTGTACAATTTCTAGCAATTTTGACTTGTTCAATAGGTGACTCACCATCAGCAAGCAAGCCTCACCTTTGCTACACAGCAGAGTACAGCAGAATATAGAAGTTGACTGAGACTGGCTGAGACTGCCGCCTTATTCTATAGACATGTTTATTAACTGTTTAGAAAATGATTTTACCAGGAATTTAACATGTCTAATATACTTCTGCACTTGATCCAAAATAGAAAAGATAACTTTATAATTATTAGGCATATATTTAGTACAAGATAAAAGTACAGCACTTAATATTAACTAATGTATTACTTAATGCATAAGGATTTAGAGTTGCAATTATTAGTTTTGAGTTTCAGATTTGTAATACTTTACATGTTATCTCTCCATGAGAGTAGGCCATAATGCCAATTGTGTTTAAGTTTCCCTTACAGTATCCTGGTATCATGGCTCCGCTTAGCATGTTCTTCAACGCAGTGAGCAAGTTGCAGCATTGTTGATCCTAGAGAGATTTTCCAGTATTCTACTAGCCTGGTGCATAGTGCTCTCTGGCACCATGGAACAGTGCCAGTCTGGAGGCGATATCCATTGTACACTTGGCTGTACCGAGTCATTATTGGCTGCTGCAGGAGCTTGAAACTGCAACGTAGTTTCCTCTACTTCAGGAGCAGAACCAGAGGCTGATATAGCAAATATTTTTAATTGAGGGGTCAGTGACCAGCCTAGCCAATAACTCACATGGAGAGGCCACTCATAATGTATTCAAGGCCTGGTTTGAATGCACAAGAGTTTGACAATGTTAAAATTTATTCCTTGTTTTTATATATATTTTAAACAACTTAATGCAACACATATATCAAATGACTGTTTACTTACACAATTTTACTATGAAGATAACAGTAGGTACTTTACTTTAGTAATAGAGGAAAAATATTATTTTTTATTGTTAAAATGAAAACAGAAGATTTTCAATAGAATCGAGATAACTTTTTATTACTATTCACTTAAATATGTACTTTGTGGTGGCCTTCAGACAGGTTTTATTATCATTAAGTTATTTCTGCTACCAATACCAATCTAAGTTTTAGTTAACAATGACTTCTAGAACTAGAACTATTTGAACATTTTCACTTTGGCAGATGTTTTACAAACTCCTTATACTTGACTATAACCACATTGACTAGCCACCTCATGTTTAAATAAACTTATTAAATTACAATTACCAAAGAAATTTACTCTAATTATTTAAAAAAGCATATCTACAATCTTTCTCCTTTAGCCTAATTTCACCAATGTGAACTTACAATTTTCATTACTCTAAAGATTTCATACATAATGTTAATTTACTTTATAAATAAACTATGGGAGATTATATTCAAGTTAAATAAAATTGAAACCATTATAGTTTATGCAAGGAATGTTCTCTTTTTCCCTTACAGGAAGCTAAAAACTTTTTTTCTTTGTTTAAGTTATGAAAATTAATAATTTAAAAGCATACTGACTACCAGGTTTTAAAACACATTACACAATTATTTAATTTTTTAAATTATAACCCAGGAAAGATTTTTCTATAGTTTTTATGGACTTTCCTTTACTTACTGAAATTTGTTAATAGAGCCACTAATTACCTTTATTTTGTTGGAAAGAAATCTTCTGGAAGAAAATAAGGCTCACCAGATTGTGGAGAAGAAAAGAATTTATTCTCAGTCTTGCAAGAAGGGGCGCAGAGCCAGATATGGCTGGTGCCACGAACAAAGAAAAATGACACAATTTATACCCCTAAGCCTAGCATGCAAGCTCTCCCTCCGTTTTTCCATAGATTGGATACTTCAGAAGTTACAGCTTATCTGAGATTTAACTTTCCCATGCAAAAGGTTGTGATTTAACTGCTTCCTCTATCACATTCCAACCATTTTAGTTTTTACCTGCTCCCCTTTGTTAAATAAGGAATAGAATTTAGTGCTGAAATGGCACCCACTTAGCTCCTTCTTGGGCATCCTTCCACTGCCCATAGGACTGGCCTAAACTGGTCACCTCCACTGCTGTCCAACCCGGGAGTGGGAGACTGAGGCAGCAGGCCACCAGGTTACATCAACATTTTTTTTTTCTTATGTGAAAATTAACCTAATCTTTGTTTTTTTACATTTTATGGCTGACAAAAGGTTTAAACTGGGAAATTACTGGGCAAACTGATTCTTAATTCCCTAGCCTAGTAGATAGGTTTAATCTGCCACACCTAGTCTTGCCTTTAAAGCTCTTGCAAAGAGGAGGCCCTTTCCCAATTGTTTCTATAATCAGATTTCTATGACTTTTTTATCCTGCTTAGTTTAATTTGGGCTTTAAGAATATTTATTTACATATATAACTGCATATTTAATTAACCATTTGAATAGAGCTCTTTTAAGAATTTTCATTTGTTAATTTGATATTATCCTGATGTATGAAGACACACTGAGCAAATGGGCAGACACAAAGAGTTAGACACAGAAACACAACTCATTGATATTATTTATAATTTGCATTATTTTATATACTGTTTAGCTTAATTTGGGGTCCCAAAATATATATTACTTATAACTGCATATTTAACCTCAACAATTTGAGCAAATAGGCAGACATGAATAGTTTGACACAACAACATAACTTTAGTTACTTTAAACTTCTAATTCTTACAAAACAAGTGTGACTGTAAAACATTTCAAAGACTCTTGAAACTCTTCTTAATTTTCACTATGACTGTGCAGTTTTATACTATGACTGCAGTTTTACACAGGAATTTTCTTTTTTAATGGATTGTAACCAAAATGTTCTCAATGCTTTAGCACTATTTTTTTGTTTCAGAACTTTATATTTTACTTTGAATTTAGCAGAATTTTGGATAAGCAACAAGATTAATTTTATATATATTTACTGAGGCTATTTGAAGCCTCAGGGAGACAGACTGGTTTCTCTCATGAATTGCCAATCTTAGGAACACTGACCGTCAAGGCAGGAGACTTCTTCCCCTCCACCCCCCTTTTGATTTTGGAGATAATAAAACTCCAGTGGTCATTTAACCTTATTCTATCAGGCAGCAATTTATTTAGTTTACACTTGAATTCATGAGAGAAAGGGTTACTAATACCAGGACAGGAGACAGTGAAGTCCCAGCTCATCTCTGGCCTGTAGGGGCAGAAGCTATTTTGAAATAACCATAGGCAAAGGCAAGGGGTGAGGTTAGGCTTGAAGTAACCATAAACTAAGGAAAGGTTAAGTTTAGAGTTTACACTTAAATAATAATTTCAGGCTAAATTCACCTAGCTATAATTTCAGTTATTATCTCTCCACTGTTTTATAATATAAATGCGTTTATAAATTATTTTAACTTAGTTACAGTTTTTATTAATTTAAAAAACTGTTAATTTTGTAACACCTTTAAACACCTTTTATTCAACTTATAACATATTAAATGAACTTAACTATTACTTTAGTTTTTCTTTTAAGGTAAAAGAATAAATCTCTTGCAGTTAGTTTGAAATAAAAAGCTGTTTTTCAGGATTTGATCTCTAGAATATAATGTTCTTTAAAAGAGAAGACCCCTTCTTTTTCAAACACTGAGGAAATGATGAGGTTAAAGCACAAGAAGCTATTTTGATAAAACATTTTCTTTGTATACTGATCTTACTCAATTTTAATCATAAAATTTTCCTTCCACAAACCTTCTACACTTTCAGTATTCATTCAGGTTTTGTCCCACACTCTACACTTTCCAATAATCAATCATTTTATCCTAGGACAAAATCATCTTCTGTTTCCTTGACAATAAAAACACATTCCATATATCCCACATACTAAGTTACCAGGCAAACTTCTTACAACATATAATTGCCATTAATACTAAACAAGTTTGTTAAAATAATGAACTTTTCTTCACTTTAAATACTTAGTAGCATGTAATACCAGAAACAGTTTCTTTGGAAGCAAGTTGTCAGGGGAGGCTGGCTGCCAAATAAATTTGTTATAAAATTACCTTTTATTATTATCCATTCAGTTTTTGTTTAATAATGACTTTCTGCAATTAGCCATTTAAATACCTTAATTTAAATAATGCTTTGTAAAACTTTTATAATTATTTATACCCTTAAGACAAATTTTACCTTCACAGAACACATTCTCTTACTTAAAGTTACTACAATACCTTCTAAGAACCTGGGCAGAATGCAAATGTATTTTGGCTTTGACACCCTATGGAGGGAACTTTACTGCATTTATTCTGATTCTGCTTTTCACCCCCTTCACTTCCCCCCCTTCCAGGCAGTCGGGTGCACAACAATCAAACAGGAATGCGGCTTATGAATAGAAGGTGTGGACTCACTGGAAATGGGCAAGCCGCTCTCCCCTTCCCGCTTTCAGCCAAAATGGGCAGGCAGAACCTACTCAAATTTGGCAACTCTCCCAGGGACCCAGCCACCCTGACTGGGACATCCCCAACAAACTTGGGTGTGTGGCACAGACACAGATGGCCTCCAAGCCCCGGCAAAGGGCCAGACCAGAGACAAGACAGCAGAGCATGCACAAACATCTAGACTCCACAAACATCCAGACTCCTCAGTTTTGC
The DNA here is from genome assembly GCF_030445035.2 of Dasypus novemcinctus. Taxonomy (NCBI): domain Eukaryota; kingdom Metazoa; phylum Chordata; class Mammalia; order Cingulata; family Dasypodidae; genus Dasypus; species Dasypus novemcinctus. Next base: position 137,613,372 of record NC_080674.1, read on the forward strand.
CCCATAATCATTTCACCCCCTTGCAATGGCAAGGGAGGGCTCCAGCTCAGCTGTAATTCTACTTTACATAAGGACACAACTCCAACACTAGCATTGAGCTGACACAGACAGAAGCACAAAGGTCACTAATTTGACCCACAAGTTTATATATATTTTTTCACTATGGCTGCCCCCACAGCCATCACAAACCTCAGAACACTTAACATTTGATATAAAGTGAATTCATTCACAATTTAGCACCATAACAAAAGATTTCAGCTAGACTTTTTTCACTGTTTAAACTTTACACCCAGACTAAGCTCCACCAGAAAAGCCAATCCATTTTCCTGTAACCAAGTTTTGTTTTGTTTTGTTTTGTTTTGTTTTGTTTTGTTTTGTTTTGTTTTGTTTTTAATTAAGACCAATTTCCAGGACATTAGGACTTGAACTATAAACAGCCCTTTTTATTAAAATCAAGCCTCCACTCCTTTAGTGGATATAAGACTAGTACCAGACTCTAACATGCAGTTAGACAAACCCAAAACACCAGGGCTTTTTCCCGGTTTTTCTCCACGACAATAGGACTCGAACCTATAAACAGCCCTTCCTATTAAAATCAAGACTCCACTTCTTTAGTGGGTATAAGACCAGTACCAGATTCTAACATGCAGTTAGACAAACCCAAAACACCAGGGCTTTTCCCCGGTTTTTCTCCTTTCCCAAGCCTAGAGAGAACGGCTTCCCCTCAACCTTCTGGGGCTACTAGGGTTCTCTCGGGAGGTGATCAGCCTCCCCTTCCTAGCAATTAAAGCTAGGGCCTTCCAGACTGTGCTCACCCGGGGAGTCTTACCTTCTTCCATTTTCAGAGTTCTTTTTCGTTCCCAGAATCTTTCTCCTCAGACCTTCCATTGCCCTCGATTTTTGTCGGGAAGATTCTGGTGGAGACCACATCTTTTCTGGATTAAATTTAATCCCCAGATTTGGGGTTCACCCGAGTCCTCCCGGCTTCCTCAGGGATTTGGAAGGGGCAGCAAAATGCTACCGTCTCTGGCCTTCATTTGTTGTCCCTTCGCGGTCGCCAAAAATGTTGTAGAATTTGAGAGAAGTTCAATTATTTGAGTATAGAGAGGCCAGGACTCAGGAATGATTTTGAGAAGGAAAAATGGTTTATTGACAGCCAGCCAGACTCGGGAACTTTCTGTTTCAATCCCGAGCCCTGAACAAGATTTTTTAGTCCCTTTTATACAGAGAGGAAAGGCCAAATGGTCCTTTTGTTTCAGTTCTCAATAGGCTTGAATTAGCATATATTTCCACATCTTAGGTAAGCTTTTAGCATGAACCTCAGGCATTCAATAAGCTTTTAGCATAGTTTGTTTGCATTTCCCCTGAATACTTAACGTTTATAGACCTTGCATTGTTAAACTGTTTCCTGCTCACCAAGGGCAGGACTGTAGCCTTTTATCATCCCACACCCCCAAGTCACAGATAGTTTAAGTTATCTCTGAAGAGACATAGAGCCTCCCACCCATAGCCCACATCAGTAGTCCTTACCTAACAAGGTATAAAAACTTTGTTATTTTATTTTTACTGGAGGATGATGGATCTGGCATTCTGTACATAGCTGAATGAAGTTTTCATATAGTTAATAAGATGTTCATTCTGAAAGAAACAAACTTAATTAAAATTTTGGAATACCTCTTTTGTTTTGTTTTTAAAAGAGGACATTGGATTACAGAGGTAGACAATGTTAGGTGCCTATAAAGATGGCACTCTTTTTAAAAGTTGGTGGAGAACAGTTTACATATATATATATGTTAATGTATATATATTTTTTAAGTTATTTATTTTCAGAGAGAAATTGTAATAGATAACAGTACTAGGTACTTAGCTTTGTTCTGAAGATGGATTTCAGGCTGTTTAATGATTGGCACTCATGCTCTGTCAGGTGCTTCTCATGAATTGGAACCTTTTGGGCATTTGGTTTCATTCAGGATTAGTGCACCAAGTTGGAAATTCTCTTAGGTTTTTTAGCTGTGGGAGTGATCAGAACTACAGAGTAAAGTTTTTTACATTTTGGTTTTAATTGTAAAATTTCTGGTAATTTTGACTGCTCAATAGGTGACCCATCACTAGCAAGCAAGCCTCATTTTGCTACAAAACAGAGTACAGTAGAGTAGTAGGGTGGCTGAACCTGGCACCAATTAACTGGCTACCTGCAAGCCACTAGTGGCCCCATTGTTTTCAGCTAAGACCGCCACCTTATTTTATAGACATGTTTATCAACTATTTAGAAAATGAAGTTACCAGGAATTTAACATGTCTAATGTACTTTTGTACCTGACCCAGAATAGAAAAGATAACATTATAATTATTAGGCATATATTTAGAACAGGATAAAGGTACAGCACTTAATATTAATTAATGTATTACTTAATGCATAAGGATTCTGAGTTGCAATTAATAGTTTTAAGTTTCAGGTTTGTAATACTTTACATGTTATCTCTCCATGGGAGCAAGCCATAATGTCAATTGTGTTTAAGCTTCACTTACAGTGTCCTGGTAATCATGGCTCCACTTAGCATGTTCTTCACACAGTGAGTAAGGTGCAGCATCGTTGATCCTAGAGAGAGTTTCCAGTATTCTACCAGCCTGGTGCACAGTGCTTTCTGGCACTACAGTACAGTGCCAGTCTGGAGATGATATTCATTGCATGCTTGGCTGTACCGAGTCATCATTGGCTGCTGCAGGAGCTTGAAACTGCAACATAGTTTCCTTCAACTTCAGGAGTACAAATGCAGGTGTGATATAGCAAATATTTCTATTTGAGGGGTCAGTAACCAGCCTAGCCAATAACTCACATGGAGAGGCAACCTATAATGTATTCAAGGCCTGGTTGGAATGCACAAGAGAGTTTGACAATTTTAAAGTTTATTCCTTGTTTTTATATATTTTTAAACATTTGTAATGTAATACATTATATATCAAATGATTTTGTTTGTTTTTTACACTTTTACCATGAAGATAATAGCAGGCATTTTACCTTAGTAGTAGAAGAAAAAAACTATTTTTTCATTGTTAAAATGAAAACGGAAGATACCTAATGGAATCAAGGTAACTTTCCATTATCGTTTACTTAAATAAGCATATTGCAGTGACTTTCTGACAGCTTTATTACCACAATTTTACTTTTTGCCATTAATACCAATTCAAGTTTTAGTTAACAATGGCTTTTAGAACTAGAACCATTTAAATGTTTCATTTCAGAAGACGTTTCCACAAACGTTTTTACAATTGACCACAATTATAGACTGGCAAATTTACTCCAGATTACAATTAGAATCTACCCCATGCACCTAAGAGAGAGAGGGAGCAGTTTTACACTTAATTTAAATTCATGAAACACAAGTTTACAGTTTCCATTACTTTAAAGATTCAACACATACAATGTTAACTTATCAACCTGGTATTTTATAAACCTAAGAGATAATACTTAAGCCAAACAAGTTGAAATTATTCTTGATTAAATAAAGAATGTTGTTTTCCTTTTTACAGAGGTGTAAAACCTTTTATTTTTGATAATTTAAAAACTGAATAATTTCAAAAGCATACCAACTTTTAGGCTCTAGGATATAAAGCAATTATTTAACCTGTTTTTATTATAATTTAATGAGGATTTCATAGCCTTTTAACAGTTCTGTATATTTAGATTTTACACGACCTTTTATAACATTAGTTTAATTTGGGTTTTAAATATATATATATATTACTTATATAACTACCTACTTAATTTTAATAAATTGAACAAATAGACATGAATAGTTTGATACAGAAACACCAATTTGTTATTCAAAACCTCCCTTTTTACTTCTCTATTTATAATTAAAGAGTTACATATATGGAGTAAAATATATACATATATATGATCAAGGACTATAACATTTTTTTCCCCTAGAGAATCACTTTTTTTTGTCTTTATTTTTTTTTAATGTTACATTAAAAAAATATGAGATCCCCATATGCTCCCCACCCCCCTCACATAACTCCTCCCCCCATAACAACAACCTCCTCCATCATCATGAGACATTCATTGCACTTGGTGAATACACCTCTGAGCACCACTGCACCTCATGGTCAATGGTCCACACCATAGCCCACACTCTCCCACAGTCCACCCAGTGGGCCATGGGAGGACATACAATGAAGGACTATAACATTTTATATCTGCAGTCTGACCACTAGTGCACACAGCCATAAGCCCTCTAATATTACAGGTAATATTACATTAGTATAGATGGTATACATATACACACATACACACATATGAAAGAGTTAAGACAACAATTAGAGGAAATGCTTTATAGTAATTTCCCCGTGAGGTTTTAAACACATCGATTTATTTACTGAGCGCTTATTATGTACCAGGTACTAATGTAGGCAATGGGGTTGGGTTTAGGGTGGAGGTGGTGGCAATGCCCGACAAAATTGCTGTTTTTCCGGGACTGCAGTTGTCATCATGGTTACCAAGGGCAGGACTGCAGTTCCCATAGCTCAGGGCACAGACAGCTCAGGTTATCTACAAAGAGATGAACAGCCCCCCACCCATAGCCTACATCAGTAGTAGCTTTTAAAATACCAAACTATTAGATATTGTTATAGGGAATGTAAGCTAGGACCACTTAGCAAGAAGCAGCTGAAGATAAGGTCAGGATTTACTCCAAAGGACTATTGAGATGATGGAATAGGGCCTATCTAAGAGCTTGCTAGAAATGTGTCCCAGACACATAATCTGCATTTTAGCAAGACATTTGGGTGATTTGGAGATGCATTAAAGTTTGAGAGTTACTGAAATAAGAGTTTATAGACTGTGTCCCCTGAAAACCTAGTAGAAGCTGATCTTAATAAATAAGCTGAAATAAAGTAAAATATAACAACTCCAAAACCTATCTGAGTAGGATTTTTGAAACTCTCTTAAATTACTCTTGCACCAAAGGGGAAGTAAAAATATAAATTTCTGATTATTTAGAAAATAACAAGCATCATGTACTCAGATCCACTGAGATACAACTACAGAGGTACTGAGTGGAAAAATCCAACATTTTTTTACAGCTATTATGGTAAATATGAAAGAATAAAAATTAAAATTTAAGCATTTAAGTCTGCAGAAAAACTCTAGATGATATTCAGATCCTGTTTGGTTCCCAACCATAAAGTTAGGGATGGAAGATAACTCCAAAGGTCTGCTCAAATTGGCATTATAATGGGCCCCTCAGATGACTCTGGGACCCCAAAGTGATATACCATCTTTATAAAAAAGTTGAATGAAAAATACATTCAATCCTGAGAAGGAACAACAGAGAAAATTTCCTATCAACCTTGGCACTGGATGAAACAATGATAATAACAAAAACAACGAGACAAACCATCAAAAAATGTGAGACAAATATAAAGCTGAAATAACTCAGAATATATCAATAATTAGTATAATTATAAATAGACTATCTGTCCATTTAAAGTACAAAAAGTGTTGGATTGGATTGTTTTCAAATGTACACAAAACAGATTACTACAACATTGGAACTCAAAAGACTATATGTATAAGCAAATATCAAAAACAATAACAAAAACCTGAAGTAAGAATAACATCAGATAAAAATAGCCTTTATAGTAAAAGCATAACTAGAAATAAAGTTTCAATATGTAATATTAAGATGTATATCCTTTATAAAATGGTCTTAAAATATATAAAACAAGAACTGAGAGAAATAGAAAGAGAAACAGAAAAATCTACCTTCATAGTATGACAGTGACAGCTAGAGCAAACAAAAATAGTCACTAAATATTGAATATTTAAATTACAGAATTAACAAATTTTAATTTTAATTTAATGGACATATATAAAATATTGCATAAACCAGTTGGAGAATAAATCTTTTCAAGTGCCCTCAACAGAACAATAAATATTGATTTTTTTTCTAGACCATACTGCAACTCTCAAAACATACCAAAGGAATGGTGAAACTTGGAACATATTTTCTGGCTATATCCAATTAATTTAGATATCAATAACAAAATGACAACTAGAAAAATACAAGCATTTAACATTTTAAAAACATACTTCTAAACAATTTGTGAATTTTAAAAGAAGTTATAATAAAAAGTAAAAACATGTTTAAAGTTGAATAATAATGAGTTAAAAATTTCAGGAAAAAATACTAAATAATGCGTAAAGGGAAATCTGCACTTAAATATTGACTTCATTAAAGTTTAACAGCTAAGCATTAATGAAATCACACATAACTTTTTAAAAAACAGGAAAAAAGGAACAGAAACCTAAATAAAACAAAGAAAGAAAATAATAGAGAAGAAACAAAATTAATAAAATATAAAACCAATAAAATATTGAAGTTCAACAATGGATATAGGGGAAGCAGACTCGGCCCAAAGGATAGGGCACCCGCCTACCACACGGGAGGCCCACAGTTCAAACCCTGGGCCTCCTTGACCCGTGTGGAGCTGGCCCATGCTCAGTGCTGATGCGCGCAAGGAGTGCTGTGCCATGCAGGAGTGTCCCCCACGTAGTGGAGCCCCACACTCAAGGAGTGCACCCTGTAAGGAGAGTCGACCAGCATGAAAGAAAGTGCAGCCTGCCCAAGAATGGCACCACAGACATGGAGAGCTGACACAACAAGATGATGCAACAAAAAGAAACACAGTTTCCTGGTGCCACTGATAAGGATAGAAGTGGTCACAGAAGAACACACAGCGAATGGACAGAGAGAGCAAACAACTGGGGGGGGGGGGCGGGGGTAAGGGGAGAGAAATAAATAAATTTAAAATTTTTGACAATTAAGTTTTGTGAAATGAAATAAAGTTGATCATCATAACCTTTAAAATCTGTTTGATCTCAATAGCACCTATAGTCATGTCCTCTCTTGCATTACAAAATTGCTTATTTATGCTTTCTCTCTTTTTCTTCACTATCAATCAAGCTTGATTTTGATCCATTTTATTTGCCATTTTAAAAAAGAAATGACATATTTTGCCAAAGATGTGAATCAACAAAAACTCTGAATTATTTGTGGAAAATGTAAACTGATACACTTTACCAAATAGCTTACAATTAAATAATTTAGTTTAGCAGCAATATATAGCTGTGAAAACAAATGAACATCAAAAATGTAATACTGAGCAAAAAGAAGTAAGTCATAGATGAATACTTCATGATTCTGTTTATATCATAATTTTAAAGTGCTATTAAAAGCATTTACAATCAGTATATGTAACTGAAAGAAAACATGCAAACTACAATGGGAAAGGGAATTAGTGGAGAATACTTAACAAGATGCTAGAATGAAGAAAACATCTATACACAAGTGGGTCAAGTGACCAAAAATGATGGCCACATAGGAGAATAAAGATGAAAATATAAAGTTAACAAAAGTTACTCTACTGGAACCAAATGAATTAATATGAGCAGTATGGGTCACCACTGAGGTGCACTTTCCCCCTTGTTAATCAGTCCAGTGCACCAGACATTGTCCAGGACCTGTTAGAGTTGGTGGTTTTTGTCTCAACTATGTTGTCAGATACTTCATAAAGACAAGGTAACTTACATTGAGGGATGTGCTAGCTATATCCACCATGCTAGGTAGCAGCTTGATAACAAATATTGTTTGTGATTCAAAAGCAGGATTGAGTCAATTTTGCCTTCTGTTTACCTGAATTTTCCTTCTCCAGTCCCTTCTTCATATCCAAAACCAATACTTTCACCTTTGTAAATCCTCCCATCCCAAAATAGCTCTCTGCCCTGTATTTTGAAATTCTCATTCTTAAAGGAACTTTCCCATCTGCATTTAAACATGTTCTAGTTTTTCCACCTTAAAAAAACATAAAAATAAAACTAATTTCCCCCAAAATAGCCCTTAGCCCTACATCCTCTTCAATGTATATATCTTTCACTCTTCGCCATTCTTGAACTAATAGTGCATAGCCTATTTTGCTATTTCTTTGCTTCCCTATAATTCCTAATCCAAATTTCTTTTGGATTACACCAATATTGTTGAACTAAAACAGGTCTCCCTAAAATGGCCATAATCTCCATTTCACTAAGTTCAGTGGATATTTGTTATTCATTCAACACAACTGAATATTCCTTTCTATATGAAACTTTCTTTTCCCTTGGCTTCTGTGCCACTTTATCCTTCTCTTCCTCCCACATCTAAAGCCATCCTCCCTATGGCTTCTTTGCAGATTCATCCTCTTTTCTACCCTTAAATGTTAGTGTATCCAAGTCTTGATGCAAAGCTTCCTTCTTCTTTGCCCATGGCAGGGTTACAGTTACCACCTGTACACTGATGATTCTAAATAATACATATATATCTAGCTGAGATCTCTATTCTGAGCTCCTAAACCATATGTCTAATTGCCTACCTGAAAGATTCAGTTGGGATATCTCAAGAAGAAAAAAACTCAAAATGCTCTTTTATTTCTTCATTCATATATACAACAAATATTTTTTGACTGGGCTTCATTTCAGACACTATTCTAGGCACTTGGAGAAACAGAAATGAATAAGACAATATTCCTTTCTCATGTAACATACCTTATAATTGGGGAGGCAGACAAAATACAAACAAATACATAATTGTAAGTGGTGCAAGTCCAAAACAGAGCCCAAGATAATTTGTTCATCTTAATATTTTTTTATTCTTTTGTGAGAGAAGTTGTGGGTTTACAGAAAAATCATGCATAAAATACAGGATTCCTATTTACCATCCCACCACTAACAACTTGCATTCATTTGGAACATATGTTAGACTTGATGATAGCACATTTTTATAATTGTACTATTTATTAAAGTCCATGGCTTAATTTAGGGTTCACTGTTTGTGTCCAGTAGTTCTGTGGATTTTTTTTAAATTTTGTGACTATATACAAAATCTAACATTTCTCATTTTAATCACATTCAAATATATATTTCAGTACTATTAATTGCATTCACAATATTGTGCTACCATCACCACCACCATTACCTAAACATTTCCATCATTCCAAATAAGAACCCTGTACATGTTAAGCCTTAACTTCCCATTCCCCATCCCACCCCATCCACTGGTAACCTATATTCTAGATTCTGACTCAGTGAGTATGCTTATTCTAACTGTTTCAAATCAGTGAGATGATATAATATTTGTCCATTTATGTCTACCTTAATTCATGCAATGATGTCTTCAAGTTTCAACCATGGTATCGTATGTATCAGGACTTCATTCCTTTTTAAGGCTGCATAAAATACCACTGTAGATATACCACATTTCCTTTATCCACTCATTGCTTGATGAGCAATTAAGTTGCTTCTATCGTTTGGCAATTGTGAATACTACTGCTATGAAGATCTGTGTGCAAATATCTGTTCCAGTCCCTACTTTCACTTCTTTTGGATATATGCCTAGTAGTGGGATTGCTGGGTCATATGGTAGTGCAACACTTAGCTTTCTGAGGAACCACCAAACTATCTTCCACAGCAGCTGCACCACTTTATGTTGCCACTAGCCATGAATGAGTGTTCTATTTCTCCACATCCTCTCCAACGCTTGTTATTTTCCATTTTTCCCATAACAGCCATTCTGATGGGTATGAATGTGGTTTTGATTTGCATTTCCCTGATGGCTAATGATGATGATCATCTTTTTATGTGCTTTCTGACCATTTATACCTCTTCTTTGGAGAGATGTCTATTCAGAACTTTTGCCCATTTGTAATTGGATTGTTTAACTTTTTGTTAAGTCAAAGGATTTATTGAATGTACTCTATATTATTTCTTTATCAGATATGTGGTTTCCAAATATTTTCTCCCATTGTATAGGTTATCTTCTTACTTTCATGTAAAGTACTTTAAGGAATGAAAATTTTTTAACTTTGATGAGGTCTGATTTATCTATTTTTTCTTTTGCTTCTTTCTTGTTCTTTGGGTCCAAGAAACCATTGCCTAACACAAGATCCTGAAGATGCTTCCCTAGATTTTCTTCTAGGAGTTTGATAGCTCTAGCTCTTATATTTAGGTCTTTGATCTATTTTGAGTTGATTTGGTATATGGTGTGAAAGAGAACCTCCTATTTTTTTTTGCAAACATAGATCTAGTTTTCTCAGCACCATTCATTGAAGACACTATTCTGTCTTTCTTTTTTATAAAAACTTATTTCAAATTCAAAAATAGAGAAAAGCAGCTCAATAAGTTATGGAAGCATTACTCCAAAAAAGTACTGTCCAGTCATTTTGAGTTCATCTAAATCCAACTACATCAATTGTTCCTCTAATGTTCAGAAAGATACTCAGATTAACACAGATTAGTTAAATGACATAGTCAAGATCTCCTTATTAAAAAAAAATGAAGAAGAGAAAAAAAATGCTTAATCATATTCATAGCCCACAAAACCAAACCCCATATTCTTTTTATTTTTTACCTTTAGCATTAGTATGGTACCAACTTTGCTTTTGTTACAAAAAAATTACAATGTTTTTGTTAACTATAGTCTATAAATTAAATTAGTTATACTTTCTCATGTATCACCACATTCTTAATACCGTGTAGTAGAAAAACATTTCTGTATTTATCTTATTAACCACAATTCTCATCTACTGCCAAAATCAATCTTATACATTCCCTATATTATCCTCCAACTGTCCTCCAACTAACATTGATCTCCCTAGACTAGTTCTTTCAGTCACAATCATATTCATAAATCAAATGTGCTTGTTACATTTATAATAATGTGTTACCATCAAGTCCAACCATTACCACATATTTATAGTTGACCTTATAAAACATTCTACATAATAGAAAGAGACAATTCTTTCTATCTGAGTGGACTTTGTCCCCTTGTCAAAAATCAGTTGGCCATAAAGGGGAAGATTGATTTCTGATCTTTCAATTCTATTCCATTGGTCTATATGACTATCTTTGTGTTAATGCCTGCTGTGGCTTTGCAATAAGTTTTAAGATCAGGATGTGTGAGTCCTCCAACTTCATTCTTCTTTTCAAGATGGCTTTAGCTATTTGGGGCCCTTACCCTTCCATATAAATTTGAAGATTGGCTTTTCCATTTCTGCAAAGAAGGTTGTTGGAAATTTGGTTGGCAATGCATTGAACCTATAAATTGAATCTATAAATTGACATCTTAACAATATTTAGTCTTCCAATCCATGGATACAGAATATCCTTTCATTTATATAAGTCTTCTTTCACTTCTTCCAGCAATGTTTTATAGTTTTTTGTGTACAAATTCTTTACATCATTGGTTAGACTTCTTTCTAGATATTTGATTCTTTTATTTGTTATTGTGCATGGACTTTTTTCTTGATTTCTTCCTCTATTTGTTCATTGTGTATAGAAACAATATTTATTTTTGAGTATTGACCTTGTACTCCAACACTGCTTAAATGAATTCATTTATTCGTTCTAGGAGATTTGTTGTGAATTTTTCAGCATTTCCTGTTTATAAGATCATATCATCTACAAATAGGAAAAGTTTTAATTCTTTTCAAATTTGAATGGCTTTTCTTTCTTTTCCTTGACCAATTGCTGTGGCAAGAAGTTCCAGTACAATGTTGAATAACAGTGAGGGCATACCAATTGTGTTCCAGATCTTAGAGGAAAATCTTTCAGTCTTTCACCATTAAGTAGCATGTTAGCTGTGGGCTTTTCATATATGCCCTTCAGCATGAGGATGTTCCCTTATATTCCTAGTGTCCTAAGATTTTTATCAAGAAGGATGCTGTATTTTATTAAATGCCTTTTCTGCATCAATTGAGATGATCATATGGGTTTTCCCTTCATAGATTTTTTAATGTTGAACCAACCTTGCAAATCAATGATAAATCCCACTTGATCATGATGTGTAATTCTTTTAACAAGCTGTTGGATTTGGTTTTCTAGTATTTTGCTGAGGATTTTTCACACAATGTTCATAAGATATATTAGTATGTAATTTTCTTGTGGTATCTTTATCTGGCTATGGTATGTGGGTGATGTTGGACTCAGAATGAATTAGAAAGTGTTCCTTTCTTGTAATGGTTTGAAGCTGTTTGTAACCCAGAACAAAACATATATATAAAGTTAACCCATTACTATCATTGTAAATCCATTGGAAGTAGAATTTTTTCATGATGTTTGTGTCCCAGCTCAACCAGGATGGGTCTAAATCCTATTACTGGAGTCCTTTACAATGGAATGAATGTGGAAAATAAGAAGGAAAGCCACAGAAGCAAGGGACTGAAATAAATGAAATCCAGAAATGAAGGAAGAGACCAGGAGAAGCCACTGTGTGCCTTGCCATGTGACAGAAGAGTCAAGGATTGCTGGCAGCCAGTCTTTGGGAAAAAACCATTGCCTTGATGATGTCTTGCTTGGGACATTTTCTTGACCTAAACCTGTAAGCTAATAAATTCCCACTGTATAAACCAGCCCATTTCATGATTTTGCTTGGAGATATTAGGACTCTAAAACACTCATCTTCAATTTTTTGGAAGAGTTTGAGCAGAATTGGAGTTAAGTCTTCTTAGAATGTTTAGTAGAATTTCCCTGCAAAATCATCAGACCCTGGGATTTCCTTTGTTCAGAGGTTTTGGATTATTAATTCAATCTCTTGACTAATAATTGGTTTGCTGAGTCATTGTAGGTAGTTTGTGTGTTTCTAAGATTTATTCATTTCATCTAGTTTATCTAAATATTGTACAGTTGTTCATAGTATCCACTTACAGTTATTTTTATTGCAGTGGGCTAGGTAGTAATGTCCCCCATTTCATTTCTGATTTTCTTTATTTGTAGTCCATCTGTTTTTTTCTTTGTCAGTCTAGCTAAAGTTTTGTTGATTTTATTTACCTAGTCAAAGAACTAACTTTTGGTTTTGTTGATTGTATTGTGTTTTGTTTTCTATTTCATTTATCTCCCTTCTAATCTTTGTTATTTCCTTCCATCTACTCTCTTTGGGTTTAGTTTGTTCTTCTTTTCCTATTTGTTCAAATTTTGAGGACCAGGTCTCTGAAATGATGTCTTTCTTCTTTTTTAATATAAGCATTTAATGTAAGCTTTAAATACTAATATTTAAATGTAACCTTGTATTTAAATGTAACCTATATTTAAATGTAACCTTTTTTAGTGTAAGCATTTAATGTTAGCATTAAAGGTATAACCTTCCCTCTCAGCACTATCTTTACTGCATCTCTTAAGTCTTATTATGTTGTATTTTCATTTTCATTCATCTCAAGATATTTCCTAATTTCCCTTATGATTTTCTCCTTAACCCAGTGGTTGTTTAAGAGTATGTTGTTTAATTTCCATGTATCTGTGAATTTTCCCTTTCTCAATTTGTTATTGATTTCTAGCTTCATTTCATTGCGCTTGGAGAATATACATTATGTGATTTCAATATTTTTTTAATTTATTGAGACTTGTTTTGTGATCCAACATATGGTCTATCCTGGATATAATCCATGAGCACTCAAGAAGAATATATATTATTCCATTTTTGTTGGGTTCAGTCTTCTATGTATGTCTGTTAGGTCTAGTTGGTTTAGTATATCATTCAAGTCCTATACTTTCTTACTGATCTTGTTAAATGGACTATCCATTATTGAGGTTGTATTAAAGTCTCCTACTATTAATGAAGAATCATCAATTTCTCCCTTCAAATATGTCAGTATTTGCTTTATATATTAGGGCTGTGCTGTTAGGTGCATATATATTTATAATTGTTATACCTTCCTGTTGAATTGTCCCCTTTATCACTATCTAATGACCATCTTTGTCCCTCAAAACTATTTTTTACTTAAAATCTTTTTTATGTGATATTAGTATAGCCACCCAAGCTCTCTTTCGGTTTAACTTTATGGCATATTTTTTTCCATCCTTTCAACATCAATCTTCTTGTACCTTTGAATTTTTTTTTTTTATTTCTCTCCCTTTCCCCACTCCTCTCCTCCCCCCACCCCTCAGTTTTGTGCTCTCTGTGTCCATTCACTGTGTGTTCTTCTGTGTCTGCTTGTCTTCTTGTCAATGGCACCAGGAATCTGTTTCTTTTTGTTGCATCATCTTGCTGTGTCAGTTCTCCATGTGGGCAGTGCCACTCCTGGGCAGGCTGCACTGTTTTCACACTGGGCAGCTCTCCTTACGGGGCACACTCCTTGTGCATGGGCCTCCCCTACGCAGGGGACACCCCTGTGTGGCACAGCACTCCTTGCATGCATCAGCACTGTGCATAGGCCAGCTCATCACACAGGTCAGGAGGCCCTGGGTTTGAACCCTGGACCTCCCATGTGGTAGGCAGACACTCTATCTGTTGAGTCAAATCTACTTCCCTGAATCTTTGACTTTAAGTTGAGTCTCTTGCAGGCAGCATATAGTTGGGTTGTGCTTTTTTATCCTTCCTGACAATCTCTGCCTTTTACTTGGATAGTTATTTCATTTACCTTTAAAGTCACTACTGATAATGCAGGTCTTCTGCTATTTTTGTGATTTATCTTTGTAAGTTTTATATCTTTTGTCCCTCATTTCTATTAAAACCTACTTTTATATTTATTTGCTTTCTTGTTTTGTACCATATTGAGTGTCTTCTCATTTCTATTTGGATATATTTTTCATCTGTTTTCCTTGTGGTTACCATGCGGTTAAAATTTAACATCTTCAATATATAACAGTTATAATTGATTTGGTGCAAATTTAATTTCATAGCATGCATGTTTATTTTTCTTTTATCCCTCTGTCTACCCACCATATTTTTTGTACTGGTTACCACATATCTTTCTACATTGTATATGCAAAAACCTGAATTTACCACTACTTGTATATATTTAAATTTTAACACTTTTAAGAATAAAAGGAATTTCATACCAAGCAACACCATAATATTAGCATTTATAATTACTCAAATGGTTACCTTTATTGCAGGTCCAGTTCTGAAGCTTCTGAATCTGCTATCTTCCCAGGAAATTCCTTCCACCCTAAACTTTAATCTTAATGAATGATAGAAGCTGTCACCTAACAGTCTGTAACCTTCTATATCCAATCCATCACAAAGTCTTACCAATTTAAAGTCATAATTTTCCCACAATTTTTTAAAAATTTCTCTACTTCCATCATCACATCTTTGATCCATGATAGCATCATCTTTTACTTGAACTCACAGGCTCTGTAAGATTTGCCTTTAATAAGCTCCTATATAGTATCCTATGACAGTGCTTCCTAGGGCTCTTTACTGATATAATTTTATGTTGATTTGTGATAGTTTTGTCTCCCCCATTATTATATAAATTCAATGAAGGGAAAGACCTCTTTCCAGTTTCCCATACAGTTTCTACTTTTTAAAAATTTCATTAAATAAATTAATCAGAATTAGAGGCAGGGGGAATATGGGAGAAGAATTCACAATAGAGGATGCTGATAATAAATAATGATAAATGTAGGGAATTAATCAGGCTTCTGTCCTTTTTAAAACACTTATGAAGAAATGAAGAGTTTCACTAACATTATCAAGGAAAAACAATTATCTGGACATAATGCAAATTATGTACTTTTTAGTTAACAAAAGTGTAAAGTTCAAGTTCATTCCACAATTCAAGTTCAGACTCAAGCAGTTTCAACAGTGATCTAAAGTAAATGATAACTAAACAAAATCACTGTTACCGCATAGGGCTAGCGAAGGATGCCAATAGAGAAATGCCTTGTTATAATTATAAAATAAAAAAGTAAAGGTTGGAATTCAAAATTCAGGATCTTGGAGGCTAAGATTCTTAACCAAGCTGGGACTGAGCATGCTCTATGAATCTTCGTAGTTCTGGGGGACACACAAGAGGGTGTCCAAAGCATTTTTTTTTTTTTTTTTTTTTTGCTATCCAAATTCTAAAATGAAGTATTTTGCAAGCCTTGTCTTTCTGAGTTGACTGACATCATTCATGCTACCTCTAATTTGGCCTTTGAATACAACAAGCATTAACATTTAGGTACTTAGAACCATCTATCTAACTTTATTTTTTGTCCTTACTATAATACTATTTCATCCCAAATGGCCTGATATGTTGTACACTTTTGTATTATTTCTAATTTCTCTTTGAAAAAGGAGTACAGGGAAACCTGTGTTCATATGGACAGGTTGACAAGGAATTTTGCTTGCTGCAAATTGTATAGAATTTAGTCTAGAGTAGCTGACATATTTACTCCATAGGTTACTACAGTAGTAGAGTTCTTTTTCTCTGTTAACACACCACTAGTGAAGAAGAAAGTTGTTACAAGTTCGAAAATAACAATAGGGGACTTGTTTTTAAAGCTTTTGTTCTGCTCCATTAGCTCTCTTTGGTGAAGCTTAATTTCTGACTAAGGATATAATTTATTTTAAAGTGCTACACTTTGGGAAGTGCTTTATCTTTTTCCCATCAGAGAGAAATGGTATGTCATGGCATCACTTGACTTGCCGTTTATTTAATGAGAGTATTACATGTACTCAGGCCAACAATTTTTTCAAGACCCTAATAATAAGAGTGTGAAACATGCTTCTTAATTGTTTTCACATGTTTTCACACATGTCACTTGAACTCAAACAATCCTTGCATCTTCAGAAACAAATCTGAAATAGTTTATTGCTTAGGCTTCAATTAAGTGAAGTCCTTCAAATTTTTGTACTGACAATCTGGAGGCTTTCTTAAACATTTTTTTTTCTGTCTTTTAAAGATTTCCTGAACAGCTGCCATCATATTGCACTGCATACTAGGACACTCTAGATTTTGGAAGATTTTGCCACTTTTACTTGTTGGCAAGAAATGAAATATGAAAGAAGGAAGAGCAGACATCTACATATAAACTATATATCTTTGGCTACCCCATTTGCTAGCTTTTCTCATAAGCAATCTCAAAGCAGATGGTGAAGATTCTTTCCCATTCTATATTATCATCATAAAGTAAAATCCTAAAATAAAACAACTCACTCTAATTTAAATATATCATTTTCTCTAATTACAATGATTTGTTTAACTTTATATCTTTAGAAGATCACTGATTCTCAGAGGAGAGGATAGAACAGAGCAAAGTTTATTCCTTTGGATTCCTTCATTCCTTAATGAATAATTTCCTTCCTTCACATACAAAGTACATTAAAAACCAAAGTAAGTGAATATTATTTATATTAAATATAAAATATTATATAGGGATTAATAATCTTCCTGTGGATTCTGAGTAGAAGAGCACAGATTCAATGTAAAAAATGTAAAAGCAGAAGGATGTGATTCCACATATTTTGAATGGTTCTTTCCAAAGCACATAATTCTTGTTTTCTCTTTATCAGCTCTAAGAATTTGTGTCTATATCCCAGGTCTTCAACATTCCTCTCAGAATTATCTCAGATTCAACCAGAAAATTATAAAGACATTTTTACTTTTATTTTCTCCAACAATGTAGATCGCACAAAATCAAGTGAGAACATTGGAAATATACTTACAGGGTTGAAGATATCAGGTTTTGATAAAAAAGGAACCAATTTGGCATAAAGTTCCCAATTTTGTATTCCATTATTTAATAAGTAGAAGAGATTACTAAAAGATTTTGAAATCTTCTCATCATGGCCATAGCCAGAACACTGCAAAACTAAGCAAGAAGAAAATATACTCTTGAAAACTAGCTCAAGCATGGCTCTTTTTATGCCTTTGGAATAATGGAATAGACTTAAGCAAATGGGATATCACATAGGCCAAATATTTTCCAAAATGATCCATGTCGCTTTGATATTTTTGTCTAGAAGTCTGGCTAGATATCTTGTTTTTCCAAGTAAATATTTTAGGACAGATCCTGTAATAGTTTTCCATTGCTGTGCAACAAACTTAGAGGCTTAAAACAATACAAATTTATTATCTCTTAGGATCACAGTTTCTGTGGGTCAGGAACCCAGGTACAATTTAGCTGAGTCCACTGTTCAGGGTCTCCAAAGGCTGCATCTTGAGCTTGGTGGAAGAATTCAGTTCCCACAGCTACAGGACTGAGGTCCTCCGCTCCTAGAGTCTGCTCACCTCTCTAGAAGTTCATAACATGGTTGCTGACTTCTTCAACACCAGCAGGAGAGCTTCTATCTTTTAAAGTTTGCTTGATAAGGCTAGGCCCATCAGCAAAGTCCTTTTACCTTTGCCATAGAACATAACATAATCCCAAGAGAGATATCCCATCATATGCACAAGTTCCCTTTGCACAAAGGAAAAGTTACATAAGGCAGGGAGAGGGCATGGTCATTGAGGGTCTTCTTAGAATTCTGCCTACCACAGACCCTCTTTAACCTACTACTGCAGACTTCCATCCTCTTCTTCAAACACAAAACTTCCACGCAATACTTCCGCAGCTTACTCTGTCACAAAGAGATCCTAAATCCTTCTCTTATCCCCCTCTCTCCTCTGGCTCCCAAAAAAGTCTCTCAAAACTTTTAACTCTGAACTTCCACCCACTCCTCTGTTGTTTTATTCACTTTCCAAAATAACAACCCATCTCCCCTGGATCACTCTTCATTCTAGACAGCATTCCCCATGAGGTAAGTGGTGATATGTCTAGGCCTTATATGTTCATGCAGAGTGGAGCTTGCTGGCTAAGGGTGGAGATAGCTGCACATTACCCCTGATAGTGCCCAGGCCTTATCAGGCAGGCTGCTGTAACTCCAGGCATTCACAATCAGCATTCCCTGTGCCATGTCACAATCCAGATGTGGTTATCCTTTAGTAACAGCAGGATTTCATGTCATTTCAGATATTTTTCTATCACCATGAGATGATTACTTCTGAGTTACAAATTTTAAAGTCTGAGACTCAATCTATTTGAGTGATGGTTTCAGTCCATTTATTTTGTTCATTTGTATTTTTAATAGAGAGCTAAATTTCTTTTATGAATCACACTATCTTTATATATATATATATATCTTATTATATACCTTAAAGAATCATATGTCCCTTGGTTATGAATATCTACAGATGCAATAAAAAATAAACACATGACAGGAATGTTAAATCCCAAATTCGAAATAGTGATTATTTCTGGAGAAGGAAGGAGAGAAATGGGATTAGGAAAAAGGATACAGAGGGAATTAATTGTCTCTGTAGGGGTTTATTTTTTATGCTGTTTGGTGAATACACAGATGTTCATATTTTAAATCTGTAATTTTTATGTCTGAAATATTTGTTCTTTTAAAAAGAAAACTTGATTGATAAATTATTTAAGTCAAAAAATTAAAATGCAAGTACAAAGAGAAGTCACAGATTTGAAATCAATGTTTTGCAGACTGGAATGAGATGCCAGTGGGAATGCAGAATGGACCAGTAATTTTCAACAGCTTCTATGTGCCAAATACTGAACCAGTTATTTTAATTCATTCGATCACTCTACTAACCTATGTTTTATTCTTTGCAGGTACCAGTGAATGATGAATGGCTTCTCTTCGTAACCAGAGGTTCACACCAATTTCAAATTGCCTAGCAACTCACAAGAAAGTAATTAATGCTCCAAAACTAGGATACATCAATATAATCAGCAAAATCCAGAGTGTAGGATCTCTACAGGTCAGACAACCTGGGTTATTCAAAAAATAAATAGCAATAGCATAAAAAGAGAAGTGAGAGAACATTTAGATTAAAAAAGACTTAAAAACATTTTTCAAAAATGGGAAAAAGTAAACTACAGTATACAGAGATAGACATGAGTGAAAATTTATAAAGAAATTCAATGAAATTTATTACTATAAAAGTCAAGAGGAGGGAAGAGGTATGATCAGAATGGGTCACCTGGAGAGCTTCTAGAGCAGCTGGGAAAGCTCTACTTCTTGGCCTTCATAATGATTTGCCTTACAGTAATTCATTATGCTAAAAAATTCATTAAGCTGTACATAATTAGTCCTGTTCTATAGTCATTATGCTAAAGTGTAGTTTTCTGAACCTGTGTTTTCCTTTACAATAAAACCAAATTCTAAAGTATCCATCAAAAGTATATACATATTCTTTTTCTGCAGAAAAAATGGCCTTCAGAAAGGTGGGCGATAGATCTCTCAACATCCTTTCTCCTGATAGGTAATAACTTCCCATATTACCACATTGAAGCACATAACATTTCCAGACTCACTTGAACACATGTATACATTTCTAACAATGACACTGTTTTCTATCCTTTCTTAGTTGTTTGTAAAGTCAGATAAAGAATGCATGGGGTGTGTAACTGCTTTTATTCAATCATTATAAATAGTTCTTTACTGAAGCGATCAAAGTTTATTATAAGGTTATTCATTTTTTTCAATGCAATAAGACATTCACAATATGCTCCTCATGAGGTATGCAATTAAATTTTACCTTGTACAGTAATTAAATTGAATTTCTGACAGTGTGCATAATTAAGTAGTTGGATATGGAAGGACAAGGGATTCAAAAGTTGACAGGAATGTTTTAAAATATCACAAATATTGAAAAATGTGTTGCAAAATGTTCAGAAATAAAGACATTTTTATTAAGCCCAGTATAAAACAAATGTGACTTAATCTAAATATTATCATATACACTGGAAATTTCCCAAGTTCAAATTTGGTAAAATACAACTGAATATAGGGCTAGACTGTATAGGAAATGAAGGTAAACAAAATCAGTTCAACCATGAAATACATGATTACCTATCATCAGGTTAATTATTAGCCATATATGATACAATTGATTGCCAATAGGATTAAATAATCACTATCCAAATTCAATCTAATTCCTTAATTTTCCCTACCAGTCTGCAGAAGAAAATCTAATACATGAAAGTCTTTCATTTGGATTGCAAATTTTTTAATAATCACTGGAACTCTTTAAAAATGAAAGCTAATTAATTGATAAAAGTTATACACTAAAATATTAAGATTACATTGTTTTAGCTATAGAGTCCAACCTTCCATATATTTGCAAATACATATCTGGAAATATACCGAAAACAGGGGGCAAAGACATAGGACCTGGGGTGAGGGGTGCTGGTATGGAAGGAGAATAGCCTGAGTCTGGGAGTACTGTACTAGTAAGATGGCAAGGTATGTTCAGGAAGCCTTGGAATAGGACTGTATTGCAGGACCTTGGGAGTCCCTATTCACAGCTCGATCTATATAATTGGTATCTGTTGGAAAACACACATTTACAGAGATCAAAATGTTAATGTGTTTCCTGATATACCTCATTGGGACAATACCCTGGAAGGTAAGTTTGGAAAGGGTGGAAAGCACTATGCTCTTTAGTTAAGGAAAGAAAGCATAGGGGTGAAGAAAATGGGTTGCAAAGGCAAAACTTCAGCTATATCAACAAAGAAAAAAAGAGAAAAGATGCAATAACAAAAATCAGAAATGGAAAAGGAAGCATTAATACTGGCTTACAGAAATAAAAAGGATTATAAGAGGATATTATGAACAATTGCATGCCAGCAAATTAGATAACCTGTATGAAATGGACAAATTCCAAGAAACACAAATTACCTAAACTGACTCAAGAAGATATAGAAGACTTCAACTGACAAATAATATGATATTGACTCAGTAAACAAAAACCTCCCAACAAAGAAAAGTTCAGGACCCAGAAGCTTCACCAGTGAATTTAACCAACATTCAAAGACAAATTCACAACAATCCTTTTCAAACTCTTTCAAAAATTTGAAGTAGAAGGAAGACTTCCTACCTAATTTATTCTATGAGGCCAGCATTACCCTAATAGCAAAACTAAATAAAGATATCACAAGAAAAAAAAATTGCAAACTATTATCTCTTGTGAATATATATCCAAAAATACTCAACAAAATACTAGCATACCAAATCCAACAGTACATAAAAAGATTATAAATCATGACCAAGTGGGATTTATTCCATGAATCCATGAGTATGTTGATTTAACAAAATCAATAATAGAATGTTAAAAAAAAAAAGTATATATGATTACCTCATATGTTTTTATTGATTCGGAGTATGCATGTGGTAGTTTTAGTCTTTTGTGAACCCCAGAAAATTGTGAGTTTGAATCTATTGTATATGGGACCTTTTGATTAGGTCACTTCAGTAAGGTGTGGGTTCTTAATCCTCTCACTGTAGTCCTTTATAAACAGCTGAATACAAAAAAAGGGGGGGGGGGGACTCAGAAAGAATCCCCCAGAGCTGAGAGAGAGGGTCTCAGAGGCCAGAGGTTGAAATCGGCACAATGAAGGGGCATGGAGAGAAGTCCCTCTGAAGCTACAAGAGAGAAAGCCACACACGGAGCAGCCAGAAGTTGAAAGCAACCGAACCTGGAGGACAAGGCAGAGGCCAGCAGATACCACGGTGGGTCTTGCCAAATAAAAGAGGAACCCAGCAACACCAGCAGCCTATCCTCGGGGAGAAAAGCACAGCCTGATGAAACCTTGATTTGGATATCATAACTGTAAGCTTTTAAGTTAATAAATTCCCATTGTAAAAGCCAACCCATTTCTGGCATATTGCCTTGGCTGCCTTTAGCAAACTGAAATAACAGATTTTTAAAAATCCATCACCCTTTCTTGATGAAAAACCCACAAGTAACATCATACTCGATGGTAGAATACTGAAAGCTTTCCCTCTAAAATCAAGAATGAGGAAAGGATGCCTGCTATCACCATCGTTATTCATCATTGTATCGGAAGAGTGAACCACAGCAACCAAGTAAGGGAAAGAAAGAAAGAGAACCCAAACTGTAAAAGAATAAGTAAAACTATCCCTATTCTCAGGTGATATGATTCTTTATAATGAAAATCTCAAAGAATCTTCAAGAAAGCTCCTAAAGCTAATTAATGAATTCAAAAAAGTGATGGTGCAAAAGATAAATATTAAAAAATCAGTGGTTCTTCTATATACCAGCAATAATCAATCTGAAAAGGAACTCAAGAAAATAATTCCATTTACAATAACAACTAAAAGAAAAAAGTCTCTAGGAATAAATTTAACCAAGGTTGTAAAGGACTTGTATGCAGAACACTGCAAATCTTTGCTGAAAAAAATTAAAGAAGATTGTACTCAATGAAAGTCATTTTCTTAATCTGCATTTCTGTGATGTGAATTCATGGGTAAATAAGACCTTTCAAAAATGTTATTATTAGCCAAGATGTGGCCTAAAGAATTAGGTGGGACCTAATTCATATTACTGGAATCCTTACATAGAGAAACCCAGAGCCAGAAGTCAGAGAAGCTACAGGGAAGAGCCAGAAACTGGCAAAAAGCAGAAACTGGAAGAACAGACAAGGTGAGAAAGATCACTACATGACTGGAGGCAGAAATGTAAGTAAGGAACACAAGGACTGTAGCAAGCAGCACCAGAATGCCAGACTTCTGTGAGAAAACATGCTCTTGCCAATGTCTTGATTTTGGATGTATAACCTCCCAAACTATGACCCAATAAATGCTTTTGTTTTATTCAGACCATTGTATGGTATTTGTCATAGCAGCCTAGCCAGGTAAAACCAAGATATAAATAAATAGAAAGATATTCCATGTCCATGGATTAGAAGACTTAATGATGTTTAGATATCAATACTACACAAAGTAATTATAGATTTAATGCACTCCCTATCAAACTTCCCAAAACCTTCATAGAAATGGAAAAGTAAATATCAGATTCATATGGAAGGGCAATAGACCCCAGATTTACACACCATATGAAAAAAGAACAAAGTTGGAGTATCCACTCATCCCAATTTCAAAATGTATTACAAAGGTGCAGTAATCAAAACATGTGGTATTGGTACAAAGACAGACATATAGACTAATGGAATAGAATTGAGATTACAGAAATAAACCTACACATCTACAGTCAACTGACTTTGACAAGGGTGCTAAATCCACTCAATAGGAAAATAATAATCAATTCAACAAATGGTCTTGGTAAAACTGCATATCCATATGCATAAAATCAAAGTGAATCCTTACTTCACATATACAAAAGTTAACTCAAAGTGGACCAATGACATAAACTATAAAAACTTGAAAACTGTTAGAATAAAACACAGGGGAAATACCATCAGAATTTTGTATTAGGATTCTTAGACTTTACACCAAAATTACAAACAACAAAAGAAAAAAGAGAAAATTGGACTCCATTAAAATAAACATTTGTGCATCAATGAGTGTTATGAAGAAAGTGAAAAAGATAACCAATAGAATGGAAACAATATTTGGAAGCTGAATATCTGATAAGGGTTTAATAGCCAAAAAAATTTTTTTAAACTCTTACAATTCAACAACAAAAAGAAAAACAACCCAATTTTAAAAATGGGCAAAGAACTTAAATAGACATTCCCCCAAAGAAGATAAACAAATGGCAAATAAGCACATGAAAAGGTGCTCAACATTATTAGCCATTAGGAAATACAAATTAAAAGTCAGTGAGAGGGAGCAAATGACCCTCAGTGGTTGAGCACCTGTTTCCCAAGTATAAGGTCCCAGGTTCAATGCCCAATACCTCCTTAAAAAAAAAAAGTCAGTGAGATACCATCTCATAGCCACTAGAATATCAATTCTTTTAAAGTGGAAAATAACAAGCGCTGGGGAGAATACAGAGAAATAAGGACTTTAGTACATTTTTGGTGTCAATGTAAAATGGTGTAGCCTCTGTGGAAAATAGTTTGGTGGTTTCTGAAAAAAGTTAAACCTAGAACTACCCTTGACTTAGCAATCCCACTTCTAGGTGTATTCCCCAAAGAACTGAAAGTGGAGACTCAGGCAGGTATTTATACACCAATATTCATAGCAGCTTTATTCGTAATAACTAAAAGGGGGAAGCAACCCAAGTGTCTACCAAGAGATGAATGTGTAAACAAAATGTGGCATAGGCATATAATTGAATATTATTCAGCTGTTAAAAAGGAATGAAGTTGTGATACATGCTATAACAAGGATGAACCTTGAAAACATGTTGAATGAAATAAGCCAGACACAAAAGGAAATATATTGTATGATTCCATTTATATGAGATGACTAGACTATGCAAATTCATAGAAAGAGAAAGCAGAGTACAGGTTACCAGGATGGTAGGGAGGGGAATGGGGAGTTAATGCCTAATGGCTGCAGGATTTCTGTTTGGGGTAATGGGAAAGTTCAGTTAATGGACAGTGGTGAGGGTAGCATAACATAGTGAATATGATTAATCCCACTGACATACACTTGGGAGTGGTTGAGATGGAAAATTTTATGTTGCATATATGTTTCCACAATTTTTTTAAAAAGAGAGACTAAAGAGACAATGATAATTAAATTCAATACACAATGCTGGAATGGATCTAATAATGGAGGAGAAAATGCCAAAATTATATTATTGGGGCAACTGACAAAAAAAGAATATAAATTGTAAGCTTTTTATCAATAATAAATGTCTTAACTTGATAATTGTGTCCTTGTTCCTAGGAAATATATATGGAAGCATTAAGTGTTCAGAGAGAATGGTTTATACAGTCTACTCTTAAATGTTTGGAAAACAGACTGACAGAAAGACAGATGGACAAATAGATATAGATAGATGAAAATGAAGGTAAAATAAAGAAATTTCCAGTCCAACAAAAAATGAGAAAATTTGTCAAGACCAGGAATGCACTCAAAGAAATATGAAAAGAAGCTCTTCAGGCAAAAGAAAACTGATCCTAATGTCCTCACTGGTAAAATTTTCCAAATATTTAAAGAAAACAATGCCATTATTACAGAAACTCTCCAAGGAATAGAAAAGAAGAAATGTTTCCTGACTCATTGTATGATGCTAGGATAATCTTCTTACTGCAAACTGGCTAGGGCATTACAAGAAAGGAAAACTAAAGGTCATCCATATTGTGAATACAGGTACAAAATAATTTTTTTAAATGCCAAAGCCAAAAACAAATTTAAAAAAGCCTTTCACAACCAAGCAGGGTTTATTCCAGAAAAGTTAAAGTTAGTTTCAGCTGAAAAATAAAAAATCAGCCAATGTAATTTAGCATATTAGCAGAATAAAGAAACATCATATGATCATTTAACAGAACAAAGCATTTATAAGGATATAAATAACCTCTTAACAAAATAACAGGAAGCTGGGAATTTTCTTAATAAATAGTAGCAACATAAAACCTGCAGTTAACAACATAACATGGTGACCTATTGAAAGTTTTCTCCCCGAAAATGGGCATGAGGTCAAGGTGCTTGATATCACCCCTTCTTTTAAACACTGTGCTGAAGGTCTTAAGTACTGGCATGGACCAGAAAAAAATTAAATTATAAGAATTTGAAAAAAATTGCCTGTCATTTTACAAATTAAATGATCTCTATGTAGAAAAATTTAAAAACCTTACAATCCGGTGTTAATAATGAACTCAGCAAGTATGCTAGATATAAGGCTAATATACAACATCATCTTTTAACAATTAGAAAACAGAATTTTAAAAAAACACTATGATAGTATTAAAAACCTTCAAATATCTCAGAATAAGTCTAACAACAACAATTAAAAAAGTGAGAAACCTCTGCACAGAAAATCAATGAAGACCTAACTAAATAGAAGACTATACATGACCATGAACATGAAACCTCAATATTATAAATATGTTAACTTTCCATAGACTTATTTATAGAGTCAAGACAATTTCAAGTGGAATCCCAGCAGATGATATTAAATGCATTTATGAGATGATTCTAAAATTTAAATTAAAATGTACCAAAAAATAGCCAAACAATCTTTAAAAAGAAACTGCTCAATTTTAAGCATTACTTGTATTTTACTTGGTATTATTTTTACTCGTGATATGTTTTGTTTTTACAAAAATGGAGAGTTTAATTTTTTCTTTCTGCATCTAACAGAGGAATATGGGTATAACTAAAGTCTGAGGGATCTGTGGGACTAATCTAGAAGTCATAATCTATGGATCTATTCATTCAGAATCTGCCAGTTCAATTTAGGAAATACACAGACTAGAAACAAATGAACAAAGCAAACTTTAGAGTTTCTTAAAACAGCATGCTCCCTGTACAGGTGTAAATTTGTTTGATTTTTGTCTCTGTCACTTAAGGGTTGCATGCCTTGTGAAAGTAATTTAATCATTCAGGGTCTCAATTTGCTCAACGTTAAAAATGAGGTATATTATCTCTCCCTGTAAGAGTTGTGGAAAAAAAGATAATATCTTTTAAAAATATAAAGTCTCCAGACAAATAAAAAAGATTCAATATTACTTTACTTCCTTTTCACTTCAGGTTAACAAGCAGACCTTGATATAGTTATGGTTGAAAAGTATCAACAAGTACCAAGCAAAAGTGTCAACTAAACATTGACTTAGCATTTCAAGTATCAACTAAATATTTCTCCTGGTTGAGTGGTAATCAAACTCATTGTTCCAAGTTGGATGGTAGTGTTTACATTTTTAGGGAAAAGAAAATCTATGTACTTCATAATTCAACCATTTTTGTTTTGGGGTCTAAATTTGTGGGTACATCTTTGCATCTGAAAAATGGAACTAACTCTTAAGAGCTAATGAAACCTTAAGTTGATGTGCAAAAGCTTCAAAAAAGTTTCAGATTTAAAACTATCACCAATCAATTGATGGTGATTGCCTGGAGCAATGTTTAGAAAAAGATTCTGAGACTGAGTCTGAGTCTACCAGAAAAAGAAGCTGCATCTGCTATGGGTGTGGGAGGTGGGAATGGCAGCATGTATGCCATGTTTCTGACAATCGTATCCTACCCCCTTGCTGTATAGCATTTTAGTGTGAGAAAATCTTAATGTAAAAAATGTTCTTCAAACTTCCACATGATGGAAAAATTGTACTTTGAATATGCATTGACTAAAAACCATGTGATGACCAGAAGTTATATTTTAAATTATTTGTATTTTATTAATGAAATAAATTCATAAGCATATGAACAATAATTTATACTTTATAATTATATATTTTATGATTTTTTATTTTTATTTATTCAAACTACTGAATATTTTTCATATTTGTATAGATATAACAATAGCACAGCTATACCCTAACCTGTTTCTACAGCCTCACATGTTGTGAAAATTCCTCTATACGATATTTGTTAGAATTAAAAACTGTAGGTTTTTTTTTAAAAGGGATAAAAAATAAAGTTATGAAATGATTCCATGGCACTGCTCTATATACCGATAATCACAGGATATATAGAAGCAAAGCTAATTCATTGAAAAATTTTATGATTCGGGTTTGTTTCAGCATTAAAGAGTTGGACTCGTGATAGAAAATAGACAAACAGCACATCCCTAGGAGCATGTAGTTGATTTGCAAAGACCAGATAACTAAGGTTTCTGCTTTCCTTCTTTACACCAAGTACATAAATGGCTCTTTCTCATATATTCTAGGGTAGTCACATGTCATGAAAGTATCAATCCTACAAGATACATTGATCTGGCAAGGCCAGAATTTTAGGAATTTGATGGGGTACACTGCATAAAATCACACAGAGTCTGTAGAACATAAAAAGAGGTCTCAAACGCAAATTTACAAAATTATGCTATGTTACCAGCTCACCTATATCTCCACCATTAAGTTCCAGAAAATACAGTAAATTAAACCAATACAGAAAGTAGATCTTTTTTTTTTTCTGTAGCATCACAATTTATAAATAACAAAATTTTTATCATCTTGGCTTCTTGATAAGAGGAGGGATATAATACATTCCTACTTACATTTTATAAGTTTTTATGCTATCACGTCAGCACATTTTAGTTAGATCTATCCCTGTTAGTTGGGAATTTGAAGCCGAATATTTTCAAATTTTCCTCAGTACCATCCCTCAATGTGCACTCCATGCACTCCAGCCTGTCATGAACTCAAACAGAAAAAAGAATGCTGCCAAAGCTAATGCACCACAACAGAAGAGAATAATTGTCCCAAAGAGATATTAGCCAAAGAAAATCTTCATAGTTTACGTTAAGCAGCCACAAATCCTCTGGTTCTTGAGGGAAAAATAAATCCCTATTTTTGTTTACATGTCCTTTAATCCTTCTATTCCTTGCCTGCATACTAAGATCCATTTTTTTCAGTTAAGATCTGGATTTAGCTCAGTGGTTTAGCAGACTCAAGGGATTATAATTTTGCCCAGTAAAATCATCTATAATTCATGAGAACAATATTTGATCTGATAGAATTTTTGTTGTCCTTATTCATCTATAATTTCAATGTCTCATATCCCATTTTAATATCACTTTAAATTTTAACCTCCCTGTTCAGTTGTTTTGCTGCTCTTTTAAATGCACCATTGCACAATTTCTAGAACTTAGTGACGAGCTTCTGATTTTAGGATTATTAGTCAGAAGTGTCTTTTTCTCAGAGGAATGAATCATTTATAGAGCTAAAAATCACTCTGGGCAAGGGATTTGGGGAAGATGGCAGAGTAGGGAGCTCTAAGACTCAGCCTTTCCACCAGAACAACTATTAAGTAGGCAGGAACTGCCTGAAACAAATATTTTGAAACTCCAGCGGGAAGAAGAAAACTGTACAGCTTCCAGAGAAGAGCAGGGGGAAAGGCTGATAAATTTCAGTAAAGTAAATTGTTCTCTTCTCATGGTGACTGCTGGTGCCATCCATCACACTTGCAGTAGGCCACCGTGGGGGCTGGTTCCTACATAACTCGCTAGTGACAGAAGGGGATGTAAAAATCCTCTTACCCAAGATCAGGGTGGAATGGATGGTCTCTGATCACAGTTTTTAATTAGCGACTTTGATTCGCTGGGGCCTGGCTCTAAAGGCAGTCATTGTTTCCATCCTCCATAGACAAAGGTCACAGCAGAACAGATATAAAGATGCTATGCCTCCTCAGGGCTTAAGGGGAGGTTTAATTGAAGGGCTACATTTTCTGGGCAGACTAAGAAAGTTCAGCTTTGCCTGCCATGAAAGAAACTTTTGGTGTCCCCGTCCCTGGTCCCCTCCCAAGGGTACAAATGTATCTAATCGGAAGATCAGTAAGGAAATGAAAGATTTGAATGATACTCTAAACCAGCTAGACCTAACAGACATATACAGAACACTTCACCCAACCAAAACAGAATGCACATTCTTCTTGAGTGCACATGGACTATTCTCCAGGGTACTCCATATGTTAGTTCACAAAACAAGTCTCAACAAATTCAAGAATATTGAAATAATACAATGTATATTCTTCAACAACAGAACTAAGCTAGATGGACAAATGGAAAATTCACAAATATGTGGAAATTAAACAACATATTCTTAAACAACCAACAGTTTAAAAAGGATATCACAAGGGAAATTAAGAAATATCTTTAAAAATGCAGTCTACCACAACCAGCAAGATGACGGCAGAGTAAGGAGCTCCTACAGTCAGCTCCTGCTAAAGGACAGTTAGTAAACACCCAGAGCTCTCTGGAGCTACTTGAAGCACCTCTTTGGGGGTTCTAGGAGACCAGAAGAACATCCTGCAATGTCTTTGAAGGAGTGGAAGGAGGAGACTGCCTGTCTGCAGAGAAGACTCATAAATAGAGTGCTCCACGCAGTGGAGGTCAGTGCTCATCCTCCACTGGAGGCACAACTGCCTTGGGAGCTGTTTCAGGACTGGAATCAAAAGCTCCACTTCCCCAAAACGGGGGAGGAAGAGATGGCTGGGCACCAATTTCAGCTATTGGAGGAAACTCAGTGCGCTACAGTATAATCCTGAGAACAGTAAAAGCTTGAGCCTGTCCAAGTCAGAAAGAGGCCAGGAGCTGCCATCTTAACTCCACGCCTGGCACAAGGGGAAGCAGGGCAGACTGAAAATCCCAGTGCTGGTGGGGCCCAGCTTCTTCCCATCCAGATCATATTGCAGGTCTAGCCTACATCCCAGTGCCACCTCCAGCAGGAAAGGGGCTGCAGGGACCTGTGCCAGCCTCTCTGGGAAATTACCGGCCAAACTGTGGATGCCAGTGACTATCCTACTCTGGCAGGACAAGCCACCCCAGGAGCTGTTCTGTGATGGGAATTGGGAGCTCCATTTCCCAGAAATGGGGGAGGAGGAGATGGTTGACTGCCGATTTTGGCTACTGATTGGTAGATTTGACTGGCTAAGATAAAAACCTGGAAACAGCTGGAGTATGAACCAGCCCAAGTCAGAAAGAGGCCAGAAGCTGCCAGTCTGACTCTGCCCCCAGCCTGAGGGGAAGCCTGGCTGACTGAAACTCTCAGTGTCGGCAGGAACCAGTTTCTTTCACAAAGATTAGCTTGCAGCCTGTCTAGGCTTCAGTCCCTCCTCTGGCAGGGAGGAGGCTGAGGAGCCCTGCACCAGCTTATATAGGTAACTGCAGGTAACTTTGGTTGCCATAGACTGAAAATCAGAAGTCTACCAGGGCAACTGCGGTCATCTTGGACCCGTACTGCATAGATTGCTGGCCACACATGCAGCTCCATCCCTGCCCGAGGCAGGGGAGAAAGGGATGTGAAACTTCATCAGTCTTTCCGGGCAATGACAGTCTAGGCCTGTACATGGATTATTCCACATAGCTGTGATTCTATCCCTGCCCTTGGCAAAGGTGAATGTTGGAAGAAGCATCACTGGTCTGTGGTGCAGTGAGGGCAACTTGAGCCTCCGCAGCTTACAGCAACAACTACATGCTTGGCTCCTACTGCACAACCAGCAAGGGAGAAATGATAGGAAGCCCTAAACTAAAGAGAAAAACTGCACCCAGAATAAATACCCCAGGAAGCCAGATGTGAAGACACCAACAAAAAAATAACAATCCACACCAAGAAGCAGGAAGCTATGGCCCAGTTAAAGGAAGAAGATAAGCCTCCAGATGACATAAAGGAGTTGAGTCAACTAATTATAGATGTTCAAACAAATCTCCTTAATAAATTCAATGAGATGGCTAAAGAGATTAAGGATATTAAGAAGACATTGGATGAGCACAAAAAAGAATTTGTAAGCACACATAGAAAAATAGCAGATCTTATGGGAATGAAAGGTACAATCAATGAAATTAAAAAAACATTGGAATCAGATAATAGCAGATTTGAGGAGGCAGAAGAAAGGATTGGTGAGCTTGAAGAAATGGCCCCTGAACGTGAACATACAAAAGAAGAGATGAAGAAAAGAATGGAAAAAATTGATCAAGGTCTCAGGGAACTAAATGATAGTAAAAGATGTGCAAACATACGTGTCATGGGTGTCCCAGAAGAAGAGAAGGGAAAAGGGGCAGAAGGAATATTTAAAGAAATAATGGTAGAAAATTTCCCAACCCTATTGAAGGCATAGATATCCTTGTCCACAGAGCACAATGTACTCCCATCCGAAAAAATCCAAATAGACACATACTGCAAGACATATACTCATCAGAATGTCAAAGGCTGTGAGCAGCAAGAGAAAAGCAATGCATAACATATAAGAGATATCAATAAGATTAAGTGCTGATTTCTCACCAGAAACCATGGAGGCAAGAACACAGTGGTCTGATATATTTAAGATACTACAAGAGAAAAACTACCAGCCAAGAATCTTATATCCAGCAAGACTGTCTTCCAAAAATGAGGGCAAAATTAGAATATTCATAGATAAACAGAAACTGGGAGAATTTCTAAGCAAGAGACCAGAATTTCAGGAAATAATAAAGGGTGTGTTAGAGCCTGAAAAGAAAAGACAGGAGAGAGAGGCCTGGAAGAGGGTCTACAAATGAAGATTATATCAATAAAAGTAACTAAAAGTGTCAAAAGAGTAATGAAAATAAAATATGACAGATAAAACTCAAATAGTCAGGAATAAACTTTACCAATGATGTAAAGCACTTGCATTCAGAAAACTGCACCTCAATGTTAAAACAAATAAAAAAAGGCCTAAATAACTGGAAGAACATTCCATGCAAATGGGTGGGAATACTAAATATCATTAAGATGTCAATTCTACTCAGATTGATACACAGATTTAAGCAATC
The DNA here is from genome assembly GCF_030445035.2 of Dasypus novemcinctus. NCBI lineage: Eukaryota > Metazoa > Chordata > Mammalia > Cingulata > Dasypodidae > Dasypus > Dasypus novemcinctus. Next base: position 137,646,261 of record NC_080674.1, read on the forward strand.
CTGATAAAAATAACACAGCATTAAAGAAAAAATTGAAAACAAAATCATTAAATTTATTTGAAAGGGTAAGGTGTCCTGAATAGCCAGAAACATCATAAAAAGGAAAAGTGAACCCTCATCTCCAGACTTTAAATCATAATACCTACCTATAGTGGCAAAACAACATGGTACTGGCCTAAAGACAGACACAATAGACCAATGGAACCAAATTTATGGTTCAGAAACAGACCGTCACAGGTATGGTCAAGTGATTTTTGACTAGCCTGTCAAACTCACACAGGTCAGGCAGAACAATCCATTCAACAAATGGTGCTTAAAAAATTGGACATCCATCGCTGAAAGAGGGAAAGAGGATCCCTATCTCACACCTTATCCAAAACCTAACTCAGAATGGATCGAAAAACTAAAAATGAAAGCAAGAACCATAAAACTTCTAGAAGAAATTATTGGAAAATATCTTCAAGACCTGGTGGTAGGTGGTGGGTTCTTAACGGAGATAAGAGAAGGACTGAGTGGACTACTGACGTTTAATACATATAGAGATGTTTCAATTAGCTTTACTGTAAAACTGTGGAAATGTATAGAGTGGATGGTAACACACAGTGAGTAACAGCTAGTTTATAAGTGGGGATGTGACTGAAAATGGTAGTCTAGTTATGTAAACACCAATTGATAGAATGCTTGAGAATAATCTAGGAACTGGATAGCACAGTAAACCAAGAGGTGGGTGAGAATTGTGGTTGATGGTACAGAAGCAAGAGTGTCCTTTGTCAGCTAGAACAAATGTATATCACTACTGCAGAGTGATGGGAATGTGGAGACAGCTGAAGTGACCTATGGACTGTGGTTAGCACTAATAACATAATATTCTTGCAACTATGCAAAAGATGTACAGTGTTGACACTGAGGCAGTATGGAAAATGAGAGCCAAATGTTCACTATGGGTATGTTAACAATCAGACGATATTATTTTATCTGTAGCAAATGACACACCACATTGTGGTGCGTTGATGGAGGAATGTTGCTTGGGAATTATGCACATGTGCATGATTGTTTTATAAGTTTACAAATCTATCATAAAAAATATATTTAAAAAATAATAATAAGGTGGTTTGTGGGAAAAACACACCAAATGTAAGATAAGGACTATGATTAATAGTAAGATTTTGACAGTGTTCTTTCATAGTCTGTAACACATGTCTCATGACAATGCAAGGTGTTGGTGGAAGGTTGATGTATGACCCCTGTATCATGTTATGCATGTTTGCTTTGTAAGTTCACAACTTTTACTATACACTTAATTGTTTATGTATGTTCATATATAAATGATATAAATAACAATCGGATTGGTTGGGGGAAAACTACTTTGTTTAGTAGTAATATTTTGACAATGCCCTTTAATCATTAGTTTAAAAAGTTTTAAAAAATGCAAGTTATTGGTGGTAGGGTGAGATGTTATATATGTTTGTTTGATGTTATATATGTTTGGCTTGTAAGTTCACAACTATTATACACTTAGTGTTTATGTATGTTTATGTACGAGTTATATATTTCAATAAATTGAAAAAAAATTTTTAATTTAAAAAAAATTTTTAAATGCAATCTACCAAAACTATGGAATGCAGTGAAGGCAGTGCTGAGAGGGAAATTTCTACCTCTAAATGCTTACAATAATAAAGAAAGAATTCAAATCAGAGACCTAACTACTAGAAGAACTAGAAAAAAGAGCAAACTAGACCCAAAGTGAGAAGAAGGACGAAAATTACAAAGATTAGAGTGGAGATAAATGAAATAGAAAACAAAAAACAATAGAGAGACTCAACAAAACCAAAAGTTGGTTCCCTGAAAAGATGAACAAATTTGACAAAACTGTACTTAAGTTGACAAAGAAAATCAGACAGAGGCTAGAAATAATGAAAATCAGAAATGAAAAGATGGTCATTACTACCAAGCCCACTGAAATAAAAAAGACTATAAAAGGTTACTATGAATAACTGTACACCAATAATTAGATAACCTGCATTAAATGAACAAATTTTTAGAAACATACAAGCTACTTACATTAACTCCAGAAGAAATAGATGATCTCAACAAAGTAATTATTACTAAAAAGATTGAATCTGTAATAAAAAACCTCCCAACAAAGAAATGCCCAGGACCAGATGGCTTCACAGGGGAATCTACCAAATATTCCACAGAGACTCTACTCCATTTCTGCTCAAATTCTTCCAAAAAATTGAAGAAAAGGGAACACTCCTTAACTCATGCTATGGGGCCAATGTAACCCTCCTTCCAAAGCTGGATAAAGATACCACAAGAAAACATTACAGGGAAGCAGACTTGGCCCAATGGTTAGGGCGTCCACCTACCACATGGGAGGTCCACAGTTCAAACCCCGGGCCTCCTTGACTCGTGTGGAGCTGGCCCATACACAGTGCTGATGCACACAAGGAGTGCCCTGTCATGCAGGGGTGTCCCCCACAAAGGGGAGCTCCACGTACAAGGAGTGCACCCCATAAGGAGAGCAACCCAACGTGAAAGAAACCCATGTGCAAGGAGTGTGCCCCATAAGGAGAGCCGCCCAGCGTGAAAGAAAGTGCAGCCTGCCCAGGAATGGCACCACACACACTGAGAACTGACGCGACAAGATGACGCAACAGAAAGAGACAGATTCCTGGGTCGCTGACAACACCAAAAGTGGACAAAGAAGAACATGCAGTAAAATAGACACAGAGAACAGACAACTGGCAGGGTGAGGGGGAGAGGAGAGAAATTAAAAAAAAAAAAAAAAAAAAAAGAAACACAGATTCCCGGTGCTACTGATAAGTATAGCAGCAGTCATAGAAGAACACACAGCAAATGGACACAGACAATGGGGGGTGGAGGAAGGGGAGAGAAATAAAGAAAAAAGAAATAAAAAGAAAAAACTACAGGCCAATATCTCTTAGAAATACAAATGCAAAAATCCTCAACAAAATATTGTATACTGTACCCAACACCATATTAAAAGAATTCTACACCATGATAAAATGGGATTTATCCCTGGTATGCAAGAGTGGTCAACATAAGAAAATCAATTAATACAGTACACCACATTAACTCAATGAAGGGGAAAAATTGACATGGAAAGGTATTTGACAAAACCCAGAAAAATTTTTTGATACAAACACTTACAAAAATAGGAATAGAAGGGAAACTCCTCATAAAGGACATATATGTACAGACCATAGCTCACATCCTACGTAATGGTAAAAGACTGATTACTCTCCCTCTAAGATCTGGAATTTCTAGTAAAGTAATCTACGTAGAAGATTACAACTGTTTGCAGTTCTAAATGAATAGTTTTAGTGTACATTATTTCCTCACCTTCTCAACTGGAAAATCTTAAGGCAATGCCACTTGATACTCATTTTTTTAAATATACCCAATGTCAGGTCTAATCCAGACACATATTCCTTGTAGATATATATCTGAGGGATTTATATAACCACTGTGGGAAACAGACATGGAAAGGTTTTTTCAAAATAATGTGTAGTAAGAGGTATCATAAAAGTGATAATAGATATCAAAGTACAACCAGTGGGGAGTAACTCACCTATAAAGAGCTTAATAAATACTAGTTGAAAAACAAAAAAAAATAAAGTTGCTGGAAATTTAGGAGCTTAAATCATACTTTTCATTAGTAACTTATAAAAATCTAGATGTTATTGTTTTTTCTACTTAAAATTATCATTTTATCTTTGCTTAAAATTTGTCTTTTGCTTTTCTTTTATCACAACCATGATCATTTATCCCAAATCTGAGAAAGCATAGAGTGAACCAAAGACACGGTCTCTTTGAGATCCTTCTTTTGAATTGGAAGTGGAGGAATTTTGTGTTGGTGGAATTGTCTTAAACAGAAATGATCAGAGAATTCTGAACAGGCATCAGTGGAGGCAAGAGAAAGTACCAACAGAGTGTGGGTTATCCAATAAATAGGTAGAAGCAATACAAAGAGAGCAATACATTGATTCTGGCGTCTAGGAACTCAGAGTAAATTGACATGAGTGGCCCCAGTAAGACTCAGTGGATCATTAACTCTAGGGGTGGGCCTAGCAAACTGAGTTTTGGCAAGCCCTCTATATGATATTAATAGTCACTAAAATTTGAGAAGCACTAAGGCTAACACGAGTCCATTCCTTTTCTTCTCCTCACAGACACCCATAGTGAAACTGATTAAAATCTCATTCATTATTTTTTATACATTAAGAACACAGTGAGGGAAACGGACTTGGCAGAATGGTTAGGGAGTCCGTCTACCACATGGGAGGTCCGCAGTTCAAGCCCCGGGCCTTCTTAACCCGTGTGGAGCTGGCCCATGTGCAGTGCTGATGCGCGCAAGGAGTGCTGCGCCACGCAGGGGTGTCCCCCGCGTAGGGGAGCCCCACGCGCAAGGAGTGCGCCCTGTAAGGAGAGCTGCCCAGCGCGAAAGAAAGTGCAGCCTGCCCAGGAATGACGCCGCCCACACTTCCCGTGCTGCTGACGACAACAGAAGCGGACAAAGAAACAAGACGCAGCAAATAGACACAGAGAACAGACAACCGGGGGAGGGGAGGAATTAAAATAAATAAATAAATCTTTAAAAAAAAAAAGAACACAGTGAAATGATTATGTTTATTGAACATGAGCCTCCCCCTGCCCCCAATTAAACCTGGATTGTTCATTTAAACACAAGTATTTCTTCCCACCAATTTATATGATTTTGGTAAAGTTTCTGTGGCAACCCTTGTTAATTCTTCACTCTGAAAAATATCAGCCAAAGTACTTGATAATGGATTAAAACATAATATACGTGGTTTAAAAAAAATACAAACTCAGAGATCTCATACATATCCTTATCTAAAAATCTAATATTAGTCTAAAAGAATTATGACCATAATATGTAACTCTGTGATGTTGTAACTTGATAAATGTCAAAGTTAAGGAGGCAGATGGAGAGTTCTGGGAAGATGGCTTTGGAATAGGTAGGCAGGTGTCAACTCTCTCACAAAAACAATGAAGAAAAGGCAAAAAGTTGTCAAGGGACTTGCTTGAGGTGTAGCAGACCAAGACAGTGCAGTACAACTCCAGAAAGGTGATGACAAGAGAAACCAATAACTCAAAACAATAAGCACGATTGACCAAACCCCCACTGCAGCCACGAAGGGATTCCCTCCCTGTACCCTCAAGACATTAAACCCAGACAAAACCCTTGACTCACCACAGCCTGACTGAAAGGGGAACAGATGTTTTCCTCCCTGTCAGCTATCACAAGGGAAGAGAGAAGATGAGTTGGAAGGCTTTTTTCCACTGAATTTGGCCAGCACAGTCTACTTTGAATCTCGGCCTGACCAGACCAGAAATAAAGGAAAGCAGAGATTGAATGAAACACCTTCGAGGAAAGTTCCCTGACAAGTGCCATCTCCTGGCCAGCCAGGAAATTGAAAGGAGAAACTGTTTCAGGTCTCTCTTTATCCCCACCCCTGGGAGAAAATCCATGCCCCATTAGTGAGTCTTTGCCCCAATTTTAATAACGAAGCTGTGCACTTTTAAAGATTTAGAATAAGTTGAACCAAAAATCAAGAGTTGAGGGAAAATTTTTTTTTCTCAAGAGAGAGAAATTGACCATCAGAGTAAATTCACCAATATATTGAGATGCCTAGACATCAGGAAAAAATTACAAACTGTACTAGGAAACAGGAAGAGATGGCTCTGCCAAAGGGACAAACCAAATCCTGAAGAGATACAGGATTTAACACAACTAATCAATGATAATCACACAAACCTCCTAAATGAACTGAAAGAATTGAAGGAAAATATGACTAAAAAGATAAAGGATATTAAGAAGACACCAGGTGAGCATAAAAAGCTACTTGAAAGCCTGCAAAAAAAATTAACAGAGCTTATGGGAATGAAAGACATGACCATTGAGATTAAAAATACATTAGAGGCACATAAGAGCAGATATGAATTGCTCAAAGATGAAATTAGTGATTTCAAAGACAGATGATCTGAACTGGAAAAAAAACAGGAAAACAGAAGAGAAGAGAATGGAAAAAATGGAAAAGAGTCTCAGTGCATTGAATAACAATGGGAAATGCACAAACATTCACATTTTTGGTGTCCCAGAAGGAGAAAAGAATGGAAAAGGGACAAAAAGAATATGTGAGGAAATTATGACTGAAAACTTCCCAACCCATATGAAAGACATAAATATCAATATACAGGAAGGATAACGCACTCCAAACAGAATAAATCTGAATAGACCTACAATGAAAAAACCTTCTATTCAGAATGACAAATACCAGAGAGAAAGAGAAGATTCTGAAAACAGCAAGAGAAAAGCATAGCATCACACACAAAGGAAACTCAATAAGATTAAGTGCCGTCCTCTCATCAGACATCAAGGGGGTGAGAAGAAAGAAGCATGATGTATTTAAGGTCCTGAAAGAGAAAAACTTCCAGCCAAGAATTCTGCATCCTGCAAAATTGTCCTTCAAAAACGAGAGTGAGTCCAAAGTCTTCACTGACAAACAAAAACTGATAGAGTATGTTCCCAAAAGACCAGAATTACAAAAGACACTAAAGGGAGTAATGCAGCCTGAAAGGAAAAAACAAGGGCAAGAGATTGGGAGTAGGGTTTAGAACCGAAGATTATTATGAAGGGTAAACTAAAGGGTAAAAAGACAGACAATAGAACGAAATGACAACAGAGGGCTGAAGGACAAAATGGATGAGGTAAGTAATACCTTTACAATAATAAAATTGAATGTTAATGGATTGAACTCCCCAATCAAAAGACAGATTGATAGAATGGGCAAAAATATATATATATATGAGCCATCTATATGTTGTCTACAAGAAACCTACTTCAGACATAAGAACACAACCAGGTTAACAGTGAAAACTGGAAAAAGGTATTCCATGCAAACTGTAAACAAAAAGAGCTGGAGTAGCAATACTAATATCAGACAAAATAGATTTAAAATGCCAAACAGTTATAAGGAATGAAGAAGGTCGTTAAAGTCATACCTCAGTACTTGACTGCTTTGAAATTCACCAACTTTGGTAGTCAATGCATTCTAAAGTGAAAATTTTGTCCCAGACTCATTGTTTTTTTGTTTTTTTGTTTTTTTTTTTTGGTACTCAATACACAAGCTAGAACTTGTCCATGTCAGTTGCCTCCTGACTCACTACCCTTTCCAGCCAAAACAAAGGATCATGCGGTAGCTCTTGCCCTATGCACATTCCATTGCAGTCTTAGCTTCTGTGATCATTTTGTGTATTTTTGCGAGTTTTTTTTCTCATCCTAAGAAAATGAGCAGTGATAGCACTGAGCAGAGAAGAAGATTACTTCACACCAACATTAAGCAAAAAAAAGAAATAATAGGTAAATATGAGTATAGTATTTGCATTACTGGTCTTGTATTACTGGGAATAGGGTGTACTTAGAAGAACGGTTTCCATCATCATTAAGAATAAAGTAGCAATAAAAAAAAGGCTGGTCATTCCCTAGTAAGGGACCATGACATTATATTGGGCTTCAAATTTCGGGGAGTTCTGGATCACAGAGTGTTTCAACAATGGCAATGGAGGGATACTGGTATGGGATACCAATGACAGATGATATATGACTGACAGGGAGCTGTACAGAACATATGTCCAGGGTGCATGGTAATGTTTGGATATACTCATAGTGGCAACAATTAAAAACCACAGTAGGGGGGGTACTGGGTTCCTGGCCAGTGGTGCTCTGTCGTGGTCCCTAGGGGAGCAGCGACAGTCTCCCAGGTACAGTGGTGGGGACCGGGAGGGAGTGAGGGTTCAAGAGTGAGCCCCTGATACTAATGACTATGCTTGTGAGCTGATAAACCCAAAATAATAACAAGGCCTAGAGCAACTTTGTGCCTGGGAATTTCCTTCTGTCAGCCTTCATGTTACTCAAATGTGGCCAGTCTCGAAGCCAAACTCAGCATGTAAATGCAATGCCTTCCCCCCAGCGTGGGACATGACACCCGGGGATGAGCCTCCCTGGCAACGAGGGACCACTATCAACTACCAACTGATGATGCAACTGGAAAATGACCTTATACGGAAGGTTCAATGCGGATCAGCAGAATATCCATGTCTACATAAAATACCATGACTTTAAAATGCTGTTTGACCTAAAGTAAGGGGGAAATGGAAAGGAGAAATGAGTTTATATGGCTACGAGTTTCTAAAAAAGAGTCTGGAGGCTGGCAGAAGGTTTGCCCTCATGCACAACTGAGCAGAGTCAGAGAGACAGATAAAGCAGATACAACCCCCAGATACTGGTTCCTTTGAGGGCTAAAGAGACCCATGGGAGTTATGGTCATGGCCGATGGGGTTAACTACCAGGGCAGATGGCCCCTCTTTGGAAATGGTGTTTATGTGTGATGAATCTGGACTCAGATGGGATCTCCCTTCATAAGACTTTCATGCTAATGTGCTGGAGGTGCAGTTAATGTTGGGGTTTAAGATATATTTAGGGGATTTGAATCTCTGGACTGACAATGTGATAGCCAGACCCTGAGCCTCAACAGACTCCAGCACCTACAATCTGATTTATTGGACTTACCACACTCAGCTAAGATGGAGGTGAAGAAGGACAACCACCACACCATGGAGCCTAGAGTGATTACAACTGAAAATGGGAGGATTGCATCCAGCATCCAGGTGGAATCTGAGCCTCCTCTTGACATAAAGGTGCAATGGACACAACCAATCCAGTGTCCACATAGAAGAGGTGGCATTGGATTGGGAAAAGTGGACATAATGGACAAAGGGTATGGGGAAAGGCAGGAAGAGATGAGAGGTGGAGGCGTCTTCGGGACATGGAGCTGCCCTGGATGGTGCTTCAGAGGTAATCACCGGACATTGTAAATCCTCACAGGGCCTACATGATGGAATAGAGGAGAGTATGGGCCATGATGTGAACCAATGTATATGAGGTGCAGAGGTGCCCAAAGATGTACTTACCAAATCCAATGGATGTGTCATGATGATGGGAACGAGTGTTGTTGGGGGGGGGGGAGAGGGGGGGGTGGGGGGGTGGGGTTGAATGGGACCTCACATATATATTTTTAATGTAATATTATTACAAAGTCAATAAAAAATAAAAAAATTAAAAAAAAAAAATAATAAGGGCAATTACCAACTTAAAAAAAAAAAAAAAAAAGGCTGGTGTTGCAAAAAGAGTTAAAACAATAACAAGCAGTATTCCCAAACACTCAAGAAAATTGAAAAACTGTTCTTAATTTGGGTAAACAAGAAGTGTTAGCAGGCGACAGTGTATCAGAAGCCATAATATGTGAAAAAGCTAAAGTGGTGCTTGCCAATCTTTCGAAAAACAAACTAAAACCAAGTGAGAGTGTGGAAGTTTTTAAGATCAGTCATGGATGGTTTGATAATTTTACAAAGATGGCAGCATCCATAGTACCATGAGGCATGGCAAGGCAGTGAGTGTAATAAAAAGGCTGCTGATGAATTCATAAGTGAATTTCAAGACTACATGGAGGCTGAGGGTTTTATTCTCCACCAAATTTTTAACTGTGATGAGACTACAATTTTGGGGGAAAAAATGCTGAGTAGAACCTACCTCACAGAAGAGGAGAAGGCATTACCAGGCCACAAACCAATGAAGGACAGGTTCACTCTATTGTTGTATAGGAATGCTAGTGGAGAGTTAGAACTAGAGCCACTACTAGCATATCATAGTGAAAACCTGTGAGTTTGCAAGAAGCATAATATAATAAAGAGCAAATTCCTTGTGATGTGGAGGGCAAATGGCAAAGCTTGGGTCACAAGGCAATTTTTCAGTGAGTGGATAAATGACATATTTAGACCCTCATTGAAAACATATTTTTTGGAGAATGATTTGCCTCTGAAAGCTTTCCTATTTTTGGACAATGCACCTGCCCACTCTCCAGGCTTGGAGGATGACTTGCTGGAGGAGTTCAGCTTTGTCACTGTAAGTTTCCTGCTCCCCAACACTACTCTTCTCATCCAGCCCATGCACCTGCAGGTCATTTCAAACTTAAACAAGTTGTACACCAAAGCACTTTTCCTGAGGTGCTTTGAGATCACCTCTGGCACACAGTTGACTGCACAGAATTCTGCAAGAAGCATTTCAATATCCTGCTCTTCCTTAACCTTAACGATAAAGCCTGGAATGAAGTCTCTTATAGGAGAATGAATTCAGTATGGAAGAATTTGTAGTCAGAAGCTGTGACTCAGAGAGACTTTGAAGGATTTGAGGCTGACCCCAAGCCTGCAGTTACAGAGGGTACAGTTGTACAGGATATTGTATCTTTGGACCAATCCATGGGTCTGGAGGTCGATGCTGCTGATGTTGAGGAGTTAGTGGAGGAACATCATAAAGACTTCAGCACTAAAGAGCTGCAAAAACTACAGAATGAGCAGCAAAAAGAGGTAGCTGAAGAGAATTCTTCAGGTGAGGAGGACATAAAGGAGGACATCCCAGGTCCTTGATAAAAGAAATGTGTGCAAAATGGACAGAAGTTCAAAGACTGTGGAGAAATACCACCTGGACAAAGCTCTGATGAGAAGAATTGTGAATTTCTTGAATGACAAAACAATTTCACACTTTTGAGGAATTCTTAAGAGAAGTTTTTAGTGAAGGTGAAAGAGTGTGTCAGAGCCTGTGGTTCAAGTTGAAAAAAGGCAGAAAAGAGAAAGAACACCTGAAGTGTAAGTGCCCGAAGTTCTATTGAAAGGGGACTCTCCTTCCAAGCAACACACTGTTTAACCTCTCCTCCTCACCACTCTCCTCCCAACATCCCATTAGGCCATGTGCTCTTCTCATGCAGGTAAAGTGAAGTTTTATTTTATTTCACCTAAGTATTGATTAACTTTTAGGTTTATTTCTCAAGTCAAAAATGTTATACAAACTTATCTTTTTACATATTGCCTTAAAAATATGCATTGTCTTTGGTATGGGAACACATTAAATTTATTTATATATTCCTGATGGGAAAAAATTAGTTTTTTTTTTGGTACTCATCATGCCTCCCAGAACCAATTAACAACGAGTATCAAGCACCAATGTATATATTAATAAAAGTGACAATTCACAAGCAATAACTATACTAAATATTTATGCACCTAACCAGAGTGCCCTAAGATACATGAGGCACACACTGGCAAAACTGAAGGAGAAATAGATGTTTCTACAATAAGAGTTGGTGACTTCAATACACCACACTCAGTATTGGATAGAACACCTGGGCAGAGAATAAAGACCCCAAAAAACTTGAATAATATGATAAATAAACTAGATCTAACAGACATCTATAGAGCATTGCAAACCAGAAGAGCAGGTAATACTTTCTTTTCAAGTACTCATGGATACTTCTCCAAGATAGACCATATGCCTGGTACCAAGACAAGTCTCAATAAATTTTAAAAGATTAAAATTATCCAAAATACTTTCTCTAATCATAATGGAATGAAGCTGGAAATCAGTAATGGAAAAAAAAAGTGAAAAATTCATAACTCTTTGGAAATTAAACAACATACACTTAAATAATTAATGGGTCAAAGAAGAAATTGCAAAGAATCAGCAAATATCTTGAGATGAATGAAAATGAGAACAGAACATATTAAAACCTATGGGATAATGCAAAGGCAGTGAGGAAAATTTATAGTTCTCAATGCTTACACTGAAAAAGAAGAAAGAGTTAAAACTAAAGATCTAACTGCACACCTGTAGGAATTAGAAAAGAACAGCAAGCTAAGCCCAAACAAAGTTGAAGGAAAGAAATAGTAAAGATCAGAGCAGAAATTAATGAATTGTACAAAAAAAAAAAACTAAATCAACTAAACCAAAAGTTGGTTCTTTGAAAAGATCAACAAAATCTACAAATATTTAGCTAAACAAATATTTAGAAAAAAAAGAGAGATGACACAAATAAAGTCAGAAATGAGAGGGGGACATTGCAAGAATAAGAGAGATCACATGATGATGCAATGAACAACTGAATGCCAAAAAACTAGACATTGTAGAGGAGATAGATGAAATCCTAGAATCATAACAACTACCTACAATGACCCTAGGAGAAGTAGAAAACCTCAACAAACTAATAACAAATGAGAGATTGAAACAGTCATCACAAATTTCCCAACAATGAAAAGCCCCAGACCAGATGGCTTCATAGGTGAATACCACCAATCATTCAAAGACAAACTAATATCAATCTTGCTCTAGCTCTTCCAAAAAATTGATCAGGAAAGAATGCAACCAAACTCATTCTATGAAGTCAATGTCACCCTAATACCAAAACCAGATAAAGATACTATGAAAAAAGAAAATTACAGACCAATAACTTTAATGAATATAGATGCAAAATTCCACAACAAAATAATTTGCAAGCAGAATCCAAAAGCACATTAGAAGAATTTAATGTGGCTGCTGAAGTCTATGAAGTTTCAGGCTTCCTGGGTTCCTCCCTTCCAGGGTCTTGCTTCTCTCTGGCTCAAAATGCCTCTCTTTCCAGGGCTTGCTTCTTGGTAGGGTCAGGGTTCCTCTCTTCCCAGGGCTTGCTTCTGTTTCCTCTGTGAGCTTACTTCCTGGGGTTCCAGCTTAAGGCTTCAGCATCAAGCTCCAACATCAAAACTCCAACATCAAAAACCCTTAACTGTCCTTTACCATGTCATTTATCTGTGAGTTCCCACCCACCAAGGGGTAGGGATTTCAATGCCCTAATGAGGTGGTCCAATCAAAGCCCTAATCATAACTTAATCACACCTAGGTACAGACCAGATTACAAACATAATCCAAAATCTATTTTTAGAATTCATAACCATATCAAACTGCTACAACCCCCTATCTCACATTTTATACAAAAATTAACTTAAAATGGATCAAGGACCTAAATATAAAAGCAACAACCATGAAACTCCTAGAAGAACATGTAGAAAAATATCTTCAAGGTCTCTTGGTAGGTGGTAGTTTCTAAACCTTACACCCAAAGCACGAGCAACACTTTTGTACCTCAAAGTACTCTGTCAAAAGGATGAAAAGGCAGCCAACTTAATGGGAGAAAATATTTAGCAATCACATATCCAATAAGGGTTTAATATCCATGATATACAAAGAGATCATACAAGTCAGCAATAAAAGACAAACAACCCAATTGAAAATTGGGCAAAAGACTTGAAAGACAATTGTCCAAAGAAGAAATAATAATAGCAAAAGAAACACATGAAAAATGTTCAACATCACTAGCAATTAGGGAAATGCAAATCAAAACTACAATGAGATATCATTTCACACCTATTAACTTGGCCGCTATTAAAGAATTGGAAAACTGTAAATGTTGGAGAGGATGTGGAGAGATAGGAATGTTTATTCATTGTTGGTAGGAAATGTAGAATGGTACAGTTACTGTGGAGAACTGTTTGGCAGTTCCTAAGGAAGTTGAATAGAGACTTGTGTGACCCAGAAGTACCATTGCTAGGTATATCCCAGAAGAATTGAGAGCAGTAACGTGAATAGATATCTGCACACCAATATTCATAGTGGCATGATTCACGAAGCCAAAGTTGGAAACAACCAAGGTTCCCTCAACTGATGATGGATAAACAAATTGTGGTATGTATACACAATGGACTATTATGCAGCTGTAAGAAAAAATGAAGTCATGAAGCATATGACAACATGGATGAATCTAGAGGACATTATGTTGTGTTTAAGCAAGCCAGACACAGAAGTGCAAACACTGTATGAATGTGCTATTTTGAATTAAATATATTGTAAATTCATGGAGTTAATCATTAGAATACAGTTCACCAGAAAAAGGATGAGGGAAGAGAATGGAAAGCTGATGGTTAATCTGTGCAGAACTGGAAAAAAGTTGTTTGTAAATCTTTGGAAATGAATAGAAATGGTAAAAGCATATCATAGTATTTGTAACTAGCAGTGCTATTGTATGGGATGACAGTGGTTGAAAGGAAAAGTCTAAAGTCCTGTATATTACTAGAAGGGAAGCTAAAAACTGTAATATAGGACTATATAAGATAGTAAAACCTCATGTAAAATACAAACATGGTTGATGTTGCATATATAAGACTTCATACAAACAATAAATATAAATATACTAGAGAGCAGGATAAAGAATAGCACCTATGTACAGCAAGGGGAGCATAAATAGAGAGGTGATGAGTTTTGTTTGTTTGTTTATTGTTTATTATTATTGAAATAATGAAAGTGCTCTGAGAATGGAGTGTTGAATGCACAAATATGTGATTACTCCAAATACTACTGATTGTACACTTTGGATAGATTTATGCTTTATTAATATGTATCAATAAATTGATTTCTTAAGAATATCTTGAATGGGAATAAATATTTACAATTGGGACTTCACACATGATATACAGAAGATACAATGCTTTGCATGGTTAATCTATTCTTATTTTTAAATAAATGATATTCACTAATCACACATGTTCATAAAAATGTTTTAATAAATGGCTAATATAAAGATGAATGTAAAGCCCTAGTTTGCTTTAAAAACATTTTGCCTACTTATAAAAATTTAAATAGCTTACTACCAGTAGCTACATTCCAAAGTTGAAATAAAACTACCTATTTAAAAAAAAGAGATGTCAGTTTCTCCCCAAACAGATTCACAGATTCAATGCAATCCCAATAAAGATCACAAAGCTTTTTCAAAGAAATGGGAAAGCCAATTATCAAATTTATTGGAAGGATAAGGAGCCCCAAACAGCCAAAAAATATCTTTAAAAAGAACAACAAAGGTGGAAGGACTCTCATTTCCTGACTTTAAGCATATTACTTAGCTACAATGGTGAAAAAAAAAAACCAGCATCATACTGGCATAAAGACAGATTGACCAATGGAACAGAACTGAGAACTCAGAAATAACCCTCACATCTACAGTCAAGTGATTTTTTAAGAGGATGTCAAGCCCACCCAGCTAGGCCAGAACAGTCTGTTCAACAAATGGTGCTGGGAGAACTGGATAGCCATAGGACCTAAATATAAAAACAACTATAAAACTCCCAGAAGAAAATGTAGGAAAACATCCTGAAGATCTTGTTGTAAGCGGTAGTTTCTTAAGGCTTACACCCAAACACCAGTGACAAAAAAAAAAAAAAAAGGGTAAATGGGACCTTCTGAAAATTAAACATTTTTGCCCTTCAGAGGATTTTTGTCAGTAGGGTGAAAGGCGTCCAACTCATTGGGAGAAAATATTTGGAAATCACATACCCAGTAAGGGTTTAATATCCATGATATGTAAAGAGATACTACAACTCAACAATAGAAAGACAAACTACCCAATTGAAAAATGGACAAAAGAATATAATAGACATTTTTCCAAAGAAGAAATACAAATGACAAGAAAACACATGAAAAAATGTTCAACAACACTAGCAATTAGGGAAATGCAATCAAAACTACAATGACATATCATTTCACATGTATTTCAATGATCACTATTAAAAAGTTGGAAAACTATAAGAATTGGAGAGGATGTGGAGACATAGGAATGCTTATTTTACAAAATATAAATGCAAATAACCTAGAAAGGCTGAAACAGAATAGCAGCTACGTACAGCTGGGAAGCATAGAGAGATTGAGAGGTGATGAAGTTTTTTTGTTTGTCTTTTTTTATTTTTATTTTTATTGGAATAATGAAAATTTTCTGATAATGATTGAAGTGATGATAGCACAACTATGTGATTATGCCAAAATCCATTGATTGTACACTTTGGATGAATTTATGCTTTATTAATATGTACCATTAAAATTGATCTGTTAAAAAAAAAGGAGGCAGAGAGTGTGCAGTGTCAACTAAATATAAGATGGTTTTCTCCTCCAAAGTAAGGGCTACTTTGTGCTGCCTTCTATTCCATGGTCAATAATACCCACAGTATCTCTGATTACTCAGACCACTTTAAAGAAGAAAAGCAGCCTACCATTACAATTCAGCATAATTCAGTTTATTTTTTTAAGAGTTTTCAGGTGGATGCACCGCTTGTCATTAGATCAATCCCACATGTATGTCTGGCATAAATGCCTTAGAAAAGACAGGCAAAATGACAGCACATGTGCACTGGCTGATTTCTCAGTCACAGTCATGTTGTAAAACTAATAGGATAACTTCCTTTCTGATTTCCTTGAGAAGTGGGAAAAAAAACTGTTGAGATATTGAACAAGAAGACATACACGGAAACTCATCAATTCTGCCCAGTTCAGACTTGGGTGAGAGATGTCAATATTGAGATTTCAGACTTTCCCTTTTCTTTCTAATCATCCTCCTTGACCTTAATTCATCAATCATATGGGACTCTTGTCAGAGAGTCATGAAACCAATAAATTATCCTATATAGTATCTCACTCTACAAATACTTATAAGTAAGCGAAATTTAAACACATAGTTTATTACAACATCCTCTCCTTAGGAATTCTTTACATTCATTCTATTGTCCTTGTTTACATCCCATTTCGTGTCCTTTTACTTTTTACTTACAACCTTCCACATCCAGATCAACTATTAACCATTTTGTAGACCCAGTTAGTGGTATACTCAATGGACATCTTTCTTCCCTACCAACGACTCTTAACAAACTGGTGGTCTCAGAAAAGGGAGGCCCACCCATAATTCCTGAAGATAAATCATTATTAGTCAAAGTTATACGTGGATGTTGCATTTGACTTTTCCAATAATTGGTGTGGGATTGGCACAAGACCCCATTTTGGCAAACGAGACACAAGGCAGAGTTTGGGGAGGGACTCCCTTAGCAGGAAGACAAGAGATTCACTAAGACAAAGTCCCTTCCTGTCCTCCTTGTTGGGATACAGATGTGAAGATATTTCCATGAAGTAACAAGGGCAGGAATAAAAAGGCAAGAGCTAAGAATAGAAGAGTGGGAGGGCAGGAACAACCTGGAGACTTGGTAGCATCTTTGAGCAGTTGAGCCCATACCTTCAACCAGCACTTCTGAACTTCTTGTTTGGGGGAACAAAAGAAGCCCACACTTGTTCAAGACATTGTTGGTTAGATCTTCAGTTATAGGTAACCTAATATGTTTCTAGCAACATGAAGTATGTATTAATATTTCAAAGCTGACTTATTTTAAGTCCAGAAGAGGATATGTCCTGTGGAAGTGGGCAGCACATTTTCAATAATCAGAGAAAGTACAGTGTGAACCTCATCTTTGCATCCAAAAAGTGGTTCCATTTTAAAATAATGTGGCTATTCATTAACAATGAGGTAAAAAATAATTTCTATCTTTTCACAAGCCCAATGAAGGTTTTTAAATGTTCAGCATGGTAAACTCACACATCACAGTGTAGGTGTGGTTCATTTTAATCTACATTCTTAGCAATTGTCTTAACTTAGTTTTCTAGCTCTTCAACTATGTTTTATTTCAGCAATTTTATTCTAATCTCTCTAAAATCTCTATTTGTTTTGGTTTTTCCTTTTTTATCTCTTTCTGTTCTTTTTGGTGGGTAGAGGTAAGATGCAACTTCTTCCCAGAACTCTTTCAAAGAGTGTTTTTAAAAGTTCTCTTCTCTTCCCTAAAGTATTCTTTCTCCCCTGCTGTTAGTTTTTTTAACTTCAGAGAGTTGATTGTTCCTTCCCATTTTTCAATGACTTTGGCTATTTATTTTTATCTAAGAAAGAAGACCAGAAGGCTGAAAATAGCTAATATGGGTTTCTTCTGCTGCTTAGTAGGGTTTGTTTTCTGGTGGGTTTTTGTTTGTTTGTTTCCTTGTTTTTGTTTTTACTCTTTTGCTCTTTTCCTAAGAGAAGAATTCTAAAATAAGCTCTAAGCACATTAATGTCCACTAGAAGGCTGGATTTAGAGTTCTGGCTGTCAGAGACTCAGGCCCTTCAAAATCCTGAAGGAAAAAAGCTCTAGCCAAGATCACCTACATTAAACAGTAGAGGCCTGTGCTCTCTCTAGATAATTAAATTTCCTTAGAGCAGATTTTTTTTTCTTTTTTCTTTTGGTCTGAGGATAGCACTGTGTTCTAGTCACACTGCATATGAGGACTGCGGAGGGAAACAGGACAAGGACAAAAGTGTTCCCCTTCAAATCTACCCTCCCCAAACACACACACACCATTGTTTTAGTCGTGCATCTCACCTTTGCCTCTCTTACTCCTACTGCTTCTGATTCCAGTCTCTCCAGGATTCCATCTTGTAGATTGACTCACATTTCTACAACTCCTCATAGTGTTCTCTGCGCTGATCTTTTGGGCTGGTGTTGAACAGGAAAGTCCCATTCACTTTCCATCTTCCATAAATTTGTTGAAAATCTTTCAGCTCCTCATTTGTCCCCTTCCCTTTGTCCCCTGTACTTTGAGCTTATTCTTTCTTTTACTTCTAGCTTCTCTTCCAATGGGGCCTCAGTCAAGATAGAAGGCATGCATACAACCAGCCCATCATTTTGTTAATTTAAAAGTACCTTTTTTCTCCTACACTCTTATTTTACTTCCTTGCTAACATTTCTTACCTCCAATGTTCCCCTCAAAATCTCCTGCTGTAACCCTGGTCTGTGGGAACCCTGAATCTCTATCCTTCTGCTCTTTATTACAGAAGTTCACATAATCACCCTACCAATCATAAAGTCTTCCTTGAGGGTGGGTGGAAGAATTCAGGGAAAGAAACTAAAAATTAGGCATCAAAGCCAGAATACTTCTTAGCAATCAGGGGAAAAAAGGAAATGCTGAATAACACTCATATACTACTAATTTTCACCTTGCCATGTCTATTTACTTTTCTATCTTCTGTCACTGGTTTCTATGATCATTGAATGAGGTACTGAATCTTGTATACCATTGTGAACCTAGATCACTAGAGGTACTTGATAAATATATGTTGAAAGAAAAATGAAGTAAGGTAATGCTACTATATAATTTTACATTTAGAAAATTAAGTCTAATAGAGGTAAAGCAGTTGGCAAGTAGTCAAATAGATTGTATATGGCAAATTCAGGGCATTGCTTAGCTCAGAGAGACAAAAAATCCTCTAAAGGCACATACTGTTGGTAGGTTTATCATGCTTAAATCAGGCTATCACTGGTGTTGGACAAAGATTTCAAAATATGAAGGTATGGCCTCTGACTTCTAAGGCAGAAAAATAGAGGGACCAGACATAGCCTGGCTTCATATTCAGGTCCAAAAAACCAAGTGGTCACGTAACAGAGAAGTGTATAGCCTTTTTTTCTGGAGGCTTATGACAATGTCCAGGAAATCCACAGTGCACCCACCAGACTGAGGCTAGAGAACTGACATAGAAGAACTCTGGTACCTTCAGCCTATAGCCAACCAGAAATATTCATTTTCCTCCCAGGTTTTAGACAAATCTCTTGTTTCTACCTACCCTGAACACTCAAGATACTGCATGATCGAAGTGAATGCATAAGACTTTCTAGAGTGATCCTCCCTGTGGAGCATCCCAGAAACAATCACCACCAAGTCGTGCTCTATTATGGGATGAGTGGGGAGGTGGGGGGTAAAATTATAATCACAACCAGCTATTTCATTAGCAGTTGAAGTCACCTCCCTGATTAAATTTTGTGCAGTAGTACATTCTCAAACACCGATAAACAACATGTTCTTTTGGTTTTGCAGAGAATTCACAGCTCTGTTTAGCAAATTTAACATAGATCAAATAAAGTCACTCATTCCTGTTTAGTAGTACAGATAAAGAATGCCAATAAGACATGTTTACTTTGGAAACATTTAGTCTTACATTTTTGAAATTGCTTTTTTTAAATTATAAGTTAATTTCTCTTTTGCTACAAACACTAGTTCTCCAAATTCAGTTTTTCTTCTGGTTTTGATATTGACTATAGTTAATCACAACATGAAAGGTGGAACACTTAATCAAATACGTTTGCTGAATATCTACTTCGTACCATTCATACTACATAAATAATACAGGACTCTTATCAATGATGAGTACCGTGCTTGTTTTCTCCATTCGAAAGGAATAAGAGTATTTATTTTATATAAAAAAAACATTTAGATTAAATTTCTCTGAAGATTTAAGTTTAAACAGACCTAAAATCTGTTTCATGAAAAGAATTTTGCACATAGGGATGTCACCTTATATTTTTCAATATTCCCCAATATTCCCCTTCCCAACTGACTAAAGGCGTTTAAATTCTGTTAGAGAGAAAAATCTAACTATTTATTCCTAATTTGGTTTTTGTCATTATTTTCCAACAATGTCACATGGCAAAATTTACATTATTAGAGATCCAAAAGTTAGCAAAACACACAAGGTCAAAAAACAAATATCCCATTCACCGTAAGAGTTTAATGGTTTTCAAATGTGAAAAAGAAAGCTGCTTCTGAAATTAAGACAAATTGAATCAAACTTTCCATATTACATACACCATGCATGTAATATTCTGAGCGAGTGAATTTTCACAACAAACCTTTGGAAATAGAAAACTGCTAATAGCCACGGGAGAAGATATCTTGTTCTCTTCCTTTTCTGGGCATCACTGTTCCTCATGATAATAAGGGAAAGGACAGCAAACTAATGATTCCGCAACTAGAGTTGTTCCAATTCTGGGTGAATCTACAGGGCCCCGAGCATACTGAGAGCTTCCACAGCTCTTCCAGGTAGAGGAAACATTGCAGGAAGGTGACTTCATGATGTATTTTATTACATGTACTTCAACCAAAGTCTGTGTGCCAAAACAGGGTTAGCGTCCTCAAAAGCTTTTTCTGATTGGCTTAAGAGTTCTTCTTTATGAGCCTCAAAAACATTCCCTTATAGGCTCACTACTTTGTTTTTTCATACAAACTTCTCTAGAACTTCTCCCCAAATTTTTTTCAAAAGGAACTGACGAGACCATATTTAATTCTACTTTTCACCACCATTCATGTTATTTGCAAATAGTTTCTCATTTTAATATCATTACCATAAGGCTTATCCCAGCAGAAGTGGTATATTCTAAGTTTCAATCATATTTTGGGAGAGTTGAATTCTACTTGACAAAATTCTCACTGTGTTTTTGTATGACTTTACTTGTGTGAGTGGAATAAGACAAAACATTCTACCATCCTGACTACATTTATTTCTTGTTTTGTCTCCCTCTCATTGGCTATATAAGGTTTAGCTAACATATATCTTCTCTTAAATTTAACAATTTGAGTCACCAACTAACCCTAATACTCTCCTTTCCTTCTTCATAATAGATTCCCCCAATTTAAATTTCGCCTTTTATCGGTACAATCCACTCAACAATTCTGTTTGTTACTGACATGTAATTTACATGCAATAAAGTTCACCAATTTTAAGTAAACACTGCAGTAAATTTTGACAAATGTATACAGTGATAACTGCCATTTCAATCATGACACAGAACATTTCCATCACCCCAAAAAGTCAATTCACTCTCCTCACCAGAACTATTGGCAAACACTGATTTTCTTCCTTTCACTTAAATTTTGCCTTTTTATTATAAAAGTGCAAATAAATAGAATCATATACTATTTAGTCTTTATATTTGGTTTCTTGCACTTAGCACAATACTTGAGATTCATCCATGTTGTTGCATGCATTAATTTTTAGTTCTTTTTTGTGGTTGAGTTGTATCCCATCATATGACTATAAAAAAATATGTACAGTGTATCCTTTCATCAAATGATGGATATTTGGATTATTTCCAGTTTAAAACTATCATGATAAAACTGTGATAAACATTGGAGTACAAGTCTTCGTGTGGAAAATGTT
This sequence comes from Dasypus novemcinctus, assembly GCF_030445035.2. Lineage (NCBI taxonomy): Eukaryota > Metazoa > Chordata > Mammalia > Cingulata > Dasypodidae > Dasypus > Dasypus novemcinctus. The sequence continues at coordinate 137,668,049 of NC_080674.1, forward strand.
TTCATTTTTCTTTGATACATAACTAGGAATGGAATTGCTGGAATTACATGTTTGTTTTAATAAGCTGTCAAACTGTTTTCCAAGTGGCTTTTTTTAGTTTCCTGACTGCTAAAAGAGATACCATGCAATGGGTTGGCTTTAACAATAGGAATTTATTAGCTCATAGTTTTAAGGCTAGGAGAAGTCCAAAATAAAGGTGTTATCAAGGCAATGCTTTCTCCCAGAAGACTGTGGCATCCTAGGGCTGGCTGCTGGTAATCCTTGGACCTTCACTTTTCTGTTTCTTGGCAATGCACATGGCAGCCTCTCATGGATTCACTGGGTTCCATTGACTTCAAGTGTCTTCCTGTGGCTTTCTCTATGTGTGTGTCTGAATTTCATTTTGCTTATACAAGACTCCAGTAATAGGATTAAGACCCAACCTGATTCAGTTAGGCCATACTTTAACTGAAGTAGCCTCATCCAAAAGTCCTCCTTACAATGGGTTCATACCCACAGGAATGGATTAAGTTTCAGAACATGTTTTTAGGGATACATACAGCTTCAAATCACTACACACTTACATTATAAACTCCACAACACATTTTTATTTCTGCCTTAAAGAGCCAATCATATTTGAAAGAGAGTCTAAAAGTTAGAAAACAATTTTTTATATTTACCCACATATTTGCCATTTCTAGTGCTCTTCATTCCTTTGCATAGATCCTTTGTATCTGGAATCATTTACCTGCGGCCTGAAGAATGTCTTTTTTAACACCTCTTGTGCTGGTAGGCTAGCAGTGAATTGTGGATTTTGTCTTGGTTTCTGAATGATAGCCTTGCTGCGTGTAGAATTTTAGGTTAACTGTGCCTTTTTTCCTTTTAGTTCTTAAAAGATATCCCTCTACTGTCTTCCAGACTACTGTTTAGGAGAGGTCTTCTATCATTTTCATTTTGTTTCTCTTTTTATAGTACTTGCTTTTAGAATTTTTCTCTTGGTCATGGTTTTCAGAAATTTTATTGTGATGTGTCTTGAGGTGATGTTCTTCATATTTCTTCTTTTGAGCTTCTAGAATTTGTGGACTTACAGTTATTTTCTTTAAATTGGGAAATAACTTTTCCAGTCATTATTTCTTAAAATATTTTCTTCTGCCTCCCATAACTCACTGGGGCCCAAATTACATGTATGTTAGACTACTTAATATTGCCCCACAACTCATTAATCCTTTGTTTCCTTTGTTCTTATAATTGTTCAGTCTTTTTATACTCCATAATTTATTTTAGATAGTTTTTATTGCTATGCCTTCTAGTTCACTAATCTTTCTTTCTGCAATATTTAATTTGCTGTTAATACCAGTTGTGCTTCCATTTCTGATATTATATATTTTATTTCTAGAAGTTTAATTTGGGTTGTCTTTTCATCTTTCATTTTTCTTCTAATTATGTTCATGTTTTTGTCTCCCTTCTTGAACACTTGGAGTATAATTATTATAATAACAACTTTACTGTGCTTTTTGGATAATTCTATCATCCATATCATTTCTAGTCCTGTTTCTATGGAGTGATTCTTTTTTTCCTGGTTACTGTTTGCAATTTTCTGCTAACTTGAATACCTAGTAATTTTTTATTGGATTCTGGACATTGTAAATTTTAATTTGGTGGGTGCTGGATTTTGTAATATTTCTTTAAATATTGTTGAACTTTATTCCAGCATGAAGTTAAGTTACATGGAATCAGTTTGCTTATTCTGAGTTGTTTTTCATTTTTGTTAGTATATATCCAGAGCATCCTTTAGTCTAGAGCTAATGTAGCTCATTACAGAGTCAACAGTCTTATGATGACTCTACACAGTTTCCACGAAGTGGTAAGTTGTTGCACTCTGGGTAATTGGAAAATGAACTATCCCAGTTCTGTGTGAGCTCTGGAGATTTTTCCACCTACTCCTTTCCAAAGATTCTTTCTTCACCCTTATGTAACTTCTGCCCCACAGGAATAATAAATCAATACTCAGCCTAAGATTACAGGGACCCCTCTATAGGACACCAGAGTTTACTCCCTAAGTACAGCCTCCTCCTCTCTAGGATTTTGTCCTGCAAATTTTAGCCGCCTTGGCTTTCCTAAACAGAAATTTCTGTCTCTTCAACTCAGTAGTATTCTCTGGTTCTATTTTGTCTCCACATCTATGTGCTACGGCCTGGGAACACTCTTCAAACAATAACTGGAACAATTGTAGGCCTTACTTCATTTGTTTCCCATTTGTTAGGGTCACTGTCTTGCACTGCCTATTGTTTCATATATTTTGTCTGATTTGCTAATTCTTCATGGAGAAAGAATATGTCCAATCCCTGTTACTCCATCATGGTCAGAAGTGGAAGTCTGCCACTTTTCAATAACCATGCTTCTAATATGATTTCAATAATGTTTAATCATTATCAGGGTGAAGATGTGGATAAAGGAAGATGGCATTAACATTTATTGAATGCTTTGCACTAAGATGAAAACTTTGAAAATGCTTCCTCAGTTAACACAACTGCACTGTGAAGTAAGCACTATTATCCTCATTTTTTGGATAAGAAAACTTAGGGTCAAAAACATAATACTGAAACTGGCATTTGAATTCACATCTATTTGACTTTAAAACCCAGACACTTTATAATATGTGGCTGCCTCCCTACTACTTAATATGTGTTCAACCGCAATAATTTATGGCTAGATACTTTGTTCAGCAAGTGGGAGCTCAGTTTATTTCATAATCCACCATCTTAAAATGGAGTCTGACAACTTGACCACACATGATCAATTTAAAGAATAAATGCTAGTTTGCACTAAAGAAAGGGGAAAGATGAATTGAGTTGGGTTGGGAGAAGCACTGATATGAAACAGACTTCCTACAAATTTGTCCAATTAAATGTTTTAAAGATATTACACAGTCTGGAAGCTATATCTCTTTAAGAAAATCATTTAGGCAAGAAAAGGGAAGATACGTAATTTAATATTTTTTTCCGAATATATTCTCAGTTGATATGATAAATTTCATTAAGGGTGTATGAAAAAGAAATAATCTTTAAAATAACTAGATAAAGAGAATAGTGTTCTGATTCTTGGTAGTCATAAAACAGAGTCTAAATCCAGAGATTAAATTTAGAGTATAATTGGACATGAAGAAACCTTCCATATGAACTATACCTGTTAGTGCAAAAACAGAAACATATGGAATTCCAACACAAAAAAGAGAATGGAGTTGAATACATGGTCCCTTCTTCTGCTAAGATGGATAGATTAATGGATGAGGAAACATCATTTAAGGGTTTGAGAGTGAAACCAATGACACATAGGAAATGAAAAAAGAAAAAATCATACAGGGAACTGGTTGAAGGAGATAGGCAGGGGATCTGTGCTTTCTGCACTGATCATAACATCTATAGTTACCTTTCTGAATAACTCAGTTGCAGGCAGGTTTATGCATGAAATCCATTATTTAGAAAACAATGTGAGGAAGTTAAATGACCATATTTATATTATTACAGAGTGGAAAATTATGTTATTTTGCCTGGCTATTTATAGTGACTAAATCAATGAAATTAAATCACAGGAATTGGAAAATTTCCAAGAAAGTAAAGGGCTCAGTGTGAGTGATTTCCTTTCACTCTGCTAAGCTTTTCTTTCTGTTTTTTTTCTATTCTTTTTTTTTTTAAGAAATAGTGTCCTGATCAAGAGTAATATGCAATTGAAGGCAATCATAGAATCAGCTAAATTCAATGAAATATGATTGTCTCATATGTGCTAAAAAGAACAGGGCAATCTCTGTAAAATAATCAATCACTTCTTTTTTTGCTTCTTGACAGACTCCTCTGGAGATATGTAAATTATTGATCCCATCTGGTTTATTGCCATCACAGCTGCTTGAGTGTTTATTTTTTGAAGACTGGTGTAAATAAAATAAGATACTTTCCAGAAAAGCTGCAAAATAAGGTTATAAACCTGAAGTTTAAATGTTCTCTTCCAGATGCCACACCAGATATGAAAGTTTACACAGGGAAACATACTGCCTTTTAGGGTCTCCTAAAGTGATCAGCAAGAGAAAAATTTCCAAACTACAGGTTTAATAAAGTATTCTAAAATAGTCTTTCTAGTGACAAACTTGAGTACATTATTTTTTTCTGAATTTCTTCTCTCTTTCTCTCTCTCTCATAGTGGGATGGTAAGGAGGTAAGTCTGATTATGTTGCTTGCAGATAACATATTTTCCCCTCAGGCTGAAATAAGATTACTCTTCCTACTTTCTTTCTCTACCTTGTTCCCATCATCTTCTGACTCAAAGCCTCTCCGCCCAAGTATATAATTTCCAATTTGAAAAATGGTAAGAAGGAAAAATATATATTTTTTAAACCCTTCATATTTACATGTCTAAATTAACCGACAAAAGAGTTAAGGACAAGCCTCAAATCCTGCTCCTTAAGGCATTTGGTATCTCTCCACTTCAATCAGATAATGTACTGATGTGGGCTGTGGGTGGGAGGCTGTTCATCTCTTCTGCAGATAACCTGAGCTATATGTGTCCTGAGCTGTGCAGGTGGGACTGTAAGAGCTGCAGCCCTGCCCTTTGTAACCATGGCAATGACTCCAGTCCCGGAAAAACAATTTAGCAATGCAAACTCTATAAACTTTAAATATTCAGGGAAAATGCAAACCAAATGTGCTAAAAGCTTACATGGAATGTACAAAGTCCATGCTAAAAGCTTACCTAGAATGTAAAAGATATATGTTAATTCAAGCTTATTGAGCACTGAAACAAAGAACCATTTGGCCTTTCCTCTGTATGAAAAAAAAATCAAAAATCTTGTTCAAGGCTCGGGTTTTAAACAGAAAGTTCCCAAGACGGGCCGGCCGTAAATAAATTCCTTTTTCCTTACCAAAATTATTGTGAGTCCTGGCCTTTTCATATGCAAATAATCGAACCTCTCTCAACTTCTACAACAGTACCATTTATAAATTATTGGTTTATTAATTACATATTCAATTGATGAATTTGCCATATGATTTCTATCTTTAGAAACTGAAAATGGTGGTGAACTATGGAAGTAATTATTGCTGCTAATACTTTTAAAGCATACCTATAGTTTCTGACTGCCTGTGTAAAAAAATCAGGTTTGTGCTTAGCAATGGTCCAGGTATATTAAACTCTGAGTATGGCTATAAGTGAGTACAAATAGATTAATACACAATGTGAGATATTTAAAATTGTCAAAAGTGCCATGATAATCTAGAGGGGGAAAAAAGCCAATCCTTAGACTTGTGTTAAGGCTCTAAGATTTCCCTGTTAGTCATTAATAGAAATTTTCCAGGGCTTTTGTTCAGAGTTTTTTTACTCTTCTTAGTACTTTTTACATGTTTTGACTGTCAGTAAACAATCTTGGTATTGTAGTAGCAGAGAAGTCAGGTGTATGTGGTATCAAAGGCCAGAACATGAGAATTCTGAGAAGGAAGATGATTTATTTCAACCAGTAGGACTCAGTGGACTCTTATCCTAATAAAAACTGAGCCCCAAATAGAATTTTGGATCCCTTTTATACAGAGGATATAAGAGTGCTTGTATGCAAAAGGACTTTTTGTTAGTTTCTTCAAGTGTTTATCTGAGTATTAAATAGGTTATTTCCTCCAGGTAAGCTTGAATTAACACATATTCCCCCACATTCCAGGTAAGCTTGAGTTAACAGTATCTCCTTGACCTATGGAACCATCATGATTAACTCTCTTCTTAAAAAAAGTTCCAACATAGCTAAGGTAAGAAAAGATAAATGCATTTTTATATTCATTTGGTCTGGCATAAAAAGCTTGAGATATAAAATCAAATGGATGTGTTTCACTCCCACTGATGAGATCTTGAGAAGGTCCTTAAAGGCCTGTAAATTTTCTCATCTGGAGCTATTGTTGTGGGATTGCTTTGAGGATTACATAAAATATGGTATAGTTAACATCTCTTATTAATAGTAGATCCTCAAGTCATGAGAGCTCCTCTTCCTTCCCTTCCATTTACATTTTCAACTTCTGGGTCAGAAGGATACTTGGTCTTTAAGGATGTGTGTAATGTTCCTTTCCCTTCTCTGGGACAGGGAGGAGGTTTCAGTAAATATGGGCTCCTTGTCAAACCTCCACCTGCCATACCAGACTGCAGGAGGCGTAATGCCTTTCATATATTAACTGACTTCAGTACGCGGCAAGCAGAAAGCAGACCAATTCTGACTTCTTCAGTCCTCATTTGAAGAGCAATGAGTCAGGCTAAAGTAAATTAGTTGTATTCAAGTGCCTACAAGAATATTTGAAACAGACATTTCTAGGGTAGATGAACATGATCAAAACTAGAGAGTCACTATTGTAATTGTGTGTAAAGGTAGGGTGCATTAAAAATTATGTGATTTTCAATTTTTCAAGGCCAAATTTGGGGAATTTGTGGGTTAATTTTTTGGCAGTATTAAAGCCAAGATTACCAGAAAGGACTATAATAATGCATCTCTTATTCAGCATACTTATGTTATGTAACCCTGTAAAAGTTAAGCATCACTAGGTTCACATACGCTGCTTTATTTGTGATGTTCATCAGTGGATATATGAATGAGTCTATTTTAAAACACACTGTTTTAAGTAACATTTTAAAAGGGACAATACTTTTGAAAATATTAAACCAATGTATGTTTCATTCATCATAAATCTACTTCCCTGGGCCTCTGCAACCATTAAATGAGTAATATTCAGTACTTCAGGGGGTTGTTGGATATTTCCTAGAACAGATAAATCTTTATTCAACTTTGAGCTTTAAAATTAAATTATTCCTAAATTCATGGCTAGATGATAGCCTTGAGAACCAAAATCTCTTTACATTGCAAATGCAGTTTGGGTGTGTGTCAGAGCCTGGAGTTTTACTCTCAGCCTCAGTGCACAAAGAAAGATATCAGGGAAGGTGCTGACACAGAGGAAGAGGAAACTCTTCGAGGGCGGAGAGGACTTTGAGGACTCTAGAGGGCTTGAAGCTAGGGTAACACTGCCTGGGTCCCTGAGGTGGAGCCTGGTGCTTCTAACACCCTGGACCAAAGACAAAGGGAAGGTAACTGAGGCAGCAGGAAATAAAAAAGCAGAGGGAGCACATCCTTCTGTCCCGCTTGGACCTGTGGCAAGAGAATGCTGCAGAGGGGTCCTGAGGGAAATGAGGGCAGGGGGACTTTGGCAGGTAGCTAAGAATTAAAAAGTAGATTGTCTTCCAGGGCACTGAGAGAAGTGGGGTGGACAGCCCTTAGGAGCCAGATGGAAAACGCACTGAGTCTCAAGGGTGCAGCCATTCACACTTACACCAAAATGCTGCATCCCAATCTGAAGTCAGTGAGAGCCAGAGAAAAGGGCAACATGAGGTCCAGGCACTTCATCACAAATGTAACCAGACTTCACCTTATGTCAAGAAGCCACTCAGGAAGAAGGGAAAAAATGGAATAAGGAGAAAGCTGCCATTGAAGACTAAGACCCTCTCCCCTCCCCCTGCCCAAAGAAAGTATTTTAAGCTGAAAAAGACGGAATAATCTTGAATGGGATATTTTGAATGAAAGATATTTTGGATTTTGTTACTGGAAATGGGGGCTATTAAACAAAATGAGATTAGTTGTAATTTTCTACATATCTGAGTTGTATTTTTCACTATCCTTTGGAGGACCAATCAAGAGTTACTGGTTTTGCCCAAAGATTAGGGCATGAGCTATATAAATTAGGAATTAGACATAGCATTTGTCTACCCATCTAATAAGATTGTATAAATGTCAGAATTTTCAAAAATAGAAAATAGTCTTCTATTAACTCTATAAAATGTTATAAAGTGCTGTTCTATGTATCCATTTTAAATGTGTATAGTGTGTGTGTGTGTTCTTCTTGGTTTATTACAAGTAACCAAAGATTTCCAGGGAAAATTTGTGGATCTTACTTTGGGACTTCATGTCAAAAGAGTTCAAATAAAATTCACCATTTATTTTGTCCAAAAGAGCCTAAGAAGATGAATATGCAGAGGCTCTAAATATAATATGCCTAAAATCTGGAGCCCCAAAGTATTAATAGCTAGCTGATTTAAGGTTAAATTTTATTTTAGAGCTTTAACATAGAAAAACCCCTAAAATAAATCAATCTGACAAAATCAAAATTAACCTCTGTTTCACATCCAACACAATTAATCTAAAATAAAGATTTGTTTTCAACTCAATAGATATTGACTAAAATATATTAAATAGTCTCAAAATCTATTCATACTAGTAGCTTGAGTTGACTATCCCCTGACCAGACCCTGGGGTAAGAATTTGAGTGTGAGTTGTTTGGTAGGCAGGTAATCCCAGCAAGATCAGTGAGGGAATGATGAAAGGAGACAGAGAACGGAAGAAAATTAATTCAGATTAAGATAATGAGCAAGTGACCACTATGGGCAACTGGGGCTCAATCCCACTCAGAGCCTCTGAATGACAGTATGGGCCACTCCTCATTTATTCCACCTGAAGGACAAGGAAATAGATATTAAGTCTCCAACTCCCATCCATCATTAAATGAGGGCTGTTCTTGGGGGCATCAACTCCCCAGCATTCTGACTTGATACATGCAGGAGCCACCACATTCCAAAGAATGCCCTCACAAGTAGACACTGAAATATTAAATACTTTAACCAAAATTACAAAACTAGAAAGTGGCAGAGGCTAACCGTGAATCTAAGCAGTCTGATTCCAGATTTTGTTCTCTTAACCCTTTGTTTTAGTTTCCATGGCTGCCCTAGCAAATGCCATCCAATGATTGGCTTAAACAATGGGAATTTATTAGCTCATGGTTTGAGGCTAAGAGGGTGCGCCAATCAAGGAGTCATCAAGGCAATGCTTTCTTCCTGAAGACTGACTTTCTGGGGCTGGCTGCCAGTGATCCTTGTTCCTGGGCCTCTCTGTCACATGGCAATGAACATGGCAGGCTCTCCTGCCCTCCTTCATTTCTTCTGCATTCCTTTGAATTTCAGCTTTATGTTTCCTGTGGCTTTTTATTTCCTGACTGAATATCATTGTGCTTATAAAATACTCTAGTAATAGGATTAATATCCACCCTGATTGAAGCGGGCACACCTTAGCTAAAGTAACCTCATCAAAAAGTCCTACTTATAATGGGTTCCTACCCACAGGACTGGATTAGACTTAAGAACATGTTTTCCGGAGTACACAAAGTTCTAAACCACCACCCCCTTTTACCAAAATTGGCCATGAGTTTGAACAGAAAGCAAGTCTCAAAAAATTTCATGACTGAAATAATTCAAAGTGTGTTCTCTGATCCTGTGGAATTAGGCAAGAAACCAAAAGGATAACTAGAAAATCCCCAACTGCTTAGCAAAATACACTCTAAATAACCCATTTGTCAAAGAAGAAATTCAAAATCAAAATTTAAAAATATTTTGAAACAAATTATTAAGAAAATAGTACATATCAAAACTTGTGGGATGCAATCAAAGATTAGAAGGAAACATGAAGCCTTAAATGCATATATTAGAAAAAAGGGAAGGTTAAAAATTGATGATCTAAGTAAGTTAGTAAAATAATTGTAAGTTAGAAAAAGAACTGTATATCAAACCTAAAAATGTAAGACAGAAGAAATAACGAAGAAGAGCTGAAATCAAGAAAAAAACAAATCAAACTTACAGCTAAACCAGAAGCTGATAAAATGTACAGGGCTCCTGTTTGGAATCACGGAAATGTTTTGCTAAGGGATGGTGGTGGTGGTAGTACAGTACTGTGAATAAAATTACAAACACTGAAATATATGTATCTGAGTATGTTTAAAAGGGGAAATATTAGATTGAGTGCATGGTAACAAAAAAAATTTTGTCTGTGGAACTATATTACACAAACAGGGAGCCCTAATTTAAACCATGATCTAATTAATACTATAATTATAAAAATGTGCTATAATTAACTGTAACACATGGTCCACACCAAAGCAAGGTGTTGGTTGTGGGATGGCGAATGGGAATTCTGTACTTTATACGTGATAGTTCTGTAAACCCACAACTTCTCTAACAAAGAAGAAAAAGAAAAAACAAAACAGAAGCTGGCTCCTTAAAAACAGTAATAAAATTAAGATACCCACAGCAAGATTGATCAAGAAAAAGAAAGATAATTTTATTCAAGATCATAAAGGGATTCTATAAACAAGTTTATACCAATATATTTGACAACTTAAATGAAAGGATGTATTCCTCATAAAAACAGACAACTTAATCAAAATGACTTATAAAACAAAAAATACCTGAAAACTCTCATGTTAATAAGAAATTGAATCTGTTATCGAAAACCTTCCCACAAAGAAAACCTAAGACCTAGGTGGCATCACTGGTGAAGTTTTTCAAACTTTTAAGGAAGAAATAGCACCAAACTTATCAAACTCTTCCAAAAAAGAAAAAGTAAAAATTCTTCCCAATAATTTTTGTGAGGTCAAAATATCTTTGCTTTCAAAACATGATTAGCCTATCACCAGAAAGCAAAGTTAAAAACCAGTCCCTCATAAACATAGAGAACTGAAGGTCCTAGTCAATGTAGAAAGGCAAAAAAGTAGAAAATGGCATAAGGATTGGAAGAGAAACTTATAACTGCCATTATTTTACAGGTGACATGATTGCTTATATAGAAAATTCAAAATGAACCACTGACAAAATATTAAAATTAGTATGTGAATTATTTAGTGTGGTCACTAAATTGGAGATAAAAATATAAAATCCAATTTTATTTGTATTTACTTGCAATAAAATTAATTTTAAAAATATCTCATAATAGGAAAAAATCAACTACCAAGGACTAAATCTAGTGAAATGAGATGTGCTGTACTCATTGGCAGACACATTATTGTATGACGCAATTCTCTCAAACTTATCTATTGATTCAACACAATCTTAATAAAAATCCTAGCAGGTTTTCTGAAGGAATTCAAAAATGCTAAAATTTATTTGGAAATACAATCATCAAAGAATAGCCAAGGCATGTTTGAAAAAGAAAAAAACTAGATTACATACCTGATTAGATTCCAAGACTTACTGTATAGTCGTAAGAATTAAAGTACTATGCCATTAGTACAGGAATAAACAAATAGACCAAAGAACGGAAAGACAGACCAGAGAGAGAGCCGCACAAATGTGATCATTTGATCTCTGACCCTGCTGAACAGAGGGTAAGAGATGGTGTTTTCAATAAATATGTTGGGACATTTGGATAACCATATTGGAAAAAATAAAATCTTGACCCCCCTCTCAGACAGTATAACCAAAAATCAACTCCAGATGGATTGTATATCTAAAAGTGAAAGTTAAAACAATAAAACATCTAGAAGAAAACATGGCTGAATATATTCACAACCTTAGAATAAGCAAATATTTTAAATAGGGTATAAAAACTGCTAGCCATAAAGGAAAAAAAATGATAAATTGCACTATATTAAATTAATAACCTCTTTATTAAAAGGCACCCTTAAGAGAATAAAAAGGTAAACAACACCTTGAAGAGAAGATGATATTTGCAATACATGTATTTGACAAAATACTTGTATCCAGAATATAAAAATAAATCCTACGAAGCATTAAGAAAACAAAATCCATTTAAAAATGTGCAAAAGACAACTGGAATTTCAAAAAAGAGAATATCTAGGTAGCCAGTGATATGTAAAAAGGTGCTTGACTTCTCTAGTCAAGAAAAGGCAAAATAAAACCACAATGCAATACCACCACATGCCCACTACCGAAATGACTGTAATAGAAATAAATAAGTAACACAGATAACACCAAATGTTTGTGATGATGAAAAGCATATGAAAATTTCTTTCAGTGGTGACAGAAGTATAACTGAAAGTACTTTGGAAAACTGATTAGTAGCAACTACTAAAGTTGAACAACTGCATACCTTATGCTTGAGAAATTCCGTTCATAGGCATCCAACAGAAATGCATATATATGTGAGCTATAAGAATATATAGAAATGTTCACAACAGCACTATTCACAATAGCTGTCAACTACTCAAATGCCTATTAACCGTTATATAGTTCCCACTGGCACAGGGCAACACGGTTAAACACTGTAAAGCAATGAATATAAATGATCTACCACCCTACCTGCAAAATATCAATGCATCTCACAATCAACTATGAACAAAAATAAGGCAGCCATAAACAAGAATATTCTGTATGATTCCAAAGTACATAAAAGACATCTTGAAATCAAAGTGGAGAAAGCAGACAACCAAATAAAAAAATGAGCAAAAGATTTGCATAGGCAATTCACAAAAGAGGATTCCAAAGGTCATAAGGGAAATGTAAATTAAACACAACAGAATGGCAAAAATAAAAAAGAGAGAAAAAACGAAAGTTGGCAGTGATGAGGAGGAACTAGAACTTTTGTACACTCACTTTTGGAGTGTGAATTGGTAAAACCACTGTTTGGTTGTATTTACCAAAGTTAAGCTATATACATACACCATGACTCTGCAACTCCACCACTTGCTTTATACCTATCATAAATGAATACATTGTTGGTGAGGAAAAGACATATACCAGAATGTTGATAAAGGCAATATTCGTAATATCCCCAAATTGGAAATGTTCGTAAAACCAAAATGTCCATTAACAATAGAACAGATATATTAATTATAGCATTGCATATAATGGTATAACATCCAACAATGAGAATGAATAAATTACATCTACACATAATATAGATGAAACTCAGAAACATAATATAAATAAAAGTCAGGCACAAAAGAGTACATATCATATCATATCCATCCATTTAAAAAACGCTAAAAAGAGGCAAAACTAATCTGTGATGTTAGGGATAGAATGATGGTCATCTTTGATGGCAAGGGGAGAAGGTAGATTAGGGGCATAAAGACACTTCTAGATTTCAGGCTTCTTGATTTTTTTTATCTGGTTGCTAGCTACTTGGGTATATTCACTTGTAAAAACACAGTAAGCTGTATATATTACTTTTTCACATTTTTATTATTTTATATTTTACCAAATATTTTCTTAAAGTATAGAGAGAATTAAACAGTGATGGTATATATAGGGACAAGGTAAAATGATTTTAAAGGATTCTTAGAATTTTGATTTTAAAGATGATTGAATACCAACCAATATTAGACTGCCTAAAGATCACATGTTCTGTTCTCTAAAGTCAAACTGTCAAATCAACAATATTGAATCAAAAAATGACTATATGGTCACATCCAAACTTCGAGAATGAGATTCGACCACAAGGAGGCACTGTGAAAGCAGCTGACAAGCCCTGCCACATTATCATATCCCTGAGATAAACAGCCACCACCACCTCCACCACTAATCCACAGGAAGATCAGCCTCGCCCTGTGAGTTCCAGGCCCTCAAAGCAATACAACTTCGAACATTTCTTTCATATTATTCACTCTCTAACAAAACAACTTTATCCTGATTTTCGCCGTTATCTGATATGCTGATATCCAAAGAAATATCATGATCTTTGGGAAAATGATAATCACATGAAAAGTGCATCATGTACAAGATGTTGTGGACTTTTCATTAAATACCTGCTCTGTGTTTTATTTGGTGAATCCTTCCTCCTAAAATCTTAGACCTCATGACTTCTTTGCTGGTAAGACTTCTTTTCTAATTGCTTTCTTCTCAACAATGCTTTGACAGCACAAAACCCAGGTACTAATTTGATTGAAGATTGGTAAATTTGACAATTTTGAATGTTAGTACATTATACAGAAATTTCGCTGCCTGCCTATTGATCCGATCTACCCACATATACCTCTCTACCTTATGTGAAATAGTCTTCAGAAAAGAACCAGTTAGATGGGGTTGGGGTGGGGAGATAAGGTCTGTCTTAAAAGTGCTAACAAACAATATGATGGGAGAGTCAGTGATGTAAACAGATAATTTATGGCATTGGTTAATGCCATAAATACTGTGACATGGGTACCCAGAGGAGGAATTTCCTACTCAGGAGAGATGGAAAGGCAAGGCAATTAAATCTCTTTCATAAATATGTCAGGGAAAAATGACAGAATTACTAAACTAACATAGAACACAGGAAGGAGGATCCTAACTAATATTCTAAACAAAATTTCAGGGGAAAATTGTATTGTAAGAATGGATCACTTCTACTACTACATGAATCACTATTGAAATTTTGATATAACATGCTTTTATAATTTTCATATTTCAGAAAAAAAGTGAGGTTTCTACAATTCTAATTACATAAATATTCTTACCATAGCACCAGGTAGTGAGCTAGACATTTAATATAATTTTCATATATCAGTTGATCCTCACAATGACCCTGATAATTAGGAATCATGATAACAGTCTAAAAGATGAGGAAACTGAAGCTCAATACATTTAAATTAGTTGATCAGGATCAAACAGCTAGTATTTGGCAGAGTGAGGGTTCAAATATAAGCCTCTTTGTGTCCAATATCGTTGCCTTTTTTTACTGTATCATGTAACTGCTTATAGTCCCTCAGCACAAACATATACATTGTTCATGTTAGGAATTAATCATCAGTGACATACCAGTGAAAGAAAAGCTGAAAGAAGAAGGGAGGTGGAAGAAACATTCCTGCGTCCTTCAAATAACTGCCTAGGCATACAGAAAGCTGGTTCCACTGAGAAGTTAAAATATATAGCCTAGGTAAAGTAAATTAAAAGGGGCTGTATGAATCAACTGCAGTTAGACTTGGAGGAAGGTGCATTTATTACTCTGTATACCTTGGCATGTTTGATTGATATCAATTTGAGGCTTTATAGAGTAAAAAGTGCTGACAAACAAGTGAATCACTTTATTAATGTGCTATGAAAGGATAAATGAAGCTTGAGAAACTTTGTTTGCCCTAGAGTCAGCACATTGGGAAGGCTGGCAAAGATAAACATCTCCTCGGATGATCCATTGTACATCTTGCTCAGTTTTTCATATGAAATCATCCCCTTAGATTCGCCAGAAGTGTTAATTCTCCTTGTTCACAAATAGTCTCAGTTTCATAGTATCATATTCATTTATCTACACCACAAATCTTCCACTCAGTCCATATCCAAGATCTGCACTCTTAAGAGCCTGCAGAGGTCTTTCTCAGGACATCATGAGTCCTCAAATATATGAGAATTTTATACATCTTAGAAGGAACAAATTAATGCTGTCACAATGGGATGGGTGAGACCTGGCTAACTCTGCAAGCTCACCCCACTCTCCAGCGCCATGCTTCTGTGGAGATTTTTTCCAACATTAGAAATTCATTCCTACATGTCTGGGAGTTTTTAATTCTTCAAGAGGTCCTTCTTGAAATGCAAATACCCAAAATCATTATTAAATAAAATGTATGTGGGAATAGCCAAGAACCAAGAAAAAAGGCAAATGAGTGATAGGGTCTCTAGAAGGAATTAAAAGGAATACCATATATTTTCCTGGATCAACGATAAATGTCCTCCAAAGCATCGAAAGTTCTTTTTGGTGAACTTTCCAACTTCCTTAGCTCTCCATTCAGCCTTTCCTTTTGTTGAAAACAATCCTGTTACTTTCAGGCCAGACAAAATTGTGCCATTGACAGGAATCTGTTTCAGGGAGCATAAGGTATGCATTGAACCCAGAAAAATAAATTACATAAACTCCCTCCTGCTGTGCTACTTACGACCTCAGGACTTCGTTGTGCAAATTAGAAAAAGGCACACTCTCTCGGTGGAAGGCACATGGCCTGGCAAATAGAGAAACAACTGAAGCTCAGCTCCTACTTCCTCCCTTGCCAGGAATCATTATGCAGTACATAAACTGCCCAACCATACATGGAATTCTCTAGGACTGCTGCCTCAGTTTACAAAAGACTGTTCACAGGCTCTGACTTCCTGCCCTTTTATTAACTGTATTAATTAACTGAATGAGAAAAATTCTAATCCTTCAGGTTAAACTCGAAGTGCAAATTTCTGAAAAATTAACACTTATTTGATATCTGCCTACAATGTACCTAGAAATTCACTGAGGAAATGGATGTTCTGTTACACTAAGCATTTTTGGTTTCCTCTGCCTTCTGCAGTACTCAGCACCCTTCACAGCAACACACATTCTCATGCACACACTCACACAGACACCCAGGTACCCACACAAGCACTCTGTCTCACATGCACACTCACTCACCCAGCCCCACACATACACACTCACATGAACCCAGACACATATCACACATACCTACACCCATGCACAGTGTCGCCCACACCTATAAACATACCCACATATCTACACTCCCTCGCCACACACACAATCTGTTCTCACCTTCATAAGACCACTCTTTCATCCTCCTTGGACCACTGTTGAGCAGTATATATTTTGTTTCCAAGAGACACTTGTATAGGCTAGAACCATATAGAATTAAATCAATCCCAGGGCAATTTAGGAATCAATGCAGAAAATTTGCATCTTTTTCTATTTCTTTTCCCAAATTTCTGGTCATGTTGTCCAACATAGCCTATCAGCTGTTTAACAGTAAAACCAAAAGACATCTTTCTAAAAATTCATTATAATAACAGCACATAAATCCCATATACTTGATACAATCAGTATGCAAAATACATACGGGACTATGGTCTTCTTTTGAAAAACTAAAATAAATAAGACGTGAAAATAGGCAAGTGACTGTTAAACACAAAAATAATTTTAAAGAAAACTTTGCCTTCCATATCATTTGAAGAAAGGAAATTATATTTTAAACAGCCCAGTTTATTAAAAACATTTGCAAAGGTTTTATAAAATTTTTAGCCTTCAGCTGTTAAACATTTATGTTGTTCTCCAATTCTGCAATTAACTTTCAAATCTGCTAATACCTGCTGGAATGATTCCCCTCTGGATTCTAATACACCTGGCAAATTTTTCTTTGTTTCTTGTACTATTTCCTGTGTTTCTTCTTGAGAATGGCTAATGAAAGCATCACCAATATGATGAGATATCAATAAGCAGTCATCACCTGCCAGCACAGTGGCATCACAAAGATCTTCTAAATTTTAGAGATGTTTCTTTTTTATTTTTTTCTTCCTTTAGCTCTGTGATTCTACCCATATTTCATGCAAATTTGTTTATCTTTCGTTGATCTTCAAAAATTACATTGGCATCTTCTGCAGGGGCCTTCAAGTGGCTGCCAACTTGGAGAGGCAGGGAGGGCTGCAATGGCATGTTGCTCCCCTATACTTATAGAGTTGTCCCAAATTTAAGCATAAAACCCTTGCCAAGTACATTGAAAGTCCCTAATAAACTTAAGCCCACAATTTTTATGTTAGTGTCCCAGAGTCCAGGATGGATTAAAATCCAAAGAAACTGAAATCCTACCCAAATTCTTACACTGCTCACTCCCGGTCAGAAGAGTTCATGACAACTGGGTAGAATTAGAGATTTCTCTAACATCTGGTTCTGTTTTTCCCCAGGTATGGTGTAGTTCATTCAGTGCCTAAGACCTTGAATTAAGTTACACCAGTCTTTAATGTGCCCTTTTGCAGAGTCCAGTAAGTTAATAGGACACAAAAGACTCCCAACAATGGCAAAACACCCACCAACTAAAAAAAAAAGAAAAAGCCCAACCTTAGTGCTTAAGTAATCATCCCAGGCAAAATCATGTTCCCAGTAGCCAATGTAGCGGAAACTCACTGGTTTCTCAGAGAAGAATAGATCAAGATACAGGTTAAGTGTGGCAATGGCCCAGAGTTCACAGTCTGTAAATACAATCAGAAAAATCTTTCATTAAGACAATTACAGGGGAGCAGATGTGGCTCAATTGGTTGAGCACCTGCTTCCCACATGGGAGTTCTTGCGGTTAATTCCTGGTGCCTCCTAAAAACAAAAAACAAACCAAACAAACAAACAACAAGCAAGCAAATGAAAAAAAAAAAATTCAGGGGAACCAATGTGGCTTGGCGGTTGAGAGTCAGCTGCCCACATACGAGGTCCCCAGTTCAATCCCCCACTCAGTATCCCCCCTCCCAAAAAAAAGAAAAAGAAAGAGACAATTACATATGACAACTATATTACTATCATATCTGGAGAGAAATTTTATTTATGCATACTGTCTTCTTACCTGGAAATAGGTATTTGAGACATTGTTGCCATCTTGTAAATTTCAGGAAATTTCAGTTGTGGCTGCCCCAACCTCATATCTCAATTGAGGTGACTTTCTTATTTAACAGAGTTATCTAATAAGCAGAACTCATGAAACATAATACAGATAAGTTTATTTTGTGTCCCACTGTTAGTGCAAAAGTTGTTCAGTGAGTTTAGTTCTTACTCTATCCCTAAATAAAAATTCAGACAGACCCCACGGCTTTTAAGGTCACTTTTAAGTATGCTGGGGTTACTTTAAGTTACATTTCAACTTGGAATTTGAAATAGCTAACCCCAGGTAATAAGGTTTCCAACTTCATTCAAGGTTTACATCCCTTCCTCCCGCTAGAGCCTTTGGCAGATAGGAAGCAGAAGGAAGGCCTACGTCTTTCTTCCCAACCACACCTTATGATTTTTACCCTTCCTCCTTTGACTTAAGGTTTCTGGTCCACCATGTTCAAAACAGGGGAGAAGCAGGAGGAGATGAACAGGAACTATCCCACTAGACAGGCATCATGGTAAGAGGTTCACCTGGGAGGAGTTTAAAATCGATGCTTTCTCTCCTGGGCTTTGCTTTGAGCACCTGGGGAGCTTCTCCATTGCTGGTATTCTCTCATTTACAGTTCTCTCTCTCTATTTTAATCATTTTTGCATTTTGCAGTTCTCTTGCCCTGGGTGAAGCACTCCTTTCTGGTGGCCTTTTACATGCTCCCATACATGCTCCCAATTTCAACTTAAATGTTTAGACCTGTTTGCCGCTGTAGGTGAATCTAAGATGACCACCCACTCCCAGGCATGCTACCAACATCTGTGCAAGGAAAATACTAATGCATTCAGGCTCGTCTTATTTTATGGAATGTCTGAGGGGTTTTGTTTTGCTAGCGTGAGTGCATTTTCATTAATTCAATTCCTGCCATGATGATTATGGCTCTCAAATTGCTGGTGCAAGACTCTCCAACACTCTCTTTACCTCTACCACCACAATTGAAACTTTACAGAGAGTGGCTGATCTGCTAGCCTGGATCCCCTGGAGTGAGGAAGATGTGGAACAGAAATTCTAACCCGGCCAAAATGGACACATAGCAAGCAAGAAAATAAATCTTTGTTATTTTAATCCACTGAGATTTGAGGGTTAACATGTCATAAGATAGCCTAGGTTTTCCTGTTTGATAAACCTCCCAATCTCCAGTTATCTTCCTGCTCCCATATTCCTTCTTTTGATAAAAGCCTCTCCCAGAGACTCAGGTTTAACACATTTATTACACTCCTCTCCCTTCCCCATATCTTTTACCAACCACTAGACTCAATTGATTAACCTCCAAAGTGATTTCAATATCTGTGTGCCCCCTTTTTTATTTCCAAAACAACTCCCACTATCTATCACAACTATGAAATCACATTAATATTTGGTCTATTGCCGTCCAAACAATTATTTGTATAGCCCATCCATCCATCTTACTTCAGGCACATCAATATTCCTTTGACACAAAGGGCATTAAATCATTAAACTACCTAAGACTTTCACTGTTTTGCTACTGCTAATTTAAAATTCAAATACCAGGAAGAAGATATAGCTCAAGTGGTTGAGCACCTGCTTCCCATGTACAAGGTCCCCAGTTCGCTCCCCAGTACCTCCTAAAAACAAAACAAATAAACAAAAAAATCAACTCTTTGGGGAGTAGATGTAGTTCAATGGTTGAGCACCTGCTTCCCACATACAAGGTCCAAGGTTCAATTCCCTAAAAAGAAACAATCCTTAGTGAGGCATTCAAGGGTTTCAGCACTGTATCCCCAAACTAATTTCTCAGCCATATTTAGCACTTAAACTTATAATCACTTATATATTTCAGGCAGTTTCTCTGAGCTTTCAGGAAAATTTGAATATTGATCACAACCTCAGTCTTTGAAAATTCTACAAATTCTAAGATCTAAAATATCTCCCACATACTATGTATGGGACTAATAGAAACCAGGCAACCATGGAGACATCATCAAGATTCTGCTCTCTAAGACTCCAGCCAAATGAGAAAATAATTCTACCTGTTAAATTTTGATATGAAGCAGCTATAGGGAATTTCAAAATTAATGATTAAAGACTCTTACATCTTAAAATAGCTCTCCCTCACTGATATTCTTCATAAGAACTCCCCAGATGGAGTATTTTTAAATATCTTCCCTCATTCTGTATACCAGAATGATAGCTCAGTATCAAAGGAAAACAACTAAGACCTTTCCCTGTCATTCAGCCGCTCAACATACATTTAATAAGCATATAACATATGCAAGAGACCATGACTTTTCATATTTGTATCCCAAGCAAATAGCATCCTGCAAAGAATGACCAATAAATAAATGCTAGCTGTTGCTAGGCTTTGTGGACACAAGATGAATTACTCATGGACCATGTCCATGAAATCTCTGGGAGAGACAGTGAAAATAGCCACAATTCAAAGTAAAATGAAATAAATATTAACTGGGTATAAGCATTGTGTTATGAGAGACTGGAAGACTTTAAAATGCATTCTAATTGTGAGAGTTCAAGAAACACTCAAAGAGAATGCTGCACTTGAGTAACACCTGAGTTTTACTATACAAGAATAAACAGAAGATTGCTGCACAGTGAGAGAACAATATACCCGGTATAAGGAGATATATAATTACATGATGAAATCTGGACACAGGAAAGAGCACAGATACCAGATAAGATCACACGGAGTGGAGAAGTGGGAGATTTGGCTGGAAAGGTAACCTGGGGCCATGTCATAAAAAGCCTTAAAAACGCAAAACTAAAAGTTTAGAACCTAATTTTTAAGCAACTAAATGAAGACTGTAAGATAGTAAAATAATATAACCTAGCACATTTTAGGAAGGCAATTCTAATGGCAATATCCAGGATTGATTATTCTTTAAAAGTTATCTCAAAAGAGACTAAATTTCCTTAATGACAACATTTTCATTGCTCATTCCGTGTACCTAAATATTACCCAGAAATTCTCTAAATGCCACTCTAAACATTGGTAGATGAGTGCCTTTTTTATCACATAGTCCTGTTTGTCATGCAATCTGGTTGGCTTTGAGTAAAATATTTTTTATGAGTTTATAACAGCCAGATGATTATACATCTATTCAACCAATCTATGAGTCATTTAAAATGATTAAGGACTAAGAAGCCATAAAATTGCTCCAATGGATTAAATAGTTCAAGGATGATGGTTATTGCTTTATCAACTATTTTCCTGTTGATCTGTTATTCCTATGCTCGGTAATGCTCGGTCAAGGCCAAAGTCATGTCTTCTGGGTTGGTAAGTACATGTGTTCTCCATTCTTGGCTGTGTTGGACTCTTGCTTCACTATGATGAGCCCCACTGTTCACTGACTATTTTCATGATTTCCAGCTTAATATCCTATGGCAATTCAGTGAAGAAGTTCCCTTTCTGATTAC
The DNA here is from genome assembly GCF_030445035.2 of Dasypus novemcinctus. Classification (NCBI taxonomy): domain Eukaryota; kingdom Metazoa; phylum Chordata; class Mammalia; order Cingulata; family Dasypodidae; genus Dasypus; species Dasypus novemcinctus. Next base: position 137,689,615 of record NC_080674.1, read on the forward strand.
AGGTCTGCAAGAAGAGTCAATTATTCGAACTTCTTTCTGCTCCAAAGGTTAAAAGCTAAAAGTGTCCCAATTTTATACCCCCTCAGGCATAAAATATAGCTTTAGGATCAAGTTAGTGTAATTTCATGAACATAAAATATATTTTGTTGTCTAGCAACTGAAAAATGACAATCTCAAAAGATGGAATATATGAGAAAAGGTGCATTTCTGTTTCAACATATCAACAGACAGAGGAAAGGGAGAGTTAGCAGGTAAGAGTAATTTCTGGTAGTTTCCTAGCAGTAGAAATCATAAATCACAGGAAGCATTAATCATCCTCTAGCTCCATGAGACTATAGGTCAAGACTCCACAAAGAAACAATGAACCAAAGTCTCAGACACCATCAGTCTTTCCCACCTTTATGACCTTTCTGATAGGTAAGTGTAATGTCAAAAGAACAAACCATTTTATAGGAACTGTATACGATCTGCTTGAGAAAGTAACATAAGGCAATTCAAAGCCTCTCAATCAGTGTGGCATTTAGCTTAGCAAGGAGGTTAGGGGAGAGTAATTAATTGCTTAACCATTTGCAAAGGACACATACTAGGATGGAAGGCCTTTTGGTAACATTTCAGTAAAAGCCACATTAATAACCATTTTAATGCCTTTTCCTATAAAAGAAAAAGACTGCCATTTTAACAACACATGTTTATTATGTTCACACTGAATACTGTTCTTGCACATTTAAATAAAAGCAATCTTCAGACATGTCCTTAAGATTTGTACAAATTTCAAAAGTTCACCATTGTCACAGAGATAATATCTAAACCGTAAAACTTGAGTTATTCCCACCTACTTTTCTTATTACCACAGTCATTTGGGTGAAAATAATGTAAATATATGCCTATAATACACACATGCAGATTTCATTCTTAAGTATAGAGTACCCAGAAAATAGCTTCCCACCGAAAATGATCACGTGTATTGAATGTCTTGAAGAACCTCTGCTGCATGTCCTGATTTCTGTCTAAAACTATGATTTCTGTCTGAAACTATGATAAAATATGTGTTAGTATCATTCGGGCACAGGATGATATAATATAATATCTCTGCTTGTGATAAAAATGCAAATTAGCTTTCTTTCAAAATTCTACCTTCTAAGTCAGAGAAAAATAGTGCATGAAAAAGTTGGTGGTATTCATAATATCCATTATGTCCACATAAGTAATATTAACAATTCTTTTGTTTCAGATTACCTTATTCAGAATATGATTCCAGGGTTAAATTGTATGAAGGGTTAAATTTTATAAAGGACTGTCTGATTTTTATGGTCCATAAAGTTAACTGAACTTTTTTAAAGATGGACCATTCATTTCATGTCTTCTTTCTTAAACAGGCTGTGTGAAACTGTTGGAGTCTATACTATGATACCTTCTAAGTAACAATAATTTGATCCAGTTCTAAAAGTATTAAAAATATAGGGAATCTATGATTGTTTCAATGTCTCCACTCAAGGGATAAATGCGGAGGAGGGAGGTACTCTCAATAAATACCTTTTGAACTCTAGAAAAGATAAAACAGCAACTATATATGTTATTAATTCAAATCCATTTAGTACTTCAATGATATTTTCAAACTTGTTTCTCCCACTATACCTTGTACATTAGAATGGCAAAAAGAAGGCAAGAAGGAAGGCACTAAATGAAAATTTCTGTTGGTCTTGAAAAATATCTATTCTAATTACTACCCAAGGAAGGAATTCCTTTGGCAAAAAGATTCAATTTAAAATGTATAAATACTTCCAAAGTGTGAATTAACATACACTTTTACATAAATATATCCTAATTCAAGTGACAGAATTCTTAAAAACATCTTAGTGAAAGGCCACAAGGAGTCCACAAAGAAAAATTTTTAAGTATTTTTCATATACTTTTTAGCAATTTTAACACAAAAGATATTGTCATAGTTTTTGTTTTCTTTAATCTTTTTTAATCAATTTTATTGAAATGCATTCATAAACCACACAATCCTTCTAAAGTGTATATAGGGAAGTGAATGTGGCTCAAGTAATTGGGCTCCCATCTACCATATAGGAGATTCAAGGTTCGATTCCCTGGTTAAGGCAAGCTGGCCCACACGAAGTGCTGGCCTGCACAGGAGTGCTGGCACAGCAAGATGAAGCAACAAAAAGAGATACAGAGGAGAGACAATAACAGATGCAGCAGACCAGGGAGCTGACGTGGTGCAAGAGATTGAGTGCCTCTCTCCCACTTTGGAAGATCCCAGGATTGGTTCCTGGTGCCCCTTAAAAAGAAAACAAGCAGACAGAGGAGAACACAGCTAATGGACACAGAAAGCAGACAGCGAGTGCAAAACAACAAAGGGGGGAGGGGGGAGAAATTAATTAATTAAAAAAATAAAGTGTGTATCAATGGCTTTTGGTATAATAAAGAGTTATGCATTAATCACTACAATGAATATTAGAGCATTTTCCTTAGTCCAAAAAGAAAAACTATCTATCCCTTAGTAGTCATCCCTCAGTCCCTCTATTCTTTCCCTGCCATGTGGAACTACTAATCTATTTCCATCTCTATAGATTTATTTGTGTTTACATTTTGTATAGCTGAAATAAAAAAATATGCAGCACTTTGTGTCTTGTTTCTTTCACTTAGCCTATTCTTTTTTTACCATTGATGGAAGAATATTAATAGATTACTATTCCCTAGAGTCCATAGTTTATTTTAGTTATATTTTTGTCACTAATATCACCCTATTATTAACATTTTGTAGAATTAACATACATTGATTTGTTTCACAGAAAGCCATTCTTCTATATGCACTACTAACCACTCTCATCGGTCCACAAGAGGGTTCACCGTACTAGTTAGTTCCATGTTTCCTATTACAGTTACCTTCTAGTAATACACATGACCTTAACATTTTCCTTTCAGCCACTATAATAGCCATATATTAGTGCTGCTAATTGCAAACATTATAATGTGCTTTCATCACCTCTATCCATTTCCAAATGTTTACAATCTTTTTATGTATTTTGAACAACTTAACTTACAGCTTTCCATTCTCTATCTTAATTCCATCTTCCGGTAAACTATAGTCTAGCTATTAACTCCATGAGTTTTCTCAATATATATAGTTCATATGAGTGAAATCATGCAATATTATCTGGCTTGCTTCATGCAACATAATATCCTCAGGTTCACCCATTTTGTCATATGCCTCACTATTTCATTTCTTCTTACACTGCATACTATTCCATCATGTGTAAAACTACAATTTGTTTATCCATTCATTGGTTGATGAATACCTGCGTTGTTTCCATCTTTCGGCAATTGTGAATAATGCTGCTATAAACTTCGATGCACAGATGTCTGTTTGTGTCCCTGCTCTCAGATATTCTGGGTATAAACCTAGTAGTGGTATTGCCAGATCACGTGGTAGATCTGTATCTAACTTCCTTAGGAACTGCCAAGCAGTCTTTCACAGCAGCTGTACCATTCTACATTTCCACCAACAGTGAATAAGAGTTTCTATCTCTCCACATCCTCTCCAAAAGTTGTTTTGTTTAAATAGTGTCCATTCTAATAGGTGTAAAATATCTCAGTGTAGTTTTGCATTTCTCTAATATCTATTGGTAATGAACATCGTTTCAGGTGTTTTTTCACCATCTGTATTTCCTCTTTGGAAAAAACGTCTGTTTAGGTCTTTTGTCAATGTTTTATTTGAGTCATTTTTCTCTTTATCATTGAGTTGTAGGATCTCTTTATAAATCATGGATATTAAACCATTCTGGATATGTGATTTCCAAATATTTTTCCCATTGAGTTAGCTGCCTTGACAACATCCTCTGAGGTTCAAAAGTGTTTAATTTTGAGGCAAGCTCCATTTATCTATTTTTTTCTTTCTTTGTTCATGCTTTGGGAGTAAGGTCTAAGAACATACATCCAACCACAATATCTTGAAGATACTTTCCTACATTATCTTCCAGAAGTTTTATGGTTCTGGCTTTCATGTTTAGATCTTTAATCCATTTTGAGTTGATTTTTGTATAGGGAGTAAAGTAGGATCCTCTTTCATTCTTTTGTTTATGGATATCCAGTTCTCCCAGAACCATTTGCTGAAAAGACTTTTTTGTTTCCATAAAGTGGACCTGGTAACTTGTCAAAAATCAGTTGACCATAGAGATAATGGTTTATTTCTGAACTACTAATTCAATTCATTGGTCATTATTTCTCTCTTTATGCTAATACAAGCTGTTTTAATCACTGTAGCTTTGTAATATAATTTAAGGTCAGGAAGTGTGAATGCTCTGGATTCACTCTTCTTTTTTAGGATGCTTTTGGCTATTCAAAGTTCTTTTCCTTCCCAAATAAACTTAGTAATTGACTTTTCTATTTTCATAAAGTAGGCTATAGGAATTTTTATTGTGATTGTACTGAATTTGTACATCAACTTGGATAGAATTGACATCTTAATGATATTTAGTCTTCCAATCCATAAACATGGAATGTCCTTTCATTTGTTTAGGTCTTCTTTGATTTCTTTTAGCACTGATTTATAATTTTCTCAGTACACATCTTTTACATCCCTGGTTAAATTAATTCCTAGACATTTGATTCTTTTAATTGCTGCAGTAAATGAATTTTTTTTCTTGATTTTGCTCCTCAGACATTAATAATAATTAGAAACATCACTGATTTTGCATCTTGATCTTGCACCCTGCCACTTTGCTGAACTCATTTGTTAGCTCTCTTAGCTTGTTCATGGATCTTTTGAGATTTTTCTAAATATAAGATCATGTCATTTCCAAATAATGAGAGTTTTACTTCTTCTTTTCCAATTTGGATGCCTTTTCTTTATTTTTCTTGCTAATTGCTCTAGATAGAACTTCTAGAACAATGTTAATTAACAGTGGTGACAGTGAGCATCCTTGTGTTGTTCCTGATCTTAGAGGGAAAGCTTTCAAGCTTTTCCCATTGAGTACAATGTTGGTTGTGGGTTTTTCATATATGCCCTGTATGCTGGATTTTGTCAAATGCCTTTTCTGTGTCAATCAGGATGATCATGTGCTTTTATTCTTCACTTTGTTAGTGTGGTGTTTTACATTACTTGATTTTCTTGTATTGAACTACCCTTGCATACCAGGAATAAAACCCATTTGATCATGATGTATAATTATTTTAGTATGCTGTTGAATTCTATTTGCAAGCATTTTGTTCAGAATGTTTGCATCTATATTCATTAGAGAAATTGGTCTGTAATTTTCTATACTTGTAGTACCTTTAGCTGGCTTTGGTTTTAGGCTGATGTTGGCTTCATAAAATGGACTAGGTAATTTTCCCTCCTCTTCAAATTTTTGAAAGAGTTTGAGCAGGATTGTATTAATTCTTCTTGAAATGATCTGTAGAATTCACCTGTGAAGCCTTCTGACCCTGGGCTTTTCTTTCTTGGGAGATTTTTGATGACTTATTCAATCTCTTTACTTGTGATTGGTTTGTTGCAGTCTTGTATTTCTTTTAGAGTCAATGTAGGTTGTTCATGTGCTTCTAGGTATTTGTACATTTCATCTAGGTTCTAATTTGTTGGTGTAGTTTTTCATCATATCCTTTATGATCTATTTTACTTCCGTGGGGTTAGTAGTAATGTCCCCCATTTCATTCCTGATTTTATTTTTTTGACTCTTCTCTTTTTTTCTGTGTTATACTAGGTAAGGGGTTGCTGATTTTACTGATCTCAAAGATCCAACTTTTGTTTTTATTGTCTCTATTATGTTTTGTTCTCAATTTCATTTATCTCTGCTCTAATCATTATAATTTCTTTCCTTCTGCTTGCTTTGGTATTAGCTTGCTGTTCTTTTTTCAGTTCCTCCAGGTATGCAGTTAGGTGTTAGTTTCTGTTTATCCATGAATATTATAAACTCACCTGTGACAGTTTGAGATTATCTTTGTGAATCCCAAAACAAAAAGAGCAAGATTATGTTTGTAAACTAATCTATTCCCCTGGGTCTGAGACCTTTTAATTGTATTAAATTCAGTGAAGAGCCTCTGATTAAGTTTACTTGATAAAATCAATTTAGAGCTTTTGATTAGGCCATGTCAGTAAGGCATGACTCAGGTTGAGTCCCTGTTTGGGGCTGATATAAATAGACACTCATTTAAGAAGACACACAAAGAAGAGAGAAATGTGTCATTTTGATCCTGCCATGTGACAGGAAGTCTTGAACAGCTAAAACCCCAGGGAAAGATGAGCCATTTGCCTGATAGCTTATAGCTGACCTTGGGAAGAGATTCAAGACTGATATAAGAAAACTTGAGACCTGTCTACATATAATAACATGACTTCGGGGAGCGGTTTGACCTAATGTAAGGGGGAAAAGGAAAGGAGAAATGAGATTATAAGGCTGTGAGTCTCTAAAAAAGAGTCTGGAGGTTGTCAGAAGGAATACCCCTATGTACAACTGAACAGAGTCTAAGAGACAGATAAGGTAGATACAACCCCAGGTATTGGTTCTTTTGAGGGATAAAGAGACCCACGGGTTCTATGGTCATGGCAGAAGGGGTTCACTGCCATGACAGATGGCCCTTCTTTGGAGCTGGTGTTTCTGCGTGATGGAAATGGACTCAGAGGGGATCTCTTTTCACAAGACTTGCATGCTACTTTATTGGAATTGTAGTTGGTGCTGGGTTTAAGATATATGTAGGGGATTTGAATCTCTGGACTGATAATATGACACCCAGGCCCAGAGCCTCAACAGACTTCAGCTCCTACACTTTGACTTATTGGACTTACTCCACTCAGCTAACATGGAGTTGAAGAAGGTCAACCACCACAACATGGAGCCTAGAGTGTCTACAACTAGAAGCGGGAAGAGTGCATCCAGTACCCATGTGGAATCTAAGCCCTCACTTGACATAGGTGTGCAATGGACACAACCAATCCAATGTCCACAGAGAAAATGTGGAATGGGTGTGGGAACGGTAGCCATGGGGGCTGCTGGGTGTGGGGAACGGGAGGAAGAGATGAGATGTGGAGGCGTTTTCGGGACGTGGAGTTGTCCTGGATAGTGCTTCACGGACAATTACGGGACACTGTAGATCCCCCCAGGGCCCACTGGATGGAACGTGAGAGAGTCTGGGCTATGATGTGGACCATTGACTATGGGGTGCAGTGATGCTCAGAGATGAACTTACCAGGTGCAATGGATGTATCACGATGATGGGAGAGAGTGTTGCTGTGGGGGGAGTGGGGGGCGGGGGCGGTGGGGTTGAATGGGACCTCATATATATTTTTTAATGTAATTAAAAATAATAATAATAAATAAATATTTAAAAAAAAAAAAAAAAAAAAAGAAAACTTGAGAGACAAGCCCTATGTCAGCTGCAACAGGGATTGGGCAGAAGTTGGGCCCATGGAGCCTCAAGAGGAAGAGGAAGCCCGGGAAGGAGAGATCAGGCAGAGATCATCAACTATTTTACTTCAATATGTGGCAACTGACTTTGGTGAGAAAGGAACCTTGAGTTGGACTCCTTAGGGCCTTGCAACTGTAAGCTTTTATCCCAAATAAATATCCTTTATAAAAAGCCAACAGATATCTGGTACTTTGTATTGGTACCTTTTTGGCAGACTAATACATCAACTTAATTATTTTGTTTGAAATATCCAAAATTTTTATCTTGTGGTTAACTTGTGATGTATTCCATATAGCAGAGCATAAGACACTGGCTACCTTCCAAGGCACTGTTCAGCCATTAGCCTTCAAGCTTCTGTCAGTGTCCCCTTGGGAAGCCCATCATGTCTTATACACCTGATTGAATTAACCAATTTTTTCCTTTAAATAGTGCAAGAAATTGATCTTTATAAAGAGCAGCCTCTTAAGGAATACAGTTTATCCTTTCACATCAGGGATGGAAAAGGCTTTAACATAAATGAAGGTAAGTCAGTGTCTTCATAACTGGCTAAGGAATGAAGAGGCCTTAAAACAACCAACAAGCTGCTTTTTTTCCCTTTAAATTGTAAAGCATACTGACATTAATTCAACATAACTATTCAAAACAAGCTGCTAAATTTGTACAAAAATCCTAGTACTTTCAGTCAGTTGCAGAGTCAATCTTAATAAACTCAACTTCATTTTTGAAGGACAATTTTACCGGTTAAAGAACTCTTGGATGGCAATTTTTGTCCTTCTGTGTCTTAAATATATCATACCACTGACTTTTCACTTTTTTTCATGATTTCTGATAAGAAATTTTCACGAAGTCTTATTGGATGTCCCTTGTATGTGATGAATCATTGTTCTCTTGCTCCTTTCAGAATACTCTCTTTACCGTTGGCGTTTGAAATTCAGAATAGTATGTGTCTCAGAACAGGTCTATTTGGGTTTATTCTTTTTGGGGTACTTTGTGTTTCTTGAATATGTATATTTATGTCTTTCATAAGAGATGGGAAATATTTGGTCATTATTTCCTCAAATATTCTTTCTTCTTCCTTTCCCTTATCTTCTTCTTCTGGGACTCCAATGACAGGTATGTTGATATGCTTCATACTATCATTCAATTCCTGAGCCTCTGCTCAATTTTTTCCATTCCTTTTTTTCATCTATTCTTCTCTCTTTTCAAGTTCATCTGTTCTGTCTTCTAGTTCACTGATCATTCCTCTGTCATTTCAAATCTGTTGTTGTATGCCTCTAATATATTTTTTTTTCTATCTGGTTGTGTCATTGTCTTTTTGGTGCATCATTTCACTGCACAGGTCTGGGATGCCTTTTTTCTTTTTTTACCGGGAGGTCCTAGGGAAAGAACCCAGGTCCTCCATATGGTCAATGGGAGCTCAATTGCTTGAGCCACAGTCACTTCCCCTCTAATGTATTTTTAATCTCATCCATTGTGTCTTTCATTCCCAAAAAGGTCCCAAAAAAGTCCCATAAAGTCTCATAAGGTCTATTATTTTCTATCTAGGCTTTCAAATTCTTTGTGCATGCTCAGTATTTTCTTTTTCTTTTTAAGATTTATTTTATTTATTTCTCTCCCTTCCCCACCACCCCAGTTGTCTGCTCTCTGTGTCCATTTGCTGCATGTTCTTTTTGTCCTCTTCTGTTGTTGTCAGTGGCACAGGAATCTGTTTCTTTTTGTTGCATCATCTTGCTGCATCAGTTCTCCATGTGTACAGCGCCATCCTTGGGCAGGCTGCACTTTCTTTTGTGCTGGGTGGCTCTCCTTATGGGGTGCACTCCTTGCGTGTGAGGCTCCCCTACGCGGGGGACACCTTGTGGCATGGCACTCCTTGTGCGCATCAGCACTGCACATGGGCCAGCTCCACACAGGTCAAGGAGACCCAGGGTTTGAACCACAGACCTCTCATGTGGTAGACGGATGCCCTATCCACTGGGCCAAGTCTGCTTCCCTCAGTGTCTTCTTAATGTCCTTTATCTCTTTTGCCATATTTTCCTTCAACTCCTTGAACTGATTTAGGAGATTTGTTTGAATATCATTTATTAGTTGTTTCAAAACAAATCAATTTTTTTTTTTGGCTGATATCTAGGCATCTGATTATGATGGTGAATTTACTCTGATGGTCAATTTCTCTCTCTTACCCAGAATTTTTCTGTTGTCAAGTCATGTGTTACAACTCTTCTTTGATTCTTCATTCAGTTAATTCTAGGTCTTTAAAATTGCCTTTGTTTAACTGAACAAAACAAGGCCAGGGATCCATTAATGGCATGCAGACCAGTTTCAAGGACCTTGGGGATGGGGACTCTAAAGGCACCAAAAAGTCTATTACTATTACTTTTTCCTGTCCTGCTCGCAGATAGCTCTCTATAGCAGACCTTTCTGCTTGAACCCTAAGTGGGAATGTGTTCCTTGTAACCATGACTAGCGGGTGGCACTGAGACATGTCCAGTAGAGTTCCCCCTCCAGGTGGGCTATTCAAAACCATGCCTCTCAGTTCAAACTGGCCAACCAAATGCCACTCTTTTCCCTCAGCTGCACCTTCCCTTTTCCCAAGAAGGAGATAATTCACTGCTCCTTTCTGCATCAGCAACAACCAATCCTACTCAGTAAGGAGAGTGTTTGAAAAGGTAGAATATCTTTAACTCTCTTCTGGTTCCCAGATGGAAACAATGGTATGGTCACACTCTGATGGGATGGATGGAAACAGTGAGACCCCACAATCCAAATTCACCAGCCAAAAGCTGGATCTGCAGTGGCTATGTCCCACCTTCTTCCCTTTCCTGGGGAAGTGGCCCCCGGTGGACCTATTGGTCTGTAGCCACTCATTACTCAAAGCTAGATGACTCAAAGCTGGCTGTCCAGAGAATGGGGTTTGGGGACTAGCAGCACACAGCCCAAATTACTCACAGGTCCTCAGTACAGAGTCTCCTTGTCTTCAAACTGTTCTTTTCTGGGTGCTGCCCAGGACTCCCCTGGTCTCCAGAGCTCCAGAACTGTTGTTCTGGAGAATTTCTGCTTATCCTTTAGCTGTTTTTCTGGGAAAAAAAGTGAAGCCTGTATCTCTCTAATCCTCCATCTTCCTGGAAGTCTGTTTTCTATAGTCTTTGTGACTTCTTATATTTTATGATAAAAAGAATCAGAACACTGAGAAATTGGCCTAACTACAATGTAAGTTTATACACTTCATTTCCTATGTAAAAAGCTTTTTTAAAAATTTTTTTATTGCATAAAATCCTAGGCTTCAGTAAATGTAATTTTTAAAATTCTTTAGTTGGGAAAGAAAAGAGTGAAAGGGTTGAATGGAGTAACTTTTTTTTCCCTTTATAAGAGCGATTCTTCCATGTCCATTTGTGAATGGAAACAAATTCTCTGCAGTAGAGGTAGAGGAGGCACTGAATGCTAATGCATACCCTCTGAGCCATGTGCAAATAGATTGATTTTAATGTCCAACTTTGAGTTATTGGAGGGGAAAGCATGAAAGTGAGATGCTAGTTCTTTCTCTGCCTGACCTTTAAAGTATATTACCCATACTCAATTTACATAATTTTTACAGAGGCAAAATTGGTTCATCTGAAAACTTCCTTCTTGTTCTTGATATATTTGTCAGAACAGTGAGAAGTCAGTTACCGTTAAAGGACATTTATTTTCCTAAACCAAGCTTCAAATTTGTCATATTTCTATTTCTGCTGTTAAATAGATTTGGATTTTTTTTGGTGTATCCTCTTGTCAATTTCCTTATCAGGGCCAGTTTTTTCCTCATGCAATGACATTAGGTTCTAGAAATGCATCTATCAGCTGCTATATTCTCAAAGCAGTTCTGGATTTTGTCTGAACACTTTCTCTGCAGAAAGATTAATTTTCATGGACTTAATAATTTGGTAACAGTTGATAGAACTCTACTGGTATCCAGTGCTAGTTCATGGTTAATGTTAAGGTTGTATTCTAATATTTTTTTAAAATATTGCACAGTTATAAACAACACTACAGGAAATAAAAGTTAGTCATGCTCCTGCTCTATATGACGATAAAATAATTTTAGGAATACTTTAAACATAAGCAGAGCTGTTTCTCAGTAAGATTTGATATAGCATTCCTTTTCTTTTTCAAAAATATATAAAATGTTCTAATTTGCAGAAAAAACTTTAGATTGTCCTTAAGTTTCTGGCACTACTATTATATTGTAAGTAGGTCATCATCTCCAATAGAGTAATTTTGGACAGTGGACATGACCTATACAACCATGGTCAAATCCTCCTCAGCCTTGAACTGATTGTCCAAGCCTATTGAACGGTGATAATTTGATAATTATATGGTTGCAATGCCACTGTGCATATTTATAGTCTTATCATTATTACATGATAGCAAGGTAACAAGTTTGTCCTGCACATACTATATATATAACATATCGTTATGCATCATGTTGCAGTGGGAATAACATATATTTATTAACTCAAATGGCCTTAGAAATGAGATAAAATTCGGTCACCCAACTGTTCAGTTTATTTACTTCTTCTAGCTGGCAGTACTGTTAATAATTTAAAATGTAATTGTGTAAAATGTAGAAATATCAAAATATTGTTACAATGTTTTGTTTTATACTTACATGGAAATGATCGATTTTCTCTATGTCTACTCTGAATTTTGCCTTTCAAAGATTAGTTAATACCTAAATGTTGCCTTTTTACAATGGACTGAAACAAAAGTCAAGAATCAGAGGAACATTCAAATAGGAACTCTTACTGAAAGACTTATCTTTTGCATTAGGCCCAAATGTATTTCTTTAAAAGTTTCTCATAGGTAAAATTTGATGGACATAAGTATAGAATTTATTAAAAGGGCTGAAAATACTACAGAAAATAAAAATATGCTTCATATGTCAAAAAACAGAATAAATAATCCTCATGGCATATTTGTAACAACTTCAGAAAATATTACAGAAACAAGTATTTTGTCTGTCACATGTATGATATAAAAGCAATTTTTTAAAAAAAATCAACATCTAGCTTTGTTGAAGAAGAGCTCGAATTTATCCATCCAATAAGTAGTTTTAAAGATAGGACTTTATTTTCCTTCTGAAATAGACTTTCATCATTTCACTAATTTGTGTCCCTGCCTCCATGTTTGCTTTCTGTCAACCTACCATCCCCTGGACCTGAGTAATCAATCTAAAATGTAAATGGGAACATTAACATATACTACTTAAAACTTTTCTATATACCCTAATGATTTCAGGATAAACTACGTATAGTCAAGTCTTTTCAGGATATGGGCCTTCCTTATCTACCTTGCCTCATATTCTGCCAATCCTTCCTTCCCTACACACAGGCCACAATCTAGAGCCTGCAGTTCCATGTTATGTCATTTCCTTTCTCCATTTTCTCACTTCTCCCCACTCTGATTTGGCAGATCCTATACACTGAGCCTGGAATATCCACACTATCCCCGCTTTGCCCGTTAACTCTAACTCATCCCTTAAACAGGAGTTAGCAAACTTTTTCAGTAAAGAACCATAGAGTAAACATTTTAGACTTTTTAGGCCATATGGTCTCTGTCTCAGTTAGTTAACTCTGCCATTATACCATGAAAACAGTCATAGACAATACATTTTAAGAAGTGAGCAACTCTGTTCTAATAAGATTTTATTTACAAAAAAAAAGAAAACTGGCTGAATTTGGCCTAGAGACTATAGTTTGCCAACCTGCCTTTAAAAACTCCTCAAAAAAGTACTTCCTTGGTGGCGGACATGACCCAGTGGTTAGGGCGTCCGCCTACCACATGGGAGGTCCTTGGTTCAATCCCCGGACCTCTTGACCCATGTGGAGCTGGCCCATGTGCAGTGCTGATGAGCGCAAGGAGTGCTGTGCCACGCAGGGGTATCCCCTGCGTAGGGGAACCCCACAAGCAAGGAGTGTGCTCCATAAGGAGAGCTGCCCAGCACAAAAGGAAGTGCAGCCTGCCCAGGAATGGTGCCACCCACACGGAGAACTGACACAAGATGACATAACAAAAAGAAACACAGATTCCCATGCCACTGACAACAACAGAAGCGGACAAAGAAGACGACGCAGCAAATAGACACAGAAAACAGACAACCGGGGTGGGGGGAAGGGGAGAGAAATAAATAAATCTTTTAAAAAAAAGTACTTCCTTGATGAGGTATATAACATTTATGTATTCATACACACTTTGTACAGCCCTCTACACTGGCATGTACCCCATTATGAAAATTGACCTGTGTTATCAAAATCTGTCTCTCCATTCCCACAAGACTCTGAGGCTTCCACAGGTTAAAAAAAAAAAAATACAAAGAAAATTAAAATGGGTTTCAAACTGAACAAAAATGAAATTACAACATATCAAAATGTGTGATTGCAGCTGAAGCAGTAGAATACTCCCTCCACCAGAAAAATGAGTGAGCTGGAAAAGGGGGTTGAAATTCCAAATAGATCATTATAAAGATCATCTTAACAGGAAGGAAGTAAGAATGGAGGAAAAAAGGGACCAAAAAATGCATTAGACATACAAAAAACAATGACAAAATGGAAGAAGTAAGTCTTCCCTTATCAGTTATTACCTTTAATGTAAATTGAAAAAACTCTCTAATCAAAAGACAGAGATTGGAAGAATGGATAAAAAAGCGTGTCCCAACTATGTGCTGTTTGTAAGAGATCCACCTTAGATCCAAAGAGACAAAAAGGAAGTAAAATATATATATACACACACACACACACACACACACACTAATAGTAATCAAAAGAGAGTTTGGGTAACTATATTAATATCAGCCAAATGGACTTAAAATAAAAAACTGTTACAGGAAACAAAGTAGGACATTGTATATTATGAAAGGACCAATTCACCAAGAAGATGTAACTATTATAAATATATATACACCTTACAACAGGGCCCTAAAATAAATATGAAGCAAACATTGACAGAAATGAAGAAATACTACAATAGCAGTTGGATATTTCAATATACCACCTTCAATATTGAATAGAATATCTAGACAGGATATTAACAATGAAATAGAGGACTTGAAGAACACTATAAACCATCTAGATCTAATAAACATTTATAGAACACTTTACCCAAAATAGCAGAAAACACATTTTTTTCAAGTGCATTCAGATAATTCTCCAGGATAGACATATGTTATGGCACAAGAAAAGTGTCAATATTCTTTTTTAAAAATATTTTTTTTATTTTTTTATTTTTTAATTTATTTATCCCTGCACCTCCACCACTTGTGCTTGTTGTCTGCCCTCTATGTCCATTTGCTACACATTCTTCTGTGTCTGCTTGTCTTCTCTTCTCATCTTCTCTTTAGGAGGTACCAGGAACTGAACTAGGAGCCTTCCAACATGGGAGAGAGGCACTCAATAGCCTGAGCCACCTCAGCTCTCTGATTTGGTGTGTCTCTCACTATGCTGTGCCAGCTCTCCATGCCACATGAGCCAGCCAGCTCTCCATGCCAAGTGGGCCAGCCAGCTTTCTTTGCCACATGGGCCAGGCAGTTCTCCATGCCATGTGAGCCAGCTTGCTTTTCACCAGGAGCCCCAGAAATCAAACCCAGACTCTCCATATGGTAGACCATAGCCCCATTGCTTGAGCCACACCTGCTTTCTCAATACATTTTAAAATATTGAAATATTACAGAGCAACTTCTCAGACCACAATGGAGTGAAATTAGAAATCAGTAACAGAAGAAAATTGTAAATATGTGAAAATTAAACATCACACTCTTAAATGACTAATGATTAAGTAATTACAAGGAAAAATATAAAACTTTAGAGACAAATGAAAATGAAGATACAACATACCAAAATTTATGGGATGCAGTGAAGGAAGTGCTCAGAGGGAAATTTATAGCTATATGTCTATATTAAAAAATAAGAAAGATCTGAAATTAATAACCTAACTTTGTATCTTTAGAAACTAGAAAAGAAGAGCAAAGTAAACCCAAAGTTAGCAGAAGAAAGAAAATAATTAAGATTACAACATAGGTAAGTAAAATAGAAATTTTAAAAAATAATCGAACCAAGCAGGTGTAATTCAGTAGTTAAACACCTGCTTTACATATACAAGATCCTGGGTTCAATCTCTGGTATCTTCTGAAAATAATAATAATAATAACTGAGAGTATAAAAAAAGTAGGTTCCTTGAAAAAAAGTCTATATTGACAAGCCTTTAGCAAGATTGACAAAGAAAAAAGAGAAAGACACACAAATAATTAAAATCAGAAATAAAAATGGTGATACACTACTGACCTTACAGAAATGAAAAGGATTATATGAACAATTTTATTCCAACAAATTAGAAAATCTAGATGAAATGGAAAAGGTCTAGAAATGCACAAATTACCTAAAGTGATTCAAGAAGAAATAGAAAATCTTAGCTGGAAGTTTTTTCTTTTAGCAACTTAACTATATCATATCACTGCCGTCTTGCCTCTATGGTTTCAGATGAGAAATCAGCACTTAATCTTATCACGCTTCCATTGTATGTGTTGGTTCTCTTTCCTCTTGCCACTTTCAGTATTCTCTCTTTATCTTGAGCATTGGACAATTTGACAAGTGAAGTAAGACTGTTAGGACTTATACTGTTTGGGGTGTGCTACACTTCCTGAACATGTATGTATATCTCCCTCAATAGGGTTGGGAAGTTTTCAGCCATTATTTCCTCCAACAATCCTTCTGTCCCCTTTCCTTTCTCTTCTCCCTCTGGGAAGCCTATAACGCATATGTTTGTGTGTTTCATGTTGTCTTTCAAATTCTTAAGTCCCTACTGAATTTTTTCTATCTTTTTATCTATCTGTTCTACTATCTGTTTGTTTTCAGATGTACTGTCTTCCATGTCACTGATTCTTTTCTCTGCCTGTTCAAATCTGCTGTTGCGTGTGCTTCCAGTATATTTTTGATTTCTTGGATTTTGCCATTCATCACCATCATATCCATTATCTTTTCATCTATGTTTACAATTTCTTCAGTATGTTCTCCCAGTGTTTTCTCAATATCCTTAACCTTTTCCTTCAGTTCATTAAAGTGGATTCATATTTCTTGGGCCATCTCTGATTAGTTGTTTCATATTCTGTATCTCCTCCTGGTTTTAGTTTGTTCATTGGACTGGGACATGTCTTCTTGTTTCTTAGTATGGCTTGTAATTTTCTGTTGATGTCTAGGCATCTGTTTATCTTGATGGGTTTATTTCATTGATTAGCTTCTCTCTATATTCTATAATGTTATTTTGTTGTTTTTGTGTGTGATAAGGTTTCATTTTGACACTTCAGCCCTCTTATTCTATTTCCTTGTTGTTGTCTATGTTTCCTTGAAAGAAAAAAAAAAAAAATAGGACCAGAGAAAAAGAAAGTGATAGGAAGAGCAAAAACAAAATAGTAATAATATAATAATAGTAAAAGGTAGGAAAAGAACCATACAAGACCTAAGAAATTGAAAAAATTAACACAAGTAAGAAGCACAGAGGAATAAGATTAGAAAAGTGGAATAGAAACAATGAAACAAGAAACAGAATACAGAAAATTATATGTAACAAACTAAAAGATTGGAATGATAAGAAGAGGGGAAAAGAAAAAAGAGGGAAAGAAAAAAGTTTTTAAAAAAATAAACAGAAAGAAGGACAGAGAGATATAAAAACAAGAAAAATTGGAGACTAAATAAAAGAGGTGAAATGAAAGAATAACAACAGATAGCAGAAGAAATAAAGATGAAGGAGAGAAAAGAAATAGCCAAGTAGAGTAAATCAATAACAAAAGAAAAAAATTTAAAAAAAGAAGACAAGCAAGCAGAGAAACAAAGGAAGGGGAAATGCAACCAACTGGAAACAAGACAGCAGTGACACATTTTTAAAAAGGAGACAGAAGAAAAAAAATTTTTAAACAAAAATAGGCATGTAAAAACAGCCTTCTCTCTTAGACCTGTAAGGATCTTCTCAGCCTGCTGGTGTTCATCAATCACTCACCCTGCAGCCTGCCTTCTGCAGGTTTTGAACCAGGTTTTAGTGAGTAAAATAAGGGAAATTTTTAAAAAGGAACCTTTAAAATAAATAAATAAGAGATCTGAGAAAAGATAATAGAGAATGTCTATATGTTCCTGTCATAAAGTTTCAGCTCAATGCCTGATAAACCTGGTGGATCACTTCTCATGGAAGAGTCAGAAATTGAACTAGGGACCTCATATATGCTAGGCCAGAATTCTTCCACTGAGCTATTCTGCCTCCTTACGTTAACTAGCCGTCAGAAGGGTGTCCACCCCTTTTCCCTCAGGCAGGTTAGATTCCCTACAGTCAACTGGAGTCCTGCTGATCAGCTGCCTGTCTCTGCCTCCTCTCTGATATAAGTCCTCTCTTTACCTAAGTGGCTCGGTGTAACAGCCTGCCTTAGGAGAACCCCCTCCCCTCTCCCTGTCAAGTCAGGTTCCCTTCCAGTTTTCAAAGGGAGCCTAGGGGACTAAACTCACCACAAAGAAATCACTCTCCCCCACTCCCAGAACCCTCTTTCTTGCACCCTGGGGTTCCACCTAGGCTATCCACCCTGAGGGCCAGGTATGTGTGTCACTTCCAGCCACCAAGGCAAGCAACGCACTATTTTCCCCTGGCTTCCCTATCTGTCCAGTACCCTCCTAGAGGACTCAGAGCAACTGCCCATTCTATATATATCCAAAGGTGCTGGCAGGGAGGAAAATGCCTGCTCTCCTTTCAGATACAATTTGCTAAGACTTTTACCTTCACTTAGTATCTCAGGGGGTGAGGAAGGGGGGCCTTTCCCAGCAGCCCAAAGGTTTAATAATTCACAAATCCTTGTTTCAGCTTCTTCATCTCTCTGACCCTCACTCTTCTAGGAGTTATAAAGCAGTGTCCTGGTTTGCTGGACCCCAAGTCAGGTCCCCAAGGCAGCCTCTGACTCTTACTCCATTGTTTTGATGTGGGCTATGGGTGGAAGGCTCTTTGTCTCTTCAGAAATAACTAAGTTGTTTAACTTGTGGGTGTGGAACGGTAAGAGGCTGCAGTCCTGCCCTTAGGGACGGTGACAGCAGGCTCCAGTCCCAGGAAATGTTTAACAAAGCAAGGGCTATAAACTTTAAGTATTTAGGGGAAATGCAAAAACCAAGGCTTATCTAAAATGTCTGGAGTCCTTGCTAAAAGCTTACCTAAGATGTGGAAGAGATATATGCTAATTGAAGCCTATTGAGAACTGAAACAAAGGGACCATTTGGCCTTTCCTCTCTGTATAAAAGACGTTTGAAAATCTTGTTCCGGGCTCGGGATTCAAACAGAAAGCTCCCGAGTCCGGCCGGCCGTCAATAAACCATTTTTTCCTTCTCAAAATCATTCCTGAGTCCTGGCCTCTCTATACTCGAATAATTGAACTTCTCTTAAATTCCACAACATTAATGGCGACCGCGGCAGGACAAAAATGAAGGCCAGAGACGGTAGCATTTTGCTGCCCCTTCCAAATCCCCGAGGAAGCCGGGAGGACTCGGGTGAACCCCAAATCTGGGCGCCCCTGGATTAAATTTAATCCAGAAAAGATGTGGGCTCCACCAGAATCTTCCCGACAAAATCAAGGGGCAATGGAAGGTCTGAAGAGAAAGATTCTGGGAACGAAAAAGAACTCCGAACATGGAAGAAGGTAAGACTCCCCGGGTGAGCAGAGTCTGGAAGGCCCTAGCTTTAATTGCTAGGAAGGGGAGGCTGATCACCTCCCGAGAGAACCCTAGTAGCCCCAGAAGGCTGGGGGGAAGCCGTTCTCTCTAGGCTTGGGAAAAGGAGGAAAACCGGGGAAAAGCCCTGGTGTTTTGGGTTTGTCTAACTGCATGTTAGAATCTGGTACTGGTCTTATATCCACTAAAGGAGTGGAGTCTTGATTTTAATAGGAAGGGTATTTATAGGTTCGAGTCCTAATATCCTGGAAATTGGTCTAGATTAAGGAAAACAAAACTTGGTTACAGGAAAATGGATCGGCTTTTCTGGTGGAGCTTGGTCTGGGTGTAAAGTTTAAACAGTGGAAAAGTCTAGCTGAAATCTTTTGTTATGGTGCTAATTTGTGAATGAATTTGCTTTATACCAAATGTTAAGTGTTCTGAGGTTTGTGATGGCTGTGGGGGCAGCCGTGGTGAAAATAAATATATAAACTTGTGAGTCAGATTAGTGACCTTGTGCTTCTGTCTGTGTCAGCTCAATGTTAGTGTTGGAGTTGTGTCCTTACATGAAGTAGAATTACAGCTGAGCTGGAGCCCTCCCTTGCCATTGGCAAGGGGGTGAAATGATTCTGGGGCAAAAGCTGAGGAGTCTAGATGTTTGTGCATGTTCTGGTGTCTTGTCTCTGGTCTGGCCCTTTGCCGGGGCTTGGAGGCCATCTGTGTCCGCGCCAAGCACCCAAGTCTGTTGGGAATGTCCCAGTCAGGGCGGCTGGGTTCCTGGGAGAGTTGCCAAATTTGAGTAGGTTCTGTCTGCCCATTTTGGCTGAAAGCTGGAAAGGGGGGAGCGGCTTGCCCCTTTCCAGTGAGTCCACCCTTCTATTCATAAGCCGCATTCCTGTTTGTTGTGCACCCGACTGCCTGGAAGGGGGGGAAGTGAAGGAGGTGAAAAGCAGAATCAGAATAAATGCAGTAAAGTTCCCTCCTTAGGGTGTCAAAGCCAAAATACGTTTGCATTCTGCTCAGGTTCTTAGAAGGTATTGTAGTAACCTTAAGTGAGAGAATGTGTTCTGTGAAGGTAAAATCTGTCTTAAGGGTATAAATATAAAGGTTTTACAAAGCATTGTTTAAGGTATTTAAGTGGCTAATTGCAGAAAGTCATTATTTAACAAAACTGAATTGATAATAATAATAATAAAAGGCAATTTTATAACAAACTTATTCGGCAGCCAATCTCCCCTGCCAACTTGCTTCCAAAAAAACTGTTTCTGGTATTACATGCTACTAAGTATTTAAAGTGAAGAAAAGTTCATTATTTTAACAAACTTGTTTAGTATTAATGGCAATTATATGTTGTAAGAAGTTTGCCTGGTAACTCAGTATGTGGGATATATGGAGTGTGTTTTTATTGTTAAGGAAACAGAAGATGATTTTGTCCTAAGATAAAATGATTGATTATTGGAAAGAGTAGAGTGTGGGACAGAACCTGAATGGATACTGAAAGTGTAGAAGGTTTGTGGAAGGGAAATTTTTATGATTAAATTGAGTAAGATCAATATATAAAGAAAATCATTTATCAATAGCTTCTTGTGCTTTAACCTCATCATATCCTCAATGTTTGAAGAAGAGTCTTACCTCTTTTAAAAGAACATTTTATGTTCTAGAAATCAAATCCTGAAAAGTAGCCTTTTATTTCAAACTAACTGCAAGAGATTTATTCTTTCACTTTAAAGGAAAAATTAAAGTAATGGTTAAGTTCATTTAATATGTTATAAGTTGAATGAAAGGTATTTAAAGGTGTTATAAAATTAATAGGTTTTAAAAAAAATTAATAAAAACTGTAACTAAGAGTTAAAATCATTTATAAATGCATTTATATTGTAAAACAGTGGAAAGACAATAACTGAGATTATAGCTGGGTGAATTTAGCCTGAAACTATTATTTAAGTGTAAATTCTACACTAACCTTTCCTTTGTTTATGGTTGCTTCAGGCCTAACCTCGCCCTTTGCCTTTGCCTGTTTCATATTTCATAATTGAGAAGAGCTGGGACATCACTGTCTCCTCTTCTGGTATTAGTAACCCTTTCTCTCATGAATTCAAGTGTAAACTAAATAAATTGCTGCCTGATAGAATAAGGTTAAATGACCACTGGAGTTTTATTATCTCCAAAATCAAAAAGGGGGGTGGAGGGGGAGAAGTCTCCTGCCTTGACGGTCAGTGTTCCTAAGAGTGGCAATTCATGAGAGAAAGCAGTCTGTCTCCCTGAGGCTTCAAATAGCCTCAGTAAATATATATAAAACTAATCTTGTTGCTTATCCAAAATTCTGCTAATTTCAAGGTAAAATATAAAGTTCTAAAACAAAATGGTGCTAAGGCATTGAGAACATTTTGGTTATTACAATCCATTAAGTAAGAAAGAAAATTCTTGTGGTAAACTGCATGGTCATAGTGCAAATTAAGAAGAGTTTCAAAAGTCTTTGAAAAGTTTAAAGTAACTAAAGTCATGTTGTTGTGTCAAACTATTCATGTCTGCCTATTTGCTCAAATTGTTAAAAAATATGCAGTTATATTTATAAATATTCTTAAAGCCCAAATTGAACTAAGCAGGATGAAAAAGTCATAGAAATCTGATTATGGAAACAATTGGGAAAGGGCCTCCTCTTTGCAAGAGCTTTTAAGGCAAGACTAGGTGTGGCAGATTAAACCTATCTACTAGGCTAGGGAATTAAGAATCAGTTTGCCTGGTAATTTCCCAGTTTAAACCTTTGTCAGCCATAAATTGGAAAAAAACAAAACAAAACAAAGATTAGGTTAATTTTCACAGAAGAAAAATGTTGATGTAACCCGGCGTCCTGCTGCCTCAGTCTCCCACTCCCGGATTGGACAGCAGTGGAGGAGACCAGTTTAGGCCAGTCCTATGGGCAGTGGAAGGATGCCCAAGAAGGAGCTAACTAAGTCGGTGCCATTTCAGCACTAAATTCTATTCCTTATTTGAAAAAGGGGGGAGCAGGTAAAAACTAAAATGGTTGGAATGTGATAGAGGAAGCAGTTAAATCAAACTTTTGCGTGGGAAAGTTAAATCTCAGATAAGCTGTAACTTCTGAAGTATCCAATCTATGGAAAAACAGGAAGAGCTTGCATGCTAGGCTTAGGGGTATAAATTGTGTCATTTTTCTTTGTTCGGGGCACCAGCCATATCTGGCTCTGCGCCCCTTCTTGCAAGATTGAGAATAAAGTATTTTCTTCTCCACAATCTGGTGAGCCTTATTTTCTTCCAGAAGATTTCTTTCCAACAAAATAAGGTAATTAGTGGCTCTGTTAACAAATTTCAGTAAGTAAAGGAAAGTCCATAAAAACTATGGAGAGATCTTTCCTGGGTTATGATTTTAAAAAAATTAAGTAATTGTGTAATGTGTTTTGAAACCTGGAAGTCAGTATGCATGTGTTTTAAAACCTGGTAGTCAGTTATGCTTTTAAATTAATAATTTTCATAACTTACAGAAAAGAAGTTTTTAGCTTCCTGTAAGGGAAAAAGAGAACATTCCTTGCATAAACTATTATGGTTTCAATTTTATTTAACTTGAGTGTAATCTCCCATAGTTAATTTATAAACTAAATTAACATATGTACAAAATCTTTACAGTAATGAAAATTGTAAGTGAAAATTGTAAGTTCACATTGGTGAAATTAGGCTAAAGGGAAAAGATTGTAGATATGCTCTCTTAAATAGAGAGTAAATTTCTTTCATTGGTAATTGTAATTTAGTAAGTTTATTTAAACATGAGGTGTCTAGTCAATGCGGTTATAGTCAATTATAAAGAGTTTGTAAAACATCTTCCAAACTGAAAATGTTTAAATAATTCTAGTTGTAGAAGTCATTGTTAACTAAAGAAACTTAGATTGGTATTGGTAGCAGAAATAACTTCATGAAAATAAACCTGTCTGAAGGCCACTGCAAAATACACATTTAAGTAAATGGTAATAAAAAGTTGTCTTGATTCTATTGGAAATATTCTGTTTTCATTCTAACAATGAAAAATAATATTTTTCCTCTATTACTAAAGTAAAGTACCTACTGTTATCTTCATAGTAAAATTGTGTAAGTAAATAGTCATTTGATATATGTATTGCGTTAAGTTGTTTAAAATATATATAAAACAAGGAATAAACTTTAACATTGTCAAACTCTTGTGCATTCGAACCAGGCCTTGTATACATTACAGGTGGCCTCTCCATGTGAGTTATTGGCTAGGCTGGTCACTGACCCCTCAATTAAAAATATGTGCTATATCAGTCTCTGGTTCTGCTCCTGAAGTTGATGGAAACTATATTGCAGTTTCAAGCTCCTGCAGCCAATAATGACTCGGTACAGCCAAGTGTACAATGGATATCGCCTCCAGACTGGCACTGTTCCATGGTGCCAGAGAGCACTATGCACCAGGCTAGTAGAATACTGGAAAATCTCTGGAATACTGGAAGGATGCTGCAACTTGCTCACTGCGTTGAAGAACATGCTGAGTGGAGCCATGATACCAGGAGACTGTAAGTAAAACTTGAGCACAATTGGCATTATGGCCTGCTCTCATGGAGAGATAACATGTAAAGTATTACAAACCTGAAACTCAAAACTAATAATGGCAACTCTGAATCCTTATGCATTAGGTAATACATTAGTTAATATTAAGTGCTGTACTTTTATCCTGTACTAAATATATGCCTAATAATTGTAATGTTATCTTTTCTATTTTGGATCAAGTGCAGAAGTATATCAGACATGTTAAATTCCTGGTAAAATCATTTTCTAAAACAGTTAATAACATGTCTATAGAATAAGGTGGCAGTCTCAGCCAGTCTCAGTTAGCAAAAGTGAGGCTTGCTTGCTGATGGTGAGTCACCTATTGAACAAGTCAAAATTGCTAGAAATTGTACAATTAAAACCAAGGTGTAAAAATCTTTATTCTGTAGTTCTGATCACTCCCACAGGTGAAAACTAAGAGTATTTCCAAATTAGTGTTCTAATCCTGAGTGAAGCCAGTTGCCCAAGGAGTACCAGTTCACCAGGAGCATCTGACAGAGCGAATGAGTATCAATCATTGAACAGCTTGGAATGTGTCTTCAGACAAAGCTAAGTGTCTGTTGCAATTTCTCTCTAAAGATGGATAACTTAAAAAAGAATATATGCTGTTCCCACCAGCTTTTAAGGAGTGCCATCTTTATAGGCACCTAACCTTGTCTACCTCTGTAATCCAATGTGTCCTCTTTTAAAAACGGTTATTCCAAATTTTTAATTAAGTTTGTTTCTTTCAGAGTGAACATCTTATTAACCATATGAAAACTTCATCCAACTTCGTACAGAATGCCAGATCCATCTTCCTCCAGTTAGAATAAATTAAAGAGTTTTTACACCTTATTAGGCAATGACTACAGCCCATGGCCAGCAGGAAGCAGTTACAGAAAAGAGATCGTCTCCCTTCAGCACCCCTTTTAAATTAAAGGTGTAAACTCTTTAAGAGTAAAATAAAAGTAATAGATGGATCTGGAACTTGACTGGAAATCCACGTGAGTGCCAGTGGCAGCAGAATAACTGCGGGAGGCCCCTGCCCAAGATTCTGCTGTCCAGAATGAAAAGCTCTAAACTTCTAAAAACAGTCCTGATGCTGTACTAAAGACTGATAAATAATCAGTCAAGACAACAAACAGTCATCCACCTCATAGCTACAACAATAATTATGCCAAAGCTTAGCAAGTAAACTTTGACAAAGGGGGGGAATGATGTGGGCTATGGGTGGAAGGCTCTTTGTCTCTTCAGAAATAACTAAGTTGTTTAACTTGTGGGTGTGGAACGGTAAGAGGCTGCAGTCCTGCCCTTAGGGACGGTGACAGCAGGCTCCAGTCCCAGGAAATGTTTAACAAAGCAAGGGCTATAAACTTTAAGTATTTAGGGGAAATGCAAAAACCAAGGCTTATCTAAAATGTCTGGAGTCCTTGCTAAAAGCTTACCTAAGATGTGGAAGAGATATATGCTAATTGAAGCCTATTGAGAACTGAAACAAAGGGACCATTTGGCCTTTCCTCTCTGTATAAAAGACGTTTGAAAATCTTGTTCCGGGCTCGGGATTCAAACAGAAAGCTCCCGAGTCCGGCCGGCCGTCAATAAACCATTTTTTCCTTCTCAAAATCATTCCTGAGTCCTGGCCTCTCTATACTCGAATAATTGAACTTCTCTTAAATTCCACAACAGTTTTAGTGAGAGCTGAGCCTTATCTGCCTAACCCATAGGTCATGTTCCCACAATCTTTTCAAAACCATAGAGAGAAACCACTTACCATCCACAGGGATGAAAATTAAAAAAAAAAAAAAAGGGGGGGGTGTTGGATAAAATACAGAGAAATTGGGACTCTAGTGCGCTAGTGCATTGTTTGTGGGAATGTAAAATGGTACAACCACTATAGAAAGCACTATGGTTTCTACAAAAAGTTAAATAAAAACTACCATAGGACCCAGCAATTCATTTCTAGGTATTTATCCAAAGAAACTGAAAAAAGCATCTCAAACAGATACGTGCACATAGTGTTTATAGTAGTATTATTCACAATAGTTAAAAAGTGTAAACAACCCAAGTGTCCATTAACAAATGAATGAATAAATAAAATGTTGTACGTATGTACAATGGAATATTATTTGGTCATAAGAAAAAAATTAAGTTCTGAGAAATGCTACAACATGGAAGGACCTTGTAAAAATTATGCTCAGTGAAATAAGCTGGACACATACGGTCAAGTATTGTATGATGGCACTTATAAGAGATGTCTAGAAACAGCAAATCCACAGAGATAGAAAATAGACCAGCGGTTATCACAAGATAGGAGAAGGAGGTAAGAGGGAGTGTATTTGGTGGATATGGAGTATGTATAAATAATGATAATAAAATTAATTTAAATTTTAAAAGCAATTTTTAAAAGGTGACTCATGTAATATAAATTACCTCATCATTCACATTAAGACACTTAGACAAGAGCAAATGAAACCCAAATTAAGTATAAGAAAGGAAATAATAAATACCAGAGTAGAAATTAGTGAAATAGAAACAGAAAGTCAATAAAAATAATCAATGAAAGCAAAACCTATTTCTTGAAAGCAATACAATAAGTAGACCTCTAGTGCCCAAAGATGTACTTACCAAATCCAATGGATGTGTCATGATGATGGGAACGAGTGTTGTTGGGGGGGGGGGGGGGAGAGGGGGGGTGGGGGGGTGGGGTTGAATGGGACCTCACATATATATTTTTAATGTAATATTATTACAAAGTCAATAAAAAATAAAAAAATTAAAAAAAAAAAAAAAAAATAAGTAGACCTCTAGCCAGATTGATCTGGGCAGTAAAAGAGAAGACACAATTTACAAATATCAGAAATCAGAGGGGTGACATAACTGGATTCTACAGATATTAAGAGGAAAACCAGGGACTATTATGAAAAACTTAATGCCAATAAATTTGAAAATGCAGATGAATTTTAAAAATTCCTAGAAAGACACAAAACATTAAAACTTGTTTTCAAAAAAAATAGTTAGCCAAATACCCTTATATTTATTAAAGAAATTAAATTTATAGCTGAAAACCTTTCCACAAAGAAAACTCCCAGTGACTTGCTTTACAGATGAAAAGAAATAATACCAATTCTATGCAAACACTTCCAGATAATTGAGAAGGAGGGAATACATTCCATCTCATTCTCTGAGGTCACCATTATTCTGATACTATCTTGGTTTTCTATTGCTGCTGTCTATTTTTGGCTCCTGGTAAGAATACTGAAGGGCAATGCCCTTAAATGTCCTAAAGTTCCTCAGGTGTGATTGAGAAGATCTTGAGGGACAACTTTAATCTCTTGAAAGAACTTTTTGTGTGACAGAGTATCTGACTTTTTAATCTTTCTAACGTTTTAGTTGAAGGTCCTACAGCTACACCCTCAGCTTTTTTTCTAGGCCACATTTTTAGAAGCTATCCCTTGCCATCTGGGCAGACACAATTTTCAAAATCATCCAATCCTGGTTCATTTTCATTTAAGAGTTTTACCCTCAATTTGTCTCTCTCTTCTCACATTTTACTATAAGCAGCAAGAAATACCAGATGGTTCCTTCTGCCTGGAAATCTCCTTAGCTATAATCCAAATTCTTCACTTACAAATTCTGCTTTTCAGATACTTTCAAGGCACAATTCTTCTAATTTTCTTCCACCAGTTTTCAATAATATGTTCCTTACTTCCATCTGAGCCTTCATCAGCAGCATCCTTAAAGTTCAGATTTTTACTAACAGTCTGTCCAAGGTGATTTTTGTGTTCTCTACTATGTTCCTTAAACTTCTTCTCATACTTCTTCCAGTCTCTGCTCACTACCTATATCCAATCCACGCCCACATTCTTAGATATTTGTAGGACAGAAACCCACTTCTAGTTAGCAAAATGTATTATTTCACAGCAAAAATTTATTATCTCACAGTTGTGATAGTGTTGTAGAACTTGAGAGAGGTTCAATTATTTGCGTATAGAAAGGCCAGGACTCAGGAATGATTTTGAGAAGGAAAAATGGTTTATTGACGGACGGCCAGACTCGGGTGCTGAATAAGATTTTTGAATCCCTTTTATACAGAGAGGAAAGGCCAAATGGTTCTTTTGTTTCAGTTCTCAATAGGCTTGAATTAACATATATCTTCCACATCCTAGGTAAGCTTTTAGCATGGCCTTCATACATTCTAGATAAGCTTTTAGCACATTTGGTTTTCATTTCCCCTGAATATTTAAAATTTATAGAGTTTGCATTGATAAACTGTTTCCTGGGACTGGAGTCGTTGCCATGGTCATCAAGAGCAGGACTGCAGCCTCTCATCATCCCACACCCACAAGTCAGGAGAGACAGTTTAGGTTAAGGTTATCTCCAAAGAGACAAAGAGCCTCCCACCCAGAGCCCACATCAATAGAACAAAAGTTCAAATACAACATGGGATGGATTTGCAGTTCAAGCTTTTACTGGTCTTGAATCAAGTTATTTAACAACTAACATCTCATCATGGGGCTCTGGGGGAAAAAAAAAACACTTTCAAACACATCGTTATCTTTGGGAGATGTCAGGTCCTTATTATTGTAGGACTTAGATCCCTGTCTCCCTGCTGTCAGTCAGGGGCAAATCTCAGCTCTTAGAGTCTGCCCACATTCCTTACCATATGGCCCTCACCATCTTCAAGCCAGAAAAAGTGTGTTGAATCCTTCTCATGCTTCATATCTCTGACTTCCCTGTCTTTAACCTCTATATCCAAATCTAAAGTGTTCACATGATTAGGTCAGATCCACCTGTATAATCTCCTTTTCTTAAAGTCAACTGTAGCATATAATACAACCCAACCATCAGTGTAAAATCCATTATATTTCACCATCCCAGAGATTACATAGATCGTGTATACCAGAAACAGAGATCTTGGAGACCATCTTAGAATTCTGGCTACCACAAATTCAAAAACCACATAAAAAGTATTGGTAATTAAGAAATGTAGATTTCAATATCCCTCAAAATTGGAAAAGCAAAATTCTTGGCAACATTTTAGCAAATTAAATCTAGATATATAAAAAGATTATTACATAATAACCAATTAAAAGAAACTAACATATCTTAGAGATATTTACTATGTAATCAACTATTTTTAAAAAGAAACTGATATACAGTACATTTATGATAATGTTTATATTTGTGAAGGGTGGAAAGCAGGAGAGACAGGGAATGAATAGGAGAAGAGTTCACACTACAGTGTTACTTTTATTCTTGTGCTTAAGTTGGATGGGGTTCCACAAGTAAATATTTGTGATGATGATTTATAGCTTACATTAGAATTACCTATATTCTTGTGCTTTGTATTGATCACAAAAATACACCTATCAGATATCCTGTTGATGTGGGCTATGGGTGGGAGGCTCTTTGTCTCTTTGGAGATAACCTTAACCTAAACTGTCTCTCCTGACTTGTGGGTGTGGGATGATGAGAGGCTGCAGTCCTGCCCTTGGTGACCGTGGCAGTGACTCCAGTCCCAGGAAACAGTTTATCAATGCAAACTCCATAAACTTTAAATATTCAGGGGAAATGGAAACCAAATGTGCTAAAAGCTTATCTAGAATGTATGAAGGCCATGCTAAAAGCTTACCTAGGATGTGGAAGATACATATGCTAATTCAAGCCTATTGAGAACTGAAACAAAAGAACCATTTGGCCTTTCCTCTCTGTATAAAAGGGACTCAAAAATCTTGTTCAGGGCTCAGGATTGAAACAGAAAGCTCCCAAGTCTGGCTGGCCATCAATAAACCATTTTTCCTTCTCAAAATCATTCCTGAGTCCTGGCCTCTCTATACGCAAATAATTGAACCTCTTCATATTCTACAACACTGTTGCAACTTGTAAAACTGACTGAAAACCCCAGCTGCTGCCCACCTGGATCAGTCCCACATTTGTATCATGCTTCCCACATGCTTCTCCCAGCCAGTGCTTGAACACGG
Organism: Dasypus novemcinctus; assembly: GCF_030445035.2. Classification (NCBI taxonomy): domain Eukaryota; kingdom Metazoa; phylum Chordata; class Mammalia; order Cingulata; family Dasypodidae; genus Dasypus; species Dasypus novemcinctus. The sequence continues at coordinate 137,719,253 of NC_080674.1, forward strand.
TGAGGGCATTAATGCAGGCCCATTCTTGCAAGATGCAGAACTACATGAACAGGTAACTTTGGCTCTTAGGACAGAGTCCTGTCCCAAGCATTCTTAGAACTCTGCTGCAGTCTGGAACTCATCCTAACAATCCTCTTTCCTGTCCATTTTCCAGAGGTATCATGCTTGCACTGTGGTCTGAAAGCTGTCCCAAAACCCACCATTTCTCTTCCTTCCCCTTCACCCAAAATAGTGGTTCACCCATATGTCTTTTGCATAGTTAATATGTTGGCATCTGCTTCTCAAAAGATCCAAGCTATCCAAACTAACACATTTATTTCAAATATTACATTAGAGAAATAATGAAAAAAAGAGAAGAAAATGAACATAGAATGAGACAGAGACATTGTCAACAAAAAATATGAAACTACATTAATGATAATAAAATGAAAGCTGTTAGAATTCACAATAATTATAAATGGGTTAACTTATCTATCAAAAGACAGGTTTTCCTCTAGTGTGAGGCAATACCAATACAAACTATATGCTGTTTACAAGTAACACAGTTATCCGAAACTAAACGCATCCAGGGAAGTTGAAAATAGAGAAATGAAATAAGATAGATATACCAAAGGAAAACTAATACCAAAAACATATGTACACACTCACACACACATATATACACACATGTACATGTTCATAAATGTCCATATGTAGAAATGTTAATATCAAATGAAAGATTATCAACAGGAAAATAAATAGTTGGACTAACTTGAGCTAATAGATATGTGAATAGAAAGTTATAAACAAAAATAACAAAAATGAAGACTAAAATACCTCTCAAACAGGTATGGAATATTAACAAAAAATAGATGATATAAAAGAAATAACAATAAATTCAAAATCTGACTTCAAAAGTCCATATTCACTACTTGTGCAAAGAAAAAAGTCTAGACATGAACAACTATCACAATTATACTTGGAAGTTAACCAATACACATTAAAGAATTCTTGGAGAAGTAAACTTTCAGTTCTCAAAGACAGTAAATTTTCATAGGTTCATGAATCTTTCTTCCAAATCAGCCCTATAGAAATAAAAAATGAAAAACCTGTAGATGAAAAGGAAAGTGTGTTGGTCTAAAGGCCTAAAAGTAAAGCACTGAAAAAGAGGGCAATAATGTTCCGGCACAATGAGAAAAATGTCATCCAGGAAGAGGAGTGAAAAGAGCCAAATTGTAGGGGAAGAAAAGGTAAGATCTTCTGACTTGTATACCTTTCTCTCTACCACATTGCTCACTTACTCTCCATAATAGGATAGAAAAAGATAGCTAAAATTACCAGGGGAAAATGATCCAACAGACAAAAAAAATAAGACCTTAGATTTTCATAAGAAATCCCTACAAAATATAGAAAGCCAACAAAGAACATGATCAAGAAAACCCTAACAAACAAAAGAAATGGAGTGAAAAATATCAAGAATTTTAAATAAGTATAACATAGACTTTCAAAGAAAGAAGAGAGTTCATTGGCAAAATGAAACAAGAATGCACCTATCAAAAACATAAATATAAATATTTGGTATAAAAAAGGCAAATAACTGAAAGAACTCAATAGCTGAAATGCATATGCACCTATCAAAAACATAAATATAAATATTTGGTATAAAAAAGGCAAATAACTGAAAGAACTCAATAGCTGAAATGCATAGCAGAATGAATACAGCCTTAAATAGATTAAAGAACTAGAAGTCCCAATAGAAAGGAAGGAAGGAAGGAAGGAAGGAAGGAAGGAAGGAAGGAAGGAAGGAAGGAAGGAAGGAAGGAAGGAAGGAAGGAAGGAGGGAAGGAGGGAGGGAAGGAGGGAGGGAAGGAAGGAGGGAGGGAAGGACTGAAGGAAGGAAGGAAGGAGGGAGGGAAGGAGGGAGGGAAGGAAGGAAGGAAGGAGGGAGGGAAGGAGGGAGGGAAGGAGAGAGGGAAGGAGGGAGGGAGGGAGAGACATGGAAGGAGGGAGGGAGGGAGGAAGGGAGGGAGGGAGGAAGGGTTCATAAAGTCCTAAGCATATCCATACTTAATGTAATATACAGAGGTTATCTCTGTATAAATTAAAGAACAATGGAATGTAAGAGAATAAAAGAGAAGAGTTGATCTGGAAAATAAGAAGAGCCGATGAAAAGACTAACAAAATAGAAAGATCTTTGCGTGTATGATTAAGAATCAATGAGAAGACAAGGGTAAAAATTAGTAATAGAAAACCTTCAAATACAAAGAGAAATTTAGAAAAATTATATAAAAACAGGGACAGTTACTGGACATTGTATGTCCTCCCATGGCCCACCGGGTGGACTGGGGGAGAGTGTAAACTATAATGTGGACCATTGACATGTGGTGCTGCAGTGCTCAGAGATGTATTCACCAAGTGCAATGAATGTCCCATGATGTTGGAGGAGGCTGTTGTTACGGGAGGAGTGGGGTAAGGGGGATGGGGGGTATATGGGGACCTCATTTTTTTTAATATAACATTAAAAAAAATAAGTAAAGACAAAAAAAAGTAATATATATAACTTTATACCAATCATAGCAGTTTGATTGATGAATTCCAAAAAGAAATATTGGATTATGTTTGTAAACTGATCTTTTCCTCTGAACATATTAGATTATATTGGATTCATAGGTTTACTTGATTAAGTATTTTGAAGCAAATGGTATACAGGATATAACAAAAATCCTATGTATCAAAATTTTCAGTTTTAACTTCTTGGCTGATAAAACAAATACTGTACAATCAGTTGGTTTACAATGGGAAATGATTGGCCCCCAGTTTGAGGCTAGCAGAAGACTGGCATTCTGGCACTGGCTGCTGGTGATCCTTGGTCCTTGGTTTTTCTTTCATAAGGCAATGCGCATGGCCATATCTCCTCCTATCTCTTCTGTTTTCAGCTTCTGGCTGCTCCCATGCCTTCTCTCATGTTCAGTTTCCTTTGCTTGTAAGAACTTCAGCCATATTGTATTCAGGCCCACCCTCTTTCAGTTGGGCACAATTTAAGTAATAACATCTTCAAAGGTTCTTTTTAGAAATGAGTTCACAGCAATAGGACCAGGGTTTGGTTGATATGAAAAAGAATAAGAAAACTAACCCAAAATAAAATACAAGTAAGAAAATAATGAGTAGAGATGAATGATATGGAAAAAGTAAACAAAAATAGGGAACATTGACTAATGTAAAAATTGGTTCTTCGAAAGGACTAATAAAACTGATGTCCTTGTGGGATCATGTGTTAAAAACAGTCTTTTGATCTTGAATAAAATGGGGAAATGGCAAAGACAATGAGTTTATATGGCTAAGTGTCTTCAAAAAGGAGTTGGGAGATCTTCAGAGGGGTTGTGCTTCTGCATGCCTCAGCAGGATCCCAGAGACAGACAAAGTAGATACAACCCCAGGTACTGGTGCCCCTGAGGGCTATGGATACCCAAGGGATATGCTCATGGCAGATGGTTCTGGACCTCAGTGCCTTATCTGTGGACCTTATTTGGAATTTCTGTTTCTGAGTGTGATGTGGTTGGACTCAGATGTGAACTTTCTACCCATGCTTCTTCTGTCACTTTTACTGAACCTGTGGTTGGCACTAGGGTTGGTGTATACTCAGGAAACTTGAATCTCTGGACTGTCCATGTGCCAGCTGGACCCTGAGCCTCAGCAGAGTTGCAACCCCTACTCTCTGGCTGTTGGGCTTACCCAGGTCAGCTAACAGGGAGGTGAAGACGGTCAACCACCACATCAGGGAACCAAGAGTGCCTACAACTACAAACAGGAGAACTGCATCCATCATCCATATGGAATCTAAGCCCCCTCTCAATATAGAGGTGGAGTGGACATCACCATCCTAGGGTCCACAGGATGGAGGAATAAAACATGGATTAGAGTGGACTTACTGATATTCTACTATAGAACTATTGTGACTAGTAATGGAAGAAATTGTAGCACTGATGTGGAGAAAGTGACCAAGGTAGTTGCTGAGGTCATGGAGAGGGAAGAAGAGATGTGATGTGACAGCATTTTCTGGACGCGGAGCTGTCCTAAATGATATTGTAGGGGCAGATGCTTGACATTATAGATCCTGTCATAACCCACTGAATGTACTGTGGGAGAGTGTAACTACAATGTAAACTATTACCCGTGTAGTGCAGCAGTGCTCCAAAATGTATTCACCAAATGCAACGAATGTGCCACAATGATGAAAAAGGTTGTTGATGTGGGAGGAGTGGGGTATATGGGAACCTCTTATTTTTTTGATGTAACATTTTTTGTAATCTATGTATCTTCAAAAAATACAATTTAAAAAATGATGGGGGTGGGGAGGTAGGGAGTGGGTTATACAGGAACCTTTTATGCTTTTTTTTAAAAAGATTTATTTATTTATTTATTTCTCTCCCCCTCCCCCTCCCCCTCCCCCTCCCCCTCACTCCCTACCCCGGTTGTCTGTTCGGTGTCTATTTGCTGTGTCTTCTTTGTCCGCTTCTGTTGTCAGCGGCACGCGAATCTGTGTTTCTTTTCACTGCATCATCTTGTTGTGTCAGCTCTCCGTGTGTGCAGCACCATTCCTGGGCAGGCTGCACTTTCTTTCGCGCTGGGCGGCTCTCCTTACGGGGTGCACTCCTTGCGCATGGACCTCCCCTACATGGGGGACACCCCTGCATGGCAGGGCACTCCTTGCGCGCATCAGCACTGCGCTTGTGCCAGTTCCACACGGGTCAAGGAGGCCCGGGATTTGAACAGCGGACCTCCCATGTGGTAGACAGATGCCCTAACCACTGGGCCAAGTCCGCTGCCCTCTTATGTTTTTTAATGTAATGTTTTATGTGATCTATTAACTTTAAAAAAATATAATTAAAAAATAAAATATTAAAAAAAAGAAATAAAACTGATGTCCTTGATTAGCCCAACATGAAAAAACTACAGAAGATATAAATAACCATTATCAGAAATTGAAAAAGGATATCATTGCCAGTCTGCAGGCATTAAAATGCTCATAAAATTATATCATGAACAATTTTTTGCCAATAAATTATAAAATTCAATAAATGAAGATTCCTAATAAAATGCTATTATCAAATTGATACAAAAGAAAGTTTAAAAAATAGTTTTATAATTGAATTATAGATTCAGTCTGTAATTAAAAATCTTTTCAGAAGGACAACACCAAACCCAGATCCCTCTACCAATCAATTCTAACAAATATTTAAATTAGAAATAATGCCAATCTTACAGAACTTTTTGAAAAAATAGAAAAACATAGAAAATTTTGTAAGACCAAATTTTGTAAGACCAGAATAATCTTTCAAATCATTATAGGTAAAAAAGTTAATTTTAAAAAACATGGAAGTTCCAAAGCTGTTTTCATTCCTGAACATAAATGTAAAAATTGAATCCAGAAATAAATAAAAAGAGCAACACATGACTATGTTGTTTGTATTTTTTTGCTCTGTCAGTTCCACTCTGCTTTGGGCAATAAGAGAATGACCTTCAATGACTGCATCAATGAAATTTCCTTCCTTTGTACTTTCATCTGATTTGGCGCCAACAGTGAGAACTGACAGGAGATTGGAGGGAAGAAGAACACTAAGGCCAGGTTATTAATTATTCCAGCTGCTGGCAGGTATCTCTTCCCTCTTTGCTCTCTTTCTTCTAGTTCTGATAACTACTTCAGATGCTCACTCCTTCAGGGCTGGGGATATCAACAGGCCTCCACTAATATACCCTTATGATTTCCTCATTCCTAGTCCACACCTTTCTAAACCACCCTTCTATTAAACTATCTTTAAAACAATTTGATTAGGTCATCTTTTTCCTGCAAGGACTCAGTGAGGTTTAGTAATTATGCAAGTTTCACTTAACTACTTACAGTCAGTCACATACATTACCAGAATAAAGAAAAAATAACCTAATATGTCAATGGATGCAGACAAAGCACTGGATAAAACTCAACTTGAACACTAAACTCAGCAAACTAGAAATAAGAGGAAGTTTTTTTTATTCAGATAAAAGATATTACCAAAAAAAAATTTTAAAGATATTACCAGAAAACCTGCAGGAAACACCATTATAAATATTTAATGTTAAAAGTTTTCCTTCTGAGATCAGGAATGAGACAGGGATGCCCCGTATTACCATTGCTCATCCCTGCAGTGGAGGTGCTAGTCAGTTTAATAAAAAGAAATAAAACATAAAGGGAATAGAAAGGAAAAGATAAAATTGTTATGTACTGACAATTCAATTGTACATGTAGAAAATCCAAAGCATATCTATAAATAAATTATTTGAACAATAAGTATTTTTGGAAATTGTAATAGTCAGCCAAAGGGGTACTGATACAAAATACCAGAAATTGGTTGGTTTTTATAAAGGGTATTTATTTAGGGCAGGAGCTTACAGTTACCAGGCCATAAAGCATAAGTTACTTCCCTCACCAAAGTCTATTTTCATGTCTTGGAGCAAGATGGCTGCCGACATCTGCAAGGGTTCAGGCTTCCTGGAAACCTCCCTTCCAGGGGCTTGCTTCTCTTTCCTCTGTGGGGTTACATCCTCGGGCTCCAGCTTAAGGCTTCAGCATCAAATTCCATCATCAAAACTCCAACATCAAAAAACCCCCAACTCTGTCCTTTGCTATACCTTTTATCTGTGAGTCTCCACCCTTTGGTGTGCCCTACTGGCACAAAAGGTTTACATAATTACTTAAGTAAACCTATGAATCCAGTATAATCTAATATGCCCAGAGGAAAAGATTGGTTTACAAACATAATCCAATATTTCTTTTTGGAATTTATCAACAATATCAAACTGCCTCAGAAATTTTCAGGACAAAGTTTAATTTTTAAAAATCAGTTATGTCTTTATATATACACCAGCAACAAACATTAGAAAATGAAATTTTAAATGATTCTACTCAATATTCCCACAAAAATGTGAACATCAACAGACCAATCTTTAAAAGACAGGCAAGAGTTTTACACAGAAAATTATCAAATTAAAGAATTTTTTAGGTAGAGATAATAGATAAACAAAATAAAATAGACAAGTCCAGAAAATAGAGACTCATGATTATATAGAAATTTGGTTTATGATAGAAGTAGCATTAAAAAAGATGGAAAAATTGTGGACTAGTCAATTAAAGGGGTGGGTAATTATACTTCCATTTGGGGAAGAAAAAAAAAATGCTTCCCTCCTTACTCCATTTACTAAATGAAGTTCCAAGAAGCTTAAAGACCTAAATCAAAAGTATTTGAGAGAAGCGGACTTGGCCCAGTGGTTAGAGCATCCGTTTACCACATGGGAGGTCTGTGGTTCAAACCCCAGGCCTCCTTGACCCGTGTAGAGCTGGCCCATGAGCAGGGCTGATGCCACACAGTGCCACACAGGGGTGTCCCCACACAGGGCCACGCAGGGGTGTCCCCACATAGGGGAGCCCCACGCACAAGGAGTGTATCCTGTAAGGAGAGCCGCCCAGCACGAAAGAAAGTTCAGCCTGCCCAAGAATGGCACTGCACACATGCAGCTGACACAACAAGATGATGCAACAAAAAGAAACACAGATTGCTGTGCCGCTGACCACAATAGAAGCGGACAAAAAAGAACACACAGTGAATAGACACTGAGAACAGACAACTGGGGTGGGGGGAAGGGGAGAGAAATAAATAAATAAATAAATTTTTTTCTAAAAAAGTATTTGAGGTGAAGCCATGCAATTGTATTTCTAATCATGAAGGAAAGAAAGCCTTAAACACCTCCAAAGAGCAAAAGCCAGGGGGAATAATGATTGACACATTGAGCTAAAATAAAATTTTTAAACTTCTGAAAGGTAAAGAGAAAAAAAAAATTCACTTGTGAAATGCAAGAGGAAGAGGCAGGTGGGTCCTCAAAGGGAACTGTTAGCAGGACATGGGCCAACTCATGTTAGTGGTGGGTGGGGCAGGAAGAATGGAGAAGCTGGCCAGGCCCCTCCCCTGTCCTCTCCAGCTACAAATGCTCTCCCACCTAGATTGACCCCTGCCCATCAACTTCTGGGAGACTGACCTGTATATAGCACACAGACATTTGTTTTAAAACCAAAAGTAAACAAACAAACAAAACAAAACACTGTCTTAGTTTTGCCTGAGCTGCTATAATACTACACAATGGATTGGTTTAAACAACGGAAATTTATTGGCTTATGGTTTTGAGGCTAAGAAATGCCCAAAACTAAGGCATCCCCTTTTATTTGAACTTATAATTAGCACTATACTTGTTAAATATATGCTGCAGAGACTTAAAACTTTGATCCATTCATGTTCCAGTTGAGCCCTGAATCTCAGCAAAATTGCAACACCTTCTCTCCAGTTCATTGTATTCGCCCAGGACAACTAATATCCCAAGGAACAGAGAGTGTCTACAACTGCAAGCAAGATAGTTCCATTCATCTACCCCATGGGACCTAAACCCCCTCTCATTTAAAACAGAGTGAACATCACTATCCCCAAATCCTCAAGATTGGGGAACGAACAATGAACTAACATTGATTTATTATTATTCTATTATAGACTTATTATCATTCTAGCAATGGAAGAACTTTTATCATTGATATAAAGGCAGTGGCCACCAGAGGGTCGGAGGGGAGGGAGAGGGAAGAATAGGTGTAGTAAGGGGGCATTTTCAGGACATTGGAATAGTCCTGCATGACATTGCAATGACAGATACAGGCCATTATATATTATGTCATAACCTGCAAAATTGTGCAGGATAGAATAGAAACTATAATGTAAACTATAGTCCACTATTAGTAGCAATGCTCCAATATGTGTTATCAGTTGTAGCAAATGTACCACACTAAAGAAGGATGTCGTTAATGTGGGCAAGTGTGGGAGAGGGAAGGGGGGGTATATTGAAATCCCTTATATTTTTATGTAACATTTATGTAACTTAAGGCTTCTTTAAAAATAAAAATTAAAAATTTTTTAAACTGAGGCATCAGCAAGAAAATGCTTTTGCCCCAAAGTCTGTAACATTCTGGTGTTGCCTATGAGCAATTCTAGGGTTGCTTGGTTTTCTGTCACATGGTGATATCCAAACGTTTTTATTCCAGTTTCCTCCTAACTTCTGGCTTCTTCTTGTGACCTTCTCTAATTCCAGTTTGTGTTTTTCCCCCCTTTATAAGGTCTCCACTAATCCAGATTGAGACCCGACCTCATTCAGTGGCCACACCATAATTTAAAATAATATCTTCAAGAGATCCTATTTACAATGGGTTCACACCTACAAGAATGTGGACAAGATTAAGAATATGTCTAAATTCAGGCAAATAATTCAGCCTATCACAAACAGTGAAAAAAAGGGCAAAGGATATAAACAAATGATTCATAAAATGTAGATACTAATGACCAAAGCAATATATAAAAAGATATTGGGAAACGGACTTGGCCCAGTGGTTAGGGCGTCCGTCTACCACATGGGAGGTCCGCGGTTCAAGCCCTGGGCCTCCTTGACCCGTGTGGAGCAGAGCCGCCCAGCGCGAAGGAGGGAGCAGCCTGCCCAGGAATGGCGCCGCCCACACTTCCCGTGCCGCTGAGACGACAGAAGCGGACAGAGAAACAAGACGCAGCAAAAAGACACAGAAAACAGACAACCGGGGGAGGGGAATTAAATAAATAAAAATAAATCTTTTAAAAAAAAAAGATATTTAACCTCAGTGTTAAGAAGGGAAATGCATATTTTAACTGATCTTATTTCTCTGCTGACTAATCAATTGACTCTGAGTACCTCCCACTCATCCCTCTCCCCATTTAACCAGGGACCAATTAATCTGAGAAGGGTCCTAAGCGATTCACAACCAAAAAAAATTTTAAGGAGCCAATATCCTGAAGATAAGTAACCTTTAAACTAGGCCTTCCCCCAGTTACTCCACATCTAATTCCAGCAGCAAATATGAGTCTACAGAAGTCAGTAACTACATTCACAGCAAAGCCTACAGAGATCCTCATAGAGACCAAAGTAAAACCTTTGTCCATCAAAATGAAATCTAGAGTTTTCCAAGGATATCCAAATATTCAGAAAATAAACACAAAAGCTTGGTTGGAGGACCATGGGGAGACCTCAAACCTGAATATAAGAAAATTAACCTCACAACATTCAATTATGAGATATTAAAAAAGCAGACTAAAACTTTAAATAAAGTTTTTAAATAAAGTAGTTAATATTCTCAAAAAGAGTCTAATCTTTCTTAGCCATAATAAAAGAAATATGCTTCTCTAAAATAAATAGAGGTGATTAGAAATTAAATATAAATATATATAATTCTCATAATACATATCTATTTCATATATTTAAATACTTATATATTTATATATGTAAAATATTTAATGATACAGGCATAACACAGAAATATTCATAAATGAGTGCTGAGGATTTTTTTATTAGAGAAGTTATAGGCTTACAGAAAAATCATATCGAAAGTACACAATTCCCATAACCCCTCACACACACATAGTTTTCCATATTAGTAACTCTTTGCATTAGTGTGGTATTTTTGTTACAACTGATGAAACAATATTATTATAATTACACTATTAACTGTAGTTCATGGTTTACATTATGGTTTATTGTGTTGCCCAGTTCTATAGTTTTGTTTTTTTAAACAAATCTCTTTTATTGATTCATACTAATAAAGCATACAATTCATCCAAATTACACAATCAATAGTATTTGGTATAAGCACATGATTGTGAGTTCATTAATCATTATTAGAGCATTTTCTTTATTTCAATAATAATAATAAACAAAAAAACACACAAACAAGAAAATTCCTCACCTCTCAATTTCTCTGTTTCCTCCTGCTATACAGAGCTGCTATTTCTAACTATTCTTGCACAATTATTTATTAAGCTGTTTTATAGAGATATATTCACATACCATATGATATATCCAAAGTGTGTAATCAATGGCCTTTAATATAATCACAATGTTGTACATTCATCATCTCAAAAATTTTAGAACAATTTCATTACTCCAAAAATAAAGACTCCCTAGCCCTTACCATTCCTTCCTCAGGCCTACATAACTACTAATTTAATTTCATCTTTATAAATTGATTTATACTTACTTTTTATATCAATGAAATTGTATAATATGTAGTACACTGTGTCTGGTCTATTTCATTTAGTATATGGGTTGGGTTTTTCTGTCTAATACTAATATTTTGTAGTATTAACTTATGTTTGCTCAGCTTCAAAGAATAATGATCTTATATATGAAATTTTATCCATATTCATGGGACAAACTTGCTTGCAGGTGTAAACTCTGTTCATTGGTATGGTTGTTGTCCATCATCATTTACTCATTCATTGTCCTGGGTGAATCCAATGAACTGGAGAGTAGGTGTTGCAACTCTGTTCAGATTCAGGGCCCAACTGACACATGGAAAGCCCAGACAGTGGTCTTTTCAAATCTTTTGCCCATTTTTCAATTGGATAGTTTGTCTTTTTATTGTTGAGTTGTATGATCTACTTATATACATGGATAAATTAAACCCTTATCAGATATGTGATTGCCAAATATTTACTCACATTGAGTCAACTGCTTTTCCACCATTTTGATAAGTCCTTTAAGGTGCAAAAGTGTTTAATTTTGAGGAGGTCCTACTTATCTATTTTTCCTTTTGTTGTTCATGCTTTGTGTGTAAGGTTTAAGAAACTACCACCTACCACAGATCTTGAAGATGTTTTCCTACATTTTCTTCTAGGAATTTTATGGCTCTTGTTTTTATACTTAGGTCCTTGGACATTTTGAGTTAATTTTTGTATAAAGTGTGAGATAAGGGTCTTCTTTCTTTCTTTCAGATATGGCTATTCAGTTATCCAGCACCATTTGTTGAATAGACTGTTCTGGCCCAGCAGGTAAGGCTTAACAACCTTATCAAAAATCACTTGACTATAGATGTGAGGGTCAATTTCTGAGTTCTTAAGTCAGTTCCATTCGTCAATCTGTCTGTCCATATGCCAGTACCATGGTGTTTTTACCACTGTAGCTAGGTTACATGCATTAAAGTCAGGAAGCGAGAGTCCTCCAACTTCATTCTTCCTTTTTAAGACATTTTTGGCTATTTGGGGCCCCTTACCCTTCCAAATAAATTTGATCATTGGCTTTTAGATTTCTGTGAAAAGGTTGTTGGGATTTTTTTTTAAGATTTATTTTATTTATTTCTCTCCCCCCAACCTGCCCCAGTTGTCTGTTCTCTGTGTCCATTCGCTGTGTGTTCCTCCCTGTCAGCTTCTGTTGTCATCAGCAGCACAGGAATCTGTGTTTCTTTTTGTTGCGTCATCTTGTTGTGTCAGCTCTCCGTGTGTGTGGTGCCATTTCTGGACAGGCTGCACTTTCTTTCACACTGGGCGGCCCTCCTTACGGGGTCCACTTTTTGTGTGTGGGGCTCCCATATGCGGGGGACACCCCTGCATGGCAGGGCACTCCTTGCGCACATCAACACTGTGCATTGGCCAGCTCCACACAGGTCAAGGAGGCCCAGGGTTTGAACCGCAGACCTCCCATGTAGTAGGAGGACACCCTATCCATTGGGCCAAGTCTGCTTCCTGGTTGTTGGGATTTTAATTGGGCTTGCATTGAATTTGTAAATCACTTTGGGAAAAATTGACATCTCTTTTTATTTTTTCTTTTATAATTTTTTTAATTGATTTTGTAAAAATATTACATTAAAAAAATATATATGAGGACCCATTCAACCCCACCACCCCCACCCCACCACTCCCCCCCCAGCAACACTCATTCCCATCATCATGACACATCCATTGCATTTGGTGAGTACATCTCTGGGCACTCTGCACCTCATGGTCAATGGTCCACATCATGGCCCATACTCTCCCCCATTCCATCCAGTGGGCCCTGTGAGGATTTACAATGTCCGGTGATTGCCCCTGAAGCACCATCCAGGGCAGCTCCAAGTCCCAAAGATGCCTCCACATCTTGTCTCTTCCTGCCATTTCCCATACCCATTAGCCACCATGTCCACTTTTCCCACTCCAATGCCACCTTTTCTCTGTGGACATTGGATTGGTTGTGTCCATTGCACCTCTATGTCAAGAGAAGGCTCAGATTCCACATGGATTTGGGAAGAATTGACATCTTAATGCTATGTAGTCTTCCAATCCATGAACAGGGAATTCCTTCCATTTTACTTAAGTCTTACTTGGTTTCTTTTAGCAATGTTTTGTATTTTTCTGAATATAGGTCCTTTATGTTCTTGGTTACATTTATTCCTAAATACTTGATTGCTTTAGTAACTATTATAAATGGAATATTTTTTCAGGTTGCTGCCACAGATTGCACATCTGTAGTGTATAGAAACTCTTGATTTTTGTGTATCCTGACACTTTGCTGAACTCGTCTATTAATTCTAATAGTTTTGTTGTGGATTTTTTAGGATTTCTAGATATAAGAACATGCCATCAGTGAATAGTGAAAGTTTTACTTCTTCCTTTCCTATTTGGGTACCTTTTATTTCTTTGTCTAGACTAATTGCTCTAGCTGGAACTTCTAGCACAATATTGAATAATAATGGTGACAGTGGGTGTCCTTGTCTTGTTCCTGATCCCAGCAGGAAAGCTTTCAGTTTTTCATCATTGAATACAATGCTAGCTGTAAGTTATTCATATATGCACTTTACCATATTACTAAAGCTTCCTTTATTCATATCTTTTGAAGTGTTTTCATCAAGAAAGTGTGCTTATTTTGTCAAATGCCTATTCTGCATCAATTGAGGGGATCATGTCAATGTGGTTTATTGCACTAACTAATTTTCTTTTGTTGAATCACCCTTGTATATGTGGAATAAAACCCATTGATCATGGTGTATAATTCTTTTAGTGTGCTTTTGGATTTGGGTTGCAAGAATTTTGAGAATTTTTGCATCTCTACTCATTAGAGAAAATGGTCTGTAATTTTCTTTTTTCATAGTAGCATTATCTGATTTTGCTACTGGTGGTGTTGGCTTCATAAAATAAATTTGGTAGCATTTTTCATGTTCAATTTTTTGGGAAAGCTTGAGCAAGATTGGTATTAGTTTGTCTTTGAATGATAGGTAGAATTCACCTGTAAAGCCATCTGGTCTTGGGTTTTTCATTTTTGGGAGGTTTTTGATGACTGTTCAACCTCTTCACTTGTGATTTGGTTTGTCAAGGTCTTCTATGTCTTCTAAGGTCAGTAACACTGGTTCATGTATTTCTAGGAATATTTCCAGGTCATCTATATTTTTCAGTTTTTCAGCACACAGTTGTTCATAGTATTCTCTTATGATCTTTTGTATTTCTGCAGGGTCAGTGGTAATGTACCCTCTCTCATTTCTGATTTATTTATTTGTGTCTTCTCTCTTTTTTCTTTGTCAGTCTAGCTAAGGGTTTGTCAATTTTGTTGATCTTCTCAAAGAACCAACTTTTGGTTTTGTTGATTCTCTCTATGGTTGTTGTGCTGTTGTTGTGGTTGTTTTGGTTCTCAATTTCATTTATTTGTGCTCTGATCTTTACTATTTCTTTCCTTTGGCTCATTTTGGGATTAGTTTGCTGTTCTTTTTCTAGTTCCTCCAGGTATATACTTAGGTCTTCAATTTTAGCTTTCTTCTTTTTTAATGTAAGCATTGGAGGCCATAAACTTCCCTCTCAGCACTGGGTTTGCAGTGTCCCATAGGTTGTGATATGTGATATATTATGTTCTCATTTTCATTCATCTCAAGGTATGTGCTGAATTCTCTTCCAAATTCTTATTTTACCAACTGATTATTTAAGAGTGTATTGTTTAATGCTCATATATTTATGAATTTTCCCTTTTTCTATCCATTGTTGATTTTTAGCTTCATTCTGTTATGATCAGAAAAAGTGTATTGTATAATTTTAATCTCTTTAAATTTATTGAGACTTGTCTTGTGATCCAACATATGGAAAAGGATTCATGAACACTTGAAAAGAATGTATATCCTGCTGTTTTGGGGTACAATGTTCTATAGATGTCTGTTAGGTCTAATTTATTTATCATACTATTCAAGCACTCTCTTTCTTTATTTATTCTCTGTCCAGATGTTCTATCCAATATTGAGAGTGGTGTATTGGAGCCCTAACTATTATTGTAGAGACATCTCTTTCTCCCTTCAGCCTTGCCAGTGTGTGCTTCATGTATCTTGGGACACTCAGGTTAGGTGCATAAATATTTAGTATAGTTATTTCTTCTTACTGAATTGCTCCTTTTATTAATATATAATCATCTTCTTCATCCCTTATAACAGTTTTGCATTTAAAATCTATTTTGTCTAATATTAGTATCACTACTCCAGCTCTTTTTTAGTTACCATTTGTGTGGAACATTTTTTCCAACCTTTCACTTTTAAACTAGTTGTGTCCTTAGGTCTAAGGTAAATCTCTTGAAGACAGAATATAGACGGCTCACATTTTTTAATGCATTCTATCAGTCAGCATCTTTTGATGAGGATTTCAAGCCATTAACATTCACTATTAATACTGTAAAGGGATTACTTACATCACCCATTTTGACCTTTGTCTTTCTGTTGCCGTATTATACTATTGTCTATTTTTTTACCATTTTATTTACCCTTTCTAATAATCATCCTTTCCACACCTTCTCTGAGTCTTTCACCCTTGTTTTTTCCTTTCAGGTTACAGCACTTCCTTTAGTATCTCTTGTAATTCTGGTCTTTTGAGAACATATTCTACAGTTTTTGTTTGTCCGTGAAGACTTTGAACTCCCCTTCATTTTTTAATGATGGCTTTACCAGATACAGAATTCTTGGCTGGCAGTTTTTCTCTTTCAGTACCTTAAATATATCATACCACTTTCTTCTCTCCTTCATGGTTTCTGATGAGAGGTTGTCACTTAATCTTTTCAAGTTTCACTTGCATGAGACACTTTGCTTTTATCTTACTGCTTTCAGAATGTTCTTTTTATCTTTGATCTTTGTCACTCTGAATAGTAGGTGTCTTGGGGTAGGTCTATTCAGATTTATTGTTTGGTGTGCATTGTCCTTGTTGGGTATTAATATCTATGTCTTTCATAATGGTAGTGATGTTTCCAACCATTATTTCCTCAATATTCTTTCTTGCCCTTTGTCATTTTCTCCTCCTTCTGGAACACCAAGAATGCATACATGTTTTTGTGTTTCACATTGACATTCAATTCCCTGAGACTCTGTTCCATTTTTTCCATTCTCTTCTCTTTCTGTTCACCTGTCTTTTCCAGTTCAGATATTCTGTCTTCAAAATCACTAATTTTTTCTTCAAGCAATTCAAATATGCTCTTATGTGACTCCAATGTATTCTTAATCTCATCTATCATGTTTTCATTCCCATAAGATCTGTTACTTTACTTTGAAGATTTTCAAATTGTTCTTTATGCTCACCCAGTGTCTTCTTAATATCCTTTATCTCTTTAGTCATATTTTCTTTCAATTCTTTAAATTTATTTAGGAGAGTTGTGTGTTTATCATTGATAAATTGTCTTAAACCCAATATCTCTTCAGGATATTTGGTTTGTTCCCTTGACTGGGCCATCTCTTCCTGTTTCCTAATATGCCTTACAATTTTTTGCTAATGTCTGGGCATCTGAATGTGTTGGTGAATTTACTCTGAAGGCCAGTTTCTCTCTCTTACCTATTGTTTTTTTTTTTTTTCATAGCTCTTCTTTGGTTCAACTATCTTAAGCCTTTAAAATTGCCCAGCTTAAGCTATCAAAATTGTGCTAGGTACTCATTAATGGGTCACAGATTTTCCCCCAGATGTTACAAAATGTAAAGATCCAAGCGCAGTTTTTGGCAATTTCCAGACTGGCCAGCAGGTGGTGTTCATTTGTGCATCTTTCCACGGAGTTGTATCTCTCAGTTGTCCTTTGTTTTGGTCTGGCTGGAGCTGAGATTCAAAGTGGACTCTGCTGGCCAAATTCACTGAAGAAAAAAAACAGCCCCCCAATTCCCTCTCCCTTTTCCCTTGTAAGAGCTAACCAGGGGGAAGATGTACATTCCCCTCTCAGTCACCTGCAATGAGCTAGGGGTTTTACCCCAGCTTAATATCTTGAGGACAAGGGAGTGGAGCCCTTCCCAGCAGTTGGGAGTTTAGTAACTCACAGTTTATTGTTTTGGGTTATTTGTCTTTCTGTCCCTCACCCTCCTGGGAGTTGTGAAGCACTATCTTGGTCTGCTGACCCCCCAAAGCAAGTCCCTCAGGCAGCTTTTTGCTCTTTCTCCAATGTTTTTGGGAGAGAGCCAAGCCTTGTCTCCTTAATCCAACACAATCTTCCCATAATTGCCTCTATATTTTTTAAAACTTTTTTTCTGGTAACATATATACAACCTAAAATTTCCCATGTTAACCACTTTCAAATATGCAATTCAGTGGTGTTAATTACATTCAAAATGTTGTGCTACCATCACCACCACAATTACAAGCTACAAATAAGAAACCCAGATAAAAAAATGAATTGATTAAAAGGGTTATCAATAGAACATATTGGAAAAGGGCAAAGAGATGGAAAACCTGTATAAAAGTGAGTGACATGAATACATGCAAAGATGCCCATTTTATGAGTCTCAATGAAAAATTGAAAATATCCTAAATGCCTTTTATTGTTGAGTAAATAAGCAATTTATGATGCATCTATATTTATTAAATATGGTATGTGTCATTTAAGAATTGCATTCAGTTGGCAATCACTGACTTAAGCAAATTAGGGTTTTTTTATCTGTAAATAAAAGGTTGCAGGCAATTGTTCAGTAACTCAGGAATATCAGGGAGATGATAATGATGATTCTATTAACATATTCCTAATGGGAAAATCATGGCTTTTGTAGCTCCAACCATTAAACCCATATTTCACACAGCAGGGGCTGAGAAGTAAAAGCAATATCTGTACTGGGAAATTAAAACTTACTCTGAAATCTTAAGAAGGTATCTGCTTACATTTCACTGACCAGAATTGTCTTCAATGGTTATGCAAACTGCAAATGATGTTGATAAATATAGTTCATTTTGGTTTATTGGCTACACACATTGCTATCCTCAATGAAACTAGGATTCTATTAGAAAGAAAGGGATATGCTGTAAAGTAGGCTTCTAACAGTCAATATTCAATTGTAAAAAAGAAGGATCATGACCTATAGAAATTAAAAGATAGTGTCCAGCCAAGGTGACAGCAGAGTAAGGCACTCAAAAGTCAGCTCATCCTCCAGGGCAGTTAGTAATCACCCAGAGTTATCAAAAGTACCTGTTTGGGGGCTCCAGGAGACCAGAAGATATCCCACAACATCCTTGAAAGTATGAAAGGAGGAGACTACCCAGCTGCAGAGAAGATTCATTAGTAGAGCCCTCCAAATCATGGAGGCCAGTGCCAATGGTGCAGGCCATGTCGGGAACTATTCTGTGACTGGACTGGAAACATCATTTCCAAAATTAGGGGAGGAAGACATGGTGTGGCACTGACTTCAGTTACTGATTAGTAAATTTTGCAGGCTAAAGTATAATCCTAAGAACAAAAAGATGTCAGTAGTCACCATTTTAACTCTGTCCCTGGCATGAGGGGAAGTAGGGTTGATTGAAACCACAGTGCTGATAGGAACTGGATTCTTTCCATCCAGATGGGATTGCAGCCCTAGCCTAAACCCCAGCCCTACTTCCAACAGGGAGGAAGCTGGGGAGACCTGTACCACCTCTTGGGAAACTGCAAGCCATGCTGCAGAGGCCAGTGTCCATCCTACTTTAGCCATGCAGGCCATCTCAGGAGCTATTCCACGGCTGGAGTTAGAAGCTCCATTTCCCATAAACAGGGGAGAAAAAGACAGTTGGCCACTGGCTTCAGCTACTGAATGGTGGACTCAGCTGGCTAAAGTATAATCTTAGAACAGCTAGGGTTTGAATCTGTCCAAGTTGAAAAGAGACCTGTAGCTACCATTTTAACTCTGCCCCCAGCATGACGGAAAGCAGGGCTATCTGAAAATCACAGTGAACTTAGTGATTGGCTCTTTCTACCCAGATTGGATTGCAACCCTAGCCTAGGCCCCAGCCCCAACTCTGGTGGGAGGAAGCAGGTGAGACCTGCACCAGGTTCTCCAGGCAACTGCAGGTGCTTTTGGTCAGCACAGACTGAATAGTTGGACACCTGGGCTGCACACCCACATCCCAATAGAATAAGAGAGGAGCTGGGTTTCCTCAAGCTCTCCAGGCAACTGCACACTTTTTCAGCCCAAACAAACAAGTTTATTGAGCACCTTTGAATCCTTCTCCACCTCTGCCTTCCCCCACCCACCATAGGATAAGAGAGGTCTGGTGTTCCTTCAGCCTCTCAGGGCAACTGCAGGTGCTTTTGGCCTGCAAAAACTTGACCATTGGGCACCTGTTGTTCCACCCTCACCCTCAAAAGGACAAGAGAGGAACTGTGTTTGCCCAGCCTCTCTGGGTAACTGCAGATGCTTTGGGCTCACACAGCCTGGACTGGTGGGTACTTGTGGAGCCACACCCACCCACCATTAGGAAAGAAGAAGCTGGTGTTTCCACAGCCTTTCCAAGCCATGGCAGGTACTTTCAGCCTGCATGGACTGGACAATTGGATGCCTATGGATCCACTCCCACCCCCAATAGGATAAGAGTGGTAGCATGTCTCCACAGTCTCTCTGGGTGATGGCGGGAACTTTTGTACTACAGGAATTGAATTGTTGGGTGCCTATGGATCCACCCCCATGCCCTAATAGAATATTAGGTAACTGGTGTTTCATCAGCCTCTCTGGGCAATGGCAGGTACTCACAGCTTAAAGGGACTCAACTGTCCCTAAAGGGCAGAAGGGACAGTACTCCTTCATCCACTCAGGGTAACTGCAAGCATATTTGGCCCACATGAATTAGATTATTGGACACTTTAGAGGGTCCATTCCCACTCCCAGTGTGGGGGAGATGGTGCTAGGTCAGCCTACCTGGGCAACTATGGTCATTTTGGACCCACACAGCATAAATTACAGCCCAACTGCAGCACAATCCCCACCTCAGGTAGGGAAGGAAGGGGTGTGAAACTTCATCAGTCTCTCCAGACAACTACAGACAGTTTGTCCTATGTAACTTGCATTATTACACACAGCTGCAGCTCTGTTGCTACTCCTGACAGAGGAGAAAGGTGAAAGAATCTTGATCAATTCCTGGGGCAGTGTGGCAGCTTCAGACTCTATAGCTTGCAGCACCAACTACATCCTCAGCTCCTATATACAACCAGCAAGGGAGAAAAGACAAGAAAGCCCTAAACTAAAGGGAGAAACTGCACCCAGAATAAATACATCTAGTAAGCCAGATGCCAAGACACCAACAAAAAATTACAATCCATACCAAGAAACAGGAAGATTTGGACCAGTTAAAGGAAAAAGCCTCCAGATGCCATAAAGGCATTGAGATAACTAATCATAGATGTTAAAACAAATATCCTTAATAAATTCAATGAGCTGACTAAAGAGATTAAGCATATTAAGAAGACTCTGGGTGAGCACAAAGAAGAATTTCAAACATACAAACAAAAAATAGCAGATCTTATGGGAATGAAAGGTGCAATAAATGAAATTAAAAATATACTGGAGGCATATAACAGCAGATTTGAGGAGGCAGAAGAAAGGATCAGTAAGCTTGAAGATGTACATGGCTTCTAAAAGTGAATATACAAAAGAACATATGAAGAAAAGAATTTAAAAATTGAACAGAGTCTCAGGGAACTAAATGACAGCAAGAGACATGCAAACATATGAATCATGGGTGTCCCAGAAGGAGAAGGGAAGGGAAAATGGGTAGAAGGAATATCTGAAGAAATCATGGTAGAACATTTCTCAACTTTCTCGAAGGACTTAGACATCCATGTCCAAGAAGCACATCATACTCCCATCTGAAAAAATCTCAGTAGACCAACTCCAAGTCACATACCAATCAGAATGTCAAATGCCAAAGACAAAGAGAGATTTCTGAAAGCAGCAAGAGAAAAGTAAGGGATATCCTAAAACATTAAGTGCTGATTTCGCATCAGAAACCATGGAGGCAAGAAAACAGTGATATGATATATTTAAGATAATGCAAGAGAAAAATTGCCAGTCAAGAATTTTACATTCAGGAAGATTATCTTTTAAAAGTGAGGGCAAACTTAGAATATTCACAGATAAACAGAAACTGAGAGTTTATAAGAAAACAACTGGCTTTGCAGAAAATACTAAAAGGAATGTTACAGTCTGAAAAGAAAAGATAGGAGAGAGAGGCTGGAAAGAGAGTCTAGAAGTGGTTGTTTCAGTAATAATAACTAAAAGTTTCAAAAGAGTGGTGAAAATAAAATGTCAGATAAAATCCAAAGTTCAAAATGGATGAAATAAGTAGCAACTTTGACTGTTAATGGATTAAATTCCCCAATCAAAAGACACAGACTGGTGGAATGAATAAGAAATTATGAGCCATCTATATGCTGTCAGCAAGAGACTCAACTTAGACCCAAGATACAAATAGACAAAGTAAAAAGTTGGAAAAAGATACTCCATGCATGCAGTAAACAATAAAAAGCTGGGGTAATTATACTTATATCGGATGAAATAGAATTTAAAAGCAAAAGTATTATTGAGACAAGGAAGGCATTAAATATTAACAAAAGAGATGATTCACCAGGGAGAAATAATGATCATAAATGTGTAGGCACCTAACCAGAATGCTCCAAGATACATGAGACACACACTGACAAAACTGAAGGGAGAAATAGACACTTCTACAATAATAGTTGGAGATTTCAATGCACCACTCTCAGCACTGGATAGAACATCTGGGAAGAGGATCAATAAAGAAACAGAGAGATTGAAAATGATAAATGGACTAAACCTAAAAGACATATAAAGAACATTGCACCCCCAAACAGCAGGATATATATTTTTTTCAAGTGTTCATGGATCTTTCCCCAGGATAGACCATATTTTGGGTCACAAAGCAGATCTTAATAAATTCAACAAGATCAAAGTTATAAAAAGCACTTTCTCTGGTTATAATGGAATAAAATTGGAAAAAAGGCAGAAAAAGGGAAAATTCACATATATATGGAGAGTAAACAACATATTTAAATAATCAGGGGGTCAAAGAAACAATTTCAAGAGAAATCAATAAAGATTTCAAGATGAATGACAATGAGAGTATATATCAGAACCTACGGGATGCTGCAAAGGCAGGGCTGAAAGGGAAATTTAAAGTCTTCAATGCTTACCTTAAAAAAAGAAGAAAGAGCTAAAATCAATGGCCTAACTGGAAAAACTAGAAAAAGAACAGCAAACTAATCCCAATTCAAGTCAAAGGAATGAAATAACAAAGATCAGAGCAGAAATAAATGAAATTGAGAACAAAAAAAAACAATAAAGAGAATTAACAAAACCAAAAGTTGGTTCTTTGAGACTAACAAAATTGACAAACCCTTAGCTAGACAGACTTAGAAAAAATGAGAAGAAGCAAATAAATGAAATAAAAAATGAAAATGGGAACATTACTACTGGCCCCACAGAAATAAGAGATTATAAGATTTAATACCAATCTTACACAAGCTCTTCCAAAAAATTGAACAGGAAGGAACACTACCAAACTCATTCTATGAAGTCAATATCACCCTAATACCCAAACCAGATAAAGATATTATTTTAAAAAAGAAAATTAAGACCCATTTCTCTAATGAATACAGATGCAAAAATCCTCAATAAAATACTTGCTAATCGAACCCAACAATACATTAAAAGAAAATTTTTTTGTTTTGTTTTGTTTGTTTGTTTGTTTGAATCTTGACTTCCCTTTATTCAATTTTGGAGGAGACTAAAGTTTAAAATGAGGTTAAAGGGACTATGTGAAAGAAGGATCAGAAGATACACTGCTCATTATCTCTTCTTTGGAATAGCGATTACTTCTTTTTTATTTATTTATTTATTTTGAAGATACATAGATCTCCAAAAAAAAAATGTTAGATTAAAAAAGAGGTTCCCATATATCCCACCCCCCATCCCCCACACTGCTCCCACATCAACAACTTCTTTCATCATTGTGGCACATTCATTGCATTTGGTGAATACATGACCTCTCTGATATGAAATAAGGAAGCCAAGTTGTCTCAGAGAACTAGAGACTAGATAATAGGCTTACAGGAAATTGGGGGGGAGAGGAAGGTTGCGAGCTGAAGCCAACATTAAAAGAAATGTTAATCATGATCAAGTGGGTTTTATTCCAGGCATGCAATGGTGGTTCGACACAAGAAAATCAATCAGCATAATATACCACATTAATAAATCAAAAAAGAAAAATCACATGATCTTATCAATTGATGCAAAAAAAAAGGCATTTGACAAAATACAGGACCCATTTGATGAAAATACTACAAAAGATAGGAATTGTAGGAAACTTTCTCAATATGATAAAGGCCATATATGAAAAATCCACAGCTAACAATGTACTCAATAGAGAAAGACTGAAAGTTTTCTCTTGAGTTTATGGGCAAGACAGAGATGCCCACTATCACCACTATTGTTCAATATAGTGCTAGAGGTTCTAACTGGAGCAATCTGTCAAGACAAAGAAAAAAAAGGCATCCATATAGGAAAGGAAGAAGAAAAACTTTCACTATTCTCACATGATACGATCCTATCATCTGATACGATCCTAGAAGTCCCAAAAAAATCTATAACAAAGCTGCTAGAGCTAAAAAACAATTTCAGTAGAGTGTCAGGATACAAGACCAATACACAAAAATCAGTGGTGTTTCTAAACAATTGTAATGCATAATCTATGGAGGAAGTCAGGGGAAAAAAATTTAATTTCCAATAGTAACAAAAAGAATCAAATATTTAAGAATAAACTTAACCAAGGACGTAAAGCATTTGTATTCAGAAAATTACAGTGCATTGTTAAAGGAAATAAAAAAAGACCTAAATAATTGGGAGAGCATTCCATGCTCATGGATTGGAACACTAAATATCATTAAGATGCCAATTCTACCCAAATTGATATACAGATTTAATGCAATCCCCATAAAAATTCCACAAGCATTTTTTAAACAAATGGAAAACACAATAAATCAAATTTATCTGGAAAGGTAAGAGGCTCCAAATATGCAGAAGCATCTTTAAAAAGGACTTTAATTCATATTACCCAGCTATAGTGGTTAAAAAAAAAAAAAACAGCATGGTATTGGCATAAAGGTAGACACATAGACCTATGGAACAAAAGTGATGGTTCAGAAACAGACCCTTACATCTATGGCCAAGTGATTTTTGACAAACCAGTCAAACCCAGCCAGCTGGGGCAGAACAGTCTATTCAATAAATGGTACTTGGATACTGGATACCCATAGCCAAAAAAAAAAGAAAAAAGACCCCTACCTCACACCTTATACAAAAATTAACTCAAAATGGATCAAAGACATAAATATAAAAGCAAGAACCATAAAGCTCCTAGAAGAAAATGTTGGGAAACATCTTTAAGACCTGGTGGTTGGTGGTGCATTCTTAAACCTTATACCAAAAGCACAAGCAACCAAAGAAAACATGGATAAATGGGACCTCCATAAACTTAAACACTTCTGTGACTCAAAGGACTTCATCAAGAAGGTGAAAGGGCAGCCCACTCAATGGGAGAAAATATTTGGAAACCACATATCCAATGAGGGTCTGATTTCCACTCTATATAAAGAGATCATACAACTCAACAACAAAAGAGCAAGCAATCCAATTTAAAAGATGGGCAAAAGATTTAAATAGACATTTCTCCAAAGAAGAAATACAAATGGCCAAACAGCACATGAAATATGTCCCATATCCCTAGTTATTTGAGAAATGCAAATCAAAACAAAAATAAGATATCATATAACACCACATAGAATGACCATTATTTTTTAAAAACACAGACCACAACAAGTGCTGGAGAGGGTGTGGAGAAATATGAACACTCCTTCACTGTTGGTGTGATTGTAAAATGGCGCAGTCTCTGTGGAAGACAGTTTGGGAGTTCCTCAGAAAGCTAAATATAGAACTTCCATATGATCCAGCAATTCCTCTACTAGGAATATATCCAGAAGAACTAAAAACTATGACATGAACAGACATCTGCATATTGGTGTTCATAGCGGCATTTTACACAATTGCCAAAAGATGGAAACAACCCAAGTGTCCATCAACCAATGAATGGTAAACAAGATGTGGTATATACATATGATATAATACCATGCTGCAGTAAGAAGAAATGAAATTTGGGACACATATGATAACATGGATGAAGCTTGAAGACATTATGCTAAGTGAAGTAAGCCAGACACAAAAGGACAAATATTGCATGGTCCCATTAATGTAAACTAAATATGAAGAATAAACAAATGGAGTTAAATCCAAGAGTATAGGTTTTTAGGAGATAAGAGGAAGGTTGAGAAGAGCTACTGATGCTTAATGTATGTAGAACTTTTAATTAACTTGACTGTAAAATGTGGAAATGGATAGAGTTGATGGTAGTACATTATAGTGAGGAGCAGCTGTTTTAAAAATGGGATTGTGGCTGAAAAGGGTAGTTTGGGGAAGTAAATATCAATTGAAAGAAAGCTAGAGAATAAATCTAGGGACTGAATAACACAGTGAACACAGGTGGATGAGAATTGGGGTTGATGGTACAGATGCAAGAGTGGTCTTCTGTGAGCTGGCATGGATGTACATCACTATTGCAGGGTGGTGGGAATGTGGAGAAGCATGGGAAAAATACAATCGGTGTCACCTATGGACAGTGGTTAACAGCAATACTATAATATTCTTGCCTCAATGCCAAAGATGTACTATTTAGATAATGGGAGGGTATGGAAAAGTGTGCCAAATGTATGCTATGACCATGATTGGTGGTAATAATCTGATATTATCTCATAACCTATAACAAATACTCCACCATAGCATAGTGTGTTGGTGTAGAGATGTTGTATGAGAATTCTACACATGTGCATGATTGTTTTATAAGTTCACAACCTGTATAATAAAAAAAAATTTAAAAAAAAAGGTGGGTTGGGGGGAAAATGCACCAAATATAAGATAAGGACTAAGTAGTAATACTTTGATGGTGCTTTTGCTTAGGTTATAACAAATGTTTCATAACAATGCAAGGTGTTGGTGGAGGGATGATGGGCCCCCTGTATGATGTTACACATGTTTATTTTGTAAGTTCACAATCTTTACTATATACTTATTGTTTATGCATGTTCATCTATGAATGATATACTTCAACAAAAATATATTAAATAAGAAAAGATATATTAATGTCACAGAAACATACATAAACTCTACGTAAAATGAAAAAAACTCACACTATATTTTTGTGTTATGTGAGTGTATGGTGTGTGTACTCAGGAAAATGCTTGCACAAAGATATTTATAAATTACATTGTAATTTGGGGAGGATGGGGGAATAACGAAGGGAAAGAATTAAAGATTACTCTGCATAATAACAAAGTTGGTCAATTCTGAGTGTTGATAACATGGATCATTTTTTTATTTTTCTTTGTGTTTTTCTGTATTTTTTTCTACACATACCATTTATACTTTGGTCATCAAAAAAAAGAAATCAAATGGATATGTAAAAAAGCTAAGAGCATTAGCTAAGAGCAGTTTCATATGTCTTGGAGAAATGGGCAGACAAAACGTCAGAGGACAAAACACTATCAGTTTGAAAATTTGATTATTTCTTTCAGGATTTTCCCATTGGTTTGCTTCCTTTATCTTCTATTTATTTGTTTTATTGCTTTTTAACATCAAAACTATTTCATAGCCAGGTATTATTTTAAAGATTTATTTATTTATTTATTTATTTATTTATTTATTTATTTATTTCTCTCCCTTCCCCACCCCCCACCCCCACCCCCACCCCCACCCCGGTTGTCTGTTCTCTGTGTCTATTTGCTGCGTCTTTTCTGCTTCTGTTGTTGTCAGTGGCACGGGGATCTGTGTTTCAATTTGTTGTGTCATCTTGTGTCAGTTCTCCGTGTGTGCAGCACCATTCCTGGGCAGGCTGCACCTTCTTTCACGCTGGGCGGCTCTCCTTGCGGGGCACATTCCTTGCATGTGGGGCTCCCCTATGCGGGGAACACCCCTGCCTGGCAGGGCCCTCCTTGCGCACATCAGCACTGTACATGGGCCAGCTCCACACGGGTCAAGGAGGCCTGGGGTTTGAACCTTGGACCTCCCATGTGGTAGATGGACGCCCTAACCACTGGACCAAGTCCACGGCCATAATTGGGTATTATTGAAAGTAGAAATGAAGATACACTTAAAGAAGACCTCTTTATTTTCTGAGCAAGCTTGATCATCATCCTCTTCCCAGACACAAGAAAACAGAATCCTTTTCAGGAGAAAGCTAATTATATTATCAAAATATTATCTAAAGCTAATACTATCTACAACTGTTTTCAGTTAATACTTAAAATCACAGCTGCTAATCTGAACTTTTATCATGTAGGGTTTTATTGTTTTCTTTTTTCATATTACCATTTATTTTTTCACTTTTTTTTTATTTTTTAAAGGATACTTCAACTACATAAATGCTAAAGTGAATACATAGGGAATTCCCATATGCCCCACTCCCTACACCTCCCACGTTTTCACACATTAGCAACATCTTTCATCAATGCAATACATTCATTGCAATTGATAAACACATTTTGGAGCATTACCGCTAAGTATGTATTATAGGATACATTGTAGTTTACACTCTCTTCTTGTGGCTCTGTAGGTTATGGCCAGATATATAATGGCCTATAGTTGTCATAGTAATGTCATTCAGGATGATTCCCAAGTCTGAAAAATGTTCCCCTATTACACCTGTTTCGTCCCTTTGCCTAACCCCAGAACATCCATGGGTCACTGCCTCCACAATGGTGTTTCTTCCATTGCTAGAATCACAATAATTCTATAGTAGAATACTAGTAAGTTTATTTTAGTCCATAGTTCATTTCCCAATCCTGAGGACTCTGGGATGGTAAAGCCCACTCTACCATTGAGGGGGGCTATGATCCCATACATTTGATGGACTTGCAGTTGTAGGCACTCTTGGTTCCTTGGTATGTTGTTCGTCCATCATCTCCTCCCCATTAGTTGTCCTGGGTGAGTCCATTGAACTGGAGAGTAGGTGTTTCAACTCCACTGAGATTCAGGGTTCAGCTGGCACATGGACAGCCCAAGGATTTAAGTCTCTTGGATGTAAGTCTACCAACTCTAGTACTAATTATAGGTTCAAATAGAAGGACAGAAGAGTCAGGCATAGAGAAACCACTGCTGAGTCTGTCACACTGGAGAGCATAAATACAAGATTAGGGCCCAGTGGCAAAGAGCTAAATTCCTGAACCATCTGCCCTGACTATAGTGTCTGGATGTCTCCATATCCCTGAGTAGCTTCACTTTTGGGGGTCATATCTGTCGATGAGATCCTGTTAAGATATGCATAAGTGCTACCTCTGGAATGCTTCTCAACTCACTTTGAAGTCTCCTAGCCATATAAACTCATTTGTCTTTAGCTTTCCTCACTTTTGGTCAAGGTTTTTTTTTTCCCAGATGCATTACTTATTGGTTTTTGGTAGGAATCCCTCAGGACCAGGGAGGCTCATCCCAGGAGTCATGTCCCACACTGGAGAGAAGTTATTGATTTTATATGCTGAGTTCAGCTTAGAGAGGGGCCACATTTGAGCAATAAGGAGTCTTCCAGTAGGTAATTCTTGGGCACCCTACATCACTAAGCTAAGCTTCAATTTCAAGAGCAAAGACTCATAAGCAAAGTCATCAATATCAAGGGCCCTTCAATGAATCATCCTCCTTCACAAGTCATTGTCCCTGTACTTGGAGTATTCTTGTTGTTCCATAGAGAATGTATCAGAGCTCCCCAGGACAGGAATTTGATACAATGCCCCATGAACATTTGAACACATTTATATGCCTTATATGTATACCCAGGTGAACTTCCTCCTATGTACCCCCCTCACTGACACCCCACACCAATGATCCTCCCCTGCCACAATTGTAACCCTTCTGTGATCTAAAATCTCTTCAAAAATGAAGCCAATAAAATAGCCACATACAGAAAATAAGAAAATGGAATCGTAATGATTGTTTATACATAAGAAGTAAAACAGAGAAAAACTTAATAAAAAGTAAAAATAAAATAATATTTTTTAAAAATTAGGATATTAAAAAATAATGAAAAAAATTAAAGAAAAAAAACTTTTTTTGACATTTTGCCTTTCATCACTGTTGTCTTGTATGTAGAGTGACATTTCCTTCCATTTATTCCCCCAGTGTCTTACTTTTTTTTTTTTTCATTTTGTCTTCAAAGAAGCTTTAGGTCACAGTAGAGTAATATACAGAAAACAGGGGATTCCCATATATCCAACATCCTCCCCCATTTTCCCTTTCCCCCATCAATAACATTTTATGTGTGGATGGTACATTTGTTACAATTGATGCACAAATATTGAAACATAGCTACTAACAATCATCAATGGTTCACATTATGGTTAACATTTTGGACCACATACTTTGATAAACTCTGATAAAATTTAACATGGCCTGTATCCATTATTGCAAGATCATGCAGAACATTTCCTTCCCCCCCAAAATGCCCCTGTTCCATCTATTTTATTCCTCCCTCCCCCTCCCCTTCAGGTCCATGGTGACCACCAGGCTTCACTCCTTGAAGGACAAGATTCATAGTTACTTTTATCTTCTCTGAGGGCTTGACACACTGGTCTGTTTAATTACCAAAGAAGCAGAGGCAAGGTCCTGGGATAGGAGAGAAAATCTAAACAGTCCGTTTCTCTGTAGGCTGACCTTCTAGGATGTATCGTTTTCAGTATTTCTGGTTTGATCTTCATCTTACTAATATCTTATTCCTCAATAAATCAGAGATAAGAAAGTATATGAACTGAAGCCATGGAAATTATATCAAACATTTGATGGACTGGAGCGTCCATCAAAATCTTATCATCTTGTTGAGGTGATTCCTCTCAAAGCAGTGAATTTTGGAGTTAAGTGAGTCCCTTCATCTGTGATAATGCCAATTCATATTAATCTCATAGGACTACTATGAAAAAATAAGTGAGGTAGCTTTAACTGAAAGCATTTTGGAATATTAAAGAGCATGAGCCAAGAAAAAAATCTCTTCTTTCCTAATACTAGCGTCCTGCTCCTAGACTCTGCAAGAGTTTTTAGGTAATATTTTCAATTCTTTTAGACTATCTCACAAGTCAAAAGCATTTTCTTCCTTCCGAGTCATTAACCTTTATTAATGTAAAGGATCATCAAATAGCAATATATAATATTGATTCAGGAAGATGTTCTAGTTTCCCATGTGTAGGAAGCTCCTTCTTTATGTTAGCTGCCTAAATTTTGACTCTCAAAAGAGGCATCTGACTTTAAGCAGTGAATACCAAGATCAAGAATATGGTAAGGGGTAGGTGCAAAACCCCTAAAAATTTATTCCTCTGATATTCATTCTTTAGAGGGAAAAATGTAGTAATTCTCAGCATGTCTTAGGATAAAGAGTTTCCTAAGCTTGAAGGGAAGCATGCATGTCCACCATGTATGACATTTTAGCCCAATAAAGCAATAAAATAAAGATTTGTGTATAGTAGTAGGTCTATTTTTAGAATCTCTCTCATTCTCTGTCTCCCTCTCTCTTTTCTGGAAATTCTGATTCAAAAGCCAAAACAACCTTCATTTTACCAATTTGTAAAAGCTAATTAACTGACCTTGACACACAATACACTACAAGGAGTGCTTTTTTATATAAATACAAGTAATATAAATTTTAATTAGCTTGTCTTAAAACCAGTCCATACCTTCAAAGTGAAATTACTTTCAGGGCATGGTTACCTATATTAAAACAAAAAAAAAATTTCTGTTGCAGAATCAGGAAGCTCCACCTCCAGATAGGGCATAGTATTGCTTGTGACTTCCTTCTTAAGCCAGAAAACATATAATAATCTTCTGTATGTCTAAGGCTCTTTTTTCATAAGCTATATTTTGGGTCTTCATATCTAGGGTAGTATAGCTATTAGGCAGGACCACCCTACCAAAAAGGAAAATAAAGAAATGAGTAAAGTTGGCATTTTGTGCCTCTAGCCAAGCACTCCAATTGTGCCCTTGCCTCCAATTGGGTGGCCCAATGTTCACTATCATTTTTCCCCAACAAAAGCTGATCATAAAATAGGGTGCTACGTCAGAACATCTTTAAAATCTTAGGATGAATTCAATTCCATGGTTAACTTCTTTCAGTTGCATTTACATTTTAATTACCATTTTGTAAGTTTTCCCACTATTGGTATGAATTTCATATGCTAATTTTAGTCATCAGTATCCCCTCCACAGCAAACACTTCCTGAATACAAGGTGAGCAAGAGACTATCAGGGGGGAAAAAAGTAGAGAGAGTTATAAATTTTATGTGTTATACACTGGTAATATACTGTTTATCCCAAACAAATTATATATATATTTGGATTCACCTTCCCCTTCCATAAAATAGGATAATAACTCAAGCTTCTTTCACAGAGGCTAATAAAAACTGACCAAAATGTTAGGAAATTCAGGAACCACAGAAACTTTTATCAGTTTCCTTTTCATATATTCTCATATTAATGACTTCTCTTATTTTAATTGCATTTCTCTTCTCCAGCTAAGGCTCTGTTCCCCACTCTCAAATTATCTTTAATAATTGAAATGTCAAATCAAATTTTTGCATCCAAATTGCCTATCTCATGTCTAAGCAAATAAAAAACAAGAGAAATAAACAGCATTCATGAAAAACACACCCACATTATTTCAAGAGCGTTCATGGTTCTTTTAGATATAATTCGTTCATTAACTCAATACCAAGACAGCATCTTTTTGTTCTTCTGTGCTTTATATAGATACTCTGTCAAATTTCTGAATTCTTGCTTTTGTCTTATTGAAAAAGAGAAGTGAAAGGAAGCTATAGTGTAGAAAAATTAGCATTCTCATAAAAGCAATATTAACATCACATTGGGAAGAGAGACTATTCATGAAGACAAACACACACACTGCTGTAAGTTAGAGAGTTTTCAAGTTTCTAGTTATTTCATCACTGTATGTCTATTAAAGGTTAAAAATAAATATGGTTGATATGCATGGGAAATGCTGTGGAGAGATATATAATTTTGCTTCTGCTCCTCTTGACTTCAGTAATATAGAAAATGAGGTGTTTATATTACCTAGAAACTAAAGAGAAAAAAATTATTGGAAGCAGAGATAAGGAAAACTGGCTCTTCAAACAGTAGTGAGAAAAACATCCATTCCATTATCCTTTCATGATGTACATGTATGTATGTATAAGTGATTTGAATGTTATGAAGAGTAGAAGCAATATAGTGTAGTGGTTAAAAGCAAGGACTCTAAATTCACACAGCTTAGACTGAATTCCAATTGCCCCACCTACCAGCTTTGTCACATTGAGCAGATTATTTAACATCTGTAGGGTTCAGATTTTTTAATCTATAAAATGGACACGAATAGGCACTAACTCGTACAGTAAAGCATAAGCAGACATTCATCCTTGAGTTATAGTCAATTAATAATTTTATAGAAAAAAATTTGGAGTATGAAATATTTTAAAAATATTACATGTAACAGGTTGTTTTTTATTTCCTAACAATAATGAAAAGATTGCTAAATTTTTTATTATCTCAACCCTCACAAAATCCCTCCACCTCAGCAACCTGATGATTTTCCCTCATCTTTTATAGAGAAACCAGAAGTATTGGAAAGAAATTTTATCATCTTCCTGCCACAAAATTTAAAAACCTTACTGCATCAACATTCATATTCCCATTTTCTATTCAGTTTCAGTGAAAGTCTTGCCCTAATGTCTGTCATGGCCAGTTTCTTCACTTTTGCTAAGGATCAAATTCTCTCTCACATTTTTAATTGACTGGGCCTAATCAGCCTTCCGTATCTCTCCCATATGATTAATCTCCTCACTTGTATCATTTCTATTAGGATATAAACATGCTCTAGGATTTATCATAATCATATGAATAAGAATAAAACCTTGATTCTGCCTCTTACAAGCCTGTTTCTCAGCTCCAGACCTCTTCCCTGAGCTCCAGAACCATATCCAAGCACAGCTAAACTTCTTTCAAAGGTAGACTGCTTTCCCCTTGCTTCCTCACTTCCACCTCACTAATTAGAACCATTGCATTCTGACTTCCCACCTCATAGATGCACTGAAGCTGCCCTTGTCAAGCTTACTAGTGAGTTCCATATTGCCAAAACCAGTGGACACTCCCTTTAATCCTCCTACTCCATCTCTCAGTCTCATTTGAGTAATCACTCTTTCTTGAAATATTACCACCTCTCCCTTTCAAAGAAACTGGATTTTCCTTGCTTTCTTGCTACCTCTGCCTCCTTTACTCTTTCTCTATTACCTGGCCTCTAAATATGAGAATATCTCAGAGCTTAGTTCTTCTTCTCTTCTCTGTCTATACCATCTCTTAATATCATTATTATTCCTAAGTCTCTAAATACCATATCTGGGCTAGTACATTCCAGATTCATATCAAGCTCCAGACCTCTTCCCTGAGCTCCAGAACCATATCCAAGCACATACTTGAAATCCTCACATACATAACTCAGAGATTTCTCAATCTTAATATTTCTAAAATGGAACCCTTAATATACTTTTTCAGGCAACCTGGTTTTCCAGTCTTCTCCATCACTGAATTGGCACCATCATCACCCAAGTATTTCAAGCCAAGAAAATGTAAGGACTGTATTTGATTCCTTTATTTTCTTTGATTCCCATTTTCTAGGCACCAGCAAGTTCTGTTGATTCCCTCTCTAAAATATCTCTGTAATCCAAATCTATGAATATTATTAGGAGAAAGCTTTTCATAGCATCAATTCATCCTTTTAAAAGCTGTTTTGGTTTTTCAGTTGAAGATTTTTATTTTACTCCCAATACCATGAAACCCACTAAATACAACCAAAAGAATGCAAAGTTTTGCATTAGTTTTGATACGCCCAGTTCTCCAATAATATTCCTCAGCAAATAATTTGATCCATTAAAAGCAGAAAAACCAAAAATCAAACACAGATAGACACTCCAAAAGTGTAGAGAGATTTTTTTTAAAGAAGAGAGAAAATAAAAAGCAGACAAGTGAAAAAAAAAAAAAAAAAAAAAAAAAAAAAAAACCATTGCAGGAATAATGCCCGACAGTCTAATTATGGTGGTGAGTTTACTCTACCAGTCAATTTCTCTCTCTTGCCTAGAGCTTTTCTGTTGCCAAGCCTTGTGTTATGGCTCTTCTTTGATTCCCAGTACTTGGGGTTAGAACAGGGCACGTTGTAACACAAGGAACCACAGCATCATGGCCATCAAGACAGAAGATTTCCTTAGCCATGTATTTGAGTTAGTTCTGGAGCTCTTTTCTGATATAATGGAGGAATGATGCTTCAAATAGTACTGATAATGGCCATAAGCCAGCCTTGGCATGTGGGCGTTAAATCAAGATTTAACTTCATTTAGACAAATGTAGGATTTGACATATTTATACTGCCAGTGACATGGAAAGATTGTACTGATTTCTTCGTTGGGCATCATGATAAGTAAATTAAGTTACTTAATTCTCAAGCCCTATGAGAATACCATTATACAAATTTATAGCACAAACACATGCTTAGAGATTTATCCAAAGATTTGCAGCTAGATTTTGGCAATGTTAACACAAGTTACCTACTATCAGATATATTGGAAACTCGTGGAGGATTGATGTAGTAGAGTAGAAAGAAAATGGGCTTTAGAGTCAGAAAATGGGTTTTGGATATTCAATTCTACTGTTACTACTGCTAAATATCTAACACATTAATTTCCATTCCTCCCTTCTTTTCTTTGTTGGTGTATAGCCCTAGAAAGAGAAGAGCTTGACGTATGTGTATTTGGAAGTCACAATCAAAAAAAATCCACATGTATTTTTACCATATCATATGTTGAAAATGGGTTTTAGGATGAGTAGAAAAGGCGTCTTAAATATAAGCTTCAGAATGCTCACTAAGGAAAACCAAAATTTACCTTACCTTGCACCAGTATGAAATTCCCAGTCAGTCCTGAATGCATTAACCTTTGAATAAGAGAGTTTGTCAAAGTCTTTGGCTTATTGGAAACATGTATCCAGTGGCTGCAGGAAATTTTCTCTTGCTTCAGAAAAGCAATAGAAAGAACATGGACTTTGGAGTTAGATAAAACGGAGCTGGACTCCTGGCCTCTCCACTTGCTTAGCTATGTAATTCTGGGAAAAGCATTCAACTCTTCAAGCCTCAGTGGCTTCATAATATCTTCAAGAAATTATGTGAGAATAAAGTGAAATAAAACAGGAAAACATTCTGTAGAATACTCAGCACAATGTAAGAGTTCAACCACTCAATAAGTGGTTATTATTTTTATTTTAATTTGGTTTTTTCGTCAGATTGAGTTGATGATTTCTAATAGGAAAAGAGGAGAAATACTTTTAAAGGGCTGTTGGTACTGTAGAGAAAGATTTCTTGACTAATGAACATGACAGTTTTTTATTAATTACTCATTGCATTAGGCAATTCACATTTTTATTCCTGTGTGCTTCAGTTCAATAACAATTTCTTGAGCATCGACTGCCCGCTATGAGGTTTTAGAGATTAAATAATGACCAGAAGTCACCCCTGCTCTCAAGGACAAGATTCCTGAGTAATAAAGATCTCAATCTGCTCACAAATTTCACAAGCACATTTGGCATCTAGCCTTCGTAACTCCTTGGTACCTAGCCAGAGCCTGCACTGAGCTGATATTTAATGCAATTTTGCTGAATTTAACTGAATTTCTTTCAGGGTCCCATTTCTCCATAGCTTAAGTTCTAATTTCTCTACAATGTCACATAGTCTTTCATCTGTGACATATAGATGTCTGGAATCTTTCCAGTGAGGAATTTCTTATTTTTCTTATTTAAACTAATGTCATTTTTTAGGATTTAAATGGTGCCATGTATGTCTCTACAAATCCTATCATCTATTAATTTTTTTCTTTTCCCAGAGAATCCATCGACTAAATAATAAAAATCAAAACGGGAAAGCTAAAAGGAGGAAGACATAAAGGAGGAGGAAGAGATATAATAGGGAGATACAGAAAACAAGTTCTTGGAAGAATTATCAGTGAAGACATAATTATTATGTATTAACAGGCGACAGCTAGCATTAGTCTGAGGAAGCTGTCTGTATTCTCTAAGTACTTCAGACAATGTGGTATTCATTTAAAATTCTTGGCAGTTCTTTAGATAAAGTGTGTATAATAACTTTGCAGCATTCCATTATCTGCCTGAATGTACTTTAATTTTAGTTATAATATATTTTAAATAATTTTTCTGAGTCATAAACATACTTCTGTTCAAATATATGACCTACATTTAAAAAATCATCAAACGATTAAAACAAATCAAAAAGTTCCTCCTTTCTTGCTTTGATTCATCTTTGTTCTATCTATAGGTCTTTGAACAGTGTTTCTGGCTTGATAAATTGAACCTATGTAATTGCCTTGAAAAATATATTCAGCTCTCAGGAAGAAATGCTTACCATCATCCTGCACAAGCCAAGGCAGTCTGTCGGTGCCAAGAAATTCTGATGAGGAAATGGCATAGACCTGGACTAATAATTAAGGGGAAGGTATCAAAGAAAGGACTCTGTAAGATAATAAAAGGGACAACCCTCAAGGTCTTTCAAAGAATCCATACAACTGATTTTCATTTTTTGTTGTGTTTTGTTTTTTTGATGATCTTGCCATCCTGCTTAAGGACAGGTTGTCCAGAGTGTCCTCTTTACTAGTTGCCAGGAAATCAGATTAGCACCCTCAAAAACACGAAAACAATATTCATTGACTCCAGAGTGCCTGTGATTTTTTTCTCTACTCACATTCTTATAAATCCTGTTCTCCAATGACAGAACGTGGCTATCACCTTTACAAATGAGTAAGATATTTTTACTTGCAGTTAACCAACTAAAATGCCTCTGAGTTGCTCTTCAACAATCCCAACACAAGTAAGTAGCAGCCTTGTACAGGGAAGTCTGAGAGGGTTTTCTTTTAAGTCGTGAAATAGAGAAATGGATAGATTGGGCTGCCGGAAACTGTAGAGTAAACTAATAAGTCTTCATCATTTAATTTTCTGGATTTACTTGGCCTTTTGGTTGAAAGTGAATTCCACCAGAGGCAAAATATAGTGATAAAGTAGAATGAGGTCATCATACACGCAACATGGACAGGGGGAGTCTTGTTATATTCAACGGAATGTTCGGTCTCATAAACTATCATAGATCCCACTTGGCCTTAGCCAACTTTGAAAGATGTAGGACAGGAGCCACAGCTTGCCAGTAGGGAGGCAAACATCAGGCTGCTTCCTCAGGAGAAATCCTCACAGCAATTTATGCAGCAGTGCGCACAGCCAGGACCTATTCTCATTGCCCCTTTATCCCACTCCCAGGAGACAACTCAGGTATGAGCAAATGAGACTAACATCAGAAGGTGCATGAATCACCCTACCTTAAAAGTCTCAGACTCCACAAGGGCCAAAATTTCTAGAAACAGTTATATAGGTCCCCACAAGGGACATGTCCAACTACAACCACATTCGGGGAAGTCCAGAATTAGAGCTTCCTGTCAGGTTTTTAAAATCCTCCCATTCCAGATACAATCTACCAATGAAGGTTATTTCTACCACAAGCAATTACCGTCTAAAAACAGAGCTGACATTTTATCTTTATTCTGTTTCCGGTGGGTGGGGGTTGCCTAGTTTAACTAGGGGTCAAATTCTCATACAGAATGGAAACAGTTTTTATTATCCTTTTCTCAATAGGTATGATGAAAATGTTGTATTTTATGCCTTTGCTTTTCTCCAACTGCCCTCCCTCTAAATCTTCCCCAAATATACATGTGCATGAGAGCACATACATACACACACACACAAATATATATACCATCTACACCCCCAATCCATCATCCCGTCCTCTACCACGCAAAATTGGCTAAAAATCCTTCTCAGTGAAAGTTACCTTTGGTTTCAAAATTTCACAAATCTGGTAAGTCAGATAAGTTTATGATTCATTTGAAATTCTCCTCTATGAATGTGTTTGTGTGTACTGATTGTAGCCCTCATTCAGTCAGCTGGACCCAAAATGTCCAGTACTGTTCTAGGCACTAAACAATGATATGTACCTTCTGTTATGGATAAAATAAAATAAAAAATTAACCAGTGTTCTCCCACAGGAGAACAGGAGTAGTTCTATGCATGGCCAAGAGATTCTATTGGAAAAATCTTTGCGCTTGATTTAGCATTTGACCAACCAACTGTTCAAATGAGTTCTCAGAAGCCAGCCTCAAGGATCATGGAAGAAGATTTAACCAAGAACTGTTTTGTTTTTTGTGTTGTATTTTTTTTAAGATTTATTTCTCTCCCCTTCCCCCACACCCCAGTTGTCTGCTCTCTGTGTCCATTTGCTGTGTGTTCTTCTGTGACCGCTTCTATCCTTAGCAGCAGCACCGGGAATCTGTGTTTCTTTTTGTTGCGTCATCTTGTTGTGTCAGCTCTCTGTGTGTGCAGCGCCATTCTTGGGCAGGCTGCACTTTCTTTTGCACTGGGAGGCTCTCCTTACAGGGCGCACTCCTTGCACGTGGGGCTCCCCTATATGCGCGACACCCCTGCGTGGCTCGGCACTCCTTGCGCATATCACCACTGCATGTGGGCCAGCTCCACATGGGTCAAGGAGGCCCGGGATTTGAACCACGGACTTCCCATGTGGTAGGCAGATGCCCTATCCATTGGGCCAAGTCCACTTCCTAAGAACTGTTTTGATGTGGCGTGCTACCAGTCACAATTCCATAGGAATACCTTCAATACTTTAAAAGTTCCCCTTTGGAATATCTATTTCTAATCTCCATGACTTCAAGTCATGTTCTTCAGAATTATTTAGATATAACATGATTTTCTGATCAGAAATCTAGTTTCTTTGCAAGATAGAGTTACTCAATATTGACTTTTCAATATTTGAAGAATATCTGCCATAGGAAATGGGTTTTCTTAAAATTCATGTTATTGAATTCTTTACTGTAATATTTAGATGGCAAGGTCTATTATCTTTTGACTTTACTCCAGGTTAATGAAAGTAAACAATATTGCCAGTATAGAGGAGCATATGTCCCCTATATTATATGGATTCAGCACATAGATCCAGTTCATCTAAAAGGAGTATCAGGGAAGCAGATGTGGCTCAAACAGTTGGGCACCTGCCTATCACATGGGAGGTCCCAGGTTCAGTTTCCTGGTGCCAGCACACAATGAGCAGACACAGAGAGCAGACAGTGAGCACAAACAAGAAGGGGGGTGGAGAAATAAATAAATACATCTCTAAAAAATGAAAGGAGTATCAAACAATAGTTATAAAATAAAGGGAGAAGGAAGTGCTGAGGGTCATTCTTCATTGCCCTAATTCTTGTGATGTTATAAAAATAATACATGCTTTACAGTGCTCAACAAAATCAAGAATATATATTAATACTATAAATCTTGCCCTTTTTATAGTTAATGCCAACAGAGCAAAAAAAAGTGGAAAAAAATGATGCATTTGTTACATGAGCTTCTCCTTTGGAATACAAAGAAGTGTTTTCCATTAAAATACAGAGCGCAATCACTTAGAACTAAAGCAGCTGATTTTGTCTGATGAATATGGGAAAATAAGTCAGGGAATAATGTTAAAAAAAAAAATGACCTTATTTGTCACAGATGATCTCCCTCTACAGTGAATTTACTTAGCAACATAATTCTAAGTAACCCTTCGAAAATCACCATTTTAATATACATTTTATTAACTTAGTTACTTAACTTAAAAAGGATAATAAACATTAATATATCTTAGGTAAAACTGAAGGAAAACACATACAGGATTGAAGAGGCTTGCCCACATAAAAGATATGAAAGAAAGTCATTCTGGCTTTCATTTTGGTCAGTTTTTCAGTCAGTCAGTGAAGTTATTGTGTCTATTTGATACGTTGCTACTCCGACCTCTAATTTTTTTAAAAACCCTTATTATGCAATAATTATTCTGCATTAAAGTAGTGTTCTATGTGCATC
This sequence comes from Dasypus novemcinctus, assembly GCF_030445035.2. Lineage (NCBI taxonomy): Eukaryota > Metazoa > Chordata > Mammalia > Cingulata > Dasypodidae > Dasypus > Dasypus novemcinctus. The sequence continues at coordinate 137,759,451 of NC_080674.1, forward strand.
AGAACTCCCATTATGCCCTAAACACAGGATTGTGATTTATTTCCTTCCCCAGCACTCTTCTCATCATGGTTCATTTTAAATAGAGGGAGATGGATTCAGAAAGCATTTGGTAACTTGTTTCTTTATTCCACAAGTATTTACTGAGGGCTTACCATTCCCTACCTTGTATTTGCTGGAGATAAAACAATGATCTTTGGCCACAGGGAGCTTAGAATCTAGTGGAATAAAAAAACAAACACTGAACCCAAAATTTTCAAAGTAAAGAGTGCTGAAAATGGAGGAGTTCCAGGTGCTTGGAAACAGGGAGCATGGAGCAAGGAAGGGTTCCTTGAAAAAGTGACATTGAAGCTGAGCTGAGATTTGAATGATGAGCAGGAGTTATAAAACCATATTATTCAGCAGTCTACATTTAAGTGAATATATCTTATCTAAGAAAAATTGTTAATGTTTCTATTCATCAATTTATACTTCCAAGGATCTCAACCAACAAAGTTGCTTTAGCATAAACAATAAAGGAACTGGGCCAAACGTTTCTTGTTCAAATGGTTAGTTCTCCTCAGGTATCAGAGCACACCAAATATCTGTTTTCTCTTTCACTTTATTTTTTATTTTTATTTTTTGAGTTGTTCTTTGTGGATTTCATTTTTGTTATTAGAAAGGTTGTGGGTTTACAGAACAATCTTGCATAAAATACAGGATTCCTATATACCACCCTATTTTTACCCACTTGCATTAGCATGGAATATCTGTTAAAATTGATGAAAGCACATTTTTATAATTGTACTATTAACTATAATCCGTGGTTTAACTTATGAATCACTGTATAGTACAATTCCATGGGCTTTTTAAATGATTTTTATTCTGTTACCATATATGCAACCTAACATTTCCCCTTTTAGTCACAGTCAGCTACATATTTCAGGGCTGTTAATTACATTCACAATATTGTGCTACCATCACCACCATCCTTACCAAAACATTGCATCGTTCCAAATAGGCACCCAGTACATTTTAAGCCATATCTTCCTATTCCCTATCCCTAACCTCTGCCCTAGTATCCTGTATTCTAGGTCCTGACTCTATGAGTTTGCATATTCTAATTATTTCATATTAGTGAGATTATACAATATTTGTCCTATTGTGTCTGGCTTATTTCACTCAAAAATTGCCTTCAAGTTTCATCCATTTTGTCACATTTACCAGGACCTTATTCCTATTTACAGCTGAATAATATTCCATTGTTTGTATATACCACATTTTATTTATCCATTATTCGGTTGATGTACACATGGGTTGCTTCCACCTTTAGGTATTGTGAATAATACAGCTATGAACATCACTGTGTAAATATCCGTTTCAACCATTGCTTTCCATTCTTTGAGGTATATACCTAGTAGTGGGATTGCAGGTCATATGGTAATTCTATACTTAAATTTCTGAGGAACAACCAAACTGCCTTCCACAATGGCTGCACCACTTTACATTGACACCAGCAATGAGGGAGTTTTCATTTCTCCCATCCTTTCCAATACTTGTTATTTTCTATTTTTTTAATAACAGCCATTATAATGTGCTTTCTAGCCATTTGTATATCTTCTTTGGAGAGATGTCTATTCAAGTCATTGCCCATTTTTTTAAATTCGGTTGTCTCTTTGTTGTTAAGTTGAAATATTTCTTTATATATTATCAGTATGAGACATTTTTCAACTATCTGGTTTTCAATTTTTTTTCCCATGTGTAGGTTGTCATTTTCTTTTTTTTAAAGATTGATTTATTTATTTATTTATTTATTTATTTATTTATTTATTTCCATCCCCTTCCCCCCACCCCCACCCTGGTTGTCTGTTCTCTGTGTCTATTTGCTGTGTGTTCTTCTTTGTCCGCTTCCGTTGTCAGCAGCACGGGAATCTGTGTCTCTTTTTGTTGCGTCATCTTGTTGCATCAGCTCTCCATGTGGGTGGTGCCATTCCTGGACAGGCTGCACTTTCTTTCACGCTGGGTGGCTCTCCTTACAGGGTGCACTCCTTGTGTGGGGCTCCCCTACGCAGGGGACGCCCCTGCGTGGCAGGGTACTCCTTGGCGCATCAGCACTGTGCATGGGCCAGCTCCACACTGGTCAAGGAGGCCCGGGGTTTGAACCGCAGACCTCCCATGTGGTAAATGGAAGCCCTAACCACTGGGCCAAGTCTGTTTTCCAGGTTGTCATTTTCTTTCACAATAAAGTTCTTTGAGGCACAAAAGTTTTTAATTTTGATAAAGTCTCATTTATCTATTGTAAATTTTGTTGTTTGTGCTTTGGGTGTAAAGTCTAAGAAACAATGCCTAACACAAGGTCCAAAAGATGCTTCCCTATATTTTCTTCTAGCAGCTCGATAGTTATGGTCCTTATATTTAGGTCTTTGACCCAATATGTTTTGATTTTTCTATAAGGTGTGAAGTAGGGGTCATCCTTCTTTCTTTTGCAAATGGAGATCCATTTTTCCCAGCACCATTTGTTGACGAGACTACCTTCCCCAATTGAATAGTCTTTAACCACTTTGTTATAAAAAATTTTTAAAAAAGCAAACTCCCCAATCACCCCTCTTACCTAACCAACTGCGATGGCCCCACTCGTGTAACGCTACCAAAGGCACAGTCCCCAGCTCCACTGTCACCATTTGCTCCCTGCAATCAAAGCCCACACTCCAGATGCTTTTCCATATGTGACCTGGCAGTGTGTACCACTCTTCTCTGTTCTATGATCTGTGAGTACAATAAACTTCACTTTTACACACACACAAAAATTAGTTGACCATAAATATGAGTACCATGCTATCTTCATTATTGCAATTTTGTAATAAGTTTTAAAATTAAGAAGTGTGAGTCCTCTAACTTCATCTTTTTCAAAATGGCTTAATCAAAATGACTTAATCAAAAATAAATTTGATGATTGGCTTTTGCATTTCTGCAAAAAAGGTTATAGGAATTTTTATTGGGATTGGGTTGAATCTATAAATCACTTTGTGTAAGATTGACATCTTAACAATATGTAGTCTTCCAATTCATGAGCACAGAATATCCTTTCATTTTTATGTCTTCTTTGATTTCTTTTAACAGTACTTTGTAGTTTTCTGTGTACAAGTCCTTACATTCTTGGTAAGATTTATTCCTAATTATCTGATTCTTTTAATTGAGATTGTAAAGGAATTTTTCCCTGGATTTCTTCTTCTGATTGCTCATTGCTGTATGTAGAAACATTACTGATTTAGGGTTGCTGATTTTGTACCCAGCCACTTTGCTGAATTCATTTATTAACTCTAGGAGATTTTTGGTGGATATTTCAGGATTTTCTGGATCATGTCTTCTGCAAATAGGGAAAATTTATTTCTTCCTTCCCAACTTAGTTGACTTTTATTTTATTTTCTTGCCCAATTGCTCTGGCAAGATCTTACAGTTCAATTTTGAAAAATGGTGATACCAATAGGCATGGTTATCTTGTTTCTGATCTTAGAGTGAAAGTTTTCAGTCTTTCATCGATAATTAGGATGTTAGAGGAATTGTGGGAAAATGGTGTTGGATTAACCATTGAGGGCTCAACTCTATCACAAAAACAGCAGAGAAGGAGACAAAAGCTCTCCATGGGACCTTCTTTGGAGGTCAGCAGACCAGATCAATTCTTCACAACTCCCAGACGGGTGAGGGACAGAGAGGCAAAGAGCCCAAAACAACAAACTGTTAGTTACCAAACATCTGCTGTGGCCTGGAGGGCTCCCCTCCCCCACCCCAAGATATTAAGCTGGGATAAACCCCTGGTTCACTGCAGCTGACTGAGAAGGGAATAGACATCTTCCTCCCTGTCAGCTGTTACAAGGAAAAAAGAAGGGAGAGGTGAGGGGCTTTACTTCAGTGAATCTGGTCAACAGAGCCCACTTTAAATTTCTGGCCAGACCAAAACACATGAAAACAGAAATTGAAACATCCCCATGGAAGGATGCACGATGAGCACCATCTTCTGGCTGGTCTGGAAATTGCATGGACAAAAAGAGCTTTGGTCCTCCCTGTATTCTAACTCCTGGGAGAAAATCTGCACCACATTGTGAGTCCCTGGCCTGATTTTAATAACTTACACTGGGCAATTTTAAAGACTTAAAATCAGTTGAACCAAATATCAAAGAAGAGCTTTGGAGGAGCAAGATGGTATCAGTTTAAAAGGGCTATCACCAGCTCTCTCACGAAAAATTGCTGAGAAGGGGCAAGATACTGCCTGAGTGACTGTTTTTGAAACCCACAGAGGAGGGCATCGATCTAGAGGTAACTGGACAGAGAGATAAAAAGCCCAAGGGAAAACCATGAGTTTCTTGCCCTAGTGGCTGGAAATGATGGGCAACTAAGCCCGACTCTCAAGGCAGCTTATGCCTTGACTCCCACCAGTCACCAAGCAGGAGGAAGTATTATCTGAGAGTAATATGATTCTGGTTAAGGGTGGAGAGGGGTTTCCTTTCTGTGGGTTTTGTTCCCTTTGAACTTCAGGAAGCATACCAGCTAGCAAGAAGTGGTCCAGGAAGAGGGGAAACGTGAATCTTCTCAGGCAGCATGATTTACCTAGCCAACCTAGGCGAGAGAAACCTGGGCTGCGAAAGGGTGGAATGAGGCATTTCACTAGCCTGGTGCTGTAAACTATCAAAATTTCAACTCCCCTAAGGTAGGCAGACAGTAGGGGGCTATCTGCAGTCCCCTGGGAGGAGGAGGAGGTCTGGAAGAGGGTTGAGAGTCATTTCTCTGTAGTGAGTTTAAATACCAGGGTCCCATTTGAATTTCAGAAAGGAACTCAATCTGACCAGGAAAGGTGATGAGGAATCCAGTCACACAGGCTGTCATGTCCTGCTCTCCTGGGAGAGAAAGCAATAAGAGTAGAAAGGGGGTAGGGAAAGACAGGCTCCTAATCAGCAGGATTCTACCCAACTGCAAAGAGTCAAACCTGCCCTAGGGAAAGTGACTGAAAAGCTCTCTAGCTATCTGACCCAATGAGAAAGCTTAGCTCAGTGGAGGAGTATCCACTATGAATATACAAGGTCTCTGATTCTATTCCTAGTTCTGCTAGAGTAGTGATCCACTGGGTTATCAAACACCCAGCTGATACTTTAGGATAAGAATACATAGACATTATTTTTGTATTAGCTTCTCTTGGGTCTCTTACATTTCTTTAAAAAGGTTCCTTTCTTTAATTTTAACTTCATTTACTCACTAAAACCTGATTCAAAACCTGCAGAGGGCAGGTTGCAGGATAATTGATTGATGAACACTAGCTGCCTGAGAAGCTCCTTAGGGGCCTAATAGGTAAGGCTGTTTTTCCTAAGTTTTTGGTTGGTTGCTTGCTTAAGTGCTTTTTTTTTTTTTCCCCTTCTGTTCTTTTTTTCCCCTTTCCCTCCCCTCCCCCATTTTTTAAAAATTAGGTGCTGCTGTTTTGTTTCTTGTTTGCTGTATATCCCCCCTTTTTGGTTTCCCCCTTTTTTTGTATACCAATTTTGTCTACCTATGCTATTTCTTTTCCTTCCTTCATCTTCCTATCTTCTGCTTTGTTTTTCTCTATTTGGTCTTTCATTTCATTTTTTGAATCCCACTGTTTTATTCTTATTCCTCTGCACTTCTTACATGGGTTAATTATTCATTTTCCTAGGCCTTATATGGTTCCTCATCTAACTTTTACTATTATGAATACTATTATCCTTTTTTTCTTCTTACCTCTTTCACTTTCTCTGGTCCTAATCTTTGTCTTTCAAAGGAACATAGACAACAGCAAGGAAACAGAATAAGAGGAAGAAACTGTCAAAGAGAAAAATTGCCACATACACAAAAACAGCAACTAAACAAAAACCTAGAACAAAGAGAGACACTAATCAACTGAATAAACCTATCAAGATTAAGAGATGCCTAAACACCAACAAAAAATTATAAACCATACTAAGAAACAGGAAGATACAGCCCAGTCCAATGGACAAACTAAAAACTAGGAGGAGATGCAGAACATGGAACAACTAATCAGAGCTGTCCAAACAGATATCATGAACCAACTTAATGAAGTGAAGAAGAGATTAAGAATATTAAGAAGACACTGGGAAAACATACTGAAGAAATTGTAAACCCACATAAAAAGATAACAGACATGATGGTGATGAAAGGCACAATCCAAGAAATCAATTACACTGGAAATATATAACAGCAGATTTGAGCAGGCAGAGGAAAGAATTAGTGATGTGGAAAACAGTACATCTGAAATCAAACAGATAGTAGAACAGATAGATAAAAAGACAGAAAAATATCCAGCAGGGACTTAAGACCTGAACAACAACATATGCATTAGAGGCACCCAGAGTGAGAAGAGAAGGTAAAGGGGACAGAAGGAACGTTGGAGAAAACAATAGCTGAAAATTTCCCAAACCTATTGAGGGAGATGGATGTACATGTCCAGGAAGTGCAGCATACCCCAAAACATAAATCCCAACAGACCTACTCCAAGACATATACTTGTCAAATTTTCCAATGCTTAAGACAAAGGGAACACTAAAAGCAGCAAGAGGAAAGAGAACCATCACATATAAAGGAAACTCAATAAGATTAAATGTTGATCTCTCATCTGAAACCATGGAGACAAGAAGGCATTGGTATGACATAATTAAGGTGCTGAAAGAAAAAAACTTCCAGCCAAGAATTCTCTATCCAGCAATGCTGGCATTCAAAAATGATGGAGAATTGAAAGTATTAACAGATAAACAAAAATTAAGAGAGTATGCCTGGGAAGCTGACTTGGCCCTGTGGTTAGGGCATCCGCCTACCACATGGGAGGTCCATGGTTCAAACCCCGGGCCTCCTTGACCCATGTGGAGCTGGCCGGTGCGCAGTGCTGATGTGCACAAGGAGTGCCGTGCCACACAGGGGTGTCCCCTGCATAGGGGAGCCTCATGCACAAGGAGTGCACCCCGTAAGGAGAGGCACCCAGATGAAAGAAAGTGCAGCCTGCCCAGGAATGGTGCCACACACAAGGAGAGCTGACACAACAAGTTGACGCAACAAAAAGAAACAGATTTCCATACCGCTGACAACAACAAAAGCAGACAAAGAAGAACACACAGCAAAACAGACACAGAGAACAGACAACCCAGGCAGAGGGGGGGGAAGGGGAGAGAAATAAATAAATAAATAAGTCATTTTTTAGAAAAGAGAGAGTATGCCAATAAGAAAGCTGCCCTTAAAGAAATACTAAAGGGAGAGCTGCAAGTTGAAAGGAAAAACAGGACAGAGTTAGAGGAAAGAGTAAGAAAAATTTTCCAAAAATCAAAAAGAGAAATTAAAGCACTATATGACATACATAAACCCAAAGAAAATATGACTAATGTAGTAATTCCCTGACAGTAATAACACTGAATGTTAATGGATTAAACTCACCAGTCAGGAGATACAGATTTGCAGAATGGATAAGGAAATAGAACCCATCTATATGTTGCCTACAAGAAACCTACCTTAGATCCAGGGATTCAAGGAGGCTGAAAGTGAATGATGGGAAAACCATTTTACAAACAGCAACAACCAAAAAAAGGGCAGGATATTAGTTATGCTAATATCATACAAAACAGACTTTAAATGCAAAACTATTTTAAGAGACAAAGATGGACACTATATATTAGTAAAAGGAGTAGTCTTTCAAGAAGAAAGAACAGCCATAAACATTTATGCACTGAACCAGGGTGCCTCAAAATACATGAGGCAAACACTGGAAAAAATAAGTGGAGAAATAGATGTCTCTACAATTATAGTGGGGGACTTTATTACACTATTACCACCATTAAACAGAACATCTTGACAGGGAATCAATAAAAAAACAAAGACTTTGATTAATACATTAGAATATCTGGACATAATAGACATATACAGAACACTACAACCAAATACAGGGGGATATAGTTTCTTCAGGAGTGCACATGGATCATTCTCCAAGATAGGCCACATGCTAGGATACAAAACAACTCTCAATGAATTCAGAAATATTGAAATTATGCAAGGTAATTTCAATGACCATGATGGAATGAAGCTGGAAATCAACAAAGGTCAGAGAACCAGATTAGGCACAAAGATATAGAAATTAAACAAAACACTCTGAGACAAATACTGGGTTCAGGAGGAAATTACAAAAGAAACAAGCAACTACCTTGAAACAAAGGAAAGTAATAATACAACATATCAAAACCTATGGGATGCTGCAAAAGCTGTACTGAGAAGGAAATTCATAGCCATAAATGCATATATCAAAAAAGAAGAAAGCGCTAAAATCTAAGACCTAATTGCTCACCTAGAGGAATTAGAAAAGAACAACAAACTAACACCAAAGGAAGTAGAAAGAAGGAAATAACAAAGATTAGAGCAGAAATAAATGAAATAGAAAATAAAAAAGCACTAGAAAAAATAAGCAAAACCAAAAGCTGGTTCTTCGCAAAGATCAATAAAATTGACAAACCCTTAGCTAGACTAAAAATGAAATAAATAGTGAAGATGCAAATATACAGCAGAAGAAATGAGAAAGGGCATATCAAGATTGATCCCACAGAAATAAAGTGTATCATAAGAGAAACTTTGAAAATTTATATGCCAACAAGAAGGATAATTTAAAGGAAATGGATAAATTCCTAGAAACACACAAGCAGCCTACATTGATGAAAGAAGAAATTGATGAGCTCAAAAGACCAATCACAAGGAAAGAGATAGAATCAGTCATCAAAAACCTCCCAAGAAGTGCTGTATATTATATATATACATTGCTGTGGTCTAGGACTCCTGTGAAGAAAAGCTGAATAATTAGGGGGGGGGGGGGGAAAAAAAAAAAAAAGAGAAAAATAGGATGTGGAATTTTTTCAAGTCAACATTCTTTATCTAAGTTCTTTATCTAACTTTATCCAAGTTCTTTATCTATCCTTTAAACTCATCGCTATATGCCATTCCCTAGTAAGGGACCATGACATTATATTGGGCTTCAAATTTCGGGGAGTTCTGGATCACAGAGTGTTTTAACAATGGCAATGGAGGGATACTGGTATGGGATACCAATGACAGATGATATATGACTGACAGGGAGCTGTACAGAACATATGTCCAGGGTGCATGGTAATGTTTGGATATACTCATAGTGGCAACAATTAAAAACCACAGTAGGGGGGGTACTGGGTTCCTGGCCAGTGGTGCTCTGTCGTGGTCCCTAGGGGAGCAGCGACAGTCTCCCAGGTACAGTGGTGGGGACCGGGAGGGAGTGAGGGTTCAACAGTGAGCCCCTGATACTAATGACTATGCTTGTGAGCTGATAAACCCAAAATAATAACAAGGCCTAGAGCAACTTTGTGCCTGGGAATTTCCTTCTGTCAGCCTTCATGTTACTCAAATGTGGCCAGTCTCGAAGCCAAACTCAGCATGTAAATGCAATGCCTTCCCCCCAGCGTGGGACATGACACCCGGGGATGAGCCTCCCTGGCAACGAGGGACCACTATCAACTACCAACTGATGATGCAACTGGAAAATGACCTTATACGGAAGGTTCAATGCGGATCAGCAGAATATCCATGTCTACATAAAATACCATGACTTTAAAATGCTGTTTGACCTAAAGTAAGGGGGAAATGGAAAGGAGAAATGAGTTTATATGGCTACGAGTTTCTAAAAAAGAGTCTGGAGGCTGGCAGAAGGTTTGCCCTCATGCACAACTGAGCAGAGTCAGAGAGACAGATAAAGCAGATACAACCCCCAGATATTGGTTCCTTTGAGGGCTAAAGAGACCCATGGGAGTTATGGTCATGGCCGATGGGGTTAACTACCAGGGCAGATGGCCCCTCTTTGGAAATGGTGTTTATGTGTGATGAATCTGGACTCAGATGGGATCTCCCTTCATAAGACTTTCATGCTAATGTGCTGGAGGTGCAGTTAATGTTGGGGTTTAAGATATATTTAGGGGATTTGAATCTCTGGACTGACAATGTGATAGCCAGACCCTGAGCCTCAACAGACTCCAGCACCTACAATCTGATTTATTGGACTTACCACACTCAGCTAAGATGGAGGTGAAGAAGGACAACCACCACACCATGGAGCCTAGAGTGATTACAACTGAAAATGGGAGGATTGCATCCAGCATCCAGGTGGAATCTGAGCCTCCTCTTGACATAAAGGTGCAATGGACACAAACAATCCAGTGTCCACATAGAAGAGGTGGCATTGGATTGGGAAAAGTGGACATAATGGACAAAGGGTAGGGGGAAAGGCAGGAAGAGATGAGAGGTGGAGGTGTCTTCGGGACATGGAGCTGCCCTGGATGGTGCTTCAGAGGTAATCACCGGACATTGTAAATCCTCACAGGGCCTACATGATGGAATAGAGGAGAGTATGGGCCATGATGTGAACCAATGTATATGAGGTGCAGAGGTGCCCAAAGATGTACTTACCAAATCCAATGGATGTGTCATGATGATGGGAACGAGTGTTGTTGGGGGGGGGGAGAGGGGGGGTGGGGGGGTGGGGTTGAATGGGACCTCACATATATATTTTTAATGTAATATTATTACAAAGTCAATAAAAAAAAAAATTAAAAAAAAAAAAATAATAAAGTTTTAACAGCGGTGCTCTGGATACTGGAAAAAAAAAAAAAAAAAAAAACAAAAAAAAAAAAACCTCCCAAGAAAGAAGGGCCCAGGACCAAACAGCTTCACAGATGAGTTCTATCGAACATTCCAGAAAGAACTAACACCAAACCTGCTTCAACCCTTCAAAAAAATAGAAGTAGGAGGAACATTGCCTAACTCATCCTATGATGTCAAAACTACCCTAGTACCAAACCCAAACAAAGATGACACAAGAAGGAAAAACTATTGACCAATCTCTTTAATGATCCTAGATGCTAAAATCCTCAATGAAATACTTACTAATAGTATTCAACAACACATCAAATGAACTAACTATACACCATGACCAAGAGGGTTTCTTCCCAGGTATGCAAGGATGGTTCAACATAGGAAAATCAATGTAATACACACCACATAAGCAGATCTAAAGAAAAACCTCACATGATCATCTCTATAGTCACAGCAAAAGCATTTGACAAAATACAGCACCCTTTCCTGATAAAAAAAAAAAAAAACACTGGAAAAGATACGAAGAGAAGCAAGTTTTCTGAATATGATAAAGGGAATATATGAAAAACCCACGCTAACATCATATACAATGGTGAAATCCTAAAAGCTTTCCCTCTAAGATTGGGAACAAGACAAGGATGCCCATTATCACTGCTCTTATGTAACATTGAGTTAGAAGTACTTGCTCAAGCACTGAGGCAAGAAAAAGATATAAAAGGCATCCAAATTGGAAAAAAAGAGGTCAAAATTTTGCTATTTGCAGATGACATGATCCTATACATAGAAAGCCCTAGGAAACATACATCACACTTCTAGAGCTTATAAATGAGTTCAGTAAAGTTGAAGGTTATAACATCAATGCAAAAAAAAATCAGTAACATTTATGTACACTGATAATAAGCAATCAAGAAATCAATAAAAAATTCCATTTATATTAGTAACTAAAAGAATCAAATGCCTAGGAATAAATTTAACTATAGATGTAAATGGCTCATACACAGAACATTACACAGCAGTGTAAAGTAAGTCAAAGAAAACTTAGATAAATGGAAGAAAATTCCCTGTTCATGGATGGGAACACTAAACATCATTAAGATGTCTATCCTACCCAAACTGATCTACAATTTTAATACAATCCCAATAAAGATCAACAAAGCATTTTTAACTGAATTGGAAAAACTAACTATGAAATTTATTTGGAAGGGCAAGAGGCCCCTAATAGCCAAAGACATATTGAAAAAGAAAAATCAATTTGTAGGAATTACACTCCCTGACTTTAAAACATACTAAAAAGCTACAGTGATCAAAACTGCACAGTATTAACACAATGATAGACAAATTGGCCAATGGAACCAAATTGAGAGTTCTGATATGGATCCTTGTATATAGAGTCATCTGATATTTGACAAGGCCATGAAGCCCACTCAACTGGGAGAAAATGGCCTCTTCAACATATGGCGTTTGGAGAACTGGATATCCATATCCAAAAGATTCAGAGAGGAACCATCTCACACCTTATACAAAAATCAACTCAAGATGGATCCAAGATCTAAATATAAGAGGCAAGACCATAAAGACCTTGGAAGATAATGTAGGAAAGCATCTATAGGACCTTATTCCTATAGACCTTGGTTCCATGAACTTTACTCCCAAAACACAAGCAGCAAAAGAAAAAATAGATAAATGGTACCTCCTCAAAATTAAAACCTTTTGCACCTAAAAGGAATTTGTCAAAAGTGAAAAGACAATCTACCCAATGGGAGAAAATATTTGGTAACCATATATCTGATAGGAGCCTGTATTAGTCAGGGTTCTCTAGGGAAACAGAATCAACAAGAGATATATGTCAATAGTATGCGATTTTATAAGAATCTCTCATGCAGCTGTAGGGAAGCACATGTCCAGGTTCTGCAGGCAGGCTGCACCAGGGACTCCAAAGAAAGTCCAGTGAAGGCTCTTGATGAGTTTTGGGAGACGTTGGCTATCCAAAGATGAGCTGGGAAATTCTCACTCAGTCCTGGAATCAATTCCCCTTTTAAGGCATTCAGCTGTCTGGATCAAGTGTCACTCATTGTTGATGACAATCTCCCTGATTGATGTAATTGTAATCAGCTATCTATGATTTACCACTGCAGTAAAGTCAATGGTGACTAAAGTCCATAAATGCCCTTCTATTACAGTTAGCCCAGTGCTTGCTTGACCAAACAATTGGGCACAATTATCTGGCTGAGTTGACACAATAGCCTAACCCTCACAGAGTCTAATATTCAACATATACAAAGAAATCCTATATCTCAAAAATAAAAAGATAACTCACTTGAAAAATGGGCAAGTGATTCACTTCTCCAAAGAAGAAATCCAAATGCCTAAAAGGCACATGGAAAGAGGCTCAACATCACTAGCTATTAGAGAAATGCAAATCAAAACTACAAGGAGATACCATATTACACCCATTAGGCTGGCAGACATTAATAAAAAGAGAAGACCACAAGTGTTGGAGAGGATGTGGAGGAACAGGAACCTCATCTACTGCTGATGGAAACGTAGAATGGTCCAGTCATTCACCTGGAGACAGATTGGCAGTTCCTCAAAAATCTAACTATAGATCTGCCATATGACCCAGCAATTCCACTGCTGCATATATACCCAGAAGAATTGAAAGCAAAGACACTACAGATATATGCACACCAATGTTCATAGTGGCATTATTCATTATTGCCAAAAGTTGGAATTAACCCAAATGTTCAACAACAGATGAATGGATAAACAAAATGTGGTATATAAATACAATGGAATATTACTTAGCTGTAAGAAGGAGTAGAATACTAACACACGGGATAACACAGATGAATCTTGAAGATCAACATCTTCACTTACATTGAGTGAAAAAGCCAGGCATTGAAGGACAAATATTACATGACCTTTCTGATATGAATTAAGCAAATCAAGCTGACTCGGAGAGCTAGAGTCTGGACAATAGGTTGACAGGAAATAGAAAGGGAAAAAAGGTCATGAGCCAAAGCCCATACAGGCAAAATCTATGATAAGATGTAAGTGAGTAGTAGTGCAGTGAAGGGGTATGTCGGGGGTGTAAGGATACTATTGGTTTAGGCGGTGCAAGCTTGACAGGGGGTGGGGGTGGGGAGGTTGGGTTGGACTGTCCATGGAACTGAGGGGAGGGTTGGGGTAGGGAGCAGGTAAACACTGGGGATTGGTGGGTACAAGGTTGAAACTATGATGTTGAGAAAACTCTTTGGGCAATATGGAAAGGAAAAGTTACTGGTTTAGAGTGTTGGATGGAAGGTTACTGGTTTAGGGTGTTGGTTGGAGGGGCATTTGGGAAAGGGCGTATCTGGGGCAGTCTTCTAGAGGATGTGAAAGTCATTATTTTTCATAGTGTGTTGTATCAGTGGGGGGAGACCCACATAATGAGCAGGAAGGAATTGGACTCCCATCCTGGGGAGACCCAATATGTTCTCAAATAGAGGGCTGGATGTGTTTTGAGATCAGGAGTGGTTCCTAATAGGGGAGGACAAACCAGTGTGTCAAGCCCTCAGCGTTGTTGCAAGTAACTATGAATCTCATACTTCAAGGAATGAAGCCTGGTGGTCACTGTGAGCCCCAAGGGGAGGAGGAGGAAGGAATAGAATAGATGGAAGAGAGGGTATTAGGGGCAATGGAAGTGTTCTGCATGATCTTGCAATGATGGGTAAAGACCATGTTATATTTCATCAAAAATTTATACAAGTGTACAGTCTAAAATGTAGATCATAATGTAAACCATTGGCCATGGTTCGTAGCTATGTTTCAATATTTGTATATCAGTTTTAACAAATGTACCATCTACATATTAAAATGTTATCAATATGGGAAGAGGGGAAAGGAAGAGGATGTTGGGTATACAGGGGTCCCCTATATTCCATATGTGACTTCACTGTGACCTAAAACTTCTTTGAAGACAAAATGGGGGTAGGGAAGTGGGGAGTGGGGTATATAGGAACCTCATGTTTTTTATGTTATGTTTTTAATGTAACATTCTTCATGATCTGTTAACTTTAATTTAAAAAGTGTAAAAAATGTAAATAAAAGAATGTGCTAGCATCAATTGTAACATACCAATGTAAGTTATTAATAATAGAACAGTATGTGGGAATCTTGTACTTTATATATGGATTGCCCAATAAACCCACAATTTCACTAATAAAGACAATAATAAACAAACAAACAAACAAACTGGTTGTGTTTGCTTTAAAAAAAGACAAAATGAAAAAAGGTAAGACACTGGGCAAGAAATGGAAGAAAATGCCACTGTACATACAGGAGACAGATATTACATTGATGAAAGGCAAAACATCACAAATAAATCTTTTAACATTTTTCATTACTTTTTATTATTCCAATTTTTCATTTTATTTTTAGTTTTTAAAAATTATTGTGTATTTTATTTCTTATGTTTAAACCTATCATTATTTCATTTACCTGTTAACTTATTTCACAATATTCATGGCTTCATTTTTTAAGAAGTTTTGGATCACAGAAGGGTTACAACTTTGGCAGGGGAGGATCATTGGTGTGGGGTGTCAGCCATGAAGGATACATGGAAGGAAGTTCACCTGGGCATACATATAAGGTATATAAATGTGCTCAAATGTTCATGGGGCATTATCGCTATGGGTAGAGAGTCACACAATAACTGAAAGAATTCACATCCTGGGGTGCCCTGTCACATTCTCTAATGGAAAAGCAACAATCCCCCAAATTCAGGGGCAATAACTAATAAAGAAGGATGGCCAATTGATGGGCCCTTGATATTGATGACTATGCTTATGAGCCTTTGCTCTCGAAATTGCAAGTTAGTCTAGTGTGTAGGGTCCCTAAGACTTACCTCCTGAAAGCCTCCATGTTGATCAAATGTGGCCTCTCTCTAAGCCAAACTCAGCATATAAATGCATTACCTTCCCCCGCAGCATGAAACATGACTCCCAGAGATGAGCCTCCCTGGCACCAAGTGATTACTACCAAGAACCATCTGGTAATGCAACTGGGAAAAAACTTTGAATAAAAGGGGGAAAGGGTAAAGACAAATGTATTTATTTGGCTGTATTAGTCAGCCAAAGGGCTGCTGATGTAAAATACCAGAAATTGGTTGGCTTTTTTAAAGAGTATTTATTTGGGGTAGGAACTTACAGATACCAGGCCATAAAGCAAAAGTTATTTCCCTCACCAAAGTCTATTTTCATGTGTCAGAGCAAGATGGCCACCGACAGCTGCAAGGGTTCAGTCTCCCAGGGTTCCTCCCTTCCAGGGTCTTGCTTCTCTCTGAGTTCAAGGTTTCTTTCTTCCCAGGGTTTGCTTCTTTCTGGGCTCAGAGTTCCTCTTTCCTGGGGCTGGCTTCCTTTCCTCTGTGAGCTTACTTCCCAGGGCTCCAGCTTAAGGCTTCAGCATCAAACTCCAACATTAAAACCCCAACACCAAAAACCCTCAACTCTGTCCTTTGCCATACCTTTTATCTGTGAGGCCCCACCCACAGGAGTGGGATCTCAACATCTTAATGGTGTGACCCTATCAAGGCCCTAATCATAACTTAATCATGCCTTGATACAGACCAGATTATAAACATAATCCAATATCTATTTTTGGAATTCATAACCATATCAAACTACTACAATGACTGAGTGACTTCAAAGTGAGTCAGGAGGTTATTCCAGAGGTAACACTTGTGCACATCACAGCAGGATCTCATAGTTTGCCAAAGTAGATACTACTCCAAATAGCAGGACTCCTCAGGGCTCTGGAGACACCCAGGCCCTATAATCATGCTAGATAGCTCTGGAGTCTGGTGCCTTGCCAGTGGGCCCTACTTTGGAGTTTGTGCTCCCAAGTATGACAGAGTTGGACTCATTGTGACTTCTCTATACATGTCTTTTCTGTCCCTTCTATTTGAACCTATAGTTGGTCCTAGAGTTGGTAGGTGTACATCTAAGAGTCTTGAATCTTTGGGTTGTCCATGTGCCAGCTGGGCCCTGAGCCTCAGCAGAGTTGCAACACCTACTCTCTAGTTCATGGGACTCACCCAGGACAACTAACAAGAGGTGAGGATGGACAACCACCACACCAAAGAACCAGGAGAGTCTACAACTGCAAGTAAGAGCATCCCATTCAACAGCCATATGGGATTACAGCTCCCTCTCAATTAGAGGTGAAATTGCCATCACCATCCCAGAATCCTCAAGATTGGGGAATAAAATATGGACTAGAGCTGACTTTCTGGTATTCTACTATAGACTTATTGTGATTCTAGCAATGGAAGAAATTATATCACTGAAGTGGCAACAGTGGCCACTGGAGGTGCTGAAGGCAGGAACAGGGAAACAGAGGTGTAATATGGGGGCATTTTTGGAACTTGGAATTATCTTGGATAACATTGCAACAACAGATACAGGCCATTATATATCCTGCCATAACCTACAGAATTGAGTGGGAAAGAATGTAAACTACAATGTGAACTATAAACCATGCTTAGTGGCAATGCTCCAAAATGTGTTCATCAATTGCAATGAATGTACCAACTAAATTATATGTTAATAAGGGGGAAATTGGGAAATGAGGGGAGGGGGGCATATGTGAATCCCTTATTTTTTTATGTAACATTTTATGTGAACTAAGTATCTTTTTTTTTATTTAAAAATATATTTTCAAAAAAGAAGAGCTGTGGAAAAAATACAATGGGAAAAAGAGAGAAATTGGCCATCAGAGTAAATTCACCAACATATTCAGATGCCTAGACATCAGCAAAAAATTACAAGCCATACTAGCATGCTAGCCATGGGCTTTCCATACATGCTTTTTATCATGGTGAGAAACTTTCCTTCTATTCCTAATGTTGTAATTGTTTTAATCAACAAAGAATGCTGGATTTTGTCAAATGCCTTCTCTGCACCAATTGAGATGATCATGTGGTATTTTTTTACCTTCATTTTGTTAATGTAGTGTACTACATGAATTAATTTTCTTATTTGAATCAACTTTGCATACCTGGAATAAATCCCACTTGATCATGGTGCATAGTTCTTTTAATATGCTGTTTGATTCTGTTTGCTAGTATTTTGTTGATGATTTTTGCATCTATATTTATAAGAGATATTGACTTGTAATTTTCTCTTCATATGGCATCTTTATCTGGCTTTGGATATGGGTGATGTTGGTCTCATAGAATGAATTAATGAGTGCTCCCTCCACTTCAATTTCTTGGAAGAGTTTGAGCAGAATTGCAGTTCAGTCCTTTTAAATGTTTGGTAAACTATCCTGTGAAGCCATGTAGTCCTGTTGGGAGATATTTGATTACTGATTCAATCTCTTTACTAGTAATTGTTTGTTTACATCTTCTATTTCTGTTTGATTCAGTGTAGTTTGTGTGTTTCTAAGAATTTGTCCATTTCTTCTAGGTTACCTGATTTATTGGCATACATTTGTTTATATTATAGCATTTTCTTACAGTCCTTTTTATTTCAGCAAGATCAGTAGTAATGTCCCCCTCTTCATTTCTGATTGTCATTATTTGTATCCTCTCTTTTTCTTTGTCAGTCTAGCTAAAGGTTTGACTATTTTAATTGTCTTTTCTAAGAGTCAACTTTTGATTTGTTGATTGTTGTGTGTGTGTGTGTATGTGTTCTCTATTACATTTACCTCCAGCCTAATATTGTCTACTTTCTTCCTACTGTTTCCTTTGGATTTAGTTTGCTCTTCTTTTTCTAGTTCTTCCCGTTTTTAAAGTATGTCTCTCATTTAAGTCTTTCTTCTTTTTTTAATGTTAGCATTTAGAACTATACATTTGCCTCTCAGATTGCCTTTCTTGCAGCCCGTAAGTTTTAGTATGCAGTGACTTCTCAGGATTTGGGACAACCTACCTACTGATGGTCTAAAAAAGGAATAAGCTAATCTTTTCCTGCCACACCATGTGGCACAGTACAAATGAAAGCACAACCAAGAGTGGCCTCTGTATGGAACCCTGAATTTCAGTTAAACCTGTGTAAGAGAAAAGGAGGGGACAGATAGATCTGAGGGCCAGAGATCATGTGGTCACATGCCTCATCAAAGAGATAAGGAAGTGCATTACCAAACTAGTCAATTATAATAAGTTCTGGGAAATTACTCAGAGGAAGAACCTAAAAACCCAGCCTTATGTCAAGGAGAACTAGTAGAGGCAATAAAAAATACTTCTGGTCGATCCTAACTCTAGGGATGAACAGACCCTCCTAGGAACTCACTATTAGCCAGTCTGCCTCATATATCTGTAGGAAGATGCAAAAACTTTTCCTGAGTCCCCAAACTTCCATGAACTCCCTTTTAGAAATAGCCTTCACATTTTTCAACAATCAAGACACCAAAGAGAAACTGGTGAGGAGGTACAGGCCCAGGGAAAGGCTCACCTTTTAGCAGAAGCCATTAAAGGCACCCTGTCACCTCAGAGCTACCCAAATCCAGGCTCCATGTCAGCAGGCACCTGCTTCAAGTATGAAAAGGCAGGCCCTTGGCCCCAAGCTGCCTCACCACGGGGACCCACCAGGGCCTTGCCCCAAGGGAGGTCAGAAGGAACTGAATCCAGGCTCCCTGGTCAACATGCAAACCATCAACCAGGGGAGGAGCTTTGGGCAACCCTTGATGTGGCAGGTAAGATTGCAAATTTCTTAATTAACATGTGAGCCACGTATTCAGTCCTTATCTGCCATTCTGGACCTCTCTAGCATTGATCACACCTAATAAGGGGAGTGAATGGGGAATCATATCTAGGCTATTTGCTAAACCTCTCCTCTGTAGCATAGGAAACCTCCTAATAAGCCATCAATTAAGCAATATCCCCTCAAGGGTAAAGGCCTCCATCCCATGATTGAAAAGTTCCTGGAGAACAGCCTCCTAGTTCCTTGCCAATCCCTTTATAACATTCCAATCCTTCCAGTGAAAAAGCCCACTGGACTTTACCCCTTAAGAGAGGTAGGTAGCTAATGGGGATGTAGCCTTGATTCATGTCTTGCCAGCCTCAGGGCTTCCCTGGAACTCTAAGCTCCATGCCTAACAGCTGCCTGGTGGTAATTTCCCTGAAGGAACAAAGTTGGAGGTTTATGTACATGGTATCTGCTATGGACAGACACTGGGTGCTTGTGTGAAGGTGATTCCAAAGTTGGGTCTATCCTTATGTTGAATGTATAAAATCTTCTATTCTAATTTGTGCTTACTTTTGACAGGACTAAGCCCCATCCTTAGCCTAGCCCCCAGCCAAAATAATAGCTATGACTTGCAAAGGTTGCAGTTCATTATTAACCTGACCTATTATGAAAATGCAATGAGTCATTTACTCAGAAGGAGTCTGTTAACCCAGGAGAAGATCCTCTTTTCCAAAATCACATAACCCCCTCCCAACACTCTGAAAATAACACCTCAGACCACTCTCGAACTAAGGTCCTATTGGTCCTCGGCACTAACTTCTTACCCTTAACCCTTCCTCTTGACCCTTACAAACTTGTGTAAATACCAGTGCTAAGGTTCTCAGTAGAGGGCTGAAGTCTTTATCTTCAGACCCCTTCCTGTTGGGATTTCTGAATAAATCCTTCCCTGCAATCACTGGTCTTGTTGTAGTAGAGAGAAGTCAGGGGATTGTGGTACTGAAGGACAGAATGCAAGAAAATTCTGAGAAGGAAGATTTATTTTGACCAGCCAGGCCCAGTGGACTCCTCTCCAAAAAGCCAAGTCCAGAATAAGATTTTTGGGTCCCTTTTATACAGAGGATGTAGGAGTGGGGAGTCAAATGGTGCTTTTATGCAAAAAGGACTTTCTTTGTTAGTTTCTTAGTGTTTTAAGTGTTTGTCTAGGTACCAGGTAGGTTTTGAATTAAATATCCCCCACATTCCAGGTAAGCTTGAATTACCATATCCCCCGTATTCCATCTGGATATAAGTTCAAATACACATTCAGTCTGCATCCTCCCTATAGAGCCTATACCACTTAATTGATTTTCTGGGAACTAGGCATACTTGGATATAGAATAAGATAAGTTCGAATTCATGCACAGGCCATATTACTTCTCTCCTTTGATGCCTGCTTAAGGTTGTTAAGCCTCAGCATCACTATTGTCAGAGTCTCTCTGACTGACTGGTGTGTAATAGAACTATGAGATGGGCAGCTGTCTGTATCTTTACTATACCATTTCTTAGGGCATGTATCATGCTTACAATGAAAGGGAAGAGGCAAGGAATTATGGTGCATCCTCCTATAAGGAAGGCAATTACTCCCACCAGAAGCTTGAAATTGTCTGCTATAGACTGCCAGTTTCCAAAGGAATTACTTAAATTCCAACCATTCCAGGTCTGCACTGGAACATAAGCAATTTTTACCATTTTGTTTGTAATTTCATCGATAACCTTACCAGTGCTGTCTAGTTAAAGGCAGCAATTAGAGAGATTGAACTTTCCACAAACTACCCCTTCAGCTGCCAGGAGATAGTCTAGGGCAAGATGGTTTTGATAGTGTTTCTAAATTTAGTTTTCTATTGGGCTAGTAAGTTTAGAGCATGGGCAATTTCGTTAGTTATTATTTCTTTCATGGCCTGTAAGCTGATGATTTTGATTAGCATATAGATAGGGGTTCGATAACCCCACATGCCATCATCTGTCCAAGTTGCTGGCCCATAATACTGGATTATATACTCAGGGGGCCATTCATCATCTTCCCAGATATTGACACCCTTTTTTCTCTTAAGTTTTGATTTACTGATTGGCTCAGCTCTTTCCCTTCTGCTAAGGGAATGAGGAAGAAGGAGGGTTTTATTGTACAGAGCATACAAGTACCACACCAAATTTGGGGAAGTTCTTGGAAAGTGACTTTCCCACAAACCCATTACAGACCATTTGGTGCAGTAAAGGGGCCCTTTGCAGTGGAGTTCCATACTGTGATTAATTTGGGGAAAGTACGATTTATGAGACTGAGGCAGATTCAGTCCATGTTACCCAAGGCGCCATTGTATGGGTGGTGTGATTTCAGAATCTTCCCCCCGTACATGTTAGGTTTCCAACAGATAAAGAGGAGTTTAGGCATACCCTTGAAGCACAATATTTTCCTAAGACAGAAATTTGTGAAGGCCACATACCATCTGTGGAAGCTCTGGAAAGGCTCCTTTCAGCACTATAATTACAATTTAAACAGAAGAGTGTTGATCTAAATTGGGAATTCTTAACCTTTTGCGTTCCTTAGGCTGTTTGATAAGGCTTATAAAATCCTTCTAAGAAAAATTTTTTTAAATGCATAAATAAAGGAAACCCATTACAGCACAATTATCAAAATATTAAAAACAAATTTATATTAACACATTGAATAACATGATAGAACAGTTAAAATATAGGTAAGTTAAAGTTAAGTTTATTTTTAGAAGATATATCAAGGTGAAGGAGATATATCATTTTGATTAAATGCTCTTATTTCCCATTTATGGGAGACTATTGGGGGCTTGGGGTCATAGAAGGTTATTTGGCCAGATACATTACAGACACTATAGAAGATTCCCTGAAACTGGAAGGTGGTTATATGGCCCTTGCAGGTGTAATGGCTATGATATATTAATATGGTATTAACATAGGCTCCTGTTTGCACTTCTTGGATACGGCTTACACTCTGGGGTGCTGACTTGGGACCAGGGAAGGGTCAGGACTAGGAGTAGGGAAAAATAACTGAAGGGGCATTGTAACTGGGATTAAACTAGATTCCTATTCTTTGGCTGTGAATAGACCAATCAGCTTCTGCTGTGTGATTGGAGCAGAGCTTAGTGTTCCATCCTTAACCTTCGGCTGAGCATGGTGGACCAGTCAGCTTCTGGGTTGTGATTGGAGCAGGGCTTGGCATTTTGTTCTTTCGCAAGATGAATTTGGTTGAGTTGTGAGTTGTCCAGGACTCTGGGGCAACTTGCTTTACCCAGCTATGGTGTATCCATGGGGTGATTTCAGCTACTTTAACTGCAATGGGGGTGGATAGAACAATGAGATAGGGTCCTTGCCATCAAGGGGTTAGTGGAGCTGATTTCCAGTCTTTGACCCAGACCACATCTCCCAGCTTGTACGCATGTATGGAGCTGCTTAAGCTAATGAGGGCCCTTTCTTGGACCCAGTGGTGCAGACTTTGTAGTTTTTCCTAAGCTAATCATTTGCTGAGATATAGATAAGTTTCCTCTTTCTCTGAGATCCCCTTCTATATCTTGGATTAAGGGGGGGGAGGGGGGCAGTTCCCAAAGAGGATTTCATAAGGGGTTAGGCTTAGCTTTTGGCTTGGGCTGGCTCAAACTTGGAGAAGGACACTCAGGAGCACTTGCACCCATGTTAGCCCAGTTTCTTGGCAGATCTTGGCAATATAAGTCTTTATTGTACAGTTCATTTGCTCTACTTTCCCTGAGCTTTGAGGGATGTAAGCAGTGTGCAGTTTCCTTTGGATGCACAATGCTCTGGCAATATTTTGAGTGATTTCAGAGACAAAGGTGGGTCCATTGTCAGAGCCAATTGAGAGGGGTAGCCCATATCGAGGAATGATTTCCCTGACCAGAACTTTAGCCACTTCTTCAGCCTTTTCAGTCAGAGTGGGGAAGGCTTCCACTCAGCCAGAAAGGGTGCAAATGAGGACTTACAGGTATTTGTAGCCTCCAGATCATGGATTTTTGGTGAAATCAACTACTAGATCTTTGAGAGGCATATTGTTGATTTGTTGGACTCCTGGGGCTCCCATGGGTCCCTGGTGAGGGTTATTTTTGCACATGTCATGTACTGCTGGCATATGGCATGGGTGACAGCCACTAGACTTGGAATATAGAAGAATCTTTCTAACATTTCTTTAAGATGGGTTTTTCCCAAGTGTGTGTTTTCATGGTAGTCCTAAACTACCATTGCAGCTAATATTCAAGGCACGACTATTCTGTGATTGGGCAATGTCCACCACCCATTTCCTCCTTTGTCCCACTTTCAGAGAGTATCCACTCTCTCAGCTTGAGTATGTTGTGGCTCCCAGTGATTTAGAGGCTGCGGGTCAACAGCAAGCACTGTATACTGGAGTTTCTAATAATTAAGAGGCTGGGGAATAAGGGCAGCGGTCAGGTCCTCAGAAAGGGATCCCTCCCATGCTGCTCTTTTTGCTTCAGCATCTGCCCTCCAATTTCCTTGAGCAAGGGGACTGTGGCTTATCTGGTGTCCCTTGCAGTCAATCATGACCACTTTGGTGGGGTCCCAAACTGCTTCTATAGTTTCAGACTCTGTGTGCCATATTTAATGTCCTTTCCTCCCAAGTTATTGAGTCCTCTTTCTTTTGTATAAGGCTCCATGTGTGTGCAGGGTAAGGAAGGCATATTTGGAATCCGTGAAGATGTTAAGCTTGGCTCCAGCCACAAGTTGTAGGGCTCAGGTGAGGGCAATGATTTCAGCTTTTTGTACTGATGTTTTATCAGGGAGACACTGGGCCTCCACTGTGGTTTTGAAGGTCACCACAGCATATTTCACTCACCAGTCACTGCCTTGAACAAATCTACTTCCATCCATGAAGAACTCCATGTTGGGATTTGGTAGTGGCTGGTCTTGGAGTTCCAGCCTGTTGGTATACACCTCTTGCAACGTCTCCAGGCAGTTATGGGTTGAAAGCCCTGGCTCAATGGGTAGCAGGGTAGCAGTATTCAGTGTTTTTATAAGTTCCAGTTGGATGGATGGATTTTCACATAATAGGGTTTGATATTTAACCAGGCAGCTGTTAATAGGCCAGTGTGTTCCTTTGGCTTCTAAGATTGTGACTACTGCATGCAGAACCTGAACAATCAGAGGCTGTCCAACCATTAATTTTATGGCTTCTAGTGTTAGCACTGCTGCAGCTGATACAGCTTGCAGGCATGAGGGCCATCCCTGGGCTACAGTGCCCAGTTGTTTGGATAGATAGGCTACAGGTCTTTGAAGAAACCCAGGTATGTGATGAGTACTCCTACTGCAATACCTTGGCAATTATGGGTGTAGAGATAGAATGGTTTACTGAGATCTGGACGCCCAAGGCTTGGTGCTTTCATCAACACCTGCTTGAGAGTGGTGAAAGCATCTTTCTGTGGGCTCTCCCAGAGCAGGGGATCATGCTCTCCCTTTGTGGCTTCATACAAAGGGTGCATGAGGACTCCAAAATGTGGGATCCAAATGCGACAGAATCCAGCCACTCTGAGGAATTTTCGCAACTTTCAGCGAGTGCTGGGCTCAGGAGTGCTACAGATTGCTTCTTTTCTTCCAGGTCCTAATTCACAGAGCCCCTGTGCTATTTTATAACTTAGATACTTGACCTGAGGTAGGCAGATTTGGGCTTTCCTTTTGAACACCTGATAACCCTTTTGTTGCAGATGTTTTATCACTGACCAGGGCTTGTACAAAAATAGTGGGTGCATTTTTGAATCCCTGAGGAAGCCATGTCCAGGTTAACTGTTGCTTTTTGCCAGAGTTTGGATTGTCCCACATAAAGGAGAAAATTGGTTGATTCCAGGGTGCCATCTTAATGCAAAAGAAGTCATCTTTAATATTCGGCATGAAAAGTAGACTGCCAATGAGGGTATCAAGCTGAGGAGAGTGTGAGGGTTGGAGGCCGCTGGGTATAGAGTCACTACTGCTGAGTTGACCACTCACAAGTCCTGGACCAAGCAGTAATCCCCATCAGCCTTTTTACCTGTAAAGAGTGGGGTATTCCATGGAGACTGGCATGGCTTTAGTATGCATTCATTCAGCATTCATTCTTTGAATATGTAGCCAGACCTTTTCTTGCACTTCACATGGACCTGGATATTGCTTTATGCTCACTGGGCTGGCTGTGGGCTTTATTTCAGGAATAATTAGAGGAATGTCATGTGCCATCCCCATTGGGTTGCCCTCTGCCCATACTTTGGGAGCTGTGAGGGTGTAGATTGGCTAGTTTCATTGAGGCAGAACAGTCTCCATTCCTCCTGCAGAGGGAGGGTTAGTGCTATTTTAAGAGGGTTTGGTGGTCCCAGTGTTAATGTGGTTTGCCCTGTGGCATCAAAGGTAATCTAAGCTTGTATTTAGACAGCAGGTCCTGACCCAGGAGGGGGACTAGGAATTCCAGGAGATACAGGAACTTGTGAGTGACTTCTTTACCCCCAATGTTACAAGTCCTGCTTGAAGGAAGGGCCACTGGGTGCTTTTACCAGTTGCCCCTACAATAGTGGCTTATCTTTTTGATAATGGCCCAACTGGCCTGGTCATTACAGAGTGTTGAGCCACAGTGTTGACCATCATATGTATGGTGCAGTCTCCAAGTTGGACTCCAACCACAGGTTCCACGGAGCTGAAAGAATAGGAGCCCAGTCTGTCCTAATAATCCTCATCAGAGCCCTCTATTCCCACAAGTCAGATGAGCTGACTTGCAGGTTTACCTTCTGAATTTTTGTGAACCCAGGGTTTAGTTTGTGATGCCGTGCTTGCTCTTCTGGCTAATGCTTAGGCTGCTTTCTTGGGGGCAACTGCTTCCAGTGCCCTTCCTCCCTACAGTACATGCACTGATTTCACCCTAGGAGTGGCCCCCTCCTTGGGGCAGGGGCTTCCCAGTTTACTTTCCTTGACACAGGATTGCTTCTTTCAATCTACTTTCTTTTTCATTTTCTGGTTTTCCTCTCTCCTGGTTTCTATATCACAATTGATATAAACCTTGGAGACTACCTCCATGAGCTGGGAATTATTCATACCAGCGAACCCATCTAACTTCTGTAGTTTTCTTCAGATGTCAGTCTGTGATTGGACAATGAATGCTGCATTGACCATTGTTTGGCTATTGGGAGCATCTGGGTTAAAGGGGGTGTATACATGAAATGCCTCACACAGTCTCTCATAGAATTGAGCCAGACTTTCATCAAGAGTCTGTCGGACTTGGGTGATCATCTCCATATTTACTGGTTTTTGGCTCCCAGCTCTGAACCCTTCAACTAAGGCCCTATGGAAAGTTTCTAGTCAGTTGAACCCGATTGTGTCATTGGGATCCCATTGGGGGTCCTCATCTGGGAACTGTGTGTGAGCATATTGGTCACTGTCCAGGGTTCTCTCAGGTGGGTGCTCTTTGAGCCAGGTTACAGCCCCTTGTGTGACTCATGTTCTCTCCTCAAAATTGAATAAGGTCATGATGAATAGTTGTTTACAGTCAGCCCAGGTGGGTTTGTGGGTCTGTATGATGGACTGGAAGAGGTCTATCATGGCCTAAGGCTTCTCTGAGTATGGTGTGGCGTGACTTCCAGTTAAAGAGGTCAGCGGTAGTGAAGGGTTGGTACATGAATGTTTGGTTTCCTTCTTGAATCTGGCCATCCACATTATAATAAATTGGAGCTTGGGCTTCACAGAGAGGTAGCTGTATGGTGGTCCTTCTCCCTGCTCTGCCTGTACCCAGGGTTCCCATGGTCTGAGTTTTCATCTTTCAGGGACTCCTTCCTGACTGATGGTCAGCACTATGCTGCCAGGGGCCAAGATTGGCAGAGAGAGCAGTTCCAGAGGTGAAGATGTTGCATTGTTTGGAGAAAACAGCTGCGGAAATGATTGTGGGGGTGGCTGCAGCAGTGGCTGCACCATGTTGCTTGGAGAAAGCAGTGGTGGCAGCAACTGCAGAAATGGTTGTGGGGGTGGCTGCAGCAGTGGCTGTGCTGGGCTTTTGTATCAGCCATATTCTGGCTTCTTTAGTCATACATTTCCTTAACCAGGGTGGACTTTGACTCACAGTGTCCTGCCAGGCATCAATGTAGGGGAACTGGTCAGGGTGTCCTGGTTTTCTGGTTACCATGTCGTGGACTTTGATCCAGGAATCAAAGGTGCCCTCCTGGGACCAGCCCACACCAAAAGATGGTCATTCTAATTCACAAAGCATTCTAAGCTTTTCTGGCTGGAACTTTATGCAGTATATATCTCCATGGAATGCTTGGGGAAAGTTTTTCAGCATACAATCTAACAGGGTCCTACTTTGTGTGTTTCCAATGTTTCCACCTGTGTCAATGCTACACAACACTCACTTAGCCTTTTGCTTCATCCATCTCCAACTGTATCCCTCGCAGAAACTTATGGCACCTCTTAGCCTTAGCAGGTTGGTATAAGTCCCGGACTTGGAAGAGGGTCCCTTTACAGAGAGGCCCTCCAGACTGCCCTTGACCAGATGAGGTCACCATGGAACTGTGGATCGAGACTCTGCACTCACCTCACAGAAGTGTGTCTCTGTGTCTCACTCAGTCTCCACAATCACACGCACACAATCACCCTCCTTCCTTTCCTTTCTCAGACTCTTCAGGAGTACTAAGGTCTTCTTCTAGAGCTGGTCAGCCTCCTCTCCTTGCTTTTCAGAATTAGGCTTTTCCAGCACTGTGCCCCTGGGGATCTTACCCATCTGGCATGTGGAGCTCCTTTCTTCATTCTCAAGGTCTCTTTTGAATCCTCCAGTGCCTCCAGTTTCTCCAGGAGGGCTCTGGCAAAGTCCACAACCTCTTTCTGGACTAAAAGAAGTCCAGGGGCACCAGGGCTTGGGTTTTCCTGGTCCTTTTCTAGCCTTCTTGGAAGTGTCCAAGAGGGGCAATCAACCATTGCTGCCTCTGGCCTTCTCAGAGAATCCTGGATGAACCCCCAGAGATGTTGAAGCAGAGAAAAGTCAGGTGATGGCGGCGTTGATGGCCTGGACACAAGAAAACTCTGAGAAGGAAGATTTATTTGAACCAGCTGGGCCCAGTGGACTCCTGCCCAAAAAGCTGAGCCCAGAATAAGATTTTTGGGTCCCTTTTATACAGAGGATGTAGGAGTAGGGAGTCAAATGGTGCTTTTATGCAAAAAGGACTTTCTTTGTTAGTTTCTTAGTGTTTTAAGTGTTTGTCTGAGTACAAGGTAGATTTTGAATTAACATATCCCCCACATTCCAGGTAAGCTTGAATTAATATCCCTTACATTCCAAGTAAGCCTGAATTAATATATCCCCCACATTCCATCTGGATATAAGTTTGAATACACATTCAGTCTGCATCTTCCCTGTAGAGCCTATATCATTTCATTGGCTTTCCAGGAATTAGGTATACTTGGATATAGAATAAGGTAAGTTTGAATTCATGCACAGGCCATATTAGTCTTGGTGTCCCAATTGTCTCACACCATCACCCCCACAACTTTAATTATGTCAGTCTGCTCATGCCTAGGAGTCCATAAATCAGTTTTGGCATTCACCTATTACAAATTAGGTAACAGTGAATAGTAACCTAATGATGAGTCTTTAAATATTAATACTACCATACAATTGGATTTGATGTGTAGAAGAAATTTTAAAAAGGGATTAGTTCAACTATTGGAAAAGTGGAAAGACTTAGCAACATTAATGTTACTAATAAAATAATTTTAGTTGCTTAGTTAATAAACAAAAGTCCCAAGTTGTTTTGAAGTGAAAATTTACTAGAAACTGTACCTATGAGTTAAGACAAAATAATTATAGATGCCCTTGTATCATAAAACAGCAAAAGTATAATATCTGAAATTGCTGTAACTGGTTAGATTTAGCCTATACCTATTGTAATGGAGATCTTAGACTAATTTACCTTTGCTTATGATTACTGCAAGTCAAGCTTCATCCTCTTGCATGCTTGCTATTGTGATGGTAATTCTAAACTGAGCTTGCCCTTTGCTTATTGATGTTTCAGGACTGGCCTCACTATTTTGATGGTAACTACTCTATTTTCCTCTGTTTGTCTCCATGGCAACTTCTGCACCCTACGGCTGAGGGAAGGCAAATTTGATACACCTTGTCTCCTGTGCTTTCACTGGTATTAATAACTCTGCTTTCTCCCATGACTATCCAGATGGGACCCCACCACCTGTGAGGAAATCACTGCCTGGTGGAATCCTTGGCCCTCAAGGTTGGACACCAACTCTTCTGGTTCAGGGGTTGCTGGGGTCTTATTATCTCTGAGGACTGGGAAGTGGGGGACCTTCCACGTTGAGCATCAAGGATCCTAAAAGCAGCAGGTCATGAGAGAAACTGGTTTTCCCTGAGATTTCAATGGTCTCAGTGAGTATAAACTGGAATTGGTGTTGCTCATCTGAGATCTGGCAAAGTCAAAATGAGAAATAAGCAGAGCTTCGAAGTAAAAAAAAAAAAAAAAAAAAGTAGATTATATTTTAAAGCATGGGGAACAATTTGGTTATGAACCAATAACTAAAAAGAAATTATTGTGAAAACCTGCCTGGTCACAATGCAGATCAGAATAATCAGAAACAACTTTCAAATATAATGTTATATTAGAGTTAAACTTATTTTGTAAGAGAATGAAAATTATAAATAACATTAAGGAATTGTGTGTTTTTGTGGCTACCTATTTGCTCAGTGTATATTTTCGTACCTCACAATGGTACTATCAATTTTTTTTGGCTTTAAAAATGTATTTTATTTAAACCTATATATCCAAAATATTATCATTTCTACCACAACACCAGCAAAATTTCAAATGCTCAGTAATCATATGTGCCCAGCAGTCACCATAGTGGACACAGCAAATACAGAGATACAGATCAATTCCATTCTAGGAATTTCTTTTAGACAGTCCTTTTCAACATATCCACAGTGATCATTTGATTCCTAATAATCATAAAATAATCCCCTCTTCATATAGGTTATTGAAAATTAAATCTAGGCCTACAATACCCATTTGATAGACAGTGGGAGACAAAATTGCCCTTTCATAGTTTTTTTCTCAGACAGTAAGATTTTCATTATGGATGTAGAAATTGTCCATTTTTCTATCTCCTACCACAGTTTTCAGAAGTCAGAAAATTTATTAAAGATATTTAGAACTCACCTCACCTCCTGAATTTTCTGGCTTAAAAGTGCTTATGCAAGTGAGCTCAGTTCTGGTGGAAAAGGGACACAGTATACATTTTTTTGTTGTTGGAGTGTCCTCTCTATCATCTTTTTTTTTAATTTTTTTGTCTTTATTTTTTTAATGTTACATTCAAAAAATATGAGGTCCCCATATACACCCCACCCTCCTCACCCCACTCCTCCCATAACAACAACCTCCTCCATCATCATGGGACATTCATTGCACTTGGTGAATACATTTCTGAGCACTGCTGCATCACATGGTCAATGGTCCACATTATAGTTTACACTCTCCCCCAGTTCACCCAGTGGGTCATGGAAGGACATACAATGTCCAGTAACTGTCCCCGCAGTACCACCCAGGACAGCTCCAAGTCCTGAAAATGCCCCCATATCACATCTCTTCTTCCCACTCCCTACCCTCAGCAGCTACCATGGCCACTTTATCCAAATCAGTGCTACATTTTCTTCAATTACTAAGCACAATAGTTCATGAATAGAATATCAGTAAGTCCACTCTAATCCATACTCTATTCCTCCATCCTGTGGACCTTGGAATGGTTGTGTCCACTCCACATCTATATCAAGAGGGAGCTTAGATTCCACATGGATGATGGATGCAATTCTCCTGCTTTCAGTTGTAGGCACTCTTGGCTCTCTGGTGTGGTGGTTGACCTTCTTCACCTCCATGTTAGCTGAGTGGGGTAAGTCCAATAAACCAGAGTGCAGGAGCTGCTAGTCTGTTGAGGCTCAGGACCTGGCTATCACATGGTCAGTCCAGAGATTCAGGTCCCCTGGGTATACACTAAACCCCAGCACCAACCACAGGTCCAGTAAAAGTGACAGGAGAGGCTTGTGAACAAAGATCACATCTGAGTCCAGCTCCATCACACAGAAACACAAACTCCAAAGTAGACCCACTGACATGGCACTGAACTCCATCTGCCATGACCATAGAACGTGTGGGCCTCAGAAGAACCAATACCTTGGGTTGTATCTACTTTATCTGTCTCTGGGACTCTGCTGAGGTGTGCATAAGGGTGACCCCTCTGATAACCTTTTTCAGAGACTCATAGCCATATAAACTCATTTGTCCTTTCCATTTCCCCCTTTTGGTAATATCAAATTAACAAATGAAAACCCTTAGAAGAGCTCTACTTAAAGTGTTAAAAAATTAAATAAGTGCCCACATATATGTAAATGAATATTCCTGAATCCCAAATTAGAAAGGCTAAGCAGGATGAAAAGATCATATAGAAATCTGAATATAGAAACTATTGGGAGAAAAAGAAAATTTCCTAAGCTCCTTGCCTTACCCATCTGTCCCCCACC
Organism: Dasypus novemcinctus; assembly: GCF_030445035.2. Lineage (NCBI taxonomy): Eukaryota > Metazoa > Chordata > Mammalia > Cingulata > Dasypodidae > Dasypus > Dasypus novemcinctus. The sequence goes on from NC_080674.1 coordinate 137,791,311, forward strand.
CAGGGACATCTCATTGAGAGATATGGGGGGAAACTAGGTGTGAAAAGACAGAGAAATACAAGTTTAGCTTAAAACTCCTTAACCTATCCAGCCCAAACCCCCAGAGCTTCCATCTCTTGTGAGAGCTATGGGGTAAGTGCTAGCTATGACAAGATAAGGAAATGTAACTTAAGCTTAAAATTCTTTCTTTAGGCTGGAGAATTAAGAGTCATAGTTTGATCTGTAACTCCCCAATTAAAACCTTTTAACAGACTTAAAATGAGAGCAATTAATAATTTGATCTCAAATTTCAGTAGTTAAGGAAAAAGTCCTTGAAAGCTATGGAAATACTTTTCTAAATTATGATTAAAACAAATTTAGCAATTATAATATATTCAAGAACCTGGCAGTCAGTATGCTTTTAAGATTATTCACAATTTTAGAATTTTATGAAAGATAAAAGAGGTTTTAGCCTCCTGTGGAGGAAGGAAGGAAAAAGAACATTTCTTGCATAGACTAATGGTTTCAACTTTATTTGGCTTCAGTGTAATCTCCCTAGGTTTATAGGACACTAATAAAATAAATTAACATTATATGTATTAAATCTTTAAGATGAAAATTGTAAGTTCATGTTTAATGAGATTAAGTTAAAGAAGAAAATACAGGCAGCAGACTTGGCCCAGTGATTAGGGCGTCTGTCTATCACATGGGAGGTCCACGGTTCAAACCCCAGGCCTCCTTGACCCATGTGGAGCTGGCCCATGCACAGTGCTAATGCATGCAAGGAATGCCGTGCCACGCAGGGGTGTCCCCCGCGTAGGGGAGCCCCACGTGCAAGGAGTGCGCCCCGTAAGGAGAGCCGCCCAATGCGAAAAAAGTGTAGCCTGCCCAAGACTGGTGCCGCAAACACAGAGAGCTGACACAAGATGACGCAACAAAAAGAGACACAGATTCCCATGCAGCTGACAATAGCAGAAGTGGACAAAGAAGAAGAGGAAGCAAATAGACACAGAGAACAGACAACCGGGGTAGGGGGAAAGGGAGATAAATAAATAAATAAATAAACAAACAAACAAACAAATCTTTAAAAAAGAAGAAAATACAGATCTATCCTAAAGTGAAATGGCTAGTTTTCACAGAATAGAATGAGGGGAGTAAGACAAGGTAATTAGATAAAAGTAAATCTCATTGGTTGCTAACTGTAATTTAATAAACTTATTTAAAGGTAAAAGTAACTTGTCCATACAGTTATGGTTGCTTATAGGAAGTTTTCAAAAGCATCTTCTAAACTAAAATACTTAAATGGCTAATTCCAGAAAGCTATTATTAAATAGAAACCTGAATTAATATTGATAACACAAAGTAACTTATGGTTGGTGAGGCAGTTTGGTATTGTTTATGAATTCCAAAAATAGATGTTGGATTGTGTTTATAAACTTGTCTGTTCCTCTGGGCATATTAGATTGTATTAGACTCAGAGGTGTCACTTTAACTTTATTAAATCAAGATTAGGATTTTTATTTGACCACATCATTAGGGCAACTCAGTTTGGTTCCCCACCTACAGCCAGCCTACAGATGTGGGCTATATAAACAGATGCTTATTCAAAGACAGGGGAATAAATACATGGAGAAGGAGAACACAGAAGCAGGTAAGCAGGAAGAGTGAGTGCTCCATAGACATGGCAGAGGCTCCGGGAAGAGAGATGAGCCTGATAGTCTACAGCTGACCTTGTGGAGAGAAGAGAGCCACTGAGCCCAGAAAGAAACAAGCCCAGGGGAGAGAGATGGGACTTATGCCAGCCTACAACTGAGATTGGAAGGAGCTGGAACCACAGAGCCTTAAGAGGAAGGAGGAAGGATGAACCTTTGTAGACATCACCCACCATCTTGTGGCAACATGTGGCAACAGATTTTGGGTGAGAAAGTACTTCTTATGGTACCTTGAGTTGGACTTTTTAGGGCCTGGTAACTGTAAGCTTCTACCCTAAGTAAATATCCTTTATAAAAGTCAACAGAATTCTGGTACTTTTCATCAGCACCCCTTTGGCTGAGTAATATATTTGGTTATAAGATATTTGTAAAAAAACATTTTCTAAATTGAAGTCTTCAAATGGCTAATCCCAGGAAGACATTATTAATTAGAAACCTAACAAAAAGTAACTTCACAACAGGGAAACTGTCAGAGGCCACCTCAATCTGCATATTAAAATGGTGATGGGGGAAGATAATCTTGATTCCACTGGGAATCTTAGGTTTTCATAAAATAATGGAGAAAGCAGTTAAAAGAATAAAATAGTGAAAATTGATAGGTTCATTTAATATGTTATACACTGCATTGGAAGTATACAAAGTATATAAAAATTAAAAGAGATAGATTTCACTATAGTCCAACTCTCATGTGCTTTCAAACCAGGCCTCCAGTACCCAGTATGGTGCTTCTCCATTTGAGATATTGGCTAGATCAATCACTACAACCCGTAAAACAAAACAATAAAAGTGTCTACCACATCTTTGGAAATGCTCCTGAAATAGATGGAAAGTATGTTGCTGTTTCAGAATCCTGCAGTAGCTGGCAATGACTTGATATGGCCAGATTTACAATAGACAGTACCTCCAGACTGGCTCTGTTTCATAGTACTGAAAGAAGTTATGCCCCAGGCCAGTAAAACACTGATGCCTACATTCCTAGACTCTCTCTAGGACCACTGATGCTGTAGCATGATGACTGTGAGGAGGATATAACAAGTGGAGCAATAATTACCAGAGTAATGTAAATAAAACTTGTTCTTAGTAGAACAAACACAATTGGCATTACAGTCTGATCCCACTGAGAGACAACATGTGTATTAGTCATGGTTCTTTAGGGAAAGAATCAACAAGATATATCTGTAAATAGTATGAGATTTTATAAGATTTTCTCCCATGTTCCACAGTTCAAGTTCCACAGGCAGGCTGCAAACCAGGGGTTCCAAAGAAAATCCAATGAATGAAACTTGATGTGTTTTCAGGAGATGTTGTCTGTCCAAAGATGGGCTAGGAAATTCTCTCTGAATGCTAAAATCATCTGCCCTTTTAAGGCATTCAACTGATTAGATAAAACATCACTCACTGCTGATGGCAATCTCCCTGATTGATCATAAATGTAATCAGCCATCTATGCAGTAAACTCATTGATGACTTAAGTCCATAAATGTCCTTGTATTACAATTAGCCCAATACTTCTGTGACTATACAATGGACACAATTACCTGGCCAAGTTGACACAGCGTAACCATCACAACATGTATGGTATTGCAAATATGGTAAATGAAGCTCAAGGAGAAACTTGTGCATTGATTAATATTAAGGACTGTACCTATATACCTGATAGACATAATATCTCTTCTCTTCTAGGTCATATTCAGAGGGATATTGAATGTGTTAAAACTCTTAATAAACAGTTCGTTTTCTAAGTAGTTAATGAATGTGCCTATGAAAGAATGGCTCTCTTAAGACTTTATTTTGCTTGCCATATGCTTACCTTGTTGTTGCCTATATTGCTCTGTGAGTTTAAGTCTAGGACAATGCCTCTCCTCATACCTCTCCTAGCTCTCCCTAGGCATAGCCACAGCTGTGGGAACTGGAGTGGGCAGTTTATACCAAATCCAGCATGTCTACCACAATCTTTCCCTAGAATTAACCAACAGCATAGAAGAAACTAACCATACCTTAGAAGCCCTTAAACAACAAATAGACTCCCTTGCCACCATGGTGCTGCAAAATCACAGAGCCTAAACATGCTAACAGTGTAACAGGGAGAAACCTTCCTCTTCCTCAAGGAGGAATGCTGTTTCCATGTAAATTATTCCAAAACATTCCTACACAGCATTGGAAACCTACAAGATGAAGCCCATCAACTTCAGGATGACATAGCCTCTGCAGCAGGGGTTCTTAACCTTTTTTGTTCCATGGGCCCCTTTACCCATCAGGAGGAAACCATGGATCCTTTGATTAAGTCCACACTATATTATGGATTATTTAATAAATATATCAAACCTGCACCAACACATCCCCACAAGAATTATGGGGTTTTTTGGTTTCTTTCAGTTCAAGCTCATGGACTCCTTGTTAAGAATGCCTGCTCTGGAGGCACCTGGACTTTCTCACTCCCATGGTCCAGAATGTCATGACTGCCCCCCCTCTTTGGGGCTGCTTATCGCCATCTTCTTTTTCCTTTTAGTAGAACCATGTATCTTAAATTCTAAGTTTATTTCTTCCAGAATCAATGCCTTCCAGAACAAGGTATTAGTCACACAGGAATTTCAACTAGTTCCAACAAAGTGCCAGACCTGCCTTCCCTCTACCTCAATAGAATAGCCAGAGTTTTACACCATCAGGCAGGGACTACTGCCACTAACCATCAAGAAGCTGCTACAGAAGAATGACCATCACCCTTCAGCTCCCTCTTATGAACAAGGGCGTAAACTCTCTGAAGGGGTGTTGAGGCAGGTTAGTCTGAACATAGCCATGCGGTCCCACCCAAAAACCCAATGAAGGAAGCTTTGATTGAGAACAAAGTCATAGCCATTACAGCTGAAAAGCCCACCAAGACCCTGGTCACAAGGTCCTGTTTCAAACTCCTGGACTTAATGAAGTCCCGGGTAACTCCAAGCAGAAATATTTCCCCATTGATTCCCTGACACCTGACAGGTGAAGGTAAAATGTTAACCAATCAGGACAGCAAATAGCTGAAATCCCTGCTTAATATGGGGAAAGGGAAGGAGGAAAGGCCTTTAAAAAACCCACCCCAGGGACCCATGTGTGCATCTCACCCTGTAGCATGGCCCGCACCCATGTCTTGGGTTTGTACTTTTCCTTTTTTCTTGTTTCTTAATAAACTCTTTACTCCCTTGCCTACCCTTTTAAAAAAATGTTTAACACCCAAAATAAATAGCACTCATATTTGGCTTGATAACTAACAACTTGACTTCCATAGCATATACATATAATTTTCCTAACCCCTCCATCTGCCATCTTTTTTGTACTTGTTACCACTCATACCTTTATACATTGTATGTCAAAAACCATATATTTTTCCTTATTTTTTATGCATTTGCATTTTGGCACCTGTAGGAAGTAAGAAGTGGAGTTACATACCAAACAATGTGATATAACGATATGGGTATTTATAATTATCCAAATGGTTACCTTTACCACAGGTTTTTTTTTTCTTTATGCTGCTTTGAACCACTGTCTAGTGTCCTGTCCTTTCAGTCTGAAGAACTCCTTTTAGCATTGCTCATAGGGCAGATCGAATGGTGATGAACTTCCTCAGCTTTTGTTCATCTAGGAATACCAAAATCACTCCCTCGTTTTTTAAACAAAGTCTTGCCAGCCATAAAATTATTGATTAGCAGTTGTTTTTCTTTGGCACATTAAGTATTTCAAGTCACTGCCTTCTTGCCTTCATGATGTCTGATGAGAAATTGGCACTCAATCTAATTGAGACTCCCTTGTAACATAACACATTGCTTTTCTCTGGCAGCTTTCAGAATTTTCTCCTTGTCCTTAGAATTTGATAGTGTGATCAGTATATGATGTGGTATATTTTCCTTCATGTTTATACTGTTTTGTGTGTGTTGGGCTTCTCAGATATGCATATTAACATCTTTTGCTGGGTTTGGGAAGTTTTCTGTCATTTCTTTGAATATTCCTTCAGCCTCTTTCTCTCTTTCTTCTTTTCCTGGAATACCCATAATGCAGATATTTGTATGTTTGATGGTGTCCCAGAGGTGTCTTGGGCTATTATACGTTTCATAACTTTTTTCTGCTCCTTAGCCTGACTCATTTCAATGTCTTGTCTTTAAGCTCATTGATTCTTTCTTCTGCCAACTCCAATCTGCTCTTAAACACTCCCAGGAGTTTTTCATTTCCATAATTGTGTGTTCAACTCCAGTAGTTTTGTTTGGTTCCTTTTTAAATTTTCTAACTCTTTACTAAGATTCTCATATTGCTCATTACTTAGTTTCCTGATAGCCTCTGTATATTTTTTCATCCCTTGAGCATTTTTAACATAATTTTTTAAAGTCTTTGCTTGGTATGGCCCATTCTGGTCTTCTTTATTGGTGTTTTCTGGATGTTATCTCTTCTTTTGGATGGGCCATTATTTCCTGTTTGTCTTGTACTCTTGTGTTGCACACCATATGTTTTAATATTTTAAAATGTTAACTATGAGATTTATTCCCTGAGATGCCTGTTTCTTGATTTTTTAACCAACTGGTGATAAGACAGACTTTTTTTGAGCTTCGGCCCTCCTACCACAACGTTTGCCCTAGGTAAATGCACTGTGCAGGTCCTTCCTGTTTTTTCTTGGCCTGTGTTTTGCCTTGGACTTTTGCTTGTTCGTTTTCTTGGAATTCCCCATTTACAAGAGTTTGAATGCCCCCTCTTTTTCCCAGGAGACAGAACTCCCTCTCCTGGTAGTTTAAAGGGAGCAAGCCTTTGCCCCAGACTGTCCATCTCTATTCTTAAGCTCTGTTTGTCGTCTCACCTGGAGGACAAATTCTGGGAGGAAAGAACTTTCTCAAGTCGGTTCTTCTCATCCAAACAGGGCTAGGGGCCCACAAAGGGGCACAAACCAGCTCCAAGTGCCTTGGAGAGAGGATCAGGAAAGGTACCAGGATCTTCTTCCATGACTCCTCAAAGCTGTGCTTGCTTGATCTGCCCAGCAAATGTAACCCTTCAACCAATTGTCCCCTGCAACCCTGAGGAAATATCACATCTTTACATTTCTTCCAATGCCTTTTTGTCTGGGGTAGTTTAGAACAATGACCACCCTCAGAGCCAGGCCCCAGAGATCTGAAGATGCTGATCAAAAGTCATGATCTTGGGGAAGAGAATTTTTATGTCCTTTTCTATCACCAGTGATACAACCAGAGGTTGGACCCCATAGCAGCCTGCCGTGAGAGGGGTAAGGATGCCGGTAATTGCCCACTTGGAGAGAGAAATTTACTGGTCTTTGCTATAATTTGCCAGCCTCTTCCTCCAGTTCTTCTCTAGATGCTGTACAGTGTTCTACTGGCCTCCAGAGTTTCAAAATAGTTGTTTCAGACATTTCCTGTCTGCTAAATCATTATTCTGGTGGAAGAACTGAATCCAAGAGCTTCTGACTCCGTCTTCTCACAATTCCCTTCTCTTTCATCTTGACCTTAGGTGACTTTGCCTACCAAAAAAAAAAAAAAAAAGCCTATTGTGTTCCTTAAGATTTTCTAAAATGCTTTGTATCTTTTCTTTCCTACAATCTACTTCCTCAACAAAGAAAGTTGACTCAGAATTTCACACCTTCACTTTAGAGCAACAGTTCTTAACCTAAAACTTAATTGGGAAAAAAATACATTTTATTTTTATCTTTAATTTACTTTCACTAATCTCTAACAAAAATGTTCCATTTCCTTCACTATGATTATAGGCAACTAACCACAGAAAAATTAGCAGTATCTGTAACTTTATAACCAATAGAAACCAGATATTCTTATATCATAATATAGTTTCATATATACTTCAAATATTATTTAATTTTATCACTACTTAGAAACTGAAGTGACATTAGAACTGCCACTGGATCACTAGCATGTGATTGTGATGTTAATACCTACAGCTGCTCATGAGACACAGCTGGCCAACTATGCAGTACATTATAGTAATAACATGGCCAAATGGTGGTATCTAGGCTGCTTTCTGTTATACCTTAATTTTTTATTGATCAATACATGGAAGAAGGTAAGTCCTTTTGACTGTTTTCTAAGGCTTTGTAAATCTGGGTAGTTCACATGAGATTCCTTAACTCCTGTAAAGAAGCACATCATTTGTAATATGGGGTAGGACTATACAAACAGCCTTCACCTTGATATATCAAGATATATAAGATGAGGAGCTCCTTAACTCCACCCCAGTCACTAGCCGGAACCAACGAGTGTCCCTCCCATTTGATGCATGTCAGGTTATACATACTGGATACCATGGAACACCGACTGTGGAGGGCTCAGCTGGGAGCAGGAATACACTCATAACAATAAGTGTTTGTATGCTTCAGAAATGAAAAGTGCAGCCCAAGGAGGGGGGCTTCTTGGGCAAATACATGGGTGCATACTATTGCCCCTACTGGTTCTGTGTCACCTGGACCACCTGGGACACAAGCACAACTAAACAAACAGCTGTCCTCACCAAAGGAACCACCCTGGCTAACTGTCCACGTAGTCAACGTAACCCCTTAAACCTCACCTTCCTAAACCCTGAATCCTGGGAGACCCAGAGAGTCCAAAGGGGCCTCCACATTGATGGTAAAGGAATAGATCCAGGAGCCTATATCTGGGTTGGGTATTGGGAACACTCACTCACAAGTAAAGCCCACTCTGTGTTCCACTCCTTATATGAAGAAATGGGAAAACTCTTTTCCATTCCACAAGTAGCGAAAAACCTCTTTATAAACCTAGCTGAGGTAATAGGGGCAGCCTTAAATGTCTCCTCATGCTATGTATGTGGAGGTACTAAAATGGGAAACTAGAGAATACAATTACAGCCAATCATATAACGAAACTGGAAGAGTGATGGCCTTATACTGGTAAAACTTGCTTGTTTGTGTAAAGGACAAAATAAAGATGATGTCTTCTAATTTCTATTAGTCACATCTCTACTGGCTGTCAACACTGCAAATATGCAGTTATCAGTTTGTTTTTTTTATTATTAAAATATAACACATTCAAAAATGCACAAATCATAACATTTAAATTATCATAAAGCAAACATGCCCATATAACTAACTTTCAGGTCAAAAATATTAGCACCCCAGAATTTCCTCTCAAGTACCTTCCCATCACTAGGACTCACTCTTCCTCAAAAAATATCACTATCTTGACTTCTAATACCATAAATTAGTTTTGCTTATTTTTGAACTTTATGTGAATAAAATTAAGATTCACTCATGCTTACATGTGTAGTTTCAGTCCATTCTTGTTGTAGTAGAGGATTCCATTGTATAAATATACCATATTATTCATTCTTTTGTAGATGGACAATGTGGAGGTCATCTTTAGCAACACAGTGGGAGGACACAATGAGGCCCCTTAAGATATGTATGCCCAGACACAACATCCACCTATTGTTTCTCCTTCTACATCATGCTGGTTCTTACTGGCTGCCCAGGTGCCACTTTGGGGGCCAGTTTTGGACTAGTTTGGGACCATTACAAATAACTTCCTCTTAATATTAACATCCATATATTCTGCAGCACATGGGAATAGCTAACGAGTCAGTATATGAATGTGCAGTTTTAGTAAATAAGTTGTTCAATCTTCTAAATTAGCTATACTAATTCATATGGCCACCATGACTATCAGCAATGTTTGAAAATCACAGTAGTTCCATATCCTCACCAATCATTGGTGTTGTCAATCCTCTTAATTTTAGCTAATCTCAGGTGCAGAGGTATATCATTGTTGTTTTCAATTTAACTTCCTTATTTAATACTGAGGTAAAACACATTTTCATGTTTATTGGACATTTGGATATCTTCATTTGTGAAATGCATGTACAAGTATGTCTACTGGCATTTTTATATTGGATTGTCTTTCTTTATCTTATTTATTTGCAGAAGTTCTTTATATATTTTACATATGAATCTTCTCTTTTGAAAAGATTTTCTCTCATTCTTCAATTTGTCTATTCACTGTCTTAATGGTGCCTTTTGACCAGATAACATTTTATTGAAATTTGATTTCATGTCCTACTGCTGCCTTTGGATTTCCATGTACCCAGATGATTTGATATCAGGTTCCTATATCATATGTTATTTACCTTCTTAGATTTCAAAATGAAAAAAAGAAGCAAAAAGTGTCATAAAACATGTTGCTAAAAATTGATAAATACTGGGACAAAAACATCTTTTAAAAGCCTGAGATATATACCTGACACTGTTAGAAAGTAGATAAGATGTCTCCTTGAGAATTGACCTCAAGGAGCAGTTAATTCCTTAGTGTGATATGACATCTCAAGTCAGAATATCTACCTAAAATATCCCCAACAAAGGACCTTATATAAAAGTTTTATGACAGGAGTTAACATACCAATTATCTAAAAAGTATGATTCAATTGCAAACAACCATCACAGACAAAAGTTTTTATTCATTAACTATAGGGATATATATGAATTAAGATGATTACATTCTGTTTAATTGATAAAAAGGAAAGCCTAACTTAATGGGTTTCTATGTGTTATATTCTGTAAAGGCATAATGATAATTCCCAGGATCTCACAGTCAGGTAGAGACAGCATACAAATGTATAGATAATAATAAGGCAATTTGACAAGAGTTTATGGGAACACATAAAATGGCACTGCTTGTAACAAGGGATCTGGAAATTGAGCTCTAAGCTTAGACATGAAAGACACATAAGCTCAAGATAGGTGAACAAATAGGGATAAGGGAATTAAGGACAAAGGAAATAGTTTCTGAAAAGGCTTAGAGTCAAAAAGAGAACATTGTCAGTTCAAGCAACTTTAGTTCCACAGGGCTGAAGCCCACAGTAGACATCAGTAAGGAGTATCTGGAGATGAAACTAGAGCTAACCAGGAGCTATATTACTGGGTCTCTATAAGCCACATTAGGAATATGAAAATTTATCTTTCAGGGTGTGACAGAAAGACTCTTTTGAAAGGAAGTTATGTCATCAGACTTAACGATTTTCAAAAAGTGCTCTGACTGCAATGTGTAGAATACACTACTTTGGGAAGGAGAGAGAAATCAGGAGCCAGGGTGCCATTAGGAGGCTGTTGCAACAATATAGAGGAGAGATGATAGGATTATTTGGAGATATCTATTAGTAGAGTGACAGTATGAATGGAGATTGGAGGATAAATTCAAGATTAAAGGATGATTCAAGATGAAATCGATAGTACTTAGTGGGAAGTGGATGTGGCTCAAGCAATTGGGTTTCTGTCTATCATATGGGATGTCCAGGGTTTGATTCCCAGGTGAAGGCAAGCTGGTCTGAACGGAGAGATAGCCCACGCGCAATGCTGGCCCATGCGGCAAGCTGGCCCAAGCAGAGAGCTAGTGCAGCAAAATGACTCAACAAAAAAGAGACACAGAGGAGAGACAATAAGAGGTGCAGCAGACCAGGGAGCTGAGGTGGCACAAGAGATTGAGCACCTCTCTCCACTCTGGAAGATTCCAGGATCAGTTCCCCGTGCTGTCTAAAGAGAAGAAAAGCAGACACAGAAGAACGCAGAGTGAATGGATACAGATAGCAGATAATGGCGGGAGGGGCGGTAATAAATAAACAAATAAATCTTAAAAAAATACTTAGTGGTGGAATCCAAATTCAATGAAGACTGAGGGAGACTAATGAGTCAAGAAGGATTACAAAGGATTCTGGGAAGACGGAAGCCATTTGCCCACTCTTTACTCTCACCCAACCACCACCACCATCTCCCTCAAAGATGAACCTAAGTAAAATGTAGAATAGACAAGATGGAACCAAGAGGGACATCTGAAGTCAAAAGTGCTTTAGAAGTGGTGTGGGCAGCATTGTTAGCAGCACAGTGAGAGAGATTCTTTGAGGCTGCCTAAGGCTTGTGTGTCCAGACACCTCATGTTGGGTCCTGCTGGCTTCCCAGGTGCCACAGCCTAGAATAGATAAGTGACCAAAAGACTGGCAGACCTGGACATAAACAGTGGGGGTGGGGGGAGGTGAATGCTGCATGTTCTTCCCAGGTACCTCCTTAATTTGCCAAAAGCCAGCCTGAAGGAGAACATCTCAGTGGATTCTAGTGTAGTTTTCTGACAATTCTGAAAAAAGGTCCTCCTTCCCACCCCTTCCAACCTTCAATTCCACAGACTTTCATTTTAATGTGTAAATCTCTTAAATATTACACACAATCTCAAGAAAGAAAGGGGGACTCTCTTAATTCCCTGACATATATTTTCTGTCACCCAGTGGCCTAGGAGTTTAAAATGAGAAGCTAATTTGTTATGGCAGTATGAAATGAGTTACTTTTACTGCACACCTAAATTAGCACAGTGAGACTTGCATCTTCTACAATATGAGTGATCTTTCTCCAAAATGAATGGCAACCCATTTGTGGAGTGGGTTAGAGATTCTGTAGGCAGGTGTGAGAAAAGAACAACAGAAAGGAAAGTGGAAGATTCTAGCATGAAAGTATAGTTCAATGATAGACCAAAGAATTTAGACTTAAGAGGTAAGAAACTGAAAACTAGAGAGGCTAAAATACTTAAGAGAAGCAGACAAGTCAAAGAGCTAGATCTCACCATGAGATTAATGGTCAGGCATAATAGCACTGAATGAGAGGAATAAATGGTTGGGAGTTAGAATCAGAAAATAGAGTATTATGTAGTGGGGCTTAAGATCTTCAACTTTGGGCAAATATCTTTATTTTTCATCTGAATTCTGACTGTATGACCTTGAACAAGTTACTTAACCATTCTGAGCCTTGGTTTCCCTCTCAGTAAAATGGGATCACTTTAGTATCTGCTTCACAGAGTTGAATCCAGAATTAAATGAGACAATAAATCTAAAGCTTAGAGCTCAATGCCTTGGCACATAGTAAATGCTTAATCTATGGTAGCTATTTTAATCAGTGAAACAATTACTATATTGGGAGTCAGAGTGAAGCAGTTCTGGATGATGACAGTGCCCAAAATGTGGACAAGGGAGATGGTGGCTAATTTAAGTCTTTGGCATGGGGAAAGTCAAGGATGTGGTGTTGGATGGTCATCCTTCTAAACTCTGAAGTCATGCGGCACAATGGCAGGATTTGGGGTAGAGAAGAATTCTGTAAGCCAGATGCCAAAATGTGCATTTGTCGACAGGGAGTGACCAGAAAGTCAATAACACTCATGTGGAAGAAGAGTATAAGCATTGAGGATAGGCGATTTTTCCAGGAAAGGGGAAGAATGGGCATTAAGATGTGACACTGGAGGGCTAGGAGGTGTGAGCTCCACCTCCCAGTGCTGTTGTGATTGTAGGAGAATGAGAAAAATGCTTTTGAAAAAGATGTGAGAGGAAGGAACCTCAGGGAAATTAGGTTTCAGTGAAAGCAGTAAAGAGATAAAGTGTTCCAAAATGTGGAAGAAGGGGGGAACAGGATTTGTTCATTGGAAAAGAGCATCAGAGGACACTTGGAAAGGCAGGAAGAAAGAGAAAAATGAGAGACTGAGAGCTCTGAGAAGTGGCACCCATTAGAGGTGCCCTGCCCTATAGAACCCTAAAAGCTGTATTAAAAGACTTGGGTAGACTTCTCTGTCCTGTCAGGACTGGAAAGGCAAAAGTGCATAAATCAGAAACAGATACACAAAGATTAAAAATGAATTGATTAGAAGTTTCAAATGCTGATTTGCTAATCAGTATATTCAGTGATACTTGTCAATACTCCAATTCTACGATATCCCAATAAAACCCTAGAACCTTTCCTAATCAAGTAATTGCACTGGTATATCTCAAAAGCACCAGAAATTACCTGGGCACATGCTACTCAAGACAAGCACTAGTTGCTTTGCTTAATGAGTCTTAGAAGCTGTGAGGCAATGATTGGTTTTCAGCAAACCACTTTAAATACACCACTTCCCTCCACTTGAAAAGTGGATGACTGTCTTTGGTCATAACTCACATCTATCAAGAGGTCTGTGTGTTTTCCGGAACATGGTCTCATCTCAATGCCCTGGGCACCTTTTTCGGAAACTGGACAGATCTGCCTGTCTGGAAAGCATGATTGCCGAAGTTCCAAGATCTTTTCATTTAAGGTTGATACTGCCAAGGCCCAAGTACAGAATGTAGAAATAAAAGAAACAGTCATAATGAGAGAACAAATGAAGATAAAATAATTGTGTCAGGAAAGATAAATAAAACTGTTATAGAAGGCAGTTGTGATAGGATCTGTTTCCTATTTGAATGCACTTTATTCCTCTAACCAGGTAAAAAGCACAAAGGTAAATTTTGTTAAAAAGTAAGAAGAAGTGTAGACATCTGTCTGCCAGGAAAAGCAACTTCAGACCAGGGGAAACTCTCTTAAGCTCCTCCAAACATTTGGAATCAATCACTGGCTGCCAGCTGAAATAACTTCTTGGGAAGGATTTCCTGAGATACATATTATGCTCGGAAATTCAATGCTGTGGAACAAAGGGAACACTATTGTGGAATTCTGCCGCGAATTCAGTGCGCCTGGGCTCTCAACTGGGCTACCAAGGCCCCTTCTGCCATTATTTCAATTTGCAGGGATGTCCATCAGCGAGCACCACTGGCTACTGCATGTACACTTGATTTAGAAAAGGGAGTGTGGGAAGAACATTGAATGAACTGGGAGGTGAGCAGAACTGGACCTGAAATTCAATTTTACCACTCAAAATGTGCATGAGTTTGGGCTAGTTCTTACTCTCTCTGTGGTTTAGTTTTAGTTTCCTATATAGAAACTGAAGCTAGTACCTGCTGGGAATTACATGAGAAAAGTATGTAAAGCATCTGAAAAATCTCCCAGTTCTTGGAAAAGGCTCAATTAATAGAATTCATACAAACAATACTCTAGATCCATACACTTTAAGGGAAAAGGAGGAGAGGATAACTATTATTAAACAAATTTACTGTTAGCTGATCACGCATTCACACAAAGTCCAGAACAGGTTCAAGCATAGCTTCCAACTTTCTCAAAAACCACACGGGTCTGGGAGTTCTGGATAGGTACCTTTGTGTTGTTTAATCAAAACTCAGGCTCTCACCTAGCTAGAGTCGCTCATGCTAGGCTTAACCTTTCATGTGACCACCACCTTCTTTAGCATCTAAAGAAATAAACACTTCTCAAAGGTGAGATCTCTCTCCCTCCTCTCTCCCCTTCTCCTCTAACAGCCCCACCTCCCCTCAGCCTCCGGTAGAGGTTGGCAGGTAAATGGATCTCATTGGCTTCATCATGAATATACAGAATGGGGAGTGAGAGTGGCAAGGAGGGACCAAGGGTCCCTAGATCCTGAGGAGATAATCAGCTGTTTTAGACAGTTAAGATGAGTCCTTGCTCCACAGATCTTCTGTGAGTTATAACATTAAAAAATTTCAGGAAGCAGATGTGGATCCAGCAGTTGGGTGCCTCCCACCACATGGGAGGTCCCCGGTTCAGTTCCTGGTGCCTCCTAAAGAAAACAAGTAAGACAGCAAAGTGATGCATCAGACTGGCAAGGTGAGCTGACAAAACAAGATGATGCACTGAGATGACACAACAAAGAGACACAAGAGGAAACACAATGAGAGAAACAACAAGAGGGAGTGGAGGTGGCTCAAGTCATTGAGTGCCTCCTTCCCACATGGGAAGTCCTGGGTTTGGTTCCTGGTGCCTCCTGAGGAGAAAAAAAAAAGATGAACACACAACGAGCAGACAGCAAGTACAAAAAACAAGGGAGGGGGAGACATAAGTAAATTAAATAAATCCTTTTTAAAAAATTGTTTTCAATTTCTTCCTTAACTATGGGAGCTCCTTTTGTCTCCCTGGCTTTTCTCTGCTATGCTGTGTGCATTTGTGTTGGGAAGGTTGAGTGGTAGAGAGGAAGAAAATTTAAAAATAAGAATCCTGTTCTGCCATAGGATGGAATTCACTGAGCTCTCACAATGAAGGTAGAACCACATCCTTACTGATAGTCAAAAACAGGCTGAAGTGTTCTTCTGTGCCCTAATCCCAGGTAACAAGATCTGTGGCATTTTTAGCTCTTAGAGGCTCTCTGCAGGATATCTACAGAAGCTATCTGCTTCTACATTTTGGAATTCTTTAAAATCTCCAAATATCGATCTCTATGATGTTGACCAAGATATACGGGCTGGTCCCCTGGGCTCTACTACCATTGTCTCCTGCTCAAGTATTGTGGAAAGGTCTATATCCCTAGCAAGATTTCTTCCTGACTCCTTTCTCCCCCACTGTTATCCTGCCCTCTTTTTGAGAGAGAATAGGTTTTTTCCTTCATCCTTCATAAAAGAGAAATCTGCCTGTTAATCTGAGGATGGGTATTAATAGAAGTGTCCTATGAAAGGTGGATCCTCTCTATTTGTTTCCTTTAAATGCCCCCTCCCAGCTTCCTGGAGCATTTCATAAGTGACAAGGAGCTTATCCAATCCACTATAGAATGCAAGGAACGCTTTCAGCAGTCAGCTAGCTTGTGCCTGTCCAGGACTCCATATTCCAAAGCAAAGGTCTCCAGGTCCTTGCTTCCATCACTGCACACAGGTGACACAGTGTCTGGTTTTGTTTGATCTGTTGCACATCTTTATGTTGATCCACTATATACAACAACAAATTAGCCACTTAAAGCTTATTCTTAAGTTAGCACTTTATACCAAGCAGTATATACCTTTTGTCCCCTTCTCACATACCACAAAACAAACAATGGGTAGCCAGGAATCCTGCTTGAACTTTGAAAAATGAGAGTCCATTGATGACATTTCTAGTGGCCTTGTATGCAGACTAGGAAATTCATATTCTGACTATTGAGATGTTACTTAACAATTATTTGGAAAAATGAAAAAAATCTGTAACAATGTCTGTGAAGAAAGGGTACTCTCATATATTGATGACAGAAATATGAACTATTACATTTTTAAACATCTATTAAAATTTAAAATATGTATACCATTTTACTTACCCTACCTAAGAATCTATCCCATAGAATTAAAATAAAATATTGAAGGGGCATGTGTACAAGAATATTTATTGTAGTATTATCCTTACCATTCAAAAACCAGAGGCAGATTTAATACTTATCAATAGGGGAATGACTGAATAAACTGTTGTACATCTGCACTACAAAATATGGTACAGTCACGAAAACAAATAAATTAGAGTTGTATAAAAATCATGGAGAACTTTCCATGAGAAAAAGTTTGTTTTGCAAAACAGTGACAAAAAAATAAGCCCCAGATGCATGTATATGTGTATGTATTTATCAGTGTATATGTACGTGTTTAGGACTTAATAGAATTCTTCTAGTTTGAAGACAAAGACAGGAAGTTGTTAAGATGGCTATGTGTGGGAAGAGAGAGCAGGGGTAGTGTGCTGCTGTGAAGTGGGGGAACATCAAAACAAGCAACTCTCTGCATTCTTGTTGATAGTAGCATGGAAGAAATTTTAAATGTCACTAAAAGCCCCTGCACTGGTAATGGGTGATGAAAATAGCAATACATTGTGACTGTAATTCCCAGAACGGAAAGATATATTTGAATGTGGTTAAAAGGGGGGGGGGGGAGGGGGGAGTTCTAAGTTGTATATATGTAAGTAGAATAACTTTTTTTAAATCCATGGAACTACACAACATAAACCCTAAGTTAAACACTTGACTGTAGTCAATAAATAGTACAATTAGAAAAATGTGCTTTAATCAATTGTAATAAATGTTCCACACCAATGCAAGGTATTATTAATAGGTGGTACCTGGCCACCTTGTATTTTATGTATGATTTTTCTGTAAAACCACAACTTCTCTAATTAAAAAAATAAAAAGTAAAGCCCCTCTTCTGATAAGGTACCCTTGGATGAGCTCAGAAAAATGCCTGTTTATCTAGGGCTTTCTGTGATCCATATCTTCTGAGTCCAATAAACAGCTTTAGTTTACCAGTGTTGTTTGGATGAGACTTGTGCATGAGTACAGACGGCTCTTCAGGAACTGTGCTTTTCCCTATTAAAAATCCCTGTGTTCCATGCCTACCTCCTAGGTATGTGGCAGGAATGACTCTGGTCATGAGACCATTTCAATCCTCTCTTCCCGAAGCATTCTGGTACCTTCAGGAGTTTTTTCTGCCAGGGCTCCATTATAATCTTTCAAATGCAAACATTTTATCTAATTACATCAGCACTTCCAAAAATGTTTAAATCCTAACTCTCCTCTTCCTCAGCCAACAGAGCTTCAGAAAAACCCTAAGAAATTTATTCCAATAGGATAAATTGGCTGGAAAAATGAAAGCCACCTTCTTAACTCCCTTGACCAAATGTAACTAATGCCTACTCCCCAAAATAAAACACTGAAAACTACCACTCCTCCTTCCTTAGTAAAGGGTTTCTTCAACTCAAGTCATAGTTTATGACTAATCTCACCTGTTTCACTTCAGATTCAACTGCATTTATCAGTTACATATAAGGATTTTGAAAGATCAGTATATTATGGTTTCTCAATTCATACATTAATGAAAATTGATTCTCTGAAGAATGCTCTGGAAAATGTCATACCATTACAATTCTATTACAAGGCTTCTCATCTTTATGGAGAGAGGAGGTCTTTGTCCTAGTTTTCTGCCTATTTTATAGTTTCACCTCCATTTCTTAGGCACCAGTAATCGCTAAAGCGAAGTTATTTAAACGCAGCTCCCAACTCCATCTCTATTCCTGACTTCTGGATGGGGCACATCAGAAACTGCCACCTTTTTCTCCTTATTCTTCTGAGCTGCACTGTGCTCCTCAGTCTGCCAATGACAAAATTGACCACCTAGGAGAGGTTCAAGCTGTTCCCAATGAACACACCTATTTCTGACCAGTGTGTGGAAATTTGAGCACACCATCTCAGACATGTATATAATTCTCTCATTCTCACAATTTTCTTAGAAATCTAGTCTCTTCATAATATGCCCAAGATACAGGTTGATCTCTGACTAAAAATATGGCAGTGAATTGGAATCCACTGTCAAATATTGCTTAGCACAACCCTGTGACTCCATTGGTAGCTTAGGAAATATCTTGAAATTCCTGGGCCATAATTCCAAGTGAGAGGTCTCAGTTTTGCAAGTTTTAATCTAGTTCCTGAAAACACTGGCCTTTGGGCCACGTTCACTTTCTAAATGTCCCTATCTCTTCTGCACTTTTTTTTAACATTAAACCATGATTCCGCAGACATATGCAGTGCTTCATCAAATGTCCATCTTTCTTGGATCAGTTACAAATATGCAACATTATTGTAGAGGGAAGCCCTTTGAGCTTGCTTAGAAGCATCTCTCTCCTGCCTCCACTCTCAAAAAAAGTCCTAGAGACCTCAATCCCCAAATATTTCCCTGGGATACTGGTATTTCAACCTGACTCCACAACATCCCCTACCTTGACCACTAAAACTTGAGCTCTGGAAAATGACATCATTTCTTCTACCCAGTTCTTGGATTTTGCCAATTTCTAGGAAGTCAATGGATTAGGGTGATAGAATAAAACATCAGAAATGTCCCGGTCCCATTTGGGGATATAGTATATGGTAAGGTTGGCATTTCAAATCAGTAGGCAAAATATAAAGTTTTTTGAGGAAACTGAACAGAAAAGATTGATTGATACAAAAATTAGAAGATTTTTATGATAAAAAAAGATGTAATAAACAACAGACTGGGAGAAAGTATTTGCAATATATGTAACAGAGTTTGGATTCATATCAAGAGTAGATAAAATTCTAGAAGTCAAGAGGAAAAAAGCAAGCAAAAAGATAAATGTGAAAAGGCTATGACCATGGTATGCAGTAAGTTAATGGCAATTGCTTCTATCAATCTTTTCTTTATGACTTTTTTTTGTGCCAGTTTAGGAAGGGCTCATGTTATAACAAGTCATAAACATAGTCGTGTTTTCTACTATTTGTATTGTTTAGGGTTTTTGTTTTTTGGCTTTTTTTTTTATTTTTAGGAGGTACTGGGGATTGAACCCAGTATCTTGTACCTGGGAAGCAGGCACTCAACAACTGAGCTATATCCACTCACCAGTGAAAGTTAGTTTTTTCATTTCTTTGTTTTCAGGAGGTCCCAGGGATCAAACCCAGGACCTGTTACATGGGAAGCAGGAACTCAACTACTTGAGCTTAGGTTTTTGATATAAGGTCTTTACTTATGGAATTTATTTTTGCAAATAACATGTAATAGGAATAAACCTTATTTCTTTCCAGTTTTTTCAAAACTTTACTGATTGCTTTATACTTTGCCCACTGATCTATAATGCCAACATTATCATATACTATATCCCCAAATGGGACTGGGACATTTCTGATGTTTTATTTTATCACCCTAATCCATCTAATTCACAGAAGTCAAATAAATATCTCAAAATAAGCAGCAAACTTTGACTAAAATTCAAAACCCATTCATTAAAAACAAAATCTTAAATTTGTACTAGAATAGTATCTCATTCTATATCATTCAGAGTGGTTCCATTTTCCAGACTGAATCCTAACTAATACAATAGTTTTAATTATTGTTTACTTCTTAGGATTAGCCAATTGTATAAACATTGTATACTGGACTTATCATGAGACATTAGGAGCCGATGAAACTGGAATATATATTAAAGACAATAGAATCAGGAAGACAATTAAGAAGAGGTTGTTGCTTTATTCTATAGATGAGAAAACTGAGGCACACTGAAATTAGTAATTTTCCCAAAGTCATGTAACAAAAAGCAGAGCATGAATTTAAATATAAACAGATAGAATCCAGAACCCATGTACTTAAATGTTAGTTAAACTGATTTATATTTGGAATAAGATTAAACATCCATAAATCCAGATACTTTAAGTGTATCTGCAGTATTTACTCATAATGAGTCTGTTTACCTACATTTCCCTACTTTGCCCTACAAACAATCAAGCAATTTCTGCATGACTACAATTTTAAATGTCTTAGAACCATTGCCAGGCAGTAATATATAGGCAGACAGCTTAAGAAAAGCTGTTTTGAAATATAACAGAATAGTCTTTTCTCATCAATGCATGATTCTGCACTCCCAAATTATTCTAAGATCTAAATAATAGGATGGCATAATTATTTTTAAAAATATTCCATTTCTTATATCAAGTAGATTCTCAACTTTCAAATATGGCACAATTTACAAACTAATATTTTCATGTAAAGATCAGCTCATATCTAACACCAATGACATGACAAATTTGCCTTTTGACAATCAAGCCTTCATTAAGATAATGTGTGTGAAGTAGTGAACAGTGGTAGTGCTTACCACATCTTTGACAATCAGGATATGGTAGCTGTGATCATTATAAATGAAGTAATTCTAAAAGAAAAGCAATGCAAGAATAATATACGCTATTCTTAAAAACAAAGTATAAAGGTGATAAGCATTAACTTTCTTGAATCACACTTCGTATTGAAGTGTTCTCAAGATTCCAGAACAGGGCAGCAGACTTGGCCCAGTGGTTAGGGCGTCCACCTACCACATGGGAGGTCCGCGGTTCAAACCCTGGGCCTCCTTAACCCATGTGGAGCTGGCCCATGCTCAGTGCTGATGTGCGCAAGGAGTGCCCTGCCACACAGGGGTGTCCCCCGCGGTAGGGGAGCCCCACACGCAAGGAGTGCACCCCAGAAGGAGAGCCACCCAGCACAAAAGAAAGTGCAGCCTGCCCGGGAATGGTGCCGCACACATGGGGAGCTGACACAAGATGACAACAAAAAGAAACACAGATTCCTGTGCCGCTGACAACAACAGAAGCAGACAAAGAAGACGCAGCAAATAGACACAGAGAACAAACAACTGCGGGGGGTGGGCGGGAGGGGAGAGAAATAAATACATAAATAAATCTTTAAAAAAAAAAAAGATTTCAGAACATACAAGGAGGAGGAGGAGGCCCTGCAGAGGGAGGGGAAAGAGGAGAACAACAATAATATACAATTCAATTCTGTATGTTCTAATAGCAACAAAGATATAACCTCATTAAATTTACACTCCTAAAGGGCAAAGAATGCAGCTGAAAAAAGTTCCAGAGAAATACAATTTTAGTATCAGCTTGTCTGCTATAATCTTCATTTTAGCCCCTTCATTTACTGTAGAGAGAACTACAAAAAGAAATGTTTAAAATACAATCAGGTTCAATGACGCTCTGAAAGAAATAAAGGATTTTCATAATATTAAGTTCCTCTAAGAAATTCTTACATCAAAATTAGCTACACTGTCTAGCCTACATGGTCAATGGTAACTCCATAAAGTACTCTTGAGAGAGCAGATGGCAAATTGCCTTGTGTACAATCCTTTGGTACATAATGATCTGAACATGAAGAGTAGTGACCAGAATTGTCTCTTCAACACCAGATGACTGTAAAATGAAAGCTTTA
Source organism: Dasypus novemcinctus (assembly GCF_030445035.2). Classification (NCBI taxonomy): domain Eukaryota; kingdom Metazoa; phylum Chordata; class Mammalia; order Cingulata; family Dasypodidae; genus Dasypus; species Dasypus novemcinctus. The sequence goes on from NC_080674.1 coordinate 137,813,387, forward strand.
AATAATTTGAAAATATAGAAGAAATAGAAAACTTTGGACAACAGGAGTAACTAACCCCTTCTCAACTATGCTCCATCCCAAAAATCCCTTTTGGTTTGGATGAAAAAAACTAATACTAATATTCCCATTTTATTAGTGGGAATGCTCAAATGCTCAAATGGCACACTGAAGGTCATGCAATGAGTCAGAAATGGACCTTGTCTTCTTAAGCACTATCCCTTAAGTGAGAAAATTAAAATGTCATTTTGAGGCAATTAAAAGTGGAAAGCTACATAATTGAAAGAAATTACTGGAAGCATGATTGTGAAGAAAGGAAAGATACATTTTTATAGCATTTATAGACTTATATTTTGATATTTTTATTTCAAGGAATATGGCCTTAATTTCGGTCGGAGACTTTTTCTGAAAGCAGCAGCAACAATTTTCCACCTAAGCACGTAAAAGTGCGTGGGCCACCATTTATCTCAGTCATGCTTTACCACAGTAAATGGTCACGAAAGAACTGAACGAACATTAAAACAAAGATTGCCATATCTAGCAACTCTCTCCAGGGACTTAAAGACGGATTGACATAAAGCATTGCCCAGGTTCATTTCATGCATTAACCAATGAAAAAAGTCAAGAAGCAAAAACTCCAGGAAGCAAAGAGGTCATTGTTATCAGATCTTTACGAATCAAGGGGGAAATATTGGTTGGTAGAGATAGGAATTAACTACAGAGTAAATTACTTATGAGCCCTGGAGGAGAACCTTTCAGATAGATCTCAGCTCAGCCCGAAAGCCATCTCTTCTTCGTAAAAAGCCAGGTGGGTCCATCCTGCCCCAGAAGCACAGAGGAGACAAGCATTTTGCCATAGATGATGGCAAGCAGTCATAACTGCAGCACGGCACACTCTGAGCAAGAACAAATGGAAATAGAAATAAGTAGAGCAGTGGATATAAACTTGATAAAGATTTTGTGCTCAAACGCTGGATTTTGATGAGTGCCTGGTGTAAGGGAGAAAAATTCCCTCCAAGGTCGTATCAGCCCCGGAGAGAGTGACCTACTGACAGACACAAAATTAGGGGGCATCTTGGCTTACAGCAATGCCTGCACGGCCATATTTGTGCCATTCCTCTACACTTCAGGCCATGACTGGCAGGTGTAGAGACACTGAAAAAATTGGATGAGCCAGTGCGTCTCTCCTAAGAATCTGGATTTTGAACAGAAATCCAAGGAGACCCATGGGAAGATGGGCTGAGGGATCACCAAGATGGCACCCTAAAAGAAACTCGGTGAACTCCAGCTACTAAGGCCCCAGACCCACCCCAGTTACCTCATTGCTTGGTTTTGGGGTGGTTGTTTTTTTTCGGGGGGAGGTTAAGATAAGGGGGTTGTATGTAGCTACATCTAATAACTCCATTTTCTCCTTGATTTATCCAGAATCACTTTCTTTCTATTGGTTGCAATAAAATGAACCTTGCCTAATATATTTGTCCAGTGTAAAATGGCACAGAACAATGTGATATGTGAATGGGCTTGAGCTATAGAAAAGGAATGAGCAAATGATGCTAAGCAAAATGCCCACCTTCAACAGAAAGGTCCCAGATAAAGGTAGGAACATACATTAATTAGTCTTATCCACTCTGAATAAGGAGATAGTTGGTAATGGACTAATAGACGTGGAGAAGATATATCTATATATGGTCTTTTTCAGTTGCACTTAAGTTAATGGTTTATAATTTTTATGTACTTTTTCCCGTGATGCAGATCTAGTTCTCCCTAAAGGATTTTTTAATGGCTAAATAAAACCAAATTTATACCTCAATGCCCAGACCTTACAAAATGATGCCTGCACATGACCTTTTGCTACCTGGAGTCTCCAGAGTTATTCAGGTAATACAGATGTATGATAAATAGAATGAGTTCAAATACTGAAGATAATGAGGGGAGGTGAACACTGAAAAATGAAATGAGTTTGTGCCTTTATTTTGAAACAATCTGAGCATATGGTGCTATTCTTTAGGATAAGTGATAATGGGGAGCTCAAGGTGACATTGATTTAGTTGATATATATTTGCAAGGTACTTGTTTTGGACATGTGCACCAGTGCAATGTACATTATGCTAACAAAATGCATCTTATAGGATTAATAAGTTTTGAAAGCAAGTTACAAGGGCATTAATCATTGTGTTCACTTGTACTTTCCCATAAGTTTTGTGGGTGAGTTCACTGTTTCACTGCACTTCACAGGATAAAAGTGTGATCTGATTATTGCAATCCATTGAAAGAATTATTAGCACTGCAAAATTAGATCTCAGCAAAATTCATATTTAACAAATTTCTGGGTTTATTATTTCACTGAATTCTTATATTTGTTTTCAAGTGACCTTTTCAATGTAATTGCTTGCCACCTCTCTATGGTTCATACTCTGTAACCTAATTAAAAGTAATTATCTTGAGTCCTGATTTTATTTAATATATATTCTGAATTATTGACACTGGTGAAGTGCACTTATTGTTCATTCGGGAGAACTTAATTAAGTAGATTTCATTATGACAAAGTTTAATATATGGTGATATTTAATATTCTTGATAGGACCAGAAAATAATTAGAAAATGATAAGTAACTGTTTAATTCTACCCAAATGAAGATATTATATTTTGTTTATGGCTCAAATTTTATATCTTGCCAAGATGAGGAATCAGAAAATGATTTTTATATTGCTAATTGTTTAGTGAAATGTATATTTTACTAAAAAATCATCATATAACAGAGCAAATAATTAAACCATATTTATAAAAATCAAGATAGTTTAATATTCTGTAAAATATGGGATACAATGGGCATATAATTTAGTTTATGAACTAATCAATGGGAATGCATATGATAATAGGCATAGCTATTGTTCAAAGATATTTGGAGAAAGTTTTTTTAAGCCCCACCCATTTCTTTTCTTTCTTCTGAGATTTTAATATAAAAAAAGCAGGAACACAGATGGGACACTGTTGTACACTTGTGTTTGCAAGACAATATGGTTATTACTCATGATATTTTAGCAAACAGATCAGAAATTGAGATTTTTCCAAAGGAATTTCACATGCAACATTTCACATTTGATTCTAATAAATAAACTGTGTATTACAGCAAGTAATGTCCCCAATTTAAAATGAAAAATTTGAACTTAAATTGTTTAATGTTCTTACCCAAGATTGTGCAAAGCTGGGAATCTGACCTTAGCTTTCTGCTTCTTAATTCTGTTGTTTCCCAGTATGTCACGATAGGACAAATAGTGTTGTCATTGTTCAAATGATTTTTTGATGTATTATTTTGAAATTTCCTTCAGAATCAATTTATAAACCACAAAAAAAGAGCTTATTCACTCCTGTATACCAGAAGTCTCTGAGAAGTTTTTGTGAGAAGTAACTATTTTATATATCCTTGACAAAAGTTATACATACAAAAGTGGAGAGATGTTTCACGGATAACTATTTATTACACGTTTCCTGTAAAGGCTGGCAACATAATGTTAAATAGGTTTTCTGTAAAGGCATTTTTTACTAAAATGTAACTTTCTGGTGATTCACCTTATCACTGAGATACAAAAATTGAGAATAATTTGGCCACTGAGCTCAAGTCAGACCTGCTGAATCAGAGTCTTCAACGGTGAGACCCAGGATAATGTATTTTTAAAGTTCCCAAAGTGGTTCCAATGATCAGACAGTATCAACGAGATTGTTAGTTGTCCCAGATGCATTCCCTCCTTTGTCCTCATAAGAATAGGACCTTGATTTCTACTAGGCACCTGGATACCCAGAATAAAATCTAAATTTCCCAGCCTCACCTTCTTCTAGGCATGGCCATATGACTAGAATTTAGCCAATGGACTGTAATAAAAAGTGATGTTTACCTCTTCAGGAGTTGCCCTGGAAGGGAGAGTCTGTGCCACTTCATCCTTCCCTATCCTCCTGCTTAGGAGGGTATATCTCCATCACTTACCATGAGGATGAGAACCACCAACAGGGAAAGTAGAGCAAAATAATGGACAGAGCCTGGTCTCTGCATGACCTCATGGAGACATTCTCCATACGAGCCCTGGACCACCTCTGCTTTCCTACTGTTATCATGAGAAAGAAATATGCTTCTATCATATTTTAGCCACTAGTCACTAGTGGATAGCTACAACTTAATACTGATAGCTTTCAGCCATTTTTTTAGAGAGTAACAAGTTAAAAATTGACTGCTTGATTTTTGTCTTATTATTTTACATGTAAATTTCAGATTGTGTCTATCCTAATTTTTAAGGACATTCTTAGAATGTGAAAATAGGATCTTATTATTCACATTACAAGGATTCTTCTCCTCCAGTCTACGAGAGCAAGTAATATCCATTTAGTCTGAAATCTATACCAAATGTAAGACAAATGTTAGAATTCATCCTGACTTAGTCTTTTAAATACAAGAATATCCTCCCTCAAAAGACTCTTTCTGTCCATTCTGACTCTTGTGGTATATTTTTATGAAGGTTGCAAAAGTATATTAAAAGATTCAGATTGGGATAGAGATGAGACAACTTGACCCATTACTATTTATTTCTTTGGAAGAAAATTGAGTTCAAAGTTGAAAGCCAAAATGCAGGAAATGTCAAGAGAAATTTCAAATCCCATTTGAATATTTTACTATTCAGTAAAGAGTAGATTAAAATTTAAAATCAGATTCTTTCTCTCCCCCCACCCACACCCTCTCCCTTATTCGGTGTACTAAAATAAGCATCCATTTCTACAATTTATAAAGAAAGCCAACACTTCAGAATATATGTAAAAGGAACCTTGGAAATCCTTCCCCAGCAGCTTAGGAAGCCTAAGAATTCTGTGTTCTGGATCCCTAATTAATTTTTAAATTGATTAGGGTGGGGGAAGAGGTGAAATGGAGAAAAGAGACCAGTTCCAGGGAATCTGCCAAATAAGTCCCCTACATCCAGAATAAGGACAAAACAGGAAATGTGTTTGAAACTGACTCTCAGGGTTCAGGAAATGTGGAGACAGCTTGAGTGCAACTCATTTAATATTTACTCAACATGACAAGTCAAATAATGATTTTCTGATTCAACTGTAATTTGAAAAACAATCATTTTTAACTATTTAAAATAAGATTACCACTAATCCTACTACAGAGAGCTTTGATTCTTTCCCTGAAATACCACCACAGCTCTGGTATTGGCAGCATGCACTAGGCAAAAACAGCTTTGCAATCACAACACCTGTAAAGCTGAACCCAGACCTATTGTTCACCAAGCTTGATTCCAACAAGTGCTACTACAGAATATTTACTTAACCCATTATTTGATCTACATTTCTAAAATCTGTGACTTATTTCTTAGACTCACTTTTCATCCCTATTTTTCAAAGTGTCCAGCTTTGGCAATTCAGACTTGAAACCTAGTATCAACCATGCATTGCAGCCTCTTAGAAAATGAGTAAAGTCACTCCAGAAGGTTTGATGAGTCTAATTCCTTTGAGCAAATTCCCAAGAGAGAGATTGTCTACCAGCGAATAGAATTGCTTTATTGTGCTGGGTCTGAATGCCTTGAAAAGGTAGTTAAGTCAGAACTTGGCATCTGGTGAGTTGAGAGTGTCACTTTAAGCATAATTAGACACAGCCCTTAAGCAGTAATCTAGGATTTAGGCCAACAGGAGTCTAGCTTGATTCTGCCACTCCTTTATTGCGACTCTTGGGGAAAAGCTCTTGAAGCTTCAGCCTCTTCATCTTAGAAAAGAAATAGGTATTAAAATATTTCCTAAAACTGCTTTTACTATAAAATTTGACAAAATAAAAATAGCTAATTAAGGACAGGAAAGTGCTTGTATGTTTATCAAATAACTTGATTGTGACACTTTGTCAATAAAACAATCCTAAAGCCTTGCTCTAAAGAGCACTGGAATTTTCCCATGCTGTGGTTTAGGCATAATTTGCTACCTCCTCCGTGGCACTCAGGATCCCCCAGAACCTCCTTCCACGCTTTTTAGTCCCTATGTGCTTGGACAAAGACTCTTCTGAACTTCTTTCCCAAATGAAATAGTCTGATGAATCTACTCAATCTTTACAAAATCCCAGCCTTCATAATAAATAATAATACCAGTATAATATTTTTCATTATAAAAGCAGTTTGTTCATTAGAGAAATTGTGAAAAATAGAAAAGTGCAAAGTGTGAAAGCTGTGTTTTTTTCACAGTCCTATGACCCAGAGATTTGTTGCTTTTATTGCTTATCTCCTCAAAATCTTGTGGATGTATACAAATTTAGTTGTGATCACCTGGTATATTCAAAATGTTTTAACAATGATTATTAAATATCAGTTATTGTAAGAGTAACATATACACATTGAATAAGGTTTAGAAAATAAGAGGGAAATGCAAAGAAGAAAATAATAACTTCTAAATCTTGTTTAGAAAGATTAACATTGAATATTTGGGCGTATTTTGTCACCGTCATGCATGTGCATACATGTGTATATTTTATGCCACATACTGACCCAAGGTGAGGGGTTGGAACTAAGACTCCAGAGCACTGCAACCTCAGCTCTACTAAAACTGCTTACAGTTTAGAGGATGGTGATGCAAAAGAGGTTCTTTAACTGAGGGATGATTTAGCCCTCCAGTGGTTACGTCAGCATCTGTGTCAGCACTTCTATTCCTGCTTGTTTCAGCGGTCCCATGACCACCCACATTTCAGTGCTTCCCTGGGAGGACTCATGGATCTGAGCATATGGTTTTACTCATGGCTAAGATTTATTATAGCCTCTCAACAGAGTTACACAGCAAGATTAAAAAGGCGAAAAGACACTTCAAGCAATGACTGGGAGGAAGGCTCATGGGCTTCCAGTGCTTTCTCATCGGGACCTCACAGAGCTCACTCTCCACCCAAAGTGACCTGCAATCGTGCATGTGCAGTGTTTCTGATTGGGGAAGCCCATTTGGTTTTTCTTGGGGTCTGGTCCAATAGGCCCTCTCTGCCTAACCACAATTACCAAAATTCTAGACTCCCAGAAGGAAAGCAGGTGTTCACTATAAATCACATTGCTTGTCCAGGCAAACTGGGACAGTAGCCTTGTCAGCATAAGAGCACTCCAAAGGCAAATTCCCAGATGCCAGCCAAGGACCAGGCACATTATGTTAGCTCTTTCCCGCACAGTAGTCTTTTAGACTTTTATTTTGTTTAGTGATTTAAGATTTGGGCTTCTCAATTAGATTCCTGCCTTGCATTCCAGTTCTGCCCGTTTTCTCAGCTATTATCTGGGGGATATAGTAGGCAACAGAGTTGTGAGAACCAGTGAAATAATCCTCATGAAGCACTTAACATGATGTCTGGCACATACAAGTGTTCTATGCAAGCTACTGTTATCTAGTTAAGCAATATTATATTAAATTTTACTTATAATAAATCAATGATGCAGGACATTCAATATGAGACAAAGTATGTAAGTTCCTTGGTAATGAAAATGGATATTATGTTGATTTATACAATTCTATGTGTCTTTAGAGTATTTTGGGGATGGTATTTTATTTAATAAAGCTCCTATGACTTTATGCCAATTATTTGAAGAGTACAAACACTATGAACAAGGATTGTAAAAGAATAACATAAGTTATTGATTTAAATGATGCTCAAGTTTTCAGAGATTTCTTTTGAATTGTGATGTGAAGGTTTGCTTTTCCTAATACTAGGAAAGGAAAAGCAGCCAAAGAAAAAAGAACCGAGAGGTACTACAAAGTCAGATAATCTCTGTACTCATAATTTATAAATGACAAAACATGATTTTATTTATTGAATCCTTTCATATACCAGGCAATGTGCTAAATGTTATATTCCTTTATTACATTTAATACTTAAAACAAAAGGTTGTATTTTCCCCTTTTTACAGATAAAGAAACTGTGACTTAGAAAATCCATGTAATATGCCCAAGGTGACCCACGTAAGTGCAGGTCTAGGAATTCAAACCCAGGAATGTCCAAGCTTGGGCTCTTCACCTTTTTGTAATCCTGCTTTCCGTGCCCAAAAGGCCACCCTTGCTAATCAGTCTTTCCTGCTGCTTAAAGTATCCAAACTGCTAGAGACAGAGGAAAAGCAGATGCATATTAACCCAGGATTTAAGAGTCATTCAGCATTCATATAATAATCATCCTGTTTTTTAATAGTTTGCCGGAAATAATTCTCTACAGATGAGTTTTCTAAATGCCCGTGCCACAGCTGGTTTCATGTGAAGATTTTACTACAGGTAATATACTAGAAACTAAACATTTTCAACAATAAAAAAGGAGTAAAACACCATATGTATTTGGAAAACCAAAGAGATCATTTTACCCAGACTTCCTTTCTCCTGAGAGTTATGTACTTTGCCTGTGTTCTCTACAGAAAAATTAGCTCGGTGTTATATTCAAGTTGCATAGAAACTCAGTTTCTCTCTCTCTCTCTCTCTTTCTCTCTCTCTCTCTCTCTCTCTCTCTCCTTCACACACACACACACACACACACACACACACACACACATTCAAAAAAGAAAGAATGCAGGAAATCCACTGTCATGCTGTCTGAAACCCCAGGGAACCTCCCAGAAGCCGAAGCATTCCAGGACCAGATTTGTTCTAAACAGGGGAAAATGCACAGGACTTAAAACCTCCTGAGATCAGTGCCACTTTGAGGTCACTCCTGTGAAGTAGAAAAACACCACCCTGTTTGAAATAATGATTCAGCCTGTGGGATGTAGAATAGCAGCAGCTAGAGAATCTGCCTTCAGAAAATTAAAAATAGGAGCATAAAACGTGCAGAAGAGTCACAGCCTAACAATAGAGCTAGTCAGTGACCTCAAGAAGCTGAAACAATACCTGACATAATAAGACAAAAGAATTGACATCTATCTAGAGAGTTCTCAATTACCTGTAGGAGCTAAGCCATGTAAAATATTGTAGAAACTACTAGTTTTAAATAGAAGGATCCCAGGAGGAACAGGGGTATTTAGAATTTTATAATCCTAAAAATATTTAGTATTTGTTTTTTACTTTTCAAAAGTAATTATGTGTTATCAATACCATACCAGAGAAAAATTCTGGGAAAAGACCTCTAACATGGTTTTTTCCCTTACTATATTGCTCACTCTGCATTTCTTTCTAGCCTGCCACCAAAGGGTAGTTCTTTCTAACTAGTGAGAGAGTCCAGAACTCAATAAAAATTCCAACCTACTTACAATCCATGCAGTGCAGCAGTGCTCCAAAATATATTCACCAAATGCAATAAATATACCAATATGATGACAGAAGTTGTTGATGTGGGAGGAGTGGGGGGTAGGGGGTGGGGTATATGGGAACTTCATATTTTTTTTTAAGATTTATTTATTTATTTATGTATTTTTCTCCCCCCCACCCCCCCCCCACCCTGGTTGTCTGTTCTCTATTTGCTGCGTCTTCTTCTTTGTCCGCTTCTGTTGTTGTCAACGGCACAGGAATCTGTTTCTTTTTGTTGCATCGTCTTGTGCGTCAGTTCTCCGTGTGTGTGGCACCATTCCTGGACAGGCTGCACTTTCTTTTGTGCTGGGCAGCTCTCCTTACAGGGTGCACTCCTTGTGCGTGGGGCTCCCCTACGCGGGGGACACCCCTGCGTAGCAGGGCACTCCTTGCGCGCATCAGCACTGCACATGGGCCAGCTGCACACGGGTCAAGGAGGCCTGGGGTTTGAACCGCGGACCTCCCATGTGGTAGACGGACACCCTAACAACTGGGCCAAGTCCGCCGCCTCATATTTTTTAATGTAACATTTTTTGTGATCTATGTATCTTCAAAAAAAACAATAAAAAAAAATTTTAAGAATAAAAATAGATTGACACAGTTGGCCTTACCTTGAAATATGTGCTCATATAACAGAGTTAGACTCATTTATAATTTCCCTACACATGATTCTTCTGCCCTTTTATTTGAACCTATATTTAGCATTATACCCATTAAATATATGTCCCAGAGACCTAAACCTTCAGTAAGTTCGTGTGCCAGTTGAGCCCTGAATCTCAGCAGAGTAGCAACAACTACTTTCCAGTTCATCAAACTCACCCAGGACAACAAACAAAAGGATGGTGATGGACAACACCCACCCCAAAAAAACAAAGTATCTGCAATGGCAATCAAGACAGCTCCATCCATCTACCCCACAGAATCTAAACCCCCTCTCAATCCAAAGCAGAGCAGGCATCATCTGCAATCTTCAAGATTGAGGAATGAACAAGCATAAGGGGGAAATGCAATTATGAACTAAATAGACTAGTTATTATTCTAGCAATGGAAGAACTTGTAACATTGATATAAAGACAGTGACCACCAGAGGTTCTGAGGGGAGGGAGAGAGAAGAATTGGTGCAACATGGGTCATTTTTGGAATACTGGAATTGTCCTGCATGACACAGCAATGATGGATACAGGCCATTATACATTTTGTCAAAACCTATGAAATTGTGCCATACAAACTGTAAACTATAATCTATAGACCATGGTTAATAGCAATACTTCGATATTTGTTCATCAGTTGTAACAAACCTACCACACTAATGAAGGCTGTTGTTAATGTGGGAAAGTGTGGGAGGGGGAGGGGGTAGAATATATGGGATTCCCCCTATATTTTTGATATAACATTTATGTAATCTAAATCTTCTTTCAAAATAATGTTTTTTACAAGGGAAAAAATAGAAATAGAAATGGACGGAGATATAGACATATATATAGCTACTAGGTTCTTCATTACAATTGTATGTGAAGGGAACCCTTCCCATGGTAGTGATTTCCTTTCAGAGGAAAGTGTCTTTAACTTTGAAATCCATAAAGATTCAAAAATCTTTTATTTTTACAACCCATACCTAAGAGCACGGACTATACTTCTCTTTAGCATTAGGCAGTTAGTCATTGCTAGAGGTATACAGACATTCATACATAGAAAAGAAAACAGAGAGCCAAACTGGAAAAATCTTAAGGTAAGATTCAGGAGAACAATCTCACAGGCTTTAGCCTCTGCCCTTGTGCCATGAATGGATTTGACTTTTTTGGTGACAACTGTCGGAATGACCATAAGTCCTGGATTGCTCTATATCTGTTTTCCTGGCATAATTATTAATAGTGCCCCCTATTACTCTGCAAAGTGCCCCAGTTCAGATATATCAGTCAATTAGCTACAGCATTACATTAGAAATTACTATAATGATACATAATATCAGAGAGGAAATTAAATATATAAGACTACTATTCCCATGTACAAACCCTCTCTAGAAAACAAATTCCAAACCAGGTAATGCCTGTCCTACTGTAGAAGCCTGGTAAGCCAATAGCATTTTAACTGCCAAGAGGTTCTGGTTCCATGTTAGTATTTATTTGTCTTATGAATTTGTTAGTCTCCTTCCTTCTGGATTACAGTAGCTGTAGACCACAGGAAGCAGGCTAGGCTGTTCGGAAGCTGTCATAAGGCACCCCAGATGACGTTTATTTCACCCATCAACGTTTCTCAGGTCAAACTTGTAAGGGCCAATAATTACACTGTCTACTTAGTGATTCAGAAGAAATAAATATGGTTTAATTTTAGTTCTTCTATTTTCTCTTCTGTTATCAGAGTCAATATACCATGACTTTTTGTTTTAGACCTTAGTATTGGATTTTATATTATGGTATTTTCCAAAACATTGAAAGAAAGTAAGAAATACAGGCTATAAGCCTCCTTAAGCTTGAAAATAAAGACAACTAAGATTCACTGGGTGCTTACTAAAGGTCAGGAACTGTTTTACGTCATTAATATGCATTGATTTCATCCTCAGTACAATCCTATGACATAAGCCATATAATTTCTCCCAGTGTACAGATGGTAAACTGAGGTGCAAAGAGTTCAAATCACTTGCCCAATATAATACAGCTATTGAGAGGCAGTGCCAAGATTTCAACTTGGGTTTGGTTTTTTTTTGTTGCTTTTTTACTTTTTTTTTTTTCCTACTTCATTTATTTATATTCTTTGTCTTTATTTTTAATATTACATTCAAAAAATATGAGGTCCCCATATACCCCCCACCCTTCACCCCACTCCTCCCCCCATAGCAACAATCTCCTCCATCATCATGAGACATTCATTGCATTTGGTGAATACATCTCTGAGCACCACTGCACCTCATGCTCAATGGTCCACACCAAAGCCCACACTCTCCCACGTTCCATCCCGTGGGCCATGGGAGGACATACAATGTCCGGTAACTGTCCCTGCAGCATCACCCAGGACAACTCCAAGTCCTGAAAACGCCTCCACATCTCATCTCTTCCTCCCATTCCCCACACCCAGCAGCCACCATGGCCACTTTCTCCACACCAATGCCACATTTTCTTCCATTACTAATCACAATAGTTCATGAATAGAATGTCAGTAAGTCCACTCTAATCCATATTCTATTCCTCCATCCTGTGGACCTTGGAATGGTTGTGTCCACTCCACTATACCTAATATCTTCATACACTGCCTACCTTGACTGCTTAAAAGGAATGGAAATCGTGTACCTAATTCAACACAGCTGTGGCCACTGGGCTCTCCCACCCATGAGTCAATCACGGGGGTTTGTAAATCACCACTCTGTGACCAAGTCTATGCTGGGGACAAGAGGGCACACAAAATAAGTAACCCCAATCCCTGCTGTCTGGGAAATTACAGTGTAGATTTGGAGCAATGGTTCTCAAAATTGAGTACAAGTTAAAATCACCTGCAGAGTTTTTAAAATAATGATGTCTCAGGTCTCACCTCCAGAGAGTCTGATTTAATTGATCTGGAGCAGAACAGTCTAGGGGAGGGGATTTTGATAAACTTCCCAACTGATTCTAATGTGCAGCCATTGAGGTACAACAGCTGCCATAGAGCAAACATTAAACCGGTCGAAAATCCATTTCAAACATTTTTATAAACAATCTAACAGGTGAAATAAGTTCAAATTGTGAGACCAATGCAGGGCTGGAGTTATCAGAGAAAGCAGCCTATGAGCTTTAAATTGGCATTGAGTACTATGTCAGGTTTGAGTAGGTGAAGGAGAGGGCACAGTACAGAAAAAGAAATGAAGACAGGAATAAGCTTGGTCCCAGGCAGAGGTAGATGTGAGATAAAGCATATGTCTCCCCTCTTGAGCCCAGAGGCTCCCAGGAGTTAAGGCTGCAGCCATTACTTCCAGGCCCATCTGCTCCACAGCTGCTTCTAGTAATCAGACAGGATTCTCTCCTGCTGGAACTACCTCATTCCTGATGAGAGTTGAGCTCAATAGCTCAGCACCCCTTCACACTGTGAATCTTGGTCTATGATCAAATGGCATCTGAACTCCATGAGAAACCTGGAACTCATTGCCCACCCATCTGCCATATCTTCCACATAATTTCTCCTAAGAAAATCCCAGAAGAAATTAATAGAGATTTGTATTCCCTAAACCAAAACAGAACCCTTGGAAGTAATGTGCCTAGTATGTACCAGGTATTTCTCATCCCATGTTCGAAGCATTCCTATGTTCCTTCGACAGCCTCATTGCCACAGAACATAAACTGGGACCCAAAAATCATTCCAGTTAGTCTCTGGATTTTCAACCATAAACCAGGCATTAGGGAAGCAAATGTGGTTCAAGCAACTAGGCTCCTGTGTACCATACAGGAGGTCCAGGGTTTGATACCCAGGGCTTCCTGGTGAAGGCAAGTTGGCCCATGTGGCGAGCTGGCCCATGCGAAGTGCTGGCCCACGCAGGAATACTGCTCCGCACAGGAGTGCTGGCCCATGTGGAGAGCTGGCACAGCAAGATGATGCAACAAAGAGACACAGAGGAGAGACAATAAGAGATGCAGCAGACCAGGGAGCTGAGGTGGCGCAAGAGAATGATTGCCTCTCTCCCAATCTGGAAGGTCCCAGGATTGGTTCCTGGAGCCACCTAATGAGAATACAAGCAGACACAGAAGAACACACAGTGAATGGACACAGAGAGCAGACAATGGGGGGTGGAGGGGAATTAAATAAATCTTTAAAGAAAAAGGGCATTAAATTTTATTTTGTTCCCTGACACAAAGTAAACAAGGTAATGCATACAATATTTCTAAGCAGTAGGTCATTTAAAAAAGAACATTGTAAATAGTTTACTAAAAAGGATTAGACTCATACCCTATTCCCTAATTAATAACTTCTATCCATCTTCACTTCCTATGTCCAAATCCTACATTACTAAATTTACCTAAATAAAGAAATCTTCTTATATTAATAACAGGAACATTATTAGCCATGGTGACTATGTCATAATAAAATAAAGCATAAGGGAAAGAATATTGAAAAAGTCTTGAGTGCCACTCCTGGTTCTGCCGTAAAGTGCTGTATCAATTACCTTGAACATGTAACTCTAAGTTCTCTAGACCTCAGTTTCCTCACCTACAAAGGGAGAGGAGAGAACGAACAGATGCTGGAGACACTTCAAGCTCTGAAACGCCTGGATTCTAGCATCTAGAGTATCCAGTTTCCTGAAAACACTTTGTATGGGCCAAGTTAGAACACAAAATTATTACAAGGACTAATAGGAAGTCACTAGAGAAGTAGAGTTTCAATATATATATATTCTTCTCTTAATTTGGAATTCATTTTCCACTAAATCTCCATTTCGGTTTGATAGTTTTAAGCTGAATCTGATAAAATATATGAGGGAACCATACACGTGGTAGCTAATCTCCAAAGACTGGTCCCTATTGAACCACATCTCACAGTGTTCCCATCCTTGAGTGACCTCCTCCCAACACTGAATCTGGGATGGCTCTCTGTAAGCAAGTGAAGTGATACTGCAGGACTCTACCCTGCTCCTCGGAATACTCACTCTAGAGAAGCCATCATGTAAAAAGTTCCACTACCCTAAGTTTGACACTTAAGCTAGCCATATAAACAGGCCACATGGAAAGAGGGAGATGTCTGACCAGTTCCCAGAAGTGCCCATCATCCCAGATAATACACTGGCTGAAAGTGGAAATTTAATTTTAGCAAAACAATATCATCTAACACATTAATCAATGTTATTAAAACTCTGAGTTTTATTGAATTTATATTTACATATTTAATATTTAAAGTTGCTTTGAACTGTATATTTCTATAAAAACTCTAAGTATTCATTTTTCAATGAATGAATGGATATAGTTAATACATGCTGGGCAGTAATCTAGGTGCTGGGATATATCAGTAAAGAAAATAGAAGCATTTATTCCTTATTTGTTGATATTTAAATAATATTCTAATTTTAAAAGTATATGTTTTTCATTAGAAAAAACCAACACATTAATGAAATTTGATTTAAGAAAACAACAGCAACTTAACACATTCTTGAGAAGACATATATAATTCACAGCCTGTTCACTGCTGAGAGGGCTGAATGGAGCACAGCAGAAAACTGTCAATAGCAATGCCTGAGGAGAGTGAAAACTGGCTTTATTACTGTTTCATTTTCATGTGTTTGTTTGTAAACCATCAAAAAAGAGACAACACTCAGCACTGATAATTTCTGAAATATTTTCATTGGTGGCCAAGTTCTTAAATCTAAAAGATTTTTCCCCTTTTAAAAGGATGGGGTTTTAACAAGGTAATTTAAAGTACATAGGATATTTATCATCAGAAATTCATTCATTTATTGCTTAGTTGACAATTTAAAAAATACATATGAAAATATTTAGAATGTTACGTTTGCCTTTTTTTTCAAGATAAGAAATCTTTACTGACAAAAAACCATGAATTATTTTCCATTGTATTTAAACTTGTATTTAGCTTTATCTAATGCCTGTTCAAACAGTTTGAGCTGGAACAAAAATAAAAGGTAAATTAAACTGAATTTATTAGAGAATAATTGAAATTCAAAAATAAAAATGAAAGTATTGGATTTAAGAATACCTATAAAGAATTAAAGGTCAGTTGTTGAGCTAGGTTGCCGTTTTAAGCTCGTTCACTAAAAATAAGAGCACAGGAGTAATTTAAACACACACAAACTGACACAAGACTGTGGGAGCTAAAATATAAAAGAGCCAAAAATTCTGCCAGCACATCAAAGGAAGGACTTGCTAGGGAGGATCAGGAAACGGCACAACAAAGATGAAGTCTAACTAGGAGGAATGAAAGGACTGCACAGGCTCCCCAGCTATAAAGCGGCTAGAAAGAGAAGTATCCCGTAGATTACCTTAAGAGCATTTGACCTCTGAAGCAATAAATTTGCTGAGGTTTAAAACTGAGGAAAAAACAAAGGTAGAGTTAGAGTGCAGGCAATGCGCGTAAATCGGTGATGATGGATTTTCTGTTGCCTACTCCTTAAGCTCCCATGCCTCAGCTAGAGCCATATGCCATTTCCACAGACAGCCACCTTGGCAACCACGAGTTCCTCTGCATCTTTATAGAAAATATTCAGCTGAGATGACTTATCACTAGGGGTTAAATTAACTCAGACATGGTCACATGAAGTTTCCATTTTTCCTTATACATAGGAATTATTTAATATCCCTTTTAAACAAGACAATGAGGATCAGTACAGGAACACCAGCCATCCTGGGATCCCTTCCACCCTTTCCATGCACCTCGCCTGGGTTTGGTGTGGTTTTGTCTCCGAAGGCCTGTGCACAGGACTACCTTTCCCTGGGTGTCCTTGAGTTTCTGGCACCATTTGGGCTGCTTGAGCAGAGTCAGACACAACTAGAAGTTGACACCTGCACCTCTCCACATCCCTCACCCAGATAATGACTGGCATGGAAGTACAGAAGCCTACTTCCTCAGCTCCGTTCAAGACAACTCTGGCTTCCACTCAGAGTTCTCCTCAGGATTAGGCGAAGCCTCCCCAAGAGTTTACCTGAGACCAGCCCCTTGTCTGGCTTCTGCCCTACTCTGTCCTGCCTCCTCCACACCCTAAACAGTTTATTCTGGGAACACTTCTTCAGTGTATCATGTGCACAAAAATCCTTGCCTTAGACTGTCAGTGAAAGATGAATCTACAGTTCATATTCTTTTAGTTTTGGAGTTCTGTCCAAACAATACAGATAAATCAAATAAATCCAAGACACTGTTATAGTGAGTCCCTGATTGCACACCCAGTCCTAAACATCTCAACTCCATAAAGATACCAGTAACGTCATGTAGGATGTCATTGGTGGCCTGAGGGTCTTAAGATGGAAAGTAACGCAATGTCCCAGGGAGACCATGGACTTTGGAGCCAAAGAGACTTGGATACAGTGTTGTCACCACCAATTACTAGTGAATGACTTTGAGCAAGTCACTAACCTACTCTACAATCTACAAAATGACAACGTTGACCTTAAAGAGTTTTAAATATTAAATGAGTAAATGTTTAAAGCCCTGCTACATAGAAATACAAATTTTTATTTCATTTTGCTTCCTAAAGGGAATGGTTTTGCCTCAAGGAAAACAGAGCTAATTGAAGCATCTGTTTCCCTACAGTGGAAGGCCTTGAGGTAGAGCACCAATTAATTTCTGTCATTAGCCACCAATTTACATTTGGGAAAGAGTTACATGGCAATTATTTTTTTCTGTTTACCAGTAACCCTAAGTGTATTTAGAATTATGGAGGTCTGTTTCACTCATTCATTAATACAGCTATACTGAGAAGTTATTTCCCAGGCACTGGGGCATACAGAGATAAAACAGACTGATTTAATACCAGTAAGCAAGTAAACAAATAAGTAACCAAGACTTTTAGGGATTGTGATGAATACTATGACGGAAATAAAGAGGGTGATGGGAGAAAGTAGCTGCCTGAAGGGGAGGAGCTTCATAAGACAGGTGGTCAGACAGTGCCTCTCTGAGGGAGCCCAGTGGGCTGCATCCTGAGGACAGAGAAGACCCTGTCCTGGGAGGATTCGAGAAAGAATACTACCAGCAGAAGGAAGAGCAGGTCCTGAGGTGGGAGAGACCCTGGTGCTAGTGAAACTGAAGTGGTCTAGATTCAGGAACACTGAGAACAGGAAGCCAAGGAAGCGGTCAGAACAGGGTCACACGGTTCCCCGTGCGTGCCGCCAACGGCCTGACTCAACAGAGCGCAGACATGAAAAGCTGTTTTGTTTCTCTGCAATCTTTGCTCCTAAATGTATTATATTAAAATCCCCTTTTCCTTCCTCTTCATGACTCCTCAGGCAGAACTTAAAGCCTGATAGTCAATTTCAGGCATAAAGCAGCCCAAAACAGTGAAATTAAATAGTCTAACACGTAACTTTCATATGTAATTTATTGCTCTACTGCTCCCCCTACCTGACTGACCAGCACTGGAGGGGGACAGTATCAGCTGTCACTCAACCTTCTCTACCTCCCTGTTTCAGGTCTCCCCTTCTCCTCCACGGTGTTGGGGCGTTGGAGACAGTGAATGGAAAGGGCACGTACGTATGTCGCCAACTTCACTGGCTGCAGCTCTTCCACCTGGACTGTTGATGAGTTCTGTCAGGAGCATTCAAGGGCTTGCTCCCTCTCTCACGGGGAGAGTGTGTGGGTTCTTCAGGAAGCCCTGCAGAGGACAGCCCGCTGCCTTGATGTAGACAGTCTATGCAATGTATTTCATCCAATCTATCCTCACTTCCCACTCTTAGCAATACATTCTGCAGCCTTTTGCTTCGAGCATCACAGGCAAAGCCTGGCTCCATTTCACAATGCCCACTTGGTCCACGGGAAGATCACCTTCCTTTACCTGGTAAAACAGTGGAGATGTGACTTCCCAGATACCTACCCTCCCCCTCTACTCTCTCTCTTTGCACCTTTTGTTTTCAAATAGACACTTAGGCAAATTAACAAATCCCCCATATCATCAGCATCCAGCCTACAATTCACCCACACCTTCTACAGGCCCGCCCAGTCTCACTCAGGGTGTCTCTTGGAGTTCCCTTTCACTTGACTTGAAGGAAGGTGATCCCTTCTCCCCCAAGAGAAAAGAAAGTAAAATCTACAGCACTCTATCTCAGGCAGATAACCCAGCAGTCCCAACTTGAATTTCTTCTAGTCTAACGTTAGGTAGAATGATAAGAGACAGAGAAAGAGGACAAAGACTGACAGATGTATTAACAAAACTAATGCTGTCTTTTCTTACCAAATCGTTGGGAATGTGTCTGATGGCACTCTTTAGAATGCAGAGCTACTTAGTGGCATTTTCATTTTAGCTCTGGGTCTTTAGCAATAATTCTAAAGGTACAGTAAAAGTTTTATTCACATCTTGTTACAAAGACCAGTAAGATTACTGGATTCTAACAGTATTGGGAAGCCATTAAAGTGTTTTAAGTAAATGAATTATATTTTCATTTTTTTAAAAAGGGAAGAGAGTGAAAATGGAAATGGAGAGACCAGTTAGAAAGCTACTGAAATAATCCAGAAAAATGAAGGTAGTAACTTGGAATTAGTTCGTTGCATGTGTAATGTGGAGAAGTAGACTGTTTGATTTTATATGTTTTATCAATTTTATTGAAAAATAATTAACATACAATAAACTGCAGGTATTCAAACTGTCTGGTTTGAAAAAATTTAACATATGTACATGCCTGTGAAGAAAACACCACAATCAAGATTTAATAAAAACTTATCATTGAGAAGCAGCTGTGGCTCAATCAGTTGGGCTCTTGTCTACCATATGGGAAGCCCTGGGTTCGCATTCTGCGGCCTCCTTGTGAAGGCAGGCTCACCCACACACGGTGGAGAGCCACCAGCCCAAGTGCCACAGAGTGACGCCTGGCCTGTAAAGCGCCGCTGAGTGCCACCCAGCCCGCAAGCACCATGGAGAGCCAACTCAGCAAGGTGATGCAACGAAAAGGGAGACAAGCAAAAACACAGAAGAGTGCCCAACGAATGGACAGAGAAGACAACAAGCAAGCCGCAAGCGGGGGAGGGGAAAAAATAAATTCAGACAGAACAACGCACTGGGAATGGACACAGAGAGCAGACAGCAAGCAAAAAGCCGCAAAGGGCCCAGGGGGGTGGGGATAAAAGAAAAATTTATCCATCACTCCTAAAAGTTTCCTTGTGATCTTTTGTAACCTCTCCTTCTCACCCCTCATAACCTTCCCTTAACCCCAAGAAATCATTATCTGCTTTATGTTACTAAAGGTTAGTATTTATTACCTTGAATTTTATATAAAAGGAATCATGCACCACATACTATGTCTGACTTTTTAAACTCAGCATAATTTTGACATTCATTTGTGTTGTTGTGTGTATCAATAGTCTATTCTGTCAGACTGTTTTCCAAAATGTTTGTAACTGAAATTCCTATCAGCAGGGTATGAGAGTTCCAGCGGCTCCACATCCTTGCCAACATTTGGCATGGTTAGTCCTTCTACTTTAGATAATGCAATGGGTATCACTTATCTCACTGCGGTTTTAATCTTTATTTCCCTATAACTAAATATGGTGAGCATCTTTTCGAATGCTTATTTTCTATACATATATCTACTTTGGTTAAATATTTATTCAAATCTCTTGGTTGTTTTTTACTTGGATTGTCTATTTTCTTTTCACTACTTTTGAGAGTGCTTTATGTATTATAAGTCCTCTATCAGATATGTGATTTGCAAATATCTTCTAATTAGTGGCTCATCTTTTCATTTTCTTAACTATGTCTTTCAAAGAGCAGATGTTATTAATTAGGATTAACTTCAATTTTTTTTTCTTTTTTTTTTTTATTGATTTTGTAAAAATATTACATTAAAAAAATATGAGGTCCCATTCGACCCCACCACCCCCACTGCACCCCTCCCCCCCCAGCAACACTCACTCCCATCATCATGACACATCCATTGCATTTGGTAAGTACATCTCTGGGTATCTCTGCACCTCATGGTCACTGGTCCACATCATAGCCCACACTCTCCCCCATTCCATCCAGTGAGCCCTGGGAGGATTAACAATGTCCGGTGATTGCCCCTGAAGCACCATCCAGGGCAACTCCAAGTCCCAAAGGCACCTCCACATCTCATCTCTTCCTGCCATTCCCCATACCCATCAGCCACCATGTCCACTTTTCCCACTCCAATGCCACCTTTTCTCTGAGGTCTTTGGATTGGTTGTGTCTGTTGCACCTCTATGTCAAGAGGAAGCTCAGATTCCACATGGTTACTGGATGCAATCCTCCTGCTTTCAGTTGTAGGCAGTCTAGGCTCCATGGTGTGGTGGTTGTCCTTCTTCAACTCCATCTTAGCTGAGTGAGGTGAGTCCAATAAATCAGATTGTAGGAGCTGGAGTCTGTTGAGGCTCAGGGCCTGGTTATCATATTGTCAGTAAAAAGATTCAATCCCCTAAATATATCTGAAACCCCAATACCAACTACAATTCCAGTAAAGTAGCATGATAGTCTTATGAAAAGAGATCCCCTCTGGGTCCAGTTTCATCACGCAGAAACACCAGCTCCAAAGAAGGGCCATCTGACATGGCAGTGAACCCTATCTGCCATGACCATAGAACCCGTGGGTCCCTTTAGCCCTCAAAGGAACCAATACCTGGGGATTGTATCTACTTTATCTGTCTCTTAGACTCTGCTCAGAGGATTAACTTCAATTTATCAGTCTTTTCTTTTGGTGAAGTGCTTTTGGTGTTATGTTTAAGAAATATTTGTCTAACTCAAGGTCATCCATATTTTCGTTTTCTTCTAAAAGTTTTATTGTTTTAGGATTTTAATTTAGGCCTATGATCCATTTTGACTAAATTTTTGTATGTGGTTTGAAGTGTGGGTAAAGTTCCGTTTTTTTGCTATGTATATATCCAATGTTCCAGCACCATTAGTTAAAAATACTGCCCTTTTTTCATGGAATTTCCTTTTCACATTTGTCAAAAATTATACACACACATATCTGCACACTCCTGTGTTCCATTAATATATTTGTCTGTCTTAATGCTGGAACCTCATTATCTATATTATTATAGCTTTATAATGTTTTTAAGGCAGATAGTGTAAATCCTCCAAAGTTGTTCTCCTTTTTTAAAGATGGTTTGGTTATTTGTCTTCGCATATGAATCTTAGAATCACTTGTAAATTTCTGAAAAAGCTGCCTGCTAAGATTTGATTGGAATTGTCTTATACCTGTAGGTCAATTTGGGGAGGATTCACATCTTAACAATATTGAGCCTTCCGGTCAATTAGCAGGGTCTATTGTTCCATTTATCTAGGCATTCCTTTATTTTTCTGAGCAAAATTTTAAGTATACAGGTTTTATAAATGTCTTTTCAGAGTTTTTCCTTATCTCATATTGTTGTGATTAATACTGTTTTTTAATTTTTAAAAAAATTGATTACAGATCATGTCATCTATGAATTATGTCATCTGTGAATAAAAATTATTTTACTTGTTCCTTTTCAATCTGAATGTCTTTTATTACTTTTTTCCTGCATGATTGCAATGGCTAGCACCTCCCTGAAAATGTTGAATCAAATTGGTGAACAGTCATGTTTGCCTTGTTCCTAATCTTAGGGAGAAAGCATTCAATTTTTAATCATTAAGTATATTAACTTTAGGCTTTTAAAAAATTACCTTTATCAGATTGAGGAAGGTTCCTGCTATTCAAGTTTACTGAGAATGCTTTTTTCAGGAATAAGTGAATTTTGTCAAGTGTTTTTTCTGCATCTATTAATCTTTTTTTCTCTTTTATTCTAATATGGTGACTCACATTGACTGAATTTTTAATTTTAAACTGTTCTTGCATTCCTGAAATAAACTCTACTTAGCCATTGTGTATTATCTTTTTTTACATATTTTTAATTTTGATGTAGTATTAAAATTTTTGCATCTATATTCCTAAGGGATAATGGTCTGTAGTTATCTTTACTTGTTATGTCTTTGTCTATTTTTGGTATTACAATAATATTGGCCTTATGGAATATAGGCAGTATTTCCTTCTCTTCATTTTCAGGAAGAATTTATATGGACCTGAGAATTTTCTTGCCCTTAAATGTTTTGTTGAACAGTTCAGCGAAGCTATATGGGCCCGAAATTTTCATTGTGGGAAAGTTTTACAAAAAATTTGATTTCTTTAGTAGCTAAGGTGTTTTTTAGGCTGTCTATTACTTCTTGCATGAGCTTTGTTAGATTGGGTTTTTCAAGGAATTTTTCCATAGCTCTTAAACTGTCAAATATATTGGCAAAAAGTTGTTCATAATGATTCCTTATTATTCTTTTTTTTTAAGATTTTTTTTTAAATTTCTTTCTCTCCCCTTCCCCACCCCCCCAGTTGTCTGCTCTCTCTGTCCATTCGCTACGTGTTCTTCTGCGACCACTTCTATCCTTATCAACGGCACCAGGAATCTGTGTTTCTTTTTGTTGCATCATCTTGTTGTGTCAGTGCTCCGTGTGTGCGGCACCATTCTTGGGCAGGCTGCACTTTCTTTCGTGCTAGGCGGCTCTCCTTTTGGGGTGCACTCCTTGCACATGGGGCTCCCCTACGTGGGGGACACCCCTGTGTGGCAGAGCACTCCCTGAGTGGCACGGCACTCCCCGAATGCATCAGCACTGCATATGGGCCAGCTCCACACAGGTCAAGGAGGCCCAGAGTTTGAACCACAGACCTCACATGAGGTAGGCAGATGGCCTATCCATTGGGCCAAGTCCACTTCCCTTATTATTCTTTTCATATATGTAAAATTTGTAGTGATGTCACTTCTTTCATTCCTGATATAGGTTATTAGTGTCTTCTCTTTTCTTTTCCTCATCAATTGGTGTAGCAGTTTGATATGGTTATGTGCTGAGACCAGCTCAGCAATAGGTCTGCACAAAGGGAAGGCAATGCAGAAGTGAAGAAATAAAAGGACAGAAAGAAAGACACAAGAGAGGAAACAAAGATGGGACCAGGGGGCTTCACAGCTTCTGAAACTGAGATCCTCAACCCTAGTTTCTCCATCATATTTATTTGAAAGCCAATGAGCAACTTGCAACATAAGAAGCAACTTGCAAAATCTACAATAAGGTACACGAACATCTCGTACAATAACAAGAAGCAACTTGCAACATCTACAATAAGATAATTTACAAAAACAGGAAGCAACTTAGAACATCTTGTATAATAACAGGAAGCAACAAATAGATAGGCCAATTTCCCACAACAGTTATGAATTCCAAAAGTAGATATTGGATTATGTTTTGTATCTGGGCATAACTGAGTTATGATTAGGGTGTTGAGTCCCCACCTCTTGGTGGGAGGGTAGTCACAGATAAAAGGCATGACAGAGAACAGAGTTGATGGTTTCTGATGTTGGAGTTTTGACGTTGGAATTTTTTGCTGAAGATTTTAGCTGGAGCCCCAGGAAGTAAGTTCACAGAGGAAAGAGAAGCCAGCCCCAGGAAGAAAGGAACCTTGAATCCAGAGACAGGCATGACCCAGGAAGGAATCCAGGAAACCTGAACCCTCACAGCTGTCTGCAGCCATCTTGCTCCAACAAGTGAAAACAGACTTTGGTGAAGGAAGTAACTTATGCTTTATGGCCTGGTATATGTAGGCTCCTACCCCAAATAAATACACTTCATAAAAACCAACCAATTTCTGGTATTTTGCATCAGCCCCCCTTTGGCTGACTAATGCAGTTGGCTAGAGGTTTATCAATTTCATTGATTTTCTCAAAGAACCAGTGTTTCATTCTATTTGATTGTCTCTATGGCTTTACCGTCTTCTATTTCACTGATTTCTGCTCTGATCTTTATTTTTACTTTATACTGCTAACTTTAGATTTCATTTACTCTTCTTTTCCTTGTTTCTTAATGTGGAAATTAAGGTTATTAATTTGAGACTTTTCCTATAGAGGCATTTAATGGAATAAACTTTAACAGCAGCCTACAAATTTTTTTATGTTCTGTTTTTATTTACATTTAGTTCAAAATAATTTCTAATTTCCCTTTTGATTTTTTCCTTTCTGTCCCATGGGTTATTTTAAGTGTGGTATTTAGTTTCTAAATATTTGGTACTTTTTCACATATCTTTCTGGTTTTTATTGTAATTTAATTCCATTGTGATCAGAAAACACACTTTACCTGGTTGAATACACTTAATTTATTAAGACATGTTTTATAGTCCTGAATACAATCTATCTTGATGAATGTTCTATAACCACTTGAAAAGAATGGTATTCTGCTGCTGAGTGGAGTGTTCTATAAATGTCAGTTTGTTTAACAGTTTTAATGAGTCTTCTATATTCTTACTGATTTTTGTCTGTCAATTTTTGAGACAAGGTTGTTGAACTCTGCAACTATAATTTGGATTTGTTGATTTCTCTTTACAATTCTATTAGTTTTTATTTCATGTACTTTGAAACTTTGTATAGATTTATATACCCTGAAGCTATAAATCTTTAGGTTTCAGATTATGTGGCCTCTTAATGAATTAACCCCTTTATCTTTATGAAATCTACTTTGCTGGAAATTAATATAGTCTCTCTGGCTTTACTTTGGTATATTTTTCCATCATTTCACTTTTAACCTATTTCTTTCCTCATTCTCAAGTTGTAACAAATGTTTCACACCAATGCATGGTGTTGGTGGTGTGGGGTGGTATATGGAATCCTGTGTTTTGTCCATGATTGTTCTGTAAACGCACACCTTCTCTAATAAATGGGAAAAAAGAAAAGGAAAAAGTTTTTACATTACTTATGTAGTTACCATTTCTGGTGTTCTTCATCCTTTGTGTAGATCCAGTTTCCATCTGGCATCATATTTCTTCCACACAAACAAATTTCTTTAACATTTTTCATAATGGATCCACAAAAAGGAATGAAGAATACTGGAAATAGTAACTGCATGGGTTGAGCAGCCACAAAGCAAAGTAGCTTAAAAAATACAACTTCTCATACAATAAATACCAGGCAATGAAAGGAACTAGAAATAAAAACCTAATACGGACACAGTGGAGGCTATCATATAGGGTCTCCTAAAGAAAGATATCAAACAGGAATCTCCAAAATGAAGCTTTTGTTGTTTGTGTCTTTATGATACTAATTTGAAATCTTTTTTTCTCCTACAGACACTGACCCATCCAATGTACTTAATAAATAATGAGGTTGCCTATCTATGCAGCCTCATTCAACCTACTTTGTACATTACTGCAGGGGGAAAAAAAAGCCATGAAATGAATTTAAGTGGAGGTTCGCTCTCCTGGTGCCCTGGGTGAATTGGCCATAAATTGGAATGATTTATGAATCTGATTGCTTAGACGATTCTGCTGCCATTCCTATTAGATCAAAGACTGAGCCAACCCAGAGTATGGAATGAGGAGTACACACAGAGAACATAAAAGATCAAAGGACAAAGCCCTCAGGGATTCCAACTTTAGAAGCTAGGGCACGAACCCTATTGTAAATGATGGACTATAGCTAATAGTACAATTATTAACTATTCTTTCCTGAATTGTAACAAAGGTACAACACTAATGTAGGTGTTAATATATGGGAACTCTGTATTTTCTGTAGATTACAATTTATCTAATTGAAAAAAAAAGGAGATTGATAAGGAAGAGTCCAGTGATATAGAAGAAAAATCAGGAGAGGAAGATGTCAGGAAAGTGGAAAGGGATAGAGGAGTCCTGAGGGAGTACAAAGAGTATGGAATGCTGTCAAGAGGTCAGATAGATTGGATTAAAAGAACTGTGCATTGGATTTAGCTACTGGGTAGTCTGACAAGAGGAGAAGAACAGATTCAATGAAATACAGAAAAAGAGAGATCAGCTAGTTTGAATTTCTGTCCAATTCCCAAGGTGTAAAACCTTAATGCACATCTCTTCAGCTTAAATCCTCCTCATATTTTAGAGAATTGTCATTAAGTATTGGGGGGAAATAGGAGATTTCATAAAGGATTAAATGGTCCTTTTTTTTATTCTTTCCAGAGCATGAAATTGAGCTCAAATTTTCTTTACATTTTATAAAACCCCAGTAAAAGATTTTTATTCACATTTCTTTCCCATAATTTTCATTATTTCTTCTTTTTCAAATCATTTGTGGATCCCTGCCACATTTGTCAATATCCTTCCTTAGCTTACTAAAACAACATTTCCAAGATTGGTTTATAATTCATGGTCTGTGGAGAAACTTGGTAGAAAGTGGTACATGATTGCAGGATATGGTACTTCCTCCAAGTCATCTGCTTTTTCAATTCCCATATAAGCATTTCATCAGCCTCCAGATCTCACTACTTGGCAATTTTTTCCAACCTTCCTCACATCACCACAAGGAGTTACCAGTTTTGTTCAAAACCATGTTTTAGGTTCCTTCTTGCTCAAATTATCTAATATCAAATTCTCATAATCACTTAGGAGTCTCCATACCCTGTTACCAATTCTCAGAAAGAGGTGAGGTAGGAGGAAAATCAAAGTAGAACACCATAAATATCCTTAATCCCTTTACAAAGGCGTAACCTGACACCAAAGTGAAAAGATAATATTTTATTATAAAAACTTCAGAAACTGGAATAGGAAAGGAAACCAGTCTTTTTCAATACTAAATCATTTTGAAGAAAATATAGATGGACAAAGAGGAAAATAGTATTGTATACATGCAAAAGAAAAAACACTAGTAGTACAATATACCAACTATTAATAAATATTTGGTGACTGCAGAATTTGTAAATCGAATTGATAGGGTAAAGCATAAATGTGTTCATTTATTCATCACAGCATATTTGTTTTCTTGCTAGAGTGATTTTTCACATTTCTAACCATTTTCCTTTAATTAATCGGTTATTTACTCAAGATGGACCATTAATGAACTGTTTTGATCTCTAGTATACTCTGTAGTGAAAGATGGTCAGTTTCTCCAAACCCTCCCCTCTCCCCCATCCTAAAACGTACGTTTTCATATAGCCCGCACTCCTGATTCTCAAAGAAATAATCCTCTCTAATAAATACAGACACCTGGGGAGAAGCATGATGACTTCTTTTTCTAAATGTGTTTCTTGTTTGTGTTTATAATGAAGGAGAAAATTAGGTAAGCTGTATGCTTTAGTTTCATACTGTGTAAGGAAAGAAAACAACAGAGATGAAAAAGCCCTTATTAATTAATCACAGCTAATGCATACAAGGTTACAACAAGAAAAATTAAATGAAAGTAAGAAAAAAGAAAAATTAATGTCAGTTTCCTTTTGATACTAAATGCAAGAGAGAGAGAAAGACTCCAGGAATTCCTGAACCACATTAAACCTCTATCTCTGACAGTTAGTGATGATAGATGATTCAGCGAAACTATAAATCAGCCCATCATTCTATAGTTAATGTGCCATGAATCATGTGCTCAGTACATGGAGCAGTTCCGAGGAGACTGATAGTTCAAATAGTTTTAAAAAGTAAAATTTAGAAATCGTTTGCATAATATTACTAGCCATAGCATATTGGTGTTCAAGTGTCTATTCCAGAGGTCTATTTAAGTACAGAATAAAGTAATAAACCATAGTGGCTTAAGTTAGACAACCAATCAGGGTATCCATCCCCATGCCTAAGCCTCCAGGTACAGCAGAACAGGTGCAATAACACATCCCTTATTCTTAGAGGCTCACTCCTACCTGTAGACTTTGATTCCATTAAACATTTGTGATTACTGAAATCAATGGGTAGCCTACTAAACTATCAATCTATGTAACAGGAAAAGCTCCAAATCTGGGAACCAGAAACCTGATTTGAGTCTCTATGATGGAGAATCACAGTCTCTTGTCTATGTCCCTGACTGAAGAAATCCAGATCCTCTTGAGGAAAAACCTGCAGTATGCCACAAGGAATAACCCTGACTCTTCCTCCATGACTTCCCCAAAGGGACCTGAGGCCTTTACTAGGCAGGGCGACTGTGTATTGGAGAAATAGAAATTCTAGACCTCTCAGAGCTAGACAGTAACTCTGAGTTGGCATTAATTCACCAAAGTGAAATCTTGTAGTAATGAGGTGATAAATGGAATTTTTTTATCCGCCTCCCCACTCCCCACTTGTGACTTTTTGCATGCTGTCTGCTCTCTGTGTCTATTCACTGTGCGTTCTTCTGTGCCTGCATTTATTTATTTTATTTCCCTCCACCCCTGGGCTTGCTTGCTGTCTGCTCTCTGTGTCCATTCACTGCATGCTCTTCTGTGTTTTGTTTTGTTTTGTTTTGTTGCTCGTCTCCCTTTTTTGTTGCATCACCTTGTTGAGTCAGCTCTCCATGGCACTTGCGGCCAGGCAGCGCTCCATGGCATCTGCAGCCAGGACGCTCTCTGCAGCATGTGGGTGAGCCTGCCTTCACAAGGAGGCCCTGGGACACAAACCTATATGGTAGATGGGAGCCCAAATGATTGAGCCACAGCCACTTCCCGATAAATGGACTTTTGACCGAAACTGTCTTATCCTGGATCTAGTGGCCCCACGGACTCACCAAGTGTTTATTTCCCAATTCCAGCATGTGTGCTTAGAATAGATACATTTGGAACTGACAGAATCCATTGATTCCCTGAGTCATTAAATGAGGGATATTATGGCAGAGGTTGCAAAATAGAAATCACTTCCTTACCAGAAATACTGCTTTATTGGGGGAACTGCATAAATTGGTGCCACCATCAAAGACTTGAAAGATGCAAAGTGGTGAATCCCATGACCTCCTTATTTAACTCACTTGTTTGGTTTGTGCAGAACATGTGATTATCTTGTACAATGACTGAATTATTGCAAATGTTTTTTGTTTGTTTGTCTATTTGGTTGGTGGGGTTTTTTGGGGTTTTTTGTTTGTTTGTTTTTGCAACAAAAAGCTTCCTTGTTTACATTTGGTTCACAGTTTGTTAGAAGGCTGCAAGGTGGTTGGTTAAAAAGATGTTTGAAGTGTGGTACTGTATCCCTAGTTCCCTGAGTGATGACCGTGAATGCATGTTGTATCAGCAACAAATATAACTTTGGTGTCATTAAAACACTGAGACTTTTGGGTTGTTGTTACAACCGTACAAACTTTATCTCAAGCAAAACAAAACATGTTTTCTAGAAGTAAGGTGCTGCCAAATAATATAACTAAGATACATAGAAAAAGCTTAGGGACCTGGTGGCAGACTATGAGGAAACAAAGTTTTATAGTCAATGTGGAGAAACAACAGGTAAAACTGACAGGTAGAGATAATGGATCTAAGAGGCAAAGGTTAGAAATCCAAGTGAGAGGAGCAGTGTTAGGAGTAGGCATTAGCTCATATTGCTTCTGTTTGACAAGATATTACAAGAAAGAGAGTAGCTTTATAAATTATACTGTATTTAAGGATAAAAAAGAAAAGGGAGAGTTGAAAGAAAATGGGGAACTTTCAGGGTTAGAAGAGGCAACTGTCTCTCCTTTCAACTGGTAACATATAAAACTAAGAAGGCTTTGGTTGAAAAAAAAAAATGGTGATTAGAATTTGCCTTGCCATCAAAACAAAGGAGTTTGAGGGGTACCCAATGAATTCTTTTGTTTTAATACCTTGGAAAGGAGCTACTATATTATTTTTAAAACTATGTTCCTTTGAAAAAGAGCAGCCTGGCAGGGTAACGTCAGACCTAACAATCATTAGGTGTAACTGGGGGTGAAGATGGCCCTTTCATTTTGTGTACTTTGCTACTCTTTAGACTTAAATTTGTCAGAACTCCGTCACAGAAGTACCAAAAATCTAGGAATCCACAGAAGTTAGTGCAACCCTTGCTTCATAAAATCCAAACTCAGGAGAGGTAAAAGTCAGGGATTGCTCTCCTCTCTCTAGTCTCTAAACTCTGCACTCAGGATGAGTCTAGAGACTACACCAAAGACTATCACCAGAGAATATCACTAGAGACTATCGCAAAGACTGGTAAGACATGACGTATCCACAATTACACTGAGTGAAAATTGTGTTTCAAAAAGAACTGTGGGTATGGGTATTGGCACATGCATGTAACTAGAATAAGCTGAAGGGCAGAATCTACTTCAATGTCCACTTCACATGCAGCCAAATTGGATAACAGAAGGAGAAGGAACTCCCAGAGGATGAAGTAAGTATATTTTGCATACTGGATAGAAATGAACTAAATATTTGGTGACTAGAAAGACAAACTATAGTAGTCATTGGTGTGGTTTTCCAAATAGATCCAATTCTCCCTCCTTCTGCACATGTGACAGCTGTGATTAGAAATGAAACATGTTGCCCAGCAAAGCATTTAATTGCTAATGAGAAACCATGCAGAATTCTCTTTTCCTTCTGACAAGATAACTTCCAATGTTCAAGATATTTCAGTAGGTTGGATCCCTTAGTGACTATGATGAGGAGTCCCCCTGTTGACCTATGATAGACATGTAGTAAAAGAAACATAAACTTTTGTTCACTTAAATCAGTGAGATTTGGGGGTTTGGGTTACCAAAAAAAAAGCATTGTCTTTCCTGACAGTTCATCATTTACAAGCCCAAGCTTCTTAGTATACTATACAAGATCCTCCCTGACCTTGCCCCTATCTACTCTTCAGCCTCATTTTCTGTAACTCCTTCCTTTAGACTTAATACTCTAAGAATAGAATTTCTTGGGAAGTGGATATGGCCCAAGAGGTTGAGTGCTTGCTTCCCACATGGGAGGTCCAGGGTTCAGTTCTCAGTGCCTCCAAAAAAAAACAACAGCAACAACAAGCAAACAAGTGAAAAAAATCGACTCAAGGGGAGCCATTGTGCTTCAGTGGTTGCATGCCAGCTTCCTATTCACCAGATCCTAGGTTCAATCCCCAGGCTCCAGATTCTCAAAATAAATAAATAAGAAGAATAGGGTTTCTTATATATACACACTGATTTTTCACAATCTCTTGTTGTCTTTGTTTATGCAATTTTCCTTGCTTAAAAATCCCTTTTAGGATAATTCCTATCTTCCTCGCTTGATTAGAACTCTATTCGGTATCTCTTTCTACAGAAATCCTTCCATGGGCGGCGGATTTCGACCAGTGGTTAGGGCGTCCATCTACCACATGGGAGGTCCGCGGTTCAAACCCCGGGCCTCCTTGACCCATGTGGAGCTGGCCCATGTGCAGTGCTGATGCACGCAAGCAGTGCTGATGCGTGCAAGGAGTGCCCTGCAATGCAGGGGTATCCCCTTTGTAGGGGAGCCCCACACGCAAGGAGTGCGCCCCGTAAGGAGAGCCACCCAGCGTGAAAGGAAGTGCAGCCTGCCTAAGAATGGCGCTGCCCACACAGAGAGCTGACACAAGATGATGCAACCAAAAGCAACACAGATTCCCATGTCGCTGACAACAACAGAAGCAGACAAAGAAGATGCAGCAAATAGACACAGAACAGACAACCAGGGTGAGGGGTGGAGGAGTGGGGAGGGTAGGGGAGAGAAATAAATAAATAAATAAATCTTTTAAAAAAAAAGAAAGAAATCCTTCCGTGACGCCTTGGATTTGCGTTCCTAAGAATAAGTCTATCTTAACCCTTACCATAATTTATGAAAAGTATCTATTTACATATCTCTCCACCAATTAGACTGTGATCACCAGAGAATTTGTGGTCAAGAAATGATCTATTCATGCAGTACTGATGCTCAATAAATGTAAAATAGATATTCACTCTTTAACTTAATCTAATTTCTGCATACAACTTAGCCCCGTCTTAGGGCTTCCAAATCTGAATGGGAAATTGAAGGATCTTTGTCCAAAACTTTCCCTTCTCTCCCTTAATACCTACAGAGTCAAAGATGTTCTCCTTGTCTTTCACTGATAGTTGATTCTTTCATTTACTCTACAATTATTTGTATGATGGGAAAAATCTGCTTGTTTTATCTCCCTTCCCCTTTTCCTCATTGGGGTCTGCCCAGCACACATCAAGATCAAAAAAGGGGTCTTCACCATTGCAACTGAGGACAGAAAAGTGAGTTAGAACTTTTTTTAGAAATATTACATACATGAGACATGTTAGAAGGAAATTAACTTCTATACACTGATAGGCCTAATTTTTTTTTTAAATACAATTCTGAGTGTAAAACCCAGTAAGGGCTTATCTCTACCATTTTCCTAAACCCCTGTTCCACCTCAGAACTAATAAAGGTCAGTGCCTGACAATTCCTCAAGAACGTGAACTCTCAAAGAAGCATAATGAAGGGAAAGTGAGAATAACCAAAGAGTAGAATGTTCAGAGAGTACATGGGGAAAGAGAGAGTATACAAAGGTGGAAGATTCTATGCAGGACAGAGGAAGGGGACTTGTGGGTACCATGGGTATCAAAAATGGAGACTCCAGGCATATTGAAGAAAATGATAAGAGGAATGGAACACAAACCACTTTCAAGTTTTCACTTCTCATGGTCAGAATTGGTTGGAACATGCTTCCCAAAATCTAAAGTAAAGCAATGCTTGCATATTCTTTTTATTGCCTAAGTGTGTTTGAAGGTCTCACAGAAGAGCACTTGAACCCAGAGTGGACCACACCTCCTTCCTAGGCTATAGCTTATAACACAAGGACTGCATTTACTGACCAGTGATTTTGATATTGGGAAATTGTCTGAACAAGACAAGCAAGTCGTTGCTTATAAACTAGCATCTCTCTTTCAAGTGATATCTAGGGAGACAGTTCACTCATAGATTCTAGGAATCCTACAGCATGGTCCCTCAGGTAGCCTACAATATCCAGCTGCTTGTCTTTAAATAGACACCCAGTTGGGCATGAGAAGTATCTAGAAATTTCTAGAGGATGAGGAGAACACAGCAGACACACGTCCCATGGAGTCCTTTATCCTACTCCCTAACATCAAAGGGACCTCAAGAGTCCTATGAT
This sequence comes from Dasypus novemcinctus, assembly GCF_030445035.2. Lineage (NCBI taxonomy): Eukaryota > Metazoa > Chordata > Mammalia > Cingulata > Dasypodidae > Dasypus > Dasypus novemcinctus. The sequence continues at coordinate 137,847,106 of NC_080674.1, forward strand.
CTCTTTGGGTAGAGCCAGGATAACAAATGTGAAATTTATACAAAGTGCAAGAAATGGCAATACACCCTTAGTAGTTAAAACTATGAAGATTTTTTTTTTATTCACATAAATTTGGTCTCAAGTTCTAGTTTTTCCAGTTGCTAGTTGTGAAATCATGGGAAAACATCTTCATATCTCTAAGACTAAATTTCTGTATCAGGTAATGGGAATCATAACAGTACTTAGACAATAAAATTGTTGGAAAAATTAAATAATACACTGAATTAAAGTATATTAAAAACAAGCTCACAAAAAGCATGCAACAATATTAGCGAAAAGTAGTGAGTCATAGTAGTATTAGTATCATTCTTATTTTGCATTTGTATAACAAATATCCAACTCCCAATTGCAAGGCTATCCTAAGCAGTGGAGATACAATACAACAACCAAATTCCAGCTTAAATGCTATTTCCAAAGGGATACTTTTCCTCACGCCTCACTTCAGTTCATAGCTCCATATTACCTGCTTCCTTCAAGCTGAGACCTTTGTCAGTTTTATTCCCTGCTAAATTCTAGCTCTTATTACATATAGTAGTTGATCAATAAATATTGGTTGAATAAATTAATAACATCCATTACTTCTTAGTTAGTTGCATACCACACTATTTCAACTAGTTATTTGTACAAGTATTTGTTTTGTTTCTATCTTTTCTAATAGACTATAAATTCTAGTGGAGACCATCTCTGTCTTCTTCAACACTATGTCCAAAGGCCTTAGCACATGCCTGCTACATGATGGGTGCTAATTAAATGTTTGTTGCTTGGATGAATGAATAAATACAAAAATTAAGCAATTAAGAAATATAGTTGCTATAAGAACACATGGTCAATGTGGTAGTTTGAGGCTTCTGTGGACCCCAGAAAATTATGTCTTGAGTTTATCTGTTCCTGTGGGTTTGAACCTACTATAGGTGCGCGCTTTGGGTTGAATTACTTCATTTGGGGACCTTTGATTGGATTAATTCTCAGGGTGGGTCTTGATCCTCTTGCTGGAATCCTTTATAAATGGGATTTATGCAGAAAGAAAAGGCTGCAGAGAAGAGAGAAATCCCCAGAAGCTAAGAGAGAAAGTCCTGGAAGCCAGAAGCTGAAATCAACAGAACCTGGGAGAGAGAAAGCCATGGACGGAGCAGAAAGCAATGGAGTCTGGAGGAGAAGGCAGAGACAGGCAGACAGATGTCGCCATTTACCTCACCATGTGTCTTGCCAAATGAGAAAGGAATCCAGGGCCATGAGCATACAGTCCTCTGGGAGAAAAGCAGCATCAGATGAAGCCTTGATTTGGACATTTTCACTGCCTCGGAACTGTTAGCTTGTAACTTAATAAATCCCCATTGTAAAACCAATCCATTGTTGTCTTGGTAGCATTTAGCAAACTAAAACAGGCAACAAAAGCATTCCAGATAAAATATCTCAGGGAATACGAGAAGGAATCATGTCAGCCTAAAGAATTTTCTGGGAGGAAGAAAGGAGGTCATAGAAAAGCCTCTCCCTCCACATATCCAGTGCCTTAGTAGGACCAGATCTTACTCCCTTTTACAGAATACATCAGCTCTCTTAGTAACTCTACATATTTGGGACTAGAGGGGGTAATATTGTTCTTCTCCTATGTCTCCATCTGTCGAAAATCCAACTCCCTCCATCAGGTCCAAGATCAAATGCCACCTCTATTGTGAAATACTGCCCAATTTTCCTCAGCTCAAATGCATTGTATCATCATCTATGTTCCATCATATTTTACTACTATATCACTGGCTACAGTGCTTAACTGATATGTGTCTGCCTCCACATTGAGATTAAGATGTCCTTGGAGACAGAATTCACTTATTTAGCTTTCGATTCCCCCAATACTAGCAAAATATATTTAATACTTGTTTATCAAATCAAATTGAAGCAAAAGACAAAAATCGCCACAGTAGGCACTGTAAATTAAAGTATCTGTTATTCAGCCTTCACACCAACCTCACTTCCAAAGATCACTTTATCTTTCTCTTTCTAGGTTGCCTTTTATAAACTGCAGCACACAGATCCTACACCTACTTTACTGACAATGAAAGAATCAATAAAGCAATACTGCCTGGCAATTTTAATACTGGAAAATAAAAGACACTCCTTTTTGCCTGTAGAAATTGGACCATCCTCCTCTAGTAAACTAATATCTTCAATAGGAAACTGGTTAAATCCAACATCTGCATCTCTTATTATATCGCCCTCTTTCTCTCTCCCTTCTATCCTCAATCTCTTGCCAAAAATAGAACTAATATCTTATATCTGTGAGTATCTAAAAGTGAAAATTTATATTGCAGTTAAATAATATACTAAGTCCCTAATAAATTAAAAGAACACTAAACATCATCAATAAAATTAATTTAATAAAGTGGAGAAATATCAAACTATCACTGGATTTTCTTGTTTGTAGTATGTTTTGTCATCTTTTAATTAAAAAAATAGTTTTAACAAAGACATGTTTATATTTAAACAGAAATCTGACTGAAATTTTTTTCCTTTATTTTTAAAGAAGTTTTAGATTATGTATAAGTTACATTGAAAATGCATACCCCACCCCTCTCTCACCAACATCATCTTTCATTAGTGTGGTACACATTTCAATTGGTGAACTCATATTGAAGCATTGTTACTAACCATGGTCTACAGTTTACATTATGGTTTACACTTTGCACCACACAATTTTATAGGCTTTGACAAAATGTACAATAGCAGATATCCATCAAAATTGCAATGTCATGCAGAGCAATCCCAATGTTCCAAGTATGTCTCATGTGCCACCCGTATGTCCCTCCTCCTCCCCTCAGAACCTCTGGTAGCCACTGTCTATATATCAATGTTACAAGTTCTACCATTACTAGAATAGTAATAAGCCTACTTTGGTCCATAGTTGCACTCCTCCCTTATGTTTGTTCATTCCTCAGTCATAAGGATTTGCGCGTGGTGATGCCCACTCTGCTTCTGATTGAGAGGGGGCTTAGATCCCACAGGTTAGATGGATGAAACTGTCTTGCTTGGAGTTGTAGATACTCTCTGTTTTGAGGGATGGGTGTTGTCCATCATCCTTTTGTTAATTGTCCTGGGCGAGTCCAATGAACTGGAGAGTAAATGTTGGTTGCAAGTCTGCTAAGATTCAGGGCTCAACCACCATATGAACAGACCAAAGAGTTAAGTCTCTGGGACATATATTTAATGAATATAGTGTTAATTATAGCTTCCAATAAAAGAGAAATATCAAATAAAAGGGAAGAACCATGTTTAGGAAAATTATAAATGAGTCTGACTCTGTTACATTGCAGAGATATGTTATCATATATTTCACCAACAGGGTCCCAATTCCTAGGATTGTCTGTCCTGCCTACAGTGTCCAGAGCCCTCAAAAGCACCCTTGCTTGAAGCATTGTTTACTGTGGCAGTCAGTGAGATTCTCCTGAGATGTGCGTAAGTGTAACCTCTAAAATGACCTCTTGATTCACTTTGAAATCTCCTAGTCATAAAAATTCATTTATATTTAACATATCCCCCATTTGGTCAAGGTCTTTTTCCAAGTGCATCACTAGTTGGCACTTGATAATAATCCCACAGTGCCAGAATAGGGATTCCCATATAACCCACCCCCTCCCCCCCTCACATTTCCCCTATTAATAACATCTTACCTGAATATATTTCACTTGTTATAATTGAACAAAAATTGAAACATTGCTATTAACTATGGTTAATGGTTTACATCACGGTTTACACTTTCCATCATACAGTTTTATAGGTTTTGATAAAATGTATAAGGGCCTATATCCACTTGACTGAAATTAAAGTTACCCAAACAAAGAACCAGGCTGGGGGTGAGGGCATTCCAAGCAGAAAAAAACAGCACATGTGAAATTCCTGAAGCAGGGAAGCACTTTGTGTACTCAAGGAACTTGAAGAAAGGCAAGGTGACTGGAATTTGTGAGAGAGGGTGTGAGTGGAGCAAGATGAGATCTGAGCGGTAAATAGGAATCAGATCATGCAGAGCTTTGCAGGCCAGGTTCAAAAGTTTATTGTTGTTCCAAGTTTGCAGGAAAATCTTTAAGTTTGTCTTTCTAAAATATCACTGTGACTGTTTTGTGGGGAATGGCTTGCTAGGGAATTTGATGTAGTAAAATGAAGGTCATTGGAGAACTTTAAGAAAACTGTTTCAGTAAAGGGGGGGGTGGCGGAAACATGATTGGACTTAGTTCAAGAATGAAAGAGAGGAGAGACCCAAGAGATAGTGAATATAGACAACTTTTTAGTAGAGTTTTGCACTGAAAGAAAAGAAAGAGGTTTCATTTCACCTAAGATGGAGTTGAACTGTATTCCTCACCGACTATAACAAAAAGTCCTGAACAGAATACATAAAACAACTATCTGAGAATTCAGAACAGTAAATAATAACAGGTGGAACAGGGAAAGAAATCAAAACAGGAAGACCAACTCATACATAAGTAAGTTTCCTGTTTTGTTTCTTCCTCCCAGCTTTGATTCTAGGGCAGCCAGATTCCTGGGAAGTGCACAGATGGTGTGCACAGGAAAATAAATCTTTCCACTCCCTCTAGCCAGAAGACTAGGAAAGGCAGACCCAGCAGATCTGAGACCGTGGAGAGAAATCCCAAAGTTTTCTACTTCTTTGTTTTTCACTCTGTAGGCCCAGCCCCAGGCAGCCCCAGTCATGAAGCTGCTCTCTTACTCTATCAGTAGCAGGAAATAGAGTGCAGGCACATAAAAGTCTGGGAGAAAATCTTTCTCTCTGACAAGAGTAACTGGGAAGCGGTGTCCCTGTGATTCAAAGAGTGTGTGAGATAGAGAGAAACAGGATATTTATTCTTTTTCTCTCTCATTTTTCTTTCCATGTCACTACCAAGGTATACCCAGATGCAGGAATTGCACAAAAGCATGGGGGCGGGGGGCGAGGAGGGGAGGCAAAATACCAACCTTTTAGACTGAGAACCAGGAAAAGGAGTCCCTAGGAGCCAAAGAGAGTGGGAGAGAGTACAGGGTGGAATGGAAGGTAACAAAGGAAATATCCTGAACCTGTGTATAGAGCCCTAGGCTACCCACATGCTCTGAATGTTTGAAATAGACCTGAGGCAGCACAGCAAAGACTTTAAGAACCTAAGTATGGTATATACCATTGTCCTGATTCCAGAGTGATACATGCATGGGTTAGACTGAAACAGCATTGCAAAGCCTTGGAAAACTTAATTGATATCAGAGCCACAGCCCATAGAAGGTAGATCAGGACTTCCAGGCTTAAACTAGCCTGGCTTATTGCCTGTTTAAAAATATATATTATCCAGAGGTAATCCAAAATTTCTCAGAATACCAAGAACCAGGAATTTCTTAACAATTCTCAAGAGAAAAGACAATAAGTGCCAAGTCTGTGATGAGCCAAATGTTAGAATTATAAAACAAATACTTTTTAAAGCAGCTATTATACCCATGCTCCATAAAATAAAGGTGAATACTCTGAAAATGAATTTTTTAAATCTCATCTAAGAAATAAAACCTATACAAACTGTCAGTGAGTTCATACAAAATTTGTTCTTTTGTATCTGACTTATTTCACTCCACTTGATGTCTTCTGGGTTCAGACATGTTGTGACATGTATCAGGACTTCATTCTTTTTTATGGCTAAATAACATTCCATTATATGTATATACCACATTATATTTATACATTCATTGGTTAATGGACTGTAAATAATGCCACTTTGAACACTGGTGTGCAAATATTTGTCTGAGTCACTGCTTTCAATTTTGGGGGATATATACTTACTAGTGGGATTGTTGGGTCATATAGTATTTATATAGTTAGCTTTCTAAGACATGGCCAACCTGTATTCCACTGTGGATGAATCATTTTACATTGCCACCAGCAATGAAGGAGAGTTCCTATTTCTCCACATCCTCACCAACATTTGTTATTTTCTGTTTCTTTTAATAGTAACCACTCTAATGGGTGTGAAATGATATTTCATTGTGGTATTGACTTGTATTTCACTGATGGCTAATGATGTTGAGCATCTTTCCATATGCTCTCTAGCTGTTTGCATATCTTTTTGGAAGAGATGTCTGTTCAAGAATTTTGCCCATTTTTTATTTGAATTATTTGTCTTTTTTGTTATTAAGTTGAAGGATTTCTTTATATATTATATATTTGAAACCTTTATCAAATATATGGTTTTTGAATATTGCTTCCATTGTGTAGACTGTCACTTAAATTTTATGATAAAGTCCTATGAGTAACAAAAGTTTTTAATTTATATGAGATCCCATTTATCTATTTTTTCTTTTGTTGCTTGTGTTTTGCATGTAAAGAAACCATTGGCTACCACAAGGTCCTGAAGATGTGTCCCTATATTTTCTTTTAGGACTTTGATTGTTCTAGGTCCATGATTTATTTTGAGTTGGTTTTTGTATATGTTGTAAGGTGGGAGTCTTTCTTCTTTTCTTCTTTTTTGCAAATGGACATCCAGTTTTCACAGCATGATTGTAGAAGAGACTGTTGTTTCCCAATTGAGTGGTCCTTGCCACCTTGTCAAAAATCAATTGCCCACACATGTGAGCGTTGATTTCTGAGCTCTCAGTTTTATTCTATTGGTCTATATATATGTTCATGTGCCAGTACCATGATGTTTTGATTATCACTGCTTTTTACCCATCCATATAAATTTGATGATTGGTTTTTCCATTTCAGCAAAAAAAGGTTGTAGGAATTTTTATTGAAAATGCATTAAATCTATATTTATTTTGACATTTTAATAATAGTATTCCAATTTATGAACACAGAATGTCCTTCCATCTATTTAAGTCTTCTTTATTTTCTTTTAGCTATGTTCCTAGTTTTCTGTGTACAAGTCCTTACATCCTTGCTTAGAATTATTCTTTGATATTTTATTCTTCTAATTGCTATATGAATGGAATTTTAAAATTTCTTCTTCCAATTGTTTATTGCTTGTGTATAGCAACACCACTGATTTAAGATTGTTGATCTTGTACCCCGCCACATTACTAAATTCATTTATTAGCTCTAGGAGCTTTGTTGTGGATTTTTCAGAGTTTTCTGTATATAGAGCCTTATCATCTGCAAATAAGGAAAGTTTTCTTTTTCCTTTCCAATCCAATTTGGATGCCTTTTATTTCTTTTTCTTGCTTAATTGCTTTGGCCAGAACTTCCAGTACAATACTGAATAACAGAGGTGACACAGGGCAGAGGGAAAACTTTCAGTTTTTCATTATTAAGCAGAATGTTAGCTATAGGCTTTCCATTTATGCCCTTTATCATGTTGAGGGTTCTAAGGATTTTTATCAAGAAAGAGTGCTAGATTCTGTCAAATGCATTTCCTGTGTCGATTGAGATGATCATGTGGTTGTTTCCCCTTCATTCTGCTAATGTGATGTATTACTTTAATTAATTTTCTTATGTTGAACCCATCTTTGCATACCAGGGATAAATTCTACTTGATCGTGGTATATAATTCTATTAACATGCTGCTAGATTCCACTTGTTAGTATTTTATTGAGGATGTTCACATCTATATTCATAAGAGATTTTGTCTGTAGTTTTCTTTTATTGTGGTATCTTTATCCACATTTGGTATGAGGGTGATGTTGGCCTCATAGAATGAGTTAGGTAGAGTGCCTTCCTCTTAATTTCTTTTTTGGTATTTGAGTAGAATTGGAGTCATGTCTTCTTGGGATGCTTGGTCAGATTCCCCTGTGAAGCCGTCTGGTTTGGGGCTTTTCTTTGTTGGGAGATTTTTTGGTTACTGATTCAATCTCATTACTAGTAATTAGTTTGTTGACATAGCTTATTTCTTTTTGAGTTGATATATGTAGTTTGTGTGTTTCTAAGAATTTGTCCATTTCATCTAAGTTATCTAATTTATTGGCATGCAATTGTTCATAGGACCCTCTTATAGTCCTTTTTATAGTCCAAGGTTGGTAGTAATGTCCCCCTTTTCCTTTCTAATTTTCATTGTCTCCTTTCTCTTTTTTCCTTGACAGTCTAGCTGATTTCATTGATCTTTTCATAGAAGCAAATTGTGGTTTTGTAGATTCTGTTGTTTTGTTTTTTCTATTTAATTTATCTCCACTCTAAAACATTCCTTCCTTCTGCTCTCTAGGAGTTTAGTTTGTTCTTCTTTTTCTAGTTCTTCCAGTTATGAGGTTAGGTCTCTGATTTGAAGCATTTCTTCTTTTTTAATGTAAGCATTGAGAAGTACAAATTTCCCTCTCAGTCTTGCCTCTCACCATCCCAGAAGTTTGGTATATTTTATTTTCATTTTGGTTTTTTTGTTTTGTTTCATTTTGTTTTTGTTTTTTTTTTTTTGAATTTTATTCATTTTGTAAAAATTTTACATTCAAAAAATTTGAGGTCCCATTCAACCCCACCACTCCCACCCCACCACTCACTCCCCCCCCCCCCCCCAGCAACACTCACTCCCATCATCATGACACATCTATTGCATTTGGTAAGTACCTCTCTGGGCATCTCTGCACCTCATGGTCAATGGTCCACATCATAGCCTTATTTTCATTTTGATTTGCCTCAAGATATTTCCTAATTTTGCTTCTGATATCTTCTTTAACCCATGACTTATTAAAAGTATACTGTTTGATTTCCACATAATTGTGAATTTTCCATTTCTTCCTCTGTAATTGATTTCTTCTTCAATTTGTTGTGGTTGGAGAAAATACATCTTATGATTTCAATATTTTTAATTTATTGAGACTTGTTTTGTGCCCCATCATATGCTCTCACCCAGAGAATAATCTTTGTGCATTCGAGAAGATATGTATTATCTTCTTATTGGTTGCAGTGTTCTAAATAAGTCTGTTTTCGCTCTAGTTGGTTTAGTCTGCACTTCAAGTCCTTTACTTGCTTTTTAAAGTCTATTTTACTCAATATTAATATAGCCAACCCAGCTCCCTTTTGGTTACTACTTGCATGGCATATTTTTTTCCATCCTTTCACCCTCAACCAACTTGTACTTTGACTTTAAGTGAGTCTCTTTCTGATAGCATATAGTTGGATCAAGCTTTTTTATCCATTCTGCCCATTTCTGCCTTTGGACTGGAGACTTCAAATCCATTTACATTTAAAATCACCACTGATAATACAAGACATTTTTCTGCCATTTTGCTGTTTATCCTTTGTAAGTTGTAAGTCGTATGCCCTTTTTGCCCTTCCATTAATGCCTGTTTTTTTATTTATTTGATTTTTTTTGTGTTGTGCGATATTGAGTGCCTTCTCATTTCTGTCTGAATACATTTTTAATCTATTTTCCTTGTGGTTACCTTGGGGTTAAAATTTAACATCCTCAATATATAACAATCATATTTGGTTTGATATCAACTTAACTTCAACAGCGTTCACATATACTTTTCTTATATCACTCTGCATGACCCACCATTTTTTGTACTTGTTACCACTTATATCTTTGTACATTATGTCCAAAAATGTAGATTTTTCATTACTTTTTATGCATTTGCATTTTAACACCTGTAGGGAGTAAGAAGAGGAGTTATACACCTAAAATTACAAGGCAATAATACTGGCATTTATAATCACTTACATGGCTACATTTACACAGGTCTTTATTTCTTTATGTTGCTTTGAACCACTACCTTGTGTCCTTTCCTTTCAGTCTGAAGAACTCTCCTTATTACTGCTTGCAAGGCAGGTCTACTGGTGATGAACATCCTTAGCTTTTGTTTAGGTTTATCTGAGAATGTCTTCTCTCTCACCCAACAGAAAGTTCTTGGCTGGCAGTAGTTTTCTTTCAGCACTTCATGTATTTCAACCCACTGCCTCCTCTCCTCCATGGTTTTTTATGAGAAACTGGCACTCAATCTAATTGGGTCTCCCTTGTATGTAAAATGATGCTTACCTCTTGCTGCTTTCAATTGCAGTAGTTCTTTTTGGTTGCATTTTTAAATTTCTATCTTTTTACTTAGGCATATTAGGATTAGGATATAATTCCTGATACTGTTAGTTCATTCTCTGCATTTTCTTTCATCTCTGTGAGCACTTTTTTTTAAGATTTATTTCTCTCCCTTCCCCTCTCCCCCATTGTCTGCTCTCTGTGTCCATTCACTGTGTGTTCTGTGCCCACTTGCATTCTTGGTGGCACCAGGAATCTGTGTTTCTTTTTGTTGCATCATCTTGCTACCTCAACTCTCCATGTGTGCAGAACCGCTCCTGGGTGGGCTGCATTTTTCTCGGCAGGGCATCTCTCCTTGCGGGGTGCAGTCCTTGTGCATGGGGCACCCCTACACGGGGGACAACCATGCATGTCACAGCACACCTTGCACACAGCAGCACTGCACGTGGGCCAGCTCACCAAATGGGCCAGGAGGCCCTAGGTTCGAACCCTGGACCTCTTATATTGTAGGTGGACACTCTATCAGTTGAGCCATGTCTGCTTCCCCATGAGCATTTTTAAGATCATTTTTTAAAGGCTTTGTTCAATGTGTTCATATTCTCATCTTCTTCATTGGTGTTTTCTGTATTTTTATCTTCTTACTTGGGAAAGGCCATCATTTCCCATTCCTTTGGTTGTCTTGTACTCTTTAATTATACACTGTACATTTTAATATTTTAAAATGTTAACTTTGGAATTTATTCCTTGAGATGTCATTTCTTGGCCTTGTAATCAGCTGGGGATGAGACAGTGATTTTCTTGAGCATCAGCCCGTCTATCAGGAAAGTCGGCCCAAGGCAAATAATGCTGCATGCAGGGTTGCCCCTGTCTTTCTGAAGGCCTCTATCTTGCCCTAGGCATTTGCTTTTTAGTTGTTTTGGAGTTCCTCTGATTACAGAAGTTGATTGTCCCCTCTATCCTAGGAGACAACTCCTCTCCTGAGTCTTAAAACCCCAGCACAGTTTTGTCCCATACCATTTGCCTCTATAGTTTTTTATGCTACTTTCATTGTCCCTATCTACTCTTGCCTGGAGGACAAATTCTGGGAGGTGAGTCACCCTAGAGAGGACTTTCTTAAGTCAGTAGTTACCAGCCCAAAAGAGCCAGGAACCAAAGAAGAGGCCACAGACTCACTCCATAGTGCCCAGGGCTGGGGATTAGGAGGGTGCCAAGATCTTCTCCAACAGCTCCCCAAAATTGAGCTTTCCTGGCCTCTCCAGCATATGCAGCACTTCAGGTAACTCTCCCTGCGGCCTTGAGGAAGCCCTGTTCCTTTAAATCTCCACCACCTCCACCTTGTCCAGGGGAGTTGAAACAATGGTTACCACTGCCTTTGTCCCAGGCAAATTGAAACAATAGTTGGTCTCAGAGCTAGATGCCCCTCAATCTGAATTCACTAATCAACAGGTGTGATCAGTGATTGGCCCTGCCTGTCCCTGTTCTTGAAGAAAAGGACTTTACATCTCAGCAAGCTAGCCAGGGAATCGACCCCAAAATGGTCTGTCGTGTTAGTGGAGAATGGTGCCAGGAACTGCTGCACTGAGAAAACAATTTACTGTTCTTTTTTTTTTAAGATTTATTTATTTCTCCACCATCCTCCCCATTGTCTACTTTCTGTGCCCATTTGCTGTGTGTTCTTCTGTGTCTGCTTATCTTCTCTTTAGGCAGCACCAGGAACTGATCCTGGGACCTTCTAGAGTGGGAAAAAGGCACTCAATCTCTTGTGCCACTTCAGCTCCCTAGTCTGCTGTGTCTATTATTGTCTCTTCTCTGTGTTTCTTTTTGTTGCATCACCTTGCTGTGCCAGCTTTCTGTGTGGGCCAGCATTCCATGCAGGCCAGCATGCCTTTACAAGGAATCAAACCCTGAACCTCCTATATGGTAGACGGGAGTCCAATCACTTGAGCCACACCCACTGTTCTTACCATATTTTATCAGCCTCTTCCTCCTGCTCTTTCCTGGATGCTGTACAGTATTCTTCTGGCCTCTGGAGTTTCAAGTTTTCAGACTGTTCCAACCTGTTTAACAGTAGTTTTTGTGAATGGATTGTGTCCTGGAGCTCCCTACTCCACCATCTTCCCCAGAAGTTCTTCTGTAGTTGATTATTACTGAAAATGGAAACCACTCAATCATGGAGCATAAAAGTTATGACACAGGCTTGTGAATGAAAAAGTAGATTAAAGACAAAGCAATTATTTGAGGAACTATTTGAAACTTAACCACATACAGCATTGAACTTCACCAGGTCTATAATTTGGCTAAAAAGGTGAGAAAAACTTAAGAAGATTTAATCAATACAGATAAATCTTAAACAGGGATCCAGAAATAATATAACTGAAAATCACGAGGAATGTTCTGGACATGGTAGAAAAGAGAATCAAGCATCATTACAATTTCAAAAACTTTTCACTTAGACCCCACAAAAGAGAATAGGCTGCCAAACAGCATCCAGTCCACAGAAACCACATTCAAAAGCAAGTTGCTCTAAGAAATAAAAGGAAAAAGAATAATTTCTAAAAAGCATGTTTTCTTACTGTATACAGAAACACATCCCCAAAGTAAAAGATTTAGAAGAGAGATTTGAAAGACATGTGAAATGAGATTCATCGTATAGTTTTGGGAAGATTGACAAAGTATCTTAAAGAATTGCCCAAACTTATCATTGCCAAATTATCTTTATAAATTATAAAACCACTTAAGAAAATCTGACTTATCTACTTCTACAAGCATTTGGAAGCTACGGTCTGCAAGTCACATCAGAATAAATTTTTAAATGAAAGAAGAATAATTACCTTGATCAAATTAGTTGTGTTTTTCTAACTACCAAAAAGTCCAATGATTACTATAAGAAAAAAAAAATCATGGAGTCCATTTAAGAAAAGCATTCTCCTTCACTTTTGGACAGATAACTAAAAAAAAAAAAACATTTTTTTTAACTTTTCAAACTTCACCTCCACAGAATGGTGTAGAACCTTACTGAGATTTTTATAAACTAAATCATTAATAGGATCAAATAGTCAAGCAGTTAATTGTCAAAATTACTTTTTATATAGTTAAATTTATTCTCACAGTAATCAACTTATAATAAATGGGTTATATTATTCTCAGTTTGGTAGGCAGTTTTGACCAAATGTTTTAAGCAAGAGGTAACATGGCTGTAACCCTCTAAGTAATTTAACAGAAACTCTTGCACATTTATTTATTTGGCACTACACTATATAACAGTAAAAGCCAAGCAACAAACAAAGAAGAATGTCAGGCAAGGACATAAGGTGATAAAGGCATTCCATACTCAATAATAGAGAACATCCTGCTATTGTTTCTTTTGTTTTGCTGATGAATAAAACTGATGGTAAAGTTCTTGTACTGAATAATATGATTTTGAGATTTCTTTATCTATGATTAGGGAGGGTAGTGAATTATCCTCATTCTTGCTCTCTAATTAAGAAAAACAATGAATCTCTTTAAAATTATTTTTCCCTGATTTCAAAGTCTTTTATTTTAATTGATATTCACTGGATATTGCCTCAGCAATTAATAGTCTGTGTTTATCTAATTTTCCCCTTATCTGACTTAAAATACTTCACTGGCACTTCAAAGACTACCAAGACACAAGCACATACCCACCACAAAACCTCAAAGCATGACTGAACATTCAGACTGCTTATTCATTAAACTAATTTTATTTTTTTTTTCTTCTTTTTCTTTCTGTTTGCATTTTTAAAACTTTGTGGCGAAGAGAGTCTTCAGGTTAGCGGATTTCTTCTTTTGAGAGAAAGAGATGTGCAAATCCTTTTCTCCTTCAGCATTGTTCTAAGTTTCTAAAGGGATTAGAATCATCCACCTCTTGCCATCTGCATGACAAATTTTTAACTGAAAATGAGTTCTTCCTCCAAAAATTCCAACTGAAAAAGTCAGTAAATTTGCTAGAATAGACTGGTGGTGCCAAGGGAGAAATTCCAAAAATCAACAACAGCTAAGGATTGCCTCCTAGGACAAGAGCTTTGTTCCTGCTCTAGAAAGACATAAAGTAAAGGGATGATAAAGACATAAATACATGCTGATGAAAGTAGTTGATAAAAACTAATGTGAAGCAATCCCCAATTTAGAACTTAGGTTTTATTCCAAAGAGTCATTTACATTATTTAGACACATATTTTCCCACAGAAACAATGTCATAAGTTGTGTTTTAGATGCAAAGATTCACAAAGTAAATATACCAGAAAGGAAGAAAAACAATGGGAAAAGAGCAGAAATATAGGAAAATACAATAGACTATCTCCTCACAAGTTTTCTAAACTGAAATGAGTGATAATTTAAACAAAAATTGTAATACCACCTGATACTCAAGACAAAGATATGTAAAAATGGGGAGAGTACATGGAAGTAAGATCTCCACATTTTATTTGAAGTGTAAAACACCTCATATGTATACACAAGTTGTAATATGTACCATGTGTATTGTAATACCAAGAGCAACCATGAGAAAACTATACAAAAATATACTAAAAAAACACTATACATACATCAAGATGAAATCCTAAAAATGTTCAAATAACAAACAGACAGAAAGGCAAGAAAAGAGTAACAGGGAGCAAGAAACAAAGGAAACAAACAAAAAATGGCAGACTTAAGCCCTAACAAATCAATAATTGTCTTATATATAAATAGTCTAAATATGCCAATTAAAAGGCAGAAATTAGCAGAGTGAATAAAAACCACAGCCCAACTACATGCTGCTTATAAGAAATTCACTTCAAATTCAACAACATAAATGAGTTAAAAATAAAAGAACCAGGCAAAAGGTAATCCAAAAAAAAGTGGATAGACACACAATATATAAGCATGCAAATAGCTGAAAAGAGATTTCAGATTATAACAAGTGATGCAAAAACAATAAAATGGAGTGTTTTGATAGAAAGTTACCGAGTCCAGGAGTGTGCTGCTTTGGGTTGAATGGGTAAGACCTTTTTCAGGATGTAAAATTTGAACACATTTCTGAATCATATGAAGGAGCCAACTATGTAAAGATCTGAGAGCAGCATGTTCCAGGGAAAGGATCCAGAATGCACAGAGCCCTGACTCAGGAAAGATCTTGGTGAAATACAGGAACAGAAAGAAGGCCAATGTGTCTGGTAATACAGTGAACTAGGGGGAGATGGAATCAGGGAGGTGGACAGCAGGCAGATAATGTTGGACATGGTCAAACTTGGATTTACTGCTGAGTGCACTATGAAGCCAAGCTAAGAAGCAACGTGATTTTATTTGCATTTTTCTAAAGAACACTCTAGTTGCTGTTTGGAACACAGACAGTTGCAGGGTTGGAAGCCAGGCTGACCAGATCTTTGGTCTTTAATCCTCTTGTTCTCCGAGATGCCAAAAGGCACAAAAGATGGGAGATTCAGAGAGGGCAGGCCTGAGGGCAGGTGTGGGAATGTACATGGAATAAAGAGGAAATAATAAAGCATATAGACAGGTAAGAGGATAGGAAATTGGGGATGATACTAAAATGAAGATAATGGAAGGAAAGAAAAGTATACTACAGAGGACTTAGTTAATTTTTGGTAGACCAAACATCATTTACTAAGCAGCATTATGCAATGAGAAAATCCCAGGTTAGGATCCAGAAAACAGTGTTCTCAATAAGCTACATCCAGACACTTGAGCTCTCTTTGGGTTTGGTTCCCTCACATGGAACTTGCTACATGATTTCTAAAGAACCATCAAAGTGAAATCATTTTTATTCTAAATAAAAATCACAGAACCAAAGTTCACATTTTGCCCTATAAGTGAATCTAGTTACCATTACAGATGCGCTGAAGACTTTGGAATGAAGTCCACAACAAGAATAGCTCTGGACATCATCAGGAAATGTACTGAGCCAAACAAAATTCTGTCCTTATTAAAAACTCATAAATAATTCACACCAGAAGTGCCATATGACTTTCTGGTTAATGAACCTCAAAACAAACAAAATGAAGCTGAAGAAGGCCCATGACAAAATTAAAATGGTAAAATATATCAGTTGGAACACAGACTAAAATAATTAGGGTTTTCCCATAGAAAAAATCAAAGCTGAGTGGCCAAAGAGATAAATATCCTCAAAATAGAGTGTAGGGTAGACATGGATTTCTTCAGTTTGTCCCAAAGTATTAAAACTAGGCACTTTCTTGAAACTTAAGAAAGGGCAATTTTAGGACAAATGTTTTACACGGTGGAAGAATATGAAAAGTGTCACCACATAGACTGAAAATATAAATTGAAAACATCAGGAAATAAAAAGTATAAAGAACAGACTATTGTGTTTGGTTTGAAACTTCAGCAAAAATATTCAGGAATCACTTTATAAAAACAAAATTCTACTAAAATAGGAAGAGATCATTGGAAATAATTTTATCTTTGAACACAATACACCTTCAAGAAATGCGCACTAATTTTTTAACCATCACTAATCTTCAATTGTTATATGACATGTGGACATGGCAGTGACAGAGCATGAGTGGTCCTCAGTGCTGCCACAGACATTTAAATCAAAAAGTGCCAGCATAGTCAGAAAACTGGTAGAAGGACTATATAGTTTTATTGGCTCATCAGTCACTTTGTCATATTCTTCAGTAAATTAGAGAGTAACTTCCAGACTTTGACACTAAGAAGTAGAACCTACAAAATGTGTTTGTTAAAATTAACACATGATGATAAAAAAAAATTCTTGAACTTGTAGTTAAACATGAAGAAATGAACATATTTCATTTCCCCTGCTCTCTCTCATGATATTCACTAAAATGATAGTGAAAAGATTTAAAGGGGATTATATGAATAAAGTGAACCCAAGAGGGGATGACAGTGACCCAATTTTGGAAGTTAGAATGAGGATTAGGAAGCAAGGAACAATATAACCTAAACCCAGAATGGAGGAAGCAGAAGTTAGCTGTTTTGGACCTCAGAACCCAAGCAATTCTTAGATATTGGAGGTAATTTTGAAGATAATAACTCAGGGAGACTATCTGTAAGAGCCCAGGCAAACTGAAAAACAGAAGAAGTAAATGTCTACATACTGAACAATAAGATGCCTGGGTCCCTTCTCCCACCTGTTTCCAAGAATACTAGCATACAAACTTAAGTGTCCCAGGCAAAAGATTAAAGGACTGTAGAAGATTAGGGAGAGAAAAATAAATAAAACAGGTCCTACACACAAGATCAGACATCAGAATGTCATTAAATGTCTCAGTGGAAGTGAAAAGACAATAGAGAAACACCCTCAAAATTCTTAGGGAAAATGACTTCTATCCTCATAGAAATATGAGGTAGAAATAAAGATATTTGGGGATATATAAGGCAGAAAAAATATACCTTCCATACATTCTTTTTCTAGAAGATGGTAGAGGAGGTACTCTAACAAAATTAGGAAGAACCCAAGAGAAAGGAAGACTTGAAGTCCAGGAAACAGAGGAGACATCTAGACACTATAGCCAGGGCAGATAGCTCAGGAATTTGGTGCCTTTCCAGTGGGCCCTACTTTGGAATTTATGCACATGCACCCCAGAGTGACCGAGTCAGACTCAGTTACGGTTTCCCTACACTTGGCTCTTCTGTCTTTCTATTTGAACCTATAATTAGTTCTAGAGTTGGTAGGTGTACATCCAAGAGACTTAAATCTTTGGGCTGTCCATGTGACACCTGGGCCCTGAATCTCAACAGAGTTGCAATACCTACTCTCCAGTTCATTGGTCTAACCCAGGACAACTAACAAGTAGGTGATGATAGACAACTATCATAACAAGGAACCGAGGGCATCTACACCTGCAAGCAAGAGAGTCCCATTCATCGGCTCCATGGGATCTAAGCCCCCTCTCAATTAGAGGTGGAGAGGACATCACCATCCCAGAATCCTCAGGATTGGGGAATGAACCATGGACTGGTGTGGACTTACTGGTATTTTACTATAGGCTTATTATGATTCTAGCAATGGAAGAAATTTATAACATTGATGTGGAGGCAGTGGCCACTGGAGGTGTTGAGGGTAAGGAGAGGGAAAAACAGGTGTAATACAGGGGCATTTTTGGGACATTGGAATTGTCCTGAATGACACTGCAACAACAGATGCGGGCTACTATATATCTTGCCATAACCTACAGAATTTGGCAGTAGAGAGTATAAACTATAATGTAAACTTTAATCCACGTTTAGTGTCAATGCTCCAAAACGTGTTCATCAATCATAAAGAATGTACCTCACTAAAGAAGGAGGTTGTTAATGTGGGAAAATGTGGGAGATGTAGGGAGTGGAGCATGTGGGAATCTCCTATATTTTTTATGTGACATTTGTGTAATCTAAGTATCTTTTTAAAATTTTAAAAACATTTTAAAAGTAAATAAATAAACTTCAGTAAATGTAGTATTCTTTTTTTAAAAAAAAGTACATTGTGAACACTGATGAAGACAAAGACAAAGGGATAAACAAGAAATATAATCATAGTAAACTACATGGCAAATTGCAATGTCACAATAAACACTGAACGTATGATCTAACTAAAAGTAATGCTGTTGCTATTTTTAAAAGATAGTGAGAGGAGACAGCATAAAAAAGGTATAAGAGAGCTAAAATATCATATTCCATAGACTATAATATGAGAAACTGAAAAAATCAAGAAGCAGCTGTATAATCTTATCATTTTGAAGTAATGGAGGCAAAAAACAAGGAAAATAACTAAAAGATTGAGAGTAGATGTCTCTGAGAAGTGGGAACAGCAGGCGGGGATGAGTGGAAAAGAAGACTGTTCTCCTTTCTTTCAAGCCCTTATAAAGCTATATTTTACTTCTTAAATTTTGTACATATGTAACAATAAAACTAAAATGAAAAAATAAATGCTCACTTAAGAGCCTCTGTTGTATTAAAATAGAATATAATATAGCTGCTTTTAGGTCATTGTCCAAATAAAAAGAGAGAGAGAGGAAGAGAGAAATTGTAGAGAAAAGTGACATGGAAGTTGTTTTTCTATGTTTTGTCTGGGGTGAAATAGAAGTAAAGGGATTTAGGATGTTTCACTTGGGTTTTGTTCTTTGTTCTTTGTTTTGTTTTGTTTTGTTTTGTTTTGGCTTTAAGATTTTATTTCCAAATTTTCTGACACATTTGAAAACTCATTTCAAATTCTTAATAATAATGAATTAAATATTCAATATTCAATCAGCTCCAATGTCATCTCTTTCAGAAGGCCTTCCCGACCCACCCATCCAAGGTAGTCACAATCATAGATCCATCATTAGTGACAGACCCATCAATAGTCACAATCAGATCACTTGCTTTGTTTCCCTATAACACTGACCATCTTCTGTCAATTTCTTTTTTGCCATTTGTCTAACACCTGCCTCCTCCTCTAGAATGTAAATTCCATTAGAGCAAGGCTGATCTGCCTTGTACATTGATCCAACCATGCATCTCTAAGAGAGTGCTGGCCCTTAGTATGTACTCAGTTAATATTTATTAAATAAGATATTCATATATTATTATGTGAATTAATTCATCCTCCATCTCCTCACCCAATTATTTCTTAAACTATTTCATTAGAAAGTACATTCTTTTTAAACTGACCTTAGAAGTCAGACCACATTTAATGAGTATAACATGAGATTGGAAATCATATGGCCTAGAAAGGAATCCCAGTTCATCCAGTCTTTAGCTGTGCAGACCAAGTAACTTAATCTTTCTGGAACTTGGTTTCCTCAGCTGTAAAACAGTGTTATTTATAATAGGTATGTCATAGGGTTGCTTGAAAGTTATTCATTTTGGTTTTTATGTAATAAAAAAGATGAGCTATTCCTTCCCTCTCATCCTGCACACCAATCTAAGGAAAGCCAGGTCCACACAGAGTTAAGAAGATGGCCTGGTAAATGCTGAACAATTTTGTGGAACAGAAATAGCCAGAGCAGCCTTTTAAAATATTTTGGTTTTTGTATTTCAAGGTCTCATGAGAAGTTCATGCAAAATATGATGGATGTAAATAAAAAACGCTAATGGTAAGAAAGAAAAAGCAAAGGCCTATAAAAGGGAATACCAGATCAGAATAGAAAGTGAACCCAAAAGATATTAATACAAAATATTTAAACAACAAATACAGACGAAGACAAAATAATGGAGATTTTATGAGAAAGCAATGATTACTTCATTATTAATCTCATCTGAGCCAAGTAGTACTAAAAAGCCACGATATGTTGCAGCATTGTTTCAGGTGGAGAGGGTAAACTAAGGACAAGGAAGATTTCACCTGGCTCTTAACTGTCACCCCTATGGAGTGACTTACTCTTGAGGGGAAAAAAACAACAGGTGGTAGACTCTGATTTAAAAATAAATACCCTAGGACTTTCCATAATATCACATGGCAGAGGCAAAAGAATGCTTTGAACTGGGAGACAAAAACTGTAGCCAATGGATTTTCTCAGAAGTAAAGTATTTAATTTCCTGCAAATATTCCCCAAAGTCTGAGACAAGAGATGGACAACATTGCCTACCATGCCCTTTGTAAGATGCATCACTGCAAATAACTTAATAATCCCCATCAGCAGAGTGTGGTCTACAGATGTGTGTCTTAAGCAGACAACAAAGTTGAGATATTTTCAGCAATTCAATATACCACAGGCTCCAGGATTTCCCCAAAGGTGTTTGCTTCACTGGTAGAAAATTACTTTTCATTGTTTGTAGCCAACAGGTTAAAGTACATTAAAAAAAAAAAAAAAAAAAAAAAAACACTGAGTACTACTTGAGCTCCATTACATCAGAAAAAATGACATTTATTCTGCCATCAATAGAGTGACTGGGACTTTAGTGCATCTCTAACACTCGGGCCATACTCAGAACTACCGCTATTAAAGCAAGACTACTCCAAACATGTTGTTAGAGTAGTTGTCTCTGCAAATAAGCATGAAGCAAGAGGACACAAGATATTTTAGGGAGTTCAGCATTCCTTCATTATGTAAACAGTTATGGAATTTTTATTTGCCTTTTTTGGGATGTTATGCAACATACTAGGGAATTAATAGTATTAAATAAATAAGAAAAAGCTTTCCTTCATGGAACATCCAGTCCAGTTGGGAAACAGACAAGTAAACCGACCTTTAGAGTTTGACAAGTACTGAAAGCAGGTCAGGACCAGGACCTAAGGAGGTCTTGGCTCCTCCGAACTCTGGCACAGAAGGACCCTGACTCCCTCAAAACCTACACACACACGGTCACTCTGGGCACAAGGCAAGATGGCGCAGGGACTTAGACAAGGCTTATTACCCTCAGCAACAAAATAACCCAAAAGCATCGCCTACTGATGCTGCCTCAAGAGTATCAGCATTGAATATTAAATATAATATTTTCAACAGTATTAGGAATTGGTAAGGCTGGACTCTGTGCATCACTGTTTAATCAGCAACTCCCTCATCTTTGTCACTGACCAAATGCATTTGGAAATGGGGAAGTTAATAATCTAACAATGACTGAGAGCCCCTTCTTACTTGAAGTCCACAATTCCTCCCTATATTATATCACATTACATTTATTCTATTATAGGACACAGTCCATAGAGACATAGACCAACCTATAAACTTCACTGATTTTCCTTTAATTCAACTTATAAACATTACTTTCCTTTGCAGGAAAAAAATAATGAAGTTTTCTGAACATTTAGTACAGTGTTCCTCAATGAGAGGGTTTTAGGAGATATTATTAGGGGCAAGAGGAGAGGGCTGCAAGAAATTGTGACTGAAAGAAATAAACATCATGGCTTGACCATCACGCACTATGCAATGCTCTCCACACAGTGGTGGACTGTGACCTGGTTTTTTTTGTTACAAATCTTTCAATCTGCACAACAATATGAACTTGGTTGTGTCAATTCTCAGGTACTGACACAAGATAGACAGTCAGTGATAAACAGTGAGTATTGTACAATAGACCGATGATGTCAGCTGCTCCATCCATTATGTCTCCCAACCTCCTTATACCCAATGCCAAGTTCTACTGGTATAACAGAAAATCAAAGGGAAATCTTCATTCTAATAAGGGAATTTTTACCCTCTATATTTCACCTATCCCCTGACACTTTACTATTGTAAACATTGCAAAACATGGATTGAGTCAGAAGTACATTGTACTGTGAATTTGTGTTTTTTGAGATTTTTTTCTTCGGTTATTTATTATGTTCTTTCATTTTATATAATATTTTTTTCACATTATTTCACATACATGTCCGACAGTTTACTTTGATGATTTATTTAAGACAAAGAAAAGGAGGATCTAGGCCCAGGTCTATAGACAATTCTGATAAAGTTGGTGATAAATAATTATGATTTTCTGAGTTATTTCATTACTTTAGCACAACAAAGGACACAGACCAAGAAAGGTCAATTTTTACAATAAAAGCTACTTACCAAATGGACATTGTATGGACTGGTAATCCAAGTTGCTATTTTGTTGTGTGTGGTCTGTGGTATAGAACTTGCAAGTGCAGTGATAGCTCCAGAAAAACTGAAAGGCTCTAAACCACAAATTATAGCCATTTGACAAGGAAAGATGTTGATTGTTTTAAATGGCAATTGGAATCCCAAAACAGAGTAAATCTTTCAGTAACAAGGCTCCAGAAGAAAGTTATTTAGTAGGAGTCTTATTACCCAGAAAAGGAAAAGTCACACAGATGGTGAGAACATAATAAGACAAGCATGTAAAATTATAGTAAGTAAAATGTTAAGGCAAGATGTAGTATGAGATATTGAAAAGGTTACACCTTCAAACAGCCCAAGTTGGCCACATGTTGATGACATACCACATGAACCAGAAGACATTTGGTTTAACCAATTATTTTTAAAATTGCTTCTCTATCCAGATTGATGGGTCAATATATTTCACTAATAATTTCATGCTGTCACATTTGTAAGATTTGTATATGATGGTGAAAGTCAAGAAAACATTTTCTCCTGCCAAAAGATCTCCAAGATTGTTGAAAATGTTTTGGAATTAGTGACGATGGTTGCACAGCCTTGTGGCTATACTAAAAACCACTTTACACTGTACAATGAACACTTTAAAAAGAACTTTATGGTGTATGAATGATATCACAATTTAAAAAGAGCTGTCCAAAGCAATCAAAGGCCAAGATAAATGACAAATAAATTTAAAACCTAACTAAAATGTATTCCTTGATCCCCTACCCTTTACTCTGATACCACGCTATCTATATTAGGGCCTTTATGAAGGTTGTCCTGTGTTAGGATTAGCTTTGTAGTTCTCCAAGAGATTTCATTTCAGTTCTCAAAACTGTTTATCTCTATGGCATATTTATTTTGGCCAAATAATAATCAGGAATGTTAACCAGTTTCTGTTTTTTCCATGGAAGACTTTGTAATATCCTTACTATAGGAGAGTTGTTGAACCTTCAGACGACAGGAGTTTGGCCCAGACTAGCATATGCCCCATCAGAAGCATGAGATTATGACCAAAGATACTGACCAAATAAACCTGGTTCACTTTGAGTCACCCAGGAAGATTAAATTGTTCTCTAGCAGAATAAGTGTGTGGATCAAGTTAACTTGATGGCCAGAGAGTGCAAAGGATGAATGCTGAGTCCAGGCCTAGCTACATCCTTGTTTTACTCCTTCTTTAGGTGTGTCAAAATCTGAAGAAAGCCCCAAATTGATGCAACTCAACCAAACGTTTTAGACTTCCAAGCCATTGACCTCTCCTGAGCACATTCACAACCCCAACTCAATCCTGAAGTTATCCAAATTAACTGGGACATAGTACATGGACACCCTATGGAACCCACTAGGTATTTACACATATACGCACCAAAAGCACAGTAACAATGGCTATGGGCAAGTTCTTCTAGCAGAGAAGCACTTCCCTGCACATTCCTACAGCCTTTATCTGCCAAAGTTAGACATAAAAGCATGACAAGTCCATTCAGCCTTTAAAATCCTAACATATACTGTGCTCTTCAAGTGAATTCCAATAAAGGAGAGCGAACCTAGCACAAAATATTATATTAGAGAGCATTTTATAGCACTGAGGGAATGGACTATTAGAGGGGAGACATACCCCAACCTATTTCAGGGAGTAAGTGTAACAGTTTAGGTAGATGTGGCTTTCTCTCTTCCAAATATCCCCTTTAACTTACCAGCATTTCATCGGCTCTGAAGCTCTGAAATTTTTCACACCAGTAAAACCTACTTGTTCTGCTGCCAGAACTGGGGAGCATCCCTAGACAAGAAAGCAAGAAAACCAAAAATTTGCAGTACTTACCCAGTTTTTCAGGAGTAAATTTTTTCTCAATGTCTGTCTGCCTTTGGACATCTTCCTGTCTCTTCAACAAGATGTCTTTTTTTATTTTGTCCAGTTGAATTTTTAAAAATTGTCTGTGGAAGGATTTGCTCCACCTCTTCACACCTCCATTACCAGAAGTCTCCCTAAGTTTGACAGTCATTGGAGAGAATTCAGCTGTTAAAGGTATCCCTTAATTCTCGACAATGACCACAGTTTTACACAGCATCTTCTTGAGAAGTAAGGGGCAGCAGAAGGAAGCAGAGGTGGTAGGAGGGAGACAGTTCATCAGTTTCTTCAAAAAGATAGACCAAAGAATTCTTACACAATGATGTCTTCCATACCAGGGATATGTATGTGTCAAAGCAATCTGAGAAGTTAGATGATTAACTAACTAGGTTCTTAAACATTTGCCAACCTATATGCCACCTTTACAGCTGCAACATTTTTAATAGTAATTTCTCTTGTTAGATAAAGTAATTGTTAAGCAGAATTGAAGGTCTAAGGGAGGTATTTCTTCATCTCTGAAGGAAGCATTTTTGTTTCTTAGAATTTGAAACCTTCTAGGTTATTATGCCTGAGGAGCCCCACTGAGGAGACCTGCTCCTCACCCTCAGCCTGGTTGATAATGAGGGAGGAATGCTTCTCAGACTATTTCATCTACTAAAATCTTACGATTAAAACCAAAAGAGAAAGCAGGGGAAAGACTGTGGGTTCTGCATTCTGTGTTCAAAATCTGTGGCACCTCTTCTTAGCTGAACGACCTCACACAAATCAGAAAACCCCAAAACCTCAGCCTCTCTATTAACGAAAGGGAGAGAGGATAGGAGTACCTATCTCATACTGTTACGCTGAGGTTTAAATTAAACAATCCATGTAAAGCACTTAGCACAATATCTCATGATACAAAATAATCACTCAAAAGGCATTAGCTATAATTATTAAGGAAAGGAAAAATTAAAAAGAAAGTTATCAGTGACCATCTCTCTTTCAGCAAATCAGCAGGCCTGAAAAACTAGAAGTAAATGCATTAAATTTAAGTTACTGTGAGAGGGACTAGAAGTGAGAGGGCATCTAGATCACTTATATAATTGCCTGCAGCCCCTCATTCCTACCTTCCACTGACGGATCTCTTCCACTCTGATTGCCAAAACACTTGCAATATCTTCGCAGCCTCAATGGGGGTTCAGCATTTCGTTTGGGAAACACTGACCCAGAAAATAAAATCAAATGCATACAGCTCCCTCAGTATCTGAAACATTTCCCAAAGTCTGAAGTTCTACTTTTTGCCAATGTCATCTTTTTCATATTAACACTGACAAAAGCTTGGCACACTAATCTTTTACCAAGGCAATTCTTAGATCCTTTCTCGTTATGTTAGTGCAATACAACATGTCAGAGTTTCTGTAAGCTACTTCACCCTGACTGAAGCATTTTATGACACTGAATGGCTGAACACTTTTTTAGGTACTCAAATATTTTAAGGATTATCTTCCATGAATCTAATTAAGAACCATGAATTGTTTAACAGCATCATACACAGAAAGGAAAATAAAATAATTTAGTAAAGAAAAGACGCATTTTTAAAAAGTGATTTACGTTGCCAGGGCCCTGTCGCTAGCCTTCGATATGCAAATCGATCAAAAGAAAGACTATTTCATAAAGTAAGCTCTAAGTGCTCTCTCTTTTCCTAAGTAAGTTTGCCACTAATTTAATGCCTGGAGGTTTTGTAGAATGTAAACCAAATATGAAACAGGATACAGAACACTATGTAGCTAATCACTGTACAATTCTTTCAGTTTTTCTGGTGTTTGAAATTTGTCATAATGAAATGTGGGAGGTGGGGGCAGTTCACACACAGTGTGAATGTCACAGAAGTCTTGTAACTGAATTTGCTTTTGCAAATAGGCCAAGCCAGAGACAAAAGATTATCTCTAGGACATTGTGTGCCTCATGATAAAATTGTTAACTTAACACTAACTTCTCAGAAGCTCTTGAATATATAAATAAAGATCAATCATTTCAGTATAGCACTATCCCAAATCATCCAAACCCAGCAAAAACATTCAGAAAACACAAATTAATATCACTAGCCAAATATTACATTTGAACAACAAAGGAGCCTGTGTGACCTTTATAATGTTGCCTGTGTCATATTATAAAACAGGAATAAAATCCAGTTCCTGTGTTAAACTACACCCTTCCCCCAATTCCATTAAAGTAATTCACATCATTTTGCCATAAACCTCAAATAAACCTCAAATAAAATCAACAGAGAAAGCACATAAAGCAATGTATATTTAGGATGAATTGTTTAACATTTATACAAAGCTTAGTATGTGGCAGGTCATATTCTAAGTTCTTTGCAAACATTAACACATTTAACACTATCCTGTGAGGTAGTTATTATTATCATCCATTTCAGAGACTAAGAAACTGGGACATACAAAGATTAAAGTGACAGGGTGATTCTTAATAAAGAATGGGGTGGGGGACAGCGAGGATCTGACCTCAGATCCCAGAGTCCACTGATCTTAATGACTATAAATTCTGATTTTTGGAATATTTTGTGCAAATATCTGGTTCTTTGCAAAATTTTAGTTTTGCATTAATTAAACTATACAATAGTGATACCTCCAAGTTTGGTTTATGGATCATTTCACAACTTCCAAAGTAATAAATCCGGCAATTACCTAAAAATATTTAAAGTTTGTAAATTAACCTAATTCATACATTAAAATCCCTAGGCTTTCCAATTACTTCAGGTAAGAAAACCCCTAATTTGAGAAATATTTCATTTCTCCAGTTCTATTATATCTTCATTTCCAACACTTTTCTTTTATGCTTGACAAAATTATTAATAATAGTAAAGTAAAATAAAAGTAAATTCCAAATAAAGAACAATGCAACAGGAAAGTTAAGCAGTGGAAATCTGAGCTCTCACTCTCAACCTCTGCCCCTCCACCGCCAACCTTAAGCATTAAGTAGCTGCTTTGTATTTTTAACTCCTGAAAGAAAAAGTATGTAGAGGATAACATGAATATCTTCTAGATAAAATAAAAATATTTCATGGGTTAATTTTCAACCCTAGGGCAGAGAATTTCCCAGTAAATACAAAATTTTTAGCCAATTTTTCCTCAAAAGCTGCTTTTTCCTCCTTCTTCCTCCTCCTTCCTCCAGGGGACAGACCATGGCTTCAAGTCTGTGCCAAGAGACATGAGAAGTTCCTTCCTGGCATTAGAGGAGGAAATAAGTCACTAGTTTAAACCCCAAATATATTCTAAATAAAGTAAAAATTATTGTTAAAAGCTATAGTATACAATGATATGCCTTTTGTTCCCAGCTCACATCCAAAGAGTGCTTCAATTTAATTAGCAGTATCCTTCATCTTAACAAGAACTAATCAAAAAGCATGTCCCTGAAAAATCAGGAAACTACATCCGATAGGTGAAGGGGCAAACTTGGAGTTTTCTCTCCCGTCCACATGCACGAGAGGCAACTTCCACATTCACGAGCTCCTGAATCAAGTCCTTTGAGGGAAGGGCAGCAATCGGGTCTGCTTTAGTCACTACTGTGGCCACCCCTGCATGCCTAGAGCATCACAATGCCAGGGACACGTTTCATGAAAGAATGGACAAACACCCATTAAAGTTCCCAAAGAGTAAACAGTTTTGATTTGATCTTTAATTCTAACATGGAGTCTTCAACATCTCCAAATTATGGAGAGGAGAAAAACACACTCTGACAGGCATAATTACAAATCTGAGAAGAAGCTCCTGTACACAAGTTCCAAGGCTGGTGCTGGACACAGATTTTTATTGACTTGGTGTTTGTTTTTCTTCCAAGGGAATCCTGAATCTCCATATCCGAGTGCATCACAGGCACCCACAGTGTGGGAGGAAGGGCACCCGGCTTGCCACAGTAGCAAACGGTGCGGCAAGAAGTGATACCGCCTCTGCCCACTGGGCCTAGATAAGGTGACCACGCCTGACTAGGCCTTTGCTGCTAGCGGCTGGCCGGCGCTGCCCTCCCCCTTTCTGTCTCCCGCCTAGCCCAACATCCGGCCAGCTCTCACTCCCCCTTTCCCCTCCCCTATTCCAAACCTCTCAGCTAGCCCTCCCTATATCTTACTCCTCCCTCTACCCAACCCTATATAACCAAGTGTACTTCCGTAATAAAGCAGACCTGTTCTTGCGCTCAAGCGGTCTCCGTGGTTTTTCCCCAACCACGCGTCCCCCACGCCTGGAGAACCGGTGCTCCCTCTTGGGGCACCCCCCGCCGGTGGTTTGGCAGGAGCAAGCCCCCCCGACTCTTGGGCCCGAGCGAGGATGAGACCCTCACGCTCAGCCACAACTGGCGCCCAACGTGGAAGCTCCTCCCCCGGCCCCTCTCTGCTGCTGCTGCTGCTGTGAATCGGACGGCCCATCCTCGTTCTCCAGGTAGGGACCCCTCGCTGTCGTCCCACTCCTATCCCGACACGGGTGCCTCTTTATCAACGCGTCAGGCGCCACAAGTCAGGGCCCTTGCTGCCCTGCTCGATACCAATGGAGTCCGCGTTTCCCTGCGGCAGCTCCAAAAATACTGGGACCTCTTGCTCCCTTTTAATCCATGGCTCGCCACATGTCAACTCTGGTAGACCGGACACCCATGAACCCCAGCCAGCTTTTCCCCTGTCTCCTTCTCTCACCTCTCTGCGTGTTGTTCCTGGCTCTCCTCTTCGGCAGTTCCCGCCCTCTATTCACTTTCGTCCTTTTCCTCGCGTTCCTATTCACTCTCCCCCTCCCCTTTCTACTCTTCTAAATGGGAGTCTCTTTCTCCAGCCAGCAGGCCCCGCAAGTTCGGGCGCTTGCTGGCCTACTAGCCTGCCACCAATGCAAAGTTTCGGGCATCAGCTCCAGGCTTACTAGGATCTACTAGCCCCCTTCAACCCCTGGCTTTCACTGCCAATCTCTCGGACCCTGATACCTATCTGAAATTGGCCCCACCTATCAACAAGGCCAGCCACAAGCCCGAAAATCCACACAAGCTTATAAGGCAATCAACTCTGTTCCAACAAACGCCCGCCCACCCTTTTCACAACTCCTCAAGCTCCCTACTATCTACATGACAATGTAGCTATGAGAGAAAAACGTGGCAACATTTGTGTTTGTTTTATTTCCATGCTAATTCTAATTAGACTTATTTAACCAAGATAATAATATGAGTACAAAATTTTTATCAAGGTCTAAAAGGAATTTTCAGTTTTAAATCAATAATTATCTCCAGAACTTCAAGTCTCAGTATAGTCTTACAGTAATTATCCAAAAATGTGTGCTAATGGTCTGCCTAACTGCTGCTCGGGTTTTTTAGCTGATTGCTGATAACTGATAGGAATGTTTCCAAGCACAAGCTTGCATGTTACAGGCAACATGGATTCCAGAGGAAATCTTAATAAGAACTTAAAAGCAGCTATACCAAGAAAGTAAGAATTATGAGTTAATTGTAAACTGTATGTTTCTGTTACTGTGTTGTGATTGTTCTGTGTTTGTCTGTTCATTCAATGTCAGTGTATATTTTGATACCTCCGGATGGTAAATATAAATTAATAAAAATTTATAAAAGAGCTCTATCCAAATGGCCAAAAATTAAATAAGCGCTTATATTAATACTTAAGTTTATTATATCAATACATGAGCTTAAATGTTAATAAGATATCTACAATAATAGAAATTGTAAGTCTTGATTGACAAGATTAACTGTACGTGTTCATAAAAGGTTGTTCTTGCCCAGATTAAAATGAATAACTTATTTTTCTTCACAGGATAATATAAAGAATGTAAAGCTTAAATGAATATTAAAAAAGGTTAAAAGTTTGTGAAAATGCTAACTGAAATGTAATAAGTTTTGCAAAAAGGTGTATTTTGTCCTAAAGTAGGATGGCTAATTTTCATAAACTCTTGAAACTTAATTTGCAGATGGCAAGCTGTAAAAGGTATTGTGATAACTTTAAGTAAGGGAATGTGTTCTATAAACATAAAATTTGTCTTCAATAGTCTATATGGTTATAAATAAAAGGTTTAATAAAGCATTGTTTACATTAAAGTATTAAATGGCTAATTCCAAAAGGTCATTCTTAAATATATATAAAACTGAATTGATGATGATAATAATAAAAGGTAATTTTATAACAGGAAAGATTGGCAGCAACCAGCCTCCCCTGCCAACTTACTTCTAGGAAACTGTTTCTAATATTGTATGCTACTAAGTATTTAAAGAAAAGTTCATTATTTTAACAAGCTTGTTTAATGTTCACAGTATTGTTATAAGAGGTTTGCTTGATAACTTTGATGTAGGCTATATGGAATGTGTTTTTATTATTAAGGAAACAGAAGATGATTTTGTCCTGAGATAAAATGATTGATTATTGGAAAGAGTAGAGTGTGAGACAAAACCTGACTGAATACTGAAAGTGCAGAAGGTTGGTGGAAAAGGAATTTTTATAGTTAAAGTTAAATAAAATTTAATGGGTCTATCTATAAAATTTTACAGGCTTTGGTGTCGGGTAGTATGCTGATGCAAAGTTGAAAATTTTTGTTCTTTCTCAAGGCCTCTCACCATTAATCTGTTTTGATAAAAGTTCTTATCCTCAGTCAGTATACAGAGAAAGTCTATCTAATGTTTCTTGTGCTTATCGTTTCCTTTCCTCGGTGTTCCAAGAAAGAAAGCTTTATCTCTTAAAGGAACATAACGTTCAAAACTGCTTTCTCAAGACCTAATCCTGAACAGTGGCCTTTTGTTCCAAACTAATTATAAGAGATTTGTTCTTTTACCTTGAAAGAAAAATTAAAGTAATACTTAAGTTCATTTAATATGTTATAAGCTAAATAAAGGTGTTTTACAGTGTTATAAAATTAACAACTTTTTCTTCCCTTAAACCCTCTATTAATTAAAGTCATATGGATAAAAAGTTTCTATGAATGTTTAAAAGTGTATAAAGTTACCAATATTTCAGCATAATATTAAAGAAAAGTACAATATGGTTAATTATAGTTTTAATTATTATAAAAGAGTATGTGTCACAGAAACAACCTCTTATCATAGATTAAAGTAACAACTCTGTAGTATGCAGCAATCCCAAATACTGCTAGTTTGTTGCAAAAAGTTAAAGTCCAGCTGTATGGCTATCACTTTGTTTTAAAACTTCCTAAGACTTTCTTTAATGTCTTCTTGGACAAATCAAGCCAGCTGCATTCCTTTATCTGTAAAGAACCCAACAATAAACTTTTGCAGTGCTTTTCAAGGCTATGTGCATAGCCCAACCATCTTGTACAGTAATTACTGATAGTAATAGTAATGAAAAAGCAGCATAAAAAAAAAACAAAAAAAAAAAACACAGCATGTGTTACTTTCCAAAAAGAACAGGTTTGGCCAACTCCTTATTCATCTGCTCAATGCACAGAGCTTTGAGCCATCATTAAAGTTTTACAAATGTTTTAAGAGTCCTTGAATATTGTCTCTGATTCTGAATATGTATGCCTTACTGACAAGCACACCACTGCCCTTTTCTCCGAAAACCCCCGTGCTCAAATTCTTCTAGAAATCTTCCACGGGACCTTTGACTGCCATTACCCCCCCACACACAAGTTGCTCCAGGGCCTCACAAGGCTCCCCCTCTCCCCACTATACCACCCTTTCCCTGGCTCCAAGCCTCTCTCCAACTCCACTACTGTCTTCACGGACGCCTCTAAGACCAAGTTTACTTATATTGCCTACTCTCCCAGCCGTGACTTGCCAACCGTTTACTGCCAAACCCATCCCGGATTGGTTCAGGTGGGCGAGCTACTAGCCATCCTCACTGCCTTCCAACACCACGGCAATGAGCCCGTCAACATCTTCACTGATAGTACGCCCTGCAAGTTTGTTCAGTTATTGCCCACGCTGTTTTCTTTCCATGTGACATGCCCATTGATCAAGCACTCCGTGCCTTGCAGCGAGAGCTCAAGCTCCGCACACAGCCATGGTACATTTCTCATATTCGCAGCCATTCAGGGCTGCCCGGGCCTCTAGCCGCAGGTAACTCTGCTGCCGACCAAACCGTCTCCACCCATACAATAGCCACTGTCGGAGACTTGGTCAATCAAGCCAAACTTCTCCATTCTAAGTTCCACTTTTCAGCGGCCTCACTTCAACATCTTTTGCCGGGCCTCCCCAAGGAAACGTGCAAGCATTTGGTGCACGCCTGTAAAACATGCGCCCCCTTCTTGCCACTTGGACCGTTGCAGCCACAAGGGATCAACCCCCGCGGCCTCAAGCCAAACTCCCGATGGCAAATAGACGTCACCCATGTGCCATCATTTGGGAGCTTCAAGTATGTCCATGTCACAGTCGACACCTTTTCTCACCTTTGCTACACTGTCCCCTTACCGGGGGAAACAGCCAAGCATTGCATTAAAGCATTGCGGCAAGCCATCTTATTCATGGAGGTTCCTTGGGATGTTAAAACCGATAATAGGCCTAGGTATCCCAGCTCCTCATTCGCTACATTTCTCCAGCTCTACAACATTACTCACCACTTCGGCATTCCATACAACCCCCAGGGGCAGGCTATAGTAGAATGCATCCACCACCAGCTCTAAGTGCAAATTCAATAAGAGAAGGATCTACACCCACATAGTCAACCAGGCGACATTATCACTGCCTGCCTCATTCACATAAACCTCCTCTCCTTTGATAAAAACAGGTTTTTCCCCCTCCATAAGCATTGGGGCCCCTCCTACGCACCAACAGTTGCCCCGATGGTGTTTTGGAAGGACCCAGAAACAAACAATTGGCAGGGA
Organism: Dasypus novemcinctus; assembly: GCF_030445035.2. Lineage (NCBI taxonomy): Eukaryota > Metazoa > Chordata > Mammalia > Cingulata > Dasypodidae > Dasypus > Dasypus novemcinctus. The sequence continues at coordinate 137,880,206 of NC_080674.1, forward strand.
CCCAGTCCCCTTCTCACCCAAGGCAGAGGGTTTGCTTGTGTCTTTCCAGAAAATGCCTCCCAGCCGCTCTGGATCCCCGAAAAAAACGTCAAACCCGCCACCGGCCAGCAGCAGGTTCCAAGGACGGATGATGAGAGCACTCGCCCATCAGATGGAGAGGCTAAATATGGCCGCGGATCCAGCTCATGACACCCTCCTCCTTGGACAGCTAGTACAGCTTGCTGTCCGCACCTTGGCTTCAAACAAAAAACCTAAAAATCTACACTCTCTCCTGCTTTTCATGTTAGCTCTGCTCCCCTCCACTACGGACCAGGCTAGTATAAGCCATCGGCCCTTTAACTGGACACTCTCTCTTTGGCAGCAGGAAAAGCTCCTCGCTAATAACATTACTGCGGGTGCTCCCTCCTTCACAGTGCACATATGTAATCTCGCCAACCTTCCTTTCGCCAGTCGTGGTTCCCTTCAAGACATTACACACAATACTCACTGGTGTTGGTACAGCTCACTTACAGGCCTTAATGGCCCCTATAATCATGAAGTCTCAGGCTTCTATATTTGTCCTTCCACGGCCAGAGGCTGCCATGACCCAGCGCACTATTACTGCCCCTCCTGGGGGTGCAAAACCATGGCCCACGGATGGTCGGGAGCTCCCAATAGGGACCCCTATCTCTCCTTTTCTTTTAAAGATAAAGGTCACTAGGGCAGCATCACACTCACTGTCAAAAACCCTAAAAATGCAGGCTGGCTACAGGGCCGCACCTGGGGAGCCCGACTTTACATGAGCAACTATGATTACGGTGCCTTTTTCATTATAAAGAAAAATTCAATCCGCACACAATCTGCCGTGGGCCCAAATCAAGTTCTCAATCCTCCCCACGCACGGCCTCCCCCTCCTCCCTCTGTTTCTCCTTCTCCTCCTGCTACCACCCTAAATCCTTCCATCACTAGGTATCCTCCCCACCGCCAAACCCTGCCACCCCCCAACCCTCTTGTAGCCCTCCTCAATGCATCATTTATCTCCTTAAACTTATCCCAGCCCAACCTTACACAACGTTGCTGGCTCTGCTTCTCCGCCGCGGCTCCCTTCTATGAAGCCTTAGCTACCAACAGCGCCTATCGCGCCTCCCCAGACTCCACTGGTACCTCTTGCAATTGGAACCAAACAAAAAGAGGACTCACCCTCCGATCAGTTTCCCAGACTGGACTCTGTATAATAAAAATCAGCGGCAAAGTTCTCCCCTCCATGCAGTCCCTCTGCAGCCTAACTCACACCCCTAATGCAGCCGCTAAGTTCCTAATTCCCCTTAATAATACCAAATAGCTATGTTCTTCCTCTGGCCTCACTCCATGTCTCAATGTTCAAACCCTTAACTCCACCAGCGACACCTGTGTGCTCATACTCATTGCCCCCCGCGTTCTCTTTTATACTGATAACCAATTCTTTGACTCCTGGCAGCACTTCAGCTCCCCGCAGCACGAGCAGAAACAGGAAGTCTTCACCGCCATCACAATTGCCACCCTTCTAGGTCTTGCCGGCGCAGCCACTGGAGCTGCAGCTCTCAGCCTCCAAGATAACTCCTTTTCAACCCTTAGGCAAGCTGTCGATGCAGACATCGCCCGCCTTGAGACTTCCATGGCCCACCTTGAAACATCTCTCAACTCCCTGTCTAAAGTCGTTCTCCAAAACCACAGGGGCCTAAACCTCCTCCTCCTAAAAGAAGGGGGGCTCTGCACAGCGTTAGAAGAAGAATGCTGCTTCTATGCTAACCACTCTGGCCTCATTCAAGATAACCTCGTACAAGTTAGGGAGGGCCTCCGCAAGAGAAAGCAGGAACGTGAAGCCGGATGGTCTTTCCCTTGGGGGCTGCCCAATGGAATCCTTTCTTACTTTCTCCCCTTTCTAGGCCCGCTCCTCACCCTTGTCCTCCTATTAGCCCTAGGACCCTGGATCATCAGGTGCACTGTCCAGCTTGTCAAAAATCAAGTTAACTCTGTCCTTAGTAAACCCATCCAGGTCCAGTACCAGCGAATCCGCACCACCGACGAAGACGCACCAGGAGTCTCCATTAATTGCCGTCCTCCCCAAATGGCCAGCCGCCTCTCAACGCACCCAAGCCCCAGCTCCCCTGCCCCTACCCCTTCTCACCGCCCATCCTAACCCCTTACCCTTACCCTTTCCCCTCCCCCGCCCTGTTTATCTAAGGCCGCCAACATTCCATCGAGGCGCTGGACTGGTTAGCCAATGACGGGCAACGGGATCGGCCCGCCAGTCAACCTAAGGCAGGGACACGGCCTTTTGCTGCCGCGCTTCCCCATGACGGGTAAGACTGGCCACCTGTGTGGCACGGGCATTGCCCGGCTGGGCGCAATCCCGACCTAAGACAGGCACAGTCCCCCTCCCTCCTCAAATCAAGCTTTTTGGAGGAGCTTAATAAAAACAAAGGGGGAAATGTGGGAGGAAGGGCACCCGGCTTGCCACAGTAGCAAACGGTGCGGCAAGAAGTGATACCGCCTCTGCCCACTGGGCCTAGATAAGGTGACCACGCCTGACTAGGCCTTTGCTGCTAGCGGCTGGCCGGCGCTGCCCTCCCCCTTTCTGTCTCCCGCCTAGCCCAACATCCGGCCAGCTCTCACTCCCCCTTTCCCCTCCCCTATTCCAAACCTCTCAGCTAGCCCTCCCTATATCTTACTCCTCCCTCTACCCAACCCTATATAACCAAGTGTACTTCCGTAATAAAGCAGACCTGTTCTTGCGCTCAAGCGGTCTCCGTGGTTTTTCCCCAACCACGCGTCCCCCACGCCTGGAGAACCGGTGCTCCCTCTTGGGGCACCCCCCGCCGGTGGTTTGGCAGGAGCAAGCCCCCCCGACTCTTGGGCCCAAGCGAGGACGAGACCCTCACGCTCAGCCACACCACAGCATGCATTTCTTCCTTGAATTTGATTAACCTGCTTTTTCACAAAAATAGTTCCCATTCTCTCTGCTCTGTACAAACACAATTAAAAACAAAAGACAAAAAAAGGAAGGTGTTTGTTTTCACCTTTTCTAAACTTCCTTGAGGTAAAGACATTCATACAAGCTAAAGTACAAGACCAAAGTTTGTATTTGCTCCGTCACATTTTCCCATACCCTGTTATGCTCAAAGAGATTCATCTCTCCTTTCACAATCAAAAGACAATTCATCAAATTAACTAGATAACCCCACCAACCCACCCACACTGCCTTTTGGAGTTCTTAGCATTTGTAACTTAGGATCATCACAAACTCTGATAGGTAACTTAAATGTCTAACTCACTTTCATTAAAGGAGCCATAAGATAGTTGACAATAGATAGATAGATGATAGATTATAAATCAATTGATATATATAGATATGTGATATGGACATACATGCATAGATTTAACTTGTCTATAGAAGGTTATCATAACACCCTTCAGTTCATGACTCATTGTCATTATTGATCCATGCAAGAACTCTTCCTTGTTTTATTTATGTATTTCTTTTCTTCCATCATTGCCTCTATAGACATTCTTATGTATTTAATATATATACTTTCTTATATATGGGTTCTTATAAAACGCAAGTTGTTTCATGTGCATATATTTTTAATGTATGCCAATGGTATTGTGTTATATATCTCATTATCTCTTACTACTTTCATTCAACGCTATGGCTTTACAATTCATCTGTGTCATCATGTACACATCTAGTCTATTGCTTCTAAGTGCAACATTGGATTCCACAATATGCCTCCTTCACATTCATCCTACCCATCTCCCAAGATACTACCCAAATCACCTCAAGTTTCCTGCCATCACAAACAACAAGGGTGTTCATCCTCACATATATCTGGAATAAGGGTGAAGCAGTTTGATATGGTTATGAACTCCAAAAATAGATATTAGATTATGTTTGCAATCTGGTCTGCACCTGGGCATTATTAAGTTATGATTAGTGCTTTGATTGGGCCACGTCATTAGGGCATTGAGTCCCTGCCCCTTGGTGGGTGGGGACTCAGATAAAAGGCATGGCAAAGGACAGAGTTGTGGGTTTCTGATGTTGGAGTTTGATGTTGAGGACTTAAGCTGGAGCCTCGGGAAGTAAGTTCACAGAGGAAAGAGAAGCCAGCCCCAGGAAGAAAGGAAACTTGAACCCAGAAAGAAGCAAGACCCTGGAAGGGAGGAACCCAGGAAGCCTGAATCCTTGCAGCCATCGGCAGCCATCTGGTTCCAACAAGTGAAAACAGACTTTGGTGAGGGAAGTAACTTATGCTTTATGGCCTGGTATCTGTAGGCTCCTACCCCAAATAAATACCCTTTTTGAAAACCAACCAATTATGGTATTTTGCATCAGCACCCCTTTGGCTGACTAATACAAAGGGTGACCAAATGACCTGATTATATTTATTCTTACTTTTCAAAAGAGTCAAACTAAAGCAAAATTACTGAGTCATCAACAGGATCTCATTGATGACTACAGTAAATAATGCCTCAAATAGCAGGGCTTTGGATAGATTCAGACTCTATAGGCAGGGCTGAGAGCTCGGGAGTTTGGCACCTTGCCAGTGGGCCCTACTTTGGAATCTGTGCTCTCCAATGTGACAGAGTTGGATTCAGTTGTGGTTTCTCTACACATCATTCTTCTTCCCCTTCTATCTGAACCTATAATTATTACTAGACTTGATAGGTGTATGTCCAAGAAACATAAATCTTTGGGCTGTCCATGTGCCAGTTGGGCCCTGAATGCCAATAGAGTTGCAACACCTACTTTCCAGTTCATTGGACTCACCCAGGACAACCAACAAGGAGATGATGATGTACAATGCCCAACCCAAGGAACAGAGAGAGTCTGAAACTGCAAGGAATATAGTCTCATCCATCTTCCCCATGGGATCTAAGCCCCCTCTTAGTTAGAGGCGGAGTGGGCATTACCATCCCAGAATCCTCAGGATTGGGAAATGAACATTGGACTAGACTTACTGTTATTCTACTATAGACTTACTGTGATTCTAGCAAAGGAAGAACTTTTAGCATTGATTTAAAGGGAGTGGCCACCAGAGGTTCTGAAGGAAAGGACAGGGAAAAATAGGTGTAATACGGGGACATTTTGGGGACATCAGAATTGTCCTGAATGACATTTCAATGACAGATATAGGCCATTATATATTTTCTCATAACTTAAAAAATTGTGCAGGAGAGAGTTTGAACTATAATGTAAACTATAATCCACACTTAGTGGCAATAATCCAATATGTGTTCATCAATTTTAATAAATAAACTAATGAAGAATGTTGTTAATGTGGGAAAGTGTGAGAGTGATAGGGAGTGGGGCATATGGGAATTCCCTACATATTTTTTATGTAACATTTATGTAAACTAATTATCTTTTAAAATTTTTAAAGTATATTTAGGGAAGCACACTTGGCCCAGTGGTTAGGGTGTCCGTCTACTACATGGGAGGTCCACAGTTCAAACCCTGGGCCTCCTTGACCCATGGGGAGCTGGCCCATGTGCAGTGCTGATGCGCGCAAGGAGTACGGTGCCACACAGGGGTATCCCCACATAGGGGACCCCCATTCGTAAGGAGTGCGCCCTATAAGGAGAGCCACCCAACGTGAAAGAAAGTGCAGCCTGCCTAAGAATGGCACTGCACACACAGAGAGCTGACACAACAAGATGACGCAACAAAAAGAAACACAGATTCCCATGCCACTGACGACAACAGAAATAGACAAAGAAGAAGATGCAGCAAATAGACACAGAACAGACAACCAGGGTGGGGAAAGGGGAGAGAAATAAATAAATAAATCTTTAAAAAATAAAAAAAAATTTTTAAGTATATTTAAAAAAAGAAACAATTGGAACCACCGTCATATCTACTTCCTGCTTTTAGTTTCAGCTTTAAAATATAATAAGAAATGTACATATTGAACATATTATTTTAATAAATTATAACAGCTCCCCATACACAAATATGTTACCTTGTAAATATGTTTGTATATCTCTGAAACTATTGTATCTAGTACAATCTCAAGCATTTATATAAAGTATAGAGTGCCAAATAAATTAACTTATCTTTCTCCAGACAGAGAAAATGAGAAGACCAGAAACCAAAACTTGTCTTATACAACTATTTCTGTCAATAAGAACACATGTATATATCCTTTTCAATTTTTAAGTGAAAAAAATCATCATATAAATTAACATTGTTCAAAGGTATTTTTTACATTCTTTAACCTATTAATCCAGAGCCCTTCAATAGTGTACAAAAATAAGAAACAGATAAATAAAACTATGTTTAGTGGGGGGGGAAAGTACTGAGTCATAGTGGAGACATACATTTAATTTGAACAGGTCCTGCCACATTGCTGTCAAGAATGGCTGCACCTGTACACATGTCCACCAGCAGGGCAGGAGGCGCCTATATCCCCATGGCAGTACAGCAATATTCAGCTTTCCCTTTTCCAGAATTTATTATGGATACATTCTCTCTCTCCTTCTCTCTCTGCCTTTCGCCCTCTCTGCTTCTGTCCATCTCTCCCTCTCTCCCTCCCTTTGCTCCCCTTCTCTTTTTCCTAATCTTTGAGTTGTATTACAGGAGAGGAGAGAAACACTAAACTTGAGGTATTCCTTGCTTTTATAGCTTGCAAACACAAGCCTGCTTTTTGGGGAACACATTAGGTCATCCCTCAAGGTTACTTACTACAAACAACCCTGAGGAATGGCCTGAGTAAAGAGCAGTTAGAACATTGCATTCTGCCATGCCCAGCAAGCACAAGCAGGACCTCTCAAGGCCATGGCAGATTGCCTCTCTCAAAGAGCACTTTTCCCCACACCAGGCAAATTCAGTAAATTGCAGCAGGAATGACAAGAATGAACTTGGTCTCCAAGCTTAGGTGTGCCAGAAATAACATTTACTTTCTTCTCCACATCAAATTAATTCTTTTCTTATCCCTATCTCATTGGAAAGACAGGAAATATAACCTTACTCATGCCCTACCCCAAAATGTTAGCTATTGTCATTGTTGTTATAAGCCTAACACTGATTTTATTTTTATAGCTTTTGTATTGAGAAAAGTCCAACATATAATTATACACCAACACTCTTTCTTCCCTTCCTAATCTCTTTAATTCTATTCAGTGAGCTCCTCATGCTCACTCACATGCTCTCCCACAAAATCACACACTCTCTTTGTGATTAGAACCTTAAGAGAGCATTTAGAGCTCTGTTTAAATCATTGTCTCCTCAGGTGTTGACCTATGTCCCTCCTATTGATTTCTAGAGTTTCCTTCCTTAGCCCAACTCATTAATGAAAGATGTTCTTAATATGGGAAAATGTGGGTGGGGGAGGGAGTGGAGCATATGGGAATCCCCTATATTTTTTATGTAACATTTATGTAATCTAAGTATCTTTTTTTAAAAGATCTAAAAGTGTATTAAAAAAAAAAAAAGATATTTGTGAAATAGAGACCCAGGACATTTCTCCAGTCAGTTTCCTTGGCTTTGTGACTAGGCACAACTATAGTACGCAAACCAAAGGAGGATGGTGAGAATGGGGTGCAGAAGAAGAGAGGAGCTGGAATGTAACGGAAGTCCAAAAAGGAAGATTCAAAGAGGGGACAGAACTCTTGAGGCGCACTGCCTTTTATCAGCAAAAGCAAAGGAACTTGGAAAAGGTCTTCCAGTTGTTTAGCAGTATAGAAAATAACACTGCAGCTAGAGCTAAATATTTGCCATCAAATATTATTTGTCAGTTTTTTATTACTCAGTAATCATGTTCTCGACCTTTATGATGCTTTTTTTTAATTAAGCTCTCTTTCAAAACCTGCATTATCCTAGTTGTTTATATTCATCTTGCTGTGACTGTTTCCTTTTTAAATAAGTATTTGGATCTACAATAATGGTCAAAAAATTGAAAAGTGCTCTTAAAATGCTAAGGATTGACCAGTTTTTAAAAGGTCATTGAGGAGTAACATTTACAGTTTTCTTCTTTTAATTCTCTTTACTCGGAATTAAATCACAAAGCTAAGAGTGTAATTCTCTGAACAGACAGTGAACAATGAACCTCTCCAAAAACTATGGCTCCTATGGAAACCTTATAAAGAGTAGTACTGTTGTCAACTATAAAGTCAAGGAAAAAGAAATGAATGTTGAGAGAATATTAATGATGCAGCTGTCTAATAAAATAAGGATATGTTTGCCTTGTAATCAAAGCAGTACTTTCAAGGATATATCAAAGATATATGCTGAGCTGTTCTAGGGCTGCATTACTCAGCTTCCACACCTATTCTTCACTCTTTATGGGAGGAATGGCCAGCTATTATCAATCTCATATATAAATCAGGTAACTAAATCTCAAAGTGACTTATCCAAAGATTTTCTCATTCAAGCAAAGTTTGTTGCCTTCCTGTACCTTATACCAATCATAGCATATGTCCTTAAATATATCAAAATTGAAATGCCACTCTGAGAAGCTCCAAAAGATAATTATAGAACTTAATATTAATTTTTCAATAAAAATGTCATAAGTTGGAACCACTCAAATTTTATCCGCCTATTCTGACTACTTAAAAAGCCATGCATGGGGAAGAAACTGTGGCTCAATCAGTTGGGCTCCCGTCTACCATATGGGAGGCCCTGGGTTCGCGTCCCAGGGCCTCCTTGTGAAGGCAGGCTTGCCCCCATGCTGTGGAGAGTCGCCCTGCCTGCAAGCACCATGGAGTACCGCCCAGGCCGCAGACGCTGCAGAGCACCGACCGGTCCACAAGTGCCGCGGAGACCCGACTCAGCAAGGTGACACAACAAAAAGGGAGACAAGCAAAAACACAGAAGAGCATGCAGCAAATGGACACAGAGAGCAGACAATGGGGCAATGGGGAGGGGGAGAAATAAATAAAATAAATCTTCAAATATATATATATATAGTTTAGGTTTCTCCTCAATAATTTTGATTTTCAATGTCTTTTCAGTCCTACAGTTTGCTATACAGAAAAGCCTGAAAGGGACATAAATCTCATTTTATCACTGTGACTATGACCAAAGACATATCTTGATTTTCTCTTTGGAACTATCACCTTGCCTTTGGTTCAAACTCTCACCTGACACCTGAGAAACACCCTTTCTCTGAAATCTGTTATACCACAGCAGCACACAGGAACTTTGAACAAAATTGGTTTTACAATATCTTCCCATGATCATGTCCTCTTGAGGATTCCAGAGCTTTTAAAAGTCTCTGAGTCCTGCCCTCCACACCCACCCTGGCATGAGATTATCCATGAACTATTGGCTTTGTTGATACTGTATTTAATTTTTTTGTCTTCACTTTCCTTTATCTCCACTCTAATGTTCGTTATTTCCTTCTGTCAGCCCGCTTAGGGTTTAGTTTGCTCTTCTTTTTCTAGTTCTTCCAGTTTTGAGGTTAGGTCTCTGATTTGAAGTCTTTCTCCTTTGTTAATGTAAGCATTTAGAGAGATAAATTTCCTTCACAGCACTGCCTTCACTGCAACCTATAAGTTTTGGTTTCATTTTTATTCCCCTCAAGAGATTTCCTAATTTGGCTTCTGATTTCCCTTTAGCCCATTGGTTGTTTAAGAGTATATTGTTTAATTTCCACATATTTTTTAATTTTCCCTCTCTTCCCTGTTTTTTTATTTCTAGCTTCATTTTGTTGTGAACAGAGAATATACATGGTATAATTTAAATAATTTTGAATTTATTGAGACTTGTTTTATGACCCACCATAAGGTCTATCCTGTGTGCCCTTGAGAAGAATGTGTATTCTGTTTTCCTTGGGTGCAATGTTCTATATGTATCTGTCAGATCTAGTTGGTTAACCATATCGTTCAAGTCCTGAACTTCTTTATTGATCTTCTACCTTGATGTTCTATCCATTATTGAGAGTGGTGTGTTAAAGCCTCCTACTATTAATGAAGAACCATTAATTTTTTCCATCAAATCTGTCCGTATTTTCATCACATATTTTGGGACTCTGCTGCTAGGTGCATATATGTTGTAATTGTACATAAACACATCTTTGTCCCTCATAACTGTTTTTTACTTAAAGTCTATTTTATCCAATACTAGTATAGCCACCCCAGCTCTCTTTTGGTTACTACTTGCATGGCATATTTTTTTCCATCCTTTTACCCTCAACTGACTTGTCTCTTTGACTTTAAGATGAGTCTCTTTCTGACAGATTACAGGTGGATCAAGCTTTTTCATCCATTCTGCCTATCACTGCCTTTGAACTGGAGAGTTTAATCTGTTTACATTTAAAATCATTACTGAAAATACAAGACATTCTTCTGCCATTTTGCTATTTATCCTTTGTAAGTCTTATGCATTTTTTGCCCCTCACATCCATTAATGCCTATTTTTATATTTATTTGCTTTTTTGTGTTGTACCATATTGACTTTCTTCTCATTTCTATCTGAATATATTTTTCAGCTATTTTCCTTGTGGTTACCATGGAGTTAAAATTTAACATCCTCACTATATAACAAGCATATTTGGTTTAATACTAACTTAACTTCAACAGCATGCACAAATATTTTTCCTATACTGCTCTGTCTCCCTCCCACCACCACCATTTTTAGATACTTGTTACCACATATCTTTGTACACTGTATATCCAAAACATAGATTTTTCATTACATTTTATACATTTGCATTTTTGCACCTGTAGGAAGTAAGAAGTGGAGTTACAAACCAAGCAATATAATATAATGATATGGGTATTTATAATTACCCAAATGGTTACCTTTACCACAAGTCTTTATTTCTTTATGATGCTTTGAACCACTGTCTTGTGTCCTTTCCTTTTATTCTGAAGAAGTCGCTTTAGCATTGCTCGTAGGATAGATCTAGTGGTGACGAACTCCCTCAGCTCTTGCTATCTGAGAATGTCTTAATCTCTCCCTCATTTTTTAAAGAGAATCTCACCAGATAAAAAATTCTTGGCTAGCAGTTGTTTTCTTTCAGTCCTTTAAGTATTTCAAAGACTTCCTTCTTGCCTCCATAATTTCTGATGAGACATCAACTCTCAATCTAATTGGAACTCCCTGGTACATGACACATTGCTTTTCCCTCACTGCTTTCAGAACTCTCTCCTTGACCCTAGCATTTGATAGTGTGGTCAATATATGATACAGTGTATTTCTCTTCAAGTTTATTCTGCTGGTGTTCTCTGGGCTTCTTGGGTGTGCATATTTATGCCTTTTGCTAAATCTGGAAAGTTCTCTGTCATTATTTCTTTGATTATTCCCTCCACTCCTTTCTGTCTTTATTCTCCTTCTGGGACTCCCACAGTGCAATATTGGTGTGCTTGATAGTGTGCCAGAGATGCCTTAAGCTATTTTCACTTTTAATATTTCTTTTTTCTTTCTGGTCTTCAGCCTGAGTCATTTCAAGTACCTTGTGTTTGAAACTTCTCTCTCTTTACTTAGACTCTCTTACTGCTCTTTCATTATTGTCCTCATATCTTTTAGTTCTTTCTTTACATGTTTCTCTATCTCCTTCAGCATTTTTAAGATCCTTTTTTAAAAGACTTCGTTCAGTGTGTCCACTTTCTCATCTTCTTCATTGTTTTCTGTATTTTTCTCTCTGTCTTTAGATGGGCCATCATTTCCCATCTTGGTTCATCTTGTCCTCTTTTTTTACACAATGTACATTTTAATATTTAAAATATTAACTTTGGGATTTAATCCTTGAGATGTCTGTTTCTTGGTTTTGTAACCAGCTGTGGATGAGACAGTGATTTTCTCCTATCAGGAAAGTTTTCCGAAGACAAATACAGTGTGCAGGATTCTCCCTGTCTTTCTGGGCCTCTAGTCATAGGCTTTATTTCTTTTCAAGTTCCTCTGTTTACAGGAATTTGGTTGGCCCCTCTGTTTCCCAGGAGACAGATCTCCTTCTCCCAGTTGTTTGAAGCCAGCAGACTTTTGTCCCAGACTGTCTCTATAGTTTTTTACTATCCTTCTGTTGTCTCAAATTCAGAGGACAAATTCAAGGAGGAGGGAACAATGGAGATAACTTTCCCAAGTCAGTCTTTCTCAGCTAAAACAGGGCCAGAGACCCACAAAAGGGCTGCAGCTCAGATCCAAAGTGCCCTGAGTAGGGGATCAGGAAGGTGCTAAGAGCTTCTCCAATGGCTCCTCAAAGTTGAGCATTCCTGGTCTGCCCAGCAAATTCAGCCCTTCTGCAAACTGTCTCCCATACCCCCAAAGAAGCTCTGCATCAGTAAATCTCCACCACCTCTGCCCCTGTCTGAAGTGTGTTAAAACAAGGGCTACCACCACCCTTTTCTCAGGTGGGATTGAAATAATTGTTGCCAGGGTGATTTGAAACAATAGCTCCTCCCAAAGTCAGGCCCCTAACAATCTGAATTGACTGATCAAAAGCCATGATTCAAATAATCTATTTTTTTATCACTTGTTTTGCACGAAATGTGGTGAGTTGTTTCAAAATATACCTGGAGTACAAAAGGTTAAGAATATCCAAGATAATTTTGAAGTAAAGCAAGTTCAGGGAATTTGTCTTAGCATATACAAAAACTGATTTTAAAATTAAAGTAATTATGATACTGTGGTATGGATAGTGGTATACAATCAGAAAAGAGGATCCAGAAAAATGAACTGTTCTCTATTAAAACTTGGACAAGAATGGGTGTCATATCATAATAAATCAGTGGGAGAAGGGTGGACTATTCAAAAAATATCCATTTATTAATTTTTTAAAAATTAAATAGATCCCTATCACATATCATGTACAAAGGTAAAACCCAGATGTTTAAAGAACCAAAGGTCACAAAAAAATAGTCTCTAGATGAGTATAATTGTATTTATATAAAGTCCAAGAATAGAGAGAACTAATCTATGGTGATAGAAATTAAAAAGTGGGGAGTTCAGGAAGTTGGTGTGAAAGGAGCATAAAAGGATTTGTGGACTTATGGTAATGAGTTTATCTTGATATGGGTGTTTGTTACACAGGTGTATACAACTCTCAAAAATCATTGATTTGTACTCTCAAGATATGTGCTTTTTATTATATATAAATTATAACAAAAATTCAAAAATCATTCAATGAAAATATAAAAAGCAAAAGGTCCATGTTTAGAATGTTCACAGTGTGCTAATAAAGAAGATATTTACATGAGGATATGTTACATGTGTGAGTGCATGTGCATATGTAAAATATCTGGAAAGATACATAGAATTTTATTTACCTAACTAGTTGCTGATAAAAAAGAGAGCATGGGGCCTGCTGTAGCAGGAAAATTTAATTCTCACAACTCTTTTTTTTAATAGGCTTTTTTAAAATAAAGCATACAATTTATCCAAAGTGTACAATCAGTGGTATTTGGTATAATTACATAGTTATGTAGTTCATCACTTCAATCACTATATCCCTTTTATTTTCTTTAAATGTTTGACTGTGTAGGAGCATAGATGCTATCAACCTGAAGCTATATTTCATAGCAAGATATAGCACCTCTGTTATTGAAAGTTGAATTTTTTTAAAGAAGCTCCTTTTAAATTTATTAGAAATACAGGTAAGCAGTAGGTGATTTAGAGGCACCCATCAGTGAAACCAAGGAATTTGTGAAACCATGTTAAATAAATCATATATGCCATCCTGCCTAAAAGTCATAGAAAATGAAAGGCAAAACACAAACTCAGTATTCAATGAAGTTATTAAATACACCTTAAATTTATATTTTCATGAAAGATGGAAGATGAATGCTGTCACTCGTGTAAAGAAAACAAAACCAAGGAATATTAATTCTTATGTACATTTTACTCAGCTACCTTAGCATAAAAAAGAAATTATTTCCTGAAATTTGTAGTCTAGAGCCTCTGAAAAAAAATTTACTTTATTAATAGCAGCCAACTTGCCTAAGAAGATATGACAGTAAGTTAGACAAAACTATGATGAATCTCCAAAATCCAGATATTATTTATTATCCAGAATCAAGTAGCTCAACCAAATAGGAAATATATGAGGAAATACATGAGGAATGCGAGAATCTATCAAGTCTTTAGACATAGACAGGAAGACACTTATACTTCTTATGAGTCAAAAGAATGCAAAATGCTGTGACAGAGCTGCCTGGTTGGAGGCCACACATACCTTCAGTAGATCCATGAATTGTGTATCATGAGATTTGAATTCAGTGCACATGAGCTGTGAGATCACCTCATTTGAGGGTCAATGATTTTGCCACTGTAGAAGTCAACACACACACACACCAAGACCAACTTATTTCTCTGTGCTAATGAGAGATTCCATAAATCTTTAATAAACCCCGAAATATATGTGTGTGTGATTATACATATAATCACAAATTACAGAAGTCTTTGTAGCAATATAGCTGACAGATTGAGCAGGAGATCAGGGAAAAGTCAACTTTGCCTTACATGCACAAACAAACCTAATCTTAGGAAAAACTATTAAATTGAAGGAAGTTTTCCTGAGTGATGAGGTGTGTAGCCTTTTCTAAAATTTTATAACAATTAAGGCATGTTCTCTGTCAAAGGAATATCAATTAACAATGGGTAAAATTGGAAAAATGGCTGGATGTAAAATGAAGCTCAGTACTACCTGAAGCTGCTGATTTGGATGGATGACAGTGTGTGTAAAGGATCGTGCAGGAAATAAGGACATGTCTAAGCTCTCACCTGCCAGATGGCCCCCTAAAGTTACCATGATTACCTGAAGTAAAGCAGTGTGGGACCCCATGGTCACTTACTTCTCTCTCTTTTCAGTAATCTTCTCTGCATTCTTTACCTTTACTGATTTTCTAAAACCACTTCCATACCAACCACAGTTGGGCTTCTGCTCTCTGCCTCTTTAAGTACTCTCTTTGACCCAAGGTATCCAGAGGTGACTTTTCAATTGTCTTAAGAACATTTATAGTATTAATTAGTAATTAGTGAGATATGTATACCAGAACTCCTCTTTTCAGGCACTTTAGAACTCACTCTTACTCTTTGGGCAAAAGATTTTCTAACAAGAAAATTTGATGCTGGAATGTACTCATTTTACCAATAGAGATAATACTGTAGTTATTGCTGACAGACAAATGATCATGAATACCTTTCTCTGCATCCTTCTGCAGTGCTAGATAATTCAAACCATCAGCCTCTTGCTTGATTTGCATCATTTGCATCATTTTACTTTAAGGCTTAAGAAAAATACTTCTCACCAGAAATTCTTTCCCGACAATGAAATCATTCCTGCAGCCAAAAGGCAAAAGCAAATCTTACTAAACTTTTGTGACATGAAATGAAAAGGGAAAAACTCTTACCCTGTGGTATTTAGGACCACAAATTTCAAGAAGTTCCAATAAAAATGCTCTCCTACTTCTTTCTACAGCCTGAGCCTTGCGACTTCTTACTGTCACACACCCCTTTCCACAAAATCTGTTCAAGAAATATCATTCCTTCCTTTCGCCCTTTCGTTGTCACCACACTGAGGGAAATTTCTCATCTCCATTCCCAATTCTCTTTCCAGATTTGTTACCCTGTCCACTCCTACACTGCGTGGAGGTATCAATAAATCCTCTCATCCCTGTCTTTATGACTTTTACCCACAAGGAGTTAACTTCTCGTCCATTGTTTTTTTATGACAGCTACTTCTGAAACAAATAGTAAAAAATTGATTTCATAAACTCACTATTTTACATGAATAGTTTATAGGCCTTCCAGAGAGTGTTCTCCTTTCCTGAGATCCAATGCTAACAGAAGGCATTTGTTTCGTTCAACTTGGCAACGTCCAGTGTGCCCTCCCCTTCCCGACCTCAGACCACCGGGGAATTTAAAGTGCATGCGTCAACCTCTGATGTCATCTACTATCTGGAAAGATAGCGGTCAGAGTACAACTCAATTTATCAGAAATTTAGGAATTGGTCCAATTAACAGGATTACAGACCTAGCAAAGACCTTACTTTGACTCTTTAATTTTATGTATGAGAAAATAGAGTCTGCAAATGAATATTTTAATCAAAATCTCAGATAATTAATGCCTGTTTATTTGGGCTAGGGAAGTCTGATTTATTTCACATTTTTTTTTAATTTAGGATTACACAGGAAGTCGTTTTATCTCAACTCTCAAGAGTGACAGTTTTTTTAAATGTAATTTTTAATTGCTTTACTTCACCAGTCTATCTTTTTATTTCATTTTTATGATGTTTGTGTTTTTCTAAAGGTCCTGGATCCAAGCAATGCATCAAAGGGAGTTACTTACCAATTCTCTCTTTTTCACAATTTATCAAACCTGACTCTTTCTGACCAGGGAGCTGATAAGAAGAGAACAGAAACTTTCCCTCAAGAATCCCCACTCAGTCAAAAGGAAGGACGGATGAACAAATAATTACCTTTGCAGGATGACAGTGAAGAGAAGCATGAACAAATGAGAAAAAGGAAGAATTACCAACTCTGCTTACATGGAAATGACAGGGAGAAGTAGGTACTTTCAAAAAAAAAAAGGATGTTCATGAAAAGACTTGAAGAATGAGCAGGAATTTGCTGAGTGTTCAAGAGAGGAGGGACATTCCAAACACAGGGACCAGCAAATCCATAAATAAGAATGTATGAAAAACTAAGCACATTCAGTGACATACAGTGCATTTCAAAGCATTGGATGCAAAAGCAGAAATACTCCTGGATATATTCAATAGCTAACAAAATTGGCATTGATAAGAAATCAATGTGAGTACCCAGGGGTACTGTTTATAAAACTGTGTGGACTATATTAAGAAATGTTCCTTTTATTTGGACCTTACATTCTTTCTCTCTCTCACTCCCTCTCTCGCTCTCTCTCAGAGTTGTCCTAATTGTCTTAAATAACACTAATCTCATGGAAGTTAGCAAGGATTGGATAGAAGAGTGAAGAAAAATCAAAGCCCTCATTTTAGGAATTACCTGAAATATGAATCACTTTTGAAATTTGGGCCATATTTCTGCCTGAAAAGTTTTGTATATAGAAATTCAAAAGAAAAGGGAAAGGGTGGAAGGTAAAAGGGTAAGAGAAAAAAATTAAAAAGAGGAAGGGATGGGCAGAGAGACACTTCAATATCATTTTCAAATCTTCTGACTTTTTATTTATGACAAAGAGATCAGGAAGGAATAGGCAGATGCCTGGATGTCAGCTTTATGTTTCCACGTATTCCTCACCAAATAGGGAAACACTGAGGCATAATGAAAGATAGAGTAAGATATTTGGTAGAAGCACTCCTCTTTGAACATTAATAAAGAAACAAATATCATACCTCTGCAGTGTTTCATCCCTTCTGGCTGTGACAAGCTGGTAAATCATCACACAACTAATGGGTTTTAAAGCATGGAGGAAAAGCAGCACTTGATTTTGCTGAAATCCAGCAATTACTTAGCAGCAACATGCCTGCTCTTCTCATCAATTTTCAGGTTAGATTGTATTTAGATCCTGGCCATAAACTGAAAAGGAAACTATCACTGTCTTGTGTGCCACACATGTCAGGGCCAGGATATTTGATTGTCCCTATAGGTTGATCATGTGTCTGCATTTATGCCTGCTTGGCTGCTCATTCACAGGGCAAGATTCTTGTCTAAAAAAAGTAAATATACACAGGTTCGATGTACATTCCTTGAGTTTTTGGCAGAGTCATGAGGAGGAGATGAGAACTCAGACAACTTTCTGTGGTAGGCTGGATATTGGTCCACTAAAGATTTCCAAAGCCTAATCCCCAAAGTCTATGAATATGTCATGTTACATGGCAAAAGAGATTTTGCACATGATTAAAATTAAGAATCTAGAGATGGGAAGATTATCCTAGATTATCCAAGTGGGCTCAATGTAATCACAAGGTTCCTTATAACAAGGAAGAAAGGAACAGGTTGGAGAAAAAATGTGAAAGCAAAAGCAGAGGTTAGAGTGATGCTCTTTGAAAATGAAGGAAAGGACCAAGAGCCAAAGAGCACAGGCAGCCTCTAGAAAAGGCAAGGAAACAGATTCTTCCCTAGAACCTCAAGAAAGAAACACAGCTTTGCTGATACCTTGATTTTAACCTTTAAAACCAATTTTAGACTTCTGAACTCTAAAAATACATGATAATAGGTTTCTGTTGTTTTAAGCCTCCTAAATTTGTGATAATTTGTTATAGCAGCAATAGAAAACTAACACATCCTCTCTTATCTTACTTAACTACTAACAACTGCCTTAGCAGTTAAGATTCTCCTATGCTTGGAATTGGAAGAAAACCCAGAATATGCCCTATACAGAATAAATGGAAAGACCCTGACTGAAAATGGTTTGTAACTTGCTAGGAAACTACAGAAGCTAAGGTGGCAGAAACACAGTGAGCAAAGAAAGAGCGGTTCAAGGTGAGATGGCAGGCAGGGTGAGGGCCGTGCATATGGGGCATTGAAAACTACAGTGGGCACCTTGGATTTTACTCTTAATTCAATGAGAACCCATAAAAGTGTACTATGAGCAGGAAGTGACAAGATTTTATTTGATTTACATTTTTTTAAAATTCCTCTGGCAGGAAGCAGATGTGGCTCAACCGATTGGGCTCCCGTCTGCCATGTGGAAGGCCCTGGGTTCACTTCCCGGGGCCTCCTTGGGAGGGCAAGCTGGCCTGTGCCCATAGAGAGCTAATGGCCAGTGCCCATGGAAAACTAGCACAGCAGGATGGCTCAAGAAGAGGAGACGAGCACACACAGAAGAATGCACAATGAATGGACACAGAGAGCAGACAATGAGCAAGAGGCAAAGGGGGGGGATAGATAAATATAAAATAAGTCTTTTTTAAAAATTCCTGTCTGCAGAGTGAAGAACGAATTATTTAGTGAAGAATGAAGCATAGAGACTTGTGGAGGCTACTGCATTAGCCAAAGCAAGAGATGGTGATGGCTTGAACTAGGGTAATAACAGCGGAAAAGGAGTAATGAGAATATATTCTGGAGACAGAAATTTGCAAGAGTTGATGATAGACTGGTCATAAGTGTCAAGGGAATAAGAGAAATTAACAATAGTGCCTATATTTTTGGTATGAGCATCTGGGAGATTAGGTAAACCATTTAGTGAGATTGGGAAAATCTGGAGAGGACAATTTGGGGAAGATGGGGACTAAAAACTTCTGTTTGGGAGATGTGACAATTCACAAGCCTATAAAAGATTTAAGAGATTATGTCAAAGAAGCAGCTAGACGTGCAAGTCTGGAGTTCAAATCCTACCTTCTTTCCTGATCTTTTATAAAATTCTTTTATTTAAATAGAGCATTGATGGTAGAGGAATAAAACATGGATTAGAGTGGATTTATTGATATTCTACTATAGAATTATTGTGACTCTAGCAATGGAAGAAAATATATCATTGATGTGGAGACAGTGGCTAAAGGCAGATTTGCTAAAGGCAGAGAGAGGATAAAAGAGTTATGATATGGGGGCATTTTCCGGACTTGGATTTGTCCTGAATGATTTGCAGGGACAAATGCAGGACATTATATATCCTGCCATAACCCACTGAATGGACTGGGAGAGAGTGTAAACTACAGCGTAAACTATAATCCATGCGGTGCAGCAGTGCTCCAAAACTTATTCATCAAATGCAATGAATGTGCCACACTAATGAAAGTTGTTGATGGGGAGGAGTGGGGGTGTGTGGGGAGTGGAATACATGGCAACCTCTTAAATTTTTTAATGTAACATTTTGTGTGATTTATGTATCTTTTTAAAAAGATAATAAAAATAAAATAAAATACAGCACTATATTTTTCTAGTTAGACACTGCATCCATTTCTGCTGTAAATGCTTTTATCTATTTATATAAATTTCTACTAAATTTTTAACTCCCAGAGTATAGAAAAAATGTTTCCTATATCTTTGGAATTTTTCATAATGATTTTCATAAAGTAGGGGCACACATTTGTTTGAATTTACCAAAATACAAACCATATCCAATTTTTAGAAGGATTAGAAAGGAAAATAATTTAACATTTCTAATTCTATCAAAATAGGCATAACTGGCCTTTTTATTTCAATTTCTTTCTATCTTCCTTACAAGCCTGTTTGAAAAAGAGAACTTAAAGCAATGACTTAAGGTAAATTAAGATCAAATTAATCGATTCAACTTTTTTCATTTTTCTTTCTCTCCTTGGTCTAGACTAGGTCTCTGATAATGGGAAACAGTGTATAAAATTCTGAACTCTCCTTCAAATGTCTATGTGATCCAGCAAACAAATTGATTCATCTGTGTAGCAGTTTATTATTGATGAATTCCAAAAAAGAAATACCGAATTATGTTTGTAAACTGATCTTTTCCTCTGGGCATATGAGATTATACTGGATTCAGAGGTACTTGATTAAGTAATTGTGTCAGTAGGGCGTTGACTCCCACCCCTTGGCAGGTGGGGACTCACAGATAAAAGGCATGGCAAAGGACAGAGTTAGGGGTTTTCTGATGTTGGAGTTTGATGCTTCAGACTTAAGCTGGTTGACTTATCCATTGTTATTTTATGAAAAGCATTTTTTCTCTTAGACTGTTGAATTTCTAAATGGTTCAGAAAATTATTTTAATTACATTAGCAAATGTTTAATATTGCACACCCTTCCAATGGGTGCTTAATAAATGCTGTGTGCAAAAACTGAAATTTGTAAATGACAGCAAAGTTTTACTGATCTATACATACATTGTTAGGGACATTAAAACTGACACTTTCCAGAAAGCATATCCTGAGGTTTCATCTCATACATGGGAATTTATCCTAAGATAATAAAAGAAGAAAAAATATATACCTAAATATTCCAAAATATGGAATACAGTAGATTTGTGACCCAGGAGTTAAAAGAAGAAACACATAAATGGTCAACAAGAGGTGACAAGCTAAGCAGATTATAATATAACAACTTTATGCATTTACTTTAAAAGATACATGTAAGGAATAAATCTTTGCACAAAAATATATATTAAAAAAATGCTGCAGTTAAATTGTAGAAAACAAAACATTTTATATACCAGAACTATGTATATTTTTCAACACCTTCTATAGCTTCTATAACTATCTTGCTACAGAATCTGAGTTTGTTTAAAGGTAATAATGTGTCCAGCCATTGAGAATGATAATGAGATAATTTGTCCATAATTAGTCCATGCCTGTCTTAGCTGTGCCATTTATCAGCTGCTACTATTCATTTTCCCACCCACGTAACCCAGGTGTAGTCAATGAAATATAAAGGGGAAATCTTTTAGGGACAGGGGAACCTTTTTGAAAAAGGTTTTTGCTCTCCAATAAAAAGAAATCCCTTTTCTGCCCATACCCTTTCCTCTCTAATTGGAACTCTAGTGCTAGGGCATCATGTTTGGAACTGCAGGAACCATCTCACAACAAAGAAGCAGCAAACACAGGACACAAAGACAACATGCTGAAGGTGGCAGAACAGAAGGAAGAAAGAGAATAGGTCCCTGATGATGTCACTGAACCTCTGTGCCAAATCTAGAGAGGTCAACCTCAGCTCTTCTCAAGCAAATAATAAAGGCAGTTAAGACTTTGTTAGGTTTTCAGGAAATTGCAGCCAAATACATACTATCTGATCAATATGCAAGTGTATTTGACAACTGGTAAGGATCAGAGAGAAATGAAAGTAGGTGCTTTTTAAGGTAGTAGAAATAAAGCTCTACTTTTTTTCCTTTTTGAAAATTTGGAAAGTATATAAAAACACAAAACAGTTACCCATAGATAACCAATAAAAACAAAAACAAAGGGAAGCGGACTTGGCCCAATAGATAGGGCATCCACCTACCACATGGGAGGTCCACGGTTCAAATCCCGGGTTTCCTTGCCCGTGTGGAGCTGGCCCACCTGCAGTGCTGATGTGCACAAGGAGTGCCGTGCCACGCAGGGGTGTCCCCCATGTAGGGGAGCCCCACGCGCAAGGAGTGCGTCCCACAAGGAGAGCCGCCCAGTGCGAAAGAAAGTGCAGCCTGCCCAAGAATGGTGCTGCACACACAGAGAGTTGACACAACAAGATGATGCAACAAACGGAAACACAGATTCCTGGTGCCACTGATAAGGATAGAAGTTGTCACAGAAGAACACACAGGAAATGGACACAGAGAGCAGACAACTGGGGGAGGGGAACACAGGGGAGAGAAATAAATAAAAAATAAAAATAAATTTAAAAATAAACACAATAAAATAGATAGCTTCCAGATCCATGTTTAAGGGGACTTAAGTTCATTACCCCTAATTTGAGAAATCAGTCTGACCTAAAGGTTTAGAGACTGTAAGATTCCCCACTTGACAGAGTCTCAAATAATTTGGGGCAGATATCCCTTCAAGGCTTACAAAAAGGGACAGGGAATCTCAAGAAGCTTAATGCTCCCTTCACTACCTTTGAGCCAAAACTTTTCAGTCTTCCCTATACCCCAACTTCAAAAGTTCTTGGAGTCTCCAATTCCTGAGGTTTTCTAGGACCTGCTCCTTGGCTCCACCCACCACCCATCCTTAAACACCTTGTAGGTTTATATTTCAACATTCTGATGTCCTACGTTAGCTACTTGTTCTTTGTTTTTGTCTCCCCTTCATTTCCTTGTAGACTTATTTCTTTTAATCTCTTTGCTGTATTCTTAGTGGAGTATGCGAAGAGAGAAGAGATAAATGTATGTGTTTTATCAGCCATTGTCTACAGAAATTATTTCATACATTTTCATGGAACTTCATACACATTGCCAATTTGCTTTTTAGAAGAGTTTTTGCCATATCCCCATGAGGAGCTGGCTTCAGGGACCTTAAAATCAAAACTTTCCAGAATGGTAAATCTAATCAAGGATACAAAAAGAGTCGCTGAAGAAACATTGGGAGGATGGGATGTTACCAAAAGTTTGCCAAAGTTTCCTTTCCTTGAAACACACACAATCTCCCTGCTCATGGTATTTAAATGGTAGGATAATAAAAAATATCCCTAACAAAATAGTTAAAACTGAAAATATCCTCTAGGGGTAAAAAGTAAATATTTATGCACAAGGAGAAATACGGAGAAGAATAGTACTTTGTTCAAAATTAAGTAGACATAGCAACAAAAGAGGATCTGTCTCCAACCATCTCTCCTAAGCAAAAGGAGGGCCTTTAGCGCTGAGAAGATTGAGGACCTTTTTTGAGTGGAACTAGATATGGGAGAAAGTAGAGCCAGGGCAGCACTTCTGGTGGAAAGTGAAGGACAAGCAAATAAAGGCATCCATTTGCTCACTCAACAAATATTTATTCAAAAAAAAAATCTACTTTGTGACAAATACTATACTTGGCTCTAGGACTGCCAGTATGAGCAAGACATGGCCTCTGCCCTCATGGAGCTTATAGTTTAGGAAGGATGAAAAATAATGGAAAAAAATTACAGTTTATTTTATTTAGATTTGTCTTAATTCTATGAAGAGACTAGAGGAATACCAGCTTAGAGCACAATAGGAAACTTAGTCTAGGTTATGGGTTGGGGAGAAGATATTAGAAGATGTAACATTTAACCAGTGGTTCTTAAAGTGTGATTCCCACATTAGAGTCTGGGAACCACTGACTTACACTAAAAGTTCAAGGAAGTGTGGGACTTGATAGGCAAAGAGGAGATGAAGAGCAGAGAAAAAGGGTATAAAAGTGATATAAAAAATCACATGGGAATAGTCAATGGGCTATCAGAGGGTTAAGAGATTACTTTTGACTGTAGTGATCAATAAAGTTATGTCCCTTTCCTCTCATTTCTTCTTTATTGTATTTTCTCTACTTGCCATATGTAGGTCACCAAAAGTAACTTTTCATTCTTTCTGAGGCCAGGAAATAATATAGCACAATGATTCTCAAATTTTACTTGCATCAGAATCACCTCAACGGCTTATTAGACCACAGAGTTTCACTGAGAGTTTTTTTGACCCAGTAGATTTGGATGGTATCCAAGAATTTGCATTTCTAACAATCCCCACGTGAAACTAATACGGCTAGTTCAGGGACCACACTTTGAGACCCACTGCTCTAGCAGGCATTTCCAAACTTGTTGATTATAACAGTTGTGTGGTATAATTGAGTCCTAGGCTTGTACACTGAAATCCACTGAAAATTCTGATTCAGAAATGTGGAATGATGCCCACAAATCTGTATTTTTAACAGTGGCTAGAATGAATCTTTTGGTTAAGCAAGATTAGGAAACACTGTTCTAACTATAAATTGGTTTTTAGGGCCATTCCTATGAAAACCCCTGCTTTTTCTGGATTTTCCTTCCTATGAAACTTATAAATCACTGATTTATTTGCCAATTATGTATTTTCTTCCTGCTCAACAAAAAATAGTGGCCATTTAACTGAACCCATGAGTTTAGTTTTATTCTTTTTCACATTTGCTTAATCAGGGATCAAACTTGATCATACTGTTGCTTACATATTTTATTTCTTTATACTAATCAAATATTCTCATATTTCCAGTAATTCCAATATCTTAGGATCTTAGGTCTTTAACATTCGAATTCTGTGATGGGTCATTTCAGGTTAACCCACTTTTGTTGCTTGTTCCTCCATTTGTTCTGAGGTTGATGTGGGGTGGGGGGTCAGAGAGAAAGAGAGAAAGAGAGTTCATGCTTAAGACTTTACCTGTTAGATTTCTTTGAAGTCTCATTTGAGGGTATATACCTCTAGAGAGGATTTGTGTTTGCAAAGCAAAGTTGGCTTGGGCTTTTTCTGAGCTACATAGGTAATGTGAATTCTGGTTCCTCAAATCAGTTTGAGGGTCAGCTTACAATTGCAAACTCTAACAGATGACATCCTTCCTCCACTGGAGCCAAGGCCAGGACTATCTCCCACTGTGGACTTTCTTTCCTGGTTCTCAATTTTGTTAAATGTGTCACATCAAGGATCTTGACTTTTTCCTGGGGTTTTTTAATAAATCTGCAAATCTTTCTCTTGTCCTCTGCCCCTGACCTATTAAAACTAAAGCACCAAGCTCCAGGAATTGGTAGATTTGCCCAGGGCTACAGCCAACTTCAGTGCTGGCTCACTGTGTAGATTAGTACGTACTCATCATTTTTGAACTAAGAATTACCTTTACATCCTTGCCAACCCAACTATGTACATAAATGTACATGGAGTGAATCTTTGAATTAAGCAAGATTAGGAAACTCTGTTCTAACTATAAATTACATTAAAGGATGTAAATACTCTATGGGTATGGGTGTATATTTGGTATTTATAACTATCCAGTCTACAATATTGCCAAAAATGGAAGTTTGCCTCACTAAATTATCTTGTAGCCTGAGCCACATAAAGTACTTTTCTCTTCTTCTATCCCTGGCTATGACTGTACTCTGAGACTTAGGGAAAAATTACCGAAACATCCATCTTTAGTACCCATCTTTGGTACAACCATCTTTTCCCATCTCCTGGTCTCTTCCTTTCTCCTCTCCCCTCTCGTCTCTCCTCTGTCCAAGCACACAGGTCCCTGTATTGCCCTCCCTTCACAGCAATGCCCAACCCACGTTCCAGAAGTAGTTTTCACTTCTCCCTCTCTCATCAAAGCTCCACCTCTCCTCAGGACTTCTTAAACTTATCTGGACATTATGAGGTAGACAACTTGGTGAAACTTCATGTTATTAGCCGACAGTGTTAATCATCAATATTATTAACCATCCTAATGCTCTGAAGAGTAGTTTACATATTATGGCAGTTTGATATTATTTATGAATCCCCAAAAAAGAAAAAAATTATGTTGTAAACAGATCTGTTCCTGTGTGTGTGATACCCTTTGCTTGTATTAAATTCAAAGTTTACTTGATAAAAGATTAGGACTTTGACTCAACCATGTCCTCAGGATGTGACTCAGCATCGAGTCTCCATCCCTTTGGTGGATTGATATAAACAGACACTCACTCAAGAAGACACACAGGGGAAACGGACTTTGGCCCAGTGGTTAGGGCGTCCGTCTACCATATGGGAGGTCCGCGGTTCAAGCCCCGGGCCTCCTCGACCCGTGTGGAGCTGGCCCATGCGCAGTGCTGATGCGCGCAAGGAGTGCCGTGCCACGCAGGGGTGTTCCCCGCGTGGGGGAGCCCCACGCGCAAGGAGTGCGCCCGTGAGGAGAGCCGCCCAACGTGAAAAGAAAGAGCAGCCTGCCCAGGAATGGCGCCGCCCACACTTCCCGTGCCGCTGACGGCAACAGAAGCGGACAAAGAAACAAGATGCAGCAAATAGACACCAAGAACAGACAACCAGGGGAGGGGGGGGGAATTAAATAAATAAATAAATCTTTAAAAAAAAAAAAAAGAAGACACACAGAAGACACAGAAAGAGACACGGCAGAAGGGAGAACTTTGATCCTGTGGCCCCAGGAAGAGAGATGAGCCATTTGCCTGATAGTTTGCAGCTGAAGAGAACAGAGCAGCTGAGCAGTTGATAAGGCCGAGAAGGAAATGAGCCCTATGCCAACCTGTAGGTGAAAGAGAGGAAGGCTGAACCCTCACAAGATTGGCAATCATCTTTGGAGAGAAAGCAACCTTGAATTGGATTCTTTAGGGCCTTGTAACTATAAGTATTTACCCCAAATAAATACCCTTTATAAAAGCCAAGAGATTTCTGTACTTTGCATCAGCACCCCTTGGGTTGACTAATGCATGAAGAGTATATTTCCTACATATGTCCAGTTCCCAGTTGATAAAATTCCAAGCAGTTTTAAAAAGTGAAGGCAATATGGGATTTTTCCTTTTGAGTAATGAAAACATTCTAAAACTGACTGAGGTGATGACAGCACAACTCTGTGATAAATATGAGAGCCACTGAGTATACACTTTGAATGTATTGTACAAAGCATGGGACTGTATGATACAATGAATCCTGCGGTAGAAGATGGACTGTGGTTAACAGAACAAATATGAGAACATTCTCTCATGAACTGTAACAAGTACACAATAATAATACAGGTTATCATTAACCGGATGGATTGGGGGGAAAATACACCAAATGGAAGATATTGACTATAGTTAGTACTCTTATTTTGACAATGCTCTTCCATAGTTTGTAACAATTGTTTCACAACAGTGCAAGGTGGTGGTGGGGAGGTGTATGGGAGCCCTGTATGATGACATGCATGTTTGTTTTGTAAGATCACAACTTACACTATACACTTACTGTTCATGGATATTCATGTACAAATAATAAATTCCAATTTAAAAAGTTAAGGCATTTCTAAAGGGAATACTATTTCAAAGCCAGAGATTTCTCCCCATGTCCATAAATAACACAGATAAGAATCTACCTCCTGTATCAAACTAGCCACATGGAGTCTCTAAGAGAGAATGCTTAAATTAGAACAATTGTCAAGAAAAGTCGAAAGAATGAAAATGGAAAATTACAGAATACATTGTAACAAATGGTACGTTTGTTTAATGTCTTTGTTAATTAACTAAAACATGTAAGCAGTAAATGAATTACATGTGCCAATTTACAGAATCAAGCAGTGGTGCCACTGCCATGAGAATAGAAAAAGAATATGAAGCATCTAAAATGAAAATACAGACAGAAAAACAAAATGGGCTTTAGGACCAATATAAACAAACAACCACATCATATGAAATATAAAGACTCCATATAAAGGAAATCTGGAAAACCACAGAACCAAAAGGCAAAGGCTGCAGCAAAGAGAAGAAAGGTGGTAATAAATCAGCCATTTGCCATGTGAACGAAACAGCACCAAAGGAAAAAAATAAAACCTCTAACAGAGTGACATTGCATTGTCTACAACAGACCAAATCAGAGGTACAATTATTTTGACCTTTGGAATATTTGAGCAGCAGAAACAAAATAATGAACAAGAAGGCATTCAGAGAAAACCCCATCTTTAAATTCAGTGAAGGTTTATTAACAGATGCACAACTTTCTTGGTAGTTTTATTTAGTTTTATCCTTTTCTTAGAAAACACCCCAGTAAAGAAAGCAGACACCCTTGGGACTTAAGTACTTTGCCTTGATCTCGTAGAAGGAGAATTCAAGCAATGGATGCTGATCCAACTCAGGCTTTCTTCTTCTAGGAATGACAGACCAGTCAGCAGGGAGAACAAGGTGAAACATCTCACCACCCCCACCCACCAACACCCAAGTCTAAGGGCATCCCTGGCCTCCCTTTTCACTCTCAGAACTTTCCCCTTCTATCTATCCAAAACTTCCTTTCCCAGAATATAAAAGAAAGACCCTCTCTCTCTCACTAGCCCACATTCCCAACCTCCAGCCTTTCTACGCTGGGCATCGTCATTCAAACCACGGAACGCAGAAAAATAATTTAAATAATTATTTTCTCAGTTCTCCTAAGGATGGTACTAACCATAATATTCCAGATGCATCAGAGAGAGTTTAATTCATTACATACAATGAAAGCCATAGGACATTGGAGCTCAGTTCTCATTGTTCTCAGGTCTTTTTCTATTCTTTGTTCTTCTGTATGATTCCCCTTTTCCAGGACAATAGTCATGAAATAAGCCTAGCCTTGGCCTGTACAGTCCACACATCATTTTCCAAAGAATCCACTCAAACTTAACCACCCCATCACTCCACACCTGGCCTTGACAGAGTCTAAGTCAGAGGCTGGAGGGAGGTCACATGTGCAGCCAACTTAGAATATTCCAAGCCCCTCAAAAATATCTTACAGAGCAAAATAATATTTTTCTCACTCAAGTGTCAAGAAGTACTTATGAACTCATGGAGACACAGTCTAGGTTTTGGTAGTATGCCACATCACTGTGAGGAGGCATGAAATAGATCATGAACTATGAAGCCAGACAGTCCTATTCTTAAGTCACAGCCTTGCTTCTTGCTATTTGTGTAACTCTGAACACTGCCTGTAAATTTTACAAGCTTTATTTTCCTCATCAGAAAAAAATAGAAACATTCATATTTTCTCACTGGCTGGTTTTGAATATAAGATGAAATAGTATCTGTACATAACAGGGACACAATTAATGTTAGTTCTTTTCTTTCTAAAAAAACAAGACACGCCTACCTGAGAGACAGTGCAATAGTAGAACAAAGCAATCACTGATAAGTACCTCCTGATAAATGATGTAGGTAGCAAATACTGTTATTTTAATGCTATTATTGATCTAGGAAGTGAATTCTACTGTTGATAAGAACCAAATGATAAATGGCATACTCAGTAAGTACCCTTTCACATAAAAATAGGCTAATTCAATGTGAACTGGACAAGATTTGAAAAAGTAGGTGTGGGAAAGACAGTGAAGCTTGAAAGATGGGCATTATTTCTTTTGTATCTGTTTTTATTTTATTTTTTATTTTATTTTTTTAATTAACATGGAGGAAAATTGATCTTTTTTTGGTGTGCAGTTCTACAAATTTTATGACAAGTATAGATTCATGTAACCAACTCCACAATCAGAATACTGAACAGATCGGTCACCCCAAAAGACTCTCCAATGTTATCCCATGCAACCTCCTCCCACCCCTAACCCTTGACAACCACTGATATGTTCTCCATCACTATAATTTTGTTTTTTCAAGAGTGTCATAAAAATGAAATTATTTGGAGTATATAATCCTGAGACTGGCTTCTTCTACTTCCAAAAGCATAATCCTTTTGATTCATCCAAGTAGTTGCATGCAATCTTTCATTCCTTTTTTCTACTGAGTAGTATTCTATCCTATGCATACCACAATTCGTGTACTTTTTCACCCACTGAAGTTCATTGGGTTATTTTCAGGTTTTGGCTATTATGAGTAGATTTGCTACAAACATTTCATGTACAGGTTTTTGTGTGATCAGAGATTTTCATTTCTGTAGAGTGGATTCCTGGGTCTTTTGATAAGTTACTGTTTCACTTTGTAAGAAATTGCCAAAGTGTTTTCAAGAGTTGAATGTCTACCAATAATACATGAGAGTTCCAGGAGCTCCACGAAATCAGCACTTAGTATTGTTTATATGTATATACATATTTAACCATTTTGATAGATGTATAGTACATCATAGTTATAACTTGCATTCTTTGAATGTGCTTTTTCGCCTTCTGCATATCCTTTTTGAAGTAGGTTTTAATTTATCTTTTTAAATTTTTCTTTTATGACATTCAATGTTTTATTTCCTAATTACAAGACTAATATTTTTAAATGGTATTTGAAAAATAGAGAACATTTTTCAATAAAAATAGTTCTTGCAATTTCTACTGCCATCTTCTGCCCCCATAATAAAACTGCAATGAATAATTCTTTTGCATATGTAAATATTGGTATAGATGTATAGTGGGTTTTTTCAACACAAAATTGGTATCATATAGTAAATGCAGTTTTGGTGAGTTCAAGTAATACATCCATCACTGTATTTATGTTCTTGAGATACAGTGCCAGGAGTAGAATTTCAGGATCAGGAAAGAATGAACAGATGAAAACCCAGGTATCAAACAATAATTTACTTTCAAAACAGGTCATTTGATTTTATCCCTTCCCTAGCAATGTAATAGTAGGTCTGTATTTTACCCAAATAGCACTAGACCATGCTCCCTAAGAATTAAACCCTGAAATCTCAGCAACTCAACCCAATGAAGATTTAGTTCTTGCTCATATCATGCATAGGCAGGTGAGATGGCTCCCCCATGCGGCTCTCCTTCAACAGTGACTCGGGGAGCTCAAATGCTTCCACCTTGCAAGTCCACCTTCTTGGAGTCTTTCTTTTCGAGCTGTCTGAATGAGCAAGGGGAAGGTATATAACTACAATCTGCTTTGAACCAGAAGTGAAACATCATTTCTGCTTAATTTCCATAGCTGAGAAATAATCACTTGACTCTGGGGCTGAGATACAGAGGAGAACATGGATATTTGGGGAACACGCACTGTCTGTCACCACCCAAAACACAGCAGAAGGGTAATATTTGAACTCTCCTTCTCATCCCAGAGAGGGAGAATTCAACTTATCAAAGAAACATGTACATAACTTTATTAAGCAATGATTAAGTTTTAAATCCACTTAAAAGATGTTTACAAGAAGGAGATAAATGCACATTATCATAAGTTCTAATAAAAATTACTTTCTGGGGAAGCAGCTGTGGCTCAATCAGCTGGGCTCCTGTCTACTGTATGGGAGGCCTTGGGTTCGTGTCCCAGGGCCTCCTTGTGAAGGCAGGCTCACCCGTTCACTGCGGAGCGCTGCCTGGCCCACAGACACCACAGAGAGCCGACTCGGCAAGGTGACGCAACAAAAAAGGGAGACAAGCAAAAACACAGACAAGCATGCAGCAAATGGACACACAGAGCAGACAGCAAGCCAGCTGCAAGGGGGGAGGGGAAATAAAATAAATAAATACAAACACAAAAGAATGCACAGTGAATGAACACAGAGAGCAGACAGCACGCAAAAAGCCACAAGGTAAGGAAGATTAAAGAAAATACTTTCTGAACATTGAAATCTTTTAGGTCAAAGGTGTCACAATTTTTCATCTGTTGTTGTATAATTAATCTTTACAAACTTTTGACATACAGCTCCTTTAAAACTAGTAGATTTCTGTGTCTATACAACATATTCTAACCATAAGCATCCCCTTCCACTTGCATATAAGTATGTACTTGTAATATTGTGGCCTTCTTTAGCCAACATTGAGAATGTACTATTCCTCTGATGTTCTGTTTCTTTCAGTCATTATAGTGGTCAAGAGTATTTCCATTGTTAGTATTCTTTATCTGATTTAGGAATTAATCTTAATGAAATAGTTTGTGTCGGAACTCATTTAAAACAACAAACTGAATCTACCTTGTATCAATCCAATGCAGTTATTTTCAAACAAACCATCAATAAACCCATTTATGGAAAGTTGTTACTATTCTCTAAATTCCTCATATTCCAAGTTATTATCTGGATAGGCTATTATTTGCATCAATTAAACTGAACTTGACATTATCCTTTTTGAGCATTTATTACATTGTAAACATTGTCCTCAATTCTAAATAACCACAGTCTTGGCTGGGTAGGTGCAAACTGTGGGTTCTTAAAAAATTGAGCTGTTGCCAATCTTACTGCCCTGACCAGGCCCATTCCTTTAAAAAAAATAAATAAAATTTTAAAAGCTGTGAACTCTATGATAAATCAAACTCTGATGACTAACGCAAATCCTAAAACATTACAAAGATGAAATCAGTTTAAAATGAGTATTGAGAACAACTTTATAGAGGAAAAAGAAGGCCCAAATGGCAGGGCACTACCTAAGAAAGAGATACTCCACTTGTGCTTCCTAGAGAATAAAACCTACAGAAAAAAGTGAGGATGGCAGTTACATGCTGATCTCCTGTACTGAATGCTCAGGATTTTTGTTTTGGTTGATTGTTTGCTTTGAGGGAATGCAGGGACCACACAATTCAAGCCCTGGTAATTTTCTCTTTAAACCATGTTTAGACCATGTCCTACACTCTAGGTAGTTTGTGGCTGAAATATTTAACTCTAAAATGATAAGGGAAAAGAAGGTAGACAAGGCCAGAGGGTGAGCAAGTAAGGAGGCACCAGGACAACCTGAGCCTCATAGATTGTAATAACAGCTAACATGTAGTGGGCATTTACTATGTTCCCAGCCATTGTCTAGAGTTTAACACAAATTGAATGATTTAATCCTCAAAATGATAATATAAGTTGGGAACTATCATTAGCCCATTTTACCTATGAGAAAACTGACCCAAAGTAAAGCACCTTGCCAGAGATAACAGAGCCACTGGGTGGAAGATCCAGGGTTTGAGCTCAGCCTCATACCCAAGTCCCTGCTTTTAACTCCTGGCCCCTACTGTCTAGCTGAGTTGTAGTCTGAACATCACAGTGAAAGGTGAAGAAAGTCTGTAACAAAATGTCTTATGGACTGCAAGGGCCAAAGCTAAGCTTGTTTCATGTGGAAGGTCTTAGGAATTTGGAATTATGTAGGAAAACAAAGAATGGGAAAAAGCACTGAGAGCTAGGAAAATTGATCTCTGATGCAATAAGTCTATACCTTACCTCATAGTACAAGTGAGGATTTAATGAAATAAGTCACATAAAGAATTTAGCGGGAAGCCAATGTGGCTCAAGTGATTGGGCTTCGATCTACCATATGGGAGGACCCAGGTTCGATCCCTGAGGTCTCCTGATAAAGGCAAACCCACGCGGCAGCCAGGCCCACACGGCAAGCCCCACAGCAAGATGATGATGCAACAAAAAGGAAGACAGAGGGGAGAATCAAGGAAAGATGCAACAGAAACCAGGAACTGAGGTGGCATAAGTGACAGGGAACCTCTCTCCACATCGGAGGTCCCCAGGATCGAATCCTGGTGAATCCTAGAGAAGAAAAGAAGAAGAGAAGACAAAAAGAGAAATAGACACAGAAGATCACACAGCAAATGAACATAGCAAAAACAGCAGGTGGAGGGGAGGGGGAAGAAAAAAAAAGAATTTAGCATATTGCCTGAAGGGCACTAAAAATTCAAAAACAATTAACTCTTTTTTTTTTCCAAATTCTACTCAATTTATTCATTTTTTTAAAAATATTACATTCAAAAAATATGAAGTCCCCATTCACCCCCACCGCCCCCACCCCACCACTCCCCCCACAGTAACACTTTCCCCCATCATCATGTCACATCCATTGCATCTGGTGAGTACATCTCTGGGCATCGCTGCACCCCATGGCCTGTGGTCCACACCATAGCACACACTCTCCCACGTTCCATCCAGTGGGCCATGGCAGGACATACAATGTCCAGCAATTGTCCCTGGAGCACCACCCAGGACAGCTCCAAGTCCTTATCACTATAATGACTAAAATGGTTTCTCACTAATGATTTAGCCTGCACGTAACCTGGGCTTGACCAGGACCAGATCCCTCCTGCTCTATCTCATAGCATCACTTAGTGCAGCCTCCACCACTCCTATCCCCTCAGCATCCTATTCCAAATTGTAAGGGATGAATCTGATTGGGCCTCACTCATCCTTTTGCCAATAGTCATAGGTTCTAAGGAAATGGCCGCCTGTGGATTGGCAGCGCTGAGTCCACTACCACACCTGGCCAATCAGCTATGACTACATGATTGCCTCCTTCAAACCAGAGCTGAGGATGGACATTAGAAGGACAGTGGTTGGGACAGATTTTTATTTACTCTGATGAATACCTGTTTTTTAATATATTGAGCCATTTCATTATCAATGTATGATTCTCAGTGCCTAGGAATATTGTATGTGTCTGGGTCACTATAAAATGATGGGCAATAAAAAGTCAAGCATAATTACATTTATTTGTGACCATTAATGTCCTTTATTCATGCATTCAAACTTCAATTTACATTTCTGAGCACCAGTAGTGTTCATTTCACAGAGTACAAAGATGATAATGATGATGCTGGTGATATCTTACCTTTTAGAGTGTTTAGTATATGCAGGTGCTGTTCTCAGTACTTTTATCACTTCACATGATTCTCACAGCAGTGCTGTGAGATCGTATTATCATTATCCCCCATTTTACAAATGTGGAAACTGAGGCACTGAAAGGTTAACTAACTTGACCAAGATTGCAGAAACACGGCATGGCCGTGAAGATTGCCAAGAAGCACGGCAGCTTGTTCTCACAATCACTACACAATAAAACCTACATCAATCCTATCCTCAATTCAAAGAACTCAAAGGTCCTGAGATTGCAGCAGTTGGTGGAGATGCTCTTTTAAAAATTTTTTGATACATATTAATAAAGCATACAATTAATCAAAGTGTACAATCAATGACATTTGACATAATCACATAGCTGTGCATTCATCACTTCAATTTATTAGGTGAGATGCTCTTTTGACTGGAGAGAAAAGGCAAAAGTCTTTCTGGTCCTTTGAAGTTACAATTGAGTATAACCTTAATGAGATTATTGCCAATGGTTCCAGAAAGCAAATATTCTGATTTCATAAAGTGTATTGGATGACCTTATCAAAGAAATGACAGAAAAACAGGAGGCCACAGAAAACAGTAAATCATTCCATAAAATCATTTTCTTTACCCCACTAATTCCCTTATCTGGTTTGGCAATACCCCAGGAAATCTCCACTTAATTTACCAAGTTTTATGAAACCAGGGTTTTATTTCATTAAACTTTATAAATGATTTATATCAGTCCTGAATTCCAAAATAAAAGAATTTGTGATGGCAGTTGTACAGATAATCTTATGAACTTTAAAGACCTCATGTAGAATATTTGGTTTGTAAAATATCACAAATATAAAATAATGAGGAAATAGCACATCTACAAAAAATAAGTCTGATAATGACTATTATAGGATAGACAGATGTTTCAATTTCTTCAACTCTCAAATTAGTTTCCTTATCAGGACAAAGCTATGCCCTCTAAGGGCTGCTGTAGCTCCTCTGAGAGCCTGTAAACAAAATGTCCTACCTGGTTAGTCCGAGAAGTTCCAGCCACTTTAGTGGAGAAACTTATTTTATGTAGGCACTGATACAGCACCTCCTGCTTGCATAAGCTTTATATGCATTTCCTGGATTATATTACAAAATAAGTACCACATTTCTAAATATGACCAGATATGACCCAAAATTGTATAATAACGTTTGGAAAGAAATGCCTTTTTCAATTTTTTTATTCTTGTTTCTTTTGTAGTGATTGCTGATATCCAAGAAAGAGATCATTTCATCCAATAAATGAGAAAAAAATCTTCAATAATTTGTACAATTAATAACCTAAATCGAAAATTAGTGTGGCAGGTTTTATTTGTGGACCTCCCAAGTCCTATAACATGGCTTAAAGTACCATATCACCTGCATCCACTTTCTTTTATGACATGTGATCCTAAGCACGATATTTACATTTTAATTACTGCACACCCATCCTAAAACGATGCCTTACCCATCAAATACCATGTTATCTCTCTGTCCTTTCACCAACTCCATGCTGCTAAGATTAGGCCTTCCTTTGTCTGTTTCCTCTTTTGTGTACTGCCTGGACATCTTTGTAGGGGTTATAGCAATGCACTTCAGCTTTAAATATTAACAACCTAATTTTGATAGAGATTAGCACAATGCAAGATTCTGCATAAGAACTGCCAAGATTTCCAGTAAATGGTCCTTGCCTGCCTCTCTGGTCTGTACACATTAGCCAACTTGGCCAACCTCCCACATGTTTGATGATGGTTGGTTCCAGAAACTGAAATGAGTCGCTGCTTGCATGAGCTTACTTAACCCTCAGTGAAGTCTTGTGGACACCAAAGTCCAAGATACAATGAAAAAAGAGAAGTAAAATAATTAACTTATGAAGTCTCTTTTTCATTCTTAGGTAAAACACCACAAATGACAATTCC
The DNA here is from genome assembly GCF_030445035.2 of Dasypus novemcinctus. Classification (NCBI taxonomy): domain Eukaryota; kingdom Metazoa; phylum Chordata; class Mammalia; order Cingulata; family Dasypodidae; genus Dasypus; species Dasypus novemcinctus. The sequence continues at coordinate 137,916,501 of NC_080674.1, forward strand.
AGGTTGCCTGAGAATATTTTCTTGTTTTCTTTCAAAAGTTTTAATATACCTGATATTTAAATTTTGTCCATTATACTCACCTATCTCCATCTTCTTTATTCTTCCAGTTTTATTATAACCTCCAAAGTGATGTTCTATCACCTAACACAATACTTTGCCATATTTTATACATTCAACAATTATTTTGAACATTTACTTGGGTCCCTAAGCACAGTCTTACTTTCTGTGGTTACATTTAAAAGTCAATTTTTTAAAGATATATTACATTTCTCAAAGTTTTACTGGTCCTCAATTCCTTCAAAGTCAGTAAATATGCATTTGTTAACATTCCACTGTAGTGGAGCTGTGCCTCATCCTGTTTTTATTCAGAACTGAATACAAAATCTGACAAACAACTGGGGCACAACGAGACTTTTCTTTCATGGAATTTAGAGTACATTTAATAGGTAGGTCATGTAAATAAAATATTTCTGTCCGATTTTGAACACACTCTAGTGCTATTATTTCAATTCTTTATAAATTAAGTGTGAAAACATGAAGCACTAACTTGTATTAACTTGTGCACTAAGTGTTAACTTGTGCATTCTGTTTAAATAAATAATAGAGATGATAGAGATATACTTTATAGATATGTATTTTAGAGGTAATAATCACAATAAACTCTAAGTCTTTTCTAAATTAATTTCAAAATACAATATACAAAATCAATCCAAACAGTTCTATCTGCTTTTATTCATTTTCCTTAATGAGAAATAAGGAAATGGGATAATACTTGATTTCCTTTATCCTGAGACTAAAGTTGTCAATGTTATTTTCCTTTCAGTTGTCCCATCTTTTTCCTAAAAATGAACTCTGATCAACTAGGTCAGCGTGTTTTAAAACTTTTAAGAAAGTGACTTTAGTGTTAAAGAACTATATTAACAAAATGTCAGCCATGGAGATACCTGAGTAATTGGATTTTGAATGATTTATATCTTCTTCTTTTTGCTAATCCATAATTTTTAATTTCCCACACACAAAAAAGGCATTAACATATTAAAGACATAAAGCATGTATATAGCCTGAAATTCAAAAGCTACAAAATAAAATATAGTGAAATAATTTTAAATCCCACCCCTAAGCCCGAATCTCCTAGTTGCCTTCAATAGAAGTAATCGATGATAAATTTCCTATGTTTCATTAGGAATATTCTATTTCTATACAAGCATTTTACTATAGAGGAACAGCTTTATAGAAATAAATTGTATTTACTCTGCAAACTGCCCTGCTTCAGTTTTCTCATAGCAGAAAATAGATTCACAAGCTCAAATTTTACACCCATCATTATCCAACTGACAGTGTCTCAGTTTCCAATTTTCAAGTTCCTTGGAAAATATCTGGCTGATGCCACTCTTGGTCTTCTCTGCTGTCCCTGGGGAAGGCAGCTGGATGGAGTTATGTGGTATAAAGGGCCACTCTTCGTAGAGGCTGTTGATGAAGCACATGCTGCCCACAGTAGAACAAAAATATCACAGAAGTTGTGAAAACTGGTTTTAGAAAATGCTGTGGTTAATTCTCCTAATATTTTTCAATAAAGACTGTAATGAAGTGCTTTGTTTTAGTTTTGGATTTTTGTTTCTGGTTTGCAGCAAGTATGGCTAGCCTGGGTCTACTTGTGGGAAGCAGGAAACACCTATGAGGCTTGTGGAAGTTTCCTGCATATGTGAATTAGAGCAAAGCTAATAGACCTCACTTTCCTTGCTCCCAGAAAGGATCTGTAATCTGCTGTAATAATGCAATGCATAAAGATAATGTCTATTTTATTTAACACTTATGAATTTGCTCAAGCCAAATTTTTTTTCACTTCTAAAACTCATGACTAAGTTTCAGATTTCTTAGGAAACATAAAACCATATAATGACAACACGAAGTTGAATGATACTTTATTGTTTCAGAATTGTCACTAAGGCCCCAAAAGCAGCCACAAGCTACCACCAAACACATTCAGACACATCATCAAAGGGCTTGCTAGGAGAGGTAAGAACCAGCTATCATCACTCCACACAACCTCCAGGCTTTATATACAGAACATCCGAAATTTGATAAGGAATAGGTAAAAGGGGGAAAAAAGTAAAATGTTATGAGTTTTCCCCTATCCATTCATGAAGTAGGAGCAAGGGGTATCCTCCTCTACCCACCACCCAAATGAGAGGGTTCCAAAAAAGATTTGGAGTACCTACAGGAAAGAGTGACCATCACCCCATTCGTCAATTAAATGTTTGCAGTAGACTTGCTCTGTTCTTATTTGGTTTAAGGAAAATGAATTGAGGAGAGACAACAAGATGGTTTGAGTGTACAGGTCCGGAGCAGCCTATACTCCCACAGTTTGGTATAGTAAGATGTGGCTTTTCCCATGGCCAAGCAGACGCTGCAAAAAAGTCAGGCTTCAAAATTCTTCCAGATCTCTTAACCTTGCAGAAGAGTAGGAAGGTATGGGGTATACTGAAAGGTATGGAAAATGAAGACGGTATAGAGGTCATACCTAAACACGTCTCCCATATAAGGAATTGTGCTGTGGCTAGGTCCCCTGTTATGCTCCCAGAAAAGCTTACCTTTGTTCTCCACAAGAAAGCCAGCAACTTTTGCAATCTGCCCCAGTGGTTCGCTATAGCTCTTTCATACCAGCTCATGAGAGCCAACTGTTAAATTTTCAGGAATTTTGCAAGCTAGTTGTTAAGCACAACCATTACTAAAAATCAAATCATACAAACATAATTAATTATATTAAAAACAAACGTAATAAATACTCAAAACTCATTTCCTTATAATTATTTTACCACATTTTACTATTATCTATTCTCTAAGGTCTCTGTCCTCCTTATAAATGTAATGAGGTGCTGCTGCACGTCTGTTCCCAAATCTACATCCAGTGACCTTACATCGGTAGCTTGATAACAGGAATGGTGGTAGTATTTACACCATGAAAACTGGCAAATATTATAAACCACTGTGTCATTTATTTTTTGATTACCTATACCAGGGACCAGCAAACTACAACCAGCATAGTTTTATAAAATAAAGTTTTAGTGACACAAACTGTGCCCATTTATTTACATATTGTCTAGAACTCCTTCCATGCTATGATAGCAAATTGAGTAGTTGCAATAGAGACTGTATAGTCCACGAAGCCTAAATTACTTACTCTTCTACTCCTTTTAGAAAAGATTTGCTGACCACTGGTCTAGACTTAACAAAATGATGGAGAAAATGTTGATAATGCAGGTAACTTAAAATTGTGTATATAGCTGCTACTCTGTGCTATAACATAGCTATATATACACATAATTATAACTGTATGTAGCTGTCACATTGCGAATAGCACCAAAAATTGAGTGAATAGTCATTCAGTATTCAAAAGCTATTATCCAATTCAGCAAAGAAATCACTCATGTCATTGAGGAACAAGTAAAGTTCGAACACATATCTTCATTATTTCATTTCTTAACCTGTTAGCATAAATAAAAATAGCAACCGACATTCATGTCAGAACTGTGCCCATTCTCAATTACAAATAAGTTTTTTTTTCCCATAGTGCCAGTTGATAAAACATTTACCAACACACCACTGGCTGCCACCCAGCCAGCCACAAAAGAAGTAGAGTAGCACCAGTTAGGTAAAAAGACGTTTAGACCAACCCACCCCATCTCCCTGGCCCCCACACATCAAGGAGCCAGGGCCTAGAAGAAGGTGGGAGGGTCGCTTGAGAACACTGTCCTGTGACATTCCTGTCGCCAGTGCAGGAGCCTTGGGCCATAGAAGAGTCCACATAAGATGAGCTGAAAGTTTTTGAGTGGATTAAATTGGAATGCATTATATTTTTCAAATGCTGAAAGTAATCAGGATGTTATGCATCTTCCCAGGATATTGTCAAGGGTCAGGAAAGGGAAACTAGAAATAGTATATATCAAGCAGAAATGAGGGAAAAAATAAAAAACTACTCTAGGTGCCTCCCACCACCAAGCTAAAGCTGTTCAATAAACCAGCTACATAAACTTAAAAAAGAAAAAGCTATTTATTCCAGGAAAATTGTATTAGCAGTATTATCCCATGATTTGCCATGTGGTATATTATTTCCTTTTTAGTATTTATCCCACTGCCAATTGGCTTGGGATAGATTATAACCCATATGCAAAGTAAATAGCCCTTAACCTAGTTATGCTGCTGTTATCTCCTTTTACACTTTTTACAAGCCGAGTCTATTTTGCATTTCACTGTGGACCTACTGAGGTTCAAATTATGTTTCTCACAGCTTGCTTTGGCCATCTTGGGAACTTTCTCCAGGAACCAATTATCATCTTCAGGCTTCCACTTTTATCTTAGTGGATTACCTTCTCTCTTCCCAATACATGCTAACTTGCTTCCTAACAAGTAAATTTAAGGAACATTCTGCCAGATAATGGGGCAGCACTGGGCTAATTGTAATAAAATGGCATTTCATGGACTTTAATCATCAGTGAGTTGATTGCATAAATAGCTGGTTACATCTACAATCAACTAAGGAGATTGCCGTCAGCAATGAATGATGCCTCATCCAATCAGTTAAAGGCCTTAAAATGAGAAATGATGTCAGCATTCAGAGAGAAAAATCCTATCACTACTTGAAACAGCCAGGATCTCCTAGAAACTCATCAAGGACCTTCACTGGAGCCTCTGGTTTGCAGCCTGACCTGTGAAATTTGGACTTGTGCACCCCCACGGTCATGTGAATCAATTTTATGAAATCTCATACTATTTACAGATATTGCTTGTCAGTTCTGTTTCCCTAGAGAACTCTGACTAATACACCTATCTTCAAATGGTAATATTGCCAATGCCCATTTTATCTCCTCCAGCTTCATAAACACATTAAAAATCAAGAACAGAATAATAATTATTATACTTTCTGTGGAAGCTTAATATGTGTCAGGCACTGCTAAGCCTTTTATACATCTTGTGTTTGATCCTGACCACAGCCCTGTGAGGCAGAGGCAGGGGAGACCCTAAAGCAACTTCAGGGCCAGGAGGAGTGCAGGGAATCAAGAGCATGATGGACAATTCCACCACCATACAGGACACCAACCTCCTACACAACTTCACCATGAAGACATGGAGCACCACGCATGAAATTGACCCCCAGAATGACCTCGCCTTCCTTCATACTCACTCCAAGAAAAACAAAACTAGGGTTGTGCCAGTAAACTCTAATTCCTGATTGTGATTCACAATCCAACTAAATAAGCCACTCTCTTGAATCCTTGATTATTCCTTAATTTAATGCCCCCCAAGAACAACAGTGTTAATCATGCCCAGCTGACCAGTGTAGGGAAATCACCTTGGAGCCCACTTGTCCCACCCAGTGGCCAAGGGCGGGTTGGTGGCACTGCCCTCCTCACCAAAGGAATCCTTCTTGGACACCCTTCTTTCTGATCACTTTGGGGTTTGGAGTAAGAACTTGTGAGAAGCCTGTACCTGCCTCCTTCTGACCTTCAGTTTACTTTGTTTGTTGTCCTTGGAAAAGGCTTTTTCTTTAACTAAAAATAACCAAAATGTTTTTTTTTTTTAATTCCAAAAACAAAGAGCAAAATTTGAGCAGCTGGTCAACTATAGCAAATTTTACATCTGTATCTGTGTGGTCAAATAATTTTCTTCTTGGAAAGACACCCAGGTTTTTCTGGGGGGCTAGAGGGGTGAGGGGCTGTACATGGCAGAGGAGCCAGCAAATAGTGCCAAACACCTACAAGTATCCAAGCCAGACCAGGAACCTGAGCGCGTGGCCTGAGACCCTGCACTAGTTCAAGTAAGCCTACAGGCAAGCATGGGTCCAAGCTTTAGGCAGAAATCTGAGAAGTGAAAGGTACACATTTTCCTTTAAGGAGCTTTCAATTACATAACAGGTTTTACAAACAAAATTACATTGTGTACCTATAAGTATTCTAAATTCTCTATCACCATTCCCAGAAATGAAAAAGGAGTTGATGGGAAAGTAGGGAAAGAAACTGAACTTTAATTGCTTCTATCAATACCAAGTGGACCTGAAGCAATAAAAACATTCCCCTGATGGTTTAAAAATTTAGTTGAAAAATTAGTTGTTAAGGGAAAGCAGTGCGAAATGTTAGAAATAACTTGCTGTTCTAGATCATGCAGAAAGATATGGATTCAAATTCTGACCCCATCCCTCCTTAGATATAGGCTCTTTGGTGAGTTGTTTAATTTCTCTGAGACAATAATAATATCTTCCTGACAAGACTATGGCAAATATTAAGAAAATGCTATCTATAAAGCATGTAGGTCTGTGCTTGGCACATAACAGGTACAGAATGAATGAAAATATCCTTGAGTGATCCCGAAAGTCCTTTTGTGAATCTTTCTCTCTGTGTGTATCTAAGTTTTCTTATCTGTGAAATGGATGCATTAATATCCCCATCACTATGTTGTTATGGGTAGTAAATTAGATAATACAAACCCACTGGCAAGTATGGTGATGGGTATATAAAAGTATTAAATAAATATTAGTTCCTTACTCTCATGAAATGAATTTTTCAAGATGGTATTTTGGTTACATATAATGTTAACTCAATAGAGAAACTAGAGTTAAAAACAGAAACCAGAAAGAGTCCTGGAGACAAGCAGGCCATCCTCTCACGACCCAGATAAACAAGGTGGAAGGATGCCAACATTGCAGATGTTTGCCCTTTGGGGGACTAAAGCTTACTCTTCTCACAAAACTTCTAACTAATAGAGAAGTCATACCAAAAAATGGAGGCCAAACAGGAACCACGGTATTAGCTTTATGAAAGACCAGACCAGCACCTAATGGCCCTCAACTGCAGGGCTCTGGTGTCAAATAGAACCAAGAATAAATTTTAAGTCTCAGGACACAGTGATGCCTCTGGCCCTTTCCAGTCTAGGCCCAGGCCATGGGGAGAGCAGGTCTGTAGGGCACACTCTAAGACCATTATTCAGCCAGCTGCAAGGACTGCACACTGCCACACACGAGATCCCCTGGAGAACACAGCAGCTGAGAGAGTTGAATTGATTAACACTCAGAGATCAGGAGTAAAAAGAGGTCAGACTGGCAAGAGGCCTCACAGTGCCAGTGCTGGAGGTCGAAGAGGACATGATGGATCAAGATTCCCAACCACGAGGCGTATTGTTCCGACTCACAAATAAAACTGACTGGTCAATTAATTAGCTCCAGCACTCCTCCTCCCTGGTGTGAAATGGAGGCAGAGAAAGGAGCCAATTTCCCTCCAACATGTCCCCCTCCTGGGAAGAAAACACTCAAGAGTATTCCTAGTAGCATACTGAAAAGGATAAGGATCCCTGCCTTGCCCTTCCCCAGGTGATCAAAGGCCAAGTCAAGCAATGATTTGGGAATTGGGCAGATTGATGAGGAGTTTCAAATAACTCAATGACTAGAGATTGATCTGGAATCCAGAAAGCTGCTTAAGGAAGTCATTGTGCTAGCCCAAGGCCAGCACTGAGGCTTTCACAGAATTGCAGCTCAGGGCAGGTTTTCTGCAAAGGCAAGAATCAGTTTCCTGATGTGAGAAAAACAGTGCCTGAGGTGGAAAGAACAGGTAAAAGTGTGACAACCAAAAGTGCTTATGGATTCAGACTGGGGAAATTACCATTAAAGAAGGGTCAGGAGATCTGGGCAGTAATCCCTGCCGTTCTGGCTTCACGGATAACTAGCCATGGACCTCTGAACATATTAAGTCCCTTCGCTGGGCATCAGTTCCCTTGTATATAAAAGGTCTTTTCCTGCTCCAGCATTCACTGATTGTACAAAAGGAGACCCAGGCAATGGGTTGTGGGTTTTGTTTTGTGATTGGTGTGAGGCAGTGAGCCTATCCTATGCCATCTGGGTGCATAGGAACCATTTTCTTTCCCTTAACGGCCGTGGGGCATATCTTAGACTCAAGATATCTGTTCCTTCACCACTCCAAGCTTCCAGAAAAGCTGTGTGGTCTGCAACAGGACATGAAAAGTGAAATAAGAAATTCCATTTTAAACTCCACAAGTAGGAAAGCGGACTTGGCCCAGTGGTTAGGGCATCCGTCTACCACATGGGAGGTCCACGGTTCAAACCCCGGGTCTCCTTGACCCGTGTGGAGCTGGCCCATGCGCAGTGCTGATGCGTGCAAGGAGTGCCGTGCCACGCAGGGGTGTCCCCCGCGTAGGGGAGCCCCACGGCAAGGAGTGCACCCCATAAGGAGAGCTGCCCAGCACGAAAGAAAGTGCAGCCTGCCCAGGAATGGTGCTGCACACAAGGAGAGCTGACAGCAACAAGATGATGCAACAAAAAGAAACACAGATTCCCACGCCGCTGACAACAACAGAAGTGGACAAAGAGGAAGAGAGGAAGATGCAGCGAATAGACACAGAACAGACAACCGGGGGGGGGAGGGTAGGGGAGAGAAATAAATAAATCTTTAAAAATAAACTAAACTCCACAAGCAGACTCACCCTTCTTTTCCATATATTTCTAGGAATCTCAGTGAAAGAAGAGAATGTTTCCACAGACAGGGGCTGGTTTTAAAAATAATGATAGATGGCACATTCTGAACAATTATTTATGTGTTTTTCTTTCTATGCTTTCCTCTACATGTTTCTCTTTCTCTCTCCCAAGCCCACATTAAAAAATGTTTTCCACTATAAAACTGTTTCAGGAAAGAGAGCACCTTGTCGTTTCTATCAGGCCCTAAAAATATTACGTATTCAAAAAATCAAACCTTGAAAAGGAGAAAGAGATTCTGACACCCCATATCTGAAATCTCCTCTGAAGGAAATGATGTCTGGCAGGATCGAGCCATTTCAACAGTCAGTCAAGGAGCAAGAGCTTGCACACAAATCTCTAAACTGTACCATTCTAAAAACCCATAAATAATGCAGTACTTGAAAAATAACGGACTTCTTCAATCAATTCTGCAATAGCAGAATTATTCTCATATTTATATCCAGCAAACAAAAGACAAAAGACTTCTGCAGCATGGGCCCAACTTACAACCATGTTTTGTCTCTGTTTAAGGGGAATTGGCTGGTCTGAGAGTCACACGGTAAACACGTGTGGCTCTGGGGCCTGTGACTAGACTTCCTCTGAAAACAAGGATTTCCAAATGACCCTGACCCTATTTCATGGATCTATTGTTAAAAGGGATCCTCTCTCTTTTGCTCTCGCTCCAAAAGGCAGAAAAAATCTTTTAAAGACTCGGCACTCCTAAGAACGTACAATTGTTGCTGTCAGCTCTTGCGTCTCCTATAGTTGTTCGCATTTTGAAATGAGGAGCTGAATGGCATTACCCTACAGGTAGACCCATACAAATAAAATCTCATTACTAAAGGACTCTGGAATTGAATGACTACCCTTTTAAGTGCTTGCTGCACTGCAGTTAGGTGAACTCACATTTTATTTACAACTATTTCATATATAGATACCCTTTTACTTGACCAGAGAACCTAATAGGGGGTTTCTAGAAGTGCCCAAAACATGTCCCATCACAGAGACGCCTAAAATTACAGAACTGGAAAGCATCTGCCTATTCAGACGCTGTTTGTTGGGCAACCTAAAGTCAGGTTCAGCCTATCTTCTAGAGAATTCTACATAGTAAAGCCTCAGGCTACCAATTCACGGCATCTGGAAGCAATCTGCTGATCAGACTGGCTTCCAGTGCAGCCTGAGTCCACTACAGTGGTCTGGTCTACCATGCTGGCCCAGGATATAGGACAAAACTTCAGCCACAACTTCCCTACCTAAACCTCTAGTTCCTGACCTGGGAGAGGGGGACGAAGGGGAGTTGTCTTTCTGTTCTCATTCTCCATCTGTCCACTGGTCCTGAGACCAAGGGGCTGAACCCTGGACCCTAACTCCTTTGTCCTTCAGATTCCTGGCATTGCCTCCTAACACTGAACGATGGGCCACCTTGGCTAACAGACATAAATTTCCATGGAAAATGCCAACTTCCCATGTTAGACAAGAAGTGAAATTGTTATAAATTACCGACTTTTGAAGAGTTAGCTTCTAGCCCTTTCAAGTATTTTCCCAGGGATGGTAAAGAGTGGCACAATAAATTACTGTGAATTAAATTCCTTATCTTGACAAAATTCCTCTTTGATGAATGAACTTTTGTGAGGTTAAAAGCCCAAAGGGAAGAAGGAAGAGGGAAGAATGAAGGAATCTGGGTAACTGCTGAATATTTGAGAAGGGATACGATGTTAGATTGCTGATAAAATGTTTGTCTTTCATGAAATAAACCCTGTGATCTAATGAAAATATAGCAAAAGTGTTATAAAAATTGAGAATGATATATTTTAATTCCATGTTTTAAAACTTTTAAATACATAAGCAGAAGAATGAAATTAGCCATGCAACATCAGATTTATCAAAGACATCAGGCTTTCAAATTGAATATCGAAAGAAATTTTGTACAAGTGATCGTGTCATAGATCAACCTTTGAAATTAAAATGGATAGCTATGCCGGAATACTAAATAGTAAGTTTCTGTCCTGGTGCCATTAAGTTTTTCCTTCAGAATATATATTTTGCAGAGTAAAAAGGCAAGATAAAGTGTAGTTATTTCAACGGTTAGGGAGTCTTCTTCTCAAGGTGATGGCTATATGAGGATTCATTATTCTATTCTCTCTACCTTTGTATATGTTTGAAAATTTCCATAATAACTTTTTTTTACAAAAAAAAAGAAAACACCCTCTTCTTAAAAGACAGGAGTCAGACCTCTTCATTTTAATTTTTAACAGAGGCAACCTTCAATCTCTCTCTAAAAGCATTTACTTTCCTGAAACACTTGGGGAGCACCTTCAAAGAATGGCAGGAGTGGTGAGCTGGTTCCTGTTTCGCATCCTCTTGTCTCCCACCCAGCTCCGCTACTGACATCCAAGAATGGCAGACTCAGCAATCATAAGGACCATGATCCTCAGCGCAGCTTTTTAGTCCACTATGTAAAACTGATGCTTGCCACATCCAGTTTTAGAAAAGGCAGGCCTCCTACCCTACCTTTATCAAGTCTCAGAAGGAAAAAATCTAGAGATGGCATTTGGTAGTTTGAAGAGGTTTGAGGGGAAGTTCTTTTATCAGCTATAATAAACACTAATCCTACAAAAAGCCAGGTTTTGCATCAAGGACCTATCACCTGCTTCGTTTTAACTTCTGTGACTTAGATGCCCCCAATAGTATGCTTTGACCCCCTATTTTTCAGACTGAATGAGTCATAGCATCTAGCACCAAATGTTAATACTGCTTACCCTAGATTCTTGCCACATTGCACTTCCCATCTCTGTCCTTGTCTCAGCTCTCTGTCCTTGGTCAGAACCCAGAGTAAAAAGGCCTAAATATAGACAGAAGAATAATAAAAATATCATCAAGTTACCAATCAGAAGACTATTTCTAGCCAGGTCCCAACTGTTAAAGTTAAAAAAAAAAAAAAAACACTAAAGCAACTTTGTCTAATGTCTTAAAATATGTGATATGATAGATATCATAAACCAAATACCAGGAACCGGACTTGGCCCAGTGGTTAGGGCGTCCGTCTACCACATGGGAGGTCCGCAATTCAAACCCTGGGCCTCCTTGACCCGTGTGGAGCTGGCCCATGCTCAGTGCTGATGCGCACAAGGAGTGCCCTGCCACGCAGGGGTGTCCCCCACATAGGGGAGCCCCACGCACAAGGAGTGTGCCCCATAAGGAGAGCTGCCCAGCGCAAAAGAAAGTGCAGCCTGCCCAGGAATGGCGCCACCCACACGGTTAGCTGACGCAGCAAGATGACGCAACAAAAAGAAACACAGATTCCCGTGCTGCTGACAACAACAGAAGCGGAAAAAGAAGAAGACGCAGCAAATAGACACAGAGAACAGACAACCGGGGCCGGAGGGTGGGGGGGAAGGGGAGAGAAATAAGTAAATAAATCTTAAAAAAAATAAAAAATTAAAAAATAAACCAAATACCCACCTTGTGCAGATTTACCAAGGAAGAGCCCCACCAGAACCTGTTCCTGACTCTTAGATCTTCTGGTACAGACTAGGATAGAAAAGAGACCAGAGGAGCTGAGAAGCTGTAGGGTTTGAGGATAGAGTGAAAAGGTGTCTTTGGAGAGAGCAATTACTGGAGTGTTAATCTCCTCTCCTCACTCCCCAACACTTTTGAGGATGGGTTGAGATGTGCTGCCTTCCTTTCCCAAGTCTAGTGTGGGTAGCCATGAAACGAGCCCCTTGCAACTGGAGACCCAGAAGTCTGATGCCTGACATGGCCTGAGAAATCTCAAGTGGACTGGGACCAAGCCTGCCTACTGCCTGGAGCTCCAGAAATGGACTAACCAAGAGAGCGCTAAGTTGGGATTGGACCAAGGGATGCCTCTGTGTTTCACATGAATCTGATGGGTGTCAGGAGGAGAAAATGTAGGTGCAAAGTCACTTTGTGTCCTGGCCAATGGGGCTACCTGGAAGGGTGAGTAGACATCAACAGGAAAAAACTAGAGGTATGTGGTGAATGTCCAGGAAGGAATCCACCTGCATCAAGGCCCAGCTGGAAACCTCTAAAGAGTCAAAGAAGAACCCACAAGCGCAGTCAGCTTCAGCCATATCCATGCCCACCCAGGGCACCAGCTTTAACCATCCAATATGTCCAGAGAGGACAAAGACCCCAGCCAGCACGCCCTTCCCACACCTCTCCTCCCTATCCTCCTTACACTCTGAAAGTTCCAAAACAGCAGTTAGTGAGAGAGGGAAGAGGTGAAATAGGAAAGAGCCAGGAGACAGAAGGACCTCAGCCATGCCCACAGCAGGCACAGGCTGGAAAAGGTACAACCACAAAACAGGAGGACATGTAAGCGAGGTCAGATCTTATTATTCCATCTCCAGGATGTTTTAACTAGTGACTTCTGAATATGTTTGTGTCCTAAAATAACTGTAGGATTATAACTTAATAGTGAACAGAGAAACCGTGAGACTGCTGGAATTCTCCTCCAGGGACAGAGGAAGATGTTGCCACTAAATGAAGTTGAAACACATGATGATGAATAAAAATTAAGTTCTATTTTGATCACAATCCAAGCATTGTGCTTGTTCAACATACTGATTGCATATATATTAAAAGATTGATTTACTTCCCTTTAAGACTTTTTAATGACAAGTGTCACTTTTTTGAACATTTACTATGTGCAAGGCACTATGTGAAGCACATACAACATCAATTAAGGTGCCAGAAAAAAAAGAGATTTCACAGTCAAATTAAGATCATCCTAGAGAAATGTAATAAGGGACTATTTGCAAAGATGTAGTAGGGTCCTCGTCTCCTGGGGCCAGTGACAGCAAAACTGTTACCAATCCTTAGGGCAGAAAGGAGGAGGTGAGGAAGCAGGTTCCCAGAACATAGGAGGAGAGAGTCTTGTAGAAAACTTCCAGGAAAAACAGAGACAGCCTGGGGCAATACAGCAGGGCAAGAACTCAAAATAAATCCCAGTCTTACCTCCTTATTCCCACTCCCTATTGACCAGACCAAACAGGGCAAGGGAGCCTGGGAAGGACAGCATGGAGGAGAAGGGTATAGTGGGTCTGGAGAGACAAATGAAGATATCTGAACTCATGCATATCTCATTTAATTTGCGTAAGAACTCTTATAAGCCACACTTCACAGATGAGGCAACTGAAGTCTAGAGAGATTAAGTAACTGGCTAACGGCCAGAAGGTTACTAAGTGAAGGAATCAAATTGGCATCCAGCTTTTTATTTAAGAAACAGTTTTATAATATTACAACTTTACCTATTAAAACATGTTTGCACTGATAAAGTGATGAAGAAAATTTCAGTACCAGAATAGAATAGCATCAAGTCTTTGGCACAACAAAGGTTTTTAAATAAATAAATGAACTAACCCACCAATTTACTTTTTTAAAGTCATTTAATTTAAAAGAAAATTAATTAAATTCAAAAGAAGAAATTTCCACAACTTTATTCAAAGATTGCTATCTTAGCCCAACCACCTGCAAAAAAAAAAAAATCATCCTCCGTTGTAGATTGGGAATACATTTAGTATGATTACAGAGTTCTGTTTCCTTGGAAACTTTCAAATATCTAATTCACTAAGTGACTATTTTAAAATACATGTAAAATTTTTAATTTTGTAACCAATGTGCTCAAATCTAGGACAAATCTCACATAGGAACTAGTAAAGAAAAATCATTATTAGAGCCTAGTTTATGAATAAGTCCTTGGAATTTTTCTTTCTTTTTTTGGTAAACATCTCTTATTACATGTGCTCCCCCATCTAACAAAAACTGTAGAAGCAGGTACAGCATCATCTTTCTTTTTAGTTAAGTGCCTTAAATTTCCAGGTGTTGAAATTAGAAATGCTGGATGTCATAGCAAACCAAATGGCAGCAAAGATGACATGATCAAACCAAAGGTTAAACACAGAGCTTAATTCATATAAAAATCCTTCCTACCAGATGATTCAAAGCCAGTCTTGATACTAAATTCACACTGCATTATAATATAGCCTATTTATATCTAATTTTTAAAGTCCTCCAGGAAGCAGTTGTCTTCATGTTGGGAAGGAAAAAAACTATAGCAAAAACCACAGGGCGCTTTTCAGTAATACTTCAAAAGCAAATTAAATGAGTCTCAAAAAATACAAATAGCCTAGATCTCAAGAGGTAGAAAAAATAAGTAATTTATACACATTTGGTTTCTTGCAAGCAAAAATTGAGACAATTAGGATAAAAAAACTGAATATGAAGAAATTAACTCCAACAGAGCTACAGTCTAATTTCCAACATACACCAAAGGAAAAATTAGTACATGATTTTTGTTTTGAAAATGTTTTTAAATGGGAAGGCCCATCTGGAGCCCATGAGAAAATTTTTGTTACTTCTTTATTAAACAGAAATACAAACTTTTAAACACTAAAAAATATTGTACAAAGGCTTAATGAGTTTACATTATTAGTATAAAGTTGTGCATGCTATTCTAAACAAGAAGAGACATTGTATACCACATTTATGGAGTGCCTCTCAACCCATTTAAAAGACATCCAGAACTTACAGGGTAGGTTTTAGAATTATTAAGTGCACAAAACTGGGGTGGGGTGGTAGAAATCACAGATAGTTAAGAAGAAATTTCCTAAAGATGGATCAAGCCATGTCTCCTGATTTTATCAGTTTTCCCAGGCAGATGTTTGCCAGGCCAGTGCCCAGCTTTTCCAGCCATCCCAGCCAAAGTACCAGACAGCTGAGTGAAGAAGTCATCTTATCTCCCTGGTGTGATTCCATCCTGCATGGCTGTTTTTGAACAGTGGTTGCCTGTCTCTGTCCGCCTTCTCTCCCACCTGTGTGCCACCACCCCATGGAAGATTTGATGGACATGGACATGAGCCCCCTGAGGTCCCAGAACTATCTTTTTGGTTGTGAACTAAAGGCTGACAAAGATTATCACTTTAAGGTGGATAATGATGAAAATGAGCACCTGCTATCTCTAAGAACGGTCAGTTTAGGAGCTGGAGCAAAGGATGAATTGCACCTTGTTGAAGGAGAGGCAATGAATTATGAAGGCAGTCCAATTAAAGTAACACTGGCAACTTTGAAAATGTCTGGACAGCCAACGGTTTCCCTTGGAGGCTTTGAAATAACGCCACTGTTGTCTTACGGTTGAAGTGTGTTTCTGGGCCTGAGCATGTTAGTGGACAGCACTTAGTAGCTGTAGAGGGAGATGCAGAGTCAGAAGATGAAGAGGAGGAGGATGTGAAACTCTTAAGCATATCTGGGCAGCGAGCTGCCCCTGGAAGTGGTAGCAAGTTTCCACAGAAAAAAAGTAAAACTTTCTGATGAAGATGATGGCAATAATTAGGAAGATGAAGATGATAATGATTTTGATGAGGAGGAAATGGAAGAAAAAGCTCCAGTGAAGAAATCTGTCAGAGAAACTCAGCCAAAAATGCACAAAAATCAAACCAGAATGGAAAAGACTCAAAACTACCAACACCATAATCAAAAGGTCAAGAATCCTTCAAAAAACAGGAAAAAAATCTTAAAACACCAAAAGGACCTAGTTCTGTAGAAGACATTAAAGCAAAAATGCAAGCAAGTATAGAAAAAGCACATTGAACAGTCCTGGGCACTACTGGTAAATTAAGCCCAAAGATGGGGAGAGGAAAAGGAGAGACAAATATAGTCCATACTGAGTATCACCAACAATCCAGACTGAAGTCTTCTATTTTAATCTCAATCCTCTTTCCTGATTTGCCAACCACCCACACCACCTTCCAGGCTGGAAGCAATATCTTGATTTCCTAAAGCACTTTTCTTTTGACTGCTGTGCTTCAGTAAACCATAATCTTCTTTCTATTAATAGTACTTGTGCATTTGCCTCACCTCTTTGACTGTGTTTCAATCACCGTTGTATTTCCCTAGCTACTTAATAAATATTTGAATGAATTTTAAAAAAAAGAAGTCAACCTTGAATACCCAATCCAGTTGAGCCTTCCAGTAACTCCAGCCCCAGTCACCATCTAACAGCAACTACATAAGAGACTGTGCTTGAGAATTACCAGGTAAGCACAATCAATATACAGAATTGTGAGGTCATAAATTAACTCTTTTAAGCCACCACATTTGGGGGCAGTTTGTTACATGGCAGTAATAACTGAATCATTGTGGATAGTATATCCTTGGAAAAAGAGTATATTGCCTTAAACTCCATCTAATGAATTTTCTCCAAAAACCATGAAAGATAATGTTTGGGGGAAGATACTTGGAAATATTTGCATAAAATGTGACTATTCTCCTTCCAGCACTCAGAGAATTTAAAGATAGCACCTTAGTCATTACAAAGATTCACCAAATGCCTCCAATTGTTACTGACAGGTTATCACTTGAAAATGTTGGCCCAACAGGAGACCTAAATATATTTGATGAGGCAAAAAGTTATGTACACGCATCACGATATTTATGATAAGAAGGCAAGTGAAGATGCTGCCCTTAACAAAATCACAAGAAACCACCAAATCTCCAGCTGAAAAAATATTGGTGTAAAACTAGAGTTCAGGTCATCAAATCTCGTACAAAAAGCAATCGGGATCTGTTGGAACAATTCACCTGCTCAGAATACAGGCTGTTTTGTATTGAAAAGTGATCTAGTTACCCTTATATACTGCTAGTGGCACAGTAAAATGGTGCCACCACTGCAGAAATTAGTTTGTCAGTTCCTTAGAAAATTAAACATAGAATTACCATATAAGTCTGCAATCCCACTCCTTGATATATACCTGAAAGAAATGACAGCAGGAACTTGAAAAGGTATTTATACACCAGTGTTTAAAGCAGCATATTTCACAATAGCCAAAGGTGGAAGCAACCCAAGTGTCTATCAAGAGATGAATAAATACATAAACCATGGTATATCTATAAAATGGGTATTATTCAACCATAAAAGGGAATGAAGTTCTGATACGCAGTATAACATGGATGAAACTTGAAGGTGCAAAAAGACAAATATTGTATGATCTTGCTTATATGAAACATGTAGAAGAAGCAAATTTCATAGAGACAGTATATTTAGGTTACTAAGGGCTGGGAGATGGGGAAAGGAAGAAGGAATTGTTATTTAATGGGTGCAGAGTTTGGTATGAGGTAATAAAAAAGTTGGGGTAATGGATATTGGTGCTGGTAGCACAATATTATGAGTGTAATTAATACTACTGAATTGTACACTTGAAAGTAGTTAAAATGGGAAATTTTGGATTTTATATGTTACTATGATAAAAAGTTTTTTAAAACATCAAGTTACCCCAAAATCTAAATAGAAAAAAAGGAAAGACTCATAAACCTGTGATGCTCATATTAATAGCATCACTATTTGCATTTAGGTATTTGTTTTTCTTCTTACATGGGTGTCATTATCAACTAAAATCATGTTGCTTTAAAAAAAAAATGATCCAATAAATTATACTGTCTCCTAGCCAAGGACCTAAATTGAGACCACATTGAGTGATGATTTGCTTTTGGTCCTGTTGTATGTCCTGGTGAAAACAGAGATTACTAACTGGATGGAAAATTTGAGTTACCTCAAAAACTACATAGCAACTCAGTAAAAATGAACTAGACTATTGCCTAATCCAATTCTGCAAGGAAGCCTCTGTATAAAACCTTTCATAAATTGCACTTCTCTTTCCTCTGTGGTTTGGTTCTTAGGATTGGGGAATAGGGAAGGTAACTCTTAATTGTACCCCCAAGAATGGTGTCATATAGCTATTTCACGAGCTGTGAACCTCTAACTGTACCTAGAAAACCTAATAAAGAGTACACAATTATTTTTTAAATCAGAGGGTTGTCAGGGGGATCAGCACAACTAGTGATCACCATCACTAATCTCTGTCACCTCTTCAAGAACTCAGTTTTAGAAAACACAGGCAGAAATAACTAATTTGGATTTCTTGACCATGGTGGGAGTTCTCTATATATACATGAAACCATTAATTTTCACAATTATGGGGATATATGGGATCTGAAATATTTACTATGTTATGATTTGTCTCGTAGGTTAGTGTGGATTTTTGAGTAATACACTAACGTTTTCAAACAATGTGAGATTTAACTAGGGAAAGTAATTGCATTTCAGCTGACTTGAGCATCACACCAGGATTGTAGTGAGCTTGACTATCATAATATACTGCCCTGTTAGGAGTGACAGTGTGTAGAGGATTCTTCACAAAATCAATATCAGCAAATTTGAAGTATTTCTGTTTTACTTTCAACCAGGTGTCTAAGGATTGAAGCATCATCTGATATTACTTTTTTACTGGTTTCAGAATCTACCACAGAAATGATAGGTTAAAACGTTTGTTAAACCACATAGACCAGTCCAATTAGGCTCCCCACCTACTTCATATAGTCGCTATAACCCTGTTGAGGTATTTTTCTTTTAGTCTTTTCTTTTCCATGCAAGTTTACTTTACAAAATTGGAAATGTACTATATAAAAATAATGATTCAAATATATATGGAAATTTATTATATGACACCAAAACAGCATTTCAAACTAACTGGTAAATGGGATTTGTTTTTAAAAAGGTTGTTTCGATTGGCTAGCCATTTACCAAAATAAATATATATGTATATGTAAAACTGGACCCTTACCACTCAAATTCCAGATGAATCAAATATTTGAATATTAAACAATGAAATTTAAAAGTACCAGAACAAAATATGGAAAATCCTTAAAATTTATTTTCACATTGTACATTTCACAAAGTACAAAAACCACAAAGAAAAAGAATGATAAAATTTACTGTGCAAAAATTTTAAGGATTTTTTTTAAGAGGTACCAAGTTGGAATTTGTGCTCCTGTGTGATGGAGTTGGACTCAGATGTGACCTTTCTACACAAGCCTCTTCTGTCACTTTTACTGAACCAGTGGTTGGCACTGGGGTTGGTATATATTCAGTAGACTTGAATCTCTGTACTGTCCATGTGCCATATGGGCCTGGAGCCTCAGCAGAGTTGCAACACCTACACTCCAGTTCATTGGACTTAGCCAGATCAGCTAACAAGGAGGTGAAGATGGTCAACCACCACACCAGGGAACCAAGAGAGTCCACAGCTGTAAGCAGGAGAATCACATCCATCAGCCATGTGAGATCTAAGCCCCCTATCTATTTAGACGTGGAGTGGACATCATCATCCCAGGGTCCTTCGGATGGAGGAATAAAATATGGATTAGAGCGGACTTACTGGTATTCTGCTGTAGAATTATTGTGAATCTAGAAATGGAAGAAATTATATCACTGCTGTGGAGACAGTGGCTACAGGAGTTGCTGAAGGCAGGGAGAGGAAAAAAAGAGGTGTGATATTGGGGCATTTTGGGGACTTTGGAGTTGTACTCAATGACATTGCAGGGACAGATGCAGAACATTATATATCTGCCATAACCGACTGAATGGACTGAGAGAGAGTGTAAACTTCAACGTAAACTATAATCCATGCTGTGTAGCAGTGCTCCAAAATATACTCATTGCAGCGTGCGGGCGAGACTGCCTTCACAAGGAGGTCCTGGGATGCAAACCCAGGGCCTTCCATTCGGTAGATGGGAGCCCAACTGACTGAGCCACAGCTGCATACCCTCTTATATCTTTTCACGTAACATTTTGTGTGATCTATATATCTTTTTTAAAAAAGATAATTAAGAAAAGAAAAAAAAAAGAGGTACCGGGGATTGAACCCCGGACCTCCTACATGGGAAGCAGGCATTCAACCACTCAAGCTACATCCATTACCCAAAGAATTTTTAATGGTCAAAAAAATATATTTTAAGTAATCAAAGTTAAATTATATATTTCTTAAAAATCTGCAGTTTATATGACAGTCAAAGGATTAATTTCCACAATAAATAATGTGCCTTTAAAAATCCATAAGGAAAACACAAATAAGGAAATTTATAGCTCTAAATGTTTACATTTAGAAAAGAAGAAAGATCTCAAATCAGAGACCTAACTTCACAACTGGAGGATCTAGGAAAAAAAGAGCAAACTAAATCCAAAGTAAACTAAAGAAAGGAAATAAACAAGATTAGAGCACAGAAAAATGAAATGGAGAATCAACAAAACCAAAAGTTGGTTCTTTGTTATAATCAATACAACTGACTAACCTTTAGCTAGACTAAGGTCTAGCTAAGGTGTGAGACCAACATCACCCTCATAGTAAAGTCAGAGAAAGATAACACAAGAAAAGAAAAATACAGATTAACATCCCTTGTAAATATAGATGCAAAAATCCTCCAAAATAACACTAGCAAACCAAATACAAAAGCACATTGAAGAATTATAGGAGCCCTCAACATTGTTGCAAGTATCTCTGAATATGGTCCTTCAAGTAATGAAGAGTGATTGTCACTGTGGGAGGGGGAGAGAGGTATTGAATAGATGGAATCAGGGTAACTGTGGGACAATGGAAGTGTTCCACAAGATATTGTCCCACAAGATCATGCAATGATGGATATGGGCATGTTAAATTACACCAAAAATGTATAAAAGTCTATAAGCTAAAATATAACTGTGGGGCAAAGGAAATGTTCCACAAGATTATACAATGATGGATATAGGACATGTTAAATTACACCACAAATATATAATAGGCTAAAATATGAACCATAATGTAAAACATAAGATAATTAAAAATTTAGAAAATTGTATAGTCTAAAATATAAGCCATAATGTAAACCAGAATGGAACCTTGGTTGAAAGCTATGTTTCAATATCTGTATATCAGCTGTAGCAAATATAATATGAACATGTAAAAATATCATTGCTGGGGAAGGCACAAAGTGTTCAATGTTGGATATGTGGGAATACCCTATTATATATGTGAATTATTGTGATCTAAAACTTTTTTTAAGACAAAACTAATAATTAGAGGGGAAAAAAAGGGATGTAGACACTGAGGAAGAAATGAAAGAAATTGCCTTACTGCTGTACATAAGGGCAACACCTATTGCAGTGATGAAAGGCAAAATGTCAAAAACAAAGCTTTTTCATTTTTTCATTTTTTGATACCCCAATTTATTTTTACTTTATTAAATTTTTCTAAATTAGTATGTACTCTATATCTAACCTCTAAACCCATCACTATATTCCATTTTACTATTAATGGAACCTGGCAATATATTAGGCTTCACTTTTTAAGAAGTTTTGGACCACAGAGAGATTCAACTATGGAGGAACACTGGTGTGGGTTGTTATTGATGGGGGGTACATGGTTGGGAGGGAATTCTCCATGGCATGTATACAGGGTACATAAAAATGTTTGGATATTTTCATAGTGGTTACAGTTAAAAACAACAACTGAGGGAGTGCTGAGTTCCTAGCCCGGGGAGCTCTATCACATTCCCTAAAGGAACAGCAACAATCCCCCAAGTGCAACGGCAAAGACCAATAAAGAAGGATGGTCCAACAATGAGCCCTTAATATTGATGCCTATGCTTATGAGCCTGTGCACATGAAATATGAACTAAGCTTAGAGCTGCAGAGTGCCTAAGAGTTACCTCCTGAGAACCTCCATGTTGCTCAAATGTGGCCACTCTCTAAGGCAAACTCAGCATGTAAATGCATTACCTTCCCCCCAGCGTGGGACATGACTCCTGGGGATGAGCCTCCCTGGCACCAAAGGATTACTACCAAGCACCAACTGATGATGTAACTAGAAAAAGACCTTGAATAAAAGGGTCAACTCAGACCAGCAGAATATTTCAGCTTACATGTAGTACCAGGTGTTAGAAAATGCTTTTTGACCTGGAATAAAAGGGGGAAATGGAAAGGACAAATGAGTTTATATGGCTATGAGTCTCCAAAAAAGAGTCAAGTGTTCATCAGAAGGGTCATGTTTTCACATGCCTCAGCAAGGTCCCAGAGACAGCCAAAATAGATACAACCCCAGGTACTGGTTCTCCTGAGAGCTATGGAGACCCACAGGTTCTATGATCATGACAGATAACTCTGGAGTTCAGTGCCATGTCAGTTGACCCTACTTTGGAGTTTGTGTTCCTGAGTGTAATGGGGTTAGACTCAGATGTGACCTTTCTATACATGCCTCTTAAATCACTTTTACTGGACCTGTGGTTGGCACTGGAATTGGTGTATACTCAGGAGACCTGAATCTCTGGACTGTCCATATGACAGCCAGGTCCTGAGTCTGCACAGACTTGCAACTCCTACCCTCTGGTTTACTGGACTTACCCTGGCCAGCGAACAGGGAGGTGAAGAAGTTCAGCCACCACACCAGGGAGCCAAGAGTGTCTACAACTGCAAGTAGGAGAATTGCATCCATCATCCATGTGGAATCTAAGCCCCCTCTTTATATAGAGGTGGAGTGGATATAACCATCCCACGTCCACAAGATGGAGGAATAGAGTATGGATCAGAGTAGGCTTACTGATATTCTACTATGGAACTAGTGTGATTAGTAATGGAAGAAATTGTAGCATTGATTTGGAGAGAGTGGCCACAGTAGCTGCTGAGGGTAAGAAGAGGGAAGAAGAGATATGATGTGGGGGCATTTTCGGACTTGGAGTTGTCCTGGGTGGTACTGCAGGGACAGATGCTAGACATTGTGTGTCCTGCCATGGCCCACTGGGTGGACAGGGGGAGAATGTAAACTGCAACGTAAACCATTATCCATGTGGTGCAGCAGTGCTCCAAAATGTATTAACCAAATGCAATGAATGTTCCATGATGATGAAAGAGGTTGTTGATGTGGGAGGAGTGGAGTGAGGGGGGTGTGGGGTGTATGGGGACCTCTTATATTTTTTTAACGTAACATTTAAAAAAATAATAAAGAGAGGGAAAAAAAAGAATTATAGGGGAGCAGATGTGGCTCAAGTGGTTAAGTGCCTGCTTCCCACATGGGAGGTCCCAGGTTCAGTTCCTCGTACCTCTTAAAAAAAAAAAAACAAGCAAACAAATGAATAAACCAACTCAGGAGAGCCAATGGGCTTAGTGTTTCAGCACTGGCTTCCCACATCCAAGTTCCTGGGTTCTATCTCCGGTCCCCAGTACAACAAAAAAAATTATTATGAAATCACAGTAATCAAAACAGCATAGTACTGGCAACAAGGACAGGCATATGAAAAATTGCAATTGAATTGAGAACTCAGAAATCAGTCCTCACATTTATGGCCAACTAATTTTTACAAGATAGCGAAGACCACTCACTTGGGAAAGAATAATCTCTTCAACAAATGGTGCTGGGAAAAATGAATCTCTATTTGCAGGCAAAAAAAAAAAGGAAGGAGTACCTCTATCTCACACTATACACACACATAGAAAAAAAAAATGGATCAAAGACATAAATATAAAAGCTAAAACTATCAAACTCCTAGAAGAACACATAAGGAAACATCTTTCAGACCTTATGTTAAGTAATAGTTTCTTAGGTTTTACACCCAAAGCACAAGCAATAAAAGAAAAAGTAGATAAATAGGACCTCCTCAAAATTAAAAACTTTTCTGTGCAGCAAAGTTACCATGGAAGTAAAAAGACAAGCTACATAATGGAAGAAAATATTTAGAAACCACATATCTAGTAAAGATTTAATATCCAGAATATACAAAGAAATCCTACAACTCAACAACAAAAAGACAAACAACCCAATCTAAAAATGAATAGACATTTCTCCAAAGAAGATATACAAATAGTAAAAAAAAAAAAAAAAAAAAAAAAGCCCATGAAAAGATGCTCAACATCATTAGCTATTAGGGAAATTAAGTCAAAACCATGAGATATCATTTCACACCTACTAGAATGGCTACTACTCATAAAAAGGAGAATTACAAGTGTGGAAGAGGATGTGGAGAAATAGGAACACTCATTCATTGCCGTTGGCAATGTAAAATGGTGCAGTTATATGGAAGACAGTTTGGCAATTTCTCAGAAAGTTAAGTATAGAATTACCATATGAGCCAGTAATCCCCCTAGTGGGTATATACTGAAAAAAAACTGGAAGCAGGGAATCAAACCAATATTTATATACAGATATTCATAGGAACATTATTTACAGTTGCCAAAAGATGAAAGCAACTCAATGTCTATCAACTAATAAATGTATAAACAAACTTATTATATACATACAATGGGATATTACTCAGCCATAAAAAGGAATGAAGTTCTGATACATGTGAAAACATAGATGAACTTTGAAGACATCATGTTCAGTGAAATAAGCCAGTCACAAAAGAACAAATACTGTATGATCTTACTGATATGAAGTAATAATAACAAGCAAATTCATAGAATAAGAAACCAGAATATAGGGATGGTGTAGGAGTAGGGAATGGGGAGTTAATGCTTAAATTGTACAGAGTTTCTATTGGGGGCAATGGAAAAGTTTTGGTATGGATGGTGGTGATGGCAGCACATTTTTAACAGCACTGAAATATATGTGAATATGGTTAAAAGGGGAAATTTTAGCTTGTATATATGTTACTAGAATAAAATTTTTTCAAAACCATAGGACTGTACAACACAGTGAACCCTAATGTAAACCATAGACTATAGTTAATAGTATAATTATTAAAACATTCTGGGAAACGGACTTTGGCCCAGTGGTTAGGGCGTCCGTCTACCATATGGGAGGTCCACGATTCAAACCCCGGGCCTCCTTGACCCGTGTGGAGCTGGCCATGCGCAGTGCTGATGCACGCAAGGAGTGCCGTGCCACGCAAGGGTGTCCCCCACGTGGGAGAGCCCCACGCGCAAGGAGTGCGCCCGTGAGGAAAGCCGCCCAGCATGAAAAGAAAGAGCAGCCTGCCCAGGAATGGCGCCGCCCACACTTCCCATGCCGCTGACGACAACAGAAGCGGACAAAGAAACAAGATGCAGCAAATAGACACCAAGAACAGACAACCAGGGGAGGGGGGGAAATTAAATAAATAAATAAATCTTAAAAAAAAAAAAAACAAAAACACATTCTTCCTTCAGTTGTAACAAATGCACCACACTAACATAAGATGTTAAAAATGGAGGGTGTGGAAATGCCATGGATTGTACACTTTAGATGAATTGTATGGTTTATGAATACATTTCAATAAAATTGATTTTTAACTTGATTTTTATAGAAGTCTTGGATGATAGAAAAGTTACATCAAAAATATAGCAGATTCCCATATACCCCATCCCCTTCCCCTCATCCCTCTCACTTTTTCCCCTATTAATAACATCTTACACTAGTGTGTACATTTGTTACAACTGATTAACAAATTCTGAAGCATTGCTACTAACCATGGTCTACTGTTTACATTATAGGTTTTGACAAAATGTATAATGGCCTGTAT
The DNA here is from genome assembly GCF_030445035.2 of Dasypus novemcinctus. Taxonomy (NCBI): domain Eukaryota; kingdom Metazoa; phylum Chordata; class Mammalia; order Cingulata; family Dasypodidae; genus Dasypus; species Dasypus novemcinctus. Next base: position 137,942,338 of record NC_080674.1, read on the forward strand.
CATCATTACAATATCATACAGACCAGTTCCAATGCCCTAAAAATGCCCTATGTTCCACTGTTCTTCTGTCCCCCTCCCCTCAGAACCTCGCGGGTATGTAAAGTATGGGAACTCTATATTTTATGTGAGATTTTTCTATAAACCTACAACTTCTCTTTTTAAAAAAAGGATTAGATTTCACTGCAAGTGAGAAAAAACAGAATATGTGATTTAAACAGCATACAGGGAGGCGGATTTAACCTAACAGATAGGGCGTCCACCTACCACTTGGGCGGTCCAAGGTTCAAACCCAGGGCCTCCTGACCCATGTGGCGAGCAGGCCCACACATGGTGCTGATGTGCACAAGGAGTGCCATGCCCCACAGGGGTGTCCCCAGCATAGGGGAGCCCCATGTGCAAGGAATATACCCTGTAAGGAGAGCCACCCAGCACAAAAAAAGTGCAGCCTGCCCAGGAATGGCACCACACACACAGAGAGCTGATGCAGCAAGATGATGCAGCAAAAAGAGACACGGATTCCAGGTGCTGCTGACAAGAATCCAAGCGGACCCAGAAGAACACACAGCGAATGGACACAGAGAGCAGACAACTGGAGGGGGGGGAGGCGGAAGGGGAGAGAAATAAATAAAAATAAATAAATCTTTTAAATAAATAAATAAATAATACACAGTATACAATTTTCTTCTTTTCTCATACTTTGGTCTAGAGATAAGCAGACCAAGACTGGCATGGTGGATCTGCCCTATGATGTCCTTGGAGATCCAGGTCCTTACCAGCTCTTCCCACAGTGTATCATCTTTAAGGTCCAAGGAACCACTCAAGTTCCAGACAGCAGATAGAGGAAGGAGTGAAGAAAAGAGAGGTAGAGGACACCTGCCATTTGTCTCTCTAGGAAAGTTCCCCGGAGTTGACACAGAACAAGTCTGTTTACAAACTACTGTCCAGAATTTAGTTACACAGCTATGCCAAGAAGCAAAGCAGGCCAGGAAATATATGCCCCACTAAATGTTCTAAAACAGGAAAGAAGGAGAGAAGAAATATTAGGAATAACAAGACATCTCTGCTGCAGACTGTTTCCTACAGAATGACATCCACAAGTGCCAACATTTATGCCAAAGGCTATTTACTGTATATTATTATTAATAGTGTGGAATGGGAAAATGTTTACTTTCTATTCTATTTACTTCCGTGATGTTTGTATTTGATAAACTATTCATTACTTATATATTTTAAATAAATTACATAAGCTTAAAATAAAGAAAATTTTATTAGTAAAGCTTTATAGACTTTTTTATTTTAGTTTTCTTAAAATTTTTAAATTTAATGGCCAAACTCCTCTTGGAATTTTAGCAGTCAGCCTTCATAAGCTCTTAGTTCACTCTTATTTCTGGAGTTTATCCAATCGTACTTATGCTACTATATTACACTTAGTAGCAATTGCCTCACTTAGAAGATTGAATAGACAGAAATAATAAACTTCTAAGGTTAATTTACTTCACTTTAACAAGTTCAAATGTTTCAAACTTAATGTCTGAACTGAATTTGAAAACACAAGAAACTAAAATAGGTAAAGCATTAAACCCACTTTCTACCTAGAGCAGTCATGTATAAAGAACAAAATGAATATACCATTAACTTGAACTAAGAATGTGTTTGGGAGACAGAACTCAAAAATATTTGTAACAATCCTTTCAAATTATGTCTTTGTATAGCTTTGCAAAGAGCTTTCTTTTCTATCCAAGTAAGTGTAACAATCAAGAGCTAACTAAAGTCATATGTAGTAAAAACATACCAATCAATATCAAACAAAAGTCACTTACTGAGATGAAGAATAGCTATCATGCAAACCCAATCTTTCTGATTTAGAAGCTGAACATGATTAAAACATTTGGCACTTTATAGCATCATTCTTTGTTCTCCATCAAAGTACTTCATAATATTTACTTCCATAATATCAGTAAGACTTAAGAAATTATTCTATTCTTCTTTCCTATTTAGAGAGATGAAGAAACAGGTTCCAAGAGACAGCAAATTTTCAAAAGTTGTATTGCCCTTTATTAATATCTAGAATAAAAATTCCCAGAGTCAGTGGGAAAGTAACTTGATTTACTTTTGAAGGGGTCCAATCAAGGAATAATGTAGGAATTAGAAGGATCTGGGGAAATGGGCTTGGCCCAGTGGTTAGGGCATCCGTCTACCACATGGGAGGTCCTCAATTCAAAACCCGGGCCTCCTTGACCCGTGTGGAGCTGGTCCATGTGCAGTGCTGATGCGCGCAAGGAGTACCGTGCCACACGGGTGTCCCCCACGTAGGGGAGCCCCACGCGCAAGAGCGCCCCATAAGGAGAGCCGCCCGGCGTGAAAGAAAGTGCAGCCTGACTAAGAAAGGCGCTGCCCACACGGAGAGCTGACAGAACAAGATGACGCAATAAAAAGAAACACAGATTCCCGTGCTACTGACAACAGAAGTGGACAAAGAAGAAGACACAGCAAATTGACACAGAGAACAGACAACCGGGGGGAGGGAAGGGGAGAGAAATAAATAAAATAAATTTTTTAAAAATAAGCGTTTAAAAACAAAAAGAAGGATCTGGCAAAAAAGCTGTGATTCTGTAGTACACTCTCAGTCATTAGCATTACTCTACAGTTGAGTGTTTGGGGGGTGTTATGCTTAGGCTAATGTGTCAACTTGGCCAGGTAATTGTGCCCAGTTGTTTGGTCAAGCAAGCACTGAGCTAACTATAATACAAGGGCATTTATGGACTTTAGTCACCATTGACTTTACTGCAGTGGTAAATCATAGATAGCTGGCTATAATTACATCAATCAGGGAGATTGCCATCAACAATGAGTGACGCTATATCCAATCAGTTGAATACCTTGAAAGGGGAAGTGATTCCAGTATTGAATGAGAATTTCCCAGGTCATCTTTGGACAGCCAGTATCTCCCAGAACTCATCAAGAACCTTCATTGGACTTTCATTGGAGCCCCTAGTTGCAGCCTACCTGTGGAACCTGGACTGTGCATCCCCATGGTCACGTGACAGACTCATAAAATTGCATAGTATTGACAGATATCCCTTGTTGATCCTGTTTCCCTAGAGAACCCTGACTAATACAGCTTGGTACCCGGAGTGGTTTTTGAGGAACAGAGTCTTAAACATGGGGTGTCTGAGGTGGTTCTGAGAGTTTTGCAATTGGTACTCTATTCTAATTGGACTCGAGAGTATTGACAACTCCTTTTCCAATAACAGTCTGTGGCACAAGCTGGTAATCAAGATACACAAAATATCATCACTGGATCCCCCAACTTCCTCACTTATAAGAAGCAAGGATCTGGGTGAGAGTGTTTTCCACACCTTACCAGAGTTTGGTGGAGTCAAATGGTATAATGATGTTGGCTGTCTCCTCCTAGATACTCTGGATACTATTACAAAAGAAAGAGATGAGTTATAGGCTTCAAATTTGAAACTTAAATGCCTCATGAATGATGGGAAAGTTTCTATGTGTGCTCTTTTAGTGGCAGCAGAGAGAAGTCGGTGGTCACCGTATTGAAGACCAGGATGCAAGAAATCTCTGAGAAGGAAGATTTATTTCAACTTCTCAGCAGACTTCTATCCAAGAAACCAAGACCAGAGCAACATTTCTAGAACCTTTTTATACAGAAGATTTAAGAGTGGGGGTCAAACAACACTTTGATGCAAAAGGGACTTTCTTTGTTAGTTTCTTAGAGTTTAGGGGTTTGTTTGGATATCAAGTAAGCTTGGATTAGCATATCACCCACGTACCAGGTAAGCTTGAGTTAACATATTGCCCACATTCCATCTGGATGTAAGTTCAAATACACATTTAGTCTACATCCTTCCTCAATATTCAAAGCCTATAGAGTCTATATCACTTAATTGGCTTTTTGGAAACTAGCAAAACTTGGATACAGAATTAAATAAGTTTGAATTCATGCACAGGCCATATTATTTCCCCCTGTGATGCCTGCTTAAGGTTGTTAAACTTCAGCGTCACTGTTGTCGGATTCTCTCTGGACTGACTGGTACATATATAGAGCCATGAGATGGGCATCTGTTTGTGTTTTCACTGCACTATTTATTAGGGTGTGTATCCTGCTTACAATGAAAGGGAAGAGGCAAGGGAGTATCGTGCATCCTCCTATGAGGAAGGCAATTATTCCCACTAGAAGTTTGAAATTTTCTGCTATTGACTGACAGTTTACAAAGGGATTACTTAAATTCCAACCATTCCAAGTTTGCTCTAGAACATGAACAATTTTTACCATTTTGTTTGTAATTTCATCAATAACCTTTCCAGTGCTGTCTAGTTCAAGGCAGCAATTAGAGAGTCTGGATTTTCCACAAACTGCCCCTTCTGCTGCCAGGAGATAGTCTAGGGTGAGGCGGTTTTGATAGACAGCATTTCTGAATTTGGTTTGCTGTTGGGCTAGTAAGGTTAGAGCATGGGCAGTTTCATTCGTCATTATTTTCTACCACAGCTTGTAAGCTGATGATTAGGTTTAGCATATAGATAGGGTTCAATAACACCACGTGCCATCCTCCACCCAAGTTGCTGGCCCATAGTATTGGACTATATGCTCAGGGGGCCATTCATCATCTGCCCAGGTAATGACAGCCCTTTTTTCTCTTATGTTTTGATATATTGGTTGGCTCAGCTCTTTCCCTTCTGCTAAGGGAATGAGGAAGAAGGAGATTTTATTGTACAGAGCATACAAGTACCACACCAATTTTGGGGAAGTTCTCGGAATGCAACTTTCCCACAAATCTAGCACAAACCATTTGGGGCAGTAAAGGGGTCCTTTGCTGTGGAGTTCCACACTGCAGTTAATTTGGTGAAAGTATGATTTATGAGAATGAGGTCAGATTCTTTCCATGTTCCCCAATGTTCCATTGTATTGGTGGTGTGATTTTGGGGTGTTCCCCCTGTACATGTTAGTTTTCCAACAGATATAGAGGAGTTTAGGCATACCCTTGAAGTGCAATATTTTCCTAAGACAGAAGTTTGTAAGGGCCACATACCATCTCGGGGGACGGCCAGGAGGCCAGTTTTGTTATATGGCTGGCTGTAATTGTATTCTCTAGTTTCCCAGGGCCACTGGTCTCCCATATTAGTACCTCTACATACATAGCATGAGGAGACATTTAAGGCTGCTCCTACCTCAGCTACGTTTATAAAGAGGTTTTTTGCTACTTGCCGAATGGAAAAGAGTTTTTCCGTTTCTTCATATAAGGAGTGGAACACAGAATGAGCTTTACTTGTGAGAGGGTATCCCTGACACCTGACCCGGATGTAGGCTCCTGGGTCTACTCCTTTACCATCAATGTGGAGGCCCATTTGGCCTCCCTGGGTCTGCCAGGAGTCAGGGTTTAGGAGGGTAAGGGTTACGTTGACCGCGTGGACAGTTAGCCGGGGCCATTCCTTTGGTGAGGATGGCTGTTTGTCTGGTTGTGTTTGTGGCCCAGATGGCCCGGGTGACACAGGACCAGTAGGGGCAGTAGTATGCACCTAGGTATTTGCACCAGTAGTGCCACCCCCCACCTTGGGCTGCACGTTTCATTTCTGCAGCACAAAAATACTTATTGTTATGAGTATATTCCTGCTCCCAGCTGAGCACTCCACAGTTGGTGTTCCATGGTGTATTGTATTCTATGACCTGAGATACGTCAAATAGGAGGGATACTTGCTGGTTCCTACACTTCAGCTATGCATAGCCTAATCAGCTTCCGGGTGTGACTGGAGCAGAACTTGGTGCTCCATCCTCAACCTTCGGCCATGAGTGGACCGGTCAGCTTCTGGGGTGTGATCAGAGCTGGGCTCTGTTTTGTTCTTTCACAAGATGAGTTTGGTTGAGTTGTGGGTATCTGGAATACAGGTCCAGGACTCTGGGGCAGCTTGCTTGACATTGTTATAGTGTATCCACGGGGTGATTTCAACTACTTTAACTGCACTGGGGATGGCTAAAATGACAAGATAAGGTCCTTGCCATGAAAGGGTTAGTGGAGCTGATTTCCAGTCTTTGACCCAGACTGCATCTCCCAGTTTGTACGCATGTATGGAGCTGCTTAAGTTAATGAGGGCCCTTTCTTGGACCCAGTGATGCAGGTTTTGTAGGGTTTTTCCTAAGCTGATCATTTGCTGAGTTATTGATAAGTTTCCTCTTTCTCTGAGATCCCCTTCTATATTTCAGATTGGGGGACAGGGTGAGGGCCTCGCAAAGACGATTTCAAGCTTTTGACTTGAGCTGGCTAGAACTTGGAGGAGGGCACTCAGGAGCACTTGCACCCATGTTAGCCCAGTTTCTTGACAAATTTTGGCAATATAAGTCTTTACTGAACAGTTCATTTACTACACTTTTCCTGAGCTTTGAGGACGATAAGCAGTGTGCAGTTTTCATCAGATACTCAGTGCTTTGGCAATCTTCTGAGTGATTTATGAAACAAAGGCTGGTCTGTTGTTGGAGCCAATAGAGAGGGGTAGCCCATATTGAGGAATGATTTCCCTGAGCAGAACCTTGGCCACTTCTTCAGCCTTTTCATCCGAGTGGGGAAGGCTTCCACCCAGCCGGAAAAAATGCAAACCTGAACTAGGAGTTATTTGTAGCCTCCGGATCATGGCATTTTGGTGAAATCAATTACTAGATCTTCGAGAGGCATGTAGCTGATTCATTGGACTCCTGGGGCTCCCATGTGTCCTTGGAGAGGGTTATTCCTTGCACATGTAACACACCACTGGCATACAGCATGGGTGATAGAGGCTAGACTTGGGATGTAGAAGAATCTTTCTTACACTTCTTTAAGATGGGTTTTTTCCCAAGTGTGTGTTTTTGTGGTAGTCCTGAACTATGGTTGTGGCTAATATTTGAGGCAAAACTATTCTGTGATGAGGCAATGTCCACCACCCAAATGCTCCTTTTATCCCACTCTCAGAGAGCATCTACTCTCTCTCGGCTTGAGTATATTGCAGCTCACAGTGATACAGAGGCTGAAGGATGAGAGCAGGCTGTGTATATTGGAGTTTCTGAAAATTAAGAGGTTGGGGAATGAGGGCAGTGAAGAGGTCTTCACATAGGGATCCTCCCTGTGCTGCTCTTTTTGCTTCAGCATCTGCCCTCAGATGTCCTTGCGTGACAGGACTGTGGCTTGCTGGTGCCCCTTGCAGTGCATCATGGCTTTAGTGGGCTCCCAAACTACTTCTAGGAGTTCCAGAATCTGTGTGCCATATTTAATGTTCTTTCCTCCTGAGTTAATGAGTCCATTTTGTTTGTACAAACCTCCATGCATGAGCAGGGTAAGGAAGGCCTATTTGGAGTCTGTGTAGATGTTAACTTCAGCTCCAGCTGCAAGTTGTATGGCTCGGGTGAAGGCAATGAGTTCAGCTTTTTGTGCTGATGTGTTATCCGAGAGACGCTGGCCTTCTACTGTGGTTTTGGAGGTCACAACAGCATATCCCACTTGCCAGTCACCTGCCCTGAACAAAGCTACTCCCATCCGTGAAGAACTCCATGTCAGGATTTGGTAGTGGCTGCTCTTAGAGGTCCAGCCTGCTGCAATACACCTTTCTCGATGTCTTCAGGCAGTTATGGCTTGGAACCCACAGATGGACAGGTAGCAGAGTAGCAGCATTCAGAGTTTTTACGAGTTCCAGTTGGACAGACAGATTTTCACATAATAGGGTCTGATATTTAACCAGGCAGCTGTTAATAGGCCAGTGTGTTCCTTTGGCTTCTAAGATTATGACTACCATGTGCAGAACCTGAACAATCATAGGCTGCCAAGAGTTAATTTCATGGCTTCTAGCATTAACATTGCTGCAGCAGCTACAGCTTGTAGGCACGAGGGCCATCCTTGGGCTACAGTGTCCAGTTGTTTAGATAGGTAAGCTAACAGGTCTTTGCCAGGAACCCAGGTACTGTGATGCCCTGGTGATTATGGCTTTGGAGGTAGAATGATTTACTGAGATCTGGAAGCCCAAGGCTCGGTGCTTTCATCAACGCCTGCTTGAGAGTGGTGAAAGCATCTTTCTGTGGGCTCTCCCAGAGCAGGGTTCACAATCTCCCCCTTTGTGCCTTCATACAAAAGGCGCATGAGGACTCCAAAATTGGGGATCCAAATGTGGCAGAATCCAGTCCCTCCAAGGAATTTTCGCAACTTTTGGCAAGTGCTGGGCTCAGGGAGACTACGGATTGCTTTTTTCTTTTAGGTCCTTACTTGTGGAGCCCCTGTGCTATTTTATAACCTAGATACTTGACCTGAGGTAGGCAGATTTGGGCTTTCTTTTTAGACACCCAATAACCTTTTTGTTGCAGATGTTTTAAGAAGGCATGGGTTCAGATAGCACCGCCTTGGTAGGTGGGTCTTCCAAGGATGAGGTCATCTACATATTAGAGGAGAAAACAATTATAGCTTTCTGGTTTAAAGGACTTGAGATCACTGGCCAGGGCTTGTCCAAAAATAGTGGGTACATTTTTTAATCCCTGAGGAAGCTGTGTCCAGGGTAGCTGTTGCTTTTCACCAGAGCTCAGACTGTACGTGTAAAAGCAAAGACCAGCTGACTTCAGGGTGCTATTTGAATGCAGAAGAAAGTGTCTTTGAGAGCCAGGCATGAAAATAGACTGCCGATGAGGGTATCAAGCTGAGGAGAGTGTAAGGGTTGAGGACCACCAGGTATAGGGTCACTACCACTGAGTTGACCCTTCACAAGTCCTGGACCAGGCAATAACTCTCATCAGCCTTTTTAACTGGGACAGCAGGGTATTCCACAGATACTGACAAGTCTTTAGTATGCCTTCTTTCAGCAATCTCTGAATACGTAGCCAGATTCTTTCTTGCACTTCACGTGGAATAGGGTATTGTTTTATGCTTACTGGGCTGGCTGTGGGCTTTATTTCAACAACAATTGGGGGAATGACATTTGCCATTCCCGTTGGGTTGCCTTCTGCCCAAACGTCGGGTACATCTTCAAATGGGAGCTGTGCGGCCATAGATTGGCTGGCTTCTCTGAGGCAGAACAATCTCCATTCTTCCTGCAAAGGGAACACCAACATTGGAGGCTTTGATGGTCTGAGTGTTAGCATGAATTGGTCCATGGCATTAAAGTTAATCTGAGCTTGTAGTTTAGAGAACAGGTCCAAACCCAGATAATTATGTCCAGTTGTTTGGTCAAGTAAGCACTGGGCTAACTATAATACAAGGGCATTTATGGACTTTAGTCACCATTAACTTTACTGCAGTGGTAAATCATAGATAGCTGATTACAACTCCATCAATCAGGGAGAATGCCATCACCAATGAATGGCACTTTATCCAATCAGTCGAATGCCTTGAAAGGGGAAGTGATTCCCGCATTGAGTGAGAATTTCCCAGGTCATCTTTGGATAGCCAACATCTCCCAGAACTCGTCAAGAACCTTCACTGGACTTTCATTGGAGCCCCTAGTTGCAGCTTACCTGCAGAACCTGGACTTGTGCATCCCCACGGTCATGTGAGAGATTCATAAATCACATACTATTGACAGATATCTCTTGTTGATTCTGTTTCCCTAGAGAACCCTGACTAATACAGACGGCTTACTGGGTATTATAATTTAAACTAATGTCAACTCCTTTCTGTAATGGGGCATTTGCAAAAAGAAAAAGGTCTATATTAATACAAAGTTAGCCTCAGTCCAACTCATCCTCATTTCAAAATCTTCATTTGCCTCATTTCAATGGCAAAATTACCATTTCAATTCTTTTTTATGCTTATCCCTCACTTACTATACTATTACTTTGGGGGAGGTAAATATTAATAAATCACTAAATGGAGAATTACTTTCAGTTTTATTTATACCAATAAAATAAAGAAAGTAGAGTTAACATTAGTTAAAGAAGGGAAAATGAAAACATTTTCTGTGCTGGTCTCAATGCTCTCACAGTGCTTTCAGTGACGCACATCACATCACCAGTCTCTAACATTCATCACAATGCTTCCCATGCATAATAAGATACATAGATTTTATTCCCACAACAACCTGTACTGCTGCTGACTTAGAGAGAAAAGTTTATATTCTTCCTAGCATAAAAGAAAGGTATAAAAACAGATCTTCAAAGGGATCTATATACAGTCTCATTTGGAACATTATTATCCACTGCAGAATTGACATGAGGTGGTCAAATCCCAGTCCTATTCAAGAGTAATGTCCTAAAATAAATATTATGAAGAAGCAGCTTCTGCAGAGAAAAACAATAGCCTGCCCTCTAAGATCAACATTTTTTTAAAATGTGCTCTGACATAGTGGGGAAAAGCCTTACGCATCATTAAATACCTTCAAAACAACAACAAAAAAGGACATGATTTATTTAGTGTACAGATATACGAAGTACTATTAGAAATACATGGCATAAAATTATACTGTGTTTTGCTTTTCTTAATAATAGGCATGCATAGAACATTAGTATTATAAAGACTTATAATGAATATGAAAGCTGTACCTATATTCAAGCTTTAAGAATTGATGGAGGAGAGAGGATGTGGCTCACACAGTTGAGTGTCTGCTTCCTACATGGGAGGTCCTGGGTTCAGTTCCCAGTGCCTCCTAAAAACAAAAAACAAACAATAAGCAAACAAATGAACAAACCAACTCAGGGAAACTGATGTGGCTCTGTGGTTGAGCACCAACTTCCCACATACAAGATCTTGGTTCAATCCCTGGCCCCAATACATTTAAAAAAAGAATTGATGGAGAATTTGGCAATGAATTCTTAAATATTGCACTGAAAGCATGAGCAATCAAAGAAAAAAATAGATAAACTGAACTTCATCATAATTAAAACCTTTGCACATCAAAGGATATTTTCAAGAAAGTGAAAAGACAACCTAAAGAATGGGAAAAATACTTCCAAATAATATATCTGATAAGAGCTTGATGCCCAGAAAGGGTTTCTAATCCATAATATATAAAGAACTCCTATCACTCAACAACAAAAAAAAAGAAAAACTGCATGATTTTAAAAATGGGCAAAAGACTTGAATAGATATTTTTGTACAGAAGGTAAATGGGTGGACAATAAGTACATGAAAAGATGCTCAGCAACTTTAATGGTGAGAGAAATGCAAATCAAACCCACAATGAGATACTATCTCACTCCCACTAGGATGGCTATTACTAAAAAAAAATATGGAGAATAACAATTGTTGGTGATGATGTGAGAAATAGGAATCCTTATGCATTGTTAGTAGGAAGGTAAAATGATGCTACCACTGTGGAAGACAGTTTGGAGGTTCCTCAGAAAGTTAAACATAGTATTACCATATCACCCAGCAACTCCATTTATAGATATATACACAAAAGAATTGAAAACAGGGACTAAAAGAGATATTTGTATACTGACGTCCATACCTTAATACAGCCCCATTATAAAAGCCAACTCATTACTGGTATATCGCTTTGGCAGCATTTAGCAAACTAAAACAAACTATAAAACACTAAGTTCTACAACTTAGATGAAATGGGAAAATTCTTGAAAGATAAAAATTACCAAACTTGAACCAAGAAGAAATAGTAAATCTAAATAGCTTTTTACCTATTAAAGAAATTAAATTCATAATTTTAAAACTTCTGACAAAAAAGAATTCCAGGCCTAGATGGCTAACTGGAGAATTCCTACAGAGCACTGAAATAGCAGAGGCGTTCCCATATCATTTTATGAAGCTACTATAATTTTTTGGTTATGCATAAAATAAAACAACATATTCAATTTATTTTTCCCCAAGAATCCAAACTCACTTTAACATATCTAAATCAATGTGTTGTAAATTCACAAATCTTACTATACATTTATTGTTTACGTATGTTCATGTATGAATGGTATACTTCAATAAAATTTTATTTTTAAAAATAGATGGAAGCAACCCAAGTGCCCATCAACCAATGGATGGATAGACAAAATGTATTATATACATATAATATATTATTTAGCTTTAAAAAGGGAATAGACAGCACAAAAGAAAGTGCAGCCTGCCCAAGAATGGCAGCACACACACGGAGAGCTGACACAAGACGACGCAACAAAAAGAAACACAGATTCCGACTGCCACTGATAAGGATAGAAGCAGTCACAGAAGAACACACAGCAAATGGACACAGAGAGCAGACAACTGGGGGGGTAGGAGGGGAAAGAAAAAAAAGTAAAAGGGGGTAGAAGGAAGCATTGTAACTCATCAAAAGGACAGACTAAAAAAGAAAAAGCTTTTTTTTTCATAAAAACAGAAAAAAAAATGTTTTTTTTATTTCTCTCCCCCCCCACCCCACCCCCCACCCAGTTGTCTGCTCTCTGCGTCCATTCTCTGTATGTTCCTCTGACTGCTTCTATCCCTATTAGCAGCACCTGGAATCTGTGTTTCTTTTTGGTGTGTCATCTTGTTGTATCAGCTCTCTGTGTGTACGGCGCCATTCTTGGGCAGGCTGCACTTTCTTTTGCTCTGGGCAGCTAGCTCTCCTTACAGGGTACACCCCTGCGTGGCACGGCACTCCTTGCGTGCATCAGCACTGCGCATGGGACAGCTCCTGCCTGGGGTTTGAACCGTGGACCTCCCATGTGGTAGGCGGATGCCCTATCCATTGGGCCAAGTCTGCTTCCCCAGAAAAAATTTTTGACAAATTAAACAGTTATCATACAAGCACATAGCAAACCAGGAATAGAAGGAAACTTTATCAATTTCCTAAAAGGTATCAGTAGCCATTTGATATGGTTATGAATTCCAAAAATAGATAGATATTGGATTCTGTTTGTGATCTGATCTGTACCTGGGCATGATTGAGCTTTGATTAGGGCTTTGATTGGGCCATGTCATTAGGGCATTGAATCCCCACCCCTTGGTGGGTGGGGCTCACAGATAAAAGGCATGGCAAGGACAGAGTTGAGGGCTTTTAATGTTGGAGTTTTGATGTTGGAGTTTGATGCTAAAGTCTTAAGCTGGAGCCTCAGGGAGAGAGAAAAAGCTGTTCACCTGATAGTCTACAGCTGACCTTGTGGAGTAAATAGAGGAGCTGAGCTCAGAGGAACCCAGGAAGCGTGAACCCTCGCAGATGTCAGCATCCATCTTGCTCCAACACATGAAAATAGACTTTCATGAGGGAAGTAACTTAGGCTTTATGGCCTGGTATCTGTAAGCTCCTACCCCAAATAAATACCCTTTATGAAACCAACCAATTTCTGGTATTTTGCATCAGCACCTCTTTGGCTAATATAGAATTTGGTACTGAGGAGTGGGGAAGTGCTTTTGCAATTACCAAAATGCAGGAAGAGTTTTGTAAATGGGTAAGGGGTATTTTTTTGGAAGAATTGTGAGATGCTTGGAAGAAAAGACCTACAGTACTTTGAAGATACTGTTGAGAGCAATATGGATCCTAAAGAGACTTTTTATGATGCCTTAGAAGTAAATGATGAAACTATTATTGGAAACTGGAGGAAAGGCAATCCATGTTTTAAAGAGAATTAGCAAGAATAACTCCTGGTGTTTTATGGAAGGTGGAATTTGAAAATGGTGAGCCTGAGCATTAGGTGAAGCAGTTTCCAAAATAAAGCCAGAGAATGCAGCTTGGCTTCTGCTTGCAGCTTATAGCAAAATATTAGATGAGAGAGATATGCTGAGGACTGAATTGTTGGGCACAAAGAAAACCGAAACTGATTCTGGAAATGCCAAGCCTCCAGAAATCAAGCTCCCAGATGAAAGTAACCCATTGGAGGACTTAAGTAAACTTGTAACTTATAAATAAGGATTGAATATGCAGTTACCTAGGAAAGACTTGTGAAAAGTCTTACTGTCTGATTGCTTGGACCCTGCTTCTTGCATGCTAAACCAACAAGGTTTTTGAGAGAGTTGTATGAACAAAACCACTCTCAGCTTGGAATAAAAGGGACATGGAAAGGAGAGATTGAAGGAGAAACAGCTTTAAGAGGAAAACCATGGAAGCTGAGATTTGGAATTAGGACATCACCTTGGGCCAAGAGAGAAAACCCACCTGTGTCTACAAAGAGGGTGAGTTTGCCCCAGTAGTTGAAGAAGGTGGATATCCCTGTCTGAAGTTCCGGGAGAGTTTTGCTTCCCCAGAGTTACAGAGAAGGTGGAGCACATTCCCTAAGGATTAAGGCAGTTAAGGTCAGCACCCTACAGGTCTGAGTGGGGTAGACCTGTCCCCCAAAGGTAAGGGAAGTCCAGGTCAACTCATTGCTCTAAGAGGGCTGAGCCTGTATGCAAAAGATTAGGGAAGGTCAGGTAGTCAACTCATTCCTCTAAGAGAGTTGAGCCTGTATGCCAAAAGTTAGGGGAAATGTTGCCTTCACATCACTGTACTAGGGGGATTTAGACTCTAACCCAAAGATTGGGTAATGGGTGGCATCACCCCAACACTTTGAGAGGGAGAGATCTGGAGCTTGATCAACACCCAGATGTTTGATGAGGGTGGAACCAAGAAAATGGCTGTTGGGCAAGCCTGTGGAAAGAAGTGAGTTCCCATATGGCATCAAGGAGAAGAAACCATCATCTTAAGAATGACACTTACACTGAAATTGAATGGAGGATGCCCTGCTGGTTTAATGAACTATAGAGGACCCGTGACTCATGTTTCCCTCCCAATTTCTCCTTATTGTAATTAAAATATTTATCCTTTATCTATCCATTTGTGCAATGGAAACAGATTGGTTTGTAAGTTTCAGAGGTCTATAGCAGACAGAACTTTGCCCCAAGACGAACTATATTTCTTTAAATTGATTGTGATATGATTTAGTACTTGCACTGATTTAAGATTTTTCTTTAATATTGTAATGTCTATTTGGAGTTCAGAGGGTGGAGTGTAGCAGGTTGATATGGTTATGAATTTCAAAAATAGACATTGGATTATGTTTGTGATCTGGTCTGTACCTGGGCATAACTGAATTATGATTGGGGCTTTGATTGGGCAACGTCATTAGGGCATTGAGTCCCCACCCCTTAGTGGGTGGAGACTCACAGATAAAAGGCATGGCAAAGGACAGATTGAGGGCTTTTAATGTTGGAGTTTTGATGTTGGAGTTGTTGTGTTTTTTTTTTAAGATTTATTTATTTATCTCCCCTTTCCCCCCATCCCCCCGCCCTGGTTATCCGCTCTCTGTGTCTATTTGCTGCATCTTTTTCTTTGTCCGCTTCTGTTGTTGTCAGTGGCACAGGAATCTGTGTTTCTTTTGTTGCACCATCTTATTGTATCAGCTCTCCATGTGGGCGGCACCATTCCTGGGCAGGCTGCATTTTCTTTCACGCTGGGCAGCTCTCCTTACAGGGCGCACTCCTTGTGCTTGGGGCTCCCCTACACGGGGACTCCCCAGCGTGACATGGCACTCCTTGTGCGCATCAGCACTGCGCATGGGCCAGCTCCACATGGGTCAAGGAGGCCCGGGGTTTGAACCACAGACCTCCCATTTGGTAGACGGATGCCCTAACTACTGGGCCAAGTTCGCTTCCCTGATGTTGGAGTTTGATGCTGAAGTCTTAAGCTGGAGCCCTGGGGAGAGACAGAGTCATTTGCTTGATAGTCTACAGTTTGCCTTGTGGAGAGAGGCAAAGCCTAGAGAGCCTGATAGTCTACAACTAACCCTGTGGAGAAAACAGAGGAGCTGAGCTCAGAGGAACCCAGGAAGCCTGAACCCTCACAGACATTGGCAGACATCTTGTTCCAATACATGAAAATAGACTTTAGTGAGGGAAGTAACATGCTTTATGGCCTGATATCTGTAAGCTCCTACCCCAAATAAATATCCTTTATAGAAAACAACCAATTTCTGGTATTTTGCATCAGCACCCCTTTGACTGACTAATACAGTATCTATGAAAAACCCAAAGGTGATATTATATACTTAATAGGAAATTCTAAATGTTTTCCCTTCTGATCAAGAACAAGACAAGGATTATTAAAACATTACTGACAGAAATTAAGGTATACCCTTGAAAATGAAGAAATATATCATGTTTATAAATCAGAAACCTCAATATTGTTATTTTTTTCTTTTTTTCTACTTTATTTTGTTCATTTAATAATTGAAAATATAAACAATTAAAAACTAAAAAAAAACACAGTTGAATAAAAATATACATTTTTCAATTTAATGTACAAACACCAGAAAGTTTTTTTGAATCATACAATATGTTGCACAATGTATTTAGTTCATAGGAAGGCAATCATACAGTATTTGTCCTTTTATGTCTGACTTGCTTTGCTCCACATAATGTCCTCCAGTTTCATACATGTTGTCATATGCTTTACAACTTCATTTCTTCTTACAGCTGCATAATATTCCATCATGTGAAAAGACCACACTTTGTTTATCCATTCATCTGTTGAAGGACACCTGGGTTATTTCCTACTTTTAACAATTGTGAATAATGTCACTATGAACATCAATATGCAGATGTCTGTTTGTGTTACTGCTCTCAGGTCTTCTGGGTATATACCCAGTAGTGGTACTGCAGGGTCACATGGCAACTCTATATTCAACTTCTTTAGGAACTGCCAAACAGTCCTCCACAGTGGCTGTACCATTGTGCATTCCCACCAACAGTAAATAAGTGTTTCTGTCTCTCCACATCCTCTCCAACACTTGTAGTTCTCTGTCTTTTTAGTAAGTGTGAACTGATATCTTGTAGTTTTGATTTGCAGTTCCCTAATCATTAGTGATGTTGAGCATTTCTTCATGTGTTTGGTGGTTGGTTTGTTTTGTTTTGTTTTGTTTTTGCCGTTTGTGTTTCTCCTTTGGAAAAATATCTTTTCAAGTCTTTTACCCATTTTTTAATTGGGTCATTTGTCTTTTTATTCTTGCAGTTGTAACATCTCTTTATATATCCTGGATATTAAACCCTTTTTGGATACATGATTTTCAAATATTTTCTCTATTGTGTTGGCTGTCTTTTCACCCTTTGATAAAGTCCTGTGAGATGCAAAAGTGTTGAATTTATCGATTTTTTCTTTGGTTGCACATACTTTGGGTGTAAGGTCCAAGAAGCCACCACCTACTACAACGTCTTGAAAATGTTTCCCTATATTTTCTTCCAGAAGTTTTGTGGTTCTGCCTTTTACATTTAAATCTTTAATTCATTTTGAGTTGATTTGTGTATAGGGAGTGAGATAGGGATCCTCTTTCATTCTTTTGATTATAGATATCCAGTTGTCCCAGTACCATTTGTTCAAGAGACTGTTTTGCCCCATTAACATTAACTTGGTAGGTTTGCCAAAAACCTATTGACTGCATGGGTGAGGGTTTATTTCTGAGTTCTCAAATCTATTCCACTGATCAGTGTGTCTATCTTTATGGCAGTACCATGTTGTTTGGACCACTGTAGCTTTGGAATATGTTTCAAGGTCAGGCAGTGAAATTCCTTCCATGTTGCTCTTCTTTTTTAGAATGCTTTTGGCTATTTGGGTGCCCTTTCCCTTCCAACTGAATTCGGTAATTGCCCTTCTAATTCTGTAAAGTAAGATGTTGGGATTTTGATTGGTATCGTATTGAATTTATAAATCAGTTTGGGTAAGATTGACATCTTCACAATATTTATTTTTCAATCCATGAATGCGGATTGTCTTTCCCTTTGTTTAGGTCTAGGTGCTGTACTTCTTCGGTTAAATTAATTCCTAGGTATTTGAGTCTTTTTGTTGCTATTGAAAATGGAATTTTCCCCCTGATTTCCTCCTCAGATTTTCATTACTAGTATACAAAAACATTATTGATTTTTGCGTGTTCGTCTTGTACCCTGCCACTTTGTTGAACTCATTTATTAGCTCAAGTAGCTATGTCATAATAATTCAGGATTTTCTAAGTACAGGATCATGTCATCTGCAAACAGTGAGAGTTTTTACTTCTTCTTTTCTGATTTGGATGCCCTTAACTTTTTTTTCTTGTCTAATTGCCCTAGATAGAACTTCTAGTACAATATTGAATAACAATGGTGACAGTGGGCACCCTTGTCTTTTTCCCCATCTTAGAGGGAAAGCTTTAAAATTTTCTCCATTGAGTATGATGTTGGCTGTGGGTTTTTCATATTGAGGAATTTTCCTTCTATTCCTATCTTTTGAAGTGTTTTTTATCAAAAAAGGATGTTGGATTTTGTCGAACGCCTTTTCTGCATTGATTGAGATTGTCATATGTGTTTTTTTCCTTCAATTTGCTAATGTGGTGTATTACATTGATTGATTTTCTTATGTTGAACCAGCTTTGCATGCTAGGAATAAATCTGACTTGGTTGTGATGTGTAGGTCTTTTGATGTGCTGTTGGTTTCAATGTGCAAGTATTTTGTTGAGAATTTTTGCATCTATGTTCATTAGAGGGATTGGTCTGTAATTTTCTTTTTTTGTGGTATCTTTATCTGGTTTTGGTATTTGGTTGACGTTGGCTTCATAATACGTGTTGGGTAGTTTTCCCTCCTCTTCGATTTTTTGGAAGAGTTTAAAACAGGATTGGTGTTAATTCTTTTTTAAATGCTTGGTAGAATTCACCTATGAAGTCATATGGTCCTGGACTTTTCTTTGCTGGGAGGTTTTTGATGATGGGTTCAATCTCCTTAAATGTGATGGGTTTGTTAAGTTCTTATATTTCTTGTAGCATCAGTGTAGGTTGGTTGTGCATTTTTAGGAATTTGTCTATTTCATCTAGGTTGTCTAGATTGTTGGCATACAGTTTCTCATAATATCCTCTAATATTTCTTTTTATTTCTGTGGGGTCAGAAACCTCCCCCCCTTTCATTTCTAATTGTATTTATTTGCATCTTCTCTCTTTCTTTGTTAGTCTAGCTACGGGTTTGTCAATTTTATTGATCTTCTCAAAGAGACAGCTTTGGTTTTGTTGATTTTCTCTATTGTTTTTTTGTTCTCAATTTCATTTATTTCTGCTCCAATCTTTATTATTTTTTTCTGCTTGCTTTAGGATTGGTTTGATGTTCTTTATCTTGTTTCTCTAGTTGCTCAGTTGTATCTTTGAGTTTGGCTCTTTCTTCTTTTGTAATATAGGCATTTAGGGCAATAAATTTCCTTCTCAAGACTGCCTTAACTGTATCCCATAAGTTATGTTACCTTGTGTTCTCATTTTCATTTGTCTCAATATATTTACTGATTTCACTTGCAATTCCTCTTTGACCCACTGATTATTTAAGAGTATGTTTTTCAGCCTCCACACATTTGTGAATTTACTTTTTTCCTGTGTATTATTGATTTCCAGTTTCAATGCATTATGATCTGAAAAGGTGCTTTGTATAATTTCAATCTTTTTATATTTATTGAGAGCTGCATTGTATCCTAACATGTGGTCTATCCTAGAAAAAGATCCACGGGCACTTGAGAAGAATATTTAACCTGCTGTGTTTAGATGCAGTGTTTTGTATATTTGTTAGGCCTAACTCATTTATCATATTGTTCAAGTTCTCTGTTTCCTTGTTGATCTTCTGTCTAATTTTTCTAGCTAATGATGTGAGGAGGTGTTGAGGTCTCCAATAATGATTGTAGAGATATCTATTTTTTCTTTCAGTTTTCCCAGAGTTTGTCTAATGTATTTTGGGGCACCCTTGTTAGGTGCATAGATCCTTATGACTGTTATATCTTCCTGGTGGATTGTCCATTTTATTAATATATAATGGCCTTCTGTATCTCTTATAACTTTTTTCATTTAAAGTCTGTTTTGTCTGATATTAGTATAGCTACTCCTGCTCTTTTCTGGTTGCTATTCACATGGATTATCTTTTTCCAACCTTTCACTTTCAACTGGTTTGTATTCCTGGGTCTAGGTTGAGTTCCTTGTCAGCAACTCATGTTTTTTTACCCATTCTGCCAGTCTGTATCTTTTGATTGGAGAATTTAATCCATTCACCTTCAATGATATTACTGTAAATGCACTATACACTTCCTCTATTTAATTCTTTGGTTTTCATATGTCATATCTTATTTTTGCCTATCTTTTTGCTCTTTTAATTATCCTTTCTGATGTTCTTTCTTCTATAATATCCTCCAAGCCTGTCTCCCCTGTCTTTTTCTTTCAGGTTCTAAGGCTTCCTTTAACATTTCCTACAAAGGTGAATTCTTTTTTGCAAATTCTCTTAGTTTCTGTTTGTTTGTGAATATTTTATACTCACCTTCATATCTGAAGGACAATTTTGCTGGATAAAGCATTCTTAGGTGGCAGTTTTTCTCTTTCAGTATTCTAATTGTATCATACCACTGTCTTCTTGCCTCCATGGTTTCTGAAGAGAAATCTGCACTAAGTCTTACTGGGTATCCCTTGTATGTGATGGTTTGCTTCTCCCTTACTGCTCTGAGAATTTTCTCTTTATCTCTGACATTTGGCATTCTGAGTAGTATGTGGTCTTGGAGTAGGTCTATTCAGATTTATTCTGATTGGGGTATGGAATGTATAGCAGTTTGATATTATTGATGAATTCCAAAAAGAAAATTGGATTATGTTTGTAAACTGATCTCCCCTGGGCATGTTAGGTTATATTGGATTCACAGGTTTACTTGATTAAGTAATTACGTAAACCTCTTGTGCCAATAGGGTGTTGATACCACCTTTAGTGGGTGGTGACTCACAGATAAAAGGCATGACAAAAGACAGAGTTGGGAGCTTTTAATGTTGGAATTTTGATGTTGGAGTTTGATGCTGAAGCTGGACCCCCAGGGAGAGAGACAGAGCCATTCACCTGATAGTCTATAGCTGACCTTGTGGAGTAAACAGAGGAGCTGAGCCCAGAGGAACCTAGGAAGCCTGAACCCTTGCAGAGGTTGGCAGCCATCTTGCTCCAACACATGAAAATAGACTTTGGTAAGGGAAGTAACTTATGCTATATGGCTGGTATCTGTAAGCTCTTACCCTAAATAAATACCCTTTATAAAAACCAACAGTTGCTATGGGGGAGTAGTGGGGTGAGGGGGGTGGGGGGTATATGGAGACCTCATATTTTTTTAATGTAATATTTTTAAAAATGAATAAAAAAAAATGGTGGGAAAAAAAAAACCAATTTCTGGTATTTTGCATCAGCACCCCTTTGGCTGACTAATACAGTGTGCCTCTTGGACATGTAAGTCATTTCTTTCATGAAAGTTGGGAAATTTTCAGCTATGATTTCCTCAAATACTCTTTCTGCCCCTTTTCCCTTCTCTTCTTTTGGAATTCCCATGACATGTATATTATTATGTTTCATATTGTCATTCAACTCTCTGAACCCCTGCTCAATTTTTTTTCCATTCTTTTCTCTTTCTGTTCTTTACTCTCTTCAATTTTAGCTGTTCTGTCTTCAGTATCACTTATTCTTTCTTCTTTCATAAAGACCAGTATACATTTTGTCAAAATTTATGAAATTGCATGGTACAAAGTGCAAACCATAATGTAAACTATAGACAATGGTTGGCAGCAATGCTTCAATATATGTTCTCCAATTGTAACAAATGTACCACAGTAATGAAAGATGTTGTTAATGGGAGAAAGTGTGGGAGGGGAAAGAGGTGGGTTCTATAAGAATCCCCTATATTTCCTATGTAACTTTTCTGTAAATTACTTCTTTAAATACAAAGGAAAAAAATGTTTTTAATCAACGGGAAATTTAACTCTTCAGAAAAGAAGATATGCAAATAGCAAATGGTCAGTAAGTCCAATATTATTAGTCAGCAGGAAAATGCAAAATAAAACCACAAAGAGATATCACTGCATACCCAATTGAATGGCTAAAATGAAAGGTTGACAACAACAAACGTTGAAAATTATATGGAGCAACTAGAACCATTATGCATTACTGATGAGAGTGTAAAAATGCTACAACTACATTGAAAACACTGCTTGACATTTTCATTAAAAGTTAAACATACATTTATCCTATGACCCAGAAATCTCATTCCTACTTGACAAGAAAAATTAAAGAATATATCCTCAAAATGGTTTTCACATAAATGTTCATAGCAGCTTTATACATAATAGCCAGGAACTAGGGGGAAAAAACTAACCACCAAGAAAATGAATTTTTTTTAAAAATCATCTATGAGGAAGTGGATGTAGCTCAAGTGATTAAGTTCCTGCTTCCCATGTGCAAGGTCCCAGGTTCAATCCCCAGTTTCTCCTAAAAAAAAAAAAAAAAACTCTCATTAGGGCAGCAGATGTAGCTCAGTGGTTGAGCACCTGCTTCCCATGTATGACATCCTGGGTTCAAATCCTGATTCCTCCTTTTTAAAAAATCAACTATGTTATTTTCATACAATGGAATACTTCCTGGCAATAAAAAAAAGGCATGAATTGCTGATACACAAAAAATGAATGAATTGTGAAATATTATGCTGAATGAAAGAAGCCATACACAAAACATACATATTGTATCATTCCATTTACATGAATTGTAGAATAAACAAAACTAATAAGAGGATAAAAATCAGAGCAGTGGTTGCTTCTTCAGGAAATGACTGGGAAAGGAAAAGAAGGGATTTGCCAAGGTGATGGAAATGTTGTTTACTGACAGGCATTCATCCAAGTAGATTTAATGGTACACTTGAGATACAAGTATTTCATTCTGCAAACTTTACCTCATTTTGAAAATGGAGAAATGAAGGTGGTAAATATATATATAGCCAAGCCTAAATAAACCTTGAGCTGCTTTTTCTGTCAGCATTGTCTTTTTCCAAATGCAACATTATATTTTATTCCCATATTATACTACAGGATAAAGAGACTATTCCCTTATCAGTATTGTATAAGATATTTAATCTCCTGAGCTAATACTCAGATGTATTCCCATAAAATGAGAACTATACCACTATGCAATATTTTTTTACCATAAACTTTTCCAAAACTTGAGAGGAAAAAAATGCCTTTCTTAGCTAACTTTATTTCTCTCTCATAATACCAAAATGACATCCCCTCACAAACAAAATGGAGGTTAACATAAAGCTAGCCCTTATTATACAACAAGCTATACATTAAGTAAAAGTATTTCTGTTATAACATTTTAAATCCCCTAAATGTACACAATTTAGTTCTATCCAACAATTCTTGATTCAATTTTAAAAGATTTCATAGCCATCAATTCTGATACATCCAGGCAAATTAGCCAGGTGACATTTTATTGACCTGATATTTCAATAGTTCTAGTTGTGTACAAAAAAATAAACTCCTGGAACTGTGCTTCAGGACCTACTGAAATCAGGGTAAAACAAAATCAGTCCATTGTCATGGCAGCATTAATTTGCCCAAAGGGTGCATTACTCCTAAATGTTTACTTGAGACTTGGCCGCATGTCTTTCTATCCCAAGGCATTTACAGGGCAAAACTCTTAGAAAACTAAGAGCTGGAATTGTTTCATTGTACGTCAGACATGTTTAGAAATGCTATCTGGGGAAACGGACTTTGGCCCAGTGGTTAGGGCGTCCGTCTACCATATGGGAGGTCTGCGGTTCAAACCCGGGGCCGCCTTGACCCGTGTGGAGCTGGCCATGCGCAGTGCTGATGCGCGCAAGGAGTGCCGTGCCACACAAGGGTGTCCCCCGCGTGGGGGAGCCCCACGCGCAAGGAGTGCGCCCGTGAGGAGAGCCGCCCAGCGTGAAAAGAAAGAGCAGCCTGCCCAGGAACGGCGCCGCCCACACTTCCCGTGCCGCTGACAACAACAGAAGCGGGTGCCGCTGACGACAACAGAAGCGGACAAAGAAACAAGACGCAGCAAACAGACACCAAGAACAGACAACCAGGGGAGGGGGGGAAATTAAATAAAATAAATAAATCTTTAAAAAAAAAAAAAAAAAAGAAATGCTATCTGTTGGTTATATGACTAGCAATTGGGCTAAACACTTAACGACAGCTTGGTCTATGACCAAGCAATCAATAGAACATGACCTCTGTAAAAAGCAACCTCAGTGTTTTGGGAAAAAGTAATAAGGAATAGTTTTAAACAAAGGCAAACAAATACCACCTAGTTATTTATTTTGTTCATATCAGTTTCGGAAGGATACCAAGCCCCCAAAAGACAATCATTCTTACATTATAATATCAGTGCTTCGATACCATATGTATTGAATGTTATAAGATTCCTTAGATGCTAAAAATAATAAATTTTTTTTAAAAGGCCTTTAGAAAATGATGTTATATGAATCCCATGTTCCCAAGGGGCATTTGGTAAAGGACATTAAATATTCAAGGAATTAATGTAATATACTAGGTCCATTTTCAATATTCATTTATTTCTAGTGGAAGTTTTGTTTCATTGAAAGCATCATATTTAAGACTATACCCAGAAAATATTTGATTTGTCTAATTAACATAATGTAAGTCACTCTCATTCCAAGTACTCCAAGGTTGTCACTAGCTTGGCTACAAACTTGTTGTGATACCTCATACAAACCCATTTATATCTGTTGTAGACACCTTTTTCCTAGCATATTCTTAATTACACCATTCCTGGAATTCCTTTGTGTGGAAGGAAGTCCTTTAATTAGCATTAACCACCAAGCAGAATTACTCATACTAGCTAAAAAAGTTGAAACAACCCAAATGCCCATCAACTGATGAATGGTTATATAAAACACATTATATCCATGTAATAAAATACTATTCAATGATAAAAAGGAATGAAATACTGATACACACCATAACATGGTTGTACAGCCTTGAAAACATTATGCTAAATAAAAGAAACAAAAGCCACAAAATACCACAAATTATATGATTTTAATTATATGAGATGTCTAGAATAGACAAATCTATGGAGACATATATTGATTAGTGGTTGCTTAAGGCTGGTGGATAAGCGGACAGTGAAATGGCAGCTAATGTATGTGGAGTTTCTATCAAGGGAGGATGAAAATGTTCTGTAACTGGTTGTGATAATGATTGCACAACCATGTAAATATACTGAAAAAATTGAATTTTATACTTAAAGTGGATTAAATTTTTGGTACATGAATTCTATCTTAATAAAACTGTTTAAATAACTATTCTCAAAAATAAAATTATTCCTAAAAATACATGTGCGTACATTAAAGCAAAAATTTTTGTCTCTGTATTAAGATCTGAATATTTTAAAATAACATATATAGAATAATTTTCTTGGTATGCATACATGTATTTAATAAGTTTATTAGCTGTATTTGTTTCTAATGTCATATAACTGCTATCATTCTGAGGAAAGTATTTTTTTAAAAATGGTGTCAACATTTTCATAACATATATTCTGTAGTTAAAAATTTTGAAATTTCTGAAAACTTCTCCTCTGTTGATAGTATATTTTAATTGTGAAACTATGACTTCTAAAGGTGCTGAGTGATCCAGTAAACATAAAGCAAATTCTTCTAATAGAAAAATATTCTCAATTATAAATTTTCCTTTTGAAGTGAGTAAATATTTCAATTAAATATTTTCATAAATCCTATCCCCTTTTTGCATCTATTAAGAGTATTTCAACAAATATTCTACAAGCCAAAACTCATTAAACTCATCAAACAAGTTGTCTCTAATTATGATTATTTTGCACATTTCACCAAAATTAGATGCTACAATCATAGGCCTGCTCAAATTCATTTCAATCCTGTAAAGAATAAGAATTTACCCAGTTAAAAATAAAAGCTCAACTTCAGCAAAATTGATGAATAAGGAAACTCAAAAATCCATCTCTCCAATGGAAATGACAAAAAAAAAAAAAAAATTAGCCAAAATTGTCAGAATCCAACCAGAAACTATGAGCAGGGCAGAGAGCCCAGGAACTCAGCATCCTGTCTGTGGGTCTTAATTTGGAATTTATGCTCCCCAGTATAATAAAGTTAGATTCATTTATAGGTTCTCTACATGGTTCTTCTGCCCCTTTAATTTGAACCTATAATTAACACTATATTTGATAAACATATGTCCCAGAAATTTAAATATTTGGTTCATCCATGTGCCAATGTGCTCTGAATTTTCAGCAGAGTTGCAACACTTACTCTCCAGTTCATTGGACTCACCCAGGACAACTAACAAGGAGATGGTGATGGACAACACCACCCCAAGCAACATAGAGTGTCTACAACTGCAAGCAAGATGGCTCCATCCATCTGCCCCATGGGATCTAAGCTCCCTTCAATTAGAAGCAGAATGGGCATCCACATCCCCAAATCCTCAAGATTAGGGCATGAACAATCGACTAGAGTAGACTTACTGCTATTCTACTATAGATTTATTGTGATTCTAACAATTGAATTGATATAAAGGCAGTAGCCACCAGAGGTTCTGAGGGATGGGAGAGGGAAGAATAGGTGTAACATGGGGGCATTTTGGGGACATTGGAATTGTCCTGCATGACATTGCAGTGATAGATACAGGCCACTGTATATTTTGTCATAACCTACAAAATTGTGCAGGACCGAGTGCAAACTATAATGTAAACTGCAATCCATGGTTAGTAGCAATGCTTCAATATGTGTTCATCAATTGTAACAAATGTTTCTTACTAATGAGGGATGTTGTTGATATGGGAAAGTGTGGGAGGTGTAGGGAGTGGGGCATATGGGAATCCCTTACATACATTTTTTATGTAACATTTATATAATCTAAAGCTTCTTTTTAAAAAATTATAAAAAAAGAATTTTTAAAAAACTGTCAAAATCAACTTTTTCAAAATCAACTTTCCCAAAAACTTGCAACTTATCCAAGAAAAATAGCTGAATCTTGGTAAGAACAGAGTGTTTTGTTTGGTTTAAACTTACCCTAATCCTATCCCTTTTTTCCCAAGTTCAGCACTAGCCCTGAAAATAACAGCCTGCATTCCTGGTACTAGTGGAGCAGAACATCCTTAATTTGCAAAGACTTGTGTTTATTTGTTTTGACCTATTCAGTGGCTCCCTGTAATACCAGCTCAAAAGATTTTTATCTCACCTACCTCAAAACCCAATGATAGGGAAGTGGACTTGGTTCAATGGATAGGGCATCTGTCTACCACATGGGAGGTCTGCAGTTCAAACCCCGGGCCTCCCTGACCCATGTGGAGCTGGCCCACATGCAGTGCTGATGCGTGCAAGGAGTGCCCTGTCACGCAGGGGTGACCCCGCGTAGGGGAGCCCCATGCACAAGGAGTGTGCCCCATAAGGAGAGCCACCCAGCGTGAAAGAAAGTGCAGCCTACCCAGAAGTGGTGCCACACACATGGAGAGCTGACACAGCAAGATGATGCAACAAAAAGAAACACAGATTTGCATGCCACTGACAACAACAGAAGCGGACAAAGAAGAACATGCAGCAAAATGGACACAGAGAAGAGACAACTGGGGCAGGGGGGAAAGGGGAGAGAAATAAATAAAAAATAAATCTTTAAAAAAAAACCCAATGATAAAGCCTCTACTCAGAAAAACATTTGCTGAGAACATTTATAGACAAATGTTTTTGTTCCTGATGCCTGAGGCAATGGATAACAGTTGAGAAAAACAAAACCTTAGGAAGAAAGGCTGGGGAATAAGATACTTTGGTGAATAAGATCTTTGTAAAGGAGAGGGGGCAAGATGGCGGCTGAGTGAACATCCCTGTTAGGGTCTTCTGCAGGGAATCGGCTGGGCGGCGTTGGAGACTCTTTGGGACCGGATTGTTTCAGGATTTTTGCTGGTCCGGAGGTGTCTGGACATCGATTTGGAGGGAAGGTAACAGAGAGGATTCGTCTGTGAAATATACACGGAGATCCCAGCTACCTGTAGAGGATTCCCTCCTTGGGTAGGCGGAGACGAGGCATCTAGCACCGCTCGGTGGGGCTGAGCCAGGCCGGGCCGCAGCGGCGGACGCCGGAGCCGGGCCGGGCTGCGCCGGCGGCGAGTGGGGCCGGGCGGGGCCGAGCCAGGCCGAGCCGGGCCGCGGTAGCGTTTGGAGCCGGGCGGGACCGGTTCAGGCCCCGGCTGCGGGCCGCGGTAGCGTTTGGAGCCGGGCGGGGCCGGTTCAGGCCCCGGCTGCGGGCCGCGGTAGCGCTTGGAGCCGGGCGGGGCCGGTTCAGGCCCCGGCTGCGGGCCGCGGTAGCGTTTGGAGCCGGGCGGGGCCGGTTCAGGCCCCGGCTGCGGGCCGCGGTAGCGTTTGGAGCCGGGCGGGGCCGGTTCAGGCCCCGGCTGCGGGCCGCGGTAGCGTTTGGAGCCGGGCGGGGCCGGGTCAGGCCGCGGCGGGTACGGAGCCGGGCAGGGCCGGTCCAGGCCGCGGTGGCGGGAGGTGGACGCCGGAGCCGGCTGGGCCGCTGTAGCGAGCGGAGCTGAGCGGAGCCAGGCCAGGCCAAGGCGGCGTGAGGAGCCAGGCAGAGCCGGTCCAAGGCTCCGCGGCGGGCGGAGCCGGGCCTGAGGAGGGGTTTCTGTTTTTGTTTTTTTTTTTAATTTATTTTACTTAATTTTTTTTTTTTTTTTGAGCATCTCCAGTACTGGGGAGTTCGTGGGCCTGGGCGGCCTATTGGGGGTTTGTGGGAAGGGAGGTGCTTGCAGACCCATTTGGGCAGACAGACGGGGTTTTTAGGGCAAAGCGGGGGGAAGTTGTTGTTTTAGATAGTGTTGCAATTGTGACACGTGTGTACCTGTATCTCTCTTCTCCCTATCCGTTCCCCACCGTTTGCCCATCCTCTTTTTCTTTCTTCCTTTCTTCTTGCCTTTCTTTTTTCTTTATTATAATTAGTTTTTTTTTTTTTTCGGTTTTCTCTTTCCCTCTTGTCCCTCATCTTCCACTTATTTTTACTTTAATTCAAGTATACAATAGGTGCTACAGGGAACACCTCACATTTGCTGGGTTTTCCCATCCTCCACTGCCTCATTTCTGTGTGAACTGATTTAGGCTACCTACACTATCCCCCTTCCCCTGCATCTTGATATCCACTATCATCTACTGTCTCTCCTATATTCCACCCCCCACCTCCCGTTCTTTGATCCACAAAGTGTCTAACTCTTAATTTCTAATACCTTTGTTCTGTTTTCTGTCTATTATCCACTCTTGAAACTATTACCTTTCTTTTCTTTTTCCCTCTCTCATGAAAACAATAGCTGTGGAGTTCATACCATATTCCTCCCAAATTCAGTCATCTACTTCATAAAAGGTACTCTACCTACAGCTATAACTCTATACAATCTACATGAATCTAACCTCCATCCTTCCAGATCTCATATTCTTGCTTTATTAACATACATCACCAATACAACTTTACACTTTTCCCTTGCTTACACAATTGCCTTTCCCCAATACTAATACTTTCCTCTAAAGTGAACTTAACCAACAACAAGTAACTAGAATAAGAAGAAAAAAGTGACAAAGAGAAGATATAACACCTGTGCAAAAATAACAACTAATTAACCTCCAAGAGCAGACAAAGAAGCTAAGGAACTGATTAAATTCGTCAAAATAAAGAGATGACCAGAAAGCAACAAAAATCTACGAACCAAACCAATAATCAGGAAAACATGGCTGAATCCAATCAACAAACCAATAATCACGAAGGGGAGCAAAACTTGGCACAAGCAATGAAAGATCTCAGAACATTTATCACCGACAAATTTGATGCAGTAATGAAAGAGGTTAACAACATGAAGACATCACTTGGAGGGGAAATTGCAGACATACGCAAAAACATAACAGATATGATGGGAATGAACACCACAGTTCAAGAAATCAAAAATACACTTGCAGCAAATATCAGCAGACTAGAAGAGACAGAGCAGAGAATTAGTGATGTGGAAGACAGTACATCAGAAATCAAACAGATAGTAGAAGGGGTCAATAAGAAGATAGAAAAAATCCAATTAGGATTTAGGGACCTGAATGACAATGCAAAACGCTCAAACATACGTATTATAGGCATTCCAGAAGGTGAAGAGAAGGGAAAGGGGTCAGAAAGAGTGTTGCAGGAAATAATGGCTGAAAACTTCCCAAATCTACTGAAAGAGACAGATGTACATATCCAAGAAGCACAGCGCACTCCACAAGTCATAAACCCCAACAGGCCCACCCCAAGACATATACTTGTCAAATTATCCAATGCTCAAGACAAAGAGAAAATCCTAAAAGCAGCAAGAGAAAAGAAAACCATCACATACAAGGGAAGCTCAATTAGATTAAGTGCTGATTTCTCTTCTGAAACCATGGAGGCAAGAAAACAGTGGTATGATATAGTCAAGGTACTAAGGGAAAGAAATTTCCAACCAAGAATACTTTATCCAGCTAAACTAGCATTCAAATATGATGGAGAGTTCAAAATATTTGCAGGCAAACAGAAACTGAAAGAGTATACCAACAAGAAACCTCCCCTTCAAGAAATTCTAAAGGGAGTGCTGCAGGAAGAAAGGAAAAAACAGGAAAGGCAAAGTTGGAGGAGAGTATAAGACCAACAACAACAAAAAAAAAGACAAAAAAAAATATACAAACAAAATATGACAAACACAAATCCAATCAAAGTATGGCTAACACAAATAATTCCTTGATAGTAATAACACTGAATGTCAATGGATTAAACTCACCTATCAAAAGATTCAGACTGGGACATTGGATAAGGAAATATGACCCATCCATATGCTGTCTACAAGAGACACATCTTAGACCCAGAGACGCATGGAGATTGAAAGTGAAAGGCTGGAAAACAATCATACAAGCTAACAATAACCAAAAAAAGGCAGGAGTAGCTATATTAATATCAGACAAAATAGACTTTAAATGTGAAACAATTGTGAGAGACAAAGAAGGATACTACATTTTAGTCCAAGGGAAAATCTGTCAAGAAGATCGAACAATCATAAATATCTATGCCCCTAACAAGGGTGCCTCTAAATACGTCAGGCAAACGCTGGAAAAACTAAGTGAAAGAATAGATACATCTACAATTATAGTGGGGGATTTTAATACACCACTATCAACTCTGGACAGAACATCTCAAAAGAGAATCACCAAAGAAACAAAACATCTGAATAGTATATTAGAGGAGCTCGATCTAATAGACATATATAGATCACTACACCCAAACACAGCAGGATATACATTTTTCTCAAGCGCACATGGATCATTCTCCAAGATAGATCATATGCTAGGCCACAAAGAAAGGCTGAACGAATTCAGAAAGATTGAAATCATACAAAACATTATCTCTGACCACAGTGGAGTCAAGCTGGAGATTTGCAAGGGAAAGAAGCCCAGATTTCACACCACGATTTGGAAGTTAAACAACACACTCTTAGAAAAACAGTGGGTCAAAGAGGAAATCTCAAAAGAAATCAATGACTACCTTGAAACAAATGATAATGATAACACAACATACCAAAATTTATGGGATGCAGCAAAAGCAGTACTGAGAGGGAAGTTTATAGCCATAAATTCATATATCAAAAAAGAAGAAAGAGCAAAAATTGAAGAACTAACTGCACATTTGAAGGAATTAGAAAAACAACAACAAAGTAACCCAACAGGAAGAAGAAGGAAGGAAATAACAAAGATAAGAGCAGAACTAAACGAAATAGAAAATAAGAAAGCACTTGAACAGATAAACAAGACCAAGAGCTGGTTTTTTGAGAGGATTAACAAAATTGACAAACCTTTAGCAACACTAACAAAGAAAAAAAGAGAGAAGATGCAAATACACAAAATAAGAAATGAGAAAGGCGATATCACCACTGACCCCACAGAAATAAAGACTATCATAAGAGGATATTTTGAAAAACTATATTCCAACAAAAATGACAATCTAGAGGAAATGGACAAATTCCTAGAAACACATAAACAGCCCATATTGACCAAAGAAGAAATTGATGATCTTAACAAACCAATCACAAGCAGAGAGATAGAATCAGTTATTAAAAATCTCCCAACTAAGAAGAGCACAGGGCCAGATGGCTTCACAGGTGAATTCTACAAAACATTCCGGAAAGAACTGACACCAATCCTGCTGAAACTATTCCAAACCATCGAAACAGAAAGAACATTACCCAACTCCTTCTATGATGCCAACATTACCCTAGTACCAAAGCCAAACAAAGACATCACAAGAAAGGAAAATTACAGACCAATTTCTCTAATGAACCTAGATGCAAAAATACTTAACAAAATACTTGCTAATCGTATTCAACAACACATTAAACGAATTATACACCACGACCAAGTGGGATTCATCCCAGGTATGCAAGGATGGTTCAACATAAGAAAATCAATCAACGTAATACACCATATAAACAGATTGAAGGAAAAAAATCACATGATTATATCTATTGATGCAGAAAAAGCATTTGACAAAATACAGCACCCTTTCTTGATAAAAACACTCCAAATGATTGGAATACAAGGAAATTTTTTGAACATGATAAAGAGTATATACGAAAAACCTAAAGCCAATATTGTTTACAATGGAGAAATCCTAGACTCCTTCCCTCTAAACTCAGGAACAAGACAAGGATGCCCACTGTCGCCGCTCCTATTTAACATTGTCTTAGAAGTACTTGCTCGAGCACTGAGGCAAGAACCAGAAATAAAAGGCATTCAAATTGGAAAGGAAGAAGTCAAAATTTCATTATTTGCAGATGACATGATCCTATACATAGAAAACCCTGAGAGATCTACAACGAAGATTCTAGAACTCATAAATGAGTTTAGTAAAGTCGCAGGTTATAAGATCAATGCGCAAAAATCAGTAGCATTTCTGTACACCAATAATGAGCAAGATCAGGAGGAAATCAAGAAACAAATACCATTCACAATAGTAAATAAAAAAATCAAATACTTAGGAATAAATTTAACTAAAGAGGTAAAGAACTTATACACTGAGGACTATACAAGATTGTTCAAGGAAATCAAAGAAGACCTAAATAAATGGAAGACTATTCCTTGTTCATGGATAGGAAGACTGAACATTATTAAGATGTCTATCCTACCAAAATTGATCTACACATTCAATGCAATCCCAATAAAAATCAATGCAGCCTTCTTTAAGGAACTAGAAAAACTAACTATGAAATTTATTTGGAAAGGAAAGAGACCCCGAATAGCCAAAGACATACTGAAAAAGAAAAACGAAATTGGAGGAATCACACTACCTGACTTCAAAACATACTATAAAGCTACGGTGGTGAA
Organism: Dasypus novemcinctus; assembly: GCF_030445035.2. Taxonomy (NCBI): domain Eukaryota; kingdom Metazoa; phylum Chordata; class Mammalia; order Cingulata; family Dasypodidae; genus Dasypus; species Dasypus novemcinctus. The sequence goes on from NC_080674.1 coordinate 137,975,408, forward strand.
AACAGCATGGTATTGGCATAAGGAGAGACATATAGACCAATGGAATCGAATTGAAAGCTCTGATATAGAACCTCACATATACAACCACATAATATTCGATAAAGCCACCAAACCCTCTCAACTGGGAGAGAGTGGCCTATTCAACAAATGGTGTCTGGAGAACTGGATAGCCATATGTAGAAGAATGAAAGAGGATTACCATCTCACACCTTATACAAAGATTAACTCAAGATGGATCAAAGACCTAAATATAAGAGCCAAGACCATAAAAACCTTAGAAAGCAGTGTAGGGAAACATCTACAGGACCTTGTAATAGGTAATGGATTTATGAATATCTCACCAAAAGCACGAGCAGCAAAAGAACTAATAGATAAATGGGACTTCCTCAAAATTAAAGCCTTCTGCACCTCAAAGGAGTTTGTCAAGAAAGTAAAAAGGGAGCCCACACAGTGGGAGAAAATATTTGGCAATCATATATCTGATAAGAAACTTATAACTTGCATATATAAAGAACTCCTATATCTTGAAAATAAAAAGATAAACAACCCATTTAAAAAATGGGAAAAAGACTTAAACAGACACTTCTCCGAAGAAGAAATACAAATGGCAAGAAAGCACATGAAAAAATGTTCCAAATCTCTAGCTATCAGGGAAATGCAAATCAAAACCACAATGAGATACCATCTTACACCCATAAGATTGGCAGCTATGAAAAAAACAGAAGAATACAAGTGCTGGAGAGGATATGAAGGAAGGGGAACACTCCTCCACTGCTGGTGGGAATGCAGAAGGATCCAACCATTCTGGAGAACAGTATGGCGGTTTCTCAAAAAACTAGCCATAGATTTGCCATATGACCCAGCAATACCACTGCTGGGAATATACCCAGCAGAACTGAAAACAAGAACACAAACCAATATATGTACACCAATGTTCATAGCAGCATTGTTCACTATTGCCAAAAGTTGGAATCAACCCAAATGCCCATCAACAGACGAGTGGATCAATAAAATGTGGTATATACACACAATGGAATACTACTCGGCTGTAAGAACAAACACACTACAAACACATGTGATAACATGGATGAATCTTGAGAACCTTATGTTGAGTGAAGCAACCCAGACATGGAAGGACAAATACTACATGACCTCAATGATATGAAATAAACAAGCTGCCCTAGATAGCAAGAGACTGAACGATAGGCTTGCAGGAAATCGGAGGGTGGAGGAAGGATATGAGCCGATGTCTGCAGGGGTGGAATTTAAGACGAGATGGTGGTAAGTATGAACACAAAGAAGAGATAAAAGGGGGGCAAGGGGTTGCCTTTGCTTGGGGCTTTGCGGGTTTGAGGGTGGCTGGGGAGGGACGGATGGGTAACGTTGCCCAAAAGTGGGGGGAGGGAGGGGTAGCATACGAACCAGGAGAGGGTCAGGTGTTGGTGGAGAGTAAAATGCCGAGAAAATCATATCAAAATATAATAAAGAGGGTTACCTGTTTAGAATGCTCGGAGGGGAGGGTCTGATGCAGGACGGGCTCCTGGGGAATGTCTAAATGCTCATTCTGCCAGAGTGGGTGACACCATGGGGTAGAAACCCAAGTAGTGAGAGTGGGGGTGGACCCACATCCTGGGGAGGACTAATGCCATCCAATAGAGGGAACTATATCCCTCGAGAGAAAGGGTGGCTCCCAGGGCATTGGGGCAGTTGAGCAAGTTAGGCCCTGAACACTATTCCATCTATCTCTGGAAGTGGCTCCTCAGGAAACGGAGGTTGGCTATCACTGAGGGCACCAAGGTGGAAGGGAAAATGGACGTTAAATGTGTGGAACCAAAGTAAATGGGGGGTAAGAGAGGAGTTTCTTGAGAGTACACAAAGATGGATATAAAACATGTAATATTACACCATAACATATAGGAGATGACAGACTGATAATGTAAACCATAATGTAAAACATAGGATAACTAAAAATGTAAAGAACTGTGTATCCTAAAGTATGCACCATAATGTAAGCACAGATGTCACCTTGTTAGAAAGCTAATGTCTCAGACTCTGTACATCACTTTAAGTAAATATGATATGAATAGGGCGTAAGAGTATCACTGTGGAAGGGAAAAGGTTTTCTGGTGGATGTGTGGGAGTGCTGTATAATATATATATACATTGCTGAGGTCTAGGACTCCTGTGAAGAAAAGCTGAATAATTGGGGGGGGGAAAAAAAAAAAAAAAAAGAAAAAAATAGGATGTGGAATTTTTTCAAGTCAACATTCTTTATCTAAGTTCTTTATCTAACTTTATCCAAGTTCTTTATCTATCCTTTAAACTCATCGCTATATGCCATTCCCTAGTAAGGGACCATGACATTATATCGGGCTTCAAATTTCGGGGAGTTCTGGATCACAGAGTGTTTCAACAATGGCAATGGAGGGATACTGGTATGGGATACCAATGACAGGTGATATATGACTGACAGGGAGCTGTACAGAACATATGTCCAGGGTGCATGGTAAAGTTTGGATATACTCATAGTGGCAACAATTAAAAACCACAGTAGGGGGGGGTACTGGGTTCCTGGCCAGTGGTGCTCTATCGTGGTCCCTAGGGGAGCAGCGACAGTCTCCCAGGTACAGTGGTGGGGACCGGGAGGGAGTGAGGGTTCAACAGTGAGCCCCAGATGCTAATGACTATGCTTGTGAGCTGATAAACCCAAAATAAGAACAAGGCCTAGAGCAACTTTGTGCCTGGGAATTTCCTTCTGTCAGCCTTCATGTTACTCAAATGTGGCCAGTCTCGAAGCCAAACTCAGCATGTAAATGCAATGCCTTCCCCCCAGCGCGGGACATGACACCCGGGGATGAGCCTCCCTGGCAACGAGGGACCACTATCAACTACCAACTGATGATGCAACTGGAAAATGACCTTATACGGAAGGTTCAATGCGGATCAGCAGAATATCCATATCTACATAAAATACCATGACTTTAAAATGCTGTTTGACCTAAAGTAAGGGGGAAATGGAAAGGAGAAATGAGTTTATATGGCTACGAGTTTCTAAAAAAGAGTCTGGAGGCTGGCAGAAGGTTTGCCCTCATGCACAACTGAGCAGAGTCAGAGAGACAGATAAAGCAGATACAACCCCCAGATATTGGTTCCTTTGAGGGCTAAAGAGACCCATGGGAGTTATGGTCATGGCCGATGGGGTTAACTACCAGGGCAGATGGCCCCTCTTTGGAAATGGTGTTTATGTGTGATGAATCTGGACTCAGATGGGATCTCCCTTCATAAGACTTTCATGGTAATGTGCTGGAGGTGCAGTTAATGTTGGGGTTTAAGATATATTTAGGGGATTTGAATCTCTGGACTGACAATGTGATAGCCAGATCCTGAGCCTCAACAGACTCCAGCACCTACAATCTGATTTATTGGACTTACCACACTCAGCTAAGATGGAGTTGAAGAAGGACAACCACCACACCATGGAGCCTAGAGTGATTACAACTGAAAATGGGAGGATTGCATCCAGCATCCAGGTGGAATCTGACCCTCCTCTTGACATAGAGGTGCAATGGACACAACCAATCCAATGTCCACATAGAAGAGGTGGCATTGGATTGGGAAAAGTGGACATAATGGACAAAGGGTGTGGGGAAAGGCAGGAAGAGATGAGAGGTGGAGGCGTCTTCGGGACGTGGAGCTGCCCTGGATGGTGCTTCAGAGGTAATCACCGGACGTTGTAAATCCTCACAGGGCCCACTTGATGGAATAGAGGAGAGTATGGGCCATGATGTGAACCAATGTATATGAGGTGCAGAGGTGCCCAGAGATGTACTTACCGAGTCCAGTGGATGTGTCATGATGATGGGAACGAGTGTTGTTGGGGGGGGGGAGAGGGGGGGTGGGGGGGTGGGGTTGAATGGGACCTCACATATATATTTTTAATGTAATATTATTACAAAGTCAATAAAAAATAAAAAAATTATAAAAAAAAAAAAAAAAGATCTTTGTAAAGCTCTGACATATTCCAGGGAATGGAGAGAGCAAAATAAATGCTCAGGAATGGGCTCATTCTCAGGAAAGACCTGAGAAGGCCCTGAGTTCTCACATCTGGTGGACCTTGAAGCTCTGCAGGAAGTGAAAGCTAAGGCAGAGTTGTAAACTGCAGAGGTGAGTGTTTAAAATGCACTCAACACATACACAGAGACCCTCTGCAGTAACTGTTTCAGGCAATTAAGTAAACGTCTGACCAAGTATTAGCTGACCACTAAGCTAACGGCTAATAGAGCAGAGACTTCAGTGGCCACACACAACCAAGAATACTGTCTTTTAAAAATTAGTTCAGAAAAGTCACTAAATGAGCAAAAACAACAATGACAACAAACAGCTAAAAGAAGCAGCTACAATGAATAAGTGGGAGGAATCATAATTCTAGAGTTGCCATACTATATAGTCAAAATGTCTACTTTTCAAAAAAAATTAAGGAATATATAAAGAAATAAGAGAGTATGTCTCATATAAAGGGGGGAGAAGAAATCAATATGTTGTCCCTGAGGAGATACACACATCAGATTATAAGACAATATATTTAATCAGTCATTTTTAAAAGAGCTGAAAGAAACCATGTCTAAACTAAAGGACACCAGGAGAATAATGTCTCTCTAAATGGAGGGTACAAATAAAGAGACAGAAATTATAAAAAGGAAACAGATAGAAATTCTGGAGTTAGAAAATACAATAACTGAAATGAAAAGTTCACTACAGGGGATCAACAGCAAATTTGATCAGGCAAAATAAATATCAGTGCACTTGAAGGTAAATCAATAAGGTTATATATTCTAAGGAACAGAAAGAAAAATAATGAAATAAATGAATGAGCCTAAGAGACCAACCTACACATAACATAAGTTCCAGGAGGAGAGGAAAGAAAAAAATGGACAGAAAAATTTTTGAAGAAATAATCACTCAAAATTACAAGGCTACTTCCATTAAGATATGACCCACTTCATTCAAGATAGGTCTTAATCCTATTACTAGAGTTCTTTATAAGAGAATGAATTTCAAAGAGAGATAACCACAGAAGCAAAACTCAGAAGAAAAGGGAGAGACCAGCAGACACTGGCATGTGCCTTGCCTTGTGACAAAGGAGATAAGGATCGCTGGCAGTCAGTTTGGGGAAGAAAGTACTGCCTTAATGATGCCCTGATTTAGACATTTTCCCAGCCTCCAAACTAAGGTAATAAATTCCCACTGTTTAAGACAACCCATTGCATTGAATTTGCTGGCACAACCTAAGAAATCAAAATAGGTACCAAGACCATTTATGGTTAAAAGAGTGGTTTTTCAACAAACAATGCTGTAACAACTGGATAGCCACATGCAACAGATTGAATATGGAATTAAAGACCTACATGTAAAGGCTAAACCTATAAAACTCTTAGAAGGAATCAGAGGTGAAAATCTTCATGACCTTGACAACAGTTTCTTAAATATGACACCAAATGTACAAGCAACAAAAGAAAAAAATAGACAAATTGGATGTCAACAAAATAAAAGACTGTATCAAAACACATTATAAATAAAGTGAAAAGACAGAACAGGTGAAAGTACTTGCAAAACAGCTATTTAAGGGAATTGTGTCTGCAATATTTAATTATATAATCTTACAACTCGATAACAAAAAAAAATCTAATTTAAAAATGGGGAAAGGATTCAAATAAACAGTTCCCCAAAGAAAATCACAAATAACTGATAAACACATGTAAAGCTGGTCAACATCATAAGTCATTTGGAAATTGCAGCTGAAAACCACAATCACTTCATACCCACTTAGATGGCTATAAAAAATGGAAAATAAATTTTGGCAAGAATGTAAAGAAATTGAAACCCTTATTGATTGCAAGTGAAAATGTGAAATGTCATAGTCACTTTGGAAAACAGTTCAGCAATTCCTCAAAAAGTTAAACCTAGAGTTAACATCGACCCAGCAATTCCACTCCTAGTTACATACTCAAGAGAAATGAAAACGTATGTTCACAAACAATAATTTGTACTAAATATTCATGGCAGAATTTTTCATAATAGCAAAAAAGCTGAAATAACTCAAATGCCTATTAATGTATGAATGGATCAATAAAATGCAGTATATCTGTGCAATGTTCAACAGTATTCAAGCACAAGAAGAAATAAAGTACTGATACATGCTTCATAATGGATGAACTCTGACAACATGATGATAGGTGAAAGAAGCCAGACACAAAAGTGCACATATTGTATGATTACATTTGCATGAAATGTTCAATTAGACAAGCCCATAGAGACAGAAATTATAATAGTGGTTGCCAGAGGATGTAGGGAAGAGGGAATTGGGAAGTATAGAGTTTCTTTTGGGCTGACAGAAATGTTCTGAAATTACAATTGATTGTTGCACAACATTGGTAATATATAAAAACCACTGAATTGTAAATACTATAACAGTCAAAATGATGAATATCATGTTACGCAAATTTTAGCTCAATAAAAAATCTTCAGGGAAATGTATGTGGTTCAACCAATTGGGCTCCTGTCTACCATGTAGGAGATCCAGGGTTTGATGCCCAGGGCCTCCTGGTGAGGGCAAGCTGGCCCACACAGAGTGCCAGCCCATGCGGGAATGCCACCCCACACAGGAGTGCTGCCCTGCATGGGAATGCTGCCCAGAGTAGGAAAGCTGCCCCGTGCAGGAGTGCCAGCCAATGCAGAGACCTGGCGCAGCAAGATGACACAACAAGAGACACAGAGGAGAGAAAATAACAAGACGTAGCAGAACAGGGAGCTGAGGTAGCACAAGAGAGTAATTGCCTCTCTCCCACTCCAGAAGGTCCTAGGATTGGTTCCCGGAGCCACCTAATGAGAATACAAGCAGGCACAGAAGAACACACAGCAAGTGGACACAGAGAGCTGATAATGGAGCAATGGGGAGGGGGAGAAATAAAATAAAATAAATCTTTAAAAAAAAACTTCATTTAAAGATTCTTCCTGCAAATAAAGATATGTTGATATACAATAACACAATTTTTAAATCTAAATTTTATTATTTGATTTGTTCAGCTCTTCCTTTTTTTAAAAGATAAATTTCAATGTCTTCCTGTTTTAAATGACAAGTCACTAAAAATTTAATAAGGTGAAATTTATTTCATACTTTTATTAAAGATTTCTAGCTGTTATGGATTGAATTGTGTGCCACACAGAAACATGTTTAAGTCCTAGCCCCTGAGTCCTGTGGATGTGACCTCATTTGTGAGCAGGATCTTCGAAGACCCCATTAGTTAAGGTCAGGCCAAAATCAATCAGGGTGGGCCTTAGTCCAATAGGCTGGAGTCCTTACAAGCAGAGGAAATTTGCTCAGAGAGTCAGTAGGAGATAGAAGGAGATGTGGCCATATGATGACGACAGAAATAGAGTTATAAATCGCTGGCAATCCACCGCCAGAATGCTACAGACTTCAGAGAAAATGATACTGCTAACAACTTGATTTTGGACTTCTAGCCTCCAAAACTGAGACAATAAATTCTTGTTGTTTAACCCAACTAGTCTGTGGCACTTTCTACAGCAGCCCTGGCAAACTAAGATACCTGCTGATTTTGTACAAAATGCAACTGAAATTTAGAGGTCTTCTTTAACAAAACAACTCAATACCATAGTAGAAGGCTTCAGGTTCATTTACAAAGTAGTTCATCACAGGCTCAGACATTTCTAAATTCTGACTGATGATGAGCAGCACATAAGAAAATACATGTGATCAGGATGAAGTATTTGTTTATTCATTATCAGCTTTGATCACAAAAGTTTGTAGCTCAATTTAACAATTTCTATTTCCTTTATTTTATTTTCATTTTGAAATAATTTCAAATTTACAAAAAGAGTTGCAAAAAAAATATGAAGTGTACCCTTCACCCTAATGTTAACATCTTATATAACTACAGTACAGTAAATGAACATTGATACACTACTATTAACAAATCTTTAGACCATATTCAAATTGTATCAATTGTCCCACTTGATGTCCTTTTTCTAGTCCAGAATCCAACACAATACAATCCAGGACTGTACATTCCATTTAGCTATCATATCTCCCTAATCTTTAGTCTAGGGCATTTCCTACATCTTTGAATTTTATGACCTTAACACTTTTTAAGAGTTTTTTAAGAGAACTGTCTAATTATTTTGTAGATTGCCCCTCAATTTGAGTTTTTCTTATATTTTCTCATGATTAAATTTAGATTATCCAGTTTTTTTATATAAGAATACTATGGAGGGATGCCATGCCCATTTCAGCACAGCATATGAGGAGGCACATGATATTTATATGATTCATATGTCTCAGGAGCCATATGATATTGATGTTAAATTTGATCACTTCGTGAAAGTGGAATCTGTCAGATTTCTCCACTACATAGTCACTATTTTTCTCTTTATAAATAATAAGAATCTTGTAGAGAGTTACTTTGTGCCTACATAAATATCCTATTTCTCATCATGTTGATTTTATAATTCATTGAAATGATTCTTCTCTGAAACAATTATTACCACAGTGTTTGGCAAATAATGATTTTCTAAGCAATTTCTGTTAACAGTAGGAAGCAGTTTATTGGGGTGTAATTATATATTCTGATTGCATAATACAAAATTTTAAGTTTTTTCCACTCAGCAAGTTTCTTAACTAATAAAAACGTTGTTTATACCATAAATTATAAGAATTACAAAATTTGTATTCTTATTAATATACAAAAAAGCAAATTCTTTTACTTTTAATGTTGAATTTTTAATGAAATTTACAACTTTCATTATAAAGCCAGATATTTTACCTTGACCAAAAGGATTTCCAAAACCTTTCATTTAGTATGATTAAATAGATGAAATAATTGAACCAATTTTGAATTAACTGATTTTCTAATTGAAGTATCTAATTATACTGATGTCATTTAACTGTCATTAAGTACTTCTTGATAATGGAACCAACACATTACTGTTATTGAGCCACTTTTCATATGTGCAGAAGAAAACTTGGACATTCATTTCATCTAAATGAAGTTCATGATTCACCAAGTACTATATAAACACATTTTCTACAGTTGCACATGTGAAATTGCCATCTTTGGACTTCTTAAAAAAATATTCATAAACTTTTTTTTGAGGTAGTCTAGTACACAGAATAATGGCTCCCCAAAAATATCTACATACTACTCCCCAGAACCTGTGAATACATGGTAAAAGAGATTTAAGACTGAAAATGTAATTTAGGTTGCTATTCAGCTGACCTTGAGACAGAGTTTATCCTAAATTATCCAGATAAACCCAATAAGGAATCCAATAATGGTTCTTATAAATGAAGAAGGAGAACCAGAGAGATGGCAGCATGAAGAGGACTTGGTCCAGTGTTACTGGATATGACAAGAGAGCAGGGATTCTTAAATTTTTGTTGTTCCACAGATCCCTTTGCCAGTCAGTTGAAAACCATGGACCCCTTCTCAGAATGTAGCAACAGATAGTTTATGACACTAAACATCAGAGGACAGAGAAAATAAAGATATGTTGATTTTTTTCCAATTCAAGCTCACAGACCACAGACTTCTTGGGGGTCAGTGAAGAACTCTGCAATAGAGAAATGAGCCAAGGAAAGCAGGAGGCCTCTGGAAGCTAGAAAAGGCAAGGAAATAAAGTCTCCCTTAGAGCCTCCAGAAGAAATGCATCCCTGCTAATATGCTGATTTTAGCCCAGTGTGACTCTCCCAGGAAAACAGGGACATGTGATCATCTTAGTTTTAGGTAACAGATAGCATCACAAATTCATTCTGGTTTGTCCAGGACTTTCCCAGTTTTAGCAATGAAAATCATGCATGCTGGAAAATACCCTGGTCTCAGAAAAACCAGGCAGTTGGTCACCCTACCCCTAGGTCCTCTGCCCTGTCCCTCACCTGCAGAAGCTGATATTATGCAACGATGCTTGTTATCCTTTCACACCTTGACAGGTATAAGAGTGAACACCTGACCTAAGAGCATGTTAATCCATAAACTGGCCAGAAAATACATTGTGGCCTGGGGTAAGATTAAACTGAGCTAATCAATTTATTTTCCTTAGAAATTTTAATCAAGAAAAATAAGAGAAAGTGGCAATTAATAAAATGAAACTGACTTGAGATGGCCAAATGTAGAAGTTGGACAAGGAAACCATGATAGACCATGTTCAAGCAGAAATTATGAGGGAAACAAAACTGAATAAACAGAAGTTAGACAGTAGAGAAAAGAATTAGAGTAGGTGATCAAGGAGCTAACCATTACTGCGACAGAGAAAAGCAGACATACAAAAGGCTAACGTGTCAAGTAAGGGCGGGGCGTTCCTACTGCCTCATTCTAGGCCCACCATCCTGTTCCTGTTCTTCTAGAGCCCTGATGGTTCTACTGTTTCTGAGTGCATTTTTCACTATCAATTACTGTGATTCCCTCATCAGAAAGGTGGCAAACTGGTTTCTCTACGCATGGTTCTTCTGCCTCTTTTATTTGAACCTGTAATTAGCACTATACTTGTTTATTGTATATCCAAGAGACTTAAATCTTTGGTCCATCCATGTGCCATTTGGACCCTGACTCTCAACAGAGTTGCAGTCAACACCTACTCTCCAGTTCATTGGATTCACCCAGGGTAGCTAACATGACGATGATGGACAACACCCATCCCAAGGAACAGAGAGTGTATGCAACTGCAAGCAAAATAGTTCCATTCATCTGCCCCAAGGGATCTAAGCCCCCTCTCAATTAGAGGCAGAGTGGGCATCCCCATCCCAAAATCCTCAGGATTGGGGAATAAACAATGGTCTAAAGTAGACTTATTATTATTCTCCTATAGACTTGTTATTCTAGCAATGGAAGAACTTTCATCGTTGATACGGAGGCAGTAGTCACCAGAGGCTCTGAGGGGAGGAGAGGGAAAAATAGCTATAATAGGGGGGCATTTCAGGACATTGGAATTGTCCTGCATGACACGGCAATGACAGATACAAGCCATTATATTTGTTATAAGTTAAAAATTGCACAGGACAGAGTGTAAACTACAATGTTTATAATCCACAGTTAATGGCAATGCTGCAATATGTAGACATCAATTGTAACAAATGTACCATGATAATAAAGGATGTTGTTAATGTGGGAAAGTGTGGGAAGGGAAAGGAGTGGGGCATATGGGAATCCCTACATTTTTTTTTTAATTGCTCTCCCCTTCCCCTCCCCCCACCCCAGTTGTCTATTCTCTGTGTCCATTTGCTGCATCTTCTTTGTCCGCTTCTGTTGTTGTCAGCAGCACGGGAATTTGTGTTTCTTTTTGTTGCATCATCTTGTTGTGTCAGCTCTCCGTGTGTGCAGCACCATTCTTGGCAGGCAGCACTTTCTTTCACACTGGGCGGCTTTCCTTGACAGGGCTCACTCCTTGCGCATGGGGCTCCTCTACACGGGGGACACCCTTGGGTGGCATGGTACTCCTTGCACGCATCAGCACTGCACATGGGCCAACTTCACACGGGTCAGGGAGGCCCAGGGTTTGAACCATGGACCTCCCATGTGGTAGACGGATGCCCTAACCACTGGGCCAAGTCCACCGCCCCCCTACATTTTTATATAACATTTATGTAATCTAAAATTTCTTATAAATAAAAAATTAGTGAATGAGGACAACCAGCAAGATGGCAGTGGAGTAAGGAGCTCCTAGATTCAGCTTCTGCTACAGGGCAGTTAGAAAATACCCAGCACTCTCTGGAGCTGGCTGAACCACCTGTTTGGGGGCTCCAGGAGACCAGAAGAGCACCCTGCAATGTCTTTGAAAGAGTGGAAGGAGGAGACTGCCCATCTGCAGAGAAGAATTGTAAGTAGAGCACTCCATGCCACAGAGGCTTGTTCCCATCATCCACTGGAGGCACAAACCACCTCAGGAGCTGTTCCACGGCTGGTATCGAAAGCTCCACTTCCCCAAAATGAGGGAGGAAGAGATGGTTGGGCACCAATTTCAGCTATTGAGGAGGAAACTCAGTGGGCTACAGTATAATCCTGAGAACAGCTAAAGTTTGAGCCTGTCCAAGTCAGAAAGAGGCCAGGAGCTGCCATCTTAACTCCGCGCCTGGCACGAGGGGAAGCAGGGCGGACTGAGTTTCCCAGTGCTGGTGGGGACCAGCTTCTTTCCGTCCAGATCATATTGCAGCTCTAGGCTAGGCCCCAGTGCCACCTCCAGCAGGGAGGAAGTTGCGGGGACCTGCGCCAGCCCTCTGGGAAATTACCGGCCAAGCCGCAGAAACCAGTGATTATCCTACTCTGGCAGCACAAACTGCCCCAGGAGCTGTTCTGTGATGGGAATTGGAAGCTCCATTTCCCAGAAACAGGGGAGGAGAAGATGGTTGGCTGCCGATTTCAGTTACTGATTGGTAGACTTGGCTGGCTAAGATATAACCCTGGAAACAGCTGGGATATGAACCAGCCCAAGTCAAAAAGAGGCCAGTAACGGCCATTCTGACTCTGCCCCCAGCCTAAGGGGAAGCCGGGCTGACTGAAACTCTCAGTATTGGCAGGAACCAGTTCCTTTCATGCATATCAGCATGCAGCCTGCCTAGGCTTCAGCCCCCCCTCTGATGGGGAGGAGGTGGAGAAGCCCTGCACCAGCCTATATAGGTAACTGCAGGTAACTTTGGCTGCCATAGATTGAAAATCAGAAGTCTACCAGGGCAACTGCAGTCATCTTGGACCCACACTGCATAGATTTCTGCCCACACCTGCAGCCCCATCCCTCCCCAGGCATGGGAGAAAGGGATGTGAAACTTCATCAGTATCTCTGGGCAACTACAGTCTAGGCCTGCACATGGATTACTCTACATACTGTGACTCTGTCCCTACCCCTGACAAAGGAGAAAGTTGGAAGAAGCTTCATTGGTCCCTGATGCAATGAGGGCAGATTGAGCCTCCACATACAGCACTAACTATATGCTTGGCTCCTACTGCACAACCAGCAAGGGAGAAATGATAGGAAGCCCTAAAATAAGAGAAAAACTGCACTCAAAATAAATACCCTAGGAAGCCAGATGGAAAGATGCCAACAAAAAGTTGCAATCCACACCAAGAAACAGGAAGCTATGACCCAGTTAAAGGAAGAAGATAAGCCTCCAGATGACATAAAGGAGTTGAGACAACTAATTATAGATGTTCAAACAAATCTCCTTAATAAATTCAATGAGAAAGCTAAAGAGATTAAAGATATTAAGAAGATATTGGATGAGTACAAAGAAGAATTTGAAAGCATACATAGAAAAATAGCAAATCTTATGGGAATGAAAGACACAATCAATGCAATTTAAAAAACATTGGAATCATATAATAGCAGATTTGAGGAGGCAGAAGAAAGGATTGGTGAGCTTGAAGAAATGGCCTCTGAAAGTGAACATAGAAAAGAACAGATGAAGAAAAGAAGGGAAAGAATTGAACTAGGTCTCAGGGAACTAAATAACAGCAAAAGGTGTGCAAACATACGTGTAATGGGTGTCCCAGAAGGAGAAGAGAAGGGAAAAGGGGTGGAAGGAATATTTAAAGATATTGGTAGAAAATTTCCCAACCCTATTGAAGGACATAGATATACCTGTCCAAGAAGCACAACTTACTCCCATCCCAAAAAATCCAAATAGACCAACTCCAAGACACATACTCATCAGACTGTCAAAGGCCAAAGACAAAGAAAGAATTCTGAGCAGCAAGAGAAAAGCAATGCGTAACATATAAGGGATATCCAATATGATTAAGTGCTGATTTCTCACCAGAAACCATGAGGCAAGAATACGGTGGTCTGATATATGTAAGATACTGCAAGAGAAAAACTTCCAGCCAAGAACCTTATATCCAGCAAGAATGTCTTCCAAAAATGACAGCAAAATTAGGATATTCACAGATAAACAGAAACTGAGAGAATTTCTAAGCAAGAGACCAGAATTTCAGGAAATTATAAAGGGAGTGCCCGAGTCTGAAAAGAAACAACAGGAGAGAGAGGCCTGGAAGAGAGTCTAGAAATTAAAATTATATTAATAAAAGTAAAAGTGTCAAAAGAGTGGTGAAAATAAAATATGACAGATAAAACTCAAATAGTCAGGAATAAACTTTACCAATGATGAAAAGTACTTGCATTCAGAAAACTGCAACTCAATGTTAAAACAAATCAAAAAAGTCCTACATAACTGGAAGAACATTCCATTCTCATGGATTAGAAGACTAAATATCATTAAGATGCCAATTCTACTCAAATTGATATACAGATTTAATGCAACCCCAATAAAAATAGCACCAGAATTAAAGAAAAAATTGAAAACACGATCATTAAATTTATTTGGAAGGGTAAGAGGTCTTGAATAGACAGAAACGTCATAAAAAGGAAAGTGAACCCTCATCTCCAGACTTTAAAAACAACACGGTACTGGCTTAAAGAGAGACACAATAGACCAATGGAACCAAATTTATGGTTCAGAAAGAGACCATCACAGGTATGGTCAAGTGACTTTTGACTAGCCTATCAAACTCACACAGGTCAGGCAGAACAATCCATTCAACAAATGGTGCTGAAAAAATTGGACATCCATAGCTGAAAGAAGGAAAGAGGACCCCTATCTCACATCTTTTCCAAAAATTAACTTAAAATGGATCAAAAACTAAAAATAAAAACAAGAACCATAAAACTTCTAGAAGAAATTGTAGGAAAATATCTTCAAGACCTGGTGGTAGGTGGTAGATTCTTAAAAGAGGTAAGAGAAGGACTGAGTGGACTACTGATGTTTAATGTATGTAGAAGTTTTAATTGGCTTTACTGTAAAATTGTGCAAATATATAGAGTGGATGGTAACACACAGTAAGTAACAGCTAGTTTATAAATGGGGATGTGACTGAAAATGGTAATCTAGTTATGTAAATGCCAATTGATAGAATGCTTGAGAATAATCTAGGAACTGGATAGCACAGTAAACCAAGACATGGGTGAGAATTGTGGTTAATGGTACAGATGCAAGAGTGTTCTTTGCTAGCTAGAACAAATGTATATCATTACTGCAGGGTTATGGGAATGTGGAGAAGCATGGGAAAAATACAGCTGGAGTGACCTATGGACTGTGGTTAGTAGAAATAATATAATATTCTTGCATCTATGCAAAAGATGTACTGTGTTGATACTGAGGCAGTATGGAAAATGTGAGCCAAATGTACACTATGGACATGGTAACACTCAGATGATATTATTTTATCTGTAGCAAATGACACAACACATTGTGGTATGTTGATGGAGGAGTGTTGTTTGGGAATTCTGCACATGTGCATGATTGTTTTATAAGTCTACAACTTCTGTCATAAAAAAATATATTTAAAAAATAGTAGAGTGGGTTGGGGAAAAAACACACCAAATGTAAGATAAGGACTATGATTAGCAGTAAGATTTTGACAGTGCTCTTTCATAGTTTGTAACAAATATCTCATGACAATGCAAGGTGTTGGTGGAGGGTTGATGTATGGGATCCCTGTATGATGTTATGCATGTTTGCTTTGTAAGTTCACAACTTTTACTATACACTTAATTTTTTATGTATGTTCATATATAAATGATACAAAGATAATAACAATCGGATTGGTTAGGGGAAAACTACTTTTAGTAGTAGTAATATTTTGACAATGCTCTTTAATCATTAGTTTAAAAAGTTTAAAAACAGTGCAAGTTATTGGTGGTAGGGTGAGATTTATATATGTTTGTTTGATGTTATGTATGTTTGATTTATAAGTTCATAACTATTACATACTTATTGTTTATGTATATTTATGTATGAATGATATATTTCAATAAATTAAATTTAAAAATTTAAAAATTTAAATGAATGAATGAACAAATAAATAAGAAAGAAAGGTGGCAAACCAGTGCCTCCCAAGTTTCTGTTACAAAGCAATTCTCTGACACTTGCATTAAAACTACAGATTCTGCCCTCTCTCTTCATTTTTATTAAGAATAAATTCATAGTGTCATGAGGGGCTTATGGTCTTGTTTTATCTTTGTTTTTATTGCCAAATCCCTCCCCAGACCCAAAAATTAAACTCTCATTATTTCAAAATATCTCATTCAGTGCTGATTCTTCCTATTTCATCCATTAAAGCTTTTGAATCTTGTGCTCACTGAAGCATCTCCTGACTCTAAAGACTATTACACCCAAGGCAAGACTCCCAACAAAATGACCCTAGACCCTGCAGCAAAAGAATAACAAAACTGGATTTTTTGACTCCTTATCACTGATCCCTCCTCCACACCACCACCAATTCTGGAAAATTCAGACAATAAGTTTCTGAGTGACCTGACATAAAAAAATAAGGAATAAATTGCTTTTCTAGTGAAAGGAACTGAAACCATATTTCCCTCCTTGAATTATATTATTCTTAACCATTTACAAAATATCATTCTTAACCATTTCAGGTCTAAGGAGCCACCTGTTGTTTCAAGACCAAACGTCAATGAATGATCATTACTCAAACCTACAAGGGGCCCAGTCATGGAATGGTGTGTATTTTCCCCTTCATTCATTCTTTCCCTATCACTCTGTTGGTGGTGGTGGTGGTGGTGATAGTGAGGATGGTGACTATACATGCTCAAGAAATCGTGTTGTGCCAAATTCAAGTCAGCATTTTTATTGTGGTTGTGTACATGAAGAAAAAGTCCTCTAATTGCATTTCTTAAATTTTTTATAGAGAAGAGTTATGCCCTTTTGGGAAGGAGAGGAGGTTTTCTCTTTGTTGTTTTCAATTGAAGACTATAATATAAGCTCTTTCTCTAAATGCATCCTTAAACTGTAAAAAGCACTTTCAAAATAAAAGCCATGTGGTCTGTGTGATGTTAACTGCTCTGATTGTATTAGCACTGGGGTCAACCTTTGCAAAGCAGCCTGGCTGAGTATACAGCCCCGGGCAACCATCCACATGCTTTTAAAGCAAAGTTCAGGAAAGAGACTTCCAGGAAATAAAGTTTTACAAGGAAAGCCCTGCTGCTCTATTGCCTTGCAGGACTCCTGCTTGAAGCTATGTTATTCTTCTTACATTTGAAAATCTAAATAAGCAATGCATGAAGAAAACCTTTTCCAAGAAACTCAAAATGGTCTTGAAGTGCATGTGTGCTCTTTGAAATAGCAGTTTTCTCTACTTCTAATGCTTTATACTCATACACAAGAGAAAGTGCACGTGTAGTTAGTAAATTTTTTAAATCATCCTATGTTCATTCCTAGCAGTAGATTGAAAAGGCTTAGGCTCTGATAAATTAAAAAATCAAAATGAGCTCTGGAGGAGACTATGACCATCCAAGTGATTAAAGTACTGATTTTTAATTTAAAAATAATGATTCTGGAGGACAGCTCCAGTTAAGATGGAGTAAGCACATGCCACCCTGTCTTTTCCGATGAATACAACTAAAAACCCTGCACGTATTACATAGACCAGATATCTGAGGACTCTGAAGAGTAAATGGTAAGCAGGTAGATTGGGGAAGGAAACCAAAACTCAAAGTCTGGTCCAGTGATGAGTTTCCTGCTCTTTTTCCCCACTATTGTCTGGTCTTTGACACAAGGGATTCCAAAACCCTGGGAACCCTGGGAACTCTGCACTAGGTGCAAACAGAAAGAGCTCCAAGAAAAGGCTTCTCATTCTGGAATGAGAAAAGGAGCCTCAGAAGGTTAGAGAAAATGGAGGAAATCCCCTGGAATTCAGGGAGCAGAGGATGTTTTGTTCTTTCCTACAACAGACTCCAGGCAATCACAAAGAGCAGCAGACAGTGTGGCAGTAGCACCTGGGCAAGAATCTAAAACTCTGAGGCAGGAGAACCCTTCTCTTTGGGCAAAGTAACTGTGGTCCCAGAAACACGGTGTAAAGCCTTTCCCCCCCTGCCCCTTTTTTTTTTTTTTTCCTTTTTTTCCCCCATGGCTTAGTCCCCGAGGCAGAAGCAGCCATGAGTAGTACACAGGAGAGCAGAGAAACTAAATGTCATTCCAAAACACAACACTGCACTATAGAAAGTACAATTTAAAATTTTTAATATACTTGATTTAAGAGTTTCTTAAAAGATTGTGGGTTGGTCCATTTCTCTGAGTAATTCTCTATTTTTGCCTTGTGTGTTTGAGGTTATGTTTCTAGGTGCATATAAATTGAAAATTGCTACATCTGGATATAATCTTCTTTTTCATCATATATTGACCTCTTTACCTCTATCAAACCAAGTTTGATATTTGAAAGGTCTCATCATATTCCACAGAGTATATTCACGTCATGCTTTTATTTAAAGGCAAAGATACGGTGCAGCAGAGAAAGAAAAAAGAGGAAAACTCTCAGGGTCTGGCTTAGATTACCAAAATCTGTGCAAGGCATCTCAGATTAGGAGAACTCAAAGAGACGTTTTCAATAAGGGGCATTTTGAGCCCTCTTAACTACATTCAAGCCAGTCTGCCAAACCAGTCAGGTCAGCTGCAAGCCATCAGTAAAGAAAATGACCCTAAAAGTCAACAAAGGGAGTTAAAAAAACTCATCACAAAGTCTGCTGCCTTATTTTGACCAAGAGCCAAAAAACATGTCCAGGCATCACCAGAGATAACAACAGAGCTTTTCCAGTCCAGCTATAAACCAACTCTCTCTCCACATCTCCAATACTGATTTTTGCTTAAAGTCATTCATGTGAAATTAATATTGCTCTACCATGGTGGGATTTTTCCCAGGATATCTTTCTTCATCCCTTTACTTTCTTTTCTTTTTTTCCCATATGCCCTGAGGCTTTGCTTCCTCCCCTTCTTTTTTTTTTTTTTTTTTTTCTTTATTTTTAAAGAAATTTTAGATGACATAAATGTTTCACTGAAAACATTTGGGATTCCCATATACCCCAACCTTTCCTCCTGCCACACTTTCCCCCATTAACAACATCTTTCATTAGTGTGGTACATTTGTAACAATTGATGAAAATATATTGAAGCATTGCTACTAACCATGTCTATAGCCTACATTATGGTTTATACTTTGGACTGTACAATTTTAGAGGTTTTGACAAAATGTATACTGGCCTATATCTGTTATTGCAATGTCATATAGAATAATTCCAATGTCCCAAAAATTCCCCATGTTCCACCTAGTCTTCCCTCTCCTTCTCCTCAGAACTTCTGATGACCACTGCCTTTATATCAATGTTACAAGTTCTTCCATTACAGAATAATAATAAGCCTACTTTTGTCCATAGTTGCTTTCCCTCCCTCATGTTTGTTCATTCCTCTATCTTGAGGATTTGGGGATGGTAATGTCCACTCTGCTTCCAATTGAGAGGGAGCTTAGATCCCATGGGAGAGCTGGATGGAACTGTCTTGCTTACAGTTGTAAATATGTTCTGCCCCATGGGATAGGCAGTACCCATCATCATCCTTTTGCTAGTTGTCCTAGGTGAGTCTGATGAAAGGAAGAGTAGATGTTGACTGCACTCTGCTGAGATTCAGGGCTCACTGGCATATGAACAGCTGGAAGATTTAAGTGTCTGGGACATATATTTAAGGATAGAATGCTAATTAAATGGGGCAGAAGAACCATGTAGGAAAATCATAAATGAATCTAATTCTGATACAGTGAGGAAGATGAGTATCATATAATCCAAGGTAAGGCCCACTGACAGGGTGCCAATTTCCTGGGGTTTTCTTCCATGCCTATAGTGTCTAAATATCTCTAGAGCACCCAGGAGCACCCTTACTTGAGGCACTGTGGCAGTCAGTGAGATCCTCCTGAGACATGCATAAGCATAACCTCTGGAATGACCTCCCAACTCACTCTGAAATCACTTTAAATTAATTTAATTTAATTTAAATGCCATAAAAACTAATTTGCATCTAATATTTCCCCCTTTTCGTGTAGGTCTTTCCCCAAAAGTATCATTCATTGGCACTTGGTCCTAATCCCTCGGTGCCTTACCCCTGGGAGTCATGTCCCACATTGGAGGGAAAGCAG
The DNA here is from genome assembly GCF_030445035.2 of Dasypus novemcinctus. Lineage (NCBI taxonomy): Eukaryota > Metazoa > Chordata > Mammalia > Cingulata > Dasypodidae > Dasypus > Dasypus novemcinctus. Next base: position 137,995,441 of record NC_080674.1, read on the forward strand.
TGAATTTACATGCTGAGTTTGGCTTAGAGAGAGGATATATTTGAGCAACAAGGAGGTTCCATTTACTTTGAAACTTTCTGTATCATTATAGTTATGTCTCTAGTAAGTGACATATAGTTGAATATTTTGATTTTCCAAAACTTGATGTAAATGCATTGAATCTACATTGAACACCCATATGGCTAACTTTAGTCTCCAACTCCTCCAGAGGTCAAGCTGATACCCTATCATAAATCACATTGTCAACACAGAATTTCCAGCAAGGCCCAAGGCCCCAAGGGAAACAAAGACACTCCTACCAGGCATAACATTCCAAGGGCTTAAAAGCTACCTCCCAGGAACCAGTCAAGGACCAAACCTTTCCTTGAGCAAGGTCAATTTTTTATTGCACAGCAACCTCTTAAATTTATAGATTAAGTTACTGAACCTCAGAAAGTTTAAGTGACTTGCCAAGTCACACCACAAGTTAGTGTTAGACCCAGATGAGAATTCAAAATACTTTTCCCCTCCCACTACACAGTTAGTTACTTATTGAAATTAAAAGGCCAGGTCTTCACCCATATGTTCCAAGATGATATTGAAGAAGTGCAAGCTGAACACTTTGGGAAGCTATATTAACTTATACATGTCACTAGACTGAAAAAGTGATAAATTATCCCTGCAGAACAATAGACTGCCCTCTGAAAATAGACAGGAAGCTGGGTTGGTAATTAACATTCTAATAATTTTGATTTTCTTAAGACAATATGAGATTCTCTGTTTAAGTTTTCTTTGTTTCTATAATGACTTTCAACTTCAGGATATTTTAGTATGAAGGCTAAGAGGAAACAGAAAACATGTGCTTTTTCATTAAACATAATCATTCCATGAGATAAAATGCTTTCATGAAATAATATCATGTTGTTAATTTTACTCAAACCTAGAAACAGGTTTTCAAATATTTGCTTAAATGAATATCAAATCAACAAAAATTTTCCCCATTAGGTAAAATCAGTCCATTTCTTCATTCCAATCCATGAATGCATGAGGGTTTTCAGGAGGGAAAAAAATGGGAGAAGAGTTTTATTTTTTCTCTCTTAATTCTCTGGTCTGAACATGAAAATAGACTCCCTAACATCCACACTAAATGACTACTGTGTTAGGGCAAAAAATACCCCACCACCACCACCAAAAGATAACCACATCAAATCCTTAGAATCTGTAAATGTAACTATATATGGCAACTATATGTGATTAACTTAAAGATCTTGAGAGGAACTTGTCCCAGACTATTTTCCAGGTGGCCCAAAATGCCATCTCATGTATCTTTATGAATTGGCAGAGAGATTAGACAGATACGCACAGAGGAGAAGGCACTAGGAAGACAGAGCAGAGAGAGACAGGATCACTAGCCAAGGATTACTGGCAGCCACCAGAAGCTAAAACAGGCAAGAGACAGATCCTCTCCCAGAGCCTCCACAGGAGCACAGCGTTGCCAACAGCTTGCTTTCAGACTTCTAGCCTCCAAAACTAGTAAAGAATATGTTTCTTCTATTTTAGGGCACCACTGTGTGGTAATTTGTTATAACAGTCACATAGTTATGATAGTTTTCCTATCATAGTTACCATAGGAAAATGCAAAGACACATCTTCTCAGGTCTCCGACAAGAATGGATAAAGTCCTATATGGGTGGTGATTGCATTCATTCATTCAACAAATCTTTACTAAGCATTTATTACAATTTACCAGTTTATTTTAAAATGTGCCAACACTAGAAACCCTGTCCCTCTTTAAGCCAGATCGATTATTTTAGAAGCTTCAGACACTAAGACACAGAAAAGAAGCTAAAAGGGCATTTATCATCCCCTTATCTCCTCTCCAAGACAATGCTAAGAAACATTGAAATGTTTGCTGGCCCTCTGCTGAAGGTACAATGGCTTATTGCTGGAGCAGTCTGAAGCCCCCAACAAAGCAGGATTCAACAGGTCCTAAGAGCAATTGCAGGGATTTGCTTACACCCTCAGCCAAGCTGCATGGACACAACCAGATTAGTGGGTCAAGGGAGTCAGGCTTTTGACAATGTTAGTCTTCTCCCATAGGACTGATATAATAGGCTTGTACTTGAACCCTATTTTAGCATTTCAGGAAAGTTCAATGGTTAAACTTCACAATTTCATTACCTAATTTGAGGCACTAGGGACAGGGTTCTGATATTTTCTTATTTCCTAATACATCAAAAGCAAGCCAACATCATGCCCAAGAGACCAGTAAGGAATTCTTCCGCAGGATTTGGATTTTCTCCCTTTCAGTGTTGTTCATCTTCTAGGGAAGGGCCACACATTTCTTTATTGCTGCATAATGAAGGAAGATGCATGCACCTTAGTTTTGCTGGTACATTGTTTAGGTTCATGAAAAATAGTTATAATCTGAGTATTTTTTCAAATTTTCATACTTATGTCCTGAGTAGTATACACAACTTTCATGTGGATACTCTGGATGTTAGCAGTATAACAAGCAAGTTAGTAAATGCCGAACTGATAAGTCAAAGGAGAATTCTCATTCTGAATTGCTCACAGGCTATTGCTTTTGTTTATGCTAAGAATTTTATTTTATTTTTCCTTTAAAAGCAGCCCTTTTAAAAACAAATTAAATCATTTCTCCATCAGTCAGCTTCCCACCTGGTTTAAATAATATCTATTAGCAGTAACTTTATATTATGAACATAGAAAGGCCCATAAATGATATCCTTTTTTATCCTTTTTTTAATGGAATATAAAAAAAGAATCAATATATTAAATATAAGTGCATGTTTTCAAGTTTATGATAAATCCAGTGTAATCAAGAAAAAGGAAAAGATGGTAGTTATTATGTGGAGTCACAGGAATTCAGGCCAGTTTGGTAAATGAGTTTGAATATCCTCTTGCTATTCTTCAAGGATTATAGCCCCTTTGCAAATTTTTATAATGTGTAAAACAGTTCATATATTCTCCACTTAAAACAATGGGTAGTCACAAAAATGTTGTCACATAATTTGAATATTGAAGGCAAATTTTTTTCTGCTGACCATACTCAAAAAAATTATTACATTATGACATTATAAGAAGAGAATATAAAAACTATGGCATTATAAGGAGGGAAAACTGACAAAAAATAAAATTTACCTTTTATTTGCAAAATCTTTGCCTGCTGCCTAAGAATATGTCTACAATTCTCTGTGTTGACTTCCTTGGTGATTTGCTGACATGCTATGTACACTAAGAAACAGAATTTTCATAGCCTGGCACCCAAACCACATCTCCTACTTTCCCTTTCCCATATCTACTACTTTCCCCAAACCAAAGGAACAACTTCACAGACTGACATGAAATGCTTCCCAGGAAATTGCAGTCATATGCCCAGATGTGCACAAGGAGATTGGCAATAATATATGACAAGGCAAAATTTAAAAAGGAAAAACATATTCACTGTTTGCCTAAAGCCAATTTTCTATATCCTTTAGTACAGAATCAATACAGAGTTATATGAAAACTGTAATGGCAAATATCGTGCTGAGTTTCAAGCTAATCCTGCATCATGAGATCTGGACTGCTAACATGAGAATTTAAAAAATGAGAAGTCCTCAAAAGCTTCAGTAAATAGCTGAGCTTAGAATTGGCCTTTACATTTTTTCTTCTTCATTCTTCCTCCCCTATTTTTTCCTTTTAGTAATATCCGAATTTTAATGTTTTAATAATTTCAAGTTGAAATCAACAAATTTGTGATTAGGATCTACATTACAACCATTAGAATGTAAGACATTAAAATAAGTCCCAACCCACCTGCCAAAAATGCAGTTATTCAATCCTTTGATACCCAAAAATAGAAATGAACACAGTGCACATCCCTATCCTCCTTGATCTTACTGACTAGGATTTTACTGTCTCAATACAGACTTTTATGGTGACTCACTCCAATCTTTGGCAAAGACTGAGAGTTATGCATAATTCCCTGAACGATACCTACAACCCGAGCCCTTTTTCAAGGCTGATTCCAATACATTAGAGAGCTAGGATGCTTCAGTGATGAAGACAAATGCCTAAATAGCTAATTAAAATAAAGTGCTAAAAGTTCAAGGACAATGTAACCAAACCAAAAGAATGTCCCTGCCCAGTCTATTACAAAACTTCTGGCATTCCCTTTCCTCACTGTCATCCCAACCCTATTAAACAGAACCAAGTAATCAATGAAAGCAGAAAACTAAGGAACCTAAGATAGGAGATTCATAATTCATGGAAGCATCTGTGTGGCTCTGAGACACTTAGAGAGTGGGAAGAATGGGAAAGTGGTTAGTTTAAAAAGTGGTCCTGTGAATTTTTAGTTGGACCTCCTTTGATGTTCTTTTAATTACCTTTGCTTAATCAACTCTTTCTTTGACTGTTATAGTATGCTGAGACTGGGCTTGGAATGGAAGAGGTGGTTCTTATTGTATGGAAGGCCACTGAGATGGTGTAGGTTTTGGGTCTGTCTATAAAGTTTTAAAAGGTTTAGTATCAAGTAGTATACTGAGGCAAAATTAAAAATTTTTTTCTTTCTCAAAGTCTCTCAAGTCCTTAGTCTGTTTTGGTAAAAGTCTATGAAAAGTTTCTATTCTGAATAATCAGTATACAAAGAAAGTCTGTTTTATCAAAATAGCTTCTTGTGGTTTAACCTCATCATTTTCTCAGGGTTTGAAGAAGTAAAGGTCTTATCTCTTTTAAAGGAACATCATGTTCAAACCTGCTTTCTAAAAATTAAATCCTGAAGAGTAACTTTTTATTTCAAACTAATTACAAGAGATTTGTTCTTTTACCATGAAAGAAAAATTAAAGTAATAATTGAGTTCATTTCATATAAGTTGAATGAAAGGTTTAAAAGCATTACAGGATTTTTTAACCCTCTGTTAATTAAAGTTGTATGAGTAAAAAGTTCATATTAATACTCAAGAGTGTATAAATTTACCAATATTTCAACATAATATTAAGCAAATGTACAATATGGTTAATTATGATTTTAATTAATATAAAAGTGTGTGTCACAGAAACCTCTTATCGTAAATTGAAGTAACACCATTGTAGTATGCAGCAGTCCCAAATATTGCTAGTTTGTTGCAAAAAACTAATATCCAACTATGTCACTATCACTTTGTTTTAAAATGTGCTGACTTTCTTTAGGCAAGTCAAGCCAACCTGAATTCTCCTAACAGTGAAAAAGTCTGATGAGTCTCTACTCACAGACCCCCTGATCCCAGCTCTCTCATTCTTTCTTTCTTTTTCTTTATTTCTCTTTCTTTCACTCTCCTTTTTCTCTTTTTTTCATTCCCAATAGCTTTCAGGCCCAAATCTCCAACAGCTGGGCAACATAACCCCTTGGATTTATTCATGTCATGAGAGAAATACATGTGGAAGTTGTCTAGGGCATAGTGACAGAAAAGGGTTGAAAGTCAAGAGGTCAAGGTCAGGTCTGCCAGCATGAGCAGTGGCAGAAGCAAAGAATGTAAAAATAGGACTCAGCGTCATGGTTCCTGGCTCAAGCCAGGCGCAGAGAAAGAAATGAGAGCTAGCAATAACCAGACAATGTTCTTTTTCCCACCTTCTCTTTAGAAAGCCACACATTTGTATGTCTGGGTTCTATGGACACTCCAGGCTAGAAAGGGGCAAAGCAGACTAGAAGGGTAGAAAGTGACACTGTTAAGTAACATTTTGTTCTTCCTTTGGAGAAATAACCACTCACTGTAAAATACCAGAAACTTTTCCAGGTCTCTTAGGAGAGGTAAAAAGAAGCAGAAGTTCTGTCCCTAGAGGAAGCTAAAACTGCCAAAATAGCACCCTGGGCATCAGTCCCAGCTACATTTAATGGTACGAGGAAACTAAGATAATCCTCCTCCTCCCCTCCCCTTGATTCATTTTAGCAGCCCTGAGCCCTTCTGAAAGCCAGTCTTTCCCTTTCCACTTCTGGTCAAAAGCATTTCTTGTGCTCAACTGACAAAGTTAGCCCAGTTCCCCCTCCTTGGGGTTTTTGCTCCAGGTCCCCTCTAGTTTTAAAATTCTATTCTTCTAACCCATATTTATAGGTTTCACAATCATAACTTAAAATTTAGCCACACTTTAATCTACATCCAGTCACCCCAGCCAGAAACCTGGGGGTCATTCTTTCCTTGGCTCTCCCTGGTTTTGGACTTTCAGTCATGGGAATTTAACTTCATAAGTATTTCAGATTCATTTTCCTACTACCACTGCCTCGGTTTGGCCTTCATCACCTCTGATTTGGATAACTGCTCTACACCATCACCAGGTGTTTTTCCTGCAGCCTCAAGCATGTCACTTCCCAGATTTAAGTCCTATAATGCCCCTCTCCCCACCCCACAGGATAAAACCTCAGTTATTTAAGCATGGCTGACAACATCTTTTTCTCCTGGTCCTGTCAGCTGCCGCTGTAGCTTCTCCTCCCTCTCCTGGTGAGTTAGTAATACTGAACTTCTGGAAGTTTTCCAAAGGCACCACGCTCCTTCCAAGCATCAGGCTTCGGCACATGCTCTTCCCACTGCCTGAGGTGCCCAACCCCTCTTGTCTGCCTTCAGATCACAACTTGAAACTGTCTAATCTCCCAGGTCAAAGGAGGAGTTTCCTCCAGAACTCCCCCTTCCCTTGTCCACTCTAGCACAATAGCACTATAACCTGGCATTGTGATTGTCTGATTCTGAACCTGTGTTCTTATTGCACTGTGACCTCCTCAAGGGCAGGGATGGTATCTTAGTTCAGCATGGTGCTTGGCACATTTGTCAAATGAGTGAATAAATGAAACAGAAAAGAAATCACTTAGAAAATAGAGGGTAGTTTTAGCACTGACTCACAACCTCAGTTCAGAGACCCAAAGTTATGTCTTTCAGGAACAAACTATAAGCAGATGAGCTCTGACATGAAGTTCCATTTGGTTGTTTTTCAAATTTTCTTAATCACTTTTATAGTCTCATTCTTTGCTCATAATTTCAAAAATCCCTTTTTTTTTTTCATAATTTATAAAGTGTTATGTCTTGTTCCCTATATCTGACACAGTTCTCAACTCTAAGTCCCCAGTCACCACAGTTAGACTCTCTCAGGCTGAACTCACTCCCCGGGATTTCTTCTTTCACTGTTTTGGCTTCTGTGGTCTCCTTACTTCCTTGCCAGCTCAGCAGCTCATTGCTCATGATGGTTATGTCTTATTTAGCTTTTGTACTTGTTTTAGTTCAGAGGGTCCTTAGGACAACTAATCAACAAGCTTGCCCTCCATTCATCCTTGTAACAGCCCCAGGACCTTCTGGTCATGGATGGATACCTGATCCAGACTGAGACAATCATGGGCATCAATCCCTCTGCACCCAGTGACTGGTCCAGGCTGAGAACTACCCAACATGGGGCCAGTTAGAGTCCCTCCCCAGGATTCCTCTAACCAGAGCTAACAGAAGAAGGGTTTTTTTTTCCTCTCCTTGGTTTTGAGCTATTTCTGACACCGATTTTTACCCCCTGCCATTGAGCAAAAGCATGTTTGCTGCGGAAGAAGTTACAGCCAAGCAGTGATCAGCAAAGATTAGAGATGAGAGAGAGACATGGCAAAAAAGGGAGAGTAACTGGGTATCAAGACTCCATTTCCAATCCCTGAGATCCTTAGAACTGTATGAGTTCCTGCAGCTCTTCCTTTGACTCTGTGACAAACCCAAAAATCCTTCTAAAAAATTGCACCGTAAGGGAACTCAGGGTCCAGCACTGTGGAATATTGAGGAGTCAGTCTGAGAGCCACATTTGCCAGGATGATCCTGTCATTGACTGGCAGCTGGCAAAAATAACAAGCTATTATCACATCCAATCACAAAGGAATGACTATACCCAACAGCATGGCTCTCAGGCTAAGGATTCAGGATGAGAAAGATTCGACAAGATCATTGCACAGGTTCTTGATTCAGAAGCAGAATTAGCTGAGAAGAGACAGTCTTTGCAGTGTTGTCAAAGACAAAATTAAAGCTGCAGTCCATGAATCTGTCAATTCAGAGCCTTCACCAACATTCTGTTCATTTGAAATCAACATTTAAGAAAAATTAGCTTTCTTTTGGTAATTGTATATTTCCTGTTATGTTTCCAGAGTTGATGCCAAAATTCTGGCAGATAAAATATCTTTACATATGACTAAATACTTGGCACATTGGCATATTTTAAAAAGTAAACAGGAAGAATTAATCAGGATTATTTTCATTTTTTGCTTTTAGGAAAAAAAACTAACACCAAATTTTACAGAACCTTTTTAACATTTCTCAAAAAGAAATGAGAAGCACATTACATTAGCATTCATGTTCCTTCCACTTTTAAAGCTTGTCAGACATTGAAGTTTAACATTTTTAAACAGTTGATAAGTAAAACTGAGTCATAGCACTATAATCAAGTTAATTACCTAACTCCCTCTTGATGTCAGAGGGGTTTCTCTTGCTGCAATTATCTTCACTTGAAGTGGAGTTAGTAAGTGGGGATGGAAATGTGCAGCTCTTTGTTCTCCCTGATTAACAAGTACTGTTTCCTACCCCTAAGAAACGCAGTAAACTCTCAAGGCCAGTCAAATTTCTAGTCCATGTATATCACCATTAGTGAGGTCTCTGACCTCGAACTAGTCAAAATGCATCAAATGACCTACAGGCATTCAAGGAAAGAGCCTCTACCCCCAACCACTCTTTCAGTGACCAACAAGATCAACTGAAATGACAAAGCCAGCCCTTAGCCTAAGACATCATCAAAGGAGCTAGAAGGGCAAACAGAAATTAATAACAGTTTTTTCTCTTCCTCCTTCCCTTCCTATCCCTCCCTTCCTCTTTCTCCATCTGTACTAATTTCCTATGGCTGCTATAACAAATTACTACAAACATATTGGGTTAAAATAATACAAATGTTCTGGGGGTCAGAGGTCCAAAAAGGATCTCACTGGGCTAAAATCAGGAATTGGCAAGACCGCTTCCTTCTGGAGGCCAATACGGGAGAATCTGTTTCTTTGCTTTTTTCTAGTTTCTCGAGGTTTACTGCATTCCTTGGCTTCTGCCTTCTTCCATCTCCAAATCAGCAACCTCAATAATTAGACCTTTGCTTCTTTTTTTTTTTTCAGCTCTATAGATTTTATTGTCATATCACAGTTCTCACTTAATCAAACAGTTATCATTCAAATCCCACCCAGAAGCAAGGACAAAGGCAAAAGGGCAAAAAGGTGGAAACAATTCACATGATACTATACTTGGATAAACTTTTACACTTACACCTCCATGTTGATTATTTATTAACATTGAAGTAGAATAAGGCTCTTCTAGGGAGAAAAAAAGGAAAAAAAATAGCTTTAATCAAGTAAGGAAGAAGAATGGACTATATAATTGGCAAATGATATCCAGTACCTACTACATGAGGCTGGTAAGAAAATCTCAACAAATTAATGTAAATTTTCCAATCGCCCTTTACTTACAGAGCAGTTAAAAATGATTTAGAAATTAAATCTATTTTGCATATTAAAAATACACTTCAAATTTACCAATGGATCCAATGACCTTTGCTTCTAACATCACATCTTCTCTCATTGACACTGACTCCTCTGCCTCCCTTCTTCCACATTTAAGAATCCTTGTGATTACACTGGGACCATGCAGGTAATCCAGGATAATCTCCCTATTTTAAGGTCAGCTGATAAGCAACCTTGATTCTATCTGCTACCTTCATTCCCCTTTCCCATATAACCTATCACAGGTTCCAATAATTAGGACGTGGACATCTTTGGGAGGGCAACCTGCCTACTCCACAATCTTTCTCTCTCTTAATCCATATTAAGGCAAAGGTACTTTTTTAAGGTCAGAAATAAATCTAAGGTGATGAAAATATTCTGGAATTAGATAGTCATGATAGTTGCATAATCTTGTGAATATGCTAAAAAAAAAAACATTGAATCATATACTTTAAAAAGATTAATTTTATGGTATACCAAAAAAGTCTAAGTTAACTATATGGGCTCTGTCCACCTTGCTTTTCTATTTTGCTTTACATACATGCAAGCAGGATCTATCACTTACAACCGCTCCTTTCCCAACTTCATCCATGCAAATTCCTTCTAAGTGGAAACAAGGTTAATGAATCCAGAAGTATCTATTTCTAGAGAAATTAAAGAAGAGACAGATAATCAATGGAATAGGGTATGTTGGAGCTTCAGGGGAATTTTAACTAACTGAAGATTTCAGCTCTGAGACCAATCTCAGTCACGCTCCAGCAGATCTTCTCAGTGGGCGCTATATAACTTGAAATCATCTTCAAATAAATAAGGTATGAACTTGGAAATGTTCTGGGAAGGTATATGGAGAAGTCTGAATGGTACATGGTGGTAGATGTACTGAAGGAGGAAATGGAAACCATTAGATATCAATCACAGTTTCATCCCAAAATAAACAAATTGAAGGCCTATGAAACCAAGGAGAATCTCAGATAGGTTTTCATGACACTAAATCAAGCAGGAGATAAAAAGAGAGTAGAGGTCTAAGAGTCCTTAATATGAGCTCACAGGTTCAAATCACATAATCAACCAGTAAGATTTATTCTATTAGAAAACAGACCCTCAGTAGAGACAGGAATATTGATCCAGGGAACCAGGGAGCAGATATAACTATTATGTAGATCAGAGGTTTGGAAAACTCTTTATGCCTCAATCTGTGGGGATGTTTGGAGCAAGCTCTCCCAGCTTCTCTTCTGATTAGGCATCAACTTGGTTAGAAGGAAGAAGATAGTAGAAATATACAGTGAGTGTGAGGTTGGAGAGAAGGTACAATATTACAGTCAGTACTGAAAACTGAACTCTTTGGGCTGCCATTCATAAGAGGGAACACTACAATAAAACTAAGTGGTTAGCCTGGCTGCCAGCTTCATCTGACTACTCACCTTAGGGGAAATTCAAAACTTATGTTCAGGAAATGATATTTCTATCTATTAAAACTACTTTTCTTCACTCTGTGAAGCTCCTTTATTCTCCAGAAAAGATCATAACATTTATCAATCCTCTCACACTGCTGTTAGGAAAGACAAGTCTGAGATGAACTTTTTTTGTTGTTTCTTAGAACCTGCATTGCATTTAAAAGAATATGATGCTGGAGGAGAGGTGTAAGAATTCACAATGAACTCACTGAGTTATTTACTGCAGAACTTTTCTTTCACTCTCACCAAGGGAAACACATTTATTATGTTTTCTTCCTCTGTGCATTTACATTTCTGAGAAGCCTCCAGAAATGGAAGGAAGTGGGGGAATCAGTATACTTACTCTGCAACCAGGGAGACTCTTCATTTGTGAAAAGCTTATAATGCCAAAGGGATAGTTAAATCAAATACATTTCTTGACTAGAGATTATATTTGTCTAACTTGAGTTTTCAGACTGTGATCGATCCATTCCCATATTGCTCATACAACTTGATGGAGTTTATATTTCAAAGTCTCTGAAACTGTAGGTTACAAATTTTCTTATTTTAGATGGTATGGGAAAACACTTCGATGTTTTTGAGGTGAAAATTACCCATCAAAGAAGTGGAGTTTAGTAGGTAGGCCAGAACAAATTTTATCTTAGCGTCATAGTTGAAAAAAAAGAAGAAAAACAAAAACCAAAAGATTCAATGAATATATCTGACTAATTTGGAACTTCCAATTTGTTTCATTCCAGTCTCTCATGGGTCTAAAGAAATGTTAAGGGAGTGGAGGTGGCTCAAGCCATTGAGTGTCTCCCTCCCACATGGGAGGTCCTGGGCTGGGTTTGGTTCCTGGTGCTTCCTAAAAAGGTAAAAAAAGAAGATGAGCACAATGAGAAAACAATGAGCACAAACAATAGGGGGAGAGGGGAGCAGTGGGAATAAATAAACAGAATAAATCTTAAAAAAAAAAAAAAAGAAAAAAAGAAATGTTAAGACAGCTAAACCTAAATTATCAATATTTATACCATCTGAGTCACACCTTATCCACAACAAATTTTGAGATCCCAAATGCTTCTGTGTGCACTTTCTGCTCTAGTCTCCCTAAATTACATACACATCCACACAGTATCAATTGGTTAGTCTTTATGAAAAGTAATAAAGCTTAATGCAATAAAATTCTGTTGTGGGACCCCTTACTGTCCCACAGATTTGAAGGACAACATAAAATACATAAGTAAATTCTTTTCCAAGCTTAAGGAATTGGATTCCATTGCAATTAGCCTAAACTACAAACTATCAGGAAAAGTATATAAATAATCTTTTCCTCAAAGAGGTTACTTAAACAGGGTTTTTCAATTTCAGGACAATTGACATTTGGGGCCAAGTAATTCTGTTTTGGAGCACTGTCTTGTGCATTGTAGGATGCTTAACAGCATCCCTGGTCCCTACCACTAGATGTACATAGCTCTGCCCCTCAACTTGTGACAGCTAAAATTGTCTTCAGACATTGGCAGATAACCCTGGGTTGAGAAACACTAATCTAAAGTAATCCAAATATATGTTCAGCTCTAGTGCTCCTCTTCTGTTGTCAACACGAATAATTGGAAGTACGTTCTGTTACAGGTTATTTAAAATATAGACATTCATGCAAAGTGGGTTCCTAGAATTTTATGAAACAATAATCCTTACCCAATGCCAATTCTGTGGGGCAAACATCTTCTAGACTGATGACCAAATTCTTTGGCCCACAAATTGTTCAGTCATTCCCTTCCTCAGACAAACCTACCTTTTCCATCATGTCAAGTAGGCAAGCTGACTTGTTACCTTTCTCTCTTTGCTGCCATTTTGAAGCAGGCTAGATAGGAAATCAATAGATGGAGAACCTGTCAAGAAGTCCACGTGTCCTTCAGTACCCCCAAGATGGCTGCTGGAAGACCCTCATGAGAAATCCCATTTGGAACGAGATTTTCTCTAGAAGCCAGGAGAAGCCCTGGATATTCCCCAAGAACTTTATAACTGGGACCTCCTGGGGGACTGATGGGTGGGTTAATCAATCAAAACAGCAAACAGCTAGGACTCCTCCTGTGTCCTTAGCAAAGGGGTGGAATAATTAATGGTTTAAAAGACAAGCGGGGGGACAGGCTTGGCCCAATGGATAGGGCGTCCGCCTACCACATGGGAGGTTCAAGGTTCAAACCCCGGGCCTCCTTGACCCGTGTGGAGCTGGCCCATGTGCAGTGCTGATGCGCACAAGCAATGCCGTGCCATGCACGGGCGTCCCCTGCATAGGGGAGCCCCACGCGCAAGGAGTGTGCCCCGTCAAGGAAAGCCACCCAGCGCGAAAGAAAGTGCAGCCTGCCCAAGAAAGGTGCTGCACACACGGAGAGCTGACACAACAAGATGATGCAACAAAAAGAAACACAGATTCCTGTGCTGCTGATAAGGACAGAAGCAGTCACAGATGAACACACAGCGAATGGACACGGAAGAGCAGACAACTGGGGGTGGGGGAAGGGAGAGAAATAAATAAAAATAAAGAAAAGACAATCGGGAAAGCTAACTGGCCCTGGCCCTGTGCCTGTCCATGTCCTATTCTGGCCTTCTTCACCCCCGCCTGGATCAACACACAAGTAAACCTGGGAATTTATCATTTATAACATGAATTATATCCTGTAAATCAGCCTTCTTTATCACTTTTCAGCCCTTTCCTCTCTACCTGGGACCTATGATCTGTTATTTTCTCCCATTTCTCTTCCCTCCCTACCTTAATAAATTACTGGCCTGATCAACTTGGCTTGCTCTTGAAATTCATTTCTTGCAGCTTAGTCAAGAACCTAAACAAAATCCAGTAACACTTTTAAAAACCTGGGTACCCCTTGTAAATTGAATCTGGTGTTTCTTTGGCCAACACTGCCCTACTTGCCCAGTTTTGTGAGCTTACCAGTTCCTGTCAATTGAGTACTATGCATATTTTCTCAGGAGATGCTTTTTCCAGTAAAATTACTCTTTGATATATATGTTGCTGTTCAGAGTTTATTTTGGTTGGTTTGGAGACTTCTTAAAATCACCTGTCTTTTTTCAGCCCTGACATAGATTTATTCCTAAATTGCAAAAAGATGTTTTAAATTGTCCCAAGGCTCCCTGAACCATTTTTCTTTTTATGTTGTTAACTATTTCTTTCTCTTTTTTTTTTTTTATCAAATACCTGCAATTTATGCTAGTACTTTTTTCTGAATTTGAATTACCCTATGATGTATTTCCTATATTATCTCTTTCACCAGCATGGTGAACTTAATTTTGCATGTTTATATTGTATCAAAATCATCTCTGGGAATCAGCAAATCACCAAGAACCTGGACTCCCTGAGTTCAGGGAAAACAAGTAGTTAAAATAGGCAGCAGACTTGGCCCAGTGGTTAGGGCATCCATCTACCACATGGGAGGTCCGCAGTTCAAACCCCGGGCCTCCTTGACCCGTGTGGAACTGGCCCATGCACAGTGCTGATGCGCGCAAGGAGTGCCCTGCCACGCAGGGGTGTCCCCCATGTAGGGGAACCCCACGCGCAAGGAGTGCGCCCCGTAAGGAGAGCCGCCCAGCGCGAAATAAAGTGCAGCCTGCCCAGGAATGGTACCGCACACACAGAGAACTGACACAACAAGATGACGCAACAAAAAAGAAACACAGATTCCTGTGCCACTGACAACAACAGAACCTGACAAAGAAGAACACGCAGCAAATAGACACAGAGGACAACCGGGGTGGGGGGGGGAAGGGGGGGGAAGGGGGGAAAGGGAGAGAAATAAATAAATAAATAAATCTTTTTTTAAAAAGGTAGTTAAAATATGACAAGGAAGAAGAAAAGGAAGAACTGAGGCTCAGAAATATGGCATCCACCCGCTCACCTGGAGGTCAGGGGGCTGGAGGCTGGGCCTTGGCCTCTGCACATGCCACTCTGGCTGCTGTATCCTTTCTTCCCCTCATTTTCCCTTTACAGTTTCCACTCATGACCATTTTAATCAAGTCTCACCTGTACACAAAGGAAGGCCAGGACAAGGGGTGCTCATAGCTCCTACTCTGAGTCTATAGGACTGGCCCTATGAACACTGGCCCAGCTCGCTCAGAATAGTTCCTGAGCCTATTTTCATTCCATCCCCAGCTCCAATTCCAAAAAAGGGCTTTTATTTGTGGACTTGCAAATAGCCTCTTTACCCTATAGAGAAACTTACTCACTACAAACCTGGTGACTCTGAAGCTAAATCTTTTGCCACCTCACATGCTGTTTAGCTTTGCCAATGGAAGGCCCTAAAGAGACACTGCAGGAGGAAAGGGCTTCTCTTCTGAGCCCCCACGTGCTTTCCTTCCTTCTAGCTCCTGCAGCACCCAGCTGGCATGCAGGACCCCAGCAGCACTTACCTCCAGCAGGTTTCCTGGCACCCATGCAGGCAGCTTTCCAGCAAGTTCCGTGGGTACCCAGCTGACTAACCGGCAAGTTCAGGAGCATCCCTTACAAGTGTCTTCCCATTGAATCCTGTGAACACGCCAGCCTGATTCCCTGTAAATAAAACACCATTCCCTTTGCCAGGCTGGTGGTTTCCTGGCAAATCCCACTGGTAACTCAGTCAACTTACCAGAAAATTCAACAGAAGTGCGTCTCTGCCGGAAGCTGGCCAGTGATCTTCTTCAGTATCCTAGCAGGCTATCTCCTGCTTGCCAACCTCAACTTGTGGCACCTTAGGGGATTTCTTTGCCATCCAGTAGGTACAGCCGTACCCTCCCTGATGAGTTCTGAATAACAGCCAAAGGCAGAGGAGAAGGGGATCTCCCAAATTTGTTTCTTCCTTGGGCACTCTGGCTCAGCCCTAGGGGTAATGGCTATTCCTTATATCTGATATTCTTATTTATTTTTTATTTTTTTAAAGATTTATTTATTTAATTCCCCCCCCCCCCCCCCCCGGTTGTCTGTTCTTGGTGTCTATTTGCTGCATCTTGTTTCTTTGTCCGCTTCTGTTGTCGTCAGCAGCATTGGAAGTGTGGGCGGCGCCATTCCTGGGCAGGCTGCTCTTTCTTTTCACGCTGGGCGGCTTTCCTCACGGGCGCACTCCTTGCGCGTGGGGCTCCCCCACGCGGGGGACACCCTTGCATGGCACGGCACTCCTTGCGCGCATCAGCGCTGCGCATGGCCAGCTCCACACGGGTCAAGGAGGCCCGGGGTTTGAACCGCGGACCTCCCATATGGTAGACGGACGCCCTAACCACTGGGCCAAAATCCGTTTCCCCTTATTTATTTTTTAAATTCTCTCAACCCCTTAGAAGTTAACCCCCCATTATTCCCATTATTATCTCCTGTTACTAGTCGATAATTCTTTATTTTAAACTTTCCCTGTTCTAATTACTGTGTGGTCTCTGTTTTGCATTACCAGACCCTGTGTAATGCAAACCCTATCCTCATTTTGGCTGTGTAAGAACTCTGCCATCTCGTTCTTTCACTTTCAAAAGTATGTTGGAAGTGAAACAGCAGGATCCTCTCTGGTCTCACATCCTCCTTCACACACCACGATATGGAGATGCATCCTTAATAAAACTTACATCACAAATTTATACTGTAAACTTCATATCAATGATAATTTGTTGAACTTGATAGCTGTACTTAATGTGGATACGTAAGTGAATATCCTTGTTCTTAGGACAAGTACATAGAAGCATTAAGTGTTCAAGAAGCATGACCTACACAGCCTACTCTGGAATATTAAGAAAACAGATGGATAGAATGATAAGACAAATGTGTCAAAATGTTAAAAGTTGGTGGACCCCAGTATCTGGGTGGAAATTTGTTGGCTTTCTCTGTATGGGTTTCGTATTCTTTTTGCAATTGTCCCATAAGTTTGAATTATTTCAAAATTAAAAGTGTATTTGAAAAAAAAAAAAAAAGCATGTTGGCAATTTAGGCCAGGATAAACCAATAATTTCCACATCCTCTTCAGCAACTCCAAAAGGCGGTCACATGCTTACGTTGAACTGCTATAGCTGTGTGGCCAGTCAGCACTCCACCTGAAAAAGACAGTCATCTTCAGGGAAAAAAAGGGATCCCTTGGCATAATGAAAACATTGAGTGCTTACAATATCACATAAATTCAGAGCAAAAAAGGTAGTGTTACTTGTTAGGATGATTTGGTTACGAGTGCTAGAAACCCAACTTATATTAAAGTAGGCAATAAAAAGGAATTTATTAGAAGGAGATAGGCTTATGTCAAAGAATTAAAAGAAGACCTGCACAACTCTAAGGATCTCAGGGATTGGAAATGGAGACTTGAAAACACCAAAATGCTCTCTTTTTTGCTCTCTTTCTTTCTCAATTCATCTCTAACCTGTGTTGATCTCTGTTAACACCGACTTTTTCCATACCAAACAGACTTCTGCCCCACGGTAGGAAGAAAGGCCGGGGGTGGGTGTTTGGTGAATTGGTTTTGGTTTACTCTCTTGTCGGGAAAGGAGAGGCCATTCCAGGACCTCGCTCGGGAATTTGGCTAATTATTAAATAAGCTTATTCCTAACCACACTCCACTGAAGCCTTTGTTAAATGGACTGTATTAGTCAGCGTTCTCTAGGGAAACAGAACCAATAGGAGAGATCTGTAAATATTATGAGATTTTATAAAATTGTGTCATGTGACCATGGGGGTGCATAAGTCCAAATTCCTTAGCACAGGCTGCAAGCCAGGAACTTCAGTGAAGGTCCTCGATGAATTCCCCAGGAGAAGTTGGCTGGCTGAAGTAGAGATGAAAGTTCTCTCTTCAGACTGCTGAAATCATACTTCTTTTAAGGCCTTCAACTGATTAAATGAGACATCTGTCATTGCTAAAGACAATCTCCTCGGTTGATAGTAGATATAATCAGCCATAGACGCCATGAGCTTACCAATGATTTAAGTCCACACAACGTTCTCACAGTAACAACCAGGCCAGCACTGGTTTGACCAAACTCCGGGCACCATTACCTGGCCAAGTTGACACATGAGCCTAACCATCACATGGACTCAGGCAAAACTCTATCACCTGACTTCCATAATTCCCTAGTTTGACAAGTGTCCTTGAGAAATCCTAAATGTCTTGATTACCTATGGAATATCATTCCACTTCATTTAATTGATGATGTGTTATTGATACCATTTCAGGATCAGTGTAAATTCAGGTACAACATCTAATAACCTTAGAATTTCTGGATGTTCCCTTTCCTGAATGCAGCCATCCCAGGAAAAGCAGCCCCTGGTACCTCGGGAAAGCCTTGAGAGAAGATTTATGATACACACCTGTAGCCATATTGCAGTCCTTCTTCAAAGGGACCCAGCCTACCCTTGAGCTGAAAGGTTCCAGGTCTATGAATAAGTAGCAGGGTGACTTAAGCTGGATTTCTGTCCCAGAAAACCTAGAGTATTTTTTTCCTAAAAATATCAAGCAGTACCTTTGTTAGGCTCCAAAGGTGGGCCTCTGGGGATAACCAGAGATGAAGGAAAAAAAAAACTTTAACACAAGAGTTAGGCAGAATTTACATTTATTATGTCTGAGACAGGAGCCAAGGTCAGTCTAAAGCAATTCAGACCCAACTCCCCGCACTGCAGTTTTACTCTTGCTTAAATACCTAAGTTACTACTTAGCATTTGCTTTGATTATGTCTTAGCTTTTATGCATATGGATGAACATACAAAGCTAGTTATATAATTGTATGATTTGTATGTTCAAGAAATCACACTTGCACATACATTGCATGATCAAAAAAGCAGGGGATAATTTCACTCCTGGGTGGGAATTTTACTACGTTAATTAAGCAAAAAAGTAAGGACAGCAAGATGCTTCTTCTGTGCAGGTCTCACCAACTGGTTGAAGCTGGTTTACACACTTCATTACTTCAACAGGATATCTCGACCTCAAGAAACAGATTTTGGCACCAAGAGAGGGTTACATCTCATTACCTTCTAATTTACATACAATTATTTCCTTTGTGTCCTAGCAACAGGGAGAGAAACAAGTTACTTTCAGGTATTTGGTCATCCTTCATCCTTCACCTTGATAGGCTTCCATTTATTTCATTTATAAGACTCCATATTAAATTGCCAGTAACATATAGATCCATATTTGTCTCTAATCACCATGTACTCCCTGGGCAGTTTGGAATTATGCCACTTTCTCCCTGATGGTTAAGCACCACAACATGGCCTCTGTCCCTCCAAGATCCTACTATTCTCACTGAGATTAGGGAACCCATTATATTGCATCATTCCCCAGCATGCTGTCCAGCCTAAGAAGAATAGCTCTTGAAGGATGCTCTTGAAGGATGATGGTGACCCATTCATCAATGCATTGCTTAAAGCCTTGGTTTAATGGTTCTCAAAATGTGGTCCTGGACCTGCAGCATCACAGTTATCTGGAACTTACTAGAAATGAAAATTCTTAGGCTCTATCCCAGACCTACTAAATCAGAAATTCTGGGGACAGAGCCCAGCAACCTATGTTTTATTAAGCTTCTCCAGGTGATTCTGGTGCACACTAAAGTTTAAGAACCACTGCCTTAGTCAAAGCTGTATCCAGATCCTCTGAACGAGAAATTGTTGAGCAGGTTCATGGAATAGATCCAATTATGGACAACTGTTGAGTCCAGACTTTAATTGGTCACTCCTGGGTACTTGAGTCAACACATCAAGTCCCAAATTCCATGTCAATATTTTACCCTGTCCAAGTCTTATATTTTATCCTCACGTTGGAAGACAATTCTCCATGGGTCTCTTGTCTTTCCAAAAGTCTTTTTAAGGATGTTTGTATAGCAAGGAGCCTTGGAAGATAGAGATAGTGTCAATCTCTCAAGAAAAGGGCAGGAAGGTTTACTTGCAGCCCTTAATAAAAGATTCAGTTTCTCTAAGCATAAGGCTCCTCAACTGTGACACAAACTCATCATACGTGCAGAATCTACCTTGGCCCTCTGCATTGTTCCTGTGGGTCATAAGGGACAAGAGGAATTGATGCACTATAATGCTCATGCTGCTTGCTATGCTGCAAACAAGGAAGTCCTTTGTCTCTCATCAAGGAGTCTCACTTCTTCCAGCAGTCATGAAACTATGGCAGTATAAGCTATTAGCTTGCAAATAGGATAAAATCTCAGACTCTACACAGTTCTTGACACCTCATTGGTCTAGAAATTGCTCCCATATATGATCATACAGCTCCTGCAGATACAGATTGGCAAGATGTGTAACTCTTGCTATATAAGCTACCTCCTCCCAGATCTTATCTTATATCTCTCCTAAAATTATGATCATAAACGCAGAGGTAATAAGAAGTGATAGGCGGTGGCGGACTTGGCCCAGTGGTTAGGGCGTCCATCTACCACATGGGAGGTCTGCGGTTCAAACCCTGGGCCTCCTGGACCCATATGGAGCTGGCCCATGCACAGTGCTGATGCGCGCAAGGAGTGCCCTGCCACGCAGAGGTGTCCCCCATGTAGGGTAGCCCCACGCGCAAGGAGTGCACCCCATAAGGAGAGCTGCCAGAGTGAAAGAAAGTGCAGCCTGCCCAGGAATGGTGCCGCCCACACGGAGAGCTGGCACAACAAGATGATGCAACAAAAAAGAAACACAGATTCCTGTACAGCTGACAACAACAGAAGCGGACAAAAAAAAAAGAAGACGCAGCAAATAGACACAGAGAACAGATAACCAGGGGTGGGGGGAGGAGAGAGAAATAAATAAATAAATAAATCATTAAAAAAAAGAAGTGATAGGGATGGTTTCCAGGGAAATAAATATCATCTTAAGAGGCAACTGCCCAGGTGTAGCCCTTGGAGGACTTCTAGGGAAAATATAGTTGATTTCCTCAAGCAGGGAAGCAGGGCTGCATCCACCAGCAAGGGAGTTTCAAAGAAATCTACAGGTCCCAAGTTGTCAGATTTGTCCACATTTGCTCAAATATCTCCATCTCATGCCTTGGCATCCCACTGCTTCCCCCACTGTCTTTACTTTAGACTAAGAGACCTAAAGGGGATAAGTATTTTAAGGAATTCTTACAATCAGACCCAAGGCTTGGTTCTCAATGATGTCTGTCCTGTGACTACATGTAAATGAGGCTCTTTCGAGATGCCATGGAAGCCTTCTGGTTCTTCTTGCCTATTCTTAATAATATGTTTAATTTCTATTTTCCTGGTTTTCTTTATGAGCACTCTCTAGGGCCGTAAGGAGAGGCTAAGTAGTTCTACAGTCTTTGAAATCCTTAATATTGATCTATCAAGCTACATGGCCCAGCCATTTGGTCTCTCAATGCATCACCCTCTGCCTTCACTTCATTTCAGGTTGCCAATGTAAAAATATAAGTGATTATGGTATCACCATGAATACCCTCTACCCAGGCAGAGACAGAAAGGTTATTCCTCTGCCTCTCCAATATATGACAAATCTAATCCAAGAATCCCATTTGAAGGGTCTCCTTCTTAAGGTCACTCTCAGTACCAGTTATTATAGTAGTCAGGGTCCCAATAGGAAACAGCTAGCATACACAGATTGATAAAACTCAAGGAAGGCAAATCTCCAAATAAGTGGTCGAGGTATAGGGAATAAAGAATTGCAGGAACCCTTGCTAACAGCATCAGAACTTTTGTCAACCCTAGTCAAAAGATATGAGGGGAGGGAGAAGTTACCAGAATCCAAAAGAATAGAATAATGTAGACTAGGCCTCCTTGAGAGGGGCAAGGATCTTAGTTGAGGGACACAGCCCTTGTACGAAAGAAGCCAGGAAAATATCCTAACCTCACTCTCCTCCTCTAATCTCCAATTGGGAGGTTGGCCATACCCTATTAGAAACCAGAGGGCATGAGAACACTGTCGAAGTAATCATACAGATAAGCCTCCTGGGACAGAGTAGGAGGTCAATCCACAGGAACAAACAGAAGACATCTAGCACATAAATATCCTAACTGGCCTCCTTGCTCCTAATCTTTCTCCACTCTCATCAATCCATACTTTACAGCCATCAGAATTAGCCTTCAAAATAAAATTCACTTCCTATCACTACCTTGCTTAAAATCCTATAGCTCTTCCCATTACAGTGTCAGTAAAGGGATGCTATCCTTCCCAAATTGAAAGCATGTTAAAGAGAGATGAAGTCATTTTAGCTGCTGTGTAAGAAACCAATCATAGAAAGGTAGCATAGTGAGAACTTCTACAAAGTCAGCTTGCTTGATCAGCTGACATAGATCCAAAGGGGTAATGGTCATGAAATGTGGGCCAAGGAGAAACATCTTAATCATGTACACAGGTAACTATTTAGTAATACTACATCCGTCTTCAAACAAGCATTTCAGATTACCTTGCACTATTGTACTCGGAACCAGAATACAATCAAGCAATCTCTAAATTTAAAAAATGATTTACTATTTCAACATGTTTACTCCATACAAATGTACAAATCCAAACAGTGCATAACCCTTGGTAGCAAGCAAATGGAGTCTTCTAATATCTTTTCCTCTCAGTCCCACAAGCCATAGGAAGCTATTCAGTAGACCCGTTAAATACCTTATGTACCTGCATGTGTGCCAGTCTGGGTAGAGAAACTCTTAGCCCTTTATACCAGGATAGTTCTAATCATGCGATGCCCTTGGACTCCTCTAAGGTCGTGGTGTCCCATACTGCAGCAGAAAGTTCTATTGCTGAATATCCAACACAGATCAGGGGATATTGGTCAAAACCACTGGGCCAATGCTGAGGGATATTTGGTGCCTCCACATAGTAGGCATTTCCCAGAAGTCTGGGAAGAAGATCAGAGACATTAAATATGGTTTTCCATTTGCTCTGGACAGGGCAAAACAAACCTTGAACTCTTTGATCTCTCTGTGAAAGTTCTACAATCCTTACCACTATTCAGAGACTTAAAGCTCAGAAAGATGTAGGACCACAGGTGCCCTTTGGATACTTGAGTAGAAATTTCCTGACAGGCTTTCCAAGCCTGGAGTTTCTTCCAGAGAGACAGATATACCTTTTTCTGACTTGATTACAGTCCAGTCTAAGAATTTGGGAAGAATATAATGCCATTCTTGAAGTTTAAGTGGTCAAAATTATATGCAGGACTTCAAGACCAAGTCAGCTTGGCCTAGCTCTTCATTCTCTACTCACTAAATCATGCATTTAGTGGGCTGATAGACAAACACCTACTGAGAGCTCCTTTAAATGCAATGAGGGATATGGAGGATAATGCACAGCCTCAATTTAAATGGTAAAATTTAAACATATGCGCACAAGACCATGTATGAGTAAGTACCAAATGATGAGTGCAGATATTGCTGTTGATTCCTCCAATAGAGAGATCACCACAAATGGAGCAGTCAAGGAAGATTCTATTAGGAAAAAAATAAAATAATTCAAGCTCAGCTTGGAAAGGTAATTAACAAATGCATATAGAGGGAAAACAAAGTAAATAAGCAAGGTAAGGAAGAATACTACTGCATGAAGGCAATTGCCGGACCTGCTGCAGAGGGTCCTAATATGGAAGTAATGGGAGACAGTGCTGGAAATGTGTGTTGGAACCAGACTGAGGAAATTGCTGAATGTCAATTCAGACTTAGTCTTCTAAGTAACAGAGGTTCTTAATGTTCTTGAGCAAAAGAATAAAGAAATTGTAATATCTGTGAGTTGGAAATGCCTTTAAAGATCAAAATAGTGCTCTAGGAAGGTTAATATGGAAATGCTGGCTGGCTCCATTAGAAAACAGAGCCTGGAGGCAGGGAGGTAAGGGACAAGCGCTAAGGGCTTAAACAAATGTGCGACTCCAGAAGTCAAAAGGAGGCCAGTGTGAGCGGTAATCGGAAGTAAGAATTGACAAGCTCTGGTGATTGATCATGAGACACAAGGAAGATGAGGGAATCTAAAAAACTACAAAGTTTCAACCCTGGGTGAGCACAACAATGATAGAACTCACCGTCAGACAAGTGTATGTTAGGGATGTGAGGGTAGATGACCATGACAGTTATATTAAGGTCATTTGAGGAGAGCAAGATATCTAAGTGAATTTCCACACGACAGGTGGAGTTTTATGACTGGAATTCAGGAGAGTTCAAAGCTAGGCATGTGGATTTGGAAGCCATTTGTGTAGAGAAGGATTCTGCCAATATTGAAACTATGGTCTAAGAACAGTCTCTGGCTTCTAAGAAACCACCGATATTGTGGCTTTTTCATGGGGACCCACAAGAAAATCATCCCTTGTTTTTGCTATCCAAGAGAGAGAAGAGCAGGCAAAGTATATTCCACATTTAGCACTTTTCCTTAGAAATCACAATAAGGATAATAAAATCATAATGTAAAATGTAGAACAAAAAGGCCTTATTCTTATTTATCTTTGCTTTTCTGGTACCTTGCACATAGAAGGTGGCCCACAAAATACTTGCCAATTAAATTAAAATGAAATCAAAGTTTTAAGGTAATTTATATAACTAAAATAGGCATTGTGAAGTGTTTACAATGCTCACTTTTTATCCTGGGTACCTTTTGTTGAGAAAAGAATAAAAAGCCCAAAGAAGTTGGAAGAAATTGATTGTATTTTCTTCCAAAAGGAATGAAAAAGGTAAAAATTCTTCTTTATGTACCTTAATTGATTATTAGTAACAATTTTTGGAACCAGAAAATCAATCATCAATCTTGAATTATTATTGTCATCCTTAATCTTCAAAGGTGATACTCAGAGCTGTGCCACAGAATTGAGCATCTGGTTATATATTCTTTTTCTTCATCTTCTAGATCATAGAATCAAAATTATAGACATGGAAAAACATTAGCATTTATCCATTTACAATGGTAAAACCTCAGAATGCTAATAGTTGTTCCACATCTCCAAGTTTATCTCCTACATCTTATCCCAACTCCAAATTCATATTCTTGAAACCCACATCCTTTGATTGTTTGAAACGCTCCACACGTGTGGGCCTAACAAACAAGACTTTAAATACCAAAAACAAAAATAAAACAACCTCTAGCTCTCCAAAACAGGGACTAGGAAGCTTTTTTTGTTCATGTTGTTTAAATCACTAAAAAAATTCTGGTGTCAGTGAAGGTCCCAGGCTTATGGAGGGCAAGGTAGCAAGATTAACACTTTCCTTCACAGGAACTTTTCTGAAAGCATTACCAAATGGGAAAGAAAAGTAAATCGTAAACAATTCAGCTTACAACTAAATTGTCATTGGAACATTTTGGTCACAAATACAAAGCCACCTTCGGTGGGTTGTATTAGTCAGGGTTCTCTAAGGAAACAGAAGCGACAGGAGATATCTGTAAACAGCTTGAGATTTTATAAAATTCTCTCACGTGACCGTGGGGATGCACAAGTCCAAACTCCACAGGCAGGCTGCAAACCAGGGCCTCCGATGAAGGTCCTTGATGAGTTCCCAGGAGACGCTGGCTGTCTGAAGTCAAGCTGGGAAATTCTCTCTGAATGCTGAGTCACTTCCCCTTTTAAGGCATTCAACTGATTGGATAAAACATCACTCACTGCTGAGGGCAATCTCCTTGGTTGATTGTAGATGTAATCAGCCATCTATGCAATGAACTCACTGATGATTAAAGTCCATAAATGGCCTTGTATTATAATTAACCCAGTGCTTGCTTGACCAAACAACTGCACAATTACCTGGCTGAGGTGACACATTAGCATAACCATCACACGGCTTTTTCATAGAATAAAAAGTGAGCATCACTTTTCATAGGATACAAAGTGAGCATAGCGAACACTTCCCAAGTTTAATATATATTCATTGTATTACATTAAAAGCTGACATACATTTCATGAGAGACACATAAATGTAGCAGAGCAAAAACATGAAGGTGTCAGGTAGGGTTGTAATACTTTCCACTTATTCAGTTTTGGTAGGCATTTCTTAACCAATGTTGGTCTGGTAAATGGTTTCTTTTCAGAGTTGTAAATCAGACGTAATCGTACAAGTAAAATATCTGCTGCCCCAGGTATTAGGCTACTTGGACTCTGACTCTCTCTCATTGCAGCTGGTCCAGTTTACCTGCTCACCTCACCCTGGGATGCCTTGCCTATGCGGAGTTTCCCTGTCTCCCTCAGAGCATCATGTAAGAAAAAAAAGGAAAGCACACATGTGAAAGTGCTTTGAAAAGTAAATGTGTGTGTCCATGTGAATGTATATGTGTGTGTGTGTGTGTACATATACACGCATATATATTTTAATATACCAGTACCCCTAAACGGGGTCGAGAAGTTAGACTGTAGGGAAAGCCACAAGATGTCCAGATCCCTGTGTAAGGGTCTCAAACAGGCTGTGAAAACGGTACACTTTGTTGACATCATTTTATATTTTCACTTCTACACTTATGGAGTGAAAAGATCAGCATCAGCAAGTTGATGGCTTCTCTAAGTGATACTTCCGATTCACAACAGCAAAACAAGTGTTGTCTCAAGCACAATGCCCAGGATTCTCTTACCTGCCTAGGGGGAATCCATCAGACAAAATGAGACAGTTTTACAGACAAACATTAAATTGTCCTTCAGATTTTGCTGAACACAAAATCAAGGTGTCCAGAGGCCATGGAAGTTCTTCAAGAATGACTCGCAAATTTAATAAACACAACTTGAAACGAAACATTCAAAAGGAGTGGGTTCATATTTGATGGCAAAATCCAGTAACAGGTAAAGGCCAGCCGACCTGGCATTGTAACTGCGCAGCCTGACTAGTGCTACTTTAATGGTGCTGTGCTGCCCCCATGTGGCTATTAAGTAAAGTGCATGAGAAGATGGTGCTCTAACACAAATCTCTTTAATCAAAGAAACAAAGTACAAATAAAAAACAGAAATGTATACAAGATAGTCACTGTTTCTGAGTATAGAGTTACTGGATACAAAAAGACAAATTACAAATGACTTAGAGGGAAAGAAATTTATGACTGTCAGATGGTTTTTAATTCATCCAGTGGTAAAGTTGAATTTAATATTCCTATATAGTTGTCTTCTAATTTTTCCCAAGGCAAAGTGTCATTTGCTAGTATATGAAATTGTGTTATGAGTTTAAGTGTGAAAAGCAAGGATTAAACAAATAATATTAATTGAGCAATTACCATATGTCAGCAACTGGCAAATATTAATTCATTTAACCTTCACAACAAATCCATGATGTAGATACTAGTTCTTTATACTTTTCAAAGTGCTTTCACATATATATTTTCATTTGCTCCTCAGCCAGCACTATGAGGGAGAAAGGGAACCTCACCATACACAAGACACCACAAGGATCGTGAGGTGAAAAGGTGGGCTCAAGGTCACTCCTCAAGTGAAAGAGTCAGAATCGGAGTCCTAGCATCCTAACTCCTAGTGCAGCAAATAGTTTACTTGAACAGTTATGTCTGATTTACAGCCCTGAAAGTTGTACCAGACTAACCTTGGTTAAGAAATGCCTACCAAAATTGAATAAGTATCAAGTGTTACAAACTGCATCTGACAGTTACATGTTTTCTTTCTATTTTTAATATTGATAGAAAATTATCAATAATCGATAAATTATGAAAGCCATAAGGCATGATAATTATTTATTCTATAATTTATTAAGCAGACTGGTTTAAAGTAAGTTAATAAGCATTAAGTTCCATCTAAAAGCCCAAAGTGAATTTGAAATTATTCTACTTTCCCTAAATTCTCTTTTTTCTTTCATATTGATCTGATCTACTTCAACGTTGTTCCTAAAATCTAGACATCTATACGAGAGTTTCCAACTACTACTAGGATTTTGTCTTGACAAGTCAACTGCTTTTTATCTGATTTTTTTTTTTCCTTTTCTTTTCTTTTTAATTTAGCCACTCTGGGGCTAACAGTGACCATTGTTTATATTTGTAATACTCCATCTTGTGATGACTTGTTTTTGAAAACTGCAAACTAAGTTTAACTTGTTTTCACCAAGTTTCTCAAGATCAAGATATCTTATTTTACATTTTTATAAACAAAATCCCTAACTTCATGCTGGCTGCACCTCATATGACAGTTTACAGCTACAATCAGGAAAGAACAGAAGCAAAGACTGGGATCAATTTTAGCATGGACTAACAGAACAGCTTCCAAACAAAAGTGAGTTGTAAGCAGTTCATCTGTGAGTCAGCTGTATGGATGTTGTGATGGATTTTCCCATCACAAAGTCAATAGCATCTTTAAGTGTACAATTCAGTGACATTTAATACATTCACAATGTTATGCAACCATCACTCCTTAGTTCTAAAACATTTCCGCCACCTCCAAAGGAGACCAATACCAATTAAGCAGTCACTCCCCATTCCACCCACTCTCCAGCCCCTGACAACCACTGATCTGTTTTCTGTCTCTATGGATTTACCCATTCTGTGCATTTCATATAAATAGAACAGCACATCTTTTTAACACAGTGTTTTATGTTTACAGAGTGCTTTATGACACACCATCCTTAGACCCACGTAAGAAGGACCCCTGCTCCACGCCCCACACTTTCAGGGTCCGCATTGGACCATCTCCGGTTTTCCCCTCAGCTTGGGGTGAAGTGTTTGCAGGGCCATGAAGATGTGTGCACCAGGAGTCCTCCCTCTTCTAAAGCCCCTCCCCCCCCTCCCCCCCCGCCGCCGTGTCCTCAGTCCACAGAAGGGAAGTGGCCATTTGTGGGGAAGACAAGGAATCTGCCCTCTGTACATGAGCCCCTTGCAGGGCAGGGAAGCCCAGGGAGAGAAAGAAAGGGGCAGCCCAGGAACCACAGGCTGGTTTGGGAGCCAGCTCTCCCTGGAGCTCCACATTTTAGTAGGACAGTGTATTCAAATAAATAGTAGAACAGTTTATTCAATAGATTTAATAAATAATTTTTTTAAACTGGGCAAAAGACAGAAGCAGGTAAAGCACATTAGAAACACTATTAATGGCTAATAACTGTATAATAAAGTGTTCAACTTAAGGAAAATTCAATGCAAATCAGTCAGTGAGACCTTTTCTGCCTATCAGATTGACAATTATCTAAAGATTGAGGGAAGCAGACTTGGCCCAATGGATAGGGCATCTGCCTACCACATGGGAGGTCTGCATTTCAAACCCCGGGCCTCCTTGACCCGTATGGAGCTGACCCATGAGCAGGGCTCATGCGTGCGAGGAGTGCTGTGCCACGCAGGGGTGTCCCCCGCGTAGGGGAGCTCCATGCACAAGGAGTGCACCCCGTAAGGAGAGCCGCCCAGTGCGAAAGAAAGTGCAGCCTGCCCAAGAATGGCACTGCACACACGGAGAGCTGAAACAAGATGACACAACAAAGAGACACAGATTCCCAGTGCCGCTGATAAGGATAGAAGCGGTCACAGAAGATCGCACAGCGAATGGACACAGAGAGCAGACAACTGGGGGGGGGGGGGGCGGGGGGGCGGGGAAGAAGGGAGAGAAATAAATAAAAAATAAATCTTTAAAACAAAGATTGAGGGAAACGGACTTTGGCCCAGTGGTTAGGGCGTCCGTCTACCACATGGGAGGCCCGCGGTTCAAGCCCCGGGCCTCCTTGACCCGTGTGGAGCTGGCCCATGCGCAGTGCTGATGCGCGCAAGGAGTGCCGCGCCACGCAGGGTGTCCCCCGCGTAGGGGAGCCCCACGCGCAAGGAGTGCACCCATAAGGAGAGCCGCCCAGCGCGAAGGAGGGAGCAGCCTGCCCAGGAATGGCGCCGCCCACACTTCCCGTGCCGCTGACGACAACAGAAGCGGACAAAGAAACAAGAAACAAGACGCAGCAAAAAGACACAGAAAACAGACAACCGGGGGAGGGGAGGGGAATTAAATAAATAAAAATAAATCTTTAAATAAATAAATAAATAAATAAATAAAACAAAGATTGATAAAATGCAATATGGAAGTGAAAGTACAACCCACAGAATGAGAGACCATATTTGCCAATCATATATCTGATAAGGGACTTATATCCAGGATATATAGAGAATTCTATCAACTCAACAGGAAAAAGACAATCCAATTTTTTTAATGAGCAAAAAGATCTAAATAGACATTTCTCCAAAGAAGGCATACAAAAGGCAATAAGCATATTGTAGAAAGATGCTCAATGTCCTCAGTCATTAGGGAAATGCAAATCAAAACCACTAAGAGATGCCAGTTCACACCCACTAGGATGGCTGTAGCCAAAAGATACAATGGCAAGTGTTGGTATGCATGTGAGGAACTTGGAACCCTTAGACATCACTAGTGGGAATGTTCAATGGTGCCCACCACTGCTTTGGAAGAGTCTGGAAGTTCCTCAAAAGTTTAAACATAGAGTTAGCATATGACCCAGCAAGTCCATCTTTCCCAAGAAAGATGAAAACAAAAATTCATGCAAAAACATGGACACAAATGTTCCTAGTAGCATCTTTTGTAATAGCAAAAAATGTCCATCATTTGGATGAATGGATAACCAAAATGTGGTACATATATATATGGAATATCATCCAACCATAAAATAGAATGAAGTACTGATACAGGCTATAAATGGATGAGCATTGAAAACATTATGCTAAGTGAAAGAAACCAGCCACAGAAGTCCACATATATGATTCTTCTTACTTGAAATGTCCAGAAAAGACAAACCTATAGAGACAGAAAGTAGATTACTGTCTAGCTAGGGCTGGGGAAGGGAAGTTGGAGAGAAATAAGGAGTGACTACTAATGAATATAAAGTTTCTTTCTGCAGTAATGAAAATGTCCCAAAATTAGATTGTGGTGATGTTTACACACTTTGTGAATACACTAAAAAACCATTGAACTGTATACCATTTAAGGGTGAATTGTACGGTATGTGACATAGCTCAATGTACTCTTCTTTTTAATTCAATGTGGTGATTACAGTAGATAATATACATACCATTAGAAATATATGGGCTTTTAAGAAGATAATTTCTCTTAAAATGTAAAATTCACATGTGCTTTTACACAGAAATTCCAATTCTAGACCTCTTCCCCTATTTACATATATTTGCACATATTTACAAAAATGTGAACAAAGATGTGTGCTGCAGGACTTATTTAAATTCAGTAACCCACCTAAATGTTCATCAATATGCAAGTGATTAAATAGATTAGGTTACCTTCATACTATTGTTGAAAAATGAGATTTTATATTTTGTTTTGGAAAGCATATCTCTTAGAAATGCCGTTTTTTAATTCCTCACCCAGCAAGTAGAAAACTGTATCTATGATTTTGCGTATGATTTTAGACATCTTCCACCACCTGGCAAAAGAATTTATGTAACTTATATATCAATTTATTAATCACAATAATGATCAGTGAGATCATTTTAATCAGGTAATTATCACAAGGTTGTGAAAATTTTTTACTTCCTGAATATATTCCCCTAGAGTAAAATGTCATTTCTGTATAAAAAAAGACTATTCCGTAATTACTTCAGGTTATAGGTTACAACTTTTAGTACCTGGTTATCACTCTATCGAAATTTAAAAGAAACTATAATCGCATCTGCAAGAGAAGAACACGTATAAACTTACATAAACTTAGCCTTAGGGAACTTTGTCTTGACGGCAAGCTTTGGAGTTGTGTTCTTGAGATCACCAAGCCTAAACACATCTTACCCTCCTTTGTTTTGGAAATCAACCTAATAAAAAAATGTTAAAAGAAAAACGTTGCAACAACATTAAATTTGGGACAGCACAACTTTATTTGGTGATTCATGAATTGGGCAGCATCCATTCAGGAAATTAAAGGAAGCTCCACCAAGGGGGTGGGAATGGGGAGCATATACATGGCAAATGCAGACTCAAGTGACGAAATGCTCTGATTGGCTGATGTTTTCATTTTACATGGGGGTGTAGGGGTCTTACAAAGTGGGGAGCAGATACACATTGATTAATATGGTATACTTGTCCATTCTGATAAATTCTCTCTTCTGCACCAAAACTGGTTTATTACCCAGGTATTGCTTATCTGAAATCCTTGAAGTTCTGTTCCATTTTCTCAGAAAGACCCTACAGGTCCACTGTTTTTGTCTTCTGGAAAATCCCTGCTCAGAAAGAGGTCCTTCCCAGCAACACTCAATGCAGGATCACATTTTATTTTACTTAACGTAACTTAGTTCTCTTTTCTTTTTCTCGAGTTCTTATTAAATACCACTGAGACTTGGAAATTATGGTTCTATTGATTCTAATTTTAACCAAAGCTGAATTTTTAGCATTTAACTTTTTTATTTCCACCCAGTACAATACCATGCAACAATTTGTTTAAATTCATATTATGTATACTGGCTTGGGAGAAGGAACTGAGGGGATATAAAAGTGAATTGCATTTTTATTCCCCATATATCCAAATTGTTTGTAATTTTACAATGCACATTAATTCATGAATTTCTTGTGCAATCTAAACAAATAAATATGATGTAGCTGGATAGATTATCTGTGGAGAAGAGTTCCATGTGGCTCTAGAGGATAAACAAAAGGACTGACTCACCCTGACTTAAATCACTGAGTAGTCATTTAACCCTCCAGATTTTTCATATTTTTAAATGATGATGCTCACTAACCCAAATTAATGAATTGGGCAGAATCATTTTCCTGAATAAATACAATTCCTGCAGTAAAATGCAATTTCTTATTTTAAAAACCCTTTTCTGTATTTACTTCAACTTACAGATTACAATTTTTAGTACCTGATTATCACACTATCGAAATTTAAAAGAAACTATAACATTTGCATTTGCAAGGGAAGAGTATATATAAACTTAGCATTGGAAAACTTTGCTTTGGCAGCAAGGATTTCATACATTTAAAAAAGAGGATAAAATGAAAAATTGAGGAAGAATGGGCATTTTTTGTGGGAGAATATAAGTATATATGGGTGTGAGAAAATTCCTGACTCAGGATTCAGTTCGCTCCATCTTTTTCTGCCTTTTCCAGCTAATACTATTTCTCTTATGAGCACAGAGATTACCTAAAATCCCACATTCTATCACAGTTGATAAGAAGTTTCTCATTTCAAGGGCATATGTCTGTGTGCACACATGCATGCACATGAGCAAACATGCACACATCTTTATGAGAACTTATTGTGACAGTTTGAAGCTTTTGTCGACCCTGGAAAATCATGTCCTTAGGGCTAATCTATCTCCATGCATGTAAAGCTATTGCAGTTGGGACCTTGATTAAATTACTTTGGTTAAGGGTCTTTGATTAGATTGACTGACCTAGTGTGGGTCTTAGTCCTCTTACTGTAGTCCTTAATAATTGAAGGAATAAAAAGCCACAGATATAGAAAAAAAGCTGCAGAGATAAAGAGGAACCCAGAAGGTAGAGAGAAGGCCCTGGGAGCCAGAAGCTGAAATCAACAGAACACTAAAGCACAAAGCAACAAGGCCTGGAGGAGAGGGAAGAAAGGAGCCTGACCATGCATAGCTGCAGCTCAGGGAAAAAGGATCTCCTGATGATGCCTTGGTTTGGACACCTAAATGGCCTCAGAACTGTAAGCCCGTAACCTCATCTCCATTGTAAATCTCCATTGTAAAAGCCAACCCATTTCTGGTACTTCTGATAGCTGGAAAATATACTTATTAAAATTTCTTCACTTAAGCAGCTCTGAAAATTCTAATACAGTAATTGAGCTGGTTTTCTATTAATGTAATTTTAGAAGTTTACTCTTTATACTTAGTTCCCTGAAAGATATTAACCAGACCTTCTCAGTTTTGCTTATAGGAATAAGATAACGCGTCATACCAAAACCAGACAGCATGGTATCAGGAGCACCTTATGACCCAGTGCTCAGAGACAAAAAGCTTCATACCCTTGAGTGTCCAGCTGAAAATTTCCCAACTCTCATGAAAGAAGTGAATTTACATGTCCAAGAAGCACGCCATACCCAAATCAAAATAAATCCAAATAGACCTATTCAAGATACATACCACAAAATTCTGAGAGCAGCAAGGGAGAAGCAAACCATCACATACAAGGGACACCCAGTAAGATAGCATCGATTTCTCGCCATAAACCATGGAGGCAAGAAGAGTGTGATATGATACAATTAAGATACTGAAAAAGGAAAACTACTAGCCAAGAATTCTTTATCCAGCAAAATTGGCTTTCAAATATGAAGATGAGTATAAAATATTCACAAACAGAAATTAAGAGAGTTTGTAACAATGAACACACCTTTGCAGGAAATATTAAAGGAAGACTTAGACCCTGAAAGAAAAAGACCTGAGAGAGGGGCTTGAGGAGAGCACAGAAGAAAGAATAGCTGAAAGGATAAGCAAAGGAGTAAAAATATGAAAATATGATATAACATATGAAAATCAAAGACTAAAA
The DNA here is from genome assembly GCF_030445035.2 of Dasypus novemcinctus. Classification (NCBI taxonomy): domain Eukaryota; kingdom Metazoa; phylum Chordata; class Mammalia; order Cingulata; family Dasypodidae; genus Dasypus; species Dasypus novemcinctus. Next base: position 138,029,697 of record NC_080674.1, read on the forward strand.
CAGTGGAAGTAAATAATGCATTCACAGTAATATCATTGGGTGTGAAGGGATTAAATCCCCCAATCAAAAGATAGAGGCTGGGAAGCAGATTTGGCCCAAGGAATAGGGCATCCGCCTACCACATGGGAGGTCCAAGGTTCAAACCCAGGGCCTCCTGACCCATGTGAAGAGCTGGCCCAGGCACAGTGCTGATGTGCGCAAGGAGTGCTGTGCCATGCAGGAATGTCCCCTGCGTAGGGGAGCCCCATGTGCAAGGAGTGCACCCCGTAAGGAGAGCCGCCCAGCGTGAAAAAAGTGCAACCTGCTCAGGAATGGCACCACACACACAGAGAGCTGACACAGCAAGATGATGCAACAAAATGAGACACAGATTCTAGGTGCTGCTGACAAGAATACAAGCAGGCACATAAGAACACACAGTGAATGGACACAGAGAGCAGACAACTGGGGAGAGGGGGCAGGGAAGGGGAGAGAAATAAATAAAAAATATATCTTAAAAAAAAGAAAGATAGAGGCTGACAAAATGGATTTAAAAAAAAAAACATGAGATGTATATATGCTACTTACAAAAGGCTCACCTTAAACCCAGGATACAAACCAGCTGAAAGTGAAAGGTTGGAAAAAGATGTTGAAGGGCAGAGAAGTTAAGTAACTCTTCCTAAGGTCTCACAGCTAATAAGTGGGAGTTGGGATTTGAAAAGATACAGTCTGATTCCAGGACCTCTACTCTTAATTACTATTTTATTCTGAAAGAGGGAATCCATTTATTCTTTATGGTTTTAAAGGGAAAAACTAAGATCTGGGTGGTAGAAGTCACAGGGACTTACCCTGGTTCCAATGAAGGTGGAATTTCTAAAGCATGAAGCTGTCAATAGTTAACTTAGTTGAGATGTGGTAGTCATCAATTTGGTTTAGAAATGGTAGGAACACAGTTGAGCCATGGCAGAGATTTCTTGATAAGGAAGTGTATTAGTTAGCCAAAGGGGTGCTGATGTAAAGTACCAGAAATCTGTCGGCTTTTATAAAGGGTATTTATTTGGGGTAGAAGCTACAGTCAAAAGGCCCTAAAGAGTCCACCTCAAGGTACCATAAGAGGTACTTTCTCATCCAAAGTCATTTGCCACATGATGAAGCAAGATGGCAGGCGATATCTGTAAGGGTTACCTTCCTTCTTCCTCCTAAGGCTCTGTGGCCCAAACTTCTGATCTCAGCTGTAGGCTGGCATAAGGCTCATCTCTCTCTCCAGGGCTTGTTTCTTTCTGGGCTCAGCTGCTCTGTTCTCTTCACAAGGTCAGATGTAGACTATCAGGCCCATCTCTCTTCCCAGGGTCCCTGCCGTGTCTAATGAGCTGTCTTCTTCTTCTCTGTGTGTTTACTTCTGTGTGAGAGTCTGTTTTATCAGCCCGAGTGGGCTGAGACTCCAAGCTGAGTCACACTCTGATGATGTAGTTGAATCAAAGCCCTAAGTTAACATAATTTAATCAAAGACATCTCAGCTGAATCTAATACAATCAAAGACTATCACACCCAGAGAAACAGACCCATTTACAAACATAATCTATATTTCTTTTTGGAATTCATAAATAATATCAAGCTGCCATTGGAATAAGCTGTGTTCTGCCTGAGAAAAACAAGTGAAAGAGGAGAAGGTAAGTAGTGAAAATGCTTGATTATCCTGAAGGAGAAGAAAAGCGATGGGGAAAAGATCTGGGATGGTTCCATTCCTGGTATTGGCTGAGGAGTAGTACAGAACACCCGAGAGAACTTCATTGTGCCAGGAAAGTGGGAAAGGGAAAATGAAGAAGAGAACTGATTATTACAATAAATATTTATTACATTATTCACATGAGAATATTCAAGAAATAATTCTACCATGTATCCTAAATTGAAACATGAAAATTAATGAAATGGCATATACTATGGGACAAGAACTTGGTTTACATGAAACTTCAGCTTAAAAAGAAGATTTAGGTGAAAATTAATTATTTTATCTTGAATGCATATTTTGTATGGAAAATAAGAAAAGCATCCCTTTCCTTGCAGAAAAGCCCAGCTTGGAAGCTTTGGTCTGGGAACTAGACCCACACATCTCTTGAGACCTCTGAGGCTCTGGGGGTGCCCAGAGACATAAAACTCCCAACCCCAGTAATATGGGAACAACAAGCAGGCTCCCAACCTCCAGGATGCTGGCTCAATGAACAATCCCTTCAGTCAGGTCTAGCAGTGGGACACTACCCAGACTGACGAACACATTTATCCTCCCCTAGGACAATGGGGGTGTATTAGTCAGACAAAAGGGGTGTTGTTGATGCAAAGTACCAGAAATACGTTGGCTTTTATAAAGGGTATTTATCTGGGATAAAAGCTTACAGTTACAAGGCCCTAAAGAGTCCAACTCTTTGGTTGATTTCTCACCAAACTCAGTTGCCACATGTTGAAGTAAGGTGGTTACCCATTTCTATGAGGGTTCAGTCTTCCTCTTTCTCAGATCCAGGCTGGCATAGGGCTTGTTTCTTTCTGGGCTTTCTCAGCACTGCAGACTATCAGGCAAATGGTTCATCTCTTCCTGGGGCCACAGGATCAAAGTTCTCTCCTCTGCCAAGTCTATGAAGCTCTCTGTTTCTTCCTGTTTATCTTCTGTGTGTCTTCTGGAGTAAGTGCCCATTTATATCAGCCCACCAAGGGGGTGGGGACTTAAACTGAGTTATACCCTAATGACATGGTTGAATTAGAGCCCTAATCTTCACATTATTTAATCGAAGACATCTCAGCTGAATCTAATACAATCAAAGGGTATCATGCCCAGAGGAACACACCAGTTTGTGAACATAATCTCTCCTTTTTGGAATTCATGAATAATCTCAATCTGCCACAGTGGCTTCTCCTGCATTCTAGCAGAATCCCCATTGGGGTGTCTTCTCAGGAATTGGGACAACCTGCCTACCGATGGTCTAAAAATGAAGAGGCTAATCTTTTCCTGCCACACCACATGGCCACAGTAGTCAAGGATGGCTCTGCATGGACACTGAATTCCAGTAAACCTGTGTAAGAGGGAAGGCGGGGACAGACAGATCTGAGGACCAGAGACACGTGGCCCTACCAAATGTACTACCAAACCAGTAAGTTTTATTAAGCTCAGGGAAATTACTCAGCAGAAGAACCTAAAAACCCAGCCTATTTTCAAAGAAAGCTGGTAGAGGCAATAAAAAAAATACCCTGTGGTAGATCCTAACTCTAGAGAAGGACAGATCCTCCTAGAAACTCAATTTATTAGCCAGTCTGTCTTGGATATCTACAGAAAGCTGCAAAAACTTTCCGTGGGCCCCCAAACTTCCATTAACTCCCTTTTAGAAATAGCCTTCTCAGTTTTTACCAATCGAGGCCACACTCCAAGATGAAGAAGGTAAGGAGTGGCGGGTGCAGGGTCCAGGACAGGCTCCCCTTTTAACTGCTGCCATTAAAGGCACCGGTCACCTCAGGGTCACCCGAATCCAGGCTCCACGGCAGCAGAAACCTGGCCTCAAACTGCCTCACCAGGGGGACCACTGGGGCCTTGCCCCTGGGGGATGACAGGAGCCTGAAGCTGTGTGTGAACCATTGACCAGGAGGAGACATAGGTGACCTTTGGCATGGCAGGTAAGATTGTTAATTTCGTAATTAACATGCGAACCACTTACTGGGTCCTAGCCTGCCACTCCAGACCTCTCTAGCCTCAGTTGTGCCTAACAAGGGGAGTGAGTGGGGAATCAAGATTGAGGCCAGTTACTAAACCTCTCCCCTCCACCTCTGGCCCATGATTTTAAAAGTTCTAGCTATTCCTATTTTCCTGCCTACTCCCTTGCAACACTCCAATCCTTCCAGCGAAAAAGCCTTGCAGGACTCTACCCCTTATGGGAGGTAGCAATGGGATGCAGCCTCAGAGCAGCCTCAATTCGTGTCTCATCAGGGGTAGGGCTTCTCTGGACTCAGTAGCTCCATGCCTGGCAGCTGCCCAGGGATTTTCCTGGAGGAACAAAGCTGGAGGTTTCTGCACAAGGTTTCTGCCATGGGCAGACACTCAAAGCTTTGCATGAAGGTGATTCTAAAGTAGGTTTTTCCCTGTGCTTAGTGTGTAAAATGCTCTCTTATGTTCTAATCTGTACTTACTTTAACTTTATCAGTCCGCTCATGCCTAGGAACTCATAAATCAGATTTGGGGTTCACCTGTTACAAATTGCATAATGGTAAAGGGTAACCTAAAAATGAGTCTTTACATGTCAATACTATCTTGCAATTGAATTTGATGTATAAAAGAAATCACATGGAATTAGTTCAACTGCTGGAAAAGTGGGAAAACTTAGCAACATTAATGTTATTAATAAAATAGTTGAGGTTGCTTGGTTAATAAACAACAGTGTCCAATTTGCCTTAAAGTGAAAACTTATTAGAAACTGTAACTGAAAGTTAAGATCATTATATAGATACCTTTATATTACAAAACAGCAGAAGGATAGTATCTGAAATTGCTATAACTGGGTGGATTTAGCCTAGACCTATTATTAGATGGTAATCTAATTAGGGCAACTCTGTTTGAGTCCCTGACTTCCACACACCACCCCCTCCCCCTCTTTGTGGGCTATGTAAATGGATGCACACTCACTCAAAGACAGGGAAGTAAATACGTGAAGAAGGAGAACACAGAGAGTTTAGTTTTCAATACTGGAGCCCCAGGCAGAGAGCCAAGCCATTTGTTTGATAGTTTGCAGCTTAAGAGACCTAAGCCCTGAACAGCTGAGAAGGCCTGGAAAGAAATGAGCCCCAAGGAGAGACTCAAGCCTTATGCTAGCCTACAGCTGAGAACAAAAGAAGCTGGGACCACAGAGCCAGAGGGAGGAAGAGGAAACTGAACCCTTACAGAAACTGGCAGCCATCTTGCTCCAACACATGGCAATAGACTTGGATGGGGGAAGTAACTTACAATTTATGGCCTGTGACTATAAGCTTCTACCCCAAATAAATACCCTTTATAAAGGCCAACAAATTTCAGGTACTTTGCATCAGCTCCCCTTTGGATGATTAATACAGTGAGTAGCACTTAAACAAACATAATTGGCATGATGGCCTGCTCCCATGGAAAACAACTTGTATGGTACTGCAAACCTGGAGCTCAGATCTATTTAACTGTGCACTGAGTAGTATTAAGTGCTGTACCTATATACCTGAAGAATATACTAAAATTTCTTCTAGATCATATGCAGAGGGATATTGAACATGTTAAAAGTCCTGGTAAACTTAATTCATTTTCTAAGTAGTTACTGAATGTGCCTATAATATAAAAGAATGGTTCTCTTAAATACTGTCTTTGTTTTGCTTGCCATAAGCTTGTCTTTTTGTTGCCTATACTGTCTTTGTGATTTTATGTCTAGGGCAGTGCCTCTCTTCATACCTCTCTTAGTATAGGTGGCTTTCCTAGACATAACCACTGCCATAAGAACTGGGTTGACAATTTATACCAAGCTCAGCAGGTCCACCACAATCCCTCCCTAGAATTACCCAACAGCATAAAAGAACTCCAGGGATAATGCAGTTCCCCATCAACTTCAAGAGGATGGCTACTAGCCTCTGGAGGCACCTGTCTTCCTTGCAACTTCTGGACTTTCTCTTTCTCATGGTCCAGTATGTCATGGCTGGCCCCCTTGTGGGGCCTGCTTACCACCATCTTCTTTATCCTTTAGTAGGATCATATATCTTAAATTCTAAGTTTATTTCTTTCAGAATCAATGCCTTCCAGAATGATATTAGTCACATGAGGATTTCATCCAGCTCCAACCATGGTGCTGGATCTATCTTCCCTCAACCTCGCTAGAATAGCCAGAGGGTTTTACACTCTGTCAGGCAGGGACTACTGCCCCACATCAACAGAAGCAGCTACAGAAGAATGACCATCACCCTTCAGCTTCCCCCTAAGAATGAGGGCATAAACTCTCTGAGGGGGCGTTGAGTCAGGTTAGTATAGGGAAAGAGGGAAGGAGGCTGGAACCCAGTAGAAAACATGGCTGTGAGACCCAACCCAGAAACTTCCTGTTACTAAGAACAAAACTAGAAAGACCCCACCTATACCCTGGCCACAAGGTCCCATTTGGAACTCCTTCCAGGGTCAAGGGGAAGCCCTGGATAACTCCAAACAACAGGCCTACCCATTGGCCCCTGAGAGCTAACAGGTGGGATAACCAGTCCGAACAGCAAGCTGCTGGGGTACCACTCCAATATTAGGACAGGGGAGGAATAAAGGCTTTAAAAAGGCCTAACCTGGGGCTCCAAGCGCACATCTCATCCTGTATCATGCCCGCACTCGTCTCAGATTGTATACTTATCTTATTTCTAGTTTTCTTGTTTCTTAATAAACTCTTTACTCCCTTACATAGCTTATGGTGTGTCCTTAAATTCTATTATGTGACATAGCCAAGAACCTAGAAGCCCAGGACCCAGGGTGCACCACTAACATTTAGGTTGCATATCTCCCAGAGCATCCTACTAGGTCACACAGGTTTGCCAGTTAATCCTGCACACCTGCCTTCCTGAAGATCCCCACCTCCCTTACTTAGTCTCTCACTTATTTCTCATAAAAGGCTGCATATCTCAGCCTCTTTCCTGCAGAAAAAAATAGAAATTAATTATAAATTCTTATCAGATCTATGAATTTTTAAGTGTGTAGCCTAAATGAAATTTAATGAGTCCCCAAAGTATATGATGAATATTTATGAATAGTATTCACTAAAAGCATAACTGTACCATTTAAGTGGCCTACTAGAACTTCCATAGTATGTTGAGCTAGAAAAAAAAGGTATATCAAATATTCTCTAGAAAATTATCACAAATACAAACCATGAATAAAAGAAGGCTTTTGCTTTATTTGATTAGTATCTTTATTAATTCCTAAGCTGCACTTGCCAATTTTCAATGGCAGCAGCAATTCTGTAACCTTAAAAGGCATTCAGGGAAGCCAAAGCAGTCTGCCAAGGCTCCCATAATGATTCCCTCCCCCCATAGATTCACAAATGTGAAGAGGAAATCACTGTTGACAAGTGAAAAGAAGCTTGAAATGCCCTGAAATGCCATTGAGATAACAAGAGGGATGCATTCACATTCCACAGAACCACCTTCTCCTCCATACTACGGGCACCAGTCAGCACCAAGAACAGTATTAGTGACTCATACTTCTATATAAGGGGGTAGTCATCCTTCGCTATTGAAAGCATCATTGCAAAAGGTAGAGATAAACATTGAAGGACAAAATGCTGAACTATGTGCTGCACCCTCCCCCAAGATCAAACCCAAGGATGCAGAGAAGGAAAGGTGTGAGACATCCCTAATTGGAGAGGTGTTTTGAATAGGTATGTGTGATATGTATAGTGGCTTTGGCCTGGGGATGGAGGCAGTTCAGCACGAGAGGACAAAACAGGAAGGAAATGTTGGAATTCAGTTTTTATTTTCCTCTGCCACCGCCTTGGAACAAAGACAGCCCATTCTCATGCCTGAAGTAATTCAGACTCATTGGTGTAATAGAGCTGGCTTTCAACAACCAATTGTTAAAATTTTAGGACTTTTGCTAAAGACAGCCATAATAAAAAATTGAATTTTATAAATTTACAATCAAATTAAGTTAAAAACAAAGGCAGTATAATCCCAATTTCCTGGCTTTAGTAATACACAATAGATACATAAGATGTTACCACTAGGGACCTGGGTGGAGTGATGGTCCATAGAATCTCACTGTAGTATTTTTGCAACTTCTTTTTGTTGATGTTGTTATTGTAGGGTTTTTATTGTTTGTTTTTTAGGAGGTACTGGAGATTGAACCCAAGACCTAGTACATGGAAAGGAGGCGCTCAACCACTGAGCTACATCTGCTTCCCAGCAACTTCTTTAGAATCTATAATTATTTCAAAATAAGAAAAATTTTAAAAGGCAATAAATACTCGAAATTCATCTGTTCCTAATAATTTTCCTGCAAGGTTGTTATTATCCATGATCTTGAGGTTATTTACATCTAATGTGTCTTTCTAGTAGAAATATTCCCAACTCCCCATGAAATCAGCAATTGTGAGATATTAATACCAGAGAAGAGAATCCTGCATGAGTGAGCTGTTTTGGGAACCCACAAAGCAGGAGGTTTCTGGACATTGATCTGGAGAGAGTGTGACAAAAGGAGAACTAGCTCAAGGTAAAACCGTGGTTTCTGGCACTTGTGCTGGAAGCTGTGGAAAGGCTAAACTCTTCCCCTAGGGCAGATAGCCACAGCATTGCCTGAACACCGCCAGTCGCACCGTGGCTTTTCCGAGCCCCTTGTTCCCCAAACCTGCGATCCCCAAACCCTGCGTTCCCCAAACCCCGCGTTCCCTGAACAGCATGTTCCCTGAACCCCGCGTTCCTCATACCCCTCATGCCCTGAACCTGCATTCCCCGAGCCTGCATTCCCCAAGCCCAGGTTCCTTGAACCCATCACTCCCCAAACCATGGCATTCCCCTAGCCCGCCAGTCTCAGACAAACTCCAAGAGTGGGAGGGTTCTGGTGAGGGGTGCAGAGGGCCTGGAGGAGTGCAGGTTCAATTGGCCTGGTGCCCCCTTTTTTGAGCTTGGAGGAGAATGCCAGCTGGCTTGGGGAGAGGCTAGGAAGAGAGAAGAGGTGAATCTGCTAAGGCAGCTCGACTTACCTAAATATCCTGGGATAAGGAAAATTGGTCTGGGAGAAGGTGGAGTCATGTATTTAACTAGTCCTGTGCAACACACCTAAGGGAGGGGGCAGTAGGACATGCTTGGTAGGCTTATTTAGGGTTCCAAGCAAGGTGTGGGTGCTAGCTCTCAAAGAGACTGTAAGTCATTATTTTCTGTGGAGAGTTGGTTCATCAGGGTCCCATTTGAATCTTGGAGGGTAGCTCTCACATGGGCTTCCTGCTGCCCTGGGAGAGAGAGAAGTGAGGAAGGAAGAAAGGGGGAAGGACAGATTCCTAAGCAGTTTGTTTAGGCGCAAAGAGGACTCCTTGCTTGAGGGCTTGTCTGGTTTTTGTTTGTTGTCTTGTCTTTCCTTCTTCTTTATCCCCCTACCACCCTTTTTTTAAATTTTCTGGCTTTTTTTCATAGGTGCTGCAGGCAATGTTTCTTCTTTGCTATGCTTCCTCATTCTCTATTTCCTCTATTTCCTCTTTTCTGTGTGTACAATTTCAGCTACCAATGCTATCTCCTTTCCATGTTCCATCTTCTGTTGTTGCTCTCACATCCACTTCTCTTTGTTCAGCCCCCAATTTTTCCGGCTTTTTATTTCTAACACCTCTATTCTGTTTTCTGTCTTTTATTCACTCTTTATGTTATTGTCCTTTCTTTTCTCTTTCCCTCTCTCCTAATCAAGCTGACATTTTAATTCATACTATATTCTTCTCCATATTCAGTTTCCCATCTCATTGTAGGTACTCACTTTTTTATTGTTACAACTCCACATAGCAGACATGAGTTTAATTTTCATTCTCCTAGGTCTTACATGGTTCTTCTGCTGACATTTACTATTAATATCAATACTTTTTCATTTCTTACCTCTTTTGCTTTCCCTTGCCCTAATCTTTTTCCTTCAAGGGAACTTAGACAACAACAAGGAAATAGAATAAGAAGAACAAAGTGTCAAAGAGAAGACTTAACACACACAAAAAAAACAGCACCTAAATAAATCCTGAGACTACATGGGGAAGCTAATCCACTAAACAAACCCATCGAGAAAAGATGATGGCCAAACAGCAACAGAAAATTTACAAACCATAACAATAATCAGGAAGGCATGGCCCAATCCAATGAACAAACTAAAAACCAGGAAGAGGAACAGAACATCAAACAACTAATCAAAGCTCTCCAAACAAATATCATGGGCCAACTTAATGGAGTGAAGGAAGAGATTAAGAATATTAAGAAAACACTTGGAGAGCATACAGAACAAATTGTAAACATATACAAAAAGATAACAGATATGACAGTGATGAATGGCACAATCCAAGAAATCAAAAATACACTCTCAGCAAATAAAAGCAGATTTGAAGAGGCAGAGGAAAGAATTAGTGATGTGGAAGACAGTACATCTGAAATCAAACAGATAGAATTGCTCAATAAAAAGACAGAAAAAATCCAACAGGGACTTAGGGATCTGAACGACAAGACAAAATGCACAAACATACACATTATAGGCATCCCAGAAGAATAGAAGGGAAAGGGGACGGAGAGGGTGTTGAAAGAAATAATGGCTGAAAACTTCCCAAACCTATTGAGGGAGAGGGATGTACATGTCCAGGAAGTGCAATGCACTCCAAACAGCATAAATCCCAACAGGCCTACCACAGGATATATACTTGTCAAATTATCCAATGCTCAAGACAAAGAAAATGCTGAAGGCAGCAAGAGAAAACAGAACCATTACATACAAGGGAAGCTCAATAAAATTAAGTACTGATTTCTCATCTGAAACCATGGAGGCAAGGAGGCAGTGGTATGACATAGTCAAGGTACTAAAAGTAAAAACTTTCCAGCCAAGAATACTCTATCCAGAAAAGCTGGCATTCAAAAATGATGGAGAAATCAAAATATTCACAAATAAACAGAAACTAAGAGAGTATGCCAACAAGAAACCTGTCTATCAAGAAATACTAAAAAGAATTTTGCAGGAGGAAAGAAAAAAACAGAAGAGACAGAGTTGGAGGAGAGTATAAAATCAACTAAAAAGACAAAGAGAGAAATAAAAACAACATATGACATACACAAATCCAAAGAAAATATGACTAATGTAAGTAATTCCATTTTTTTTAAGATTTAATTTTTATTTCTCTCCCCTTCCCTGCTCACCCTCCCCCCAGTTGTCTGCTCTCTGTGTCCATTTGCTGTGTGTTCTTCTGTGTCTGCCTGAATACTTGTCAGTGGCACCAGGAATCTGTGTCTCTTTTTGTTGCGTCATCTTGCTGCATCAGCTCTCTGTGTGTGCAGTGCCACTCCTGGGCAGGCTGCACTTTTTTTGCACTGGGCAGCTTTCCTTTTAGGGCACACTCCTTGCGTGTGGGGTTCCCCTGCATGGGGGACACCCCTGCATGGCACGGCATTCCTTGTGCACATCAGCATTGTGCATGGGGCAGATCATCACATGGGTCAGGAGGCCCTGGATTTGAACCCTGGACCTCCCGTGTGGTAGGTGGATGCTCTATTCATTGCACCAAATGCACTTCCCTGTAAGTAATTCCTGGAGAGTAATAACACTGAATGTCAATGGATTAAACTCACCTGTCAAGAGACACAGATTGACAAAATGAATATGGAAATATGACCCATCTATATGCTGCCTATAAGAAACCCATCTTAGATCCAGGAATTTAAGGTAGTTGAAACTGACTGGCTGGAAAACAATCTTACAAGTAAACAATAACCAAAAACGGTCAGAAGTAGCTATATTAATATGGGACAAAATAGACTTTAAATGCAAAACTATTGTGAGAGACAAAGATGGACTCTACATATTAGTAAAAGGGGCAATCTTTCAAGAAGAAAGAACAATCATAAACATGTATGCTCCTAACTAGGGCACCTCCAAATATGAGAGGCAAATGCTGGAAAAATTAAGTGAAGGAATAGATGCCTCTACAATCATAGTGGAGGACTTTAAAAAACCATTATCACCATTGGACAGAACATCTCAACAGAGAATCAATAAAGAAAAAAAGACTTTGAACAATATATTAGAGGATCTGGACCTAATAGACATATACAGAACATTATACCCAAATACAGCAGGATATACGTTCTTCTCAAGTGCACATGGATCATTCTCTAAGATAGACCACATGCTAAGCCACAGAGAAAGTCTCAATGAATTCAGAAAGATTGAAATCATACAAAATCATTTCTCTGACCACAGTGCAATGAAGCTGGAAATCTGCAAGGACCAGATAACCAGATTAGGCAAAAAGATATGGAAGTTAAGCAACACACTATTAGACAAACAGTGGGTCAAGGAGGAAATCTCAAAAGAAATTATTAACTACCTTGAAACCAATGGAAATGATAATGAAACATATCAAAACATATGGGATGCAGCAAAAGCTGTGCAGAGAAGGAAATTCATAGCCATAAATACATACATCAGAGAAGAAGAGCTAAAATCAAAGACCTAACTGCACACTTGGAGGGATTAGTAAAAAAACAACAAACTAACCCTAAAGGAAAAAGAAAGAAAGAAAGAACAAAGAACAGAGCAGAACAAAATTAAATAGAAAATAAGAAAGCACTAGAAAAAATAAACAAAACAAAGAGCTGGTTCTTTGAGAAGATCAAAAAAATTAATAAACCCTTAGCCAGACTAACAAAGAAAAAAAGATAGAAGATTCAAATAAACAAAATAAGAAATGAGAAAGGGGATATCACCACTGACCCCACAGAAATAAAGAATATCATAAGAGGATACTTTGAAAAACTATATGCCAATAAGAAGGACAATTCACAGGAAATGGACAAATTCCTAGAAACACATGAGCAGCCTACACTAACAAAAGAAGAAATTGATGATCTCAACAGACCAACCACAAGTAAAGAGATAGAATCAATCACTAAAAACCTCCCAACTTTACTATACACTTATTGTTTATGTATGTTTGAGTGTGCGTGATATATTTCAATAAATTAATTTTAAAAAATATATACCTTCCATCTAAGAAGAGCTCTGGGCCAGACGGCTTCACAGGTGAATTCTACCAAACTTTCTGGAAAGAACTAATACAAATCTTGCTTAAACTCTTCCAAAAAATTGAAACAGAAGGAACATTGCCTAACTCATTCTATAATGACAACATTACTCTAGTACCAAAGCCAAACAAAGACACCACAAGAAAGGAAAATTACAGACCAATCTCTTTAATGAACCTAGACATGAAAATCCACAACAAAATACTTGCTAATCGTGTTCAACAACACATTAAACAAATTATACACCATGACTAACTGGGGTTCATTCCTGGTATGCAAGGATGGTTCAACATAAGAAAATCAATCAATGTAATACACCACATAAATAGATCAAAGGGAAAAAAATCACATGATCATATCTATAGACACAGAAAAAGCATTTGGCAAAATACAGCACCCTTTCTTGATAAAAATACTGCAAAAGATAGGAATTGAAGGAAATTTTCTGAACATGGTAAAGGATATATATGAAAAACCCACAACTAACATCATTTACAATGGTGAAATCCTAAAATCTTTCCCTCTAAGATCAAGAACAAGACAAGGATGCCCACTATCACCCCTCCTATTTAACCTTGTGTTAGAAGTACTTGCTTGAGCACTGAGGCAAGAACCAGATATAAAAGGCATCTAGATTGGAAAGGAAGAAGACAAAATTTCACTATTTGCAGAAGACATGATTCTATACATAGAAAGTCCTGAAAAATCTACAACAAAGTTTCTGGAACTTAAAAATGAGTTCATTGAAGTCGCAGGTTATAAGATCAATGTGCAAAAATCAGTAGCATTTCTGTACACCAGAGCAATCTGAGGAGGAAATCAAGAAACAAATATCATTTACAATAGTAAATTAAAAAGTCAAATACCTAGGAATAAATTTAACTAAAGATGTGAAAGACTTATACACAGAAAACTATACAACACTGCTAAAGGAAATCAGACTTAAGTAAATGGAAGAATATTCCCTGCTCATGGATAGGAAGACTAAATATCATTAAGATGTTTCCTACCCAAACTGATATACAGATTTCATGCAATAAAAATCAACACAGCATTTTTTAATGAACTAGAAAACTACCTATGAAATTTATTTGGAAAGGAAAGAGGCCCTGAATAGCCTAAGACATTGAAAAAGAAAAATGAATTTGGAGGAATCACACTACCTGACTTTAAAACATACTACAAAGCTACAGTGGTCAAAATGGCAAGGTATTGGCAAAAGAACAGACATACTGACCAATGGAAGTGAATTGAGAATTCTGATATAGATCCTCACATATACAGTCATCTGATATTTGACAAGGCCACCAAACTCACTCAAGTGGGAGAGAATGGTCTCTTCAACAAATGGTGTTTGGAGAACTTGATATCCATATGCAAAAGAATGAAAGATTACCATCTCACACCTTATACAAAAGTCAACTCAAGATGGATCAAAGACCTAAATATAAGAGCCAAGACCATAAAGATCTTGAAAAACAATGTAGGGAAGCATCTACAGGACCTTGTAACAGGAAATGGCTTCATGAACTTCACACCCAAACCAAGAGCAGCAAAAGAAAAAATAGATAAATGGGAGCTCCTCAAAATTAAAGCCTTTTCCACCTCAAAGGAGTTTATTGAGGAAGTGAAAAGACATCCTATGCAATGAGAGAAAATATATGGTAACCATATATCTGATAGGAGACTTACATACTGCACATATAAAGAACTCCCATATCTCAAAAATAAAAAGACAAACAACCCATTTTAAAAATGGGCAACATATTCCAAAGAAGAAATACAGATGACTAAAAAGCACATGAAAAGATGTTCAACATCACTAGCTATTAGGGAAATGCAAATCAAAAACTACAGTGAGAAACCATCTTACACCCATTTACTGGCAGCTATTAAGAAAACAGAAGACTCCAAGTTTTGGAGAGGATGTGGAGGAATGGGAACACTCATCCACTGCTGCTGGGAATGTAGAAGGATTCAGCCATTCTGGAGGACAGTTTGGCAGTTCCTCAAAAACTAGCTATAGAATTGCCATATGATCCAGCAATTCCACTGCTGGGTATATACCCAGAAGAACTGAAAACAAGGACACAAACTGATATGTGCACACCAATGTTCATAGCAGCATTATTCACTATTGCCAAAAATCGGAATCAACCCAAATACCCATCAACAGATGATTGGATAAACAAAATGTGGTATATACATACAATGGAATACTTCTCAGCTGTAAGACAGAATACAGTACTAACACATGGGATAACATGGATGAATCTTGAGGACCTTATGTTGAGTGAAGCAAGCCAGGCATTGAAGGACAAACATTACATTACCTCTCTGATATGAATTAAGCAAATCAAGCTGTTTCAGAGAGCTAGAGACTGGATGATAGGCTTACGGGAAACTGGGGGACAGACAAAGGTTGTGAGCTGAGTTGTGGGCAAAATCTCTGATAAAGTGGAAGTAAGTAGTTGTGCAGTGAAGGGATAAGATGGGGGCATAGGGATACTATTGGGTGGGGCTTTGCAGACTTGAGGGGGCTACGGTTGGGAGGATGGGTCAGATGGTCCATAGAAGTCAGGGGAGGTTTTGGGGGGAATAGGTGAAAATGGGAGGTTGTTAGGTATGTGGTTGAAATTATAATGTTAAGAAAACTCTCTAAAAAATATAATAAGGAAGGGTTACTTGTTTGAGGTGTTTGATGGAAGCATCTGGCACAGGGTGCACCTGGGCCAGGCTTCTAGGGAGTGTGTGAGTGCTCATCTTGTCATAGTGTATTATATCATTGGGTGGGGACTCATACAATAAGGGAGAATGTGTTCTACCCCCATCCGTGGGGAGGCCTGATGTTCTCAAACAGAGGGAAGGGTGTCTCTTAAGAGAATTGGTGGCTCCCAATTGGGGAGGACAGTCTAGTGTGTCAAGCCCTCAGCATTGTTGCAAGTATCTATGAATCTGGTCTTTCAAGCAGTGAAGCTTGGTTGTCACTGTGGGCCCTGAGGGGAGGAGGAGAGGATAATAGAATAGATGGAAGAGGGGGTAATGGCTGGCAAGGAAGTGTTCTGCACGATCGTGCAATGATGGATTCAGGCCATGTTAAATTTCACCAAAAATTTATAAAAGTGTATAGTCTAAAATGTAAACGATAACGTAATTAAAAATTTAGAAAAGTGTACAGTCTAAAATATAAATCATAATGTAAACCAAAATGGAACCATGGTTGGTAGCTATGTTTCAATATCTGTACATCAGCTGTAGCAAATTTAACATCCACATGTAAAAAGCCCACTGCTGGAGAAGGGGGAAAAGGGTTTGATGTTGGGTATATGGGAGTTCTCTATATTGTATATGTGACTTTACTGTGATCTAAACTTTTTTGAAGACAAAGTTTAAAATTAAAAAAAAAAAGGATGTAGACACTGAGGAAGCGATTGCCTTGCCACTATACATATAGGACAACACCTATTACAGTGATTAAAAAAAAAACATCAAAAACAAAGTTTTATCATATTTTTCATTTTTTAATACCCCAATTTACTTTTTACTTTATATATTTTTCTAAATTACTATGTATTCTAGGGAAGCGGACTTGGCCCAGTGGTTAGGAAGTCCGTCTACCACATGGGAGGTGCGCAGTTCAAACCACAGGCCTCCTTGACCTGTGTGGAGCTGGCCCATGCGCAGTGCTGATGCGTGCAAGGAGTGCCGTGCCACGCAGGGGTGTCCCCCGCGTAGGGGAGCCCCACACGCAAGGAGTGTGTCCCATAAGGAGAGCCACCCAGCGCGAAACAAAGTGCAGCCTGCCTAAGAATGACGCCACACACACAGAGAGCTGACACAACAAGATGATGCACCAAAAAGAAACACAGATTCCCGTGCCGCTGACAACAACAGAAGCAGACAAAGAAGAAGATACAGCAAATAGACACAGAAAACAGACAACCAGGGTGGAGGGGGGAAGGGGAGAGAAATGAATAAATAAATCTTTAAAAAAAATAAGTATGTATTCTATTTCTAAACTTTAAACTTATCATTACTATTTCATTTTCCTACTAATTGAATTTGGCAATATATTAGGCTTCATTTTTTAAGAAGTTTTGGATCACAGCAGGGTTCAACTATGGCAGGCAAGGAGCACCAGTGTGGGGTGTCATTGATGGGGGACATATAGTTGGGAGGGAGTTCTCCTGAGTATGTATATAGGGTATATAAAAATGTTTGGATATTTACTGGGTATTGTCATAGTAGGTAGAGTTATACACGACAAATGAGGGAGTGCTGAGGTCATAGCCAGGGGAGCTCTGTTACATTCCCCAATGGAACAATCCCCCAGGTGCAAGGGCAAAGACCAATGAAGAAGAACAGTCCAGTAACGGGCCCTTGATACTGATGACTATGCTTATGAGCCTGTGCACTTGAAATTTCAACTAGGCCTAGAGCTGCAGGGTGTCTAAGAGTTACCTCCTGAAAGCCTCTATGTTGCTCAAATGTGGCCACTCTCTAAGCCAAACTCAGCATGTAAATGCATTGCCTTCCCCCCAGCATGGGACATGACTCATGGGGATGAACCTCCCTGGTACTGCGGGATTAAAAATACCAGAGAAATGAGCAAATGCTACACATCAAGGCATTTTTTCCTATCAAAGAATTAGTTGTTTAACCTTTACCGGACACTGTAGTCCAGGTGCCCTCAGGATTAAAATCAGGGCAGCACTGAAGTCACGTGCTTATGAGGAGATGGGACACATTGGTGGGGACTGACAAACCTCAGAAAATGCTTCAAAACTTCGGGCTGGAGAATTACAAACTATGCTGTAGGAGCCCAGGTCCCAGGCTCCCCCTTCTTAAAGGAAACAAAGCCCACAGCACATAGCCACCTCCATGACCCAAGGATAAGTTAAAGATTAACGATCCTCCCCAGAGGGAAAAGAACATACAGCCCATATCACAGACTGTAATTTTCTCCAGGCTGTTCACTTCCTTCCTACAATAACATCACCAGATCCCATTGGTATGCTTCATGTGACCCTAGCAGAAACTCTGTTATGAAATGTCTTTTTTCTGAAACCCTTATATTGCTACTCATTTTCCTGCCTCTGCAGTGCGCTATTTTCATTTGCTGGCCTGCCAGCATCAGAGGCCCTCTTCTGTCCATAGGTCCCAATAAAGGTTATGCCTGACTCAGTGCTGAGTGTGTTCTTTGGTCTTGCATCCAGCCCCATCCGTGCCTTCCAGGAGTTGGGTTGCAACTGATGTGTCCTCCTTTTGTTGTTTTCTTCTAGGAGGCAAAGGGGCAAGACCTGACTTGAGAGGTTGTTTTGAGGATGGGGAGTGATTGAGAGTTTTCTTGACAGGGTTTTCTCCTACTCGGAGGGCCCCATCCTAGGGCTCATCCACTCCCCATCTCCTGAGTTCTTGGGAACTGAATCAGTCTGGAGTGTGCCCTTCCCCCATTTCCTGCTCTTGGGGCAGAGATGGCTCCTTTTCTAAATTTGTGGCAATGATAGGGCCTGAGAACACTTTGAACTTTTTAAAAAGCAAGATTCAGGAGAAACCCGGCTTTGAACAGGTACTATTCTGAAGTCCTAAAGAAAGCACATCCCTGTCATGAGAGCTGACTGAAACCAAGGCTACAAAAGGAACCCTAGTCCCACTCAAAGCATCCAGCCCCTGGCTAAAACCAAGTAGGAAAAGACATTTGAGAGAAAGTGTTTTGGACTTTTAACTCACAAGAGGAAGAGAATTTGATTTTGGAATTTAATTCCTTTGGACTTGTTTCTGGTCTTAAACTTGCAAGAGGATTTCACCTTTGAACTTTCATTTCTACCCGGGAATTTGGTAATGAGAGTGAATTTATATTCACATTTGGGGCGGTTTTACATTTTCAGAGTTTGTGGGTTTTTCACATTAGAGTACCTTAATATTTTAATTCAGTCTCATGCAGTGCCTCTGATAGGCTGTGTAGCCCAGTGTTACTGAACACAATTTGGATGGAAAAAGAGAATAGATAATTTTCAGCCTTTGGAATGGGGTGACCATGGTATTGATTTAGCAAATGTATTTTCTCTCACCAAATTCCTAAACTTTTGGGGCCAAAATCTAAACTCCCACCAACAACCCCAGGTTGATACCCAGTAGAGAAGTGGTTAATTTGAGAAGAGCAGTGTCATGAAGGGAGAGGACAGAACTGCCTCCCCTGGGAAAAGCTAGACACCCCCCCACCCCTCCACCCCCACTTGGCCACAGACTTGGTTTCTAAGTCAGTGGATTAAAACAATGAAAACAGGGATATATAGAAACAGAATTCCTTTTTTTCCACTCCTGGCTTTTCTAAGCACACTCTTCCCCTTTTTAAATGATCTGATTGGTAAATATTGGAAAAAATAACTGCTAATGAGAATTCTCAGATCTGCCCTTCTTTCTTTTGCACAGCAGCTGATCACAATACCCTCTCATCCCTTGCTCTTCCCCCAGTCCCTTTACCTCCTTCTAAAAACCTTTTTTTTTTCTATTGCTATACTTTCTTTTTTTTTTTAATTATTTATTATTTTTTTTTAAATTACATTATGAAAAATATGAGGTCCCATTCAACCCCACCGCCCCCGCCCCCCACTCCCCCCACAGAAACACTCTCTCCCATCATCATGACACATCCATTGCACCTGGTAAGTTCATCTCTGAGCATCACTGCACCCCATAGTCAATGGTCCACATCATAGCCCAGACTCTCTCACGTTCCATCCAGTGGTCCCTGGGGGGATCTACAATGTCCCGTAATTGTCCGTGAAGCACTATCCAGGACAACTCCACGTCCTGAAAACGCCTCCACATCTCATCTCTTCCTCCCGTTCCCCACACCCAGCAGCCACCATGGCTACCGTTCCCACACCCATTCCACATTTTCTCTGTGGACATTGGATTGGTTGTGTCCATTGCACATCAATGTCAAGTGAGGGCTTAGATTCCACATGGGTACTGGATGCACTCCTCCCGCTTCCAGTTGTAGACACTCTAGGCTCCATGTTGTGGTGGTTGACCTTCTTCAACTCCATGTTAGCTGAGTGGAGTAAGTCCAATAAATCAAAGTGTAGGAGCTGAAGTCTGTTGAGGCTCTGGGCCTGGGTGTCATATTATCAGTCCAGAGATTCAAATCCCCTACATATATCTTAAACCCAGCACCAACTACAATTCCAATAAAGTAGCATGCAAGTCTTGTGAAAAGAGATCCCCTCTGAGTCCAATTCCATCACGCAGAAACACCAGCTCCAAAGAAGGGCTATCTGTCATGGCAGTGAACCCCTTCTGCCATGACCATAGAACCCGTGGGTCTCTTTATCCCTCAAAAGAACCAATACCTGGGGTTGTATCTACCTTGTCTGTCTCTTAGACTCTGTTCAGTTGTACATAGGGGTATTCCTTCTGACAACCTCCAGACTCTTTTTTAGAGACTCACAGCCTTATAATCTCATTTCTCCTTTCCATTTCCCCCTTACATTAGGTCAAACAGCTTCCCGAAGTCATGTTATTATATGTATCAGTTTCAGGAAATATGATATGAATAAGTTAAAAGATTATTGCTGTGCAAGGGAAAAGGTTTTATGGTGGATCTGGGGAAATACTGTATATTGTATACATGAATTTCGGTGATCTAAGACTCTTCTGAAGCTGACATTATGTTGGGATTCACTCTACGGGAAGTTTTGGATCACAGAGTGGTTCAACAATGGCAGCGGAGGAATACTGATATGGGATGTTATTGACAGGATATGTATGGTTGACAGGGAGTTATACAGGGCATATGCCCAGGGTATATGGTAATGTCTATATATACTCATAGTGGAAACAAAAACAACAGCTGGGGGGGTACTGGGCTCCTGGCCAGGGGGGGTCACTGTTGTGGGCCATGGGAGCGCAGCGGCAGTCCTCCAGGTGCAACAGCAAGAACCAGGAAGGAAGGAGGGCCCAACAGTGGGCTCGTGATACTAATGGTTACACTTTTGAGCCTATACACCTGCAATAAGAACAAGGCCTAGAGTAGCATTGTGCCTGGGGGTTTCCTCCTGACAGCCTTCATGTTACTCAAATGTGGCCATTCTCACAGCCAAACTCAGCGTGTAGATGCGATGCATTCCCCCCAGCGTGGGACACGACACCCGGGGATGAGCCTCCCTGGCACCGAGGGATCACTACCACATACCAGCTGAAGAAGCAGCTAGAAAATGACCTTGAATTAAAGATTCAATGCGGAACAGCAGAATATACCTGTCTAAAAACCTTTTTAATTCTGGGGTTGAGTATTTGCAAGAGCATATGGCTACAGACTTAAAAGTCATATCCTTCAACCTCATTTCTACCAAATAATAAAGATCAAAAGGTTAGCAATACTCAGACAGGAAAAAGGGGTGCTATTTATTAGGGGTCATCTTGGAAACCGCAATATATGAAAATTCATATTTTCCAAAAAGAAATGTTATTCATTAGAATTTCCAAAGAGTAAATAACAAAAGCTATTATATAACCTAAGCACAACAAATAGATGTATCTTGAATACTCAAGCACAATATCTCTATCTTAAAGATTGTATCCTCTGTTCAGCAAACGCAAGCATACTCTGATATCCATCTTCTTTCTCTGAATTCATTTATATCTACATTAGATGGAGTAAAAGTAATATAAACTGAAAAAAAAAAACTACATACAAAATCTCCTCAATAATTTTCAACAGCAAGAGAATTCATTCCTTTGCCTAATAGTGGTTAATAGCAATCAGAATAATTGAATGAGACATTTCCCCAACTTCAGGGAAGAAAGTCAATGCAATTCTTTTTTAAGATTTTAAAAATTTATTTCTTCCCCTCCCTGACTTATTGTTTGCACTTGCTGTCTGCTGTGTCTGTTGGTTGTGTGCTTGTCTTCTTTTTAGGAGGCACTGGGAACCAAACCCAGGACCTCCCATGTAGGAGAGAGGGACTCAGTGGCTTGAGTCACCTCCGCTCCTGGTTATGGTGTCTCTCATTGTGTTTCCTCATTTTGTCTCTTCATTGTGTCATCTTGCTGCATCATCTTGCATCAGCTCACTGCACCAGCCTGTAGCATCAGCTTGCTCTCTTGCTCGTCTTCTTTAGAAGGAACCAGGAACTGAACCCAGGACCTCCCATGTGTAGACAGGCCCAACTGCTTGAGTCACATCCACTTCCCAATGCAATTCTTTTTTATTATAGCAGATATAAAAACAATCCACAGCATTAACTGAAATGCACAGAAAGACCTCTTGGAGAGGAACCTAATTCATTTAATTTAATAACAAAAGTGAGTTCCGTTTAAAAAAAAATCTTATTGAATGACAAAATGCAGTCTAGCAAAAGCCTAATGCTCTCCTGAATCCAACAGTGCTATCTGATCTAATATAAATGCACAATTCAAAAAGGATAAATTGTTACTCTCAGGAGTAAAATGCTATCAATCTTATACCTAGTGATAGTCTTTGGGCTGTTTTATTTTCAGGAAACAATGTACAGATGGTATGGTAGATTGCAATTTTTTCCAGGCTGTACACTTCCTCCCTACAGTAACATCACCAGATCTCATTTATGTGGTTCATGTGACCCTAGCAGAAACTCTGTTATGAAATATCTTTGTTCTCATTTTCCCACCTCTTTGCAGATCGCTATCTTCCTTCTCCAAACTGCTGCCTTCAGAGATCCTCTCCTGTCCATAAGTCCCAATAAATAAAGCTTATGCCTGACACTAAGGAGTGAGTTCTTTGGTCTTGTAGCTGCCCTGAACTGTGCCCTTCAGGAGCTGGATAGGAACAAGCTACAACAGGGATGAACCTTGAAAACATGCTAAATAAAAGAAGCCAGTCACAAAAGACCATATATTATACGAATCCATTTATATGAAATGTTCAGAATAGGCAATCCCATAGACACAGAAAGTAGATTAGCTAGTGGCATCTAGGGCTAGGGGTAATGGGGTTTGGGGCAGAAATGAGTAGTGACCTGCTATTGGTTCCAGGATTTGTTTTGGGGGTGATAAAAAGGTTCTAAAATTGATTTAGGTAGTAGTTTTAGAACTCTATACATAAACTAAAAATCATGAATTGTACATATCATTTCATATGATTCAGAAACATTTTTTCATGTATTATAATCATATTATTCCTTCAAATTGTCCTAAATTTGGCCTCTGGGAGCCCTTTCAATCCAATTCCTGTGCTCTTTTGGCATGACCCTAAACTTTGAGCATTTCCACATCCTGGCTTACAGGCTAAATTATATATCCCATGCACACCTTGTATTTTCCCTGCCACAGACCTGAAATCAACCATTTTTTCAAGGAACCTGACACCTTTAGTTGGGAATGATATTTTAAAACCAAGAGCTGGGTGTTATGTAGAATCTACTGCTACTAGGTCTTTACATTGAACAGAGAGAAGATAGATAGATAGATAGATAGATAGATAGATAGATAGATAGATAGATAGATAGATAGATAGATAGATAGATAGAGAGAGATAGATAGGCAGGCAGGCAGGCAGGCAGGCAGGCAGGCAGGCAAGCCTGACCGATGATAAGAGTGCTTCACGGGGTTCTTTCTCACTTTGTCCCATCCCATGCTTTGATCTCCCTTTTCTCGCAACGAAAACTCTTATCCCTGTTCTTCACTTATTTGGTATACCTTACCATACACACACAAAGTTTCAAAATTATAGCACCTGCAAAATCATAAGGTTAAGCTCAAGATTTCTGTGATTGTCTTTTGTGCTTAGATTTGTCCTATAGGGATATATAGTCAGTGTGCTGCATTCAAAAATAACTTGAATTATATTTCCTCTATGTTTATGTTTTTAATTTTTATACACAATTAACTTTGCATGGTTTTCTTTGCATTTGGTTTTAGGGTCTACTTTTGTGTCTTTTCATTTACTTTTAGCTTATTAACTTGTATTTCCAGTCCTTCTCCTTCCTGTCAACCATAGAAGGTGCCAGCTTTGCCTGTCTAATTTCTCCAGTTCTAAGGAGGTCCCAATTTACTCTACAGGTTCTTTGGGGATCTTTCGGTGCATAATTGCAAAAAAGGAGGGAGAAAAGAAAGGCAAGAAGTGCTTGGAAGGGAGTGGATGCAGCATAAGAGAATTCCCTTTTCTTTTTTTAAAGAGAAGACACAGGAATAGCTGAAAATTTTGAGAAATAATTGAAACAAGATCTTCAAGCAATCAAAAATAACTTCCATACATGAAGATAGACCACTTCAGTTGACAAGGGATGCTCAGCAAGCAGGGAATTTGGGGTAATCTGAATTAGCCAAATTCTCCAATGTAACTCATTCCAAGTACTTAGATACTACTCTTTCCTGATCAATATCCTTTCTTATGATTGACTATACAAGGCTATAAATTAAACTAATAAAATATGGCAACTCTGAGAATCAAACACTGTGTTTGACTTACAACTATTTAAGTTCTTCGCTGCTAGAGCTTAATAAGTTGCAAAACTCCTACAGATTTTTATAGCAGAGTCATAGAAGGTCCAGGTTACAACTGATATCTTGAGCTAATAATATTGCCCTTCTTTCTTCTTTGTTTAAGACGTTCAGCAATATTAGAAGCAGTCACCACATCCAGTCCTTGAATTCCACCTACCCTTTACCATCCTATAGCAGTAGCCACTTGGATGCCCAAAGCCTTGACTTCAGTTGGCACATCAGTACAGGTGATCCATGGAATTATTTAATTAGCTATTTGCTACTATTTGTCAAGGGCTGTGAAAATCCTCTTCCTTAATGTCAGCTGTATTACCCTTGCCTTCATCCCCAACCAAGCTAAAAAAAACAACTCCAGATCTCCACCAACCCACCTCAACTTTCCATGAGGACCTACAGCCTACAACCATTCCTGGTAAAAATTTCCTCAATAGTTAATTTCTCAAAACAATATCTAATAGTTAGATCACAGATTAACTGGGAAAATAGGCAGCATAAAGAGAAACTATGCTGATAATACCACAGCCAAAAGCAGAATCAGAGAGGCAGTCTAGATGGGCACAGCTGCTACTGCCACTGACCTTAGAAGACAGCTTGTACCGTTGTCTTCCCTGGTATTCAACACTGGATCCAAGACCTGGCACCACAGATACTGCTGCGCCTGCCAACTGGATGCTGTTGTCACTGACACCAAAAAAGGAGTCTCCACTGTCCTTGTTTCTTTGTGTCATTAGTTTCAAATTCAAACTCCCAGCTGAGTGCATCTGATTGGCAGAGCTAAGTCAAGGGCCTACATCCCAGCTGGCAAGGAACTAGAATATTAGATGTCTGTTCATTTCAACCTCTCAATCAAAAGTCAGGGAACTCCTCAATTAGGAAGGGGGTCAAAACTGGACATCAATTACGAGTGTATTACACATAAAATCTTCTGGGTAAATGCCACAGGATGTAATAGATATAAAGTTATCTGGTTTTTAGCAATACTATATTTAATGCATATAGTACAGGGCCTGGCTCACAGCAGGTACTAAATAAATAGCAATTGCTAAGGATATTATCATAATAATATCATGGTCATTATTACTGAGATTTTTTTTAAAATCTCAGGTAATGTCTGTAGAGACAGACGACAAACATTATTAGATGGTCTCCCCTGATGACATGGTACTATATAAGACCCTCTGGAAATTAGATAGCACTCCAGGAATGTGAGGGGGAAATTACAATTTGATTAAAATTAAGAATCTTCCACCATGATGGATCAGAACCTCAAAACAAAAATGGTCTCCTAAAGAGTCTTTATGGAGTAGTTAACATATTCTACGTCTTGATTGTTATGATGGATACATGATTACAAAAATTTGTCAAAATTCATCAAACAGTATACTCTAAGAGTAAATTGTATTGTATTTATATTATAGCTCAATATCCCTAGCTTTTTGAAAAGTAATATGAAGCCACTTAAGCTTTCAGGTTATTTTCAAAGTACAATGAATTCATGCTAAACCAACTGCATTCTTCCTAGAACAAGTGCAAAATTATCTTTAGTGTGATATAAAAGAAAAAACCAGCTATAGAAACATCAAAATGTATTCTAAATATTCTAAATAAGCAAATATATGTACAAGTCACATTTCTGAGAAGCTATTTGAATCGACTCTTGCCGTATTTGAAGTACATATATGAGAACAAAAGGTTTAACCACTTTTTTTGTTATTCAATAAAACCCCATGCTCCAAGAAAATGGCTTTTTAAAATTTAATTATTTTTTAAGCTATAATTTGAATAGAAAAAAACATATTGCAATTATTAGAAGAAAACACCAAAAACAAGTGCAGCAAGGAAAGAGCTTCAGTTGGGAATTAAAATTGCACCCAGGAAGTACCTCAGTGGTTGAGCACCTGCTTCCCATGTAGAAGGTCCTGGGTTCAATCCCTGGTACCTCAAAATAATAATTTTTTAAAAAAAATTTTTAATTGCATGCATTATTATTCACAGAAAGTAATAGGTGGCCAAGAAAATGCTTACTGGTCCTGCCTCAATGTTGGTGGAAAGAGAGAAAAGAGTGATACACATTGTATTACTTGGGTCAGTCTTTTCAGCACTTGAGCAAGTAGTTCCAAGAATGCAAGTCTGTTTTTCCACACTAATGTACATTGGCTATCATTGACACAGCAGAAATGGACCTGTCGGTCAATACTCCATCTTTTTTCCCTTTCTAATTTTACTCTGGGAGGCAAGATACCTGTAGCAGTTTGATATAGTTATGATTTCCAAAAAGAGATATTGGATTATGTTTATAATCTGGTCTGTACCTGGGCATGATTAAGTTATGATTAGGGCTTTGACTGGCCCACATCATTAGGGCACTGAGTCCCCACCCCTTGGTGGATGGGGACTCACAGATAAAGGGCATGACAAAGGACACAGTTGAGGGTTTCTGATGTTGGAGTTTAATGCTGAAGTCTTAAGCTGGAGCCCCAGGAAGTCAGCATACAGAGGAAAGAGAAGCCAGTCCCGGGAAGAGAGGACCTGAGCCAGGAGAAGAATGCAAAAGAATAGAGACAGCTCCTGAAACCTGAGTGAAACACACAGCCGTTTACCGGATAGTCTACAGCCGACTTTATGGAGAGAGGCAAAGTCTAGAGAGCCTCATGGTCTACAGCTGACCTTGTGGAGAAAACAGAGGAGCTGAACCCAGAAGAACCCAGGAAGCCTGAACTCTTGCAGACATTGGCAGCCATCTTGCTCCAACATGTGGAAATAGTTTGATGAGGGAAATAACTTAAGCTTTATGGCCTGGTAACTGTAAGCTCCTACCCCAAATAAATACCCTTCATAAAAGCCAGCAGATTTCTGGTATTTTGCATCAGCATCCCTTTAGCTAACTAATACAATACCCAACCTTTCTTACACCTTGGGGTGGCCAATGATATGTTAAGAGGGACTTCTGGAAAAGCTCCTTACAAAAAGGGACACAATGCTGGCATGTGACATTTTGCCTTTTATCGTTTTCCCTTTTTTTTTTTTTAGGTACTGGGGCCGGAGATTGAACCCAGGACCTATCTGGGAAGCCGGTGCTCCACCACTGAGCTACATCAGCTCCCTTGAGTTGTTTTTCTCGTTTGTTTGCTTTGTTTTTAGGACGCACCAGGGACCAAACCCATAAGGGAAGCAGGCACTCAACTGCATGAGTCACATCTGATCCCTCCCATTTCTTTTTGATGGGAGGATCTGATACCTGGGGCTACCATCAGTTATACTGGACCACAAAGTGACCTTGAAAATAGAAATCAAGTGCTAAGGATGACAGAGCGGAAAGATAGGAGCCTGAATTCTTGCTGACATTGTAGAGCTGCCAAGAGAGCCCTGGACTGCTATCTCAGGACTTCTTGAACTTGAGACAAAAAAAGCCTCTAGCCTGCTTAAACCTCTGTAATGGATTAAAACAGCTCAATATCCTCTGCTGGCTCCTTTCTGCATTTCACCAGCAACAAAGGGAGAGCCTGGGAGATTTTTCAGAGATTAGGAAATGGATACATCAGTTCTTCACACATTCCATTGACAAAGTAGTCATAAGGCCTCATACAGCTAAAGGGATGCTGGGAAACAGTCTGTTTGCTATGGAGAAAAGAAAACATGGTATTTATTATACATTGCTATGTAATAAATTACCCCAAAAGTTGGTGACTTACAACAATAAATATCTGTTTCTGAGGGTTAGGAACACAGGAGCGGACTGGATGGATAATCTGCCCTGGGATCTCTGCAGTCAAATGTTGGCCAGGAATTGAGGGCTTGAGTGGGGCTGGAGGATCTACTTCCCAGGTGGTTTATTTACACAGCTGACACACTATTACTGACTCTTTGCAGGAAGTCCTAGTTCCTCTCTACCAGGGCCTCTCCAATGGGTTGCCTGAGTGTCTTCAGTTACTGCTGAGACCAGGTCAGCAATAGGTTTGCATAAAGGGAAGGTGATGCAGAACTGAAGAAACAAAAGGACAGAAAGACACAAGAGAGGAAATAAAGATGGGATCAGAGGACTCACAAAAAAAAACTACTTAAAAAGACATAAATTTTGGGAAAAAAGTAAAGAATTACCAACTAAATGTGTCAAACCTCCATTAAAATGGGGGTCTTTTTAGAGATTAAAAAAGAAACTCAAAAGGACAAAGAGAATAGGAGGGAAGACAATAGCAGGCAAGTATCAAATAAAATTTGGAAGCTAAGTAAATGAGCAAGAGGTTACTGATTTTGCAGACAGAAGAAAATGAAAGCTAAGTGCCCACATGTAGAAAAGAAGCAAAATTATTTGCACTGAGAACCACAGAAAGGGTGAATGGCAAGACTAAGAACAGCTTTTGACCAAGTAACACAAAGAGTTAATTTAGGGGAAAATGAGTATGCGAAGGGAATATATAGGAACACTACTTTCTCCTGATTTTTTTCTGTAAACCTACTTCTCTAATAAAGAAAAAAAAAAATTTAATACAGGTTTGGTTGTCAGTCTGTGTAAGAACTCAGACCCTAAGATTCCATCCCCAACTCCACACAGCCAGATTCATGTACAACTTACTTTTGCTAGTGTGCATATACTTTCACAAAGGTGGATTTTCAATTTGGAAAATAAATTCTCTATAAAATGTTCTCAAGTCTTCATAAAAAATATTCAGAGTGTAGATAGCAAGAAAATACCAACATGTGGCTACATCTGACCATCAAAGTTTCTATGACAACCACACTCTCAACCTTTCCAAATTATCCCAACAGTCAAGAAAAATATGAGAGTTGGATATCAAGCATTATTTCTAGACCCAAAACTGTCACTTACTGGATCAATCACTACTATGTTCTTAGAAAATGAATTAAATTTTAAAAAATCTCCTAGACAAACATTTCATGATTTTTGCTTAGAATATTTCAAAACTAAAGCTAAAATTATGAAGTGTTATCTGTCTTCAAAGACCAGTCACACCGTTATAACAATGTTCATATGTTGGATCCTCAATGGAGGGAAAAAAACAAGAAATTTCCCAAAATATGAATCCCATCCTCATACATCCCCTCAAATAAGGAATTCAGAGACTGCAAAGCATGCAACAAAGTCTTTTATTATGAGTTTTTTTTTTTAGTTATTTCAAACTCTCCATACACAGGCAAAATGAAGTACACCAAGTTTAACATACTGGAATTTGCCTAGAGAAGGGAAAACCATGTAAAGCATGCTTAACCAGGAGGCCAACTCATCTGCCGACCTCCAAGAACGTGGAGATGAACATGATAGACAGACTGCCCTCCATCTGAACCTTCATTCACCACCATTCGATAACCCTTCTTTAGGCCCAGATCAGCAGCACATTTCTTGCCCACAATCATTAAATGTCCAAGTAGCTGGAAAAGAAAAATAAGCTTCTTAAGCATAGGCAATTTTTAACTTCCTGCCATTAAATAACAAACTGCCAAATGAAAATATCAAATAAAAAACTACTAAGTTGAAGCATACCATCTCTTTGGGCAAATATTCAGGAACCCAATCCTAACACAGCATAAATTACTACTTAAAAACACATTAAGATTAGACATTTGCTCATGAAGAATTTCAATAAACAAACTAGAGACATAATATCTGCAACTTGATTAAACAGAAAATGTTGAAATCATAATCCAGTGGTATTCAAGTTTTCTTAATATAGTAAGACATCATGTTTTCTTGAAATATGAGAGTGTATCAACCAGGATAGATTTGGTTATGCTGTATAACAGACCATCTGACTTAAACAAAGACTTACTTCTTGTGCTACTACAAGTTCATCCCAGGTTGACTGTGATTCTACATCCTACATCTTTTTCACTTTGAGACCAAGGTTGATGGAAAGGTCTTAATATGGTCATAGTAGCAGAGGGAAGAAAGAGCATGGTAAAACACTGCTGGCTTTTAGAAAGTTTCTTCTTAAAAGTGACATATGTGAAACAGATATGGCTCAAGTGACTGGGCTCCCATCTACCATCTTAGGAGGTCCAAGGTTTGATTCCTGGGACTTCCTGGTGAAGGCAAGCTGGCCTGCACAGTGAGCTGGCCCAAGCAGAGAGCTGGCCTATGCAGAGTGCTGCCCCACGCAGTGCTGGTGCACATGGAATGCTGGCCCATGCAGGAGTGCTGTGGCCTGCACAGAGTGCTGGCCCGCATGGAGAGCTGGCGCAGCAAGATGATGCAACAAAAAGAGACACAGAGAAGAGACAATAAGAGACACAGCAGACCTGGGAGGTGAGGTGGCACAAGAGATTGAGTACCTCTCTCCCACTCCGGAAAGTCCCAGGATCAGTTCCTGGTGCCACCTAAAGAGAAGACAAGCAGACAAAGAAGAACACACAGCGAATGGACACAGAAAGCAGAGAGCGAGCACAAAAACAATTTGGGGACAGGGGATAAATAAATAAATCTTTAAAAAAAAGTGACATACAACAGTTCCGCTTGCATTTGTTGGCCAAATCAAGTCACATGAACAAGTCTGACAGCAATGAGGCAGAAATGTAATGCACCCGCAAAGAAGGGTATTTAAGAACAATTACACAAATGGAGCATTAAGAAAATTTTTAATTGAGGTCTGACCCATTAATAAAACCACGTAATTATTTTTCTTACCTACTGTACCAACAGCATTAACAGATGAAAGGTCAGCCACCAAGTCCTTTCCTGTATGCTAAATTTCTATATTGAGGGAAAATTCATTTGACCAGCTCTTCCTTGCTTAGAATCCTTCTTTACCCCAGGAAGATTTATTCAAAAGTCTCACATCATCATCTTTTTTGGTGGAAGACTACCCTAGCTGAGACAGAAGAATCTCACTTCTCAAGGTACAGAAACCGCTCTTTGTTGTTTCCCCAAACACCAAGGAAGTTAAGCTAGGTCTAGGAATCAGGATACTTCTGAAGGAAAAAAAAATTTGAGTACGGTTGCCAAGTATGGTTTGCCTACTGTATTTATTTAATAGTATATAGTATATAAAAGGTATATAAAAGCCATTATCTTTTAATGACCTTATATGCCTCATTGTCCTAACAATCTCTGCTGCTCATGTAGTAAGGTTGATTAGCTTCAGACTACAATGGACCTTACTGCATCAGCAGCAGAGTCCACTAATTTAGGACTTATTTGGGCTAATAGAATAGAAACTTAAGATTCTCTCTCCTTTTCCTTTTTCTTGCCATAGAAACTAGAGGAGTTCCCTCTCCTAAGAGCTTGTTAGGTTGTATGGAAGAAAAGCTAACCCCTACCTTTGTTCTCTTGCTATGGGAAACAGTGAATCAGTAATTTAAGGGTTTTTACTCAGGCCCGCCTCCCCTTTTGTTTTTAACCAGGAAATAAGACTGGCACCACAAGTAGACTCCATATGCAAATGGAGACAAACTACCCATAGAGGGACCCAAAAAACAGAAACAGGATGACTCAGAGTAAGACCAGGTATTTGCCATAGGGCTCTGTAAATTCCCAAGCAGTAAATTGGTAAAGTCCATAGGAAAAACTACAGCATTCATGAGGAAGTTATAAAGGGGAAGAAAAATGTCTTGTCACTAAAGAAGTCCCCAGGCAACCAAAGAATGGATGACTAAAGTCCAAACTAAGAAAGGGGTATTCTATTTGTTAACTTTGAATTTAAAGCTTGAAATGGGGAAAAATTCCCAATTTTCAAGTATTGAATTGGATAGACTACCTATGCTGGTCACAAATATAATTAATCATAAAACACAATTTTAAAGCTTTTTCAGTCAATCTTTCCTAGCAATGAACTGTGTCTTTTATATAAATGAGCTGACTTTAAAACTCCAATTTGGAAAGTTAATCAGGTGAAAATTAACATTTTATCTATCCTTATCAGCAAGAGTTGTATTTGAATAAGCAGCTCTGACCTTAAAATACCATGATTTGTGCAATTATACTTAACATTAAACATTAACGTTTTGAAATTTTAATCTTTTTGTTATTGCTAACAGTGGAATTTTCCATTAAGCACTCTAACCTTTGAACTCTGTAATTTGCACAAATTTAG
Source organism: Dasypus novemcinctus (assembly GCF_030445035.2). Taxonomy (NCBI): domain Eukaryota; kingdom Metazoa; phylum Chordata; class Mammalia; order Cingulata; family Dasypodidae; genus Dasypus; species Dasypus novemcinctus. The sequence goes on from NC_080674.1 coordinate 138,061,970, forward strand.
AGTTAAAAATTAATGACCTAAAGTTTCTAAGTTTCAATTTCTTACTTAAAAAGGTATCCCCAAGTAAATAATTAAAATACTAGTCATGAAATATCCATTTTTAAATGTCTACTTTTAAAATTTTTATTGTAAAACATCATACATATAAAAATTACGAAAATATACAATTGAAACTGATAATAAAACAAACATCTATATATCTACCAATAGGTCAGAAAATAAACTATTACCAAATCCTAGAAGCTTCTATTGTGACCCTCCACAATCACTCTATCCACCTCTCCCCACCCCCTTTCATATTACCAATATCTTTTCTCAGTTTGTGTTCTGCCTTTTCACTCTGAGTGTTTTGATTGAGAGAAGCTCTTAATTTTAATGTACTCAAAATTAATTACTATTTTTCTGTTATAGATTGTACTTTTTGTTTCTTAGTAAGGCCAGCCCCAAGATCACTAAGATATTCTCTAATTTTGGCTTCTAAAATTTTTTCCTAATCAGTCTTTAATACACCTGACAGTTTTACACAATGTGTGAAGTTGTAGTCCAATTTCACAATCAAACAATAGTTATCTCAACATCATTTACTAAGAAGTTCATCTTAAAAGAATCTGTCTAGGATTTACTTCAAAAAAATTAGGGATAGGGGAGATATGGGTTACAACATAGATTAATCAGAATTGATACGTTGGTAAATGTTGAAAGTGGATGATAGGTTTGCAAGGATTCATTATACTTACTATTCTCACATTTCTATGTCTGAAATTTTCCATAATAAAAAATTATCCTCCAAAAAAATCCTTTCGCCATTGATTTGCATTATGACTGTTATATTACAGGCCAACATGTAAAAGTCTGTTTCTGGATTATTTCCAAAGTTCCATTTATCCCTGGGCTGATAAAGTTTTGTCTTAATTACTGCAGCTGTAAAACTGGACTAGTAGAGTATACCCCCTATCGTTTTCTCTAAGAGGCTTTTTGGCTATTGTTAAACCTTTGTATTTTCCACATGTATTTTGGAATCTGCTTTTCAAGGTCCAAAATTTTTTTTTTAACTGCATTGAATCTACAGCTCAAACTGAGGGAAATGATATTAAGTTTTCTAATCCATGAAAATGATATTTCCCTCCATTTACTTAAGTTATCAATAGTCTTCTAATAAAGAACTGGCAATAAGTAGAGATTTGATTTAAATGGATTTTGCATCTTGCACATCACCTCTAAGTACCAGGTATAATGGAATGAGCTCCTTAAGTCCCAGGTCAGGAGCCTCACTCAGAAAGGATGCCTATGTTCCTACCTCAGGCCATGTAACTTTCATTGTCATTATGAAGTTATATTATCTATTAGCCTAAGAAGTAGGAACAGATGATTGAGTCCAGATCAAGGAATAGATATACATGATTAAGTCTAGACCACCAGAGATAAATATCCTATACAAGAAGGGTGGCATACAAAATGCATACAATAAGGGTACTGAATTGTTCTTTAACAAATTATAAGGAGAAGGAGAAATAACTAACATACAGGTATGACAGTAGTTTGTTTTTTGGGTTTTTTTTTGACTAATGAAAATGCCCTAATATTGACTGAAGTGATGTAAATACAACTTGGCGATTATACCAAATGTCACTGACTGCACACTTTTGATAAATTATATAGTTTATGAACAAAAAATATAATAGGGTGGATTGGGGGAAAAAATACACCAAATGTAAGATATGGATTATAGTTAGTTGTAATACTTTGACAATGTTCTTTCATAATTTCTTAAAAATGTTTCACAATAACGCAAGGTATTTGTAGTGAGGTGATGTACTAGAGCCCTATATGATGTTTGCGTATTTGTTTTATAAGTTCACAACTTTTACTATTCACTTACTGTTTATGTACTATCATGTATGAATGATACAATTCAATAAATTGTTTTTAAAATGAAAAAAAGAGAGTTGTCTTATTTACTGGGTTGGAATAAGAGAATATGATGAACAATATGGAGCCAAATGGGGACAATGAAAATACGTAAAAGTCATTTAAAATTAAGAGGTCTCTAACTGACCTCTTTGATAATATAGTTCCCCAACCTGTTTGAGGCTAGAATCATGATCCTACTTCATGAGGACCACCCCCATCACTGGTGTGCCAGGGCTGACTGAAATGCAGACTGATCATCTGTAAAAGAATGACACAACTTACCACATTATAACTTCTTATGAAGGCAACTGGAACAAATTAACTTGCATTGGCTTTCTGAAGATAAGCTGGAATGTCAACCCCTGCCTCCCATCCCATCTACCCAGCAGTATGCCACACTAGGTAACTCTTCCAGTGATTGAACATGCACAGCTGATAGAAGAAAATGTGTGTTAATGATACTGTCAATGCAGGTGGGTCACTAAATACAAGAATGCAAAAACCTGGGGAATGGATATAGCTCAAGTGGTTGAGTGCCTGCTTCCCACATACAAGGTCTCAGGTTCAATCCCCAGTACCTCCTAAAGCAAATAAATTAAAAAGCCAACTGTCACTGGGGAGCATATGTAGCTCAACGGTTAAGCGCCTGCTTCTCATGTACGCAGTCCTGGGTTCAATCCCCAGTACTTCTAAAAAAAAAGAATGCAAAAACCTAAACACAATATTTGGGTTAAAATTTAGAAAAAAAGGAACATCAACCTTCATTAAACAGGCTGTATTAAAGTGGGACACTCTTGAGTATACAGATTATATCAATTTATATCAAACTAAAATGTAAAAATATTATTTGACACAATACAGAACATTGGGAAACGGACTGTGGCCCAGTGGTTAGGGCGTCCGTCTACCATATGGGAGGTCCGCGGTTCAAACCCCGGGCCTCCTTGACCCGTGTGGAGCTGGCCATGCGCAGCGCTGATGCGCGCAAGGAGTGGCGTTGCAACGCAAGGGCGTCCCCCGCGTGGGGGAGCCCCACGCGCAAGGAGTGCGCCCGTGAGGAAAGCCGCCCAGCGTGAAAAGAAAGAGCAGCCTGCCCAGGAATGGCGGCACCCTCACTTTCCATGCCGCTGACGACAACAGAAGCGGACAAAGAAACAAGACGCAGCAAACAGACACCAAGGAACAGACAACCAGGGGAGGGGGGGAAATTAAAATAAATAAATAAATCTTTAAAAAAAAAAAAAAACAGAACATTAATATAAGACAAAGAGATTAAGTTACTAATCAGTTTGGGAACTGTAATTATTTTCCTTAGAAGGAAGATACATTGTACCTTAAAAGGCCATTAGGGAAATCAAAGACTCAATGAAATACCACATCACAACCTCTAAGATGACTACGATCAAAAAGACAGATGATAACTAGTGTTGGTGAAGATATAAGAAATTGGAACCTTCACACATTGCTAGTGGAAATATAAAATGGTGCAGCCACTTTGAAAAACAGTAGAGAAGTTTCTCAAAAGGTTAAAGAGAGTTACCATATGACCCAGCAATTCTATCATTAGTATATATCCAAGAGAAATGAAAACATACACCCAAACAAAAACCTGTCTATAAATGTTCATAGCAGCATTAGTCATTAGACAAAATGTAGAAACCCAATTATCCATTAACTGATGGAGAAAAATTGTGGTATATCCACACAATGACATATAATTCAGCCATAAAATGGAACAAAATACTGATACACTGTGCTGCAACATGAACCCTGGAAACATTACACTAAGAGACATAAACATTCACAAAACTCCATATACTCTATGATTTCATTCACATGAAATGTCCAGAATAGGCAAATCTAGAGCCATAGAAAGTAGATTAGTGGTTGCCTAGTGCTTGTGGGCAGGAGTTTTGGGAGTGGGGTGGGGAATGCAGAGTGACTGCTAATGTGTACAGGGTTTCTTTATGGGGTGATGAAAATGTTCTAGAAGGGATTATAGTGATGGCTGCACAACACAGTAAACATAGCAAACACCACTGACTTGAACACTTAAAACAGGTGAATATCTGATAACCCAGACTCAAATAGTTTTCCAAGAAAAAAGAAAATGAACAGACATTGGGACTGGTTAAAAAAAAAAAAGACTTCTTTTTGGCATTCAAAATACTACCTTAAATTATACTGAACATAGCCTTTAGTTAGCAGTTTTGGGAAAATCAGGCATTATTCAAGTAACACAACCATCCTGGACTATAGAAATAAAGGTTTCTTTCTTTATTATTAGATACCAGGGCATTTTCTTCCCTCACTTACTCTACTCAATGTTAAGGGATATTGGCATTTAATAAAATACATACCAATGAAGTAATTCACAATGAAAATTAGGATTATTACAGCATACAGATTAAAGAAACAAATATCTAGAATATTCATCAGCCTTCTACATAATTATTTTTAAATCTATGAAATTACCAGCTTATATATAATTAATATTTGGGACTTCTTCCAGTGCTAATATTTGATAATGGAAATAGCCATATTTTTAATTCCTCTCATTTATACATAAGTCAGCAATATGGTATTCCAGAAAAAAATGCTTTCATAAAGTTTATAAACAACAAAATACTGTTGTATGACAAAGATTAAAATATAAAATAGCCTGAAAAACTCAGGTACCTAACAAGGTATCCTTTGGAAAATGATTACTCTACAGAAACTTTGAAAAACCCTGATCTAGGTAAACAGATACCATAAATCCTCAAGGAAAGAACGATAGTGAATAAATATTTTCTATAGGGCTAAAATGGTGGAAATTTACATACAACTTTGGATTAAAATCTTTCAATGTGATACAATTCTATTTCTTAAACAGTTTACTCAAAATAATTTATATTTTCCTGATCACTCAGGATTATAACTATGAAAATTAATTATAATGTTACATATAATTAATTATAATGTTTTACTAGTATAAGATCCTATCTTATTTAGGATCTGAGATACTCAAATCCATGTAACCATGTCTTATGTGATCCCAGGACTGCTGTGATTTTAAGTTGTAGTAGATTCTCATTAACCACAGTAATTATATTCTATAAAGTCATCACAAACAATGAATTACAGAATACTGAACCATTGTTCCTAGGAGAAGAGCAGCGTTAATTTCCAGCAAAACTATGGTCACAACATTTTCATCAACCAATCAGTGCATAACCTTGTTTTATGTGTTTCTGTTTAAAGACACCTTATTTAATATATACTGTTGACTCTAACATTTAACTCATAAGACAACAGCACTATAACAATTACCTGAAGGAAGTTTATCTAACACATGTATTTTATTTAGTTTATCTTAACACATGTAAGGTACATGCAGTCTTTTTTTTTTTTTCTTGCTTTAGGCCAGTAAAAAGAACTTATTGGGAAATGGGGGAAAATAAAAGAGCCTGCTAAGAAACAGGCAAGAAGGATGGCAATACACACTGAGATTTGATGCAGGCTCCTCTAGGCAGAGAGTGGGCTTTGGCTTGTGTGGTTACCTTTTTTTTATTATAGATTTGTTTTATTTATTTCTCTCCCCTCCCCACCCCCCACCCAGCCCCAGTTGTCAGTTCTCTGTGTCCATTTGTTGCAAGTTCTTCTTTGTCCACTTCTCTTATTGTCAGCAGCACAGGAATCTGTGTCTCTTTTTGTTGCATCATCTTGCTGTATCACCTCTCCATGTGTGTGGCACCATTCCTGGGCAGGCTGCACTTTCTTTCGTGCTGGGCGGCTCTCCTTACAGGGCACACTCCTTGCACGTGGGGCTCCCCTACATGGGGGGCACCCCTGCGTGGCACGGCACTCCTTGCACACATCAGCACTGCGCATGGGCCAGCTCCACACTGGTCAAGGAGGCCCGGGGTTGAACCGCGGACCTCCCATGTGGTAGGCGGACGCCCTATCCATTGGGCCAAGTCCGCTTCCCCCGTGGTTACCTGTTAAGCTATTAATCATTCCTCCCTTAGCTAATGCTAAGGGGAAAGGCCCCAGGTGTTACTGGTTACCCTGCCAATGGTGGGGGCCAATGGTGAGGGCTGTTTGTAATGTCCAGAGCCTCCCCTTTATCCCAGAAGAATTCCAACTGGGACCTCAAGGTCAAGGTCTCAATGGGGTCTTACAGCCATGTTGTCTGTCCATACAGCCTTCTTGAGCTTAGTAACATCAGACAGCACTTCAGCTATGCTATGGGGCCATTTTAAACAGCAAAATCACCAACAAAAGGCAAAAAATATGAAAAACATGGCATTCAATACACTGTGTAGGGAAGCAGATGTGGCTCAACTGATAAGAGGGTCCGCCTACCATATCGAGGGTCCAGGGTTCGATACCCAGGGCCTCCTGACCCGTGTGGTGAGCTGACCCATGTGCAGTGCTACTGCGTGCAAGGAGTGCCGTGCCATGCAGGGGTGCCCCCCACATAGGGGAGCCCCACATGCAAGGAGGGTGCCCTGCAAGGAGAGCCGCCCCGTGTGAAAAAAGTGCAGCCTGCCCAGGAGTGGCACCACACACACAGAGAGCTGACACAGCAAGATGACACAATAAAAGAGACACAGTTTCCCAGTGCCACTGGATAATGTAGGCAGACGCAGAAGAACACACAGTCAATGGACACAGAGGGCAGACAACGGGGCGGCACGGGAGGAGAGAAATAAAACAAATCTTTAGAAAAAAAACTGTGTAAAGGACTCTTGTTTACAGTATAAAAGCTAAAACAAGAAAGTAAAGTGTCACCTTGTTCCACCTCAGCTAGGAATGTGCACAATGGGCAACACAAACTTGTTTCCACTTTATGCACGTCCATGAATGGCAACAAAAGCACCAGGAGTATTGATTTTGAAGTTAAATTTTAGCAAGTAGGCAAATTCTCAAAAAACTGAATCTGCAAATAATGAGGATTGACTCAATCTTTTTTTTACAGGTTTTCTAAGTCCTTCTACACAACTAATAAAGTCCGACTACCCCTAACAGTCCCTCTTTCTGTTTCCGGACTGGTGTCTCTAATCTAGGAGTCAGTAATGTTCTGTAAAGGGCCATATAGTAAATATTTTACATTTGTGGGTCATAAAGCCTTTCAAAACTACCAAACTCTGCCATTATAAAGCAAAAGCAGTCACAGACAAAAATTCAATGAATAATAGTGGCTGTTGTGGCAGTCTGAAGTTGTTTTTCGAAACCCAAAAAAGAAAAGGACTATGTTCTTGAACTAATCCATTTCTGTGGGTGTGGGGCCTTTTTGGTTGGACTACATCAGTGAGGCATGACTCGGGTTAGGTCTCCACCCTCTTACTCTTTACATAAACAGAGACCCAGAGAAAGGAAGCTGTCATTTTTTATCTTGTCATATGAGAGAGGACTCAAGGATCACTAACAACCAAAGCTTAAGCATGAAGCCCCCAACAGGCTGGGCCCACAGCTCAAGGTTAAAGAGAAAAGCCAGGAAAAGTGGACTTGGCCCAATGGATAGGGCGTCTGCCTACCACATGGGAGGTCTGCAGTTCAAATTCCAGGCCTCCTTGACCAGTGTGGAGCTGGCCCATGCACAGTGCTGATGTGCACAAGGAGTGCCCTGCCACACAGGGGTGTCCCCCACGTAGGGCAGCCCCACGCACAAGGAGCGCACCCCCTAAGGAGAGCCACCCAGCGCAAAAGAAAGTGCAGCATCCCCAGGAATGGCACCGCACACACAGAGATGACACGACAAAAAGAAACACAGATTCCTCGGGCCACTAATAAGGACAGAAGCAGTCACAGAAGAATATACAGCGAACGGATACAGAGAGTAGACAACTGGGGGGGGGGGGAGGGGAGAGAAATAAATAAAAAATAAATCTTTAAAAAAAAAAAAAAAGACAAGCCATATGCCTTATAGCCCACAGCTGAACTCAAGGGAAAAAAAAATGGAGCAGCCAAGACTAAGAAAGGAGACCCAAAAAGAGATAAGCCCTATGCCTGGTTGCCCACAGCTGAGCTCCAGGAGATGGTAGCTTCTGGAGGGGAAGGCAGGAACCTCAGAAGAAATGAGCAGCCATCTTTGCCTCCTGGCAGGACACCAGGATCACAAGTAGCTGACTTTGGCGAGAAAGCACCTTTGACAGTGCCTTGTTTTGGACATTTCACAGCCCTGGAACTGCAAGTTTTACCCTAAATAAAATCCCCATGATAAAAGCCAACTCATTTCTGTTACTTTGCATCAGCATCCCTGAGGCAAACTAAGATAGCTGTGTTCCAATAAAACTTTACAAAAACAGGTAGCCAGTCAAATTTGGCTTAAAAGGCGTATATTGTCAACCTTTGCTCTAATTTGTAGACTTAATAACCAAACTTTTAGACATAGTAGGCAAGTGGATTGAAATTAAAAGTTGGAGAGGTTCACTATGAGTTACGAAAATGGACTATGTGATATCTATTTTGGATTCTATGGCATAGATGACAGAAATAGCTATCTCTATAATTCCTCAAATTTACTTATTTGAGGTTTCATATATTAGTGACTCCTTGTATATCTCTTCAACATTTTTTTGTAAATATCACCCTCTAAAAGTCTTATTACTAGAATTTCAATCATAATTTCAACATTTTGAATTTCTGATTTAATCATACAGCACACCAATTCTTGGTTTATGACACACTCACAAAATGTATTTTATCTCTGAATATATTTTTTAAGCAAATTCAAATTACATATACTGTAAAAGTGACATCACTTGAAGGATAAAATTTAATTTCTCCATTTAAAATGCAAGAATACAAATAAATTGTGTTAATAAATTTACTTACCCTTTCATCATCATCTTCCGCTACAGAAATCTGAGAAATATGTTTTTTAGGAATCACCAGAAAATGTGTTGGTGCTTGTGGGGAAATGTCATGGAAAGCAAGACACTAGGGGAAAAAAAAAAAAATTAAAGTATTGGTTTATCATCTCGAAGGCTAAACATATTCTTTCAACAAGTATTTACTGAACACTAACCACATGTGAGGTAAATGGCACTAGGAAAACAAAAATGTATACATTACTTCAGGTTCCATGGTCCTTTTCATGGAACTCAGTCCAGTGGGAAGACTGATTTTAAACAAATAAAGGTATAATTAATTACTAAAGGTCAGCTATGTTACAAAGGAAAAGCCAAAGGTGAAATGAAAGATTACAGGCAAAAAAAAAACAAAAAACACCTGATTTAGATAGGGACGATCACTATGAAGTATTGACTTTTAAACTGAGATCCAAAGGATTAATAGAAAGTAGCCAAACACCTGCATATCTCATCTCTCCACTCTCAGGTCTTTTTCAAAGACTACTGCCTCTACTATAATGATCCCCTTTCCCCTCAAGCCCAACTTTGATCTAATTTAAACTGCTATTCATTACTCAGCAAACAGCATATATGTCATTTCTGAAGGAAATCTCAGACTTCGCTCTACCTCTCACCAGCGCCCCTGGTGAACAATTTTCTGGGTTTGTTTTGTTTCTTCCTTTACAGCAGTGACCAGTTTTGTAATTACACATCTTTCTGATATTTGATTAATATCTATTCTTCACACTTTACTCGACTTTAAAGGAAATAAACATGTTCTCATTTGTAGACGTGAAGAGTAACATTTAGACAAATTTACTACATAGATGTGTCTGTAAATAAACATATTATGTGAACGTTCTTGTATCTCTTGTTCTCTACTGAAGGTGGAAGCTGCCTAATCGAACCCACCCACGCTTATCATTATGATACTCGATTAAAAATGCTGTATCATTTCGATTGTTTCATGCTGTTAAACAGTTGGACTTAGGACATTCTAAAGTTAGTATTTCAATGGTCATTTATAAAAGGTAACAGCAAATTTTTAAAAAGAAAACGCTTTCTCAAAAATAAAAGAACTTGCCCCTAACTAGTGACAAAAGCATTTAAATCAAATTCACCTCTAAGAATCTAATTAAATTCTAAATACGTTCTGAATCTAAGAATGCAACTAGCAGCAAAAAATGGTGACTGTTTCCCTTATATTCCATATTTCTTAAACTTAAATTAACAAAAAATTTACAAAACATTTCTACCTAAATCAGCCTATTCCTGCCCATCTGAGATTCAAAGCCATGAATACAGGATATCTCAGTTCCCTCAACTCGGACTTTCTAAAACTTAACTTCACCTATTATGGAGTCAACAAAAACTATGCTGATTTTCTTGGCATAAAAGGGATTCCTGTCCAATATAAAAGGAACTATTAACTGTTTTAAGTGCAAAATCTTGGGCGCGAGGCCGAAGGAAAGCAAATCCCAGAGGCAGGGCCACTTCTCACCACAGGAGTCGGCTGCTCCAGCGGGGTCTGGCTGGCGCCGAGGAGGCCCTGGGGCCACCTGGATCTGCCGTGGCCAGAGCTTCCGCGCGCCCCGGGAATGCCCCTGGCAGGCCTGCCGTGCGCGGGAGATCGCAAAGATTGGGCGCGTGTCAGGGCGCGATCGGGTTTCTCTACTCAGGGAGAGCGCTGGCGAGATTGCCAGATTCCTGACACGGCAAAGACCGAGGCAGCAGGGTGGCTGGCGGGCGCGCACGCCCGGAACCCCGGGCGCCCCTACACGCGCCCAGGCCCAGCAGGTAGGGCACCGCGGGCGGGCGACGGCCTGGCCAGCGCCGGGGACTGATAACGCGTAACCGGAGCGCCAGCACGCGCCGACAGGCCGCCTCGGCGCGGCCACGGCCCTGCCCGCTGGCGGGAGGCCCAAGCCGGCGGCCGGCGGAGCCCTCGGCCACAGCGGCCGAGCCCCTGCCTTTCGCGGCGGCGGCGCCCCACCCTGCCCTTCTCCTCGCCGGAAGCCAGGAGGTCCACGGACTACTGCCCCTGCCTCAGTTCACGAACTAGGCGACGCCCGGTGCCTACCTGGTCATCTTCGAAAATGATTTTGGCGGGGATTTCCTTGCGGATAATCTTCCCGAAGATCGTGTCACCACCAGGCCGAGCGGCCTGAGCCTTGGCGATCTCATCTGCCATCGCGGCCTCGCTCCCTCTGGGCGGTTCGGGGAGTAGCTGGGGAGGAGGGAGGAGTCAGGAGTCCAGGAGCTAGTTAAGGGCGGGAGCGCGCCACCAACGCTGTGCAGGGACCGCTGCTCGCGCTCCCGAGCTGATCCTGCGCGTGCGCACTGGCTACCTCAGCTGCGGGTGCGACAGGAACAAGGGGTCTTTTGGGTTCCTCCCGCAAAGCCTCAAGGAGCCACAACGGGGTGACTTTTCTTTCTTCCTTTCTTGTGTATAGCACTGTATATAACATCCGGAGGAGTGGAGCTACTGGTATAAACCCTTTTTCACTTGCCTTATGGACTCTTGTAGGAAAAATTAGTATTGGAAAGATTTCATAATCCAAAATTGGCCAGATTTCCTGGCAGAGACACCATAACGCTTCTCCGCAGCCAGGGGTGCAGTGAAATCGTTTTCATGTTGATTGTTGCTGCAGTATGTGTCTTCATTTCTCAGCTACATAAGGTCTTGCTTGGTTCCAGCAATTAAGTCTTCCTTATATCCGTTTTTTTCCCCTTTAAAAATAGTTCTCAATGTTGACTGCACCTTAAAATCACTTGGGGCCTTTTTAAAAAATCCTCGAGACCCTGGCTGCAGCCAAGATCAATTAAATCAGAACATCTCGGTGGGACCCAGGCATCTATACTTTGTAAACCTTTCTAAATAACTCCAATCCAAGTTTGAAAATGGCTGTTCTACAAAGATTTCCAGGAGCAATGAACATCATGTAATTTGCCCCACCTTAAAAGAACAAAACCTTTACTCCCCATCCCCATCCATATCTCTTCTTCTTTTTTAAAGAGATTTCTATGTATTGTGTCCACTTTCTCGTCTTTCTTTAGAACCCATTTCCCCTTTGTTGAGGTCACTGAGGACCCCCACTTATAGGCAATCCCAGTTCTCATTATACTGGACCCCGGGGTTCATTTGGCAGTGTTGACCATTCTCTTCAGCAAAAGTCTTCACTCTCCAGGTTTTCCTTCTCCTCTCTTGCTGCAATTTCTCCTTCACAGTATGCTGCCTTCTGTTGCAGACATCTCCATGGATTCCATTCTTGGCCCTCTTCTTCACTAATACTTATTCCCCAGGTTTCCATTATTAAGAAAAATTATCTCAACCTCCTGTTTTGCCTTGTATGATTACACTTTACCACACTTGGTGAAATTATTGATAGCGGTCTTCTTTAATATCAAAAGTATACCATTTGGGGCATTTAATTTGCTACAAGGACATTACCAGAACAATTAGCAAAGTCTAAATAATACCTATAAATTAGATCATAGTTTTGAAATTATGTTAATTTCCTTACATAACCTGTAAGGAATCTGAAATGGTGCCAATAATTTAGGTTTCTAACACAATTCCAGGTAATCCTTTGCCAGCTATCCCTGGAACCATACTTTGAGAACCACTGAATATCTTTGTAGGAAAAATCCTACTGAGGTATTTAGCTGTATAGGAGTATTGTTCTAGTTTGTTGAATGCTGCCCAAGCAATATACCAGAAAGTGTTGGCTTTTATGATGGGAATTTATTAGGTTAAAAGCTTACAGTTCTGAGGCCATCAGAGTATCCAGATCAAGGCATAATCAAGAGATGCTGCCTCACCAAGTTGCAGCTATGGCAATCAGTCACATGGCAGGTGTCGCGCTCTTTCTCCTTGAGCTCAGCTGTGGGCTATCAGGCATCTCTCCCTGGGATGACAGTGGCTCACAAAAAGGGTTTAGCATGCAGGAAGTAGGGGTCCTCAGACAGTAAGACTTCCCACCAGTCATTCGTGGATAACTGCATTTCCAGTCTTGACTTATAAAAAAATGGCTGCCTATTTCCAAGTTCAGTTAAGTCCTCATATGGGCATTATCCTCTGGGGGTTTGTTTTCCAAAAGCTTGGAATTTCCCAAATCATCAATTTCTGGTTTCTTTGTGTCCAACAGTTTAGTTCTCAGCTTATCTCTTTCCTCTTGCATTTTGCTATAAGGTATAAGGAGAAACCAGACTGCATTTTCCACATTAATTTTGGAAATCTCCTTGGCTAAATGTCCAAGCTCATCATTTTCAAATTCTGCCTTTCATCTAACATCAGAAGTCAATGTTGCCAAATTCTCTGCCAGGATCGTTTCTTTCCAGCCATAATTTCAATCTAAGGCCTTATCCATACTATCTTTAGTGTGCATGTTTTTACCAACAGTCTCTTCAAAGAAATCTAGGCCTTTTCTATCAAGCATCTCAGAATTCCTCCAAAAAATACCCCTTGCCCATTTATAAAGCCATCTGAACATTTTTGGTAATTGTAAGTGGCATTTTGATGTTCTCTTTTGAATCCCAAAAGATTATGTACTTAACCTAATCTATTCCTGTGTGTGTGGTACCCTTTAATTGCATTGATTCTCTTTAGAGCACTCAATTAGCTTGCTTTTGATTGACCTCAGGTTGAGTCTCTCCCCTCTTGCTGGGTATTTTATAAACAGAGACACAGAGACACAGAAAAGGAAGCTGCTGTTTTTTATCCTGACATGTGAAAGAGGACTCCAAGATCACTAACAACCAAAGCTTAAGCATGAAGTCCCTAACAGGCTGGGCCCACAGAGCAGCTCAAAGCTGAAGAGACAAGCCATATGCCTGATAGCCCACAGCTGAACACAGGAAGAAAACAGAGCAGCTGAGACTGAGATGAGGCCCAGAAAGAGACAAGACCTATGCCTGGTTGCCCAGAGCTGAGCTCCAGGAGATGGTAGTTTCTGGAGGGCAAGGCAGAAACCTCAGCAGAAATCAGCAGCCATCTTTGCCTCCTGGCAGGACACCAGGATCACCAGTAACTGACTTTGGTGAAAAAGCATCTCTGATGGTGCTTTAATTTGGACATCTTACAGACCTCGAGCTCTAGTATTTTACTCCAAATAAAATCCCCATGATAAAAGCCAACCATTTCTGGTACTTTGCATTGGCAGCCCTGTGGCAAACTAACACAATTTACATCTCAAAATTCTTTATTAAATTACACCTGCAAAGCCCCTTTTACCATATGAGGTAACATATTCAGAGGTTTCTGGGATATGAACATTGACATATTTGGGAAACATTCTGCCTATCATATAGCTCCTTGACCTTACACAATGGATATGTTGGAATTTTTCATTCAGTTCTGGGCCCCCTACTTTGACATGCAGACAATCCAGGACATGTTCCCTGAAGAACAACCAGCATAGTAGAGAGCTACCTCATTTGTGGAACAGCTGAAGGAACCACACACATTTATCTAAGAAATGAGAAGCCTCGGGCTGACCTGATTTGGCACTATGAAAACTCTATTTTCAAATATCGGCAGATGAGTTTGCATTAAATGAAGGACCCTAGTTAGCCAGAAATTATCAATTTTCAAGTTATTGGGTCATAATCCTAAAGTGGAAATGAAAATAAGCATTTGTTAATCATTCTTTAGCAGTCAGGAGGTACTACAATGCAATGACAGGAAATCATCTACTTTTTTGTTCCTGGATAAAGAATAGTATCCAGTATGTTTGGCTTAATTGTCTGTTTATACTAACTACTCTTCTGCTATTTAATGCATCTTAATAAAATACAAAATCAACAATTATGTTGCTGGGTCATGATGTCATGCAATTTTAACATGACATAGATCACAGAAGGAAAAAGGCCTTGGGTATGCATTTGTCCACTCCGTTTCATTCTTTTTTAAAAAAAAAAATTATTTTTATTTCTCTCCCCTTCCCCACTCCAGTTGTCTGCTCTGTGTCCATTCGCTGTGTGTTCTTCTCTGTCCGCCTGTATTCTTGTCAGCGGCACCTGGAATCTGTGTCTTGTTTTGTTATGTCATCTTGCCACGTCAGCTCTCCATGTGTGCTGGTGCCTTTCCTGGACAGGCTGCACTTATTTCTCGCTGTGCAGCTTGCCTTTCAGGGCGCACTCCTTGCACATGGGGCTCCCCTACACGGGGGAGACCCCTGCATGGCAGGGCACGCCTTGCATGCATCAGCACTGCGCGTGGGCCAGCTCATCACACAGGTCAGGAGGCCCTGTGTTTGAACCTTGGACCTCCCATGTGGTAGGCGGATGTCCTATCCGCTGGGCCAAATCCGCTTCCCGTTTCATTCTTAACAGTCAATTTTACCAAAGCATCAATCTGAAAGACTGTGAGGGTAGGGAAGGCAACCAACAATTATGCTATGGGGACAAGGGTGAGGATTTTCTTCATGCGCCCAAGCTTAAATTAAAACACTTCAATGTTTTGTGGTTATGAATATGCTGCTGCTAAAATTATTCACTTCCGACTTCTTGACTAGCAAAACCAAGGAGTAACCAAAGGAGGCAAGGTGTAGAGGGTAAGTCTTGGCTCTGGGATCAAGCAAAGCATATTTCTATCTCAGATTTCCACTTACTAGTCACGTGATTTTGAGGAAGTAACTCAACCTCACCTTCTGAAGGGATTAAATTTAAGAATGTACAAATACCGATTTTAGGAGTCAATGTCCCAATTAATGTCCGCTGTGTTTATAAAAGCTTGCATCTTAAATATGCACGTTTCCAAGGAGAGAGTCGCAACTGGGAAACGTTAAAATAAAGGCTCCTTAATACATGGCCCGACCCCAAACATAAGGTAACGACACACAGATTATTAACCATCCACAAAATTACAGCCCATTCTCCGACCCCACACACCACCTGGAAAAACCGGAAGTGGCTCTGCCCCTCACTAACAAGGCGCAAGGCTGATTTCCGTTCTCCTCTGTTGTAATTGGATTCCGCGGCTTCTCGCGATTTTACCAGTCACCTCCCGTTTAGGAAATACTTCACCCTCGCCCTTCAAGGAAGGCGGGACTAGAAGGGAGGTGCTGCGTAGTGATTGGTTGTGGCGCGTAAGGACCGTGGCTACGGGGGTTTGGAGAGTCCACACCAGGCAGCGATTGGTTGCTTAGAGGCGGCGTTACTTGACCGCTGAGAAGTGGCCGCATCGGTGAGGAGAGCCTCGGGTCAGGCGGCCAAGGTGACAGGGTCTGGGGAGGGGGTGAGTGCGATGCCCACAGGGAGGGTAAGCTAGCGGTCTTGTGAAAGTTGTCTGGGGTCTCTATAAATGAAGTGCCGGACCCTCTACAGAGGATGTGGCCATTGCCGCTGGAGAGCCTGGTGACTAGCGCTGGGGCGGTGGAGAGTTTGTTCGGGTGCAATGGAGGGAGGGAAGCACCAGTGTGGTTCTTCATGGTGCTGCGGCGGAACGCAATATTTATTAGCGATGTAAATCCGCGACTTGAGTTCCGCCCGCGTTTCATCTCCAGACCGATTGTTTTTCTTAGGGACCCATTTCACATCCCTGGGAAGTACGGGAGGCGCCAAAGGCAGTCCTGAACTACAATCATTCAATGAGGTGAAAGATTAATTTGGATAACCAGAAGGTGCGCAGAAGCCCAGAAACCAAGGAACTCGAGTTTCCGCAAAAGCACTTACCAAACCAAAAATGACGCTTGAAGACTCTGAAACCTGAATGTTCTCAATGAGCTTGAAGTGCCGGCCTTGTTAGGGGTCATAGCCGTGAAGTCTCAGATTCCTTTTTCGCATCAAGCCTCTTCACATTCCTGGCCGGTGCACAGTTCTCAGGGGCCAATCTTAACCTTAAATACAATTCAGCCTGGCCGGTTGAGACCTGTAGCTGTCACTGGCCAAACATAGGCATGGAAAGGGGGAAATGGCCTGTTACAATATGGTGAGGAAAAGTGATGCTTATGATGGGCAATAATAGGGAGCCACCAAACAGTCTCAAGTACAATTGAACTGGGTGTTCTCAGTAACATTTTAAAATGTCACAATGCCAATAGAAGCATTGATAAAGGGTTATTCATTCAAAAAATTTATCGAGCATCCACACTAGATATTAGTAATAATAGCTAACAGACAACATTTAGCTTGTATTATTTAGGCTTAGTGGATACAATAATAAATAGACTGCCTTAGTCTTCATAAAGAAGTCTGGCAGAGAGGAAAATTATAAAGTTATTTAATTACAATTGTAATAAATGCTTTGAATTGAAAATATAGTGTGTTTGTGAGCATATACCTGGCATTTAACCTGCCTGGAAGGATACAAAAAAAATCTCTCAAGGAAGTATGAATTAAGTTGAGACCTGAAGTTTAATTAGAAATTATCCATCCAAGTGGAATCGAAGCACCCTCTCCATACAGAGGTGGACTGGACATAACCATCCCAGGTCCACAGAATGGAGGAATAGAGTATAGATTAGAGTGAATTTACTGATACTCTGTTCTGGAACTAATGTGATTAGTAATGGAAATAAATGTAGCACTGAGATGGAGAAAGTGGCCATGGTAGCTGCTGGGGGTGGGAATGGGAAGAAGAGATGTGATGTGGGGGGCTTTTTCAGAACTTGGAGGTGTCCTGAGTGCTACTGCAAGGACAATTACTGGACATTGTATGTCCTCCCATGGCCCACTGGATGGACTGGGGAAGAGTGTAAACTATAATGTGGACCATTGACCGTGTGGTGCAGCTGATCTCAGAGATGTATTCACCAGGTGTGGTGGGTGTCCTGTGATGATGGAGGAGGTTGTGGTGGTGATGGGGGTAGGGAGGTATATGGGGACCTCATATTTTTTTAATGTAACATTAAAAATTATTTAAAAAATAAAATTAAAAAAAAAAAGAAATTAGCTAGAAGAAAGAAAGGAGTATTCCAAAAAGAGGAACTAGTATATGGTAAGTATTTGAAGTTTCCTCTAGGAGCCCACTAATGTCTCCTTTAAACTTCAGTTTCTTATTCAGCATTATTGTCATCAGCTTAAATTGAATATGTCTGAAATCAAACTTCTTTTTTTCCCAATTTTCTCTTGTAAATCTTGTTTCTGTTTATGTCTCTAGCGTTCTTCCAGATTGGAAACTTTAGCCATATTTTTAACCCTTTCTTTTCCCTTGTCTCTATTCTTCCTCTTAGTCATTTTATTCTTTCCTTCTTCATTTTTTTTTTTTTTAGTTATTTTGACACAATTGTAATAATTGTGTACAGACCATTTTACATTGGGTTTTTTTCACTTAATGTGTTATCATTACCATTTCCCCACATTTCCGTAATCTTTATAATTAGCATTTTCAACTACTGTAAGAGAGTTCCTGTGTGATAGGCTTTAGCTATTTGCTTAGCTGTTCTTTTTGTAGTTCGGCTTTAAATGCTTTCATTTCTTCACTGTTATAAATAATATTGCATCACATCTTTATCCAAAAAGCTTTTGGCCACTGCTGAGTTGTTTCCTTAAATCCTGGGGATGGAGATTATGTTTTGAGAGACAATGTAGTAGGAAGAGCATGGGGCTGGAATTCTGACTCCATTTCCTAACAGGGCTTGGTCTAATTCATTGTTTTCAACTATGAATCAAAACCTTCTCACTCCATTCATCCAGGCAGAATCATCACACATGCTTTTGCTCCTTGAATGTCTTTCCAGGGAATCTTCCCAAGCTGGCTCCCTCTCATCATTGAGGTCCTAGCTCAAAAATTACATCCTCAGACCCTTTGGGACTACTCATCTATTTAGCCCTTGTGTTCTGACCCATTACTTTTTTTTTTCCTTCTCAGTTCTTACCCTCAGGTGCTATATTGCCTCATTACTCATGGTCTTTTTATTTGCCTAGCCTTGCCACAGAGAAACCACTAGAGAAGGAAGATGTAGCCTGTCAGTTCCCAGAGGGACCCTGGCATACCCAAGACACTCAGGGATTCAAGGAGGGTAATGTCTCCCCACTGGGTCTCTCTGGTCAACCCAAGCCCTGAGGCAGCACTTCTGGCCTATCCTTTTTTTTTCTTTTCATTCTGTATCTTCCTCTCTCTGCCTACTGCCAACATTCTAGTCCAAGCAATAATCCTGCTCTGCAGCATTGTTTCTCCAACCGTTCTCTCTGCTACGTAAAGATTGTGTGACCATCCTTACCAGAAATATTTAATGGTTCTTGATTACTTATAACATTCTATTTAAACTCCATCATCTAATAGATATTAATTGAGCATCCAGTATTTTATGTCAGGCCTTGTGCTAGACTTTATGAAACAAATATAAATACAATGTGTCCCCTTTTCTGAGGGAACTCTCAGTTTGATCTTAGAGACAGGAACCTAAGCATAACTCTTTGGGAATTTTTTAAAGAAAGTTTTTATCCATTTCTTCTTGTCGAAGCAATTAATTTTAATTATTTTAATGAGCATCTATGACTATTAAATAACTCCCTGTCTTTGTTTGACTGGAAATATTCTGATGTTACTATTGAATAGCAGTTAAGCTGATAGTGCATTCTAGATTAATGTTTCTTTTCCCTTCTGGCATCTGTTATTGCCTATAAAGTCTCCTTTCAGGCTGTTACTTTTTGTAGCTAATGTGCCTTTCAGGTAACTTTTTAAAGTTTTTTTTCTTTTACTGTATCTATGGATTCTGCTTTTATTTATTGCTTATCATTCATGCTTCTTTTTCCTTTTTTTTTTTAAGATTTATTTTTTATTTTATTTATCCAACACCACCCCCCCCTTGCAACTTGCTTGCTGTCTGCTCTCTTTGTCCATTCCCTGTGCTTTCTTCTGTGTCTGTTCGTCTCCCTTTGTTGCGTCATCTTGCTGCTCCAGCTCTCCGCAATTGCAGGCTGTCAGCTCTCTGCAGGTGTGGGCCAACTTCATTCATGCTTCTTTAAACTGAGAATTCATTCTTTATCAGATTCTGTGAAATTCCCAGCTAGTGCCTTTTTAACAGCTTTATTTAGATATAATTCCCATAACATAGAAATTTATCATTTAAAGCATACAGTTCAGTAACTTTCAGCTTGTTCACAGAGTTGCACATTAATCACTACGAACAAATTTGAAACATTTCATTCCCAAGAAAGAATCTCTATATCTCTTAGCTGTCACCTCCCCTCACACACACACACACCTTCCCCCACTTTTCTCTCTCCCAGATCCCTGAACAACCACTAATCTACTTTCTGTTTTTGTAGATTTGCCTGTTCTGGGCATTTCATATAGATGAAATCATGCTATATGTGCCCCATTGCATCTGGCTTTTTTCACTTAGCATAATGTTTTCAAGATTCATCCATGTTGTAGCATGTAACAGTACTTCATTTTCAACTATTATTTTCAAATATTGCCATTCTATCATTCTTCCTATTTCCTACCTTTTTCCCCCTTCATCTTATAAAACTTATTTTTAACACTATATATTGTAACAAAAACTTGGGAGAACAGGCTGCTATACAACTTAGGAATTTCAGCAGCTAGTTATAATGACTTGTACAGTATAAGAAACAGGATTTTTATGACTTCATTTACATCCTATCCCCGTTTATCCTACCTTTTAGTGTGCAGCTAAGATATAACTTACTTTTTAAACATGTTTTACTTAATGTGCTTGTTTTTTTCTTTTTTTAAAATTTGTTTTTTGTTGTCCTTTTTTTTTTTTTTTTAAAGATACATAGATCATAAGAATGTTACATTAAAAAATATAAGAGGTTCCCATATACCCCACACCCCTACTCCTCCCACATCAACAACCGCTTTCATTATTGTGGACTTAATGTGCTTGTTTTTTATCATTGTTCATAATTTATTTTTGAAATTTAATTCACAAACCATAAAATTCATCTTTTTAAAATATAAAATTCAGTGAATTTTAGTGTAGTTTACTAAAATTAGAACCACTCTGTATTAATAATTCCAGGACATTTTGATCAACCCAATAATGAAGCCTATACCCATTAGCAGTCACTCCTTATCCCCTACTTCTCCCTCATTCCCCCACCTCCCAGCCTTTGGGAACCACTAATCCACTTTCTGTCTCTATGGATTTGCCTATTCTGGACATTTCATGTAAATGGAACCATCCAATATGTGGCCTTTTGTGTCTGGCTTCCTTCATATACAGTAATGTTTTCAAGTTTCATCAGTACTTCACTCCTTTTTATGGCTGAATAATATCCCTTTGTATGGATATACAGAATTTTGTTTATCCTTTCATCAATTGATCAGCATTTGGGTTGTTTCCACATTTTGACTATTATGATAATGCTGCTATGAACTTGTTATGTAACCACCACTATGGTATCATGCAGAATAGTTTCACTACCCTAACATGCCCTGTGATCCACCTGTTCATCCTTTCCTTCCTCCCCATGAACTTGTGGCAACCACTGATCCTTTTAGTGTCTCTATAGTTTTGCCTTTTCCAGAGTGTCGTATAGTTGGAATCATACAGTATATAACCTTTTTAGTCTGGCTTCTTTCACTTAGCAATATACATTTAAGGTTCCTCTATATTGTTTCATGGCTTGAAATTGTGTGGATGTACCACGGTTTGTTTATCCAGTCACCTATCATAGGCTCTCTTGGTTGCCTCCAGTTTTTTTAGGTTTTTTTTTTTTAAGATTTATTTATTTATTCCCCTCCCCCTTGTCTGCTGTCTGTGTCCATGTGCTGTGTGTTCTTCTGTGTCCGCTTGTATTCTCATCAGGTGGCACTGGGGATCTATTTCTCTTTGCTGCATCATCTTGCCACGTCAGCTCTCCATGTGTGTGGCACCACTCCTGGGCAGGCTGCAGTTTCACGAGGGGCAGCTCTCCTTGTGCAGGGGCCACTCCTTGTGTGGGGTGCACCCTTACCTGGGGCTGTCCCTGTGTTGGCCGGCACTCCTTGCGCGCAGCAGTGTTGCACCGGGTCCAGCTCACCACATGAGCCAGGAAGCCCTGGGTGTCTAACCCTTGGACCTCCTATATCGTAGGTGGATGCTCTCTCTGTTGAACCACATCCGCTTCCCAATTTGCTTCCAGTTTTTAGCAATTATGAATAAAGATGTTATAAACATTTGTGTGCAGGTTTTTTGTGTGTGAACATGTTTTTAACTCCTTTGAGTAAATACTTTGAAGTGTGATTGCTGAATTGTATGGGAAGCCTGTTTAGCTGTGAAAGAAATTGCTGAAGTGGCTATACTGTTCTACAGTCCCACCAGCAATGAATTAGAGTTCCTGTTGTTCCACATCCTCGTCAGCATTTGGTATTTTCAGTGCTTTGGATTTTAGTCTAATAGGTACATGGTGGTTGTGTGCAAGTTTTTGCATGAACATACATTTTTATTTCTCTTGATGGTATACCTGTGAGTCAGATTGCTGGGTCATATGCCAACTCTATGTTTAACTTTTTGATGAATTTCCAAAATCTTTTCCATAACAGAGGAACCATTTTTCTTTCCCACCAGCAGCAATGCTTGAGCATTCCAATTTCTCATCCTCCTTACTAAGATTTGTTAATACATGTCCTTTTTAATATATACATCCTACTGTGTGTGTAAAGTGGTATCTCATGGTTTTAATTTGTATTTTCATAGTGAATAATAATGTTGAGCATCTTTTCAAGTGCTTATTTCTCATTTGTCTTTGGAGAAACGTGTATTCAAATCCTTTGTCTATTTTTAAATTGGGTTATTTGAGTTGTAAGAGTTCTTTGTATATTCTTTATCAGATACCTGATTTGTAAATGTGTTCTCCCATTTGTGGGTTGTCTTTTCATTGTGTTTTTTCCTTTCCTCTTAAATTTTTTTCTTACTTTCATAAAAGTGATAAATGTGTAAGGTTTAAAATGTCAAATTGCGTTACACAGAAAACCAGTAGGTACCTAACTTCTACCTACTCACAAGTACTGCTCCCCAGAGGTAACTGCTTTTTATTACGTTAGCAATTGCTTTTGGTATTTACCTCCTTGTTTCTGAATAACATGTTTAAACTGCTATTTCTTGATATTTTTTTCTTTTGAGATATTATTTGTTGACTTTTAAAAAAGATTTATTTTTATTTACTTATTTCTCCCTACCCCCTCATTGTTTGCACTACCTGTGGCTGTTTTTCCCTTCCTTGTTTCTTTAGGAGGCACCAGGAACTGAAGCAGGGACCTCCAGTGTGGAGGCACCTAATTGTTTGAGCCACCTCCACTCCCTGCTTTATTGTGTCTCATTATATTTTCCCTCTTCTCTCTTCTTGCATCAGCTTGTTGCTTCAGCTTGTCACACCTGCCCATTGTGGCAGCTTGCTGTCTTCTTTAGGAGGCATTGGGAACCGAACCATTGACCTCCCATGTGGTAGGCAGGAACCCATTTCCTTGAGCTATATCCACTTCCCTATTTGTTGACGTTTGACTATGGAAAATGAGGATTCAATATGCAATTTTTGTCTAATCAATGTTCATCTTTGATATTATATTATCTTTGATAGTATTGTTATTATGGTGTTATATTAAAAGTTGCTCGCAGCTGATCGCTGTAAAATGTGATTGTATGCCTTTATTTTCTAATTCTTAGTTTTTCTTTAAGTTAATAATTTCTTTTTATTATCATTGGTTGGTTTCTGAGATATCTATTCCGAAACTCTTAGCACAACTGAAATCTACCAATTTCATTTTTTTCAGGGCAACATCCTTTCCAGAGCAGTTTATCCTTTTGCTACAGTTTAGATTAGTTGCTTTCTAGGCTGGCTGTACAAATGTTGACATGTATTTGTCCTTCACAATCAATTCTTTGTGGCTGGATCACTGTTTCCCTAATTTCCATGTCTTTTTTTTTTTGTGGCCCATGCCCTTGGTTGAGTGGAGCACATGCTTCTATAGCTTTCCCATAGAGGGTCCGTGGCAGTTCAGAGACTTTGCAACAATGACAATGTCTCTTTGCCTAGGTAATTGTATTTTGAAAATTTGCAGACACTATACATGTCTTCTCATTTATGGTAATCCTAATTAGAAGTCAGGTACCATTCTGATTTATGATTTTCATATGTAAGTTATATTCTTTTCTTTGAGATTTTCTCTTTCTCAGCATTGCTGTAACTTACATCACGATGTTCTGTGCTGTAAGTTTTGAGCAGGGCATCTGGTGAAGCACTTTTGATCTAGTAACTCATGTCCCTCACTTAGTGAAAATTTCCTTGATTTATTCCCCTTTTAATTTCTTCCTTCTGTTTTTTTTGTTCTCACTGGAGCTCCTATTAATCAACTGCTGGGCCTTGCAGATTACTCCTTTAGTTTTCTTAATTTTTCCCCTACCCTCAACTTCTGTATCTTTGATGTTTTATGCCTCTAACTGGACAATTTTTCTCAACTTAATTTTGGCTACCATATATTTAATATCCAAAAGCTTTTTGGAATTTTCTGAATGTTCCCTTTTACTTTACTGTAGCTTCTTTTTTCTTGTTGTGTCATGTTTGCAATAACTTAAGTTTCTGAGGAAATTCATTTGGTTGTTTCATTTTTATTTTGCTTTTTTTTCTGCTTCAAGTTTCTGTTTTGTTGTCTGCCTTTAATGTTGTAGGTTCATAATTTATGTAAAGCACTTAAAATGGTGCCAACACACTGTGTATGTTCAGTAGATGTTTTAAAAAATAATAGCTTCATTTTACCTTTGTTTTTTAATTTCTTATTTCTTTTTATGGCTGTTCTTCATTTCTTTGATAATTCTATGCATACCTATTTTAATGTCATGTTTAGATTTGTTTCCTAATTTTTATTTATGCAGCATTAGCTTTCTCTATTTGTTTTGGAATTGTTTCATTAACTTGTCTTGAATGAGAGTTTAGTTTTTAGGTATTTTATCCCCTTCTACTGTAGAATCATCCTTCCCTCTGTACTAGTTTTTTTGTTACCTTCATCTGGCCCTCAGGGCCCTAGTCTAGAATTAGACCTTTTATCGGTGGTTCCAGGGATCCAGTCTAAAGGTGATATTGGGGATATATCAGATCTAGATATTGAGGGAGAAGGATCCGTGGCCTGGTCATGGCAGTAAAATTCTTTCTGCTTCCTTCCATTTGCCCAAAATACAGTTTTTTATATGTCATTTATGAAGTTATCCTTTCCACATCACAGGGGTTAGGGACACAGTGCGCCCATGATCTGGAAAATCTATGTAAAGTTTTTTGGCTCTCCCTTTTT
The DNA here is from genome assembly GCF_030445035.2 of Dasypus novemcinctus. Classification (NCBI taxonomy): domain Eukaryota; kingdom Metazoa; phylum Chordata; class Mammalia; order Cingulata; family Dasypodidae; genus Dasypus; species Dasypus novemcinctus. The sequence goes on from NC_080674.1 coordinate 138,086,900, forward strand.
ACCGGAGAAGTAGTCTGAATTTTTTCTTTCTCTGTTATGGGGTGCTCACGGTACCTTATTATAAAATTTGGGTTAAGTATTTGGTCATAGACTCTATGTAGGTTAATGTTAAGTAAAAATACTGTATGAAAAAAATTTTAAAAATATAAAATATGAATTTTTAAAATAAATGAAACAAATTTGAAGAGAATAATACTGAACATACTATATGTATAACAAAAGACATAAAAAAAAAACAACTTTGAAATTCCCCAAATTTTTTCTGTGTCGTCTCCTGGCCTTCTTGGGTTATCTCTGGCTTCTGCAAAGCTCCCAAAATAAAAAATGTCCATTTAACTTCTTATGCCAACTTGCAATATATCAAAACTGTGATAGCGAAATTTGCAATGTAGAAGGAATAATTGTAGTTCCATGTAGCAATCTTAACAGTTCTCAAACTCTCACAGGTAGGGAAACCTTTCCTACCCCAGATTTTAAGGAGTGAGTCCTGAGTCCAGTCCCTTGATTACCACTGCGCACTTTTAGCCTCTCTTATGCCATCAGAATTGAGCTCTTGTCTGATTCTTCCTGTTTCTGAACGTAGAGCTCAGGAGAGTGGCAGTCTTAGCCCTGTTTACCATGTCTGTGGAGAAGTTAGTCATATTTTTTTAAACTACAATTATGGTTTTTTAAATAATATTTCATTGTTTTTTATCCATCCTTGCTATCTGGATTATAGGGGGTCATCAAAATGTGAACTTAAAATGGTATCTTTCTGGAGAATGGTCTGGAGGAAGAGAGGGAATGGTGGCAGAGTGACAAACTTAAGCAAGAGAAGGGGAGACTCTGAACTTAATAGTTTTGGGGGATAAAAAAGATTAGAGGGGCATTCCTAAAGTTACCACATGAGGTAAGCTTATGGATGGCTTAGAGACTTCTGACTTGAGAAACTATGTACATGATGGCCTCCATAACTAAGTATGAAACATCAAGTGGAAGAACAATTTGGGGAAACAGTATTGAGTGTTCCTTTTAGGGCTTGATAAATATGAGGTGGCCTCAGCCTATCACTAACACATCTTTACATCTGTCTTCTACCAAAATGTCAGGCTCTTTTCTCTCTGTTTTCTTACATAGATTGAGCTTACTCATAAGCATCAGCATTCCACTTCTTTTTTGAGACGTTGCAATTAAGCTTACCTAAATTATCTGAAATACCTTCCTACTGGGCTATCTTAAGATGTACTAAGTTCCTGAGCTTGTGTATGTATGTGTATGACTTTGACAGAGAATGAAGGCCTCAGTATGTTAAGCTTTCTTAATTTGTGCTTTTCTTGGCCGTAGTTACCTGTGGTTTTATGGCAAGTTCTAGCTAACCTTTGAAAACTGAACATTCCTATCTTACTTAAACTTTTCCAGTCTAGCAAATGTGGAAAACTCAGTTCATTTCATGAAGCTAACATAAACCAGAAATTAATAAAGTTCTTAACAACAAAAAAACTACACCCCTAATTTACTTACAAAAACAGACTTTCAAAATAAAATTAAATAGTTATTGATCAAAATATAAAACTAACTGCAGTTATATTAACTGAGAAACCAGCCACTACTGTCTTATACTGAGGATCAAGATAATGTAATAAAAGAGTAAAATGAAATGAGCATTATATGTATTGGAAAAGAAAACTATCTTTTTATTTACGGATATTTTAATTGTTTCCCTAATCCAAAATACTCTTCTCAAAAACTACTAGAATTAAGATAATTTGGAATGATGATACAATTCAAGATAAATATACAAAAATAAGTAACTTTTCCTTTATACCACAATATTTAATTAGAAATGGCAGGAGGACATGGAATAATCTAGGCACAAGATCCATAAAATTCATAGAATATTTTGGAATAATTTTTAAAAGAAATATATAGAACTTATATGAAGAAACATGAAAGGCCTTAGGAAAGGACAGAAAATAAGACCTAAATATCTTACCTCATGTGGCAGTTGTGACTCTAGTTTTTCTTTTGATAGGACCTGGGGATTTACAATTTGGTTGAGAGTACCATGGACTTAAAGCTGTGTTTTTGAAGGTCTTTAAATAAGATTGAGAAAATGATGATTAATCATAATAGAGAGGTGAGTGATGGAAATAGTATGGAGTTACTAGAGCATTCTTGGTTCCTCTGGCACCCACTGTTAGATGTGAAAATTAATATCATAAAAATATCAGTCCTCAAATTTATTTCTATGTATGTAAACATAATGTATATGTATGAAAATTAGTGCAAATAGAGTTGTTTGGGGAGTGAAAGTGAACCAAATTATATTAGATTTTACTTGGAAAAAGATAAAAACAAATACATACAAATGGTAAAGTTGGTTACCTTAACAGGCTGGTTTTTGGCAGAGGGGTTATTAACCTTTTAACCATCATTGTATTCTTTTCACTTGTTTCAAAAAACTTTGTAGTATTATTTCTTAATATAGCTTTAAAAATTTTATAACAAATTTAAAGACACATAGTCAAGGGAAGTTTGTTTTTTTTTTGTTTGTTTGTTTGTTTTTTTTAATTTTTTAATTTTTTATTGACTTTGTAATAATATTACATTAAAAATATATATGTGAGGTCCCATTCAACCCCACCCCCCCACCCCCCCTCTCCCCCCCCCCAACAACACTCGTTCCCATCATCATGACACATCCATTGGATTTGGTAAGTACATCTTTGGGCACCTCTGCACCTCATATACATTGGTTCACATCATGGCCCATACTCTCCTCTATTCCATCATGTAGGCCCTGTGAGGATTTACAATGTCCGGTGATTACCTCTGAAGCACCATCCAGGGCAGCTCCATGTCCCGAAGACGCCTCCACCTCTCATCTCTTCCTGCCTTTCCCCATACCCTTTGTCCATTATGTCCACTTTTCCCAATCCAATGCCACCTCTTCTATGTGGACACTGGATTGGTTGTGTCCATTGCACCTTTATGTCAAGAGGAGGCTCAGATTCCACCTGGATGCTGGATGCAATCCTCCCATTTTCAGTTGTAATCACTCTAGGCTCCGGGAAGTTTGTTTTTAACAAAGCCTAAAAAAATATTTTGAAAAATATTCTTGAATCAAACAGGAAAGAAATATTATTTATTCCTGTAATACAGTTATGTATAATGTGAATTTTTTTTTCTTTTAAGGTCTGAATTTGATTTTTGTTAACAGGTTTTACAGCTTTTTAAAATATTGCACAGGACCAGACAACAAGTTTTTAAAAATGATACCAGAGCATTAGAAGGTAACTTTATTTTTTACCCTTGGACAATTCCATTCCTCATCATCCCTGATAAGGGTCTTTTAACCCAACAGATGGCTTTTAATCTATCTGGGAGACCCTATATTGTTAAGACCCATCTTTGAGAATGATTTTCACTCTCTCTCCCCTAATGTTATGTTTTATACTTCTTTGAGGAATATCTACTTAAAGAAAATTATTAAACGATAAAGTTTTCATAAAGAATTAGCAGAAAATTAAAGGGATCAAAATTTCATTGCATTGCCACTAAACTCATTTTTCTGTTGTATTATCAAATTTTCACACAATAGAGCCAAATGCTACCATATTTTTAATATCCTATATCGGTCTAAAAATGACAGCAGCTGTGAAGGAGAGTCTAATTCATATGATTCCAAATTCAGTATTTCACTCTTTGAAGTGGTTAAGTCTCACCATGAAACTTGGGTTCTGTGTTGGTCATGTTCAGCTCTAATCCTCAGACATCTGTAAACCTTAAGAGGGCACCTACATAAGGTTTTTGTAACTCACTAGGAAATCAAGCTTTTGTAATTCTCCGAAAATAATGTATTGAGTATTATAGTTTATACCTGGTATTTGCACTTTACATGTATTCCTCATTTAAATCTCAAAACAACAATTTGAGGTTTTACTATTATAATTCCCTTAATAACAGATGAGAAAACTGATAAATGTGAAAGGATTTGCCCTACATTATATTTAATAAGAGGTAGAGCTGAGAATTTCACCTAAACAGTCTGATCCCAGAACTGTAAACAATTTAAACACAAACCTTACATCCTGAAATGTATCAAACATAGGGGGGAAAAGTTTTATCACTCTTCTCCAACAACATATCATATTTTTGTCACTTGATGTTTTTTTAAGTGAAATAATTGTAAGAACATCTTATATTTACTATATATTTACTAGTACTTTACATGGATTGTTTCCTTAAATGGTCACAGCCATTCAGTGAAGAAGCAGTGTGTCAGTTAGATTAGTCTAAATTATGCTGCTGTAATACCGAAGTCTCAATGGTAATATGAACAAAAGTTTTATTTATCATGCACTTTATGTCAGTCAAGGCACTCAAAATTATATATATATCCTCTTTGCTGCTATGTCTTTATTTTAATTTGTTTTGTTGTATGTATATAGTTTAACACACTTGTATGCATTGGATTTTGCCCTCTAGGAAAAAGCATTTTAATCCAAATTCTTAGACTTATAAAGTAAGGCATTAAGTTGGATTTATTAGAATCCAGTAGCTAGAGATATACAAACCAAATTGGGAGTAAAAAGTAGGAAATAAAAGTAGTGTTAAAGTTTTATATTAGGTTTAATTACAAATTTTGCAAGAGGTCTAAAAGACTTATTTAATAAATTTCTTTTTATACTTTGTTTTGAATGGGACAAAACTACTTACTATCCCAGAAAGGTAGTCAACTCATAATGAATAACATGTAAATTTTGGGGCCAGGAATTACAGATTAGAAAAAAATAACTATATATGTATATTTTTTCTCTCTCTAGCAGCCAGAATTAAGATAAATGAAGAATTCAAAAGTAATAAAAGTGAAACTTCTCCTAAGAAAATAGAAGAGGTACAGTAACTAAGTTTTTCAAATATACAAACACTTAAATGTTTTCCTGGCAATTAGAAGAAATGATGAAAATAGAGGGGAAATATGAAATGAAAACCATCAATTAATAGTTAAAGCCATCAAAACTATGAATAACCTTTACTTCTTTGGTCTGGCTCACCTTTGCCTGGGATCTGTGTACAACCAAAAGATAACGAGTTGCTTAGTGAAAAGAACATAATTATAGCCATGGTCAAAGCAAGAGCAGCTGAATGAACCCAGAAACCCATAGAAATTCTCTCCTCACCTAAAACAAGTGACTGAAACTAAGGAGAGTGAGTTTTGTAGTACTTCAGAACTACAGAGGGACCTTCCCCTCCTATAGCTTAACTATGCTGGTAGATTTTTTTTTTAATCCTATCTTGGTGGTGATAGTTACCCAGCCATAAACAGTTTATGAACTACTCTTTGCATTTTTGTTCACGTGTTATAGTTGAAGACAGTCCGTGAGCATCTCTGTGCTCACAATACACATTCATTGAAAAACTGTGCAACGATTCTTTTTTTTTCTTTTTTTTAACTTTAAAGTAGTTTTAGATTACAGAAAAGTTACATGGAAAATGTAGGAGATTCCCATATACCCCCATCCCCTCCCACTCTCACATTTTCCCTTATTAAAAACATCTTTACATTAGTGTGGTACATTTGTTACAGTTGATGAACAGATATCAAAGCATTGCTCCTAACCATGATCTATAGTTACATTATAGTTTACACTTTGCACCATACACTTTTGTAGGTTTTGACAAAACATGTAACGGTCTTTATCTGTCACTGCAAAACCATGCAGAATAATTCCAATGCCCTAAAAATGCCCTGTGTTCCACTTATTCTTCCCTCCCCCTCCCCTTAAAACCTCTTGTAACCACTGTCTTTAAATCATTGTTACAAGTTCTTCCCTTACTACAATAATAAGTTTACTTTGGTCCATGGTTGCATTCCCATCTTATGTTTGTTCATTCCTCAGTCTTGAAGATTTGGGGATGGTGATGCTCATTCTGCTTCATAGCGAGGGAGTTTACATCTTCTGGGGCAGGTGGAAGGAACTCTTTTGCTTGTGGTTGTAGATGTTCTTTTCTTTTTGGAATGGGGGTTGTCCATCATCATAATTTTGTTAGTTTTCCTGGGAAAGTCCAATGACCTGGAGTGTAGTTGTTGGCTGCAACTCTGCTGAGATTCAGGGTTCAACTAGCAAATGAACAGACTGAACATTGAAGTCACTGGGACATATAGTAATATTAATATGATTCTTTTCCTATATGTAATCATGCTGCATATACACATTGTCTCTGTCTTGAACTTTACAGTGTTCCTGTATCTAACTTCTATAAAGGTAAGGAAAGAGTTGTTAGGAAGAAAACTGAAAATAGAAAATTATTTGCAGGGGTAGTTACGAATCTAAGAATTGGTTTAGTAAAGAGGAAGGTACAAATTGTAGAAATTCCTCCCGTGTTTAATGAAAGAAAATTCTACCTTTTAAGGAAGTCTGATAAAAATTTATTTATATTTAGTAGAGAAAATACTAACTTTAAAATAGTAAATATCAGTAAAAATTGAGCTAGTCAAACAAAATGAGCTACCATAAGTATTTCTGTCCCTCTAATATAAAGAAAAAAGAGAAAAATTTCCCTTAACCAGATGATAGAGCAAACAAGTAACCTATAATTTTTATTCATGGCAAAAGCTAAGATGACGGTATAGTCAAATCATGACTTGAAGAGAAGTTAAAATATATATGAGGAAGTTTATACTATTTCCTATTCAGTAGACTAATAGAAATATGATCATTTTAAAATCTTGAAATTATGATAAAATTTTAAATCGAGATCTGTCCATATCAATTAAACTAGGAAAATAAACCACGGTTTCCCACATTCATTCCACTTGTAGAGCATTAAATTAACATTACGCATTCTAGAATTGGGTATTATATACAAATGTATATTTTGTATTTTCTGCAACTCTGCATATAATAGATATTTAGTAGTTTTTAGTTTATAAAGTCTTGGCATCAAAAGGAATTTTATACATGCTGTAGACCAGTGGTTCTCAAACTTTTGGGTCTCAAAACTCCTTTAACCTCTTAAAAACTGATGACCCCAGAAAGATCTCTTTATGAGATTTATATTTATCAATATTTATCATATTAGAAATTAAAATTGAGAACTCTTAAAATATATATTAATTCATTTTATAATAATTCATCACATGTTAACAAATAATAAAATGCTTATGAAAAAATAACCATATTTCCAAAACAATTTTAGTGAGAAGAGTGTTATTGTTTTATATTTTTGCAAATCTCTTTAACGTCTGGTTTACTAGAAATCAGCTTAATTCTCAGATGTGTTTCCTCATTCAGTCTGGTGCAGTATGTTCTTTAGGTAGAAGTATATGAAGAAGGTTCAGCCTTAAACAGATATGTAGTTGAAAAGGGCAGGAACATTTAACAACCTTTTCAGATAATTGTGGATATTCTTTGATACTATACCTCAATAAGTGGTATAATTTCGTAAAGGTCAGGTGCAATGTGGAACTTTGTTATCTGTTTCACCAAATGATTTTTTTCAATTTTTAAAAAATGTATTATTTTTTAGGAGGTACAGGGATTGAACCCAGGATCTCGTACGTGCAATACAGGCACTCAGCTACTGAGCTACACCCACCCCACCCTCTACCAATTAATTTTAATCTATATAGCCCTTTGAATGGATTTTTTTAAATGTATGGCTGATTTTAGAATATGGAATATACAGGTTCACTAAATAATACAGATGTTCCAAATGTTTACATAGATCATTATATAATATTTTTTTTAATTACATATATTAATATCAATAGCCATCTCAGTAAAATCTTTTGAGAAGCTGTGAAGTTCACAATGGCAGGTATACATTCTCCAGAATTATGATTTTTCGCTTGAGAGCTTAAATTTTATCGTGGGCAACACATCATGTCAATTGTTTTCCTTGAAGTAACAGATTTACTTTATTCATTTTTGAGAAAATGTCTGCCATATACCCAAGTCTAAATAATCATAGTTTGTCTGTCAGTGGTTTTTTTTTTTATGGTGTTCTAGGAAAAACAAAACAAAAAAGCCACTATTTTCTGCTCTCAACTTAAACAACACAGAAGGCTTGTCTTAGTATTAGGATAATATTTTTGACCTCGCAAACCCCTAAATGAGTTTCAGGTCCTAGAGGAATTCACAATTTTGAGAATTGCTTCTTTAGTTCAATTCTTCATTTTACAGTTGATGAGGTCTGAAGCTTAGAGTGGGTGATTACTCTATGGTCATGCCTTTTACATTGTAAAATACCATGCCTTTTACATTGTAAAATACATATTACAGCAACAATTGAAAAAAACTGAAATATTTTTTGGAACAAAATAAGGGGTAGATGGATAAAAGTTAAACATACACCTGTCTCAGCCTAGTATACTGCTTGGTATGGTTATAAAAATTGAAAGGCAGTATTACCTAATAGTAAACCTCCTTTCAGAAACAGTTAAGTACATTCATATGATCCATTAAAAAAAAACAAAAACCTGAAGGATTTATTCTGTTTTCATTTTCTTCACAGCTAATGAAAATAGGTTCTGATGTTGAATTGTTACTCAGAACATGTGTTATACAAGGTATTCACACAAACCACAATATACTGAGTAAGTAACTTTTTTTAAGAAAAAATGTTTTCTGACTGCAATGTTTTTTAAAATAATGAACATTTAGAGTGTAAGTGTCTAATGCTGAATAGTAAAACAGTTTCATTCTTTCAGGCAATATGATATAGAATAATTTATACATTTGTAAAGCTGCAGGTTAAAATTACTGAATTATGAAATAGTTTCATCAGACTTTTCATTTTAACTTTACTCCTGGTTATGCTACCAAAGTACAGTTACAAAGAGAATATGATTGGGGTTTTTTAAATTAAAAAGTTAGAGGTTTATAGAAAATTCATGCAGAAAATCAAAGTTCCCATACCTGCATCCCCCCTCCCATTATTAACACCTTCCATTACTGTGGTACATTTTTTATAACTGATGAAAAAGTATTACTATAATTGTACTAGTAATTATACTCCATAATTTTCATTACAGTTCACTGTATTGTGTAATCCTATGGCTTTTTATAAAATTATTTTAGTATATATACAACCTAAAATTGCTCCTTTTAACCACGTTCAAATATATAATTCAGTGGTGTTAATTACTTTCACAACATAATTAACCATCATCATCCATTACCAAAATTTTTTTTATCACCCAAACCAAAAAACTCTATACTAAATAAGAATTAACTTCTCATTTCCCACCTTCTTCCTGGCTCCTGCTAACCTGTATTCTAGTTTCTGATTCTATGAATTTGCTTCTTCTAATTCTTTCATATCAATGAGATCATACACTATTTGTCCTTTTATGTCTGGTTTATTTCACTCAATGCAATGCCTTCAAGTTTCATCCATGTTGTCACATATATCAGAATTTCATTCCTTTTTACAATTGAATAATATTCCATTGTATGTATATACCACAACTTGTTTTTTCTATTCCTCACTTTTTGGAGACCTGGGTTGCTTGCATCTTTTGGCACCTGTAAATAGTATGCAAATATCAGTTCAAGTGCCTGCTTTCAGTTCTATTGGATATATACTTAGAAATGGGATTGCTAGGTGATATGGTAATTCTTTTTTTTTTTCTAAGATTTATTTTTTATTTATTTCTCTCCCCTTCCTCCCCCCCACTTGTCTGCTCTCTATGTCCATTCACTATGTGTTCTTCTGTGACTGCTTCTATCCTTATCAGCGGCACCAGGAATCTGTGTTTCTTTTTGTTGCATCATCTTGTTGTGGCAGCTCTCAGTGTGTGCAGTGCCATTCTTAGGCAGGCTGCACTTTCTTTCGCGCTGGGCGGCTTTCCTTATGAGGCGCATTCCTTGCGTGTGGGGCTCCCCTACGTGGGGGACACCCCTGCGTGACACAGCACTCCTTGCGCTCATCAGCATTGCGCATGGGCCAGCTCCACACGGGTCGAGGAGGCCTGGGGTTTGAACTGCAGACCTCCCGTGTGGTAGGTGGACTACCTATCCATTGGGCCAAGTCCACTTCCCTGGTAATTCTATACTTTACTTTCACAGGAACTACAACAGCTGTACCATTTTACATTACCGCCAAGAATGAACAGAGTTGCTGTTTATCTTTATCCTCTCTAACATTTGTAATATTTGCTCTTTTAATCATAGACATTCTAGTGGGTATGAAATGGTATCCCATTGTGGTTTTGATTTGCATTTCCCTAATGGTTAATGATGTTTAGCATCTTTTCATGTGCTTTTTGGCCATTTGTATATCCTCTTTGGAGAAATGTCTATTCAAATATTCTACCTAGTTTTTAATGGGTTATTTTTCTTTTTGTTGTTGAATTGTAAAATTTCTTTGTATATTCTGGATATTAAACTCTTATTAGATATGTGGTTTTCAGATATTTTCTCCCATTCTGGAGGTTGTCTTTTTAATTAATGACCAAGTCCTTTGATACACAAAAGTTTTTAATTTTGGTGAAATCCAGTTTATCTAGTTTTTCTTTTGTAAAGATCCTAAAGATGCATCCCTATGTTTTCTTCCAGGAGTTAAATAGTTCTGATTCTTGTATTATGATCTTTGATCCATTTTGAGGTAATTTTTGTATATGGTTTGAAGTAGGCATCTACCTCCATTCTTTTGTATATGGATATGCAGGTTTCCCAACACCATTTCTGGAAGAAGCTATTCTTTCCCCATAGAGTTGACTTGACACCTTTGTCAAGCTCAATTGGTATAGATAGAAGAGTTTATTTCAGAACTCTCAATTTGAATCCATTAGTCTATAAGTCTGTCCTTGTGCCAGTAGCATACTATTTTGATTACTATCGCTTTCTACTAAGTTTTAAAACTGGGAAATGTGAGTCTTCCAACTTTGTTCTTTTTCAAGATGGTTTTGGCTCTTTGGGGACCCTTCCCCTTCCATATAATTTTTTTATTATTGCACATTTTTAAAAATTTAAATCAGGCAATGGTCTGACAATAAAAATGCAGTTTATGGAATATTGTCAAGTTAAAGTTTACTTGCAAGATCTTAAATCCTTAGAACTAAGGTTTTCCCCAGAAAAAGATTAATGGAAACATTAATTGCTTTTCAGATTTTCCTGCTTCAAAAGGTGGTTTACACAAATACTAAAATAAAATAAAATAAAAGTTTAGGACACAGTGAGTTGCTTTCATTTGGGTATGCAACCACATTTCCATATTCAGTGGTCCTGAACAGAGAGGTGGAATAACTCAGCAATTTGTCAGGAAGTCAAGCCTGCCAATTTCTGCGATCTGCTGTGACACCAGGTTTTCTTAGTCCCTGCTAAGGATCGGAGAGGCAGCAGCACCAAAACCAAAGTATGTGTTGAATCCATGGTTCTTTTTGTTTCAGTTGTCATATTCCAAACTAGACCCAGATGGATTGCAAGGATGACCAAATGAGAGCCCTAATTGTTTTAAAACTTCTTCAGTTTTCAAAAGCAAAAGCATTTACAAGAAAAGAAAAGAATTCATTTAGAGGGACTGTGAATGCTTACAAGTGTCTTTATGTGGCCTTTCTTCCAAATTTAGCCACCAGGGACTTTGAGAGCTAGTAGATCTCAGAAACCCTGATGACTGTTCTTTTCACCACATCAAAACCTGGGCTTAAAAAATGTACCAGCTCTTGATGACAGCAAAGGATGGCAAAGCTGATGACCCAATTTTCATTTTCCAGGCTGGTGGAGAGCAAAGAAATGTGTTTGCATCTAAAGTGAATCTTTTGTAATCAACATATAGTTGGATTATGCTTTTTTTATTCAGTCTGCCACTCTGTCTTTTGATTGGGGAATTTAATCCATTAACATTCAGTATTAATACTATAAAGGCAGTATTGTCCTTTGGTACTTACGTATCATATCCTTTGTGTGTCTCTTCTCCTTTATTGTCACTTTCATTCCTATACAGTTAATTTTTTATGATGTATCTTACTGATCCCGTTCTCATTTCTGTTCCTGTATGTATATATTTTTAAGACTTACTTTTGTGGTTTACCTTGGGAATTATATTTTACAACCTACATCTATAATCTCTTAATTTGAAAAGATACCAATATAACTTCAATAGCATACATATTCTATGCTCCTATAGCCATCTGTTTCCCCTCTTTATGTTGTTTTTGTCTCACTTTACCTCTTTATATTCCATGTTCATTATCAGGAAATAAGCCTTTTTCTTATTCAGTTGTATTCTGACTGTTACAGGATTGAAGAGTTAGAGTTGTATATTGGCAATACAGTACTATTGGGTTTTGCATTTATCCTTTTATTTACTATCCTGGTTTGTCTTTTGTGTGAACCCTAGAAAATTATGTTCTTAAGCTTACCCATACCTGTATCTGTCAGCACAGTGTAGATCAGGCCTTTTGGCTAGATTCAATTAAGGGAACTTGAATTAAATCACTTTTAATTAGATCACAGTAGGGCTTTTGATTGGACTTTGTCAGTGAGGCATGACCCAGGTTGGGTCTTTATCTTCTTGCTGGGTCTTATATAAATGGAGAACACATAGAGAAAAAGAAGGGACACAGAGAAAGGGAGCTCTGCCATATTGACAATGCCATGTGAGAAAGAGGACTCCAAGTTTACCTAAAGCTGCAGAAAGAGAAGCCCCAAGAGGCTCAAGGAGACAAGATCCAGGGAAAGATGCCGATAGCCCACAGCTGATTCACAAGGAGAAAAAGAGACCAGCAGGCCCACCATCTTGCCTCATCATATGGCAAGACCCCAGGATCTGCTATCAGCTGAATAAATGCCTGATTGCCCACAGCTGAACTTGAGGAAAAAGTAGAGAATGGCAGACCCACCACATGGCAAGATTCCAGGATCTTCCAACAGACCACTTTTGGTGAGAAGATGTTGCATTAATATGGTCATTTCATATATAAGCTTTTTATTCCAAATAAATTTCCTTTATAAAAGCTTTTATCCCAAATAAATTTCCTTTATAAAAGCCAACATATTTCTGGTATACTTCATTGGCAGCCTCTGGCAAACTAAGACAGTTACCTTTACTTAAGAACGTCATTTCTTTGCTACTCCAAACTACTCTTTCTTTCTTTTCCTTTAGTAATTCTTGTAGGGCAAATCTTTTGTTGATGGACTCTCTCAATTTCTGTTTATCTGTGAATATTTAAAATTCTCCCTCATTTTTGAAGGACAGTTTTGCCAGATAAAGAAATTTGGCTGGCAGTTTTTCTCTGTCAGTATCTTAAATATATCATACCACTGCCTTCTTGCCTTTGTTGTTTCTGCTGAGAAATCAGCAGTTATTCTGACTGTGGTTCCCTTGTGACAAATTGTTTTTCTATTGCTGCTTTCGGGATTATCACTTTATCTTTGGCATTTGACATTCTGATTAGTATGTGTCTCAGAGTAGTTCTATTAAGATTTATTCTGTTTGGATGGACATGTATATTTATATCTTTCATAAAGTTGGGAAATTTTAGGCCATTATTTTCTCAAATATTCTTTCTATACTTTTTCCTTTATATTCTCCTTCTGGGACACCCATAATCCATATGTTTGTGTACTTCATGCTGTCATTCAATTCCCTGAGACCCTGCTCAGTTTTTTCCATTCTTTACTCTTTTGGTTCTTCTATTTGTAAGATTTTGAATGTCCTATCTTCTAGTTTGCTGATTCCTTCTTCTCCTTATTCAAATCTGTTGTTGTATGCCTGTAGTGTATTTTTAATCTCTTCTCCTGTACCTGTCATTCCCATAAATTCTGTTAAGTTTCTTTCCATACTTTCATATTTTTTATGCTCACCCACTGTCTTCTTACTATCCTTTATCACTTTACACATGTTTTCCTTCATCTCTTTGAATTGATTTAGGAGATTTGTTTGAACACCTTGGCTTATTTTTTCCAAATTCTGTGTTTCCTCCAAATTTTTCTTTTAACTGGACTTTATCTTCCTATTTCTTAGTATGCCTTGTAATTATTTGCTGATGTCTAGGCTACTGATTATTGAGTTAATTCTGAAGTTCTCTCTCTCCCTCTTATTTAGGGTTTTATTATTCATTGACTTTGCTTTAAGGCTCTTCTTTGAAGCTTGGCTCAACTTATTCTAAACCTTTGAAATAGCCACTATTTAACTGTTCAGATTTTCTCAACCTGCCTTCATTTGATTCTTGCCCTGGATATGTGGTGTAATTTTTAAGACTGAACTTTTTGTGCAATTGTTTCACCTCCAGGAGAAAGCTTCCTTTCCTTTGTAATTTCTTCAGGAATCTTGATCTGTTCTGTTTGTTTTTGTGAAGAATTATCTTCCCAGTTCCTATGATTTGTTTAAATTTTCTCCTTCACTCAGTGCCCCATTTTCCTTACACTTTTTAGTTCTATCTTAAAGTTCAGTTTAATCCTCACCCCTACCCCCCCCCTTTTTTTTTTTGGTTATACTTTTCTGCTTCCGGTTTCTTCCCTGTTAGTGTTTCCTGCCCTGCAAAGCCAGTTATCCATCTAGAAAGGTGGGTCATTCCACAAAAGTCTGTTTTGGGTCCAACTAACAGAAACTGGATTGAGTTAGGGCACAATAGTTCTTGCCTCAGCTCTACCATACTCTTTCTCTCCCTCTCCCTCTCTCTCCCTCCCTCTCTCCCTCACTCTACCATACTCTTTCTCTCTCTCCCTCTCCCTCTCTCTCTCTCCCTCTCTCCCTCTCTGGCCACTGCCTCTGAGTGACTTCAAGCTGCATGGGACCTGGTGAGGGGGAGGGGAACCTGAATGTACCAGCAGGTCCAGGAACAAAATTTCCTACCTGACATTTTTCTTCTTATTCAATTCAGCATTTGTGGAATACTTCCCCAGTGTCTACTATCCTTCAGAGTTCTAAGCAAATGGGATTTGTCCTTTTATTCCCTGAATTTCTGGGGAGTCTTTTTTAGGGGATGGCTTATGTCACCATGTTGATGACATCACTTTCAGTACACTGTACATTTTAATACCTTAAAGTCTTACTCTGGGAAATAGCCTCTTCACTGTCTGTTTTCTTAAGTTTTTATCTAACTAGTATTATTCCTCTAAATACTCTAGCAGTGTCCGTACTGTTAAATAGAAATGAAAGGAATTAAAATTCTACTTTTTGGCTAGAAAATGGAGAATTGTGATAGTATGTTTTTAAAAGACATCATAAAATATCCAGGCATGAAAAATAATAGAAAATGAAAATAATGAAATAAAACTTCATCTATAGGAATGTGACAGTTTGAAGTTATTTTATGAATCACAGAAAAAGAAATTACATTCTAAAACTAATCTGTTCCTCTGAGTATGGTATCCTTTGATTGCATTAAATTCAGGTGAAGGGTCTTTGATTAGATTCTTGATAAGATTGCTTTAGGGCTTTTAATTGGACAGTGTCAGTGAGGTGTGACTCAGGTTGAGTCTTTGCCCTTTTACTGGGTCTTAATAAAAATGGGGACAGAGATATGCAGATAAAGGAAGCTGCCTTATTTGATTCTGCCATGTGAGAGATAGGACCTCAGCTTTCCCCACAGTTGCAAGGAGAGAAGCCACTGAAAGGCTCAAAGAGCTGAGGACCAGGTGGAGATTAGTCATAATGCCTGATAACTTGCAGCTAAACTCAGGAAGAAAGCACAGCAGCTGAGACTGATAGAGGAGGCCTAGAAAGAGACAAGCCTGCTGCTCACAGCTGGGCTCTGGGAGCTGGGCTCCAAGAGAGGGTGAGCCTGGGAGGGGGACACAGAGATTGGTGGCCATCTTGATTTGCCACATGGTTGGACAACAGGATCAACAGTAACTGACTTGGGTGAGAAACACCTCTGATGGTGCCTCAGAGTGGACATGTCATGGCCTCAAAACTAAGCTTTTACCCCAAATAAATCCCCTTTATAAAAGCCAACCCCATTCTGGTACTTTGCATCATCAGCCCTTTGGCAAACTAAAACAGGAGGGTTACAATCTAATCTTTGGCCATGGGAAGTAGTGGGGGGTGGGGGGAAGAATGATAGCTTGGAACAGGGGAGTCATTTAAGACTTAAAAAAAAAAATCCTGACTTCAGCAAGGTGTCTTACCTAGGACTCTTTAACAATTTTTTGTTGTTGTTGCTGTTGTTTAATGATACTTCTCGATGGGGTACTTTTGGTGTTTAGGACAGGACAATTCTTCACTGTGCTACACTGTCCTACATGCACATCACAGTGTGTTTAGCATCCCTGGTCCTTTCCTGCTAAATTCCAGTTGGTGTTATAATCCAAAATACCCCTGTTAAGAAATGTTGTTTCTGTAAAATTGAGAATTAAATTAGTAGAGCATTCTGCTTTTTCTATAATAGGTAGTATAAACAAATATTTTCTAATTGATAGTTTCAGTTATCAGTAATCTGTAATCAGATGGTCAATGTGTTTTAGATGAATTCTATTCAGTTATTTACTTATATTTAATAAACAATAAAAATTAAGTTGGTCATATATATATATTTTATATAATCCTAAATGAGAATCCTATTAACTGTCTACAATTAGATTCAAGGACTCCACATTAGATGTTAACCAAAATATCCCTGGAAGATTTATCTTTACATATTTTACTGTTATAAGTTTTGAGGGGAAATTGATATAGTTGCATTTTATTTTAAGTTTATGTTAAATACACTATCTTTTTGTTTTTCTTTCAGAATTGGTCACTAGGAAAGACCTTCTTATAGAAAATGTGCCATATTGTGATGCTCCAACTCAGAAGCAATGAATGATACAATCAAATCTTTATACTTTTCAATTTAAAAATACATCACTTCGGCAAAATTCCTGGAAATGCACATTTTTTTCTCTTAACTGGCATATTGAAAATTAATTGATTAAAATTAATAGTTTCATAATTAAATTTCAGGTTAAAAAGGCATTGTTGAGAACGTTATATACTTAAGTATTTCTATATTGAGAATGTTATATACTTAAGTATTTCCAAAGGCCATTAGATAAAAGAACATTTACTTTTATTGAAAATCAAACTTTATAAAAATCTTATTTATTTCTTTGATCTTGATATTTCAGATATTTTGGTCTTATCATAACTTTTTGAGAAAGTATTGTTTTGACAGGTTAGTATGTTCTCCGGTATGAAATGAAATTATTAGATTACATTGCTATTTAGGGAAAGCGGATTTGGCCTAATGGATAGGGCATCCGTCCACCACATGGGAGGTCCAATTTAAAACCCGGGCCTCCTGACCCATGTGATGAGCTAGCCCATGTGCAGTGCTGATGCATGCAAGGAGTGCCGTGCCATGCAGGGGTGTCCCCTGCGTAGGGGAGCCCCACACGCAAGGAGTGCGCCCCATAAGGAGAGCCGCTCAGCGCGAAAATAGTGCAGCCTGCCCAGGAGTAGCGCCGCACACAGGGAGAGCTGATGCAGCAAGATGATGTAACAAAACGAGACACAGATTCCAGGTGCGGCTGACAAGAATACAAGCAGACACAGAAGAACACACAGCGAATGGACACAGCAGACAATTGGGGGTGGGGGCAGTGGGGAAGGGGAGAAAAATTTAAAAAAAAATTTTTTTTTAATTGCTATTTAGTTCCAGAAACATTAAATTGCTCAAAAACATGTAGTGTGTACCAGCTCTTCACAGATGATGGCTTTTCTTTCTTAAAGCACTGTTATTTCTCAGGCTACCGAATAATTGTACAGTTTCTTTTTAGAGCCAGAGAATATATATGTGCTCTTATAAAGACATTTATTAATCAGTCTTCTGCAGATAAATGAATAAAATATCAAGATCATCTAGGATTACTGTGGAATAAAGAAATCCCAGTTTTTTAGGAAATAGCAACCTTTCATCAGATTTTATAATATGGCCTTAATAGAATTACCTGTATGATACCACAGTTAGACTTTATTTTGAAAATATAATTTATGGCTGCATTTTTTTCATTTTAATCAATAAAATTTAAATCGCCTTCCTTCTTCTACATGGCCATTGCTGATGACACTAGTAGTATCACAAAATAGCTTGGCATTCTGCCATCTAATGGTAGGAATTATAAAATTGTATTTAAAATTTGTTTTAAGGAGGGGCAAGACATAGCCCAAGTGGTTGAACTCCTGCTTCCCTTGTATGAGGTCCCAGGTTTGAACCCTGGTACCTCCTGAAAAAAATTTTTTTTGAATTTATTTTAGTTTCCTAGGCTGCTCCAAGCAAATACCTTGAAATGGGTTGGCTTAAACAAAGAAAGTTTAATAGCTTTCAGTCTTGAGACTATGAAAATGTCCAAATCAAGGCACCATCAAGGTGATGCTGTCTTCCCAAAGACTGGCTCCTGGAGATCCCTGTCACATGGCAAGGCATAGGACACTGTCTGCTGGTATAACCCTTCTCTTCCATGTTTCCTTGAGTTCAGCTTCTTGCTTCTTTGGCATTTTTTTTTTTCTTTTTGTCTGAATTTCTTTCTCTGTTTACAAAGGACTCCTGTAATAGAATTAAGTCTCATCCTAAATGAGATGGGTTACACCTTAACTGAAGTAGCCTCATCAAAAGGTCCCACTTACAACAGGTCCACACCCACAGGAATGAATTAAATTTAAGAACATATTTTTGGTTGTTACATGCAGCTTCAAATCACCACAATATTATCCTCGTTTCTCTTTTATCTATGCATCTTTACCATTGTTTTGTCATACAATGTGTTCTCTCCCATTCAGTGATGACACAGGACTTTTCATCTTTACAAGATTTCCACAAGATTTACTTATTGACAAAGCATTATTATGCCCGTAATAGATATATCAATGTCATATTTGAACGTAATTTAATTTTAGGAGATAAAAAAGTTCCTAAAATTATTTAGAAGTAATATACTTAAACCAGAGACTACTGTTAATACCACCTTCAGGAGATAGATTAGTTAGTATTCTGAGAAATGGATTACATAGGTCAAAAAATTCACAATCTAATTTTGGGGAATTGAATCACCACCACCCCCACCCCCCACCCCCACAAAAAATGTATGTCCAGGTCTCAACCCCTTGTGCTATGGATGTGAACCCATTTGTAAATAGGAAATTTGAAGATGTTTAAGCTGTGCCTAAAGTGAATGAAGATGGGCCTTAATCCAATATGGTTGAAGTCTAAAGGAAGTTGGACACAGAAAAGCCATGGGAACAGCAAAAAGCTGGAATTCAACAGAACCCTGAAGAAGAAGGAGACCCCACCATGTGAATTGCTAGGTAATGAAAAAGCCAAGGAATGCCAGAGATTACTGACCAGACAGAAGATACCAAACCCCAGGAGAAAGCAAGCTTAGCCTCTGAAACTGTGTGCCAATAAATTCATGTTGTTAAACCAACTTATTGTGTGGTGTTTCTTTTAGCAGCTAGGAAACAAACACTAAGTTTTCATGTCCTACATATATTTATTGTTATATATATATGGAAATTATACCTAGGTAACATTAAAGTTGTTTCAGATTGAAAATTCGTCCATATAAGACAATGCTGAAAGTCATCATGGCACAATTCTCTAACTTATAAATATTTTTGTAAGTGTCTATATTACATATTTTGATAAAAGTTGGTTGACATAAGCCACTCAGTATACATTTGGAATGGATTGTATAAGGCATTGTACTGTATATAACGGAGAATTCCGTGGAAGTTAGACTGTGGTTAACAGGACAAATATGAGAATGTTCTCTCATGAACAATAAATATATAATACTAATATAGGGTGTTAATAATCAGGAGAGTTAGGGGGGAAATGCACCAAATGTTAGATGTGGGATATAATTAATAGTAATATTTTGACAATGCTCTTTCATAGTTTGTAACAGATGTTTCCCGACAGTGAAGGTGGTGGTGGTAGGGAACTATATGGGAGCCTTGTATGATGTTATGCATGTTTTGTAAATTCACAACTTTACAGTTACTGTTTATATATAGTCATATATGAATGATATACCTCAATAAAATCTTTCTTTAAAAAAAGTTGGTTGGCATAGTTTAATATCTTTCATTTTGTTCCAACATCATTGAACATTATTAGAAATTCAGTTTTTTAAAAAACCTGAATTCTGTAGTTTTTTACTCACATTAATTTAAAATCTTATAAAATTTCTTTTTTTATACACTAGTTATCCTTAGGAATAGTAGATATTAATAATTCCCGTATCTGTTTTACTAAAGCTAGAGGCTTAAAGATTTTCTTTAAACAAAATAGTCATGCATACACACGTACACATACATACCTAACTGTACTTTCATGTCTATGCAGTAAAGTTCTTGTGTAGTATATCAGCAACAGGATTGACTGTCATAAAAACACAAGCTCTAACTTTTGAAGGATTTGACACTTTATCATTTTAGAGATTATATTACTATTTCAAATGCATTTTAACTAATTTTTATTTTTAAGAGGTACCAGGGGATTGAACCCAGGACCTCATGTGAAACGGGCATTCAAACACAGCTACACCCACTCCCTTTTTTTTTAAACTAATTTTTTTTATGATTTCATTACATCACTTAACTCATAAATTCTTAGTCTATTGTAAAAGGTTAAGAATTAGTATTCTAAAGGATATACTACTGCACGTATATAGGCCTTGTTCATTTATAAAAACTTTGAGCATGACAATCATCTAGATACCCAGTTCCTCTCTCTTACAAAGGCAACATTTGATTAAATACTTTTATTTAGTTTAAGTGGAGGGGTGGGTGGGAGCATCCCATGTTGCCACAGGGAATTGCCCATATCTAACATTTCACTTTGACTGAAATCTATAGAAAGTAGGATGTACAAATTCTATCCAAGCTCAGATGACTAGCAGGACTTCGTAAAACAATCTTGACAAAAAGTTAGAAATGGTGTGTGGCAAGACAATCAGATTTGGCAAGCTTGTATAGGGAAATATCCTTCACTGAAGATTTGAAGCCAGGAAAAATAAGGCAGGTAATTTGCATAATTTCTAATTTAGAACATTTAAGATTCAAGTCAAATTGTATTTACATTACTTCTTATTGTGCCTGCAGTTACCTCTGTCAACATCAGTACATCATCCAAAAAGGAAATGGTATTGAAAACAGAAGTTCTATACTCATTGGCAAAACAATTTAACTAAACACAAACACAAAATAGGTCAACAAAGAAATGAAAATTCCAGTTCTTCAGCGGAGTTTTCTAAAGCAAAAGTGGGTAAATGCAAAATTAATATAACTTTACTATGTATTAGCTGTAACTAATTGGAAATGGAAAAAGACCTTGTTTATAATAGCAAACAAAACTAAAATAGGAAAGCAGATATGGCTCAAGTGATTAGACTTCCACCTACAATATGGGAGGACCCAGGTTTGATCCCTGGGGCCTCCTGGTTAAAAAAAAACAAACATGTCCGAGCAGCAAGCCAGTGCTCACGCAAGTGAGTCACGCAGTAAGGTGATGCCACAACAAAAGAGACGAAGGGGAGAGTTATAGCGAGGCGCAACAGAAATCAGGAACTGAGGTGGCACAAGTGACAGATCCTTTCTCCATATCAAAATTCCCCAGGATCGAATCCTGATCTGATGAGTCCTAGAAGAGAAAAACAAGAAGAGAAGACAAAAAGAGAAATAGATACAGAAGATCATACAGTGAATGGACATAGACAACAAAAACAGCAGGGCAGGGGGGAGGGGGGAGGGCTGGGGAGGAGGGAGAGGGAGGGGAAAATGCAAAAATAAACCACAACTATAAAATACCTAGGAATAGACTTAAAACTATGAAACTTAAAAATGAAAGTGGGGAGCCGATGTGGCTCAGTAGTTGGGCACAAGCTTCCCGCATATGAAGTCCCAGTTTCAATCCTCAGCCCTGGTACCTCAAATTAAAACAAAACAAAAATAAATTCATCAGATGAGGGGAGATAGGTTTAAAAAAAAAAAAGAAAAGAAAAACAGACCATGTTCCTGGTTGGGACAACTGAAAATCGTGAAGCTGTCAATTCTTTGCAAACTAATCAAAATCTCAACAGACATATATGTCTGCATAAAATACATAACAACTGCATTCTTTGTAAGCTCCTGTAAATAAAATTTAGAGAAAATATTTGCCACATATGTAATGATGAAGTTAGTCTATGAGGTGCTCCTAAGACTAAACTAGCAAAAGATAAGTGAACAGGAAAATGGTCAAAGAATATAAATAAGAAATTATAACAAAAGAAGAAATACTAAAATCTCTAGTGGTCAGAGAAATGTGAATTAAAACAAAATGAGGGAAGCAGATGTGGCTCAACCAGTTGGGTGGCTGCCTACTTCATGGGAGTTCCCGAGTTCAGGTTCCATTGCCTCCCAAAGAAGACAAGCAGACACTGCACCCACCGCAGCGAGCTTGACACCGCACCATCGCAACAAGTAGATGCCTAAACTTACAGATGCCACAAGCCAGTAGACTCCGCAGCCCACAGGGAGCAGATGTGACTCAGGCCGTTGGGCACTCACATCCCAGGTTTGATTCCTGGTGTCTCCTGGAGAAGATGAGCAGTCAGACAAGAGAAACATCTGGGGGAGAAGGAGATAATTTTTTTTTAAGTAAATTTTTGAAAAAATGAAATTTTGCTCATCAACTAGGCAAAAATTAAAGAAACTTTTCAATATTTGTATAAAATATTGGGTATATAATGAGCACATATATATATTTATATATTTTGGGAAGCAGTGTATTTTATAGGGTCTTTTTGAAAAGAAGGCTAACATCAAAATTTTAAGTATACATACTATTCAGTTGGGGAGCAGATGCAGCTCAAGAGGTTGAATGCCTGCTTCCCATGTATCACCCCCAGTACCTCCTAAAAAACAAGCAAATGAAGAAACCATCTCTCACTGGGGAGTGGATGTATCTCCGTGGTTGAGCATCTGCTTCCCATGTACAAGATCCTGGGTTCATTCTCCAGGACCTCCTTTTTAAAAAATGACGAAATATACATACTATTCAGACTATTTCTCAATTGCTCACTTACAAGAATACTAATAAATGTACACTTGGATATATGTACAGAAATTTCTATAGCATTGTTAGTAATATTTAAAACAAAGTCTAAATTTCCAAATTTAGGGGAATATTGAAAGAAAATGTTACTTATCCATACTTTGGAATAGTATACAGGAAATAAAAACAATGACAAGATATATGTACTGTCAAACCACAGCAAATGTGTATTGTATATTCACTATGAATCCACTTAAGAACAAAATAACTATTTTTGCATGTATTTGTACAAATGTTTAAAAATGATACATACCGGGAAACGGACTTTGGCCCAGTGGTTAGGGCGTCCGTCTACCACATGGGAGGTCCACGGTTCAAACCCCGGGCCTCCTTGACCCGTGTGGAGCTGGCCCATGCGCAGTGCTGATGCGCGCAAGGAGTGCCCTGCCACACAGGGGTGTCCCCCGCGTAGGGGAGCCCCACGCGCAAGGAGTGCACCCATAAGGAGAGCCGCCCAGCGTGAAGGAGGGAGCAGCCTGCCGAGGAATGGCGCCGCCCACACTTCCCGTGCCGCTGACGACAGCAGAAGCGGACAAAGAAACAAGACGCAGCAAAAAGACACAGAAAACAGACAACCGGGGGAGGGGAAGGGAATTAAATAAATAAAAATAAATAAATCTTAAAAAAAAAAAAGATACATACTAAATGTTAATAGTGGTTAATTAGGGAGGAAAATGAGATTTGGGGAAGGGGATGGTAGTTTGAGGACTTTATACTGTTTATTCCGGTATGTTTGAACATTTTTTACAATGAATATATCAACATACTATATAATTTGTAAAGGACAATATCTAAGCTGCTGGTGATATTTAATTTAAAACTTTTAATTATGAAATATTTCAATATTAAAATATAACACACTCATGAACATACCTCCCACATTTGATGGATATTACATTTTGCCATATTTACTTGAAGATCCCTTTTCTGTTAAGTCTAAACTCTTAAAAGCTGAACTCCTTCCCCTCTTCTTTTTCTCCTATCTCTCTCTACAGAAAATTGCTATTTAATAGTTGGTGGATATCATTCCCATATTTGTTTTTTTACTTTTTCCAAATGCATGTGTATTCAAAAACATTATATAGTGTTGTTTTGTGGATTTAAAAGATAAATGAACAGTGTTAATGCTCCATGTATTCTTCTGCAACTTGCTTTTCATCATACAGGTTTTAGAAATTTATCTATATTGTTACATGAAATCTAGTTGATTAACTTTTATTGTTTTATATCATTGTAAAAATAAACCAGTTTGCTTATTCATTCTTCTGTTGATAAATGTTATTTGCAGCTTTTTAAAATATTACAAACCAAGTTGATAAAAATCTCAGTACATGGATTTTTTTTTCTGTTGTTTTGTTTTTATTTACTCAATTCATATTATTCTCTACTTCAGAAATATTGTCATGGATATTACTAAGCAATTAGTGCATAAAAAGCAGTACATGGATTCTTGCACCCATGTAAAAGTACATCTAGATATATACTAAGAAGTGGAACTGTTGATTCATAACGTAACCAGATTTTGTCTTGGTTCTTGACTACGCTGCAGAAATGACTTTCAAAAGCACGTCAGGTTAGTTAGGCCAGTAATTTATTAAGGTAGAGAGGAAAGAGCAGTGGGAGAAATAACAGATCATAAGTCCCAGGAAGGGAGGAAGGGGTTGAAAAGTGTTAAAGCGGACTGATTTACAGACTACAATTTCCCATTATAGATTATAAATGCCCAGGTTTTACTTGTGTGGCCATCATGGCGGGGGAGAAATGGCAAGAGCAGGGTGCCAGAGGGCAGGAACACGCACACAGGGCAGGCACCAGGACAAGGTGAAGGCAAGAGAGAACAAGAGACCTTGGCGCTTGCTTTTTAAACCGTTAAATATTCCACCCCTTTGCTAATGGCACAGTTGGGGTTACAGCTGTTTGCTGTTTTGATTGATTACCCCACCCATCAATCCCCCAGGAGCACCCAATGAGAAGGTCCCTGGAGAATATCCAAGGTTTCTCCTCGCTTCCAAAGAAAACTCTCATTCCGGATGGCAGAATCTCATGAGGGTCTTCCAGCAGCCATCTTGGGGATGTTGATGTCCACATGGACTGTTTGCCAGGTTCCAGATCCGTCTATTGATTTCCTATCTAGCCTGCTTCATAAGGTATTCAAATTTTCCAGTAATTTTTAAATTGCTCTTTAAAATGGTTGTACCGTTTACACACCAACTGTGTGTGAGAGGTCCCATCTTTCCACATCCTCACTGCTATTATTATGACTTTTCTCATTTTTGCCAAACTGATAGGTATGAAATGATATCAGATTGTTTTAAATTTCATTTCCTGATTTCTATTGAGATGGATCATCTTTTCATATATTTTTTGGCTATTATGATTTCTTCCATTATGAATGTGTATTCATATTCTTTACCCACCTTTCTCTGTTGGGTTGTCTGTCTTTTTCTTACTGATCCTTTATGTATTATGGATACTAATCCTTTGTTGCCTATCTGTGCTGCAGATTTCTTCTTCCAATATGCAACTGTTTTATTTATTTATTTTTTTTTAATTTTTCTCCTTTATTTATTTATTTTTTTTAAATATTTATTATTATTATTATTTTTTTAATTACATTTAAAAAAATATATGAGGTCCCATTCAACCCCACCGCCCCCGCCCCCCACTCTCCCCACAGCAACACTCTCTCCCATCATCGTGATACATCCATTGCACCTGGTAAGTTCATCTCTGAGCATCACTGCACCCCATAGTCAATGGTCCACATCATAGCCCAGACTCTCTCACGTTCCATCCAGTGGGCCCTGGGGGGATCTACAGTGTCCCGTAATTGTCCGTGAAGCACTATCCAGGACAACTCCACGTCCCGAAAACGCCTCCACATCTCATCTCTTCCTCCCGTTCCCCACACCCAGCAGCCCCCATGGCTACCGTTCCCACACCCATTCCACATTTTCTCTGTGGACATTGGATTGGTTGTGTCCATTGCACACCTATGTCAAGTGAGGGCTTAGATTCCACATGGGTACTGGATGCACTCTTCCCGCTTCTAGTTGCCACTCTAGGCTCCATGTTGTGGTGGTTGACCTTCTTCAACTCCATGTTAGCTGAGTGGAGTAAGTCCAATAAGTCAAAGTGTAGGAGCTGAAGTCTGTTGAGGCTCTGGGCCTGGGTGTCATATTATCAGTCCAGAGATTCAAATCCCCTACATATATCTTAAACCCAGCACCAACTACAATTCCAATAAAGTAGCATGCAAGTCTTGTGAAAAGAGATCCCCTCTGAGTCCATTTCCATCACGCAGAAACACCAGCTCCAAAGAAGGGCCATCAGTCATGGCAGTGAACCCCTTCTGCCATGACCATAGAACCCGTGGGTCTCTTTATCCCTCAAAAGAACCAATACCTGGGGTTGTATCTACCTTATCTGTCTCTTAGACTCTGTTCAATTGTACATAGGGGTATTCCTTCTGACAACCTCCAGACTCTTTTTTAGAGATTCACAGCCTTATAATCTCATTTCTCTTTTCCATTTCCCCCTTACATTAGGTCAAACCGCTTCCCGAAGTCATGTTATTATATGTAGATAGGTATATTCTGCTGTTCCGCATTGAATCTTTAATTCAAGGTCATTTTCTAGTTGCTTCTTCAGCTGGTATGTGGTAGTGATCCCTCGATGCCAGGGAGGCTCATCCGGGTGTCGTGTCCCACGCTGGGGGGAATGCATCACATCTACACACTGAGTTTGGCTGTGAGAGTGGCCACATTTGAGTAACATGAAGGCTGTCAGGAGGAAACCCCCAGGCACAATGCTACTCTAGGCCTTGTTCTTATTACAGGTGCATAGGCTCAAAAGTGTAGCCATTAGTATCAAGAGCCCACTGTTGGGCCCTCCTTCCTTCCTGGTTCTTGCCGTTGCACCTGGAGGATTGCCGCTGCTCTCCCATGGCCCACAACAGTGACCCCCCGGCCAGGAGCCCAGTACCCCCCCAGCTGTTGTTTTTAATTGTTTCCACTATGAGTATATATAGACATTACCATATACCCTGGGCATATGCCCTGTATAACTCCCTGTCAACCATATATATCCTGTCAATAACATCCCATATCAGTATTCCTCCGCTGCCATTGTTGAACCACTCTGTGATCCAAAACTTCCCGTAAAGTGAATCCCAACATAATGTCAGCTTCAGAAGAGTCTTAGATCACCAAAATTCATATATACAATATACAGTATTTCCCCAGATCCATCATAAAACCTTTTCCCTTCCACAGCAATAATCTTTTAACTTATTCATATCATATTTCCTGGAACTGATGTACAGATTCCGAAACTATAGTTTTCAAACAAGGTAACATTTGTGCTTACTATGTGGTCCATACTTTAGGTTGTATAGTTTTCTAAATTTTTTAGTTATCCTATGTTTTGTCTTATGGTTTTCATTATTAGTCTGTCGTCCCCAATATATTTTTGGTGTAATATTAGCTGTTTTATATTCATCCTCGTGTACTCTCACATAACTCCTCTTTTGCCCCCTTATTTACCTTTGTTCCATCCATTGCACATCCATTTTCCCCTCCCCTTAGGGCCCACAACGCCTGCCAATCTAATGCCCTGGGAGCCGTCCTTTCTCACGAGAGATACAGTTCTCTCTATTCGACGGCATTAGTCTTCCCCAGGATATGGGTCCACCCCACCCAATGGTAGAACCCACCTTGGCAAAATGAGCCTTCAGCTATTCCCTCCGGAGTCCGTCCCGCATCAGACCATACCCCCTGAGCGTCCTAACCAGGTAACCCTCCTACTTATACTTTGATACGTTTTACTCAACATTTAGTTCTCAATGAACTTCTGGCACTCTCCCATTTTTGTATGTTGCCCCTCCCTCCCACCTATTTCTTGGACCATATTACCCCTCTTCCCATCCCCAGCCCCCCTCAAACCCAGAAAACCCCACCCGAAGGTAACCCCTTGCCCCCATTTTGTCCCTTCTTTGTGCTCATACTTCCCCCAGCTCATCACAGATTCCACCCCTACAGACATTAACTCACATCCTTCCTCCACCCCCCGATTTCCAGTAAGCCACTTTTCCAGACTCTAGCTCTCTGAGGCAGTTAACTTATTTCATATCATTGAGGTCATATAGTATTTGTCCTTCAATGCCTGGGTTGCTTCACTCAACATAAGATTCTCAAGGTTCATCCATGTTATCACGTGCGATTGTAGTGTATTGGTTCTTACAGCTGAGTAGTATTCCATTGTGTGTATATACCACATTTTATTGATCCACTCATCTGTTGATGGACTTTTGGATTGATTCCAACTTTTGGCGATGGTGAACAATGCTGCTATGAACATTGGTGTACATATATCGGTTTGTGTCCTTGTTTTCAGATCTGATGGGTATATACCCAGCAGTGGTATTGCTGGGTCATATGGCAAATCTATGGATAATTTTTTGAGAAACTGCCAAACTGTCCTCCAGAATGGTTGGATCCTTCTGCATTCCCACCAGCAATGGATGAGTGTTCCCCTTTCTTCACATCCTCTCCAGCATTTGTATTCTACTGTTTTTTTCATGGCTGCCAATCTTACGGGAGTAAGATGGTATCTCATTGCAGTTTTGATTTGCATTTCCCTGATAGCTAGGGATTTGGAGCATTTTTTCATGTGCTTTTTAGCCATTTGTATTTCTTCTTTGGAGAAGTGTCTGTTTAAATCTTTTTCCCATTTTTTAAATGGGTTGTTTATCTTTTTGTTTTCGAGATCTATGAGTTCTTTATATATGCAAGTTATAAGTCTCTTATCAGATATATGGTTGCCAAATATTTTCTCCCATTGTGTGGGTTCCCTTTTTACTTTCTTGACAAACTCCTTTGAGGTGCAGAAGGCTTTAATTTTGAGGTAGTCCCATTTATCTATTTGTTCTTTTGCTGCTCGTGCTTTTGGTGTGATATTCATGAAGCCATTTCCTATTACAAGGTCCTGTAGATGTTTCCCTACACTGCTTTCTAAGGTCTTTATGGTCTTGGCTCTTATATTTAGGTCTTTGATCCATCTTGAGTTGATCTTTGTATAAGGTGTGAGATGGTAATCCTCTTTCATTCTTCTACATATAGCTATCCAGTTCTCCAGGCACCATTTGTTGAATAGGTCATTCTCTCCCAGTTGAGAGGGTTTGGTGGCTTTATCGAATATTATATGTCTATATACATGAGGTTCTATATCTGAACTTTCAATTCGATTCCATTGGTCTGTGTGTCTCTCCTTATGCCAGTACCATGCTGTTTTCACTACTGTAGCTTTGTAGTATGTTTTGAAGTCAGGAAGTGTGATTCCTCCTATTTCGTTTTTCTTTTTCAATATGTCTTTGGCTATTCGGGGCCTCTTTTTATTCCAAATAAATTTCATAGTTAGTTTTTCTAGTTCCTTAAAGAAGGCTGTGTTGATTTTTATTGGGATTGCATTGAATGTGTAGATCAGTTTTGGTAGGATAGACATCTTAATAATATTCAGTCTTCCTATCCATGAACAGGGAATATTCTTCCATTTATTTAGGTCTTCTTTGATTTCCTTGAACAATCTTGTATAGTTCTCGATGTATAAGTTTTTTACCTCTTTAGTTAAATTTATTCCTAAGTATTTGATTTTTTTATTTACTATTGTGAATGGTATTTGTTTCTTGATTTCCTCCTGATCTTGCTCATTATTGGTGTATAGAAATGCTACTGATTTTTGCGCATTGATCTTATAACCTGCGACTTTGCTAAACTCATTTATGAGTTCTAGGAGCTTTGTTGTAGATCTCTCAGGGTTTTCTATATATAGGATCATGTCATCTGCAAATAATGAAATTTTGACTTCTTCCCTTCCAATTTGAATGCCTTTTATATCTGGTTCTTGTCTCAGTGCTCGAGCCAGTACTTCCAAGACAATGTTAAATAGGAGCGGAGACAATGGGCATCCTTGTCTTGTTCCTGATTTTAGAGGGAAGGATTTCAGGATTTCGCCATTGTAAACAATGTTGGCTTTAGGTTTTTCATATATACTCTTTATCATGTTCAAAAAGTTTCCTTGTATTCCGATCTTTTGGAGTGTTTTTATCAGGAAGGGGTGCTGTATTTTGTCAAATGCCTTTTCTGCATCTATAGATATAATCATGTGGTTTTTTTCTCTCAATCTGTTTATATGGTGTATTACATTGATTGATTTTCTTATGTTGAACCATCCTTGCTACCTGGAATAAATCCCACTTGGTCATGGTGTATAATTCGTTTAATGTGTTGTTGAATACGATTAGCAAGTATTTTGTTAAGTATTTTCGCGTCTAGGTTCATTAGAGAAATTGGTCTGTAATTTTCCTTTCTTGTGGTGTCTTTGTTTGGCTTTGGTACTAGGGTAATGTTAGCATCATAGAAGGAATTAGGCAGTGTTCCTTCTGTTTCGATTTTTCGGAATAGTTTCAACAGGATTGGTGTTAGTTCTTTCCGGAATGTTTTGTAGAATTCACCTGTGAAGCCGTCTGGCCCTGGGCTCTTCTTAGTTGGGAGATTTTTAATGACTGATTCTATCTCTTTGCTTGTGATTGGTTTGTTAAGATCATCAATTTCTTCTTTCGTCAGTATGGGCTGCTTATGTATTTCTAGGAATTTGTCCATTTCCTCTAAATTGTCATTTTTGTTGGAATATAGTTTTTCAAAGTATCCTCTTATGATAGTCTTTATTTCTGTGGGGTCAGTGGTGATTTCACCTTTCTCATTTCTTATTTTGTGTATTTGCATCTTTTCTCTTTTTTCTTTGTCAGTCTCGCTAAAGGTTTGTCAATTTTGTTGATCTTCTCAAAAAACCAGCTCTTGGTCTTGTTTATTTTTTCAAGTGCTTTCTTATTTTCTATTTCATTTAGTTCTGCTCTTATCTTTGTTATTTCCTTCCTTCTTCTTCCTGTTGGGTTACTTTGTTGTTGTTTTTCTAATTCCTTCAAATGTGCAGTTAATTCTTCAATTTCTGCTCTTTCTTCTTTTTTGATATATGAATTTATGGCTATAAATTTCCCTCTCAGTACCGCTTTTGCTGCATCCCATAAATTTTGGTATGTTGTGTTATCATTATCATTTGTTTCAAGGTAGTCATTGATTTCTTTTGAGATTTCCTCTTTGACCCACTGTTTTTCTAAGAGTGTGCTGTTTAATTTCCAAATTGTCGTGTGAAGTCTGGGTCTCTGTCCCTTGCAAATTTCCAGCTTGACTCCACTGTGGTCAGAGATATTGTTTTGTATGATTTCGATCTTTCTGAATTCATTAAGCCTTTCTTTGTGGCCTAGCATATGGTCAATCTTGGAGAATGTTCCATGTGCGCTTGAGAAAAATGTATATCCTGCTGTGTTTGGGTGTAATGATCTATATATGTCTATTAGATCCAGCTCTTCTAATATACTGTTCAAATGTTTTGTTTCTTTAGTGATTCTCTTTTGAGATGTTCTGTCCAGAGTTGATAGTGGTGTATTAAAATCCCCCACTATAATTGTAGATGCATCTATTCTTTCACTTAGTTTTTCCAGCGTTTGCCTCACATATTTAGAGGCGCCCTTGTTAGGAGCATAAATATTTATGATTGTTCGATCTTCTTGACAAATTGTCCCTTTCACTAAAATATAGTATCCTTCGTCTCTCACAATTGTTTCGCATTTAAAGTCTATTTTGTCTGATATTAATATAGCTACTCCTGCCTTTTTTTGGTTGTTGTTTGCTTGTATGATTGTTTTCCAGCCATTCACTTTCAACCTCCTTGAGTCTCTGGGTCTAAGATGTGTCTCTTGTAGGCAGCATATAGATGGGTCGTATTTCCTTATCCAGTGTCCCAGTCTGAATCTTTTGATAGGTGAGTTTAATCCGTTGACATTCAGTGTTATTACGTTTAGAGAGTTATTTATGGTAGCCATATTTTGGTTGGATTTGTGTTTGTTATATTTTGTTTGTATTATTTTATTTTCCCCTTCTATTTTTGTCTTTCTTGTTGCTTTTACACTCTCCTCCATCTCTGACTGTCCTGTTTTTTCCTTTCTTCCTGCAGAATTCCCTTAAGAATTTCTTGAAGGGGAGGTTTCTTGTTGATATACTCTTTCAGTTTCTGTTTATCTGTGAATATTTTGAACTCTCCATCATTTTTGAATGCTAGTTTAGCTGGATAGAGTATTCTTGGTTGGAGATTTTTTTCCTTTAGTACCTTGACTATATCATACCACTGCCTTCTTGCCTCCATCGTTTCAGATGAGAAATCAGCACTTAATCTTATGGAGTTTCCCTTGTATGTGATGGTTTTCTTTTCTCTTGCTGCTTTTAGAATTTTTTCTTTGTCTTGAGCATTGGATAATTTGACAAGTATATGTCTTGGGGTGGGCCTGTTGGGGTTTATGACCAGTGGAGTGTGCTGTGCTTCTTGGATATGTACATCTGTCTCTTTCAGTAGATTTGGGAAGTTTTCATTCATTATTTCCTGCAACACTCCTTCTGACCCCTTTCCCTTCTCTTCTCCTTCTGGAATGCCTATAATACGAACGTTTGAGCGTTTTGCGTTATCATTCAGGTCCCTAAGTCCTATCTGGATTTTTTCTACCTTTTTATTGACCACTTCTACTATCTGTTTGATTTCCAATGCACTGTCTTCCACATCACTAATTCTCTGCTCTGCCTCTTCTAGTCTGCTGATATTTGCTGCAAGTGTATTTTTGATTTCTTGAATTGTGGTGTTCATTTCCATCATATCTGTTATTTTTTTGCGCATGTCTGCAATTTCCCCTCCAAGTGTTGTCTTCACGCTGTTAACCTCTTTCATTACTTCATCAAATTTGTCAGTGATAAATGTTCTGAGATCTTTCATTGCTTGTGCGAAGTCCTGCCCCCCTTCCTGATTTTCAGTTTGTTGATTGGATTCAGCCATGTTTTCCTGATTACTGGTTTGGCTTGTAGATTTTTGTTGCTGTCTTGTCAACATTTTTTCTTGACGGGTTTAATCAGTTCCTTAGCTTCTTTGTCTAGTCTTGGAGATTAATTAGCTGTTGTTTTTGCGTAAGTGTTATATCTTCTCTTTGTCACTTTGTTCTTCTTATTCCAATTTCTTATTGCTAGTTAAGCTCACTTTAAAGGAAAGTATTAGTGCTGGGGAAAGTCAATTGTGTAAGGAAGGAAAAAGTGTGAAGTAGTATTGGTGATATATGTTTACAAAGCAACAATATGAGTTCTGGGAGGATGGAGGTTAGATCATGTAAATTGTGTAGAGTTATAGTAGTAGGAAAGTACCTATAATGAGGTAGACGACTGAATATGGGAGGAATGTGGTACGTACTAAGAGGCTATTGTTTTCGTGAGAGAGGGAAAGAGAAAAGAAAGGTAATAGTTTCAGGGAAGAATACCAGATGGAAAACTAAACAAAGGTATTAGAAATTAAGAGTTAGACACTCTGTGGATCAAAGAAAGGGAGATGGAATATAGGAGAGATAGCAGATGGTGGAGGATATCAAGTTGTAGGGGAAAGGGGATAGTGTAGATAGGCTAAATCTATTCACAGAGAAATGAGGCAGTGGAGGGTGAGGAAACCCAGCAAATGTGAGGTATTTCCTGTAGGACCTATTGTATTGTTAAGGTAAAATAGTATAAGAAGAATATTGGGGACAAGAAAGAGAGTATTGAAAAAAAAAAAAAAGAACAACAAGAACAACAACAACAACAAAAAAAAAACAAAAAAAAAACAAACCAAAGAACAGAAACCCCGCCGCCAGGCTCGGCTGGGCTCAGCTGGGCTCCGGTCCCCCGCCCGCCGCCCGCCGCGGCTCGGCTGGGCTCGGCCGGGCTCAGCTTTCCCGCCCGCCGCCCAGCGCGGCGCAGCGCGGCTCGGCTCTCCCGCTCGCGGCGCGGCGCGGCTGGGCTCGGCTGAGCTCAGCCAGGCTCTGCCCCCCCCCCCCCGCCCGCCCTGGCTCAGCCGGGCTCGACCGGACTCGGCTACCCTGGCCGCCGCCCGCCGGGGCTCCGCGCGGTGCTAGCTGCCTCGGCTCCGCCTACCCAAGGAGGGAATCCTCCACACGTAGCTGGGATCTCCGTGTATATTTCACAGATGGATCCTCTCTGTTACCTTCCCTCCAAATCGATGTCCAGACACCTCCGGACCAGGAAAAATCCCGAAACAGCCAGTCCCAAAGAGTCTCCGACGCCTCCCAGCCAATTCCCCCCAGGAGCTAGTAACCGGGAAGTTCACTCAGCCGCCATCTTGCCTCCCCCTCCTGAAAAGTCCCAATTTATATCTTATAGACCAGTCCTTTCCGTTACCTTCCCACCAAATCGATGTCCAGACACTTCCTGCCCTGAAAAAATCCTGAAAAAGCCTGGTCCCGGAGAACCTCCAGCGGTGCCCAGCTGCCTCTTCCCAGGAGAGACGGCAAGGCAAGCTCACTCAGCCACCATCTTGCCGGAAGTCCTCGCAACTGTTTTAGTTGCCAAAGGACTGACAATGCAAAGTACCAGAAATGTGTTGGCTTTTATACAGGGTATTTATTTGGGGTAAAAGCTTACAGTTCCCAGGTTGTAAAAAGTCCAAATCAGGGCACTACAATCAGAGCACGCGGAGCTGCATGCAGAGCGCCGGGGCGATGGCTGGAGGGTCAGCCTGGAGGACCCGAGCAACCAAGGGACCTTGGTCAACAATGTCCAACTCCCAAGAGGTCACAGGCTGGAGTTGAGCGATGGTGACCTCCTGACCTTTGGCCCCGAGGGGTTGCCAGGAACCAGCCCCTCAAAGTTCTACTTCATGTTCCAGCAAGTCCGAGTCAAGCCTCAGGACTTTGCTGCCATCACCACCCCCCGGGTCGACGGGAGAAGAGGGGGCCAGGGGTGGCTTCCAGCCCATGCTGCCCTCCCGGGGGACCCCACAGAGACCCCTCAGCACCCCAAAGTCCACACTGATTCTCAACTCCATCTGCAGCTTCAACAAGCTCCGGCCCCAGCCCCTCACCTTCTCCA
Source organism: Dasypus novemcinctus (assembly GCF_030445035.2). NCBI lineage: Eukaryota > Metazoa > Chordata > Mammalia > Cingulata > Dasypodidae > Dasypus > Dasypus novemcinctus. The sequence goes on from NC_080674.1 coordinate 138,121,916, forward strand.
GGAGCGGGGCTGGGGCGGGGCTTGTCCCTGCCCACCCCCCATGGGGAAGAGGGGAGCCCGCCTTCCGCCCCGCCCCTGGTTCCCAGAAGCCGGAGGAAATCGGCCCGCCGAGTGCTGGCGGAGCTGGAAGACGAAAGGGGGTCCCCCGAAAGCCCCCCACCCGAGCACACAGAGCCCAGGAAGAAACTGCGCGGAGAGAAGTCACCGCTGACGCCCAGCGGAAATCGTCATGGCTGTCCTCGGAAGCACCCAGCGAGCACCCCTGCGTTTGGGGACGGGGATCCCTGTGCAGCCCCTCGCTGCCGCCTGCCCCGGGAGGAGCCGGTGGCCTGGCTTCAGTGTGATGGCTGTGACATTTGGTTCCACGTGGCCTGTGTTGGCTGCAGCTTCCAGGCTGCCAGGGAGAAGGACTTCCAGTGCCCGCGCTACCGTGCTGGCTTGCCGACCTGAGGCCTGCCGGCAGAGCTGGGCCTCCAGGCGGGGAACATGGGGGCACACAATGCCTTCCCTTTCCAGGAGGAAAGGACTCCAGGGAAGCAGGATCCACGGCCACAGAACAGGCCATCCCAGCCAACATGACCAGGAAGCTGGTTTCCTGTAAAGCTGTTGCCCACAGGAAGCAGGCCAGTGAGCTGGGAATTCCGCTTGCTTCTGGCTGTGGAGGCTTGTGGCCAGGGACAGGAGAGCATCCATCACCTGCAGAGGCCGTGCCTGAGGACTCAGGATTTGGGCCAGTGGGTTCCTAAATGTCCTTAATGTACCAACCCCCTACAGGACTCTGGGAAAACCTGGGCCATGGTCCCCAAACTTCCTTAGACTGTGGCTAATCCTGCCTGATCATGAAGCAGTTTTTGAGAACTTTGAACTTCCCGCTTCTGTTTCCAAATAAAGAATGAGGCAGCTTCTTTCAAAAAAAAAAAACAATTTTCATGAAACCCCAACTCCCTTTGAGCTTCAGCACCATTTCTCTGCTCTCCTTTATATTTACAAGTGTCTGTACTTACTCTCTCTACCCCTCTGCCTATTCTCTCTTGTATAGACTCCAATCAAGTTTTAATCTCAACCACTCACTTGAAACCTCTCTCATGGTTTCTAGTGACCTCCACTTGCCAAGTCCGAAGGTCAATTCTCAGTCCTTGTTTTGTTCATTCTTTCAGTAACAGTTGACTCAATTGATCATTTCCTCTTTCCTGACTAGAGACCTAGGCTCTCATTTATTGTAAAGTTTACCCTGAGTAGGATACAACCATTTATTTTTTTTTAAGATTTTATTTATTTTTATTTATTTCCCTCCCTCCTCCCGCCCAGTTGTCTGCTCTCTGTGTCCATTCACTGTGTGTTCTTCTGTGTCCACTTGTATTCTTGTCAGCAGCACTGGGAATCTGTGTCTCTTTTTGTTGAATCATCTCTCTGTGTGTGCGGTGTCACTCCTGGGCAGGCTGTACTTTCATCACATGGGGTGGCTCTCCATATGGGGTGCACTCCTTGGGACACCCCTACATGGCACGGCACTCCTTGCGTGCATCAGCATTGCACATGGGCCAGCTCATCACCCAGGTCAGGAGGCCTGGGGTTTGAACCATGGACCTCCCATGTGGTAGGTGGATGCTCTATCAGTTAAGCCAAATCTGCTTCCCAACCATTTAACCATTAAAAAGAAATTCCTGCCGTATCTTCTGTTTGTCATTCTAGACCTACACTCTGCCTGGGAAGGCTGACCCATGGACCAGCTCAGGAGGCTCCTGTGCCCTCTGCCTTTTGGGAGGACCCTGGCAGGACAGCAGAAGGAGAGAGGAGAATGAAGTCAGGTATTCATTTTCCTGGCTACATACTTGAGGCTACCTCAGACTGACAGTGTCCCTCAACCAAAGTTTCTCCCAAGGTAACCTCTATACAGTACATTACTGCAAGTTTGAGAAGGACTTCCCGTCCCTCATTTCTTCAGGCCTGGCAGGTAATAATTCATCTGCTACTGAACCCCCATGTGGTTCCCCTATACCCACAGTTTTGTAAATAGGCCCTTTGTAAGTAAATTTTCTTCAAATTATCATATTTTAAATGTGTCATCTCTTTCCTTTTGGGACCCTTACTAATTCACTGCCCTCCTGGAACTTACTTTCTTGAGATAAGAGACAGACAATACACAAAATCTAAACATAAATTAGGTGATAAGCAATACGGAGAAAGATAAGGCAGGAAAGGGGAATAGGGAAGCTGGGAAGAAGAGTGTTGCAATTTTAATACTATAATCAGAGAAGCCCTCATTTAAAAAGTGAAAGTTGAACAAGATTTGAAGCCATTCAGATATCTAAGGGAAGAGCTTTATAGGCAGAGTAAATGTCGGTAGTACAATGTCCCTGAGACACAATCCTGCCTTTTATATTTGACAGGAAAAGCAGTAGGAGATTACAGAAATGATGTAGTTGAGGGGGTCAGGGAATGGGTGTATTCATGTAAACTTCATTTTTCACTCTGAATAAAATGCAGAGCCCTTAGTTGGTTTTGAGTGGAGGAGTGATATGATCTGAGTTTAAGTTTTAAAGGTTTCACTCTGGTATTGTGTTGAGAATAGACTATGGGGAAAAGGTGAAAGCAGGGATTCCAATTAGAAGGCTCTTGCATTCATCCTGGTAACAGATAATAGTGGCCTGAACCAGAGTGGTAGCAGTGAAGGTGGTGAAAAATGGTTAAGATTCTGCATATATATATTTTTTCTCTCTCTCTCCCCTCCCCCACCCCAGTTGTCTGCTCTCTGTGTCCATTTGCTGTGTGTTCTTCTGTGACCGCTTCTATCCTTATCGGCAGCACCAGGAATTTGTGTTTCTTTTTGTTGCGTCATTTTGTTGTGTCAGCTCTCTGTGTGTGCGGCATCATTCTTGGGCAGGCTGCACTTTCTTTCTCACTGGGTGGCTCTCCTTACAGGGTGCACTCCTTGCACATGGAGCTCCCCTACACGGTGGACACCCCTGCATGGCACAGCACTCCTTGCGTGCATCAGCACTGCACATGGGCCAGCTCCACATGGGTCAAGGAGGCCCAGGGTTTGAATTGCAGACCTCCCATGTGGTAGGTGGACACCCTATCCATTGGGCCGAGTCTGCTTTCCTGCATATATTTTGATAATAGCGTTCACAGGGTTTCCTGATGGATTTAATATGAGGTGAGACAAAAAGAAAGAAGTCAGGGGTGACTCTAAGGTAGGGGCTCTTAACAGTTTCTGTTCCACAGACCTCTTTGCCAGTCAGGTAAAAACCATGGATCCTTACTAAGTCCACACTATATTCTGTATTATTTAATATATCACACCCACACCAACATGTCCCCACAAGAATAACGTTCTTTTTTTATTTCAATTCAATCTCATGAACCCCTTGTTAAGAACCCTATCTCAAAGTGTTTTTGCCTGAGCAACTGAAAGGATATCATTGCCATGGATTGAGATGGTAAAGCTGTAGGTTTGGGAAGAAACATCAGGAGTTCAGTTTGGACACGTATTACTGATGTGCCTACTAGATATCCAAGTGAAGATGTTAACAGGAAGTTGGCTATAACATTTGATAGTCAGGAAGTAGTCTGAGCTAAAGAAATAAAATTGAGAGCCATAGCATAGATAAGGCATTTAAAAATCACAATGTTGGATAAGATCACCAAGAGAGTGATTAAAGATAGAAGGAAAGGTCCAAGGATTGAGTCCTGAGGCACTCCAGTGTTAACAGGTAAAGGAAGTAAGGAGTAACAAGCACAAGCAACAGAGAAATTTCCAGTATGTTAGGATAAAAACAAGGAGAATTTAGAGCAGAGATCAGCAAACTGTGGCTCACTGGATCCAAATCTGACCCACCACCTGTTTTCATAAATAAGATTTTATTGGGACATGTGGTGGTTTGGAGCTGTATATACCTCAGAAAAACATGTTCTTAAACTTAATCCATTCATATGAGTATGAACCCATTTTAAGTTGGACCTTTTGATGAGGATACTTCAATTATGGTGTGGCCCAGGATGGGTCTTAATCATATTACTGGAATCCTTTATAAGCAGAATGAAACTTAGACAGATAGGGAGCCACAGAGGGAGCAGCCAGAAGCTGAACATTAGCAGAACCTGGAAGAAAAGGGAGTGACAAGAGATGCCAACATGTGCCTTGTCATGTTACAAACTTAGGACAGAGCGTCACCAAGAGCCCATGCCACAGTCTTCGGGGAGAAAAGATAGCCTTAATGATGCCTTGATTTGGACTTCTGTCTTAGCCTCAAAACTATGAGCTAGTAAATTTCCACTGTTTGAGCGGAACCATTGCATGGTATTTGCCTGAGCATCCCAGGAAATTAAAACTGAATACTAACAAACTTATCTGTTTACATATTGTCTGTGGCTTGGTTCACACCACAAGAGCAGAGTTGAGTGTTTGCAACAGAAACCATATGGTCCACAAAGCCTAAAGTATTGCTGTCTGGACTGTTACAGAAAAATTTTGCCAACCCCTCATGTAGTCTTAGAAGCCAAGTGAAAAATATTTCATAGAAGAGGAAGTAATCAACTTTGTCTGATGCTGCTAGCAGTTCAAGTAAGATTTAGACTGAGAATTGCCTGTTGGATTTACAGCATGTTAGTGACTTTGGCTAGAAAGTTCCAGTGAAATAATTAGAGAAATAATCTATGCTCATCTTGCTCATGTTGATTTTCCCCCAGTTGATCTGTAAATTCATTGTAATTTCAATAAAAATTCCAGTAGGACTTTTTGAGGAACTGATTTTTAAAAATCTGTTTTAATGAAGTATATCATTCATACATGAACATACATAAATAATAAGTAAAGATTCTGAACTTACAAAATAAACATACATAACATCATACAGGGGTCTCATACATCACCCCTTCATCAACACTTTGCTTTGTTGTAAAGCATTTGTTACAAACTAACCAAACGCATCATCAAAATATGACTACTAACTATAGCCCTTATCTTACATTTGGTGTGTTTTTCCCCCAATCCACCCTATTTTTTAAAGATACATATTTTTATTACAGAGTTTGTGAACTTGCAAAACAACCATTAACATGTGTAGAATTCCCATACAACACTCCTTCACCAACATACCACACTGTGGTGGAACATTTGTTACAGATTATGAGATAATATCAACAGACTATTACTACCAACCATGGTCCATACATACATTTGGCACACTTCCATACACCTCCATTATCAACACAATACATTTTTGGCACTGATGCAAAAAATATTATAGTATTGCTGTTAACCACCGTATATGGTCACAACAATTGTAGTTTTCCCATGCTTCTCCATATTCCCACCACCCTGCAATAGCGATGTACATCTGCTCTAGCTTACAGAAGGACACTCTCACTTTTGTACCCATAATCATAATTCTCCTCCACCTCTGGGTTCACTGTTATTCAGTCCTTAGATTATTCTTTAGCTTTCTTTCAACTGACATCTACTTCCCTTCACTACCCTTTTCAGCCACAATCTCATTTATAAACCAGTTGCTACTAACTATAATGTATTACCATCAACTCTATCTATTTCCACACTTTTACAGTCAAGTTCATTAAAACATCTACACACATTAAGCATCGGTAGTTCTTCTCAATCCTCCTCTTATCTCCTAATAACCTATGCTCTAGGTTTTAATTCCATGTGTTTATTCTTCATATTTAGTTCATATTAATGAGATTGTGCAATATTTATCCTTTTGTAACCCCAAATAAATACCCTTTATAAAATCCAACAGATTTATGGTACCCCTTTGACTGACTAATATAGTGGTTTCCAAATATTTTCTACCATTGAATGAGCTGCCTTTTCACCTTCTTGATGAAGTCCTTTGAATCACAGAAGTGTTTAAGTTTGAGGAGGTCCCATTTATCCATGTTTTCTTTCATTGCTTGTGCTTTTGGTGCAAGGTTTAAGAATGCACCACCGTGTGCAAGGAGTGCCGTGCCATGCAGGGGTGTCCCCCACATAGGGGAGCCCCATGCACAAGGAGTGCACCCTGGAAGGAGAGCAGCCCAGAGTGAAAAATTTGCAGCCTGCCCAGGAATGGCGCCATACACAAGGAGAGCTGACACAACAAGATGATGCAACAAAAAGAAACACAGATTCCCAATGCCACTGATAAGGATAGAAGCAGTCACAGAGGAACACACAGCAAGTGGACACAGAGCAGACAACGGGGCGGGGGGGGGGCAGTTGGGGGAAAGGGGAGAGAAAAAAAAAATACACCACCTACCACCAGGTCTTGAAGATGTTTCCCTATATTCTCTTCTAGTAGCTTTATGGTATTTGCTTTTATATTTTGATCCATTTTGAGTTTAATGATCCATTTTGAGTTTAATTTTTGTATAAGGTGTGGGTTAGAGGTCTTCTTTCTTTTAGCTGTGAGTATCCAGTTCTCCTAGCACCATTTGTTGAATAGACTGTTCTGTCCCAGCTGGGTGGGTTTGACAGGCTTCACAAAAATCACTTCACCATATATGTGAGGGTCTGGTTCTGAACTATAAATTTGATTCCACTGGTCTATGTGTCTATCTTTATGCTGGTACCATCCTGTTATTATCACTTAGCTAGGTAGTATGATTTACAGTCTGGAAGTGAGAGTCCTCCAACTTCACTTTTCCTTTTTAAGCTATTTCTGGCTATTCTAGGCCTCTTACCCTTCCAGATAAATTTAATAATTTTGGTTTCCATTTGTTTTTTAAAATGCTGGTGGAATTTTGGGGGGATTGCATTGAATCTGTATATCAATTTAGGTAGAATTTACATCTGAATGATATTTAGTCTTCTGATCCATGAGCATAGAATGTTCTTCCAATTATTTAGGTTTTTTTAAAATTTCTTTTAGCCAATGCATTATAGTTTTCTGAATACAAGTACTTTACATCCTTGGTTAAGTTTATTCCTAAATATTTGTTTCTTTCAGTTGCTATTCTAAATGGAATTTTTTTCCTGACTTCCTTCTCAAACTGCACATTACAATTGTATAGAAACACCACTGGTTCTTCTGTATTGCTCTTGTATCCTGACACTCTACTGAAATATTTTATTAGCTCTAGCAGTTTTGTTGTAGATTTTTCAGGACTTTCTAGATATAGGATCATATCATCTTTGAATAGTGAAAGTTTTACTTTCTCCTTTCCTATTTGGGTACATTTTATTTCCTTGTCTTGAAGGATTGCTCTAGCTAGAGCCTCCAGCACTATATTGAACAATAGTAGTGACAAAGGGCATCCTTATCTTCTCCCTGATCTCAATGAGAAAGCTTTCAATATTTCACCATTGAGTACAATGTTAGCTGTGGGTTTATCATATATGGCCTTTATCATGTTGAGAAAGCTTCCTGCAATTCCTATTTTTTGTAGTATTTTTATCAAGAAAGGATGCTGTATATTGTACAATTCTTTTTCTGCATCAATTGATAAGATCATGTGATTTTTCTTTTTTGATTTATTAATGTAGTGTATTATGCTGAATGATTTTCTTGTGCTGAACCACCCTTGCATGCCTAGTATAAAACCCGCTTGATCATGATGAATAATTCTTTTAATGTGCTATTTGATTTGATAGCAAGTATTTTACTGAAGATTTTTGCATCTGTGTTCATTAGAGAACTGTGTCTGTAATTTTCTTTTTTCATAATATCTTTATCTGGCTTTGGTATTAGGGTGATATTGGCTTCATAGAATGAGTTTGGTAGCATTCCTTCTTGTTCAATTTTTTTGAAAATCTTGAGTAAGATTGATATTAAATCTCCTTTGAATGCTTGGTAGAAATCACCTGTCAAACTACCTGTCAAAAAGCCTGGTCCTGGGCTTTTCATTTGGGGGAGCTGCTTGATGACTGTTTTAATCTCTTTACTTGTGATTGGTTTGGTGAAGTTTTCTATTTCTTCTAGGGTCAGTGTAGGTTGTTTGTACATTGCTAGGAATTCTTCCGTTTCATCTACATTGTCTAGTTTTTCAGCATAAAGTTGTTATGATCGCTCTTATTTCTGTGGGGTCAGCAGTAATGTTCCCCTTTTCATTTTTTATTTCATTTATTTGAATCTTCTCTTTTTTTCTTAGTCAGTCTAGCTAAGGCTTTGTCAATTTTGTTAAACTTCTCAAAGAACCAACTTTTGGTTTTGTAATTCTATTATTTTTTTGTTCTCACTTTCATTTATTTCAACTTTGATTTTTGTTATTTCATTTCTTCTACTTACTTTGGGATTAGTTTATTGTTCTTTTTCTAGTTCCTCCAACTATATAGTTTGATCACTGATTTTAGCTCTTTCTTCTTTATTAATGTAATCATTGAGAGCTATACATTTTCCTCTCTACACTGCCTTTACTGCATCCCATATGTTCTGATATTTTGTGTTCTCATTGTCATTCATCTTGAGATATTTATTGATTTATCTTGAAATTTCTTCTTTGACCCACTGATTCTTTAAGAGTGTGTTGTTTAATCTACATATATATGTAAATTTTCCCTTTTTCTGCCACTTGTTGATTTCCAACTTTATTTCATTATGACCAGAGAAAGTATTTTGTATAATTTCAATTTTGTTGAATTTATTGAGATCTGCTTTGTTACCCAACATATGGTCTATCCTGGAGAAAGATCCATGAGCACTTAAAAAGAATGTATATCCTGCTGTTTTGGGGTGCAATGTTCTGTATATATTTATTACATTTAGTCCATTTATGATATTATTCAAGCTGTTTTTTTTATTGATCCACTGCCCAGATATTCCATCCAATGCTGAGAGTGGTATATTGAAGTCTCCAACTATTATTATCAAGATGTCTGTCTTTCCCTTCAGTTTTTTCAGTGTTTGCCTCACGTATCTTGGGGTATCCTGGTTAGGTGCATATATATTTATAATTGTTATTTCTTCCTGGCAAATCATCCTGTTTATTAATATGTAAAATCCCTCCTTGTCTCTAATAATAGTTTTGCTTTTAAAGTCTAGTTCATCTGATATAAGTATAGCTACACTACTTTTTCTCTTGGTTACTGCATATGCGGAATATCTTTTTCCACCCTTTCATTTTCAATCTCTTGGTATCCTTGGGTCTAAGGTGAGTCTCTTGCAAACAGCATATAGATGACTTATATTTTCTTATCAATTCATCCAGGCTGTGTCTTTTGATTGGGTAGTTTAATCCATTAATATTCAATGTCATTACTATAAAGGCAATTCTTACTTCATCCTTTGGATCTTTGCATTTTATCTGTTGTATTAGTCAGCCAAAGGGGTGCTGATGCAAAATACCAGAAATTGGTTGGTTTTTATAAAGGGCATTTATTTGTGGTAGACGTTTACAGTTACCAGGCCATAAAGCATAAATTACTTCCCTCACCAAAGTCTTTTGCCATGTGTTGGAGCAAGATGGCTATTGACATCTGCCAGGATTCAGGCTTTCTGGGTTCCTCTCTTCACAGGGCTTGCTTCTCTTTCCTCACAAACAAGCTCCTCTGTGTGATACTTCCTGGGGCTCCACATCAAGAATCCAGCATTAAAACTCCAATATAAAAGCTCCAGCATCAAAGCTCCAAGTATCTTCTTTTGCCATGTCTTTTATCTGTGAGTCCCCACCCACCAAGGGGTAAGTAACTAAACGCCTTACTGATGTAGCCCAATCAAATCCCTAATCATAATTTAATTTAAGTAAATGTGAGACTTCAGACAGACCAGTTTACAAACATAATCTAATATCTACTTTTGGAATTCATAACTACACCAAACTGCTACATCATTTTATTTTGACATTTTTAGTTACTGTTTCTGATACAGTCATCATTTCTAGACTCTCTTCCAAGCCTCTCTCCTTTCTTTTCTTTTCAGGTTATAACATTCCCGTTAGTATTTCCTGCAAAACTGGTCTTTTGTTATAAACTGAGAGCAGTTTCTGTTTATCTGTGAATATTCTAATCTTGCCCTCCTTTTTGAAAGATAATCTTGCCAGATATAAAATTCTTGGCTGGCAGTTTTTCTCTTGCAGTATCTTAAATATATCATACCACTGCCTTCTTGCCTCCATGGTTTCTAGTGAGAAATGAGCATTTAATCTTATTGGGTATCCCTTATATGCTATGCATTGCTTTTCTCTTGTTGCTCTCAGAATTATCTCTTTGTCTTTGGCATTTGACATTCTGATTAGGATGTGTCTTGGAGTTGGTCTATTTGGATGTATTTAGATGGAAGTACGTTGTGCTTCTTGGACAAGGATATCTATGTCCTTCAATAGGGTTGGGAAATTTTCCACCATTATTTCTTCACATATTCCTTCTGCTCCTTTTCCCTTCTCCTTCTGGGACACCTATGACACATAGGTTTGCACATCTCTTGCTGTCATTTAGTTCCCTGAGACCCTGTTAATTCTTTCCGTTCTTTGCTTCATCTGTACTTTTGTATGTTCGCTTTCAGATGCCATGTCCTTGAGTTTAACTGATCCTTTCTTCTGCTTCCTCAAATCTGCTGTTATATGCATCCAGTGTGTTTTTAATTTCATTTGTTGTACCCTTCATTCCCATAAGGTCTGCTATTTTTCTATGTATGCTTTCAAATGTCTTCTTAATATCCTTAATCTCTTTAACAATCTCATTGAATTTATTAAGGAGATTTGTTTTAACACCTGTGATTAGTTGTCTCAATTCCTTTATGTCATCTGGAGAGTTATCTTGCTCCTTTAACTGGGCCATATCTTCCTGTTTCTTGGTATGGATTGTAATTTTTTGTTCATGCCTTGGTGTCTGGCTTATGAGATGTATTTATTCTGGTTTATTCAGTTTCTCTCATTAATTTAGGGCTGTCTAGCCTTTCTCCCTTTCTGGTTGTATAGTAGGAGCTGAAGATATAGTAGATGCTGTAAACTGTGGAAGCTGAAGCTGCCCTCATTGCCCCAGGAGCTGATGAAACTTCTCCCACCATTCTCCCCTACCAGAGGTAAGGACAGAGCTGCAGCCATGTATAATAATCCAAGTTGTGCAGGACACGAGTGTCTGTATTTGCCCAGAGACACTGATGAAGCTTTATACCCCTTCCTTCCCTACCTTGGGCAGGGATGGAGCTATAGTTGTGGGCAGCAATCTATGTCGTGTGAGTCCAAAATGACCACAGTTGCCCAGGTAAACTGACGTAGCACCAGATTCCCTCCCTGCTGTGGATGGGAATGGACCCTCTGGAGTGTCCGACAATCTAATCTATGTGGGCCAAATATGCCTGAAGTTGCCCTGAGAGGCTGAGGGAGTACTGTCCCTTCTGCCCTTTAGGTGTGGAAACGGAACCACCAATGTCCAACAGTTCAGGGCCTGTAGGCTGAAAGTACCCACCCTTGTCCAGAGAGGCTGAGGAAGTACCAGTCCCATCCTGTCCTTGTGGATGATGAGGGTGGTTCTATGAGCACCCAATAGTTCAGTCCCTTTAGGTCAAGAATACCTGCCATCGCTGAGAGGCTGAGGAAATATCAGACCTCTCCTATCCTATTGGGGGTGGGGGTGGCTCCATAGGCATCCAACAGTCCAGTTCATGCAGGCCAAAAATGTCTACCCTTGCCAGAAAGGCTGTGGAAACACCAGTTCCCTCATTTCCTACTGGGGGTGACGGTGGATCTACCAGTCTAGGCTGTGTGGGCCAAAAGCTCCTGCAGTTACCCAGAGAGGCTGAGCAAATACAGTCTGTCTCTTGCCCTATTGGGGATGGGGGTGGAACCACAGATGCTCTATGGTCAGGTTTATGCAGGCCAAAAGTGCCTGCGGTTGCCCTGAGAGGCGGAGGGAACAACAGCCCCCTCCTATCCTATTGGGGGACAGAAGTGAAGATGGACTTGAAGAACTCAACAAACCATTTTGCAGGGGCTGAAAACTCCTGCTGTTGCCCAGAGAGGCCAAGGATACCCAGCACCCTCTCCTATCCTACTGGGGTGTGGAAGTGCAGCCCCAGGTGACCAATAGTGCCTACATAGAGCACTTGCAGTGCCTAGAGAGCCTGGTGAAAGTCAAGCTTCCTCTCTGCAGCTTCCTCTCTGCTGGAGGTAGGGCTGGAGCCTAGGCTAGGGCCACAGGCCAATCTTAGTGTAAAGAAACCAGTCCCTAACTCCACTGAATTTTCAGTGAGCCAGGCTTCCCCTCATGCTGGGGGCAGAGTCAAAATGGCTGCTACTGGACTCTTTCCAACTTGAGCAGGCTCCAACCCTAGCTGTTTCAAGGATTATACTTTAGCTGGCCAAGTCCACTAATCAGTAGCTTAGGTCAGTGAACAACTGTCTCTTCCTCCACCATTTATGGAAAATGGAGCTTCTAACACCAGCCACAGAATAGTTCCTGAGGTGGCTTGTACCCTAGAGTAGGATGGGCACCGGCCTCTGCAGTGTGACTTGCAATTTCCCAGAGAGTTGGTACAGGTCCCCCCAGCTTCCTCCCTGCCGCAGGTGGGGCTGGGGTTTAGGCTAGACCTGCAATCTAACCTGGGTGGAAAGAAAGCGATCCCTATGGCAGCACTGTAATTTTTAATCAGCCCCACTTCCCCTCACGCTGGGGACTGAGTCAAAATGGTGGTTACTGGCCTCCTTCTGACCTGGACAGGCTCAAAGTTTAGCTGTTCATAGGATTATATATCATCAGCCTGCAGAATCTACTAATCAGTAGCTGAAGTCCATGTCACACCACGTCTTCCTCTCCCGTTTTTTTTGGAAATGGAGCTTCCAACTCCAGTCATGGAATAGCTCGCAAGGTGGTTTGCATGAGGGGCACCAACTTCTGCAGCATGGAAAGGGGCAAGACACTCCCCCTTTTCCCAGCTCTCTGCTTTTGTTATGCACCCTCCTGAAGGGAGGAGGAGGAGAAGGTAATGGTGGTGAGTTCTAGGTTGCTAAAAATGGCTTGAAAAGAACCTTTTAGGTTCAGCACTTTCCCAGGGAACCCCCCATCCCCACCCCCCGCAGGGCCATGATTTAAATTATTGGTTTTTTCAGCCATCCTGACTGGGGCCAATTTTAATAAACTTGGGTGTGCAGTGCAGACACAATCCCTGCGCCCTGGCAAATGGGACAGACCCAGATATGAGAAAGCAGAGCATGCACAAACATTCAGACTTTATGATTTTGCCTTATAAACTACAATTATTTTTCTCCTTTGCTAATGGAAAGGGAGGGTTCCAGCTTAACCAAGTTCACCACTTTACATAATTCCACAATTTAACACCAGCACCAGACAGACACAGACAGAAGCACAAAGCCTATTAATCTGACTCACAGTTTCTATTTTCCCGACATGACTGCCCATGCAACCATTACAAACCTTAGAAAGAGAGAACTTTCAATACTAAAATTTAACAGGATTTTCTGTTTACCCTGGCTGTTTACAAAGCAAATTTATCTGCAATTCAGCACCAGAACAAAAGACTCTGGCTAAATCTTTTCACTGTTTACCTTTACACCCAGACCAAGCTTCACTAGAAAGCCAATTCATTTTCCTGTAACTAAGATTTTCTAAATCCAGACCAATTTTTAGGATGTTAGGACTTGAACCTATAAACATCCTTTCCTATTATAATCAAGCCGTCACTACCTCAGTGGAGACAAGACAAGAACTGAATGCTAACATGCAGCTGGCCAAATCCAAACACCAGGCTTTTTTTCTTTTCTTTCAGACCTGGAGGAGATGGCTTCCCCCCAATTTCTGGAGGTAATGGGGTCTCCTGGAAGTTGATCAGACTTCCTTTCCTAACAATTAAAGCTAGGGTTTTCCTTACACTATGCTCCCCTGGGGGAGTCTTACCTTTTTCCCCATTTAGAGTCTTTTCCCAGAATTTTTCTCCAGACCTTCCATTGCCCCCGATTTTCATGTGGAGGATTCTGGCAGAGCCCACATCTTTTCTGGACTAAACACCCAGAAAAGGGGTGCCCAGATTTGGGGTCACCTGAGTCCTCCTGGCTTCCTTGGGGATCCGGAACAGGTAGTGAAGTGCTACCTTCTCTGGCCTTCATTTGCAAATCCCAGGAGAGCCCCCAGATGTTGCAGACACTGAGAGAGGTTCAATTATTTGCGCATGGAAAGGCCAGAACTCAGTAATAACTTTGGAAGGGAAAAGAGAATTTATTTACAACAGGCGGGCTTGGGACCTTTCTGTTTAAAACCCGAGCCCTGAATAAGATTTTTTAGTTTCTTTTATACAGAGGAAGAGTTAAATGGTCCTTTGTTTCAGTGCTTAATAAGTTTGAATTAACACATAACCCCCACATTCTAGGTAAGCTTTTAGCATGAACTTCATACATTCCATGTAAGCTTTTTAACACATTTGGTTTGCATTTTCCCTGAATATTTAAAGTTTATAGAGTTTACATTCTTAATTGTTCTTCTGGGACTGGAGTTGTTGTCATGGTTACCAAGGGCAGGGCTGCAGCTTTCACTGTCTGACACATACAGTTTAGGTTATCTATGAAGAGACAAACAGCCCCCACCCATAGCCTATATCAAAAGTAAATGGGAAAAAAATTAATAATTGGTGATTCTAAGTAAACTGTACATATGGGTGTTCATTGTACCATTTTTTTCAACTTTTTTCTAACTTTGAAATTTTTTTAAGTAAAAAAAAATAAAAATCTTAGCATTTGTATCTTAGCATTTTGTTGTGGGAATGGTTGTACATTACCTTCATATACCGTGTTGCCAAACTTAGAATTCCAGATACTACTCTTTTAGAAGAAAATAAATTTCTAAAACGTCTTTCTGGCAATCTACTGATAGTATCTCTAGGCTTCTGGGGATATGAAATCTTTCATTCAATGAAATGTGATTCAGCCTTTAATTTATTGTTTTTTTTTCCTGCTATAATCTTATTCCTAATTTCAGCTGAATGCAGTCTTTTCATTTGCTCATTCAACAGTAACTGAATACTTGCCCAGGTTCAAGTTCAGAGCTAGGAGCTAGGGATTCAAAAAACAAGACAATCTAGTGGGGAAGACAAGCAAGTAAGCAAGCAATTATAGTGTAGTTAAATCAGGATTACATGTGGGGTTTTAAGAATATAAAAATAATTTACTATAAGTTGATTTCTAAAAATATAGTAATTATATATGATGTAGTTTTCATCTCTTAAAGAAGTAAATAAAGGTATTAATATAAAATAACTTGTACCTAACACCATTAAAAATAAATAAATTGAAATGAGAAAAACAGGATTCATTCATGAGGAGGGAGAACTTTGGTGGAATTTAAGCTTTCTGGCACAAAATGTCCTGTGTAGCTTCTTTTCCTTGTGTAGCTTCTTTTCCTTGCTTATCTTTTATTCTGGCAACAGAATAATGTAAAGACCACTATTTTACATAGGATTCCCAGAGAAAGAGACTCTAAGAGATTTGCATAAAGGAAATTTAAATTAAAGAGTACTCTCAAGAATAACCCCTGTGAGGGAGTGAGGACGCTAGATTGGGCAGAGGGAGTTGTTGAACTGCCAGTGCCAGCTACAGAGGGGGCTTAGAGCTGAAATGGCCTTTGGAATTGTCCTGAATAAAGGCAAAAGGACTTGGCCTTGGGTTAGGCAACTCCCTTCAGTGGGGCAACTTGTAGAAAGAGCCCTCACTATGAGCCTTCAGCAGCCAGCTCTTCAGGAGGTGAGAGAATGAGGGTCTGCCTTTGAAGAGGGCATCTGAGCAATGTATCACCGACTCCACTACACCAAAGAAGACCTTTCCATAATTAGCTAAAGCCGCTTGGGCAGGGAAAGCAGAATTGTTCTCTTCTGGGATGTAAGTACCCCAGAGACAGTTTGTTACCTATTCAGACAAAAGAAGAAGGCAAACCCATTAAGAAATAGGTAATTGCAAGCTGAGATTCAAGTGAGTCATTTGTTCATTCCACAGTTATCTAGCATCACTGGGGCAAAGCCCACTGAAGGGGGAACAAGAGGCTGGGTTCTAGTCACACTTTCGTCACTGAAAACTTTGATGAAATCATTTATTGTCCCTGGGCTTCCATTTCTGTTCCCGTACAATGAGAATGCTGGGTTAGATGCTGCGTCAGTTGGAATTATTTTAGTTGTAATAAAACCCACTGTAGCTAGCTTAAAAGGAAAAAAGAAAAATTGTGGACCCTAATTCACAGTATACTCAAAAATCCTTTCCAAATGATACATAGATCAAAACATGAAAGATAAAAGTTTAAAAGAAAAATATACGAGAGTATCTTCATGATGTTGGAGTAAGCAAAGATTTCTTATATAGGACACAACAAAGCTTTAACCATAAGAAAAAAAAATTAATTGGGCTACAATAAAGCTAAAAATCTCTGTTTGCCAGAAGATGCCATTAGGAAATCTAGGAAGATACCACTTGTGAATGTGCAAGCTACATAGTGGAAGAAGATATTTGCAATGCATATATCTGACTCATATCCAGAATATATAAAGAATTTCTACAAATCAGTATACAAAAGACAGATCATTGGAAAAAAGGGCTTAAGACTTGAATAGACACCTCAAAAAAAAAGGATCTCTAATTGGCTGATAAATCTGTGAAAAGGTGTTCAACATTATCAGTCAACATGGAAATGCAAAACTACAGTGCCCACCAGAGCGAGTAAAATGTAAATGATAGATAAAACCAAGTATTGGCAAGGATGTAGAGCATCTGGAACTTCCAGATGCTGCTAACTGGAATGTAAGTTGGTACAACTTTGGAAACCTTTTTGGCAGTGTCTGCTAAAGGTAGACATATGCATATTCCATGAGCCAGCATTTGCATTCTGAGATATGGGACTATGTTCGCCAAAAGACATGTACAAAACTTTTTATAGCATTACTGTTTGTAATAGCCCAAACTGGAAGCAACTCACATAATCAAAACAGTAGATTGAATAAATAAATTTTGGTATATTCATTCCAGCAATGAGAGTAAAAAGTATTGTTATACACATCATGGGATAATTCTCACAAACAAAATGTTGGGTTGAAAAAGTTAGACACAAAGAAATACATGCTTTATGATTCCATTTACATAAAGATTAAAAATAGATTAATCTATGGTCTTAAAAACTAGGATAGTGGTTACTCTTGAGTTTGGGGGGAATAACTGAAAGAGGACAAAAGGGCCCTTCTGGGATGCTGGTAATACTCTGTTTTTTAATCTGGGTGCTGGTTATATGAGTTTATGAAAATGTATTGGTTGTGAGCTTTTGATTTGTGCACTTTTCTGAATTATGTTATACTCTTATTTAAAGAGTTTTTTTTTTTAAAGGCTAAAAACAGTCTATAACATAGAAGTTGGACAGTGGATAACTTTCAAGAGAAGGTGAATAACAGGGAAAGGAACAAGGGTGCTAGTAATGTTCTATATTATGATCTAGGTGGGGTTTCACTGTCATGTTCACTTTGTGAGCATTCATTGAGCTTATACACTTGTGATTTCTGTTCCTTTCTATATATGTGTGTTTTGTACAGAATTGTATACATTCTGAATTGTATTGTATTTATTATACCCTTGATCTTAGCCAAAAGGCCGAAAAGCAATTGTATAGTATTTGTCATATACAATAAAAAAGGTTATTTTAAAAAGAAAGTGTGGTTTATGTTGGATTGTTAGTGTCTGTGGTCTTGGCATAGTGACAAACACAATGCATTTTATTTTATTCTATTTTATTTTATTGATAATTACATGGATTACACCAATAACTGATAAGCCCAGGATCCTGTTATATTTTGGTATTTTAAAATTATCAGTTACCATTTAACCAAGCCTGGCACTAGGAAGCTTTCTGGGAGCAGCTTATATATAAACCACATCTGTTGTTTATTCTGATTGTACCTCAGTATCCTTTCCAGAAGAATGAAATACTGACTCTTTGCACTAAAAATAAAGGCTGCCTATTTTTTTCTAGCAACTAAAGCAATTATTGCTTCGCTCCATAATAGTGAACAAGTAAGGCTGAAAAACACAATTCAGTAGGATGAGTCAATAGCTATTGTACTCAGAACTGGGTTGCTATAACGTCATTTTCAAAAACATCATGCTGTGGCTTTGATACACACGCAATGGAGGAAAAGAAAAGTTGTGGGTTGCCACAGCAACTATAATGTAGGTATTTATCCAGTTAAAGTTTTGCTTGTTTCTGCTTATGATCACTCTAATTCCTTTATACTTTGTATCAGTGTGGCTGAGTAATACTTGATATGGAATTACTTAGAAGTATTGAATTTCCGTAAATATAAGTTGTCAGTGCATAATGCTCTGGTCATATGCTTGCCTTTAATTATATAATTTGTTTTAAGAATAACCCTGGTTAAAAATACTTTTGATGTTTTTTCTCAGGAAATATTGCTAAGCAAGCAGCAAACAACACATTTCCATCTGGAACAGCACATTTAGCTAATGTGACTTTATGGCACTTTGATAGAATATTCTATTACAGATGTAGAAAATGAGATAGAAGGACAGAAGATAATAAATTATTTAAGATCACAAAGCAAATCAGGGCAGAACTATTCTTAGGATTTTGCTCGGTATAAGCCATTAGTTAGGTCGTGTTTTAGAGAAACGTGTGCTTTGACCTGGTTACTAGAGAGCAATTCTACCATTATAAAACGACTGTTCACATTGACTATACTTTCCCAGTTGTACACACTTACATGTGTGTCTCTAAGACTAAAGTGTCTCCAGGAGTACCGCACAGTTCTGCTTATGTTCTGCTCATCCAATCTGTCTCCCAGGCAAATCAGAATCTATTAACACCTCTATATATACAAAGCATAGCACTAGATTCTATGTGAAATACAAAAGTGAGAAATGTGATCCCGAGTATCAAAGATTACAACGTAATATTCCCTAATATTCCCTTGTTTGAGGCCAGTAGCAGTGGAAAAAAACCAGAGACTACCAGAGACTACTTCTGTTACAAAATGGAGACACTTCATGTCTGACAGAATATTATCTGATTTCTTTGTTTCATTTTCCCCTTTCTGCACACAATTTCTAAAGGAAAGAGGAAAATTTTCCTCCTTAGTTGCAAAATTGAATTCCTCTTTCTCATTTTTTCCCTCTATTTGCAGCCCTCTTTTTTTCCTCTCCCTCTCCCCACTTCCTATCAGCTCTTTTTGTGGTGAATTGTATAAATTTAGTATCTTATTGATTGTTAAATATTGGCATTGAACAGAACATGCCGAGTTACTATTCATTCATATGAACACTTGAAGTCAGAAATCATTTAAATAACTAAACTCTATCTGAAGAATATTCACAATAAAAATTGTATAAAGTTTTAATTTTAGTGCAGTGAGACAATTAGCAATGTGAACAAGGCATCACTCCCCAATCCTTCAAACAGCTCTGACTCACCATTTCTCATATAGATGAGTATTCCCTGAAATAGTTTGAATTTATGAGAAAGGGTAGCTAGGTTTTTCTATTACTTTAATATCTCTGGAAGACTAGAAATTTCTAGTCAGTAAAAACTGGCTAACTTGGGACGGGATATCAAAATGGATTTTTCATAAATACACACAAATAAAGTCAGTAAAGAATTCTTGATAATCCAAAAGTTCCTGGTCCTGAGACAGGCCTTAATCTATAGTGGTTGAAAGTATGGCCTTTAGGCATTAATGGTGTGGGTTGACTCCCAGCCTACCGACAAGCTATGTGTGCAGGGCAGGTTACCTAACCTCTTGGTGCCTCAGTTTCCTCATGTAAAGGGAGAATAACAGTAGTCCCTACTTGAAATTAATTGATACATTTAAACTACGTATGGGAAATGGACGTGGCTCAACAGGTAGAGTGTCTGCCTACCATATGGGAGGGTCCAGGGTTCAATCCCCAGGGCCTCCTGACCCGTGTGGTGAGCTGGCCCATGTGCAGAGCTACCGTGTGCAAGGAGTGTGCCCAGCAAGAGAGCCACCCTGCGTGAAAAAAGTGCAGACCGCCCAGGAGAGGGGCTGCACACAGGGAGAGCTGACACAGCAAGATGACGCAACAAAAAGAGAATCCCCGGGAAACGGACTTTGGCCCAGTGGTTAGGGCGTCCGTCTACCACATGGGAGGTCCGCGGTTCAAGTCCCGGGCCTCCTTGACCCGTGTGGAGCTGGCCCAAGCACAGTGCTGATGCGCGCAAGGAGTGCTGTGCTACACAGGGGTGTCCCCCGCGTAGGGGAGCCCCACGCGCAAGGAGTGCACCCGTAGGAGAGCCGCCCAGTGCGAAGGAGGGAGCAGCCTGCTGAGGAATGGCGCCACCCACACTTCCTGTGCCGCTGACGACAACAGAAGCGGACAAAGAAACAAGATGCAGCAAAAAGACACAGAAAAAAAAAACAGACAACCGGGGGAGGGGAGGGGAATTAAATAAATAAATAAAATTAAAAAAAAAAAAAAAAGAGAACCCCTGTGCTGCCGAGGGTGCAAGTGGACACAGAACACAAAGCGAATGGACACATAGAGCAGACAAGGGTGGGGAGGGGAGAGAAATTTTAAAAATAAATTTAAACTACTTAGAAAAGCACAAAGCTGTTAATATGCTAGCTCTTAGTTGCACTGTTTGAATCAAAGAAACAGAGCTATTGCTAAATGAAATTTAAAATAAAAATGAATAGAGGTGAAGACTCCTGCACATTGTTGCACTTGCTTACATATTTCTCCTGTCTGTGTATTGTTAGACGAGTACACAGCAATCCTGTTTTGACCTCAGATGGCACACTCTCTGTGGCTGGTACAGTTGTTCATCTCAACAGTGCTGTGTGCACTGGCCTAGGGCATAGAGGAGGACCTGAGTGGCAGCTCTCAGAGAGATAAAGATGACAATATCATTTTCCACCTTCATCCTATCTCTTGTTAGTTTTTGCTTCTGACTCTGCAGTTAAGCCTCCAGCTCTGGCCTACATTCAAGTCTTCAGGCCTCACTTTCTGAAAGGTACAATAAGCACTAAGTGGTTTCTTAGCTAATGTAATTAAGTCATTGTCACCCCATCCATTTTCTTAAAATAGCAGATTATTTTCTCTCCTTCCCTTTAGCACTGTTTCTGGGCTAATTTAATTGACTCATCATCACCCTATCCATATACTTAAAATAGAACATTGCTTTCTACCCCTTCTTTCTTCCTTTCTAGTCCTAAATGAAATTAAACTGACTATAAAACATAATTGTTTCTTTCCTTCCTCTATTCCCATCGTTCTTTTGAATCTCATCTGGAGCGGCTTCCAAATGGAATTTGAATGTAAGTGACCAATAGAAGGACCCACTCTTTCAGGCCTTGCCCTAAATATGGGGCATATTTTCAGTGTGTGACTTCTGACCTTCTTGAAGGTTAGCATGCCCTTCAAAAGGCAGAGAATGTTTCTGCAGGACAAGTACTTGGGAAGAATGTCCTTTAGGGCACAGCTGCCACCTTTTTTCTTTTTCTTTTTGGAAAAGTTTATTAAGAAACAAGAAAAGGTTAAGTAATAAATAATATCCTAGACATGGATGCAGGTTGTGCTACAGGTGAGATGTGCACGTGGGGCCCCAGGTTAGGCCTTTTTAAGGCCTTTCCTTCCTCCCCTTTCCTAAGGTTGGGGGAGGAGCCCCAGCTGTTTCCAGTTCTAATTGGCTGTGCCACCTGTTACCTGTCAGGGGTCAAAGGAGAGATCTTTTGTTTGGTGTTATCCTGGACCAATGGGAGACCTGTTGGAGTTATCTGGGGCTTCCCTTTGACCCCAGAAATAGTTCCAAATGGGACCTCATGGCCAGGGTCTCGGCGGTGTCTTTCCAGCTTTGTTCCTAGCAGCAGCCTTCCCTCAAGGGGTTTCTGGGTAGGGTCTAGTGGCCATGTTCTCTGCCGGGTCCCAGCTGTCTTCCCTCGTTCCCCATACTAACCTGCCTCGACTCCCCAGCTGCCACCTTTTGAGCTGACTTTCCACTGACCTGACAAACACTCTTGCTTTCTTATGAATAACATTATAAATTAGATTTTTAAAATGTAATTTTCTACATAAAACAAAAACTCCTTCAAAATGGCTTGTTACCATGGATGGCCTATTTGTGTTCTGTTGTAAAGCCATTTTCCCCACTTATTGCTCCAGTAGCTCCTGTTCTCTTTCCATATCATCAATTTTTTCACTCTCTACTAAATCATTTCCATCAGCCTAGCAAGCATGCTACTATTTCTACCATCTTTAATAAAATGAATAAAAAATTCCTCTTGACCCCACTTCATCCATTTACTGCCCAGTTTCTTTACAGCTAAACTCTTTAAGGGTTTTCTATACATTTCTGCCTCCAGTTTCCCCGTCCTCTTTCTCTTGAACCTATTCCAGTAAGGCTTTTTTTTTTAAAGATTTATTTATTTATTTAATTTCCCCCCCGGGGGTCTGTTCTCTGTGTCTATTTGCTGCATCTTGTTTCTTTGTCCGCTTCTGTTGTCGTCAGCGGCACGGGAAGTGTGGGCGGCGCCATTCCTGGGCAGGCTGCTCTTTCTTTTCACGCTGGGCGACCTTCCTCACGGGCGCACTCCTTGCACGTGGGGCTTCCCCACGCGGGGGACACCCTTGCGTGGCACGGCACTTCGTGCGCGCATCAGCTCTGTGCATGGCCAGCTCCACACGGGTCAAGGAGGCCGGGGGTTTGAACCGCAGACCTCCCATATGGTAGACGGACGCCCTAACCACTGGGCCAAAGTCCGTTTCCCTCCAGTAAGGCTTTTTAACCCATATTGCACCAAAACTGTTCTTATCAAGGCCACCAAGTGACCTCCATGTTGCTAATTCCCCTGGTCAGTTCTCAGCCCTCATCTTACCTGACCTGTTAGGGGCATTTGCCAATATTGATCATTCCCTCCTCCTTGATGTACTTTTTTCACTTGGCTTTCCGCACACCATGCTCTTGGTTTTCCTCCTAGCTCCCTGGTGGCTTCTTTGCAGTCACTGGCTGACTTTGCCTCTTCTCTTTAACCTCTTTTTTTTTTTTTTTTAAGATTTCTTTTGTTTACTTACTTATTTTATTTTCCAGTACCTCCCCTCCCCCTGCCCTGCTGTTTTTGCTGTCTGTATCCATTCGCTGTCTTCTGTCTCTATTTCTCTTTTCGTCTTCTCCTCTCGTCTTTCTCCTCTAGGATTCACCGGGATTCAATCCCGGGGACCTCTGCTGTGGACAGATGTTCCCTGTTGACTGTGCCACCTGAGTTCCTGGTCTCTGCTGGAGTGCCCCAGGCTCAGTCCTGGGCAGAGTCTTCCTCTGTCCACACTCACTCCTGTCCTGATCGCATCGATGCTCTGGGCTATAAATGTCATTTCTAATCCAACAACTCCCAAATGTATCTCTCCAGTTCAGACCTCTCTCTTGAACTCCTGCCACAGCTCCACCTGTATATCTAACGAGCATCTCAGATGGAATTCCAGATCTTACTCTTTAGGTCTGCCCCATCTGCAGACTTCCCATCTTAGTTTGTGGCCGCTCCATCCTTCCATCTGCTCAAGTCAAAAATCTTTTTAGAGTCATCCTTGACTCCTCTCTCTCTCTCTCCTCATATCCAGTCTGTCAGCAAATCATGTTTGGCTCTACCTTCGACATATACCCAGCATCTGAGTCTTTCTCATGACTTCACAGTTATGATCCTGGCCTGAGCTGCCGTCCTCACTGCCCTGAACTAATCCAGTAACCTCCTCACTTATTTCCCTTCCTCTCCCTCCCTCCCCCATAGACTAGTCTCAAAACAGCAGTTTTATGGGCTTTTAAAATGTACAACAGATCATGTCTGTTCAAAATCCTCCAAAACCTTCCCATTTTACTAAAAATCTTACAAAAGGCTCCAGGTAACTTCCTAACCTGGCACTCCATTTCCTCTCTGACCTTAGCTTTTTCTACTCTCCTCTTAATCACTGGCCTCCTTGTTGTTGCTTGCTTACCCCAGAGCACACCTATCTGAAGATTTTTGCTCTATGTCCTCTGCCTCAAATGTTCCTTCCCCAGATATGCCCTTGGCTCTTCGTCTTTTCCTTCAAGCCTTTCCTCAAATGTAAACTTCCCCCTGAGACCCACCCTGGCCCTCTGGTTTACTGCTAACACTGTGTGTGCACACACCCTGCTGATGTTCCTGATCACCCTAACTCTGTTCTACTTGATCTTTTTTTTTCTGTTGCAGTCATCACCTTGTAAGATATAATTTACTTATTTACTATACTTGTTTATTGCCGGTCCTCCCAGCTAAAATGTAAGCTACTTGAGGGCAAAGGCATATTTATTTATTCACAGATGTATTCCAAGCATCTGACACAATATATGCAGTTGATAAAAAAAGCTGTTCATCTATGTACAATAATGAAATCATCTTCTCAGGTAATGCCGAGCGAGATTTTGAAAATCCTGTGGTGAGTAACAGTCCTCAGTATTCTAATGCAGAGTGAGGCCAGTACCCACCACTAGATCTGCTTGTATTCACAGATTGAGCCATGAGTGCAGGCAGCTTCTAGGAAAAAGTATTTCAGCTATGTTCCTAGTAGAAACTCAAACTGAGTGGATGACTTGTTAAAAGAAAAGTGGATTAGACAGCTCCTGAAAAAGAGTTTATCTCAAAGAAGAATTTCAGCACCAAAAAACTGAACTCAATAGGGCCTGAGATTTCAAGAGAATTTTTGACTACAAAGTAATGCTAGAGCTGAACTTGCCTCTGACCCAACCTCCCACAACTTCTATGGCCATTCTAATGACCAGCATAGAGGTATATGGACAGGAAAGTGTGTGGACAAATACCAAAGGCTCTGCCTTCTTAAACTGGGTGATACCTCAGGCCCCAGTGTGGGGATTCTACAAGAGGGCAGAACACAGGGAAGGGGACAGAGTTTTCTGATCCATTTTAGAAAAGAAAAATGGACACTAATAGCATGGGGCAGAGTGGTGGTGACAGCAAAACATGCTGACTGTTAGCAGAGGACAGGGAGACTGTGGCAGGAGCAAGAGCCAAAGCCAGGTTGGCCATGGAGCAGGACAGAGCAGCAGGGCAAGCACAGCAGCATCTGGGTAGAGTGACAGTATCAGGGCAAGCAACAGCCCCAATTCCATTGGTCTGAAAGTGAGGATACACGTAACTGCAAAACTTTGCCCTCTTTCATGGTTCTTTCTTATGGACATATTTCTCGGATTTGTAGAGGTTTTCAGGTAGTGTCATAGATCAGATGATGGGGGCGACACTATTTTGACTTGGCTCTGGGCTCTGCTTGGAGGGGCCTGAGCAGGGTACCAAGGAGCAGCAGCTCAAGCATGAGCAATCACCTGAGGGAGAGGGGATAGGGTCCTGGGGAAGCAGCTATGACGGGACCTTTGGCTTTAAGTGGAGCACTGAGCGGCAGTTCAGAGGAGAGCTGTGATGCCAGCTTTAGCAGCAGCCTGGATGGGGGCCTGGCAAGGGACGGGCAGAGCCAGGCAGAGCCCAGAGCAATGTGAAAGCAGTGTCACACACAGTGGCCTTGCCTGGTTTATGACAGCATATGGCAAACTAAAAAAACAAACCCAGAGATACATCTTTAAATAGAGAACCTCAAAAGAGTTCCAAGGTTTTATGTAAGTGAGAGCTTCAAACTAATGGAATTTGGGCCTAAATATTAAAGTGACTTTATTTGTACCCACATGTCAGACAGTACTAGGGACAATCAGAATTATGGACTCGTTTATGACTGTCCTAAAAGAAATGCTATCTCATACAGTAGCTAAGTAGAGATTCCTGGAAAACAAATGAAAAGGCTAAATCTGTAAGTGACCGAATTACATACAAATTGACTTTCTGTCTCACAGTGTCTCTTTTGTTCAGGTTGGGGTATTAATAGGAAAAAAGTGGGACATTTTTTTTTTACAGTTTTCTTTTTATTTATTTCTCTCCCCTCCCTGCCTCCACCCTCCCCCCCACCCCAGTTGTCTGTTCTCTGTGTCCATTCACTATGTGTTCTTCTGTGTCTGCTCCTATTGTCAGCAGCACGGGAATCTGTGTCTCTTTTTGTTGCTTCATCTTGCTGTGTCAGCTCTCCGTGTGTGTGGCACCACTCCTGGGCAGGCTGAACTTTCTTTCGCGCTGGGCAGCTCTCTTTACAGGACGCATTCCTTGCACATGGGGCTCTCCTTAGCAGAGCACACCTCTGTGTGGCACAGGACTCCTTGCGCGTGGGCCAGCTCCACACGGGTCAAGGAGGCCCTGGGGTTGAACCGCGGACCTTCCATGTGGTAGGTAGACTCTCTATCCATTGAGCAAAGTCTGCTTCCCAAACGCGGGAGTTTGAAAACTGGTATGGGTACTCTATGGACAGATTCCAATGAAGCTTGTTCGATGACCTCCAAATGCTGCTTAGCCTCTTTTGCCAGTAGAAGCACCCCTTTTTCCTTTTGTGACCTATGGGAAGGAAACAGACACACCAAAAAAATAGCACGACTTTGTCCATTTAAATTGATAGAAACATGGAATATGTATGAGATCTTAAGAAGATTAGATCAGAGTGGAGGGATGTAAGGTAGGATCAGACTAACTTTACTGATATGTATGTACAAACAGATATTCTGTATTCAATATGTAAGCTCAAGAAACTGAGCATGGCTTTGACTGAAACTACACCCAAAGGATGATATGATTCCCTGGTGGCAAGGACAAAATGGCTGTGCTTATTCACCAAAAACAGCGTAATTGTGGTTAACAAAACGGACAGCAGAGCTGAAGCAGTAGTCAGAAACTTTTGACACTCAGAGACATTTGATGTTGGCTACTTGGTTGTCGTGTCCTTAGGTCTAAATTAGATGGGAAGTCTAGTGAAGTCTTACTTTAGTATAGTAATTTAGTATAAATTGTGTTTTGTATGATTTGATCAGCTGGAAAGCACTACGTCTGATGAAAAGAAAGAAGTCTAACTCAAATCACACAAGAGTCTTAGACTCTTAACCATTTCCCAGACTTGAGCCCATTCACACACCCAGAGCCCCTTGAATAGAGGAGGCTAGGCTCCCCTGAGGAAGGACCTTGCTACACAGCCACAAATTTATAATGTAAATCTTCCTCCTACCCTTCCCAAAGGGATCTTTAGTCATTGATCAGGGTAACCGTGCATTGGGAAAGGTAGAATAATCACACTTGGTTGAGATTATCAGACACTGGCTCTAAACTGGCACTAATTCCTAGAGGACCAAAGCGCCACCACAGTCCACCAGTTAGAATAGGGACTTATGAAGGTCAAGTGATGACTGCAGTTTTGACTTGGGTCTACTGCACAGTAAGCCATTGGATTCCTGAATTCATTCTGTGGTTATTTCTCCAATTCTGGAATGCATAGTTGTACTAGACATACTCAAAAGCTAGTTATACCCCTACATTTATTTCCTGATTCTTAGAGTGTGGCTATTATGGTAGGAAAGGCCACATGGAAGCAATCAGAGCTTACCAAATAATACTCTTATTGGTTTACTTCCCTGATCAAACCCTGATTGATACATTTACTAACTCCCATTATTTTAAAATTTACACTAACATGATGCCAGCTATATATTGTTAGGGAGAAATATGGAATAAAGAAGACTGATGACTTGGTCTCTTCAGCTTATGCTAGCCAATTCAGAAGGGGTGCCATCACAATCAATAATATACATGGTACTTTTAAAGAAGATCTCTTTACCATATGTGGTCATGTAAATAAGTAGGACTTTTTACTTATGAAACTTAAGTTCTATATTTGGTAGATCATGACTTACTGTCAGGTTGAGTGCATTTGTTTTATAAAATTAAAACTGAATATTAATTTCTAAGATTAATTTTATTTGGGGCCTTTATATTTTAGTCTCCTTTGGCAACTTCTCCTTACCAAGTATAAAAGTGAAAAGTTCTGCTTATTTGGGTTATCAAAATCTGGTGGCTTTCAAATACAGTACAGGTCATTAATTTCCAGAATTCTAGAATTGAATGTGGTATAAAGAAGTTTGGAAAAGGAAATTTTAGAATTAACAATGGCAACCACTATTTTACTGAGATGATAGTAAATGCGTCTGGAGGAGTGGGTCATTTGTTAGGGGTATATAGCCAACTTTGTGGGTAATGACATATAAGACATTACATGCCTGGCCCAACCACAGCACCATATAAAGAACCAACCCTGCAGACTATAAACAGAGAACAGCCTTTGTCCCTAGTGGCTTTTTTTTTTTTAAGATACATAGATCACACAAAATGTTACATTAAAAAATATAAGAGGTTCCCATATAACCCAATCCCCACACCCTCCACTCTTCCCACATCAACAACTTCTTTCATTGTGTGGTACATTCATTGCATTTGAGATAGAGACGTTCTTGTTCCTATGAAGCCCATTTGAATTTTGGCTTTGGTCTTTGGCTTCTGTTTGATTTATATCCTTTACTTCAGCTAGTCAGATAAAGATATTTGATACTAAAAGTAATTAAGAATATCTCAATTTTTCTGAAGTGCAAAAATCAGGAGACTTAGCTCTTCTCTTTCAGAACCTTCTCCTGAAGTCCTTGAGTGGACTCTAAGGGGGCTAAAGTCTATGTGAAGCAAAATCAATTGCATAGACCCCATCTCTCATTCCTAGAATTAACTATCCATTGTATAGAATCATAGTTACCTTTTCTAAATCAGTCTGTGAAATAAATAGTGATACAAAGGAAATAAGGACACATAGTACTATCAAATTTTTGTGATTGATATTATAGTTATTTTTCTTTCATTTAATATTTACTGATTTAATTCCTTATACAATTTCTCCTTGTTGCCTGTAATTTAATTTACTATGTAACATTTTTTTCTTTATTTTACCTTGAGTAACAAAAGCCATATAAGAAAACTTCGAACTCTGACCTAAAATAGCTTTTCTTTAAAAAAAAGGAGAAAAACTATAACAGACACCTACTGTGCTGCTTTGAGTCTTTTGTAGACCCTGGAAAATTATGTTCTTCAGCTAACCCATCCCTGTGCATAGAAGCCTGTTATATGTGGGACTACTTAGTTGGATTCAGTTAAGGGACCTTTTAGTTAGATCACTTTGATAAGATTAGTTTAGTTAGGGGCTTTTGATTAGATCACTGGGCCCAGGGTGGGTCCTAATCCTTTTACTTGAGTCCTACATAAGTGGAGGAAAACACAGGGAGAGCTGCCATTTTACCCTATCATATGAGAGAAGACTCCAGGATCACCTGCAGCTGTAGAAAGACAGAGAAACCCCAAGAGGCTGAGAGAGAGGCCAGATGCTGCTATCAGCAGAGCAGCCAAAGCTAAAGCTACTAAGCCCAGAAGAGTGGGAGAGATGAGCCAGCTGAACTTGGGAAGAAAATGAGCCTGGAGGAGAAAGCAAAAGCCAGCCTCATTTTGCCTTGCCATGTGGCAGGAGTCGATTGCCAGCAGCTGACCTTGGTAAGACCGCATCCCTGATGATGCCTTGATTTGGACATTTTCACAGTATCAGAACTCTAAGATTGTACCCCCGTAAGTTCCCATTATAAAAGCCAGCACATATCTGGTATTTTGCATTGGCAGACTTCAGCAAACTAAAACACCTAATGCAACAGCACCAAAACTTAACATGTTATCATTTTACCAGATTTCTGTTGAATATTCTTCATTTTTAAGAATTGAAAGATATCATTTATAAGTAGGTTATTGAGTTTTGTTTAATGATCTAGTGCCTAGAAGCGTTGGTAAATGTCCTATTTGTTCTAATGACTATTGTTTCCATCTTTTAATTTCTTATAATTCATACTATATTCTGTTACCCAGACTAGAGCTTCCAGCACAGTAAATGTTCATTGGAAAACATTGTGAATAGGTATCTTTGTCTATTTTTTTCCTTCACAGGGAAATCTTCCAAAATTTCACCATTAATAAGAATACTTATTGCTGAGCCTGATAGATAACTGTATCCATTATTAATCAGTCAGAAAAATAGAAACCACTCTAAGTATTTCAAATGGAGGGATTAATGCAGGGGACTAATTACAAAATTGTTAAAAATGTGAAGGAGCAAATAGATGAAAGTGGTGTTACTCAGAGCCCAGGAATGCTGCTGCTGCTGCTGTTAGGACCAGAAGCAGAAGGAAACAAATGACTTCTCTCCCTTTACCACCTTTTAATTCCCCACCAGTGTTTCCCTGCCACTGGCAGACTCTAACCAAACCCCAGCTAGCAAGGGAACATGGGAAATGTAGTTGTCAGACTTCCATCCCCTGTGATAGAGAAGAGAAAATGCAAATGCAGGAAAGGAGCTGACAGCTAAGACAAATAAACTGCATAATATCCTTTCCCAGAGTAGGGACGTTTCTGCCTATTCGTAGCCTCAAAGAGATTTATTATGTCTTCTTTTCTACAACTAATGAGATGATAATATGGTTTTACTTCTTTAATTAATCAATGATGACAATTATGAATGACGGTAAAGATTTTCTCATTGCTAAATCTGCCTTGCATTCTTGCTATAAATCCTACTTGGTCATGATGCATTATAAACATATGTGTGTGTGTATAGATAGATAGATAACATATGTATATAGTTGCTCTATATGTGCGTATACTAGAAGTTATTTGCTAAGATTTTGCTTAGGGCTTTTTTATCTATGTTCATCAGCAAAATTGTCCTTTAATTTTCCTTTCTCCTTGCTGTTCTTGTGCAATTTTGTACTGACATTATACCAGTTATACAAGTTTGTGTCTTTTCCTCATTTTTTTTAAAGATTTCTCTTTTATCTTATTTTCTTTATTTCTGTTCCCTCCCCCACACCCTGCCCCATCCCCCCCCCAGTTGTCTGCTCTCTGTATCCGTTCGCTGTGTTCTCTTCTGTGACCACGTCCATCCTTATCAGTGGCACCAGGAATCTGTGTTTCTTTTTTATTGAGTCATCTTGTGTCAGCTCTCCGTGTGTGCCGCACCATTGTTGGCAAGGCTGCACTTGCTTTCCCGCTGGGCGGCTCTCCTTACAGGGCACACTCCTTGCGCGTGGAGCTCCCCTACACGGGGGACAACCCTGCGTGGCACGGCACTCCTTGCGTGCATCAGCACTGCACATGGACCAGCTCCACACAGGTCAAGGAGGCCCGGGGTTTGAACCGCGGACCTCCCGTGTGGTAAGCGGACACCTATCCATTGGACCAAATCTGCCTCCCTCCTTATTTTTTAATTCTCTGGACGATTATGTGTTTTTTTTAAAGCATGGTTTTAAAAATCACATATGAAATTCTAAACCTGATGCTTTAAATGAGGGTGTTTTAAATTAATGATTTTATATGTATTTTTCTTTTCTTTTCTTTTTTTGGATGTTTCTGGAATGATATTTTCCTAGAAATTTTTCTTTTTTTAAGGTTTTTCAAATGTAATAACTTAAAAACATTTAAAAATATTTTATTGATGTGGTGACAGTGGCCACTGGAGGTTCTGAGGGGAAGAAGAGGGAAAAATAGGTGTAATATGGGCATTTTCAGGACTTGGGAATTGTCCTGAATGATGTTGCAATGACAGATACAGACAATTATATATCTTGTCATAACTTACAAAATTGTGTTGTTCAGGAGAGAGTGTAAACTATAATCCACACTTATATTTGGCAATGCTCCAAAATGTGTTCGTCAATTGTAGCAAATGCACCACACTAATGAAGGATGTTGTTAATGTGGGAAAATGTGTGAGGGATAGGGAAAAGGGCATATAGGAATCCCCCATATTTTTTATGTAATCTTAGTATTTTTTTAAAAAAATTAAAAAGTACATTATTTAAAAATTATGTATTTTATTATAATTTTAAAAATCTCAAATCCATCAGTTAGCTTTTGCCGAATAACAAACCATGCCAAAACATACTGACAAAAACTACAGGCACTTATAATTACGATTCTGTGGGTCAGCTAGAAAACTGTGGGTCTGGTTTCTTCTGGCCTGCGTTAGTTTGGTTGAAGCTAGATGGTGTAGTCTAGCATGACATTTCTCCCATATTTGGTGGATGACAGGTTAGTTGATCTAAGGAGGCCTGTCTGAAATTATCTTGTCCTTTACTTCCGAGCTTAAGGGGTTCAGACTCACTATGATTTCTGATATCTTGGAATTTATTACTACTAATTTTATGGTCTGCTTTTTACCTCCTTTCTTTTGCCTTCTGTTGACATAATGGACTTTTCCTTAGGCTATTCTACTTTAGAGTTATACATTTTATATCTATTCTTGCAGTGGTCACCTTAAATTGCATCCTACATACATGTCTTCAACATTTTCACATTTAAAAATGGGTCTATCCTCTTCGTGACTAATTCTCACCACTACCTCTCTGCCTAACTCCTATCATCTCCCTGAGTATTATTCTCTGGGAGTTTGGTTTATTTTAAAATATTTTCTGTTTTGTCTAGGCTTATATAGTAAAACAAAACCAAACAAACAAAACTCTACTTTAAAGCTGCAAAATGGTGTAGCCATGAAAAGGCACCCCCCTGTTTCTTTCCCTCCAAAGTCTCTCCTCAGAGATCCTTTAGTACCAGTTTCTTGTATACCCATATTGAGACAGTGTGTGCATAAACAGCACACAAGGGTGTGTACATAGTTTTCCTTTCTTGTGTAAATGGTAGCATATGAGTCACTCAGTTCTGCATGTTGATCTTTCATCCAAAAATATTTCTTGGGGATTACTTCATATCGGTACATATAGAGTGTCTTTATTCTATTTAATAGCTTTATAATAGCCGTTTTACATATTCATGATAATATCTTTACCCAATCATCTAGTATGGACATTTAAGTTGTTTCGTGTTTTTGCTACTAAAAACAATGCTGTAGTAAATATTTTTGTATAGACCTCAACCTGCACACATATATGTATATCTGTAAGATAAAATCCTCAAATTTGAAATGCTTTGTCAAATGGCATATATATTCTTATTTCCATAAATTTTTCTCCATATCATTTCGTCTTCCTGTAGCCTGTCTCTTTAAAACTTCCCACATACACTTCTCCACACACTTTCTGCTTTTGCTGGCTGGATATTGATACTCAGAGTAACCTTGGAAGTCATATGTTAAAGGGGACAGAGTCACCATCCACCTAGGTCCTGAGGGACTTCGGTAATCAGACCTTCATCCCTTTACCTTCCTCCTTGCTTCCCTGCTCCTACCACTAGGAAATCCTGCCTGACTTTTACATGCACAAAAAAATATACTTTTGTTATATTAAGTAATTGAAATTGTCGGGTTTATTTGAATCAGCAACTAACATTTCCCTAACTAACGACCTTACAGGTTTATCAAATACATTTTTAACAGTAATGTAAAAAAGAAACTATTTCTTCATATCCTTGCAACAGTGTGCTAGAAACCCTTGTCCACAAATCAGATAGGTAAAGAATATGTCATTTTCAAGTTGCATTTCTCTTATTAGGACTTCAGTCAAAAGTTTTTTATCTGCTTTCATATGTTTAGGAGCAATTGGCATTTCCTTCTCTGTGAACTGTCAGTTCATACCCTCTGCCCATATTTCTGTGGAATTGTTGGTCTTTTCCTTGTGCTCATCATGTAACTTGCAAGTATTTTTTTCCCAGATTGTTATCTGACATTTATTTTTGCATACAGTGCTTTGTGTGTGTGTGTGTGTCCGGCAAGAAGTTTTGAATTTATGTATGTTAAGTTTAGCAGTAATTTTCTTCTTGGATTCTGGGTTTCTTTTTTTCATATATAGAAAGCCCTTCCCCACTTCAAGAATTTTAATACATTTTCTTCTGCATTTTTATTCTTTAATTTTTACATTTAAATCTTTGATCCACCTACATTTTATTTTGGTGTAGGGTTTGAGCTAAATAGAAATGAAGTTACTTTTTTTTCTTCTCCCATATAGCTTCCAGTTTTTCTAACACACTAATTGCTTAATCAGTCTATTTCACAAGATTTGAAGTGCTACCTTTATCAATAATAAATTCCCACATGTTAGAATCATTTCTGTGCTTTCTCTTCTGATCCACTGATTTGTCTGTCTAGTCACATGCCGGTATCACCTTACTCCAATTATTTTAACTTTATAACATTTTAATGTCTTTTGGGAGAGCTCCCATTCGTTTCTCTTTTATTTCATAATTTTCCTGACTATTCTGCCTTATTTTTCATTATAGACTCTAAAATCAACTTACATAATTCTCAAAAAATAAAATCTGCTTTTTTTGGGTGCTAAAATTGGGTTATTGCCTTATTTTAAATACTCGAAGTAGACATACTTCCTGTTGTTTTATTAGGTAAACACTCATTTAGGTTTACCCATGTGTTTACTAGTTATTTGATGAACATTGATTTTTTAAAAAATTAATTTATTGAAGTATATCATTCATACATAAACATACATAAACAATAACTGTATAATAATACTTGTGAACTTACAAAACAAACTTATATAACAACATACAGGACTCTCATAACTCACCCTACCACCAATAACTTGCATTGTTGTTAAGCCTTTCTAACTAAAGATTAAAGAGCATTATCAAAATATTACTACTAACCAAAATATTTTTCCCCCAATCAATCCTATTATTATTATCTTGATATCATTTATATATGAACATACATAAACAAGTGTATAGTAAAAGTTGTGAACTTACAAAGCAAACATGCATGACATCATACAGGAGTCCCATACATCAACCCTCCACCAACACCTTGCATTGTCCTGAGACATTTGTTACAAATTATAAAAGAATATTGTCAAAATCTTACTACTAATCATAGTCCTTACCTTACATTTGATGTGTTTTTTCCCCAACCCACTCTTTTATTATTTTTTAAATATATATTTTTATGACAGAAGTTGTAAACTTATAAAACAATCATGCACATGGGCAGAATTCCCAAGCAACACCACTCCATCAACACACCACACTGAGGTGGAACATTTGCTACAGATGAGATAATATCATATGATTGCTACCATGTCCCATTTGGCTCACATTTTCCATACTGCCTCATTATCAACACAGTACATCTTTCGCATAGATGTAAGAATATTATTACTGCTAACCACAGTCCATAGGTCACTCCAGTTGTATTTTTCCCATGCTTCTCCACATTTGCAACACCCTGCAGTAGTGATGTATATTTGCTCTAGCTCACAAAGAACACTCTTGCATCTGTACCATCAACCACAATTTTCATCCACCTCTTGGATTACTGTGCTATCCAGTTCCTAGATTATTCTCTAGCATTCTGTCAATTGGCATTTATGTACCTAGACTACCATTTTCAGTCACATCCTCATTTATAAACTAGCTGTTACTCACTATGTGTTTACCATCCACTCTATACAATTCCACACTTTTACAGTAAAGCTAATTAAAACTTATACATTCATTAAACATCAGTAGTCCATCTCAGTCCTCCTCTTATCTCCTTTAAGAATCCACCACCTACCACCAGGTCTTGAAGACATTTTACTACAATTTCTTCTAAAAGTTCTATGGTTCTTGCTTTTATTTTTAGGTTTTTGATCCATTTTTAGTTAATTTTTGGATAAGGAGTGAGATAGGGGTCCTCTTTCCTTCTTCTGCCTATGGATATCCAGTTCTTTCAGCATCATTTGTTGAATGGACTGTTCTCCCCAAACTGTGTGGGTTTGACAGGCTAGTCGAAAATCACTTGACCATACATACGGTCTGTTTCTGAACCATAAATTTGGTTTCATTGTTATATATGTCTGTCTTTATTCCAGTACCATGCTGTTTTTACCACTATAACTAGGTAATATGATTTAAAGTCTGGAGATGAGGGTTAGTTTTTCCTTTTTATGATGTTTCTATCTATTCAGGACCCTTACCCTTCCAAATGAATCTGATGATTGGGATTTCAATTTGGTTTTCAATGCTGGTAGAATTTTTATCAGGATTGCATTGAATTTGTATATCAATTTGAGTAGAATTGACATCTTAATGATATTTAGTCTTCCAATCCATGAGCATGGAATGTTCTTCCAGTTATTTAGGACTTTTTAAAATTTATTTTAGCATTGAGTTGCAGTTTCTGAATACAAGTGCTTTACATCATTGGTTGAGTTTATTCCTGACTATTTGAGTTCTGTCATATTTTATTTTCACCACTCTTTGACACTTTTAGTTACTTTTATTGCTATAATCTTCATTTCTAGAGTCTCTTCCAGGCCTCTCTCTCCTGTCTTTTCTTCTCAGGGTCTAGCACATGATTTAGTATATCCTGAAATCTGGTCTCCTGCTTAGAAATTCTTTCAGTTTCTGTTTATCTGTGAATATTCTTTTTTTTTTTAAAGATTTCTTTTAATCACCCCGTCCTGCACCTCCCCCACCCCCAGTTGTCTGTTCTCTCGGTCCATTCACTGTGTGTTCTTCTGTGTCCACTTGTATTCTTGTCAAAGCAGCAGCGGGAATCTGTGTCTCTTTTTATTGCATCATTTTGCTGCATCAGCTCTCCGTGTGTTCAGGGCCACTCCTGGGCAGGCTGCAATTTTTTCATGCTGGGTGGCTCTCCTTAGGGGGCACATTCCTTTTGCATGGAGCTTCCCTATGTGGGGGACACCCCTGTGTGACATGGCACTCCTTGCACACATCAGCACTGCATGTGGGCAAGCTCATCACATGGGTCAGGAGGTCCTGGGTTTGAACCCTGGACTTCCCATGTGGTAGGCAGACTTGCTATCCATTGAGCCAAATCCACTTCCCTATCTGTGACTATTCTAATCTTGCCCTCATTTTTGAAAGACCGTCTTGCTGGATATAAGATTCTTGGAGGGAAGTTTTTCTCTTGTAGTATCTTAAATATATCAGACCACTTCTTCTTGCCTCCATGGTTTCTGGTGAGAAATCAGTGCTTAATCTTATTGGGTATCCTGTACATGCTATACATTGCTTCTCTTTTGCAGCTCTCAGAATTCTGTCTTTGGCCTTTGACATTCTGATGAGTATGTGTCTCAGAGTTGGTCTATTCTGATTTTTTCAGATGGGAGTACATTGTGCTTCTTGGAGAGGAATATCTATGTCCTTCAATAGGGTTGGGAAATTTTCTACCATTATTTCTTCAAATATTCCTTCTGCCCCTTTTCTCTTCTCTTCTCCTTCTGGGACATCCATGACATGTATGTTTGTACACTTTTGCTGTCATTTAGTTCCCTAAGACCGTGTTCAATTTTTTCCATTCTTTTCTTCATCTGTTCTTTTGCATGTTCACTTTCAGAGGCCATTTCTTCAAGCTCACCAATCCTTTCTTCTGCCTCCTCAAATCTGCTATTACATGATTCCAAAGTTTTAAAATTTCATTTGTTATACCTTTCAATCCCATAAGATTTGCTATTTTTCTATGTATGCTTTCAAATTCTTCTTTGTACTCATCCAGTGTCTTCTTAATATCCTTAACCTCTTTAGCCATCTCATTGAATTTATTAAGGAGATGTGTTTGAACATCTTTGATTAGTTGTCCCAACTTCTTTACATCATCTGGAGGCTTATCTTGTTCCTTTAACTGAGCCATATCTTCCTGTTTCTTGGTGTGGATTGTGATTTTTTGTTGGAGTTTTGGCATCTGGGTTACTAGAGTATTTTTTCTGTGTGTAATTTTTCTCCTTAGTTTAGGGCTTCCTGCCCTTTCTACCTTGCTGGTTGTGAAGTAGGAGCCAAGGTTCAAATGGTGCTATAAGCTGTTGAGGTTCAAGCTGCCCTCATTGTACCAGGGGCCAACAAAGCTTCTCCCAACTTTCTTCTTTGCCAGGGGTAGGGACTGAGTCACAGCTGTATAGAATAGTCCAAGTCACGCAGGCCTAGACTGTAGATGCCCAAAGGGACTGATGAGTCTTCATGCCCCTTTCTCCCCTGCCTGGTGTGGGGATGGAGCTGCAGGTGTGTGCAGAAATCTGTGCAGTGTGGGTCAAAGATGACTGCAGTTGCCCCATTAGACTTCTGATTATTCAGTCTGTGCCAGCCAAAGGTACCTGAAGTTACCTGGATAGGCTGGTACAGGGCCCACCAGCCTCCTCCCTGCTAGAGGCAGGGCTGAAGCCTAGGCTAGGGTTGCAGGCTGATCTGGGTGAAAGAAACTGGTTCCTACCATCACTGTGATTTTCGGTCATCCCCACTTTCCCTTAGGCTGGGGGCTGAGTCAAAATGGTGGCCACTAGCCTCTTTCAAACATGGGCAGATTCACACCCCAGCTATTCCCAGGGTTATATCTTAGCCAGCAGAGTCTATCAATCAGTAGCCAAAATCAGTGGCCAACTGTCTCCTCCTCCCCTGTTTTTGGGAAATGGAGCTTCCAATTCCAGCCACAGAATAGCTCCTGGGGTGGCTCGTGCTGCCAGAGTAGGATAATCACTGGACTCCATGTCTTGGCTGCTAATTTCCCAGAGAGTCTGGTGCATATCCCCACAGCTTCCTCCCTGTTGAAGATAGCACTGGGCCTAGGCTAGAGCTGCAATCTATTTGGATGAAAGAAGCCTGTCCCCAACAGCACTGTGATTTTCAGTCTGCCCTGCTTCCCTTCGTCTCAGGTGTGGAGTTAAGGTGGTAGCTACCAGCCTCTTTCTGACTTGGACAGGCTCGAACTTTAGCTGTTCTCAGGATTATACTTTAGCCCATTGAATTTACTCATCAGTAGCTGAAGTTGGTGTCCAACCATCCTTCCTCCCCTGTTTTTGGGAAGTGGAACTTTCAATTCCAATGCTAGCTGCTGATTATCTCCTGAGGCAGCTTGTGCCTCCAGTGGAGGATGGGCACCGGCCTCCATGGCGTGGAGCGCTCTATTTATGAGTCTTCTCTGCAGATGGGCAGCTCCTCCTTACATTCCTTCAAGTGTGTTGCAGGATGCTCTTCTTATCTGCTGGAGCCCCCAAACAGGTGCTTCAGATAGCTCCAGATAGCTCTGCATGTTTGCTAACTGCCCTAGCACAGGAGTTGACTCTAGGAGCTTCTTACTCCACAACCATCTTGCTGATTCTCCACCATTGCTGTTTTGAATCTCAGTCTTCCTTAAATTTTCTTTTTGTTGGGAAAGTTCTTTGCATGAACGTCTGTAAGAGGCAGACTCCCTCAATCTGTTTGTTTGAAAACATTTTAATTTGACTTTCACTATCGAATAATAGTTTCCCTAGAGATAGAATTATATTCTGACAGTTCTTTTCCTTCAGTACTTTGAAAGTATTATTCTTTGTTTTCAGTTTCCTGTAACTATTCCTAACTATTCATATAGTTGCTGTTGCCATGAAATTTTTCTTTTGGAGTTCCTTTCAGATTTTTCTTTGTCTGAGTTATTTTATACTATCAATCTTTTCTTCCAGATTGCCTTAAGAATTATTTTATTTTAAATTCTATGTATTATCACTGTAATGTATCTGGGTGTGAATTTATTTTTATTTCATCTTCTTCAAATTCAGTGTGCTTCTTTAATTTGGGGATTTATTTCTTTCATCATTTCTGGAAAATTCTCAGCCATTGTGTTTTCATATATAACCTCTCCTGCATTATCTCTATTCTCTCGGAAATCACTTTTAGACATATGTTGTGCTTTTAAGTCTGTCCTACATGTTCCTTAGCCTCTCAATTTTATTTTCCATCATTTTCTCATAACAAGATGCATTCTGAATGATTCTCTCAGCTACAACTTCCACTTTACTACTTCTTTCTTCTGCTATATATAATCTTTACTTAAAGAAGTACATTGAACTTTTAAATTCAAATGATTAAGTTTTTCACTTCTAAATTATATATTTTAGTCAAAATTCACTGCTTGCCTTCATAGATATTATCCCATAGTTTTGGTTCCTGTTTTTTCTTTTATCTTTTTAATAATTTGACAGATAATTGTTTTGCAGACATTTTTCTATAACCCAAGTTTTTTTTTCTCATTTTAGAAAAGTTTTATTAAAGTGTATCATTCTTATATGAACAAGCATTATTACTCAATTTCTTAAGGTCGGTTATTCTCCTGTTTATTGTATTTTTTGTGGACTGTTACCTAATATGTTTTTTCATTTCTTTTTTCATTTTTGATCATGAATCTTGAGTACAAAAAAATTCATGTGACCATTGTTGAAGGAGCATCCCTATGGAGCAGTTTGCCTGGCCAGGCACACTAGGAGTTTTTCACTGGAGCCTAGCACCAGTTTTAATAGTAAATGTTTCAACTTGGGGTTCCTTTACCATGAGGGAAGAATAAATTCAGATTCTACATCCAGGAGAGGCTTGGCTTTTTGCTTTTGTTTCCCATGGAAAAGGAGAGGGAGAATCTCTCTCAGAGTTTGACTCTGTGCAAGCTTCCTTGATTCTTCTCTGATTTGACAGAGAAAAGTCCCATTAACCCCAGAGAGAAAATCCTTCCAAATTTCCTTGCTTTTTATAGGAAGGAACAGTTCCATATCCCTGCCTTGAAAGGTCCAAAGTCATATTATGTTTTCCTAGGATTAGTAACCCTAACCTCTGGCTATTAAATTCTACATCTGTGTCAATATTCTGCCTTAGTATCAGTTAATACACCTCCCATTCTGGAGATGAGCTATCTATCATTTCTGGCTCCTGGGACTTTTTCTGTTTTTTATGGGACTTTTTTTTTTTAATTCAAAAACTCATTTTATGAATTTTTAATTTTTATTATGTCTGTCTTAGCTCAGAATCTAAATTACTTTTCTATTCTATTCACTCATTCATCAATGTAGCAGTATTGGGTTTCTCTACCCTAACCTTCCATTGTATGTTTATTTTACATGTATACCTCTTACACTATACATCTAATTCCTACTGGCCATTTAGTTTAGGACCTCAT
Organism: Dasypus novemcinctus; assembly: GCF_030445035.2. Classification (NCBI taxonomy): domain Eukaryota; kingdom Metazoa; phylum Chordata; class Mammalia; order Cingulata; family Dasypodidae; genus Dasypus; species Dasypus novemcinctus. The sequence goes on from NC_080674.1 coordinate 138,162,635, forward strand.
CAAAGCTATTAAGAAAATGCATTTCTATACTGAGGTGCAACAAAGCATAATTACTAGCCTTCTGCTATGAATTCTAGATAAACCTTATTCAGAATTAAGAGTAAGCATCCCTATATTGTGAGATCATCATAAAACAATTGATCTTGACCTTTGTTTACCTGTGATTTGATGTCATGCCCTCTGGTTTATAAAGTTTTCAATAACAATATATGTTTTTAATAAAACCATAAAAATATTGTCTGTTCTGTTATCGAAAGTCCCTTATACATAAAAGGGCTTGTGGTAAGTTTGGCTCTGGAAAAATATGTGCCCATATCAATGATTTTGCATACATCCCTATATCTACTTGCAACTGAAAATTAAAACTCTACTCTTTAACATAATTCATTTTCCCCTTTACTGCCAGAGAACATTAAATTCAAACCAGTGTTTATCAACAATAAATAAATTTCAATTATCCTGACAGATAACTTCTACCCCTTAAATTTCCTTCAGATAATTTGTTTCTCTTAAAATTGTAAAGGCATGTTCTCATTTTGCATGGTGCTTCCTAACTTGGCAAATAGTAATTAAAAAATACTGAATCTTCCTATATATTATTCTAAATAAGCTTTATTCCCCTTTTTCTAGAACTCAGCTCTCAAAGTTAAGTATCCTATACTCTCTTATCTTCTCTTATCTTATTTTTCTCTGCTAATAGCAACACTATTTCTTTAGACTTCATCATGTGCCACATAGCATTCAAAGTTGCTAATATCACCTAAACTTGGTGTAGAAGTCAACAATTTACAATGCCCTTTTACTCTGAATCCATTTTTAAGATGAATTGTCTTTTCCCTTTACAGCACCAGCTCCTTTGCCTAAGCTCACCCCACCATCATCCCCAGATCTTTTTCATCCTTTCTGTCTTCTCCTTTATCTTCAGTCTCTTCCTGTCCACTGAGTCATGATTCTCTGATTACAAACACAATAAAAACTCTTATAATTCTCTCTTCTTCATGTGTTTCCTCAAATGTCATCTACTCAATGAAGTCAACTTTGACCACCCTATTTAAAATGTCATCCCCTCTCTTCCTCTTCCTATTCTTCATTCCTTCTCTGCTTTTTTTTTTTTTTCCTCTTCAGCAGTAATCTCTGAAGAAATAGTTAATATCTCCCCACATGGCATATAGTAGGAATTCAATAAACATTGGTTGTGGGGAGTGGATGTGGCTCAAGTGGTTGACCACCTGCTTCCCACATGGAAGGTCCTGGATTCAGTTCCCAGTACTTCCCAGAAAACAAGATAGTAAACAACAAGCAAAAATGAGGTAACCAATTCAGGGGAGCCAATGTAGCTCCATGGTTGAGAGCTGACTTTCCACATATGAGGTCCGGGGTTCAATCCCTGGTACCCCTAAAAATGTAAACTTTGGTTGAATGAATGGATAATAGTATTGATCTTCATTCATCTAACCTGAGGTGTACACTGTGCTCCTTACTAGATACCTGAATTTTAATTTGGCTTAACCCTCTTCCATGCATATATCACACAACTGTTCTCTCACTGGCATACACTTGTTTCATCTAAATTATAGTTTCTAAGGTGAAATGTAAAGGGTAGATGGTAGCTATGGGAAAATGTTCAGAAAACAGAAGTGAATTTTGTTTTTTTTCCCTCTATTTCAGTACTACTTATCCTAAATGATAATGTTTGACATAAATGCACAAAGTGTGTCCCTTCACCTCTGCTACTTCTGCTTGCTTGTTATAATCAGGGTAAATTGTCTTCTGAAATCAATAGCTAAGAACTGTATAAATTCACTTGCTTATGTATTCTCTCTAGAAAAAGTCTATAAATATTTGTAGGAACTTTATTGATTCTTTCTAAAGTTTCATGACTCATTTCTTGTGACCAGCTTTCTTCTTTGAATTTCACTGTAGCCCTAATGGAACAAATAGCTCCATTCATGCAGGAAAATAATGAATCAGATCAGCAAGCAGAGTCAATCTCAGATAGCACCAGTTTCAGGGCTGTGCAACCTGAAGAGTAGCTGAGGGCCCCATATTCAGAAAAGCCCCGCACTTGAATTAATGTTCTGCTATTACCATTTTGAAGTCCTAAATAATTTTTTATCAAGATGCCCTGCATTTTCATTTTTCAGTGGGCTGCACAAATTATGTAGCCAATCCTAATTTCAGGTCTGGATTATTTTTTTATTAGCACAAACCCCTGTACTTACTAACCAAAGAGATGATCCTAATTAAACCAACACTTTGAAATCATTGGATAAAAAGTATTTGTGATAAATATAGTAGAACACAATAATAATAATAATTTTTAAAAAGCAATATGGAGATTTGCTCATTGAACTGAGCTTTGTTCACTCTCACAGTTAATTCCTGCCCAAGGGTGATGATGACATTTTTATTCCACTTTTTCATAGACCAAGTAGTGGTTACATTGTTCATAATTCATTCCACTACAAATTTCCCATCTTCCAATTTTCTTGTTACTGCTCTTTCCTTCCATTCCCTTCCTGGCGTTTGTAAAAAGTATGGATTTCTCGGCCATCGGCTGTAGTTTCTCCAAACTTCTTTCCCGGGTTATAAGAAAATGGCTGTTTTCAAAATACCCTTAGTTTTTATGGTAAGGGATTTGCTGTCAGAAACGATGACACAATCTGGCTTGACTATTACACTCATTTTTCACAGAGCCATTCCTACTGCTACTTTCTTGATGGATTCATACGCTTTGCTGTCCACCAAGTGCCATCTTCCTACCAGCTTCCTACCACGGTGAGCGTGCGTGAGAGTGGACTGGGAAAGCAGGATCCAGCGCTGGAGCATGGCTTCTCTATTTTTAAAGAAGGATTCTTGGTGAAAATGGAGAGGTACTGATATCAATATAAATTTAAAATTCCTTAATAGATTGAGCCTGTGTTTCTGGTTCAGCCTAGAAGGCTCACAATCTCAGACCTAGGAACGGATTTTCTGGAATTATCTGAGCCAGGTTCCCAGTTGCCCAGGCTCATACCTGCAGTATATATCTAAAAAGAGTCACAGTTAGATCCCAGCAACAACAATGGAACAACAGCAAAACAAAACAAAACAAACAATAACAGCAACAACCAAAAAACAATAGTATCATCGCTTCAATGTGCTAAGAGAAAATAACTGTCAAATTAGAATTCCATAAACTCCCATTGTTTTGTATAGCAATCTTGAAGTGGAAAGGAAAAGGATGGAAAAAGTTTCACCATGTGAATATTAACCAAAGAAAATCTGATGTAGCTTTAATATTATCAGGATTTTAAACAAAAAGCATTCTAGAGATAAAGGAACACTTCATAATGATAAAAGGTCTAGGTCAATTCTTCAGAAAGATGAAAATATTCTAAATATGTATGGGCTTAATAATATGGCCTCAAAATTTAAAAAGCAAATATTGGCATAATTACAAGTAGAATTAGACAAAACAATGATTACAGTAAGGAATTACAACTTGCTTCTTTCAATTTGGACTGAATATGCAGACTCAAAAGATTAGAAAAGATATAGAAGATTTAAACAGCATGATTAGCAAACTTGACTTAAAGGACATATAAAGAACACTGTACCCACAACTCAGAAAACATTCATTCCAAGCACTTAAAGAAAATTTTTGAAAATCAAATGTAGATTGTAATCAAGCAGAGTATTTTATGTCCACAGTGGAATTAAGTCAGATATCAATATTAAAAGATAACCTGAAAATTGCCATACCTTGGAAATTTTACAAGATCATTTCAAAGATCCCATGGATCAAAGAAGAAATCACGATAAAAATTAGAAACTGTTTTAAACTGACTGAAAATAAAAATAGTTCCTATCAAAACTTGTAGAATGGAGTCAAAGCAGTGTTTCAAGAGAAACATATACCTTTAATACATACACTAGAAAATAAGCAAAGCTAAAATTTAATGAGCTAAATCTCAATAATAATAACAGTAAAAAAAACAAATTACTAAGGAAAGTAAAAACACAAAAATAATAAATCTGAGAGCAAAAATTAAATAAAAAGCAAACATTCAGTAGAAAAGATCAAGAAAATCAAAGGTGTGTTTTGTTCTGATTAAAGATTTATTTATTTATTTTATTTCTCTCCCCTTCACCCACCCACCCACCCCAGTTATCTGTTCTCTGTGTCTGTTTGCTGCGTGTGTTTCTTTGTCCACGTCTGTTGTTGTCAGAGGCACGGAAATCTGGGTTTCATTTTCTGTTGCGTCATCTTGCTGCATCAACTCTCCATGTGTGCAGCAGCATTCCTGGGCAGGCTGCACTTTCTTTCACACTGGGCGACTCTCCTTACAGGGCGCATCCTTGTGCGTGGGGCTCCCCTACGCGGGGGACACCGCTGCGTGTCAGGGCACTCCTTGTGTGCATCAGCACTACACATGGGCCAGCTGCACACAGGTCAAGGAGGCCCGGGGTTTGAACCGCAGACCTCCCGTGTGGTAGACGGACGCCCTAACCACTGGGCCAAGTCCGCTTTCCGAAGGTGTATTCTTAAAAAGACTAATAAAAAGAAAGTCCAAATGACTTTGCTAGTTAATTCCAAAGAGCATTTAAAGAAGTAATAATGCCACTCTTAAACAAATTCTTCCAGAGAATAGAAAAATAGGATGCACTCTCCAATTTATTTTAGGAGATTATCAAGGAAATTAGACCAAAATCTGACAAGAAATAAGTAAGAAATCTTGCTTGTGAAAATACATGCAAAAAATTGTAAACAAAACACTAGCAAAGCAAAAACAAAGATATATTACTAGAACAGTCTTATTATATTCCATGAAAACTTCTACAGGCATTTTAATTGAATTAGACTGGTGTTTAGAGCAGTTTTGGGAGAATTGTAAATACATTCACAACAGTAAGTCTTCCTATTCATAAACATAAGTATACCTCCCCATTAATTTAGCTCTTCTTACATATTTCTTTTTTTATGATAAATAATTTTTAATATTTTGTTAGATCTTCAGGTCATGTAATATTCTGATAGAATCTATTGAAATTTTGAATGGTTGTTCCACAGCTTAACTGATGCACAATTTCTTCTATATTTTTAATACATTTTTTATAATTTTTAAAAGATACATAGATCATACAAAATGTTACCTTAAAAAACGTAAGAGGATCCCATATACCCCCACTCTTCAACCCCCCACACACACTTCTCCCACATCACCAAGTTCTTTCATCAGTGTGGCACATTCACTGTAGTTGATGAATGTATTTTGGAGCACTGATACACAGCATGGATTATAGTTTACATTGTAGTTTACACTCTTCCCCAGTCCGCTCAGTGGGTTATGGCAGGACATATGATGTCCTGTGTCTGTCCCTGCAATATCATTCAGGGTAACTCCAGGTCCTGAAAATGCCTCTTCTCTGCCCTCAGCAACTCTTGTGGCCACGGTCTCCACACCAATGATAGTTTCTTCCATTGCTAGAGTCACAATAATTCTATAGTACAATATCAGTTAGTCCACTTTAATCCATATTTTTTTTCTTCTTCATTTTCTTTTAAATGTTACATTAAAAAAATATGAGGTCTCCATAAACCACCCCCCCCACCCACGCCACCCCTCCCACATCATCCTCTTCCATCATTGTGGCACATCCACTGCACCCAGAGAATACATTCTGGAGAACTGCTGCAGCACATGGACAGTGGTCCACATTGTAGTCCACACTTTCCCCCAATCCACCCAGTGGGCCACAAAATGACACACAACGTCCAGCATCCATCCCTGCAGCACCACCTAGGACAACTCCAAATCCTGAAAATGCCCCCACACCATATCTCTTCTTCCTTCTCCCTACCATCAGCAGCCACCATGGCCACCCTCTCCACATCACTACTACAATTTCTTCCCTTACTAATCACAATAGTTCCCTAGCAGAACACCAGTAAGTCCACTCTAATCCATACTCTATTCCTCCATCTTGTGGACCTGGGATGGCTATGTACAGTCCCCCTCTATATCAAGAGGGGCTTTAGATTCCACATGGATGATGGATGCCATTCTCCTGCTTGCAGCTGTAGGCACTCTTGGCTCCCTGGTGTGGTGGTTGACCCTCTCACCTCCCTGTAAGCTGGCCAGGGTAAGTCCAAGAAACCAGAGGGTAGGAGCCCCAACTCTACTGAGGCCCAGGGCCTGACCATCACATGGACAGTTCAGAGATTCAGGTCTCCTGAGTATACACCAACCCGAATGCCAACGACAGATCTGGTAAAAGTAACAGAAGAGGCATGTGTAGAAAGATTATATCTGAGTCCAACTCCATCACACTCAGGAACTCAAACTCCAAAGTAGGGCCGACTGACATGGCCCTGAACTCCGGAGCCATCTGCCATGACCATAGAACCTGCGGGTCTCTGCAGCCCTCAGGAGAACCAGCACCTGGGTTTCCATCTACCTCGGTTATCTCTGGTACCCTGCTGAGGTGTGCATAAGCATCACCCTCTGATAACCTCCCAACTCTTTTTTGGAGACTCATAGCCATAGAATTCACTTGTCCTTTCCATTTCCCCCTAATCTGAGTCAAAAAGCAGTTTTTAACACCTAGTATTACATGTAGGTTGAGATATTCTGCCGGTCTGAGTTGACCTCTTTGTTCAAGGTCTTTTTGCAGTTACATCATCAGCTGGTGCTTGGTAGTAATCCCTTGGCAGCAGGGAGGCTTATCCCCGGGAGTCATGTCCCACACTGGGGGGAAGGCAATGCATCTACATGCTGAGTTTGGCTTAAAGAGTGGCCACATTTGAGCAACATGGAGGCTCTCAGGAGGTAACGCTTAGGCACCCCACAACTATAGGCCTAGTTCATATTTCAGGCACACAGGCTCATAATCGGAGTCATCAGTGTCAAGGGCTCATCGTTGCACCATCCATCTTCATTGGTCTTTGCCATTGCACTTGGGGGATTGTTGTTGTTCCATTGGGGAATGAGGTAGAACTCCCCTGGTCAGGAACTCAGCACTCTCTCATCTGTCGTTTCCAACTGAAACCACTGTGAAAATATCCAAACTTTTCTGTGTACCCTCTATACATGCCCTGGAGAAGTCCCTCCCAACTGTGTGCCCCCCACCAATGACACCCCACACAAATGCTCCTCCCCCACCGTAGTTGAACCTCTCTGTAATCCAAAACGTCTTCAAAAAGGAAGCCCAACATATTGCAAGTTTCCATTAATAGAAAAATGGAATATAGTGATGGGTTTAAAGATTAGATATAGAATACATAGAAATTTAGAAAAATTAAATAAAGGAAAAATAAATTGGGGATCAAAAAAGTGAAAAAGCTTTGTTTTTGACATTTTGCCTTTCATCATAGCTACAGGTGTTGCCCTGTATGTACAGTGGCAAGGCAATTTCTAATTTCTTCCATTTCTTCCTCAGTCTCTACCTCCTTTCTTTTTTTTTTTTTTTTTTTTTCCCTGATTATTAAGTTTCTCTTGACATAAGTTTTAGGTCACAGTAATTCACATATACAATATATGGTACTCACACATATCAAACATTAAACCCTTTGTCCCTTCCCCAACAGTGACCTTTTTACATGTTCATATTATATTTGCTGCAGCTAATGTACAGATATTGAAATGATAGCTTTCAAACATGGTTCCATTTGGGTTTACATTATGGTTTATATTTTAGACTATACAATTTTCTAAACTTTTAGTTATCTTATGTTTTACATTATGGTTTACATTTTAGCCTATAGACTTTCATACATTTTTGGTGTAATTTAACATAACCTATATCCATCATGGCATGATCTTGTGGAACACTTCCACTGCCCCACAGTTACCCCAATTCCATGTATTCAACACTTCTTTCCCCCTCCCCTCAGGGCCCACCATGACAATCAATCTTCATTACTTGAGGGACCATATTGAGAGATACTTGCAAAAATGTTCAGGGCTTGACATACTTGACTGCCCTAACCCACTGGGAGCCACCAATTCTTTCAAGAGATACAATTCCCTCTGTTTGAGAACATCAGTCCTCCCCGGGATGTGGGTATACCTTCATTCTCATTGTATGGGTCTCCACCTAATGATATAATCCATTATGGCAAAATGAGTGCTCACACACTCCCCAGAAGCTTGCCCTGTGTCAGATGTACCCCCCCTTAGGCATCCCAAACAGGTAACCTTCCACATTACATTCTCTAAAGAGTTGTCTCTGCACCACAATTTCAACCATATACCTGACAATCTCCCACAATCAAATGCTCCCCTCACCCTCTCCCCAATTTCTTGGGAAATTTGACCCATCCTCCCATCCCTAGCACCCCTCAAGCCCATGCAACCCTTCCCAAAGTTATCCCTATGCCCTCATTTTATCCCTTCTCTGTATAAATACTTACCTCCAGCTTATCACGGATTTCACCCAAGTAGTTGTCAGCTCAAAACCTTCCTCTACTTCCCAACTACCTTTAAGTTTATCATCCAGTCTCTAGCTCTCTGAGACAGCTTGGTTTATTTATTTCGTATCAGAGAGGTTATGTAGTATTTGTCCTTCAATGCATGGGTTGTTTCACTCAGCATAAGGTTCTTAAGATTCATCCATGTTATCACATGTGTTTGTACTGTATTTGTTCTTATAGCTGAGTAGTATTCCACTGTATGTATAAACCACATTTTATTTATCCATTCATCTGTTGATGGGTGTTTGGATTGATTCCAACTTTTGGCAATAGTGAATAGTGCTGCTATGAACATTGGTGTGCATTTATCAGTTTGTGTCATTGTTTTCAGATCTTCTGGGTATATACCCAGCAGTGGAATTGCTGGGTCATATGGCAAATCTATAGCTAGTTTTTTGAGAAACCACCAAACTGCCCTCCAGAATGGCTGGATCCTTCTGCATTCGCACCAGCAGTAGATGAGTGTTCCTGTTCCTCCTCATCCTCTCCAACAATTGTAGTCTTCTGATTATTTGATAGCTGCTAGACTTATGGGAGTAAGATGGTATCTCATTGTTCTTTTGATTTGCATTTCCCTAATAGCAGGGATTTTGAGAATTTTTTTTTTGTGTTTTTTAACCATTTGTATATCATCTTTGGAGAAGTGTCTGTTCAAATCTTTTTCCCATTTTTTAAATGGGCAGTTTGTCTTTTTATTTTCAAGATATAGGAGTTCTTTATATATGCAAGATGTAAGTCTCCTATCAGATGTGGTTACCAAATATTTTCTCCCATTGTGTAGGCTCTCTTTTTCACTTCTTGACAAACTCCTTTGAGGTACACAAGGCTTTAATTTTGAGGAAGTCCCATTTATCTATTTGTTCTTTTGCTGCTCATGCTTTTGGTGTGAAGTTCATGAAGCCGTTTCCTATTACAAGGTCTTGTAGATGCTTCCCTACTTTGCTTTCCAAGGTCTTTATGGTCTTGGCTCTTATATTTAGGTCTTTGATCCATCTTGAGTTAATTGTTGTATAAGGTGTGAGTTGGTAATCCTCTTTCATTCTTTTACATATGGATATCCAGTTCTCCAGGCACTATTTGTTGAAGAGGCCATTCTCTCCCAGTTGAGAGGGTTTGGTGGCCTTGTCAAATACCATATGGCTGTATATATGAGGATCTATATCAGAACTCTCAATTTGGTTCCATTGGTCAGTATATCTATCCTTGTGCCAATACCATTTCATTTTCACTGCTGTAGCTTTGTAGTATGTTTTGAAGTCAAGTAGTGTGATTCCTCCAATTTCATTTTTCTTTTTCAATATGTCTTTGGTTATTCGGGGTCTCTTTCCTTGCCAAATAAATTTCATAGTTTCTCTAGTTCTTTAAAGAATGCTGTGTTGATTTTTATTGGGATTGCATTGAATCTGTAGATCAGTTTTGGTAGGACAGACATCTTAATAATATTTAGTCTTCTTATTCATGAACAGGGAATATTCTTCCAATTATTTAGGTCTTCTTTGATTTCCTTGAACAGTGTTGTGTAGTTTTCTGTGTATAAGTTTTTTACCTTTAGTTAAATTTATTCCTAGGTATTTGATTTTTTTATTACTATTTTGAATGGTATTTGATTCCTGATTTCCTCCTCAGATTGTTCGTTATTGATGTACAGAAATGCTACTGATTTTTGTGCATTTATCTTGTAACCTACAACTTTACTGAACTCATTGATAAGTTCTAGAAACTTTTTTGTAGACTTCTCAGGGTTTTCTATATATAGGATCATATCATCTGCCAAATAGTGAAATTTTGACTTCTTCCTTTCCAATCTGGATGCCTTTTATATCTGGTTCTCGCCTCAGTCCTCGAGCAAGTACTTCTAAGACTATGTTAAATAGGAGGTGTGATAGTGGGCATCCTTTTCTTGTTGCTGGTCTTAGAGGGAAAGATTTTAGGATTTCACTATTGTAAATGATATTAGCTGTGGGTTTTTCATATATATTCTTTATCATGTTCAGAAAGTTTCCTTCTATTCCAATCTTTTGCAGTGTTTTTATCAAGAAAGGGTGCTATATTTTGTCAAATGCTTTTTCTGCATCTGTAGATATGATCATGTGATTTTTTTCCTTCAATCTGTTTATGTGGTGTATTACATTAACTGATTCTCTTATGTTGAACCATCCTTGCATACCAGGAATGAACCCCACTTAGTCATGGTTTATAATTTGTTTAATGTGTTGTTGAACACGATTAGCAAGTATTTTGTTGTGGATTTTCATGTCTAGGTTCATTAAAGAGATTGGTCTGTAATTTTCCTTTCTTGTGGTGTCTTTGTTTGGCTTTGGTTCTAGAGTAATGTTGGCATTATAGAATGAGTTAGGCAATGTTCCTTCTATTTCAATTTTTTGGAAGAGTTTAAGCAAGATTGGTGTTAGTTCTTTCCAGAATGTTTTGTAGAATTCACCTGTGAAGCTGTCTAGCCCAGGGCTCTTTTTAGTTGGGAGGTTTTTAATGACTGATTCTATCTCTTTACTTGTGATTGGTTTGTTGAGATCATCAACTTCTTTTGTCAATGTAGCCTGCTTATGTGTTTCTAGGAATTAGTCCATTTCCTCTAAATTATCATTTTCGTTAGAATATAGTTTTTCAAAGTATCCTCTTATGATAGTCTTTATTTCTGTGGGATCAGTGGTGATATCTCTTTTCTCATTTCTAATTTTGTGTATTTGCATCTTCTCTCTTTTTTTCTTTGTTAATCTAGCTAAGGGTTTGTCAATTTTATTTATCTTCTCAAAGAACCAGCTCTTGGTTTTCTTTATTTTTTCAAGTGCTTTCTTATTTTCTATTTCATTTAGTTCTGCTCTGATCTTTGTTCTTTCTTTCTTTCTTTCTTCTTCCTTTGGGGTTACTTTGTTGTTCTTTTACTAATTCCTCCAAGTGTGCATTTAGTTCTTCAACTTTAGCTCTTTCTTCTTTTTTGTTGTATGAATTTATGCTATAAATTTCCCTCTCAGTACTGCTTTTGCTGCATCCCATAAGTTTTGATTTTTTGTGTTATCATTTTCATTAGTTTCAAGATAGTTATTAATTTCTTTTGAGATTTCCTCCTTGACCCACTGTTTTTTTTAAGAGTGTGTTGTTTAACTTCCAAATCTTGGTGCCAAATCTGGGTCTCTGGCCCTTGCAGATTTCCAGCTTCAGTACACTGTGGTCAGAGAAATTATTTTGTATGATTTCTATCTTTCTGAATTCATTGAGATTTTTCTGTGGCCTAGCATGTGGTCTATCTTGGAGAATGATCCGTGTGCACTTGAGAAGAATGTATATCCTGCTGTATTTAGGTGTAATGTTCTGTATATGTCTATTAGGTCCAGCTCCTCTAATATATTGTTCAAAGTCTTTGTTTCTTTATTGATTCTCTTTTTAGATGTTCTGTCCAAAGTTGATAGTGGTGTATTAAAGTCCCCCACTATAATTGTAGAGGCATCTATTCCTTCACTTAGTTTTTCCAGTATTGCCTCATGTATTTGGAGGCACCCTTGTTAGGGGCATAAATGTTTATTATTGTTCTTTCTTCTTGAAAGATTATCCCTTTCACTAAAATGTAGTGTCCATCTTTGTCTCTCACAATTGTTTTGCATTTGAAGTCTATTTTGTCTGATATTAATATAGCTACTCCTGCCCTTTTTTAGTTATTGTTTGCTTATAAGATTGTTTTCCAGCCATTCACTTTCTTTTTTTTTTTAAGATTTATTTATTTATTTCTCTCCCCTCCCCCCACCCCAGTTGTTTGTTCTCTGTGTTTATTCACTGCATGTTCTCCTTTGTCCGCTTCTGTTGTTGTCAGTGGCACGGGAATCTGTGTTTCTTTTTGTTGCGTCCTCTTGTTGTGTTAGCTATGTGTGTGCAGCACCATTCCTGGGCAGGCTGCACTTTCTTTCACACTGGGCAGCTCTCCTTACGAGGCGCACTCCTTGCACGTGGGGCTCCCCTACGTGGGGGACACCCCTGCATGACAGGGCATTCCTTATGCGCATCAACACTGAGCATGCACCAGCTTCACATGGGTCAAGGAGGCCCAGGGTTTGAACCGCGGACCTCCCATGTGGTAGACAGATGCCCTAACCACTGGGCCAAGTCCACTTCCCAGCCATTCACTGTCGACCTCCTTGAATCCCTGGGTCTAAGATGTGTTTCTTGCAGACAGCATATAGATGGGTCATATTTCCTTATCCATCTTCCAGTCTGAGTCTCTTGACAGGTGAGTTTAATCCATTGACATTCAGTGTTATTACTTTCAAGGAATTACTTATATTAGCTATATTTTCTTTGGATTTGTGTTTTTCATATTCTGTTTGATTTTCTTTTTCTGTTTTTGTCTTTTTAGTTGCTCTTACACTCTCCTCCAACTCTGCCTCTCTTGTTTTTTTCTTTCTTCCTGCAGAACTTCCTTTAGTATTTCTTGTAGGGCAGGATTCTTTTTGGCATACTCTCTTAGTTTTTGTTTATCCGTGAATATTTTGAACTCTCCATCATTTTTGAATGCTAACTTTGCTGGATTGAGTAGTCTTGGTTGGAAATTTTTTTCTTTTAGTACCTTGACTATGTCATACCACTACCTTCTTGCCTCCATGGTTTCAGATGAGAAATCAGCACTTAATCTTATGAAGCCTCCTTTGTATGTGATAGTTGTCTTTTCTCTTGCTGCTTTTAGTATTTTCTCTTTGTCTTGTGCATTGGATAATTTGACAAGTATATGTCTTGGGGTAGGCCTGTTGGGATTTATGCCTTTTGGTGTGCGTTGTGCTTCCTGGACATGTACATCCATCTCTCTCAATAGGTTTGGGAAATTTTCAGCCATTATTTCCTCCAACACCCCTTCTGTCCCCTTTCCCTTCTCTTCTCCCTCTGGGATGCCTAAAATACATATGTTTGCATGTTTTGCATTGCCATTCAGGTCCCTAAGTCCCTCCTGGATTCTTTCTATTTTTTTATCAACCAGTTCTACTATCTGTTTGATTTCAGATGTACTGTCTTCCACATCATCACTAATTCTCTCCTCTGCCTCTTCGAGTCTGCTGTTATTTGCTGAGAGTGTATTTTTGATTTCTTGAATTGTGCTCTTCATCACCATTATATCTGTTATCTTTCTGTGTATGATTGCAATTTCTTCTGTATTCTCTCCGATTGTTTTCTTCATATTCTTAATCTCTTCCCTCACCTCATCAAATTGGTCTCTAATATATGTTTTGAGATCTTTAATTACTTGTTCAATGTTCTGTTCCTCTTCCTGGTTTTTAGTTTGTTCATTGGATTGGGGCATGTTTTCCTGATTATTGGTTTGGTTTGTAGTTTTTTGTTACTGTCTGGTCATCATTTTATCTTGATGGGTTTAGTCAGTTGCTTAGCTTCTTTGTCTAGTTTGGAATTTAATTAGTTGTTGTTTTGCATGCGTGTTAAGTCTTCTCTTTGTCACTTTGTTCTTGTTATTCTATTTCTTTGTTGTTGGTTAAGTTCACTTGAAGGAATATATTAGGGCCAGAGAAAGCAAAAGGAGTAAAAAGTGAAAATGAATAATAGTAGAATTGATAGTAAACATTAAGAGGAACCCTGTGAGATATAGGAGAATGGATATTTAACTCATATAAGGTATGTAGAGTTATAACAGTAAGAAAAGTAGAGTACGTATAATGAGACAGTAATCTGAATATGGGGAGGAATACAGTGTGAATTAAAAGGCCCATGTGTTCAGGAGAGAGCGAAAGAGAAAAGAGAGGACAATAATATTAAGAGTGAATATAAGGCAGAAAACAGAACAAAGGTATTAGTAATAAAAAGTCAAAAAAATAGGGGGACAAAGAAAGAGAGGTGTAATGTAAGAGAAACAATCAATGATGGAGGATAGAAAGATGTAGAGGAAAGGGAATAATGTTGGTGGCCAAAATCAATACACACAGGAAAGAGTAAATGGAAGATGAGGAAATACAGCAAATGTGAAGCTCTCCCTGCAGCACCTAATGTAAAAAGAATAAGAAAGCAGAGAAAGAAAGAAAGAGGAAAAAAAGGGACAAAAGGGAGTGAGGAAGTAAGCAGGAAAAAGAAAAAGAGAAAGAAAGAAAACAGAAAGAAAAAAAGGGCCTTGGGGGGGATAAAGAGGAAGGAAAAACAAGGAAAAACCAACCAAATACTAGGGAAAGTTTCAAGCAAGGAATCCTGTTTGTAGTTAAATAAAACGCAGTCACAGAAGAACACACAGTGAATGGACACAGAGAGCAGACAACTGGGGAGGGGGAGGGAGAAAAATAAAAAAAAAAAAAAGGAGGTACCAGGGATTGAACTGACCTCATACATGGGAAGCAGGCATTCAACCACTGAGCTACATCTGGCTCTCCAATCAAAATTGGTTTTTTCATTTGTTTTTTTGTTTTGTTTTAGGAGGTACCAGGGATTGAACCTGGGACCTCGTACATGGGAAGGAGCACTCAACCACTTGAGCTACATTTGCTCCCTCTGTCTCCTTTTTTAATGTATTTAGGGCTATACCTTTCCCTCTGAGCATTGCTTTTGCTGCATCCAATAAGTTGTGATGTGTTGTGTTTCTCATTTTCATTTATCTCGAGATACTTACTGTTTTCCATTTTTATTTCCTCCTTTGACCCATTGATTGTTTAAGAGTGTGTTATTTACCTTCCGTATATTTGTGAATTTTCCCATTCTCTACCTGTTATTGATTTCCAAATTCATTCCATTGTGATAAGAGAATCCGCTTTGTATAATTTCAGTTTTTTAAAATTTATTGAGACTTGTGGCCCAACATGTAGACTATCCTGGAGAATAATCCATGTGCACTTGAGAGAAAATTAATATCCTGCTGTTTCGGGGTACAATGTTCTTTTCATGTCTGTTAAGTTCATTTATCATATATTCAAGTTATTTGTTTCCTTATTGATCTACAGCCTAGATATTTTATCAATTGATGAAAGTGGCACCAAAGTTTCCAACTATTATTGTAGAGGTGTCTATTTCTCCCTCCATCATTACCAGTGTTTGCCCTATGTATTTTGCCCTGGATAAGTGATACAATTTTAAGATTACCCTTTTATGCAAAAATGTTTCACTACCAGGAGAAAGCTTCCTTTGCTCTGTTCCTCCTCTGGAATTCCTGATCTGTTCTGTTTGTTTTTGTGCAGAGTTTTCTTCTTAGCTCCTATTAGTTGTTCAGCTGTTCTTACTTATTCAATGCCCCATTTTAATTACACTTTTCAGTCCTGGGACCCATCCTGCCTTATAGCAATTCAATTTTCCTTTTTTTTTTTTTTTCTGTGAGGCTTTCTGCCTCCAGTAACTTCCCCTTAAGGTTCCCTGCCCCAGGGAGCAGATGGGGTCAAGGTTCAAAAGGAGCCTTTTTTTTTTTTTTCATTTAATTTAGGTGCTCCAGCAATTAGAAACCAGATCCGGATTTGTGTGTCTCGCCAACAGTTCTGCCAAGGTCTTTTTTGTTTCCTGGAGGTCCTTTTGTATGCATGCTAACAGCCTGTTGGGTCTCTGCAGCCTTGGGCTTCTGTGCGTGGATATACATGGTATTCTCACTTGCTGCTTTGAGTGGCTCTGTGATCTGTATCCACAGCAGGAAGGACCTGGGCGTTGCTACCTCTGTGTGACTCTTAAGCCCCATGGGACCAAATGAGGGGGAGGAATCCAGACTGGAAAGTCTGAGTCATAAATCTTCTACATTTTACTGGAGGGTTTTGTACCACTTCAATTTAGCGTTTGTGGAGTTTTCTTCCAGTCTCTATCATCCTCCAGAGTTCCAAGCAAGTGGATTTGTCCTTTAATAGTTGTTTCTGAGAAGAGATTTTTCACAGGGATGTCTTAACTTTGTCATGTTGATGATGTCACTCCACCTGCCTTTCTCTTTTTTTTTTAAGTTTTTTAAATTTTTAAAAATTTATTTCTCTCCCCTTCTGTGTCTCCCTGCCCCCGCCCAGGTTGTCTGCTTTCTGTGTCCATTCGCTGTGTGTTCTTCTGTGTCCACTTGTATTCTTGTCAGTGGCACTGGGAATTTGTGTCTCTTCTTGTTGCTTCATCTTGCTGCATCAGCTCTCCATGTGTGCAGCACCACTCCTAGGCAGGCTGCACTTTTTTCACTCGGGGCAGCTCTCCTTATGGGGTGCACCCTTGTGCGTGGGGCTTCACTATGCAGGGGACACACCTATATGGCATGTCACTCCTTGCGCACATCAGCACTGTGTGTGGGCCAGCTCACCACAGGGTTAGGAGGCCCAGGGTTTGAACCTTGGACCTCCCATGTGGTAGGTAGATGCTCTATCCATTGAGCCAAATCCACTTCCCCCTTTCTCTTTTAATGCATCATCCTCTTCAAAAAAGTTCTTATTTTTAAAACTCTTTCCATTTAACCTACTTTTCAGTAGGGGGGATGTAGAATTCTATTTTGTCAGAGACTGGAGGAATGAAAGAAGAAAAAATTATCTAGGACACAATATATAAATAGTAGAATGTTACACAGAATTTACATGGCCCAGGTTTGATCTCCTATGAGGACAAAACCCTAATTCTTAAAAATGTTTGGATTAATGGAAATTAAACTGGGGAAGAAATCAACTTCCAAAATACTGATGATTGATTAAAAGCAAGCAGACGAAGACCAAGATACCGCATGAGATGATCTAGGATGCTGCTGTTTTCCCACAGAATCTTTGAACAGCTACCCAAAACTAGCAGTCATTACCCTCAAAACTTTTGCAAACAGTTACAGGTTTGCTGTAAGTGGGAGGGTGCCAAATCAAGAAAACATGGCCTTAAAAAACCATAAAAAAAGTTTGTGGTGCCCTTGCTAGCCCTTCCCCCACCTCCTCCCTGGTATGAGGTATAGACAACATTTATTCCCATTGAGAGTCCCTGGCCCTGTTCTGAAGGGAGCAGAGTAACCCCTCTGCACATACTAGGTGCCTGTATGTCAGTGCCAATCCACACACATGGTGGGGTCTCTCTCCTAGCCTAAGAAGATGTCTTAAGCCCAGACCTCAGCTTCCCTGGTTTTCCTCTTGAAGTCATTTTTCCTTCCATCTCTACTCTCCCTGTCCCTTTTAGATCAGACTGATAGTGGTTTTGTTCATAGACATCTACAAATAGGTCATTGGTTTTGCATGCAGTTCACAGGGGTCCCAACCATCAGACAGACAGACTTTCCACAAATCCTTTCTGGATAACTGCATTTACAATCCTGCCTTGCAAGAAAATGGCTGCCTGTTTCCAAGTTCAGTTAAGTCCTCTCATGGGGCACTATTCTCTGGGGATTTGTTTTCTGGAAACTCAGAATTTCTTAAACCATTGATTTCTTGTTTCTTTGTGCCCAGAAGTTCACTTCTCAGCTTATTTTTTTTTCCTCTTAGATTTTACTATAAGTTTCAAGGAGAAACCAGGCCATATTTTCCACATTTAGTTTGGAAATATCCACAGCTAATTTTCCAAACTCATCACTTACAAATTCTGCCTTCTATCTAACATCAGGAGTCAATTTTACCAAGTTCTCTGCAACTTTAAAACAAGTAGTGCCTGGGAAGCAGCTGAGGCTCAATCAGTTGGGCTCCCGTCTACCATATGGGAGACCCTGGGTTCGAGTTCTGGGGCCTGCTTGTGAAGGTAGTCTTGCCGGCACGCTGCAGAGAGCCGCCAGCCTGGGCACTGTGGAGAGCAGACTCAGCAAGGTGACGCAACAACAACAAAAAAAGGAGACAAGCAAAATGCAGAAGAATGAGCAGTGAATGGACACAGAGAGCAGACAGCAAGCAAGCCCGGGAGGGGGGGCGGGAAATAAATAAAAAATAAAAATAAATAAAGACACAGAACAATGCACAGCAAATGGACACAGAAAGCAGACAGCAAGAAAAAAGTCATCATTTCTGTCTAAGTCTTCATCGGAAGTAACTTTAGCATCCATACTTCTCCAACAGCCTCTTCAGAGCAAGCCTTTTCTATCAAGCATTTCACATTTCCTCCAGAATCTTCCCCTTACCTATTTTCAAGACTGTTTCAACATTTTTGGTATTTTCAAGCAGCAGCACCTCACTCTCCTGGTACCAATTTCTGTCTCAGTTTGCCAAAGGCTGCCAATACAATATACCAGAAATGGGTTGGCCTTTATAATGGGAATTTTATTAGGGTAAAAGCTTACAGCTCTGAGACTGCAAAAATGCCCTAATCAAGGCATCATCAGAGAAGCTTTTTCACCAGAGGTCGGCTGCTAGCAGATCCTGGAATCCTGCTATGTGATGAGGTAGGATGGTGGGTCTGCTTCTCTCTCTCTACTTTCTCCTGGAGCTCACCTGTGGGCAATTAGGCGTCTCTCCTTGGGCCTCATCTCCTTGAGCCCCTTTAGGTTTCTCTGTCTTTCTGCTGCTGTAGGCGAACCTAGAGTCCTTTCTTTTATATGGCCAGGTCAAAACGGCAGAGCTCCCTTTTATTTGTGTGTTCTCAGATTGTATAAGACCCAGTAAGAAAGTAGAGACCCAATCTGAGTCATACCTCACTGAGTTAGCCCAATCAAAGTGATCTAATCAAGTCATTGAATCAAGATCACTTAACTGAATCTAATGCATTTAAAGGGTCTCATACATAGATGAATTTATAAGTTCAGAAACAATCTTTTATGGGATTCACAAATGTACTTTAAACTGTCATGGTGGCTCAACATAAGAAAATAAATTAAGGTAATATATCACATTAATAGAAGAGAGGAAAAAAGCACGATTATGACAACTGATACAGAAAAGTCATTTGACAAAATCCAGCACTGCTTTTTCATAAAAATAGATAGAAAATTAGTAATAGAAGGAAACTTCCTTGACATAATAAAGGGCATATCAGAAACTTAGTATGAAATTAGCAGAAAAGACCACTGCTAATTTCATACTAAATGATGAAAGACTGAAAACGTTCCTCTAACATTAACAAGACAAGGATGCCCATTATCACCACTTTTATTCAACATTGTACCGGAAGTTCTAGTCAGAGCAACTAGGCAAGAAAAAGAAGTAAAAGACCTCCAAATTGGAAAAGAAGAGGTAAAACTTCCTAGTTTGCTGATGACATGACCTTATATGTAGATGATCCTAAAAAAAATTGACACCAAACTATTAGAGGTAATAAATGAATTCAGCAAAGTTGTGGGGTATAAGATCAATACATAAGTTTAGTAGTGTTTGCACACACTAGTAATGAACACTGTGAAGAGAAAATGAAGAAAGTAATTCCATTTACAATAATAACTAAAAGGCTCAAATATCTAGGAATCAATTTTATCAAGGATGTAAAGTACTTGCACATGAGAAACTATAAATCATTGCTAAAAGAAATCAAGCAAGACCTACATATATGGAAGGATACTCCGCGTTTATGAATTGGATGACTAAATATTGTTAAGATGTCAGTTCTCCAAAGCAATTTACATATTCAACACAATCCCAATCAAAATTCCAACAGCTTTCTTTGCAGAAATGTAAAAGTAAATCATCAAATTTATATGGAAGGGGAAGGGGTCCCCAGTAGCCAAAATCATCTTGAAAAAAGAAGAATGAATTTGGACAACTCACAGTTTCTGATAAACAGTATGGTACTGGCACAATGGTAAATATATAGACGTATGGAATAGAATTGAGTGTTCAAAAACAGACCCTCACATCTATGGCCAATTGATTTTTTACAAATGTGCCAAGACTGCTCACTGAGGAAAGAATAAACTCTTCAACAAATGGCAGTAGGAAACCTACATACCCATATGCAAAATAATGAGGGTAGACCCCTACCTCATACCACGTACAAAATTAACACAAAGTGGATCAGAGACTTAAATAAAAGAACCAAAACTATAAAATTCCTAGAAGAAAACACAGAAAAGCATCCTCCAGATCTTGTTAGGCAATGGTTTCTCAGACTTTACAGCAAAAACATGAGCACAAAATAAAAAATAGATAAAAGAGACCTCATCAAAATTTAAAACTTTTGTCCATCAAAGGCCTTTATCATGATTTAAAACAGCCTATAAAATAGGGGAAAACATTTGGAAATCAAATACCTGATAAAGATTTAATACCTAGAATATATAGAAAAATCTTACACCTCAACAACAAAAAGGCAAATAACTCAATTAATGAATGAGCAAAGGACTGAAATAGACATCTCTCCAAAGAAGATATACAAATGGCCAAAAAGCACTTGAAATGATGGTCAACATCATTTGTATTAAGGAAATGGAAATCAAAATCACAGTGAGATACTGTAGCAGTTTGGTATTATTTATGAATTCCAAAAATAGATATTGGATAATGTTTGTAAACTGGTCTATTCCTCTGGGTGTTTTAGATTGTATTAAATTCAGAGGTTTCACTTTTACTTGATTAAATAATGATTAGGGCTTTGATTGGGCCACGTCAGTAGAAGGTTGCGTCCCCACCCCCCTGGTGTGCAGGGACTCACAGAGAAAACTATATAGAGGAGTTAGTTGGAGTGTTGATGCTGGATCCCTAGGAAGTAAACACACAAGAGAGGAACACAGAGAAATAGAGATGGCTCCATAGACATGGCAGAGGGCTCGGGAAGAGAGAAAGCCTGAGTTTACAGCTGACCTTGAGGAGTGAACAGAGCAGCTGAGCCTGGAGAAAAACAAGCCCTGAGAGAGAGAGGAAACTTAGCCCAGCCTACAGCTGATTTTGGAAGAAGCTGGGACCATGGAGCCTTAAGAGGAAGAGGAATCCTGAACCCTGGCAGACATCAGCAGCCATCTTGCTCCAACATGTGGCAATAGACTTTGATGAGAAAAAATAAATACCCTTTATGAAAACCAACAGATTTCTGGTACTTTGTATCAGCACCCCTTTGGCTGGCTAATCCAGACACCATTTCAATCCCTCTAGCATTACTACTATTTTAAAATAAAACAAAAATTAACAAATGTTGGAGAACCTTTGGAGAAAGAGGATCACTGGTTCATCGTTGATAGGAATGTAAAATGGTCAGCTGCTGTGGTAAATTGTTTGGTGTTTCCTCAGTTAAGTACAGAATTACCATATTTCCTGCAATCTCACTTCTTAGTATATACCTAAAAAAATTGAAAGTAGGGATTAAAACAAATATTTGCACACAGATACTCATAGCAGTACTGTTCACAATTTCCAGATGATGGGAGCATTCCAAATGTCCATCCACAGATGAATGGATAAACAAAATGTGGTTTACACATACAATGGAATATTGTTTAGCTTTAAAAGGAATGAATTTCTGATACATGGGACAACTGGGATGAACCCTAAAGACATCATTGTGAGTGAAATAAGCCAGACACAAAAGGGCAAATATTATGAGTTCACGGATATGAAATAATTAGAATAAGCAAATTCATGGAGTCGGAAACTAGAATACAGGTTACCAGGGGCCAGGGTGAGGGTAGGGTATATGGAGTTAATACTTAATTGGTACAGTGTTTATGTTTGGGTGATGGAAAAATTTTGGTAGTGGATAGTGGTTATGGTAGTGGAGCAACATGAATGTAATTTTTGCCACTGTATTGCATATTTAAATGGAGTTAAAATGGGAAATTTCAGGTTGTATGTATGTTCTCAGTTAAAAAACTTTAGAAACCCATTGAAACACAAACCGTGAACTCTAATGTGAAAATGGAGTATACTTAATACTATAATCATAATAATATTTTTCATCAATTATAATAATTGTTAGCGTAATTATAATAATTGTTAGCACTAATGCAAAGTGCTAAAAATAGGGGTAACTGCATGTGTGAATGGGGTCTTTGGGACCTCTGTATTTTCCGAATGATTTTTCTGTAAACCTGCAAGTTCTCCAGTTTAAAAAAAATTTTTTTAATCAAACATGAGTATGGAAAAAAATATACCAAGTGTATGCTATGGACCATAGTTAGTGGAAATAGTCTGATCATGTTCTTTCATAACCTGTAATAGATGTTCCACAACAATGTGGAGGGGTGATGTATGGGAATTCTGCACATTATACATGATTGTTTTGTAAGCTCACCACTTCTCTAAATAAATAATAAAACATGAAATAATCATGCAGGTACACTACCATTTATGAATGAATGCTACATAGAGCTTTTCAAGGAAGTAATTTAAGCACAACATTTTAAAGTTCAAAGGTTATGTATGATGATTAATTATGTGCTTATATAGTTAAACTTTACTCTTAAAGCAACATAATTGGCACATTTTGTTTTTCTGTATGATACATTGTTACGTAAATAAAACTAAATTTCTCAGCATGATATGGTTTCTCTCCACAGGCCCAACTTGTCCTCTCTGTCACCCCATGCACCCTTCTCTAGCCATATATCTATTCTGTAGTTCTCTCAGCATCATACTCTCGCATGCTTCACTGATTTTATACATGCTGTTCTTTTATACGTAGGAAATTTCAATCTTCCTTTGATTCTTGGATAGTTCCTCTCAAGCATCTATTCTTTCAGGAAACCTTTCTGGACCCCCACAGGCTGAGTCAAATGTCCTCGCTAGAGCTATTTCTACAGTAATGCTTTAGAGAACTGTCCCAACTTCCTCTTCTCAAGAAAGAAGTGCTGAAGCCGGAAGCTGTGGTGGCAGCTTCTTGATTCATCAGCTTCCTGTCTAAAGTTATAGACAGAGCAGGGGATGGGCAGAGTTTGCATGTGATTGCAGGGCAGGGGACAGAGTATGAGACATTCGATCCCATGGCAAAGCCATCCTGCGAACAAGGTCAAGATCAAGAGTCACCTTTGAAATGGTGGGTTAGATACAGAGAAGAAGCAAATTGCTTGTTGGTAAAAGAAGTAGAACCTTGGAAGACCTCAGAGGCAGAAAGTTGTCAGAGGCGGTATGAGTTTCAAAAGAGCTGTCAGAATGGAGAACAGTGATGTATTGCTGATATTACTTGTTTTTCACACCCCACCCCCACCCCAACAGTTTTAAGAGCAGGGATTTTCATCAACAAATCTCCAGCACCTGCTATGGGCTTTGCCACATAGTAGGTAGGCAGTAAACATCTGTTAAATTGAATTGAGCTCTAACAACCCTCATTCAAAGAACATTCTTCAAAACCTCTCACAAAGTACTTTCCTAGGAAAACTTCCCTCGTCCTCCATTTAAAAGGACTCTCTTAGAAATGCTAGCAATATATTTCTTGGTATGTCATATAGTCTCTTTAAACATTCTACCTTGTATTATGCAAGTTTGGATGTGTCCTATTTCTTCTGAGTATATCCTCTCTATGGGCAAGATCATTGTCTGAATCATCTTTGAACATCCCAGAGGTCTTTCTACCCAGTAGAAATGTCAAAGATTATTTATTTGCTTGTTCATTTATTTATTTGTTTGTTTGTTTAAATAATGAGTCTTTGGTAACAGTTGTGTATTGCTCTATTTCCCATCATTTCTGATTTGATTTAGTCTTTGTTCTTCCATACAGGGATACTGACTTAGGAAAAAAAACAAGCTTATGTAGAATTTAAAGTCGAATCCACTGTCTTTAAAAGAAAAGGAAAGGAAATAAATATATAATCCTCTACTAAAGTTACTTTAAAAAACAATGTGTATGCTTTTTTGTACAAGATACATTTTTGTCGTAACCTAGTTATCAAAGTTGCCCAGTACTACTTACTTTGGCTATGTAGATCTGAATGGTGACATGTTTTGTGATTTGTAATTAGAAACCCGTATACCACTGATCCTCTGATCCTCTGATTGAAATGTGCCTCTTTGTAACTGAGAATTAATGGTAAAAAAAAAAAAAAAAAAAAAAATCTAGGGTTTGTCTGCATTGTGATGTGTGTTCTTATACACCTATAAGTATCTATTTATCACCTATGTCTTTTAAGAATTAACAAAGGATAAAGGAGTGCTTTTTGAAACATTTATTTAATCTATTACTGAGCCATCTAATACATAGCTGCTAGTACCATATTGCTGTTGAGCACCTGAAAATTGACTATTCAGATTATAATGAGCTCCAAGTGTAAAAAATATGCACCAGATATAGTCCAAAAAATGTAAACTTTCATTAATGCTTATATTTATTACACATATGTTGAAATGACAATATTTTTATATATTGGGTTAAATAAAATATTAAAATTAATTTCACCGGTTTCTTTTTACATTGTTTCACATGGCAACTAGAACATTTAAAATTACAGGTATGGCTTGCATTATATTTCTGTAGCATAGCATTGGTCTAGTATATTACTGCAATTTAGTTTCTTTTTACTAGAAAAACATTGCAAAGAAGTTGTGAAAAAATTCTACTCTAATAATGGAGGCAAATTATTGATAGCCTACTGTGCTGCAGGCATTGATATTTTGCCTGAATTATTTCATTTAATTCTCCCCAAACCTTATTAGATAAGTATTATTTCCAGTAGGCTACACTCAGAGAGGTTAAGAAAATTGACAAGAAGATCAGATAGCTAACGAGATGCAAAACAAACCCAAATCTGCCTTACCCTAGAGTTAGTTCTTTTATTATGGAATCTGACTTTCTGCTCTCTTTCCTTTTCAGAGACTGACGCCAAATGTTACCAGAAATTCTAATACCACCCTCAGTTATGAGGACTTACTAGCCCACAACATCAAAATAAGATCACATTCCCTTTTTTTTTTCCCCTAAATGAAAATAATCCCTAAATTATGCATAAGTCCCCACCCGTCAAATTATTAGGAATTCCAGTCTTTTCCCATGGTTCTCCGTATAGTCATAAATGACTCAGGTTTGTTTACTAATGCCTGAGAATTGAGTCATTAGTCTTTGTGGAAACTCAGATATACGCTCCAGCCCACGTTCATCTAGAGAAGGTTGCATTCAGTGACAGTGGCTGTATTCGTTTTCTATTGCTTTGTAACAAACTACTACAAACATAGTGGCTTGAAAGAGTAGCCATTTGTTAGCTCATAGTTTCTGTAGGTGAAAAGTCCAGCACAGTTCTCTGCTCAGGGTATCACTGGCTGAAATCAAGGTGATGGCTGGACTGAGGAATTGTCTGGAGGCTCTGGGGAAAAATGCAAGCTCATTTTTATTTCTTAGCAGAATTCAGTGCCCTGCAGGTATAGGACGGGTGTCCCCCTTTCTTTGTTGGGTGTTAGCAGGGGCTACTGTCTGTTCCTAGAAGTTGCCTCCATTCCTTGCCACTTGGTCCCCACCATCTTCAAGCCAGCAATGCCACATTAAATACCTTTTTTAAAAAAAGATTTATTTATTTATTTATTTCTCTCCCCTTCCCCCCCACCCCGGCTGTCTGTTCTCTGTGTCTATTTGCTGCTCTTCTTTGTCTGCTTCTGTTGTTGTCAGCAGCATGGGAATCTGTGTTTCTTTTTGCTGCCATCATCTTGTTGCATCATTTCTCCGTGTGGGCGGTGCCATTCTTGGGCAGGCTGCACTTCCTTTGGTGCTGGGTGGCTCTCCTTACCGGGCGCACTCCTTGCGTGGCAGGGCACTCCTTGCTCGCATCAGCACTGCACATGGTCCAGCTCCACACGGGTCAAGGAGGCCCAGGGTTTGAACTGCGGACCTCCCATGTGGTAGACGGACTCCTTAACCACTGGGCCAAGTCCGCCGCCCCCCTGAATACTTTTTATACTTTTAATTTCTCTGACTTCTCTTTCTGTCTCTAGCTAGAGAAAGCCACTGCTTTTAAGGGGTCATGTGATTAGTTCAGGCCCAATAGATAATCTCCCTATCTTAAGGTCAACTTAACAGAATATAGCACAATCACAGGAATGATGTCTTATCCTACTCAGGTGGAATATTGGAGAGGGTCATTTTCAGAATTCTGCCTACCACAGTATCAGAGTTTATGTAAGACTTGTACATCACCACATTGTTAGTAGTAGTAGAGAGCAAGGCACCAGAATCTTCCCCACTATTTAGGTTAGCTAGTCAAGAAGACAAAAGCCAGAGAGGAATCATTATTAGACAGCAACACTTGTTGGGGTCTGGAATGGGGAATGGGATGTTAAGGATCCTGGTTTGTCATCTTCCCTTTCTTCCAACTTTACCCCCACTTCTTATTCATCATAATACTTTCCTGTGAAAGCAACATGTACATCTCTGTGTTGGGATGAAGTGGCCACATTTCTGTCCCATCTGCTTTAAGGGCACAGATCTCTAGGAGCTTTTGGGAAAGCTAGAGGTTCAGTGTCCACTCTTGCTGGAGCCCTGGGAAACCAGGGAGATGGAGTCCCATGGAACCTGCTGAATGGCTTCCTGCCAGGCCTCTGGGGCAGGGGCTGCCGGTTCCTCTGGTCCAAGGACCTTCCTGAAGGTACACGTAGGAGAGCCCTTCACTCTGACTGAAATGCTGGTGCTGAGTCTGAATTGCTGGTGCAGACTCAACTTCCTCTTGGTTACTTGCCTTTTGGACTTCATCTTTCCCATGTATGCTAATCTGTCAATACTCAGCTCCAAATCAATTGTGGTTTTTGGTTTCTCTGGGAACACACCTTTAATGTGCCAATCACTGAACCTTGGCTCACTAAACTTTGTGTTGCTTTTTTTTCCCTTTTTTTCTTCAAATGTTCAAGCCTCTTTATTTAAAATACCATCAAACTGGAAAAACCCAATTGTCCATCAACAGGTAAATGGACAAACTATGGTATCTTCATACAAGTGAATACTGCCCAGAAAAAAAGTACTGATATACTATATTCTTAACTTGAATGTGTCTCAAAAGCATCATGCTGGGAGAAGCCAGAAGCAAAAATGTACATATTTTATCATTCCATTTATATGAAATTCTAGAAAAGGAAAAATTATGTTAATGAGAAGAAGATCAGTGATTGCCAGGGGCTGGGATGGAGAAAGGAGACTCAATGCAAAGGTGCCCAAGGGAAACGCTGGGCAAATGGATATGATTTATATCTTTTTTTTTGCACATTTTGTTTTTGCTTTTTAAAAAAAAAATTTTTTAATTCCCTGAGCAAATCCATGTTGAACAAAGACCAATATTTTTCTCATTTTTGGATTTTACCTTCCAAGTTTTTGCCCTTCTCCTAGATTGAACCTCAATCTAGGTTTTACATATTCTTGACTCCAATGATCCTCCATATCCAAATTTACTTGGCCATCATGAACCAGTAGCTGAAGCTCCAGGGGAATCTCTCTTTTGAAATCTTCTGCCAGCAGTAAATGCCACATGAAAAGATTTCTAATATGTTGCTGAATTTCAGGCATACATGCAATGACAGTTACCTCTCTCTTAACAGACTCCAGATATTGAGCATTTGTTGGGTCATTGTAAGGTCTCAATTCTCCAGCATATAAACTGAAACCATAGCTCCACAGTTTAAGCGAAATCTGAACATCTTGCAGGTGATTTTCTCCATAGAACTGTTCAGACTGTTTACAAAAGGAATAACCCAATATGTAGCCTTCACCTGTGAAGGAGTTGGGTTTGTCATCTCCTGAAGCTCTTGTGGCTTCATTCAGAGATACAGCCCCATATTCTCTAGCCTTTTTGAAGAGTTCATTCACAATTTTCCCAGTTGAAGGTTGAACTATATGCAATCCTCTGTATTCATGTTCACTTGAATAGAACGTCTGCGGCGGTGTTCATGGGCTGTTGAAGACTAGTTTTAGGTCTATCAGACTTGGAAGATTTGCATTTTTCTTCATCTTCATATAATACTGCCAAGGCCAATTTATTTCTTGATACATCATCACTTTGGTTGTTTTCAGGTTTCTTTTCAAGTTCTTCACATTCCTATTAAATTTGCAAATCCTAGGCACTCGGAGGAGGTGCCACTGTGCTCAGCCCTGTGTTCCTTTTTAAAATGTCACACTCCCTTTCTCTTATTGAACTACTGTTTACTTGTTAGGTTTCTTTTTAACTGGCTCATATTTTTAACTTAAATAAACATATAAAGGAAACTTCGTCACAACATATGTGGAAATCTGTATTATTTGCCATTCACGGGGATTAATTTTAAAAATAGAGAAATAGATATAATGAAATTGTTAGTTGCTGGTGGTTTCTAACCTGACAGAGTGATTCTCAAAGGCTGCTTTCCTCTTCTTTTGTTGTCCTATGAGGCATTTTTATTTCAATTCCTAAGGTGTATTTTTTATGGTTTTTTTCTTTTCTTGTCTTTTCTCTTTTTTTTTTGCTAAAGAGTTACAATGCAAATTAGATGACAGGCAATGTGTTGAAGCTAGGTGTTAGAGGTTAAACTGTGTCCCCAAAATGTGTTGAAGTTTTAACCCGTGGTATGTGTGAATGACCTAATTTGAAAATAGGGCCATTGCAGAGGGAATTAGTTAAAATGAGGACCTACCTGGTGTCCTTATAAGAAGGGGAGAAGAGACACCACATGTTGATGGCGGGAGAGACTGAAGTGCTGCAGCTGCAAGCCAAGGAGCATCAATGACGGCTGCCCAGCCACGAGATGCTAGGAGGATGCAAGGAAGGATTCTCCCCAACGGGTTTCAGAGGAGCATGACCCTGCCCATACCTTGGTTTCTTGATTTCAGACTTCTGGATTCCAGAATTGTGAGAGGATAAATTTTTGTTGTTTTAAGCACCTGAGTCTGTGATACTTTGTTTCAGCAGGTCTAGGAAACTGAAATAGAAGGCAAGATGTGTGAACCAATCTCTCTCTCCCCAAACCCTGCACCTCCAGCCCCTCCTAAAGTGTGTTACCAAAAACCATCTCCCATGCTACCAGCAGTGTGCAATCCATAGTATGGAAAACACTAATCTGACTACTTTCTTCCCAGAGACCCACTTCAAATTCCTCTCCTTCAATAAACATCCTGACCCATACTGACCTCACTGGTCCCCTCAACTGCATTCATAAGGCTACTTTGTCTAATTATTCAAATGTTGCCATGTAACATTTCATTAAGGACAAAGGCCATGCTTTATACTGAGTTTTCCCACAGCATTTGGTATGTATGCTACCTGGCAAACAGTGAACATTCAATGAATATTTGTGGCTTGATGAAGAAGCAAGGGTCAGCTCTAGGTAAAAGGTAAAGCAAGATTTGACTTAGGTTCCTTTCAAGCCTTCTTTGGCTCTCAGAGTTGGTCATTTTCTCCTTTCTTAATAAATCCCACATATCTCCTGATTTTCCCCAACTTCCCAAAATCTTAATTCATGTCCATGTGTCTCATTATCTTATTGATGAATTAGCTAAGAGAGTTGATGTTTTCCACTAGATTTTATGCTACTTGACTGTGTCTTATAATTTTTTTTTGTATCTTCAATCACATCAAAAACAGACCCTGTATACAGAGCAAGTGTTCAATAGATATTTGTTTTATAACTAAATGAATACATATTATATCATTTGTGTCTAAGAGAGTCCCTGTTACATCTTCAGGGGAAAAAATATACTAAATCCCAATTCTAATATAACGCTGGTCAAGTGGATTTACTAACTTTGTTATTAATTAAAGTCCTAAGTACAAGGATAGTAAAGCTTTGAAATTTTGACTCAGAATAATAAAAACAATGAATTTCCTACCATCTTCCCTGGATCGATCGGCCATTTAGATGTTCCTTTGAAGGAGCAATTTATAGCTTTATATGGAACTGATGGCTTTTTCTCAGTACAACAAGCAATTTATTAATACATACACTTCCAGTGAGTGGTGACCACATATTTATCATCCACACCAGGGTATTTTTGAGAATGAAAGGGTCATAATTTACTGTAAAGTCAAGACCAGAGGTGCCCTTGAGTATGGTCATATTACTTTGAAGTCATTATCTATTAAATGCATGTCTCTTGTAGTTCAACTGTAAAGCTATTCTAAGTCTGGCCTTCATTTTTCTTAGCTTCCTTTGTTGCCAAGCACAGAGCCTGGTATGTGGTTGTGGTAGGAGAATATTTGTGCCTCTTTAAAAATATTCACTGACCTGAATATTTCACTGCCTTGATGTAGAATTCAGTCTATCCCATTCCATTTGGACCTTTTAAAAAGGAGACTCTTTTTTTTTCAGAATTACAAATGCAATGAACTTAATTATATGCTTAGGTAATGATAATAGCAAGCATTTACCGAGCACATAGCATGTACCAGGCCCAGGACTAAGAACTTTACATAAGTTCTCTCAGTGATTTCTCACAACACTTGGAAGGGAGTATTATTGTTCACATTTAATTAGAAGAAAAGACTGAGGTTTAGAAAGAGCGATAACCTTGCCCAGGGACACCCAACTAATAACACAGCAGAGTTTGGATATGAATTCCATATTATGACTCCGTATATCATCTGGTGAGAAATAGTTATTATCAAATTTTGAAAAACAATTAAAATACATTAATAGCATGTTTGAAGACAAAATCCATTTACTTTAAATAATTTATTTAACTAAATAGAAGAATGCCCAATCAGGCCAGTGTGGTCACGATGTGAACGCAATACTTGTCCTTGGTGTTAGTTTTTCCATTTGTAATGGCACATATTTACGAAGTTAATCTTGTTGAGATCATTTTCTTATTTATGGAATAGTAAGTGAACACAAACGGTTTCTATTATGATAGTTGCATATAGTTTTATCAGTATTTTCAATGTGCATTATGTGAATAAATTATGAAATGTCTCTTGTTTATTCTTGTCCTTCTTTTAGAATAAGACTTTAATCGGTAACAATTTGAAGGACAGTACAGACATATCATAATAACTCCAGAAAATTTATTATTTGATAATGTTGTAATTACAAACTACATTGGACAATGATAAAACACAAAAAACAAAGTCCATTTAATTTTTCAAACTATAATCCAAATTGTAAAGGATAATCTATATCTTTAAGTTGTTTTTAAATCACAAAGGATAAAGTAAATATGGAAAGAGATTTATGCTATAATACTGAACAAATAATTTTGCACACATACTCTTATACACAAGGTATATGTACTGGTTTGAGTCTTTTGTGAACCCCAGAAAATCCTGTTCTTAGAGTGAACCTATACCTGTGCCTGTAAACCTATTGTAGTTGGGACCTTTGATTAGAATGCTTCAGTTAAGGGTCTTTGATTAGACTGTGGCACCCAGGGTGGGTCTTGAACCTCTTACTGGAGTCCTTTATAAACAGAGGACTAAAAAGCCACAGACACTACAGAGAAAAAGCTGCAGACACAGAGAAACCCAAGAGGCTGAGAGGTCCCAGAGGCCAGACACTGCAATCAGCAGAACACAGTGGCACAGAAAGAGGTCCCGGGAGGGGAGGCTGAAAGAGACAAGCCCAGAGGAGAGTGGAGTGATGAGCCATATGCCTGATGACCCACAGCTGATTTAGGGAGAAAGTAAGCCTGGAGGACAAGACAGGAACTGGCAGAGCTGCCATTATGCCCTGCCATGTGTGCCTGATCACCCACAGCTGAGCTCAGAGAGAAAGCCTCTTCCCATGAGGCCACTATGTGCCTGGTAGGCCAGAGGTGCAACTTGGTGAGACAACATCTCTTGATGATGCCTTGATTTGGACCTGAAAGGGCTTCAGAACTGTAAGTTTTTTAACCTAGTAAGTTCTTACTATAGAAGCCACCCCATTTCTGATATATTTATTGTTCCCAGCAACATTTAGAAACTGAAACAGTGTCCTTCAATTGAATGGATCCTTTTTTTTTTTTTTTTTTGGGTACTGGGACCTCCTATGTGGGAAGCTGATGCTCAGCTATGAGCCACATCAGATCCCCTGGGTTGGCTTTTTCATTTGTTTGCTTGTTGTTTGTTTTTAGGAAGCACTAGAGATCAAACCCAGGACTTCTCATACAGGAAGCAGGCACTCAACTGCTTGAGCCACATCTGCTTCTGAACATTGTTTTTTGTTTGTTTCTTTTGTTTTTGAGGTACCGGGGGTCCAGGGATTGAACCCAACACCTCGTAGGTGGGAAGCTGGCATTCAACTACTGAGCCACATCAGCTTCCTTTAGTTGGTTTTTTCATTTGTTTTGCTTGTTGTTTGTTTTTTTCAGGAGGCACCAGGAACCGAACCTGGGACTTCCCATGTGGGAGATGGGGGCTTTACCGCTTGAGCCACATCTGCTCCTTCATATTCTTTTTTTTTTTTTTAAAGATTTATTTTATTTCTCTCCCCTTCCTACTCCCCATCCCCCCTGCCCCCTCCTCCGTTGTCTACTCTCTGTGTCCACTTGCTGTGTGTTCTTCTGTGTCAGCTTGCTTGCACCCTTGGTGGCACACCAGGAAACTGCATTGCTTTTTTGTTGCGTCATCTTCCTGCTCTGTTTGTGTGGCACGACTCCTGGGTGGGCTGCACTTTTTTCACGTGGGGCAGCTCTCCTTACAGGGTGCACTCCTTGCATGTGGGGTGCCCCCGTGTGGGGGTGCCTCTGCATGGCACGGCACTCCTTGTGTGCCAGCTCTGCGCGTGGGCCCGCTCACCACATGGGTTAGAAGGCCCTGGGTAACGAACTCTGGACCCTCCCAAATTGGTAGGTGGAAACTCTTATCTGTTGAGCCATGTCCGTTTCCCCTTCATGTTCTTGAGTTTACTGACAAGATGAGTATATGATTATCTTTAGCAACTGAAGTCAGATTTTTTAATATGCTCCTAGTCTATCTTCTATTTATTTATTTATTTTTAATATATATATTTTTTTATTTCTCTCCTCTTCCCCCCCCCCCCCCCCGTTGTCTGCTCTCTGTGTCCATTTGTTGTGTGGGTGTTCTTCTTTTTTTGTCTGCTTCTGTTGTCAGCGGCACAGATATCTGTGTTTCTTTTTGTTGCGCCATCTTGTTGTGTCAGCTCTCCGTGTGTGTGGTGCCATTCCTGGGCAGGCTGCACTTTCTTTCATTCTGGGCGGCTCTCCTTATGGGGTGCACTCCTTGCGTGTGGGGCTCCCCTACGCAGGGACGCCCCTGCATGGCATGGCACTCCTTGCGCACATCAGCATTGCGCATGGGCCAGCTGCACACGGGTCAAGGAGGCCCAAGGTTTGAACCGCAGACCTCGCATATGGTAGGCAGACGCCCTATCCACTGGTCCAAGTCTGCTTCCCTGAAATCAGATTTTATCATACTATTCAATCGCTTATGATTTTTTTTTAAATGTGGGTTTTTTTTGTTTTTTGTTTTAATTTCCATACATTCCCAAAGTTGGGCAATACAGAAATCTGTGTTTCTGTTTTCACACCGGGTACTTTATGAAATCTCGTTAGGGCTCTGTCTTTTCCCCATTCCTGCCTGATCTTCCACCTCTTGATCCTCTTGGATGTCCACTGCTCCCATCCCCAGTGTTTTCTGTCTTTTGGGAAGTTGATGATTTCTCCCTGTACACATACTCATCCAGATTAAGAAGGCTGAAAGGGTCACATATGATGTTTTGTCATTAAAAAAATCTGAAAAAGCTCAAAAATAAATGTTTACATAATAAATATTACCCTTCATGAATAAATAATAAGAAATGTTACTACTTAAGGTATTTAAGGAGATGACTACATTTGTAATTAAAAGAGAGGATTACAAATACATATATCAAGTTCAGGAATATTTTCTGGTTCTTTGCCCCAGGAAACTTTTAGTATCACACCAGAAAGCTTCCCCTAGTCTGTCACTTTATTCCTGTTCAGTTATTTTTTTCCTATTCAATGAAATAAAATACTGGGATATCATTTGAAGAAAATTTGTGTTGTATGTCAAGAAAATGACTATACTCAGGGTAAGCAGAAAATTAAAATGCTGATTTATGATGTAGAGAAGGATCTTATGGTCAACTAATAGATTTTGGGAACAAGAGGAAATTTAAAATGAAAAATTCATTTTTTATTGTCTTGAACTTTTTATTAATTCAGGAGATTTCTCCCCCATTTATTCTAGGCATTTGGGATATATTAGTTGAAGAAAACAGACAAAAACCCCTGCTTCTATTGGGGGAGACAGGCATTAAAAGATAAATATACAAAATAAACACATTATAAAGATTGCTCAAGGTGTGAAATGCCATCTGAAGAAGAAAAAGAGCAAGGTGGCAAGGATTGAGAGTTGAGGGAGAGTGGTGGCAATTTTAAATAGCATAATTAAGATTGTCATTAAGGTGAGATTTGAGCAAGGAGTTGAAGGTGGACATTGAGTGAAGAACGTTCCAGGCAGTGGGAACAGTTCTTGCAAAGACTCTAAGTGATAATTACAGATGGAGTCAGAGAAATAAAGGGGGGGGGGGGGGGGGAATCCAAGGACTTTGTAGGCCATTGTAAAGATGTTAGCTTATACACTGAAGGAAATAGGGAGCCACTGGATGATTTTGACCAGGTGAGACACGAGCTGACTTTCCTTGTAAGAGGATACTCTGGCTATTGTTTTGACAATGGAATGAGTTGATGGTGAGCCAAGACCGTTAGCAGGAAGACCATCAGGAGGCCATTTAACACAGGCCAGAGATTATTCAAAGTAATGGAGGTGAAGAGCAGTGATCTGAGGTACAAACAACAGGTTTCTTGACAGACTGGATGTGAAGATGAGAGAATGAAATGAGCCCCGGATGATTGAAAAGTTTTTGGCCTGAGCAACTAGAAGGACGCCTTGCATCAACCGTTAATAGGAAGGCACACATTGCTACATTATACTGAAAGTACTGTAGGCTTGACAACTTACTTCCGTGGTGTTGTGATCGTTCCCTATCCTTTGACCCGATAAAGTTTTGTAGGGATTTAGGTGGGGTACCGGCTGGTTAGATAGGAACACTCATACGTTTTTGATTTCTGAGGTACCTAAAATAAACAGCTAAGGAAAATCAGAGGTGCTGTGGACGAGAAATTTTCATATACTTCCATATGCCAGGTGGATGTTCTGGCCTGTAAGACAGCTAACGACGGACTCCAGGATTTTGACTTTTAGATGAAATTGAGCGGTGGGCCGAGGATCCCCCGGCACTTCTGGGTCTACAGCAAACAACTGAGAGACGCGGTGTCTGACGGTCCAACCCCCGACCCTTCCCCGCCCGCGCGCGTCCGCGGCCCCAAGGCGCGCGCAGGCAACGCCCCTCGGCGGGGTCCGAGGAGGGGGCGCGAGCCGCCGCGGCCCTGCTCGCGGAGCCGGAGTGGGAAAGCTCGCCAGCGGCCGCGGCTCGGCCGGGGGCGGGGAGGGGCTCGCGCGCGCTCCCGCCCAGCCCCGGTCGCCATCTTCCCGGTGTGTCCTTTCCCGCGCGGGCCCCAGCCCCGGCTCCCGGTCCTCCGCGCACTCTGACGGGGCTTCCGAACCCGCGCGGGTTGAGCGCGCCACGCGCCGCGGGGGTCCTCGGGGTCCCCCGCACGCCCGCCCGTCTCCGGGGCGGGGCTGGGGGCGGGGCTGGCGCGGCAGCTGCGCGGCGGCGCCGGGCCCTCCCGCGACTCTTCAAGCGCGCGGCCTCTCGCGCTGCCGAAGCGCGAGCCGGGGCGGGGAAGGAGGGGTCCAGGAAGCGGCGTGCGCGCCGGGGAGCGCAGCTGCGGGCGTGGGGGTGGAGGAGCCGCGGACCCGGCGCAGAGAGCGGCTGCAGCCGAAGCCGGCGGCCGAGACAAAGGCTAGGGTGAGTGCAGCGCCGGCCCCTGTCGCGTGCCGGCCCCCGCGCCTCGCCCTCGCGGCCCCCTGGGCGGGGGCCGAGCGCCTCGAACCACCGCCCGGAGGGTTCCGGACAACCGCGGCCCTGCCCGCCTGGCGTCGCGGGCTCGGGGCTAGCCTGCGGCTCAGGTC
Source organism: Dasypus novemcinctus (assembly GCF_030445035.2). Classification (NCBI taxonomy): domain Eukaryota; kingdom Metazoa; phylum Chordata; class Mammalia; order Cingulata; family Dasypodidae; genus Dasypus; species Dasypus novemcinctus. The sequence continues at coordinate 138,198,769 of NC_080674.1, forward strand.
TGGGCGAGGTTCTCAAGTCCAAGGACTCTGCCTTTGGATTTTCTTCCTTTTGTCATGGGAAAATTGTTCCATGATCATTTCAAAGAATGACTTCTTCATTCTTTGAAATGAAGTCAACCGCCTTCCTGACGTGATATGGAAATGAAGACCCCCTCCCAACTTTCCAGGGCTGGAAGCGGGTGGTGCGCCTGGCGAGCGGGGGGCGCTGGGTCCTCCAGGTGAGAGTTTACGACGGGGCGGAGACCCCCGGCGCGGGGACCCGGACTCTCGCCGGAGGCTCCCTGCGCGTTCTGCCCGCGGGTCTCGCTGAGGTTCTTCTCCGGTCCCGGAAGAGAAGTCCCTGGTCACCTCCTCAGAGGAGCTCGGGCTACTCTTACAGGTTGTCTTACCCAGTGCTTGCTGCTTTAGTTGTGATTTTTCGTAGCGGGTGTGGTAGGTAGCGGTTCGCTGATGCTGCATTAATAGCCGAAGGAGCCCGGTTCTGCTGACTTAATATGTACGTGAAACATTAGGATTCTTCTTTACCTGTTATTATTTAAAATAATAAGCTTTTTGTGGGGGGACTTTGGTGATGGTGTGCAGTTTACAAATTTAAACGTTTTCCAAAAAGGCCTGGCGTGCATTAGTTGCACAATAAAATATTTAATGGATGAATGAATGAACTTCGAAAAATCAGACAAAGCTGATTTTCGGAATATACCCTCTTGACTCAGATTAAAGTGAAAACATTGGTAAACGCCGCATACTTTCATTTATATGCATGTTTTTGGTTTTTATCTAATACACACCTAAGAAGTTAGTCTGCTTTTGAGGGACAGTGGCATGGTCTTGAGCTGCTTTTTGAGCGAGAACTCTCTAAAACTTTTTTTTCCCCCATTGTTGCACTAATATAATTAAACTTCACCATTTACTCAGCAGTTTTTCATTAAGCATCAGCTATGTACTGGGACTTGTGTTGGATGCTGAGTATTAAGGGGTGAACAAAATACAAACTCTAGCATGGAGTTCTCGCCTTATGGATGTTGCCATTGCGGACTGTTTTGTAGACCCCAGTACCTATTTAAGTTGGGAAAGGTGAGCTGAGGAAAGTGAAGACCCATAACAGTCTATTTAAAGGTTAATAAGTAACTTTATATGGCTAAGATGATTAGATTACATTTTCATATTGTCAACTTATAAAATTATTACCCTCCACCATTCCATCACTCCGATTTAGTAGGTTTTGGTAACAGTGTATTTCTTGTATTTATTGAACGGTAATATACCTCTGGTTCTGTTTTCTATAAATAATCTCTGAATTAACGATATTTTATATTTTTTAAAAACCTCTGAAGAGAAACGTTGGATCCTTTAAGAAATGTTTTTAAATAAATTATCTTTTCATGTGTTTTGATCTTTTATTCAACATTTACAAACAAGTATAGTTTTGACTCCGTAGTGCTACAAAGGGAAGGGTTTTCGGTAATAATTTGTGGTTTCATGTTTGGACTTTGCCTTTAGTGTTACAGCTGAGATAAAACTCCTTAAAAAACAGGATATTTCTAGTATTGTCTTTGATGATTTTGGACATAAGGTTGCATTTTTATCTTATTTATATGTGTTTTAAGAAAACAATATTAAAAACATTGTAAGACATATTAGTTTGTTTATTCCATGTATTTGTTTCTCAAATGCTTATTCTATATTATCACTAGTTAGAAGCCTGCATTATTTCATTTGACTGCTTCAGAAGCCCAAATTAATATATTCCAAGTGGATCTTGATCATTAAAAGATGATGTAGACACATAATTTTTTAAGTTAGTTTTTAAATATAGGTAGGCCCTTTTGATTTATCAATTCTCATAACATTTTATACATTATTGAAGATAATGTGTACATTCAAATAGAACTTTCAAATTTTCCATTTACTGGCTGTTAACCTTTTATGGCTATTCTTCCTAGGAATAATAAGGAAAGTAGTCACTCACATTTTAGTGGAAGAGAATTGTGATAGTTTTTCTTAGTCCAAAAGAAAAAATTCCATACCCACCTATTATTGACCCTTAACATTGATATATAGTACCTTATTTGCCATTGATGCGAGAATATTACAATATTGCTATTAACTGTAGCCCATAAGTTACATTAATTGTATTTTTCCCCATGCATCACCATATTCTTACCCCTTGTAATAACTGATGTATATTTGTTCTAACTCAAAGAAGAACATTCTTGTATTTATGCTATTAGCCACAATCCTCATCCACCACTGGGTTCACTATGTTATTCAGACTGTAGATTATTCTCTAGCTTTCTTTCAATTGATGTTTATCTTCTTAGACTACCCCTTTTAGCCACAATCACATTTATAAACCAGCCGTGTTACTTACACTCACTATAATGTTACCTTCAACTCTGTCCATTTCTACACTTTTACAGTCAACCTAATTGAAAATTCTACATATACTAAGCATCAGTATTCAGCCCTTGTCCTGTCTCCTAGTAGCCTATATTGTAGATTTATTCTTTGTGTTTAGTTCATATTAGCGAGACCATGAAATATTTGACCCTTTGAGTTCGGTTTATTTCACTCAGTGTAATGTCCTCAAGGTTTGTCCATGTTGTCATATGTGTCCCAGTTTCATTTCTTCTTACAGCAGCATGGTATTCCACCATATGTCTATACCGCATATCGTTTATCTACTCATAATGACTATTTCTTTATAATTAAAAAGTACCGTAATTGTTTTCAAAGTATTGTTTCTATCTTGGGGTAGTTCCTAATGTTTTGAGGGCTAAATAAATTCAATGATTATTCCATCTTATGACTGTTAAAATTATTTGAAATATTGGTGTTTTCTATCCCTTTATGGTGTAATATGTGTGGGAAAACGGAGGTGAGGGGGTCATTGTTTTGTAAGACCTTTTAGAATGATTTAGAAAGTTTTATCAGATGTAATTAACAAAGTGATTAAGAATTATGCTGATATGGTACATTGCAGTTGTGCCCATATTTGCCTGTATAATAGATGATGAGAACTTATTAATGCGTATTTGTCTATAACACTTCTAAAGTGCTTTATAATCTTATTTTGCACATTAATTCTCTAGGAAGGTTGCTGTTATGTTTTGTTTTGTTTTTTCCAAATTCTACTCAATTTATTCAATTTAAAAAAATATTACATTCAAAAAATGTGAGGTCCTCATTAGGATGAGTCTGGGACATTTTGTGAAAGCTTTGTAAGGTTTTTTCACAATTGCAAATGCATATTAGTTTTGATCTGTTACTGTGTTCTTAATCTCAGTTCTCGTCAAAGAAATAACTTTACACTTTATTGAATGTTAGCAGTGTTTTAGTTTGTCTCAGAGGAGGGCATTAATGGGTGCCCTGTGCTTTCTTGAGAGGAACTGAGTGAAATATGTGCTTATCCTTAATACTTGCTAGTTAGGTGAGGACATTTTTCTGATTTTTAAAAAATACTACTTGAAATTTAACTTAATAATTAACTTTATGCATCTCGCTGCCTCGGTTCAAAGTTTAAGTATGCTTGAACCTTTCTATAACACTCTCAAATAATGAATAGAGCTGAATTTAGCTGAAACTGCTCTGGGACCCGGTCCAAACGGTGTTACTGAACTGAAATGCCAAAAAAAAAGATTGGGTAATAAGTTGTCGTTATCATGGCACTGTAAAATACCTTTTGTATTTTAGTCAAAATGGATTATAGTAAAATAAACTCTCTCTTTTTCCTAGAAAGCATTGGATAGATTATTCCAGGTTAAATTTGGGTGCCTTTGAAAGTGACTGAATGATGAGTATACCATCCATTGATATTTTCTTATGAAATCTTCATAATTTAATTTATGTAATTTGCTTTTGTTTCATTTGACCTAATCTACTTTGACTTTTTGCTTCATAAAATAAAAATGAATTTTACTATATTCAGCATTTTATATATTTTGCACCTTATATATAGTGGAAAGCTATGGATATTTGAGACACTAATGTATTTAATGATGGGACTTGATAAGGTTTAAGTAGAAAATTTTTTCTTTTCCTGTGCCTTCGAACCCTCCCTATAGATTAAGTGGTTCCCTTCCTCTGGATGAGCTCTTAAGAAGATCATATAGCTTTTCCAGTCGTTTTTAGGTAATAAGTCTTCAGGCCACTTGTTACCAAAAAAGTCTTATTTTGGTCATTAGAAGATTAAGTTTAGTATAATAATCAGCGTCCAAACTCTTGTACAGTTTAAAATTTCTCTTTCTTAGTTTAGAACTGCTTCAGACCTATAAGTCTGCTTTGGAAGAAAAGTCCTGGTTGGCTTCTCTTTTCACTTTGCCAGCTCTTCTGCAATATGCCATCCTCACCTCTCTGGGATCCACCTCAGTGAGAAGAGGAGCTGGAGGCTGGTATATACTCTTTTTTTTTCATAATGGGTAGGAAATCATAATTAATATATATTTAAGAAGCATTTCTCAGAATGCTTGAATTTACAGAATAGACTTAATTCATGCTCCTCATAATGTATGAAAATAGACATATCACAGGGTATCTTTTTGAATTTTCTAGAACAATGGAAGTGAGAATAAGATCTTAAAAGTGTCTAGAATGGGGTGAAAGTAACCAATTTCCATAAAAACTACCCAGTTTAAGAAACATGAGATTCTCAAGACTGGTTCAGTGCTTTCAAAATTTGAGTAAAAGTGATATATAAAAATGTGCTTGTATAGCACATAACCTGTATTAGATATTCTTTATTTCCACAACTAAAGTTGGCCTTGGGATTATACTGTATTTTTTTAAAAAAGATATTTAGATTACATACATGGTACATAAAACATATAGGGTCTCCCATATGCCCTCCTCCCCACACCATCCATATTTACCCCATTAATAATATCCTTCATTAGTGTGGTACATTCACTGCAATTGATGAACACATTTTGGAGCATTGCCATTTAGCATGGATTACAGATTACGTTGTAGTTTATACTCCCTCCCACACAGTTCTGTAGGTTATGGCAAGATATGTAATGACTTGCATCTGTCGGTGCATTGTCATTCAGGGCAACACCCAAGTCCCAAAACTGCCCCCTTATTACACCTGTTTTCCCTCCCCCTGACCTCAGAGCCTTCAGGTATATACCATTTTAATGTGGCTTATTGTATTGTGATCTGGTTCTGGTGCCTTATGAATGGGTAGATTGTTCAAAACTGACTCTCCAGTAGTGTTGGAAGTGGTTTTCTTGGAGCTTTTATAGCTGGGAACCTCTAACTACAATTCCTGTGATATAATTCATCTCTGGCGACAGTTCTCTAGACTTCCAGGTTCTCTCTTCTGTAGCTCACTTTGCCCAGGGAGTGTTTTGCTCTTTAAGGTATTTCTATAACATTTTAACCAGACCTACCCCTACTTTATTAAGGTTACTTCGTAGGGTGCAGTTCAGTTTCAAGCATCCCACTATGGCCTCAACATCCTGTCTTGCCAGCTTCTCTCAAGTATCCCTGCTCCACAGCACTCTGGTCTGTCTGGAACCTACAATCCATTGTTGTTACTACCTTTTTACTGTCCCAAGGCTCCTTCCCCCATGTCCTTACTTAAAAATTTACCCTGCTTTGTAGCCTTGGTCTACCCTATGATTTTCTTCCTTACACATACTCTTGAGGCTTTCCTCCCTTCATTGTATTCACCTGGCAAAACCCACAACTCTGGTTATATCCAGTTTTCCATCTATTCCAACCTGTACGTGGATAGTTGAGCATACCTTCAAGGAAAACACACAGTCCTACCTGGTCTCCCTTTAATTCGTGGCCATGGACCTCAGGAGGGCCCTTAGGCAGGCCACAGTTCTGAGTCTAATGTATTTCCCTGGTTGAATCACTCTCCCACTCCCCAAAATGACACTTCATTTTTGGCTGCTGACCTTGTTTCCTGTATATTAAAAACGAAAGCAATAAGAAGAAAACTGTTCAAGTCCCATTTCCATCAACGAACCCGCTTGCATCTGTTTACTGTGCCTTTTCCTCTGTGCTGTGGCCGTCGCCTCCACTTACGTTCTTTCTCTTATTAAGGACATTGCTTCAGTGTTCTCCATTCTCCTGCCAGTGAGCTGCATCATCAATGTGTCTCATTTTCACCATATTACTTCTATCACCATTTACATACGCTGAAGTATCTTCTATCTTAAACAGACAAACAACAGCTCCCTTAACACCACATTTTTCTTCAGCTACTGCTCTCTTGAAGAGTTGCTGATATTTATGGTCACCAGTTCTCCCTGACTCTTAGATCCACTATAGCCAGGTATTTTTCTCTTCCAATCTACCATAGCTGTTATTCTTGTTAATGCCCTCCTTGGTGATAAATTTCCTATTCATTTCTCAATAATCTCACCAGACTTAACAGCAGCAACATTTAACGTGGTTGATGTTTTTCTCTTCTTTGAAGCCTGGCTTCACTTTGCTTCTGGGACACTATTGCACTTTTCAGTTTTTCTTACTGGTTTCTTTTTGTTGCCCCAACTTCTAAACAAGGAGGCAGTGTCCCAGGGCTCTTTCTATATTTAGACCTCTCCTATATTTATATTCCGTTCCTGGTGATCTCATCCCATGCTCTAGCTAGAAATATGTATTTCAACCTGAAAACTTTATCTTCAGTCTGGATCTCTTTCCTGTTCTCCAGACTTGCATACCAGCTTCCTACTCAACATTTCCAATTAGATGTCTAATAGGCATCCCAGACTTAACCTGTCCAAAACTGAACTCCTTGTCCTCCCACTTCCTACTACTCCCTTCCCTCCACCTCATAATTGTTCCTATCCATCTTCCTCATCTTATTAAATGTCACCTCCTTCCTTCATTTTCTCTGGCTGAAAACCTCGTAGTCATTCTTGACTCCTCCATTCTCACACCCCCACATGTAATTCAGGTTAATGTACCATGAAAATATGTCCTTGATCAACCTTAAAATTTCCTTTAAGAAAAACTGTAATCACAACTTCCCATCTTCAACTGCTGCCTCTCTAAGCAACCGTCATCTCTTCCCTTTGTTATTTCAGTGGTGGTCTTCTGGTTTCCTTGCTGCTTCTGCTCATTTTCTTTTCTCATCCAAGGTGATCCTTTAAAAATCAGAACTCTTAAGTGGCTTTCCATATCTTGTAGAGTAAAAACCAGAATCTTTCCATTGCCTACAAGGCCCGGGTCAGCTGTGCCTCTTGCCCTCTGATATCACGTCCTCCCACTTGCTCCTTGGCTCACTCACTCCAGCCACATAGGCCTCCATGACGGTTCTTCAATCTGTCAAACACCGTTTTACCTCAGTGCCTTTAGTGAAAGAGCTTCGTTTTATTCAAATTTAGATTCAAGAGGAAAAGGAAAATTTCATATAAAATTTTGGTTACAGAAAGTAAAAATACATAGTAAAATGGAAGGGACAGAGGAGGTAGGAAAGGAATGAACACAGGTGGGACAAATGGAATAAAGAAAAGGAAAGCCTGATTTGCAAGTAGGGTGGCAACACTTAAAACTGCTTGGACTTCATCCATATTTCTTTTAAGCTTTGTTTCTTGAACTCTTAGCGTTGGTGATTTACAAGGACTTAGATCTTCAATTTGGACTGAATTTCTTTTACGGGCCTGTAAGCTCAGATGAGATTGGGGGCAAAACTTAGTTGCTTTTCTATTATTGTTAAAAGCAGTTATTATTACCAAGAAAAGAATTTACCTGACTGTATTTTTAGCATTTATTTTTTTCTGTACAAATCTCAAACAAAATCTCATAGTTTTAGGGAGGAATTTTCAGTGTATGTGTATATTTTTATTTGTTTTTTTTTTGAGGTAACATATATGCATACAACTCAGAGTTTCCCATTTTAATCACTTTGAAGTGTATCATTCAGTAGAACTACTTACATTCAGAATGTTATGCCACCAGCACCATCATCCATTGCCAAAATTTTTTCATCACCTCAAACAGAAACTCTACTATTAAGCAATAACTCCCCATTCTCCTTCCTGACCATACTCCCTAATAACCTGTAATCTAATTTTTGTCTCCATGAATTCGCATATTTTATGATTTCATATAAGTGGAATTACAATATTTGACTTTTTGTGTCTGGCTTATTTCACAAATCATAGTAGTCTTTAAGCCGAGTAATATCATATGCATGTAGATATTTATATGCACGTAAATATTTGTGCTCTTAAATGAAGAATGCTTGAGTATACTTAATACATTTTTTCAACTGCAGTTTAACTGATATTTAGGTGGGAGATGAGAGTGCACGGGAAATTAATGATTTGCAAACGTGCAGTATTTCATTCTGCTGAACAAGATTATTATCTTTTTTTTAACCCATTTTTTTTCTGAGCTATGGATCTCATTTCCTGTTGGTTTTTTAAAAAGCCCTTTAAGTAAATTGTTGAGATAGGTGGCTTAAAAGTTCTTGAATGGATAATTTTGTATGTGAAAGTACAGATTATTCTCTATAAAAGTCTAAATTTACCTATTTTTTAATTCATTTCCCTATTTTTGTGTAGTACACAATACTTTATATTTTTATTGACTTGTCTTATGGACTTCTGTGCCATAAGCAGGGACTTCATTTTCTTTGCTTTGAGGGTGTGGGTGTGCTTGTATATTTTTATCATTTTTATGCAAATGCAATTTAAACTTTATGTGCTTACTATTTTACTTTTAACTCCTAAGCAGTAATATCGGTAGAATCAGACTTGATATTGCATTTTTTTCTTTCATGTTAGAGTCTATAACTATTATAAATTTTTAAAAGTTTATTTACATACCACCTAAAATCATTTTGGATGATACCCCAGGAAGTATTTGCTTACAGTTTTGGATTAATCTTATTGACCTACTGGAATTAGTATGTTAGATTTCAATACAAAATAACCAACTTGGATTAATAAGGTTCTTATTTCTGAACTGATGTGTAGCCCTACCACTAAGATTATTTTAGCTATAGTCATAATTCGAGGCATACCATACTATACTGCTTTAACTTCATAATGTTCTGTCTAGATTGTAAAGTAACCAGAATGATTGTATTGAGAAAAGTGACTCTATTACAAAATAGGCTGTGACCTAAGACTAATAGGGGCTAACTGCCAACATTAAAACAATGCAATAGAGAAGCAGATGCAGCTCAAGCATTTGGGTGCCCTCCTACCACATGGGAGGGTTCGATTCCCAGTGCCTCCTAAAAAGAAGGCAAGCACATAACAAACAGACACAGAGAGCAGACAGTGAATGCAAACAATGGGGGGTGGGGGTGGGAGGAGAATACATAAATTAAATAAATCTTTAAAAATAAAATAATGCAATAAAGTGTACATTCCTTAATCATTCAGCCCATTTATCAAACTACTACTCAGAATAAAATACAAATTCTTAATACTCACCCAGAAGGGTCTGAGTGATTGGGCTCTGACAACCTCCTGAGAACACTTTTAGCTTTGCTCACGCTAGCCATGGAAGTCTGTTCAGTTTCTCAAACATACTGAGTTTATTTTTGCTTTAGGGCACTAGTTATTTCCACACCCTGAAATGGACTTCCCCAGATCTTTTCAAGGCTGGCCTCTTCATATCTTTTAGCTCTCAGCTTAAATATACTTTCCTCACTTCTCTGTTAAAAATAGTCCTCCACCACTGTTTCGTTTTCTTCATAGCATTTATTACGCCTTGAAATTATCTGTTTTGTTATTATTATGTATTGTGTCTCCAGATTATTATAAGCTTTATTACAGCAGGGACCCACCTTTGTCTGTTCCTTCCTGTCCACAATCAGTACCTTGAACAAAGTAGGTGTTTGGTAAAAAAAAAAAAAAAAAGGTGCTGAATGAATGAAACAAAGGTACCAGTCTTTCTTGTGAATAATTTTAGTCCCCTGTATTTTGAATGACAAAAGGGTATTTCTTCTAATTTAGGGAAGTAGGAAACTGGATTATTCAGCCAAAAGCCTGTTTTAGAACAGGATGAAAAAATCTGCTCTCCACTATACTTAGAGTATTAGGTGGAACCAGTAGTGTGCAGGAGCTGGTGAGCTGATCACATCTCTTTCTAACTCCATGTTCAGTAACATCATGTTGGTAGTTTGAAATTGGCCATAGTGGGAGTATTTATACTATAAGTGCTACAAATACAAGTCATGGCTTTTCCCCCCAGAGATCTGGTAGTTAAATATCATCAGCAGGTATGGCACTTTGAAGCTGGGTAGATCACAGAAAATCCTGTTCTTAAAGTAATCCATTCCTGTGCATGTAAACCTATTATAGATGGGACATTTTCATTAGATGTAGTTACGGGACCTTCCTTTTGAATACCTTACTTCAGTAGGGCATGACCCAGTATGGGTCTTAGTCCTCTCACTGGAGTCATTTATAAATGGAGGAATAAAGAGCCACAAAGAAGAAGACACAGAGAAAGGGGAGGGACCCAAGAGCTGAGAGAGAAGACCCCGGGGACCAGAAGTTAGAATCAGTGGAATACAGAGGCTGAGAGGAATGAGGCCTGGGAGAGAGGAAGACGAACCATGTGCCTGATCACCCACGACTGCATCTTGGTGAGACAGCATTTCTGATGATACCTTGATTTGGACACTTTCACGGCTTCAGAACCATAAGCTTTTAACCTAATAAATTTCCATTATAATAGCCAACATATTTATGGTACATTGCACCCAGCAGCTTTTATTTCTTTATTTATTTTTAGGAGTTACTGGGGATTGAACCGGGGACCTCGTACATGGATAGTAGGTGCTCAACCACTGAGCTATACCTGCTTCCCATCCCAGCAGCTTTTAGCAGACAAAGTAGCAGACACTGGATGGAACCATATGTAAATGTTATTTCCGTAGGTCAAAAGTGCTTGAAATTTGGCATTTTCTTATGGTTTAACCTAGTAAAGTTACTTATTTTGGTTAAAGGTAATTACCTCAGTTTACCTAGTTTCTTTTTCAAAGTTCAGTTCCCTTTATATCTGATGATTACTCCTAGATTCATTTAATGTGTAAAAATTGAATGTTTATGTTTGTATCTTAATTGTTTAACTGTGTACTTAATTGTTTAATTAGTTTTTCCAAAGCAGGCACAAAAGATCTTGAGGCCTTTGAGGATGTTGTTTTTGTTAGAAGATCAAGTCCATTGAAAGGTGTTCTTTTTCAGGTGAAGACAGCATAGCTGAGTCAGTTTGAGTTATATATCGTTATCTCATTTTTTCATTAGTGTTTCATAATGATTTACATATACATGCTAAATTCAGGTTTTTTTTTTTTTTTTTAAGTTTTAAGTTTTGGCTGAGGAGAGTGATCATTTTCCCCCTTCTTTTCCTGTTATCACCCTCTAATTGCTCAGGTACTTTGTCTAATCAGTTACTCTGACCCTCTGTGATTTTACCTATGAACCAGGGTCTCTAAGTCAGTGTAATGTTTCTGCCTCAACTTTTAGTAGTTATAAGCAGCCATGTTGAGGAAACTCAGGTGTCAAGGAGCTTCAGGCAGCCTCTATGAACTAAGAATAGCCTCTAGGACCTGAGGGTCTCTTCCATCCAACAGCTAGCAAAGGCCAAGGTCCTATATCATACAGCCACAAGGAAATGAGTCCTTCCAACAACCTGAATAACCTTAGAAGCAGATTTTCCCACTTTGGCCTTATGCATACCTGAGTAGAAGGCCAGCTAAGCCATGCCTGGACTCTTGGTATGGAGAAACTGTGAGATAAATAAATGTATGTTGTTTTAAGTCATTGAAAAAAATTTTTTTTAGTAGTTTTCCCATTATCATTCTTAATTGCCACCTGGGCGTTCCAATCCATTTCTTACCTCCATAGTTAATAGAAAAACATGAGGTTACTTCTTTTTTATTATTTTATTTAAAAAATTTTTTTTCCTCTATCTTATTTCTCTTTTTGTCTTCTCTTCCTGTTTTTCTCCTCTAGGATTCACCGGGATTTGATCCTAGGGACCTCTGATGTGTAGAGAGGTTCCATTTCACTTGCGTCACCTCAGTTCCTGGTTTCTCTTGCACTTCACCTTGACTTTCCCTTTCATCTCATCATCTTGCTACATAACTCACTTTCACAGGCACTGACTTGCCAGGCAGGCACTCAGGTCACCATGTGGGCACTCACGTGGGGACTCGGCTCACCACACAGGCACGCTTTCTCTTTCTTTTTTTTAACCAGGAGGCCCCAAGGATTGAGCCTGGGTCCTCCCATGTGGTAGGCAGAAGCCCTATCACTTGAGCCACATCTGCTTCCCTTACTTCTTTCTTTTTTTTTTTTAAGATTTATTTATTTCTCTCCCCTTCCCCCCTGCTCCAGTTGTCTGTTCTGTGTGTCTATTTGCTGCATGTTTTTCTTTGTCCGCTTCTGTTGTTGTCAGCGGCACGGGAATCTGTTTCTTTTTTTTTTTTTTTTTTTTTTTTTGCTGTGTCATCTTGTGTTATTTCTCTGTGTGGGCAGCACCATTCTTAGGCAGGCTGCACTTTTCTTTTGTGCTGGGCGGCTCTCCTTAAGGGGTGCACTCCTTGCGCTTGGGGCTCCCCTACACGGGGCACCCCTGCATAGCACGGCACTCCTTGCGCACATCAGCACTGCACATGCATGGGCCAGCTCCACACAGGTCAAGGAGGCCTGGGATTTGAACTGCAGACCTCCTGTGTGGTAGGCAGATGCCCTAACCACTGGGCCAAGTCCACCATCCGTACTACCATTTCTTGAGCAGCATTTGTATTATGTTAATTCTGAATAAATGAATTTGAACTGATGATCTGAATTAAAAAGATTACACCTAGAGTTCCTATCCTTTTAACTCAGATCGTTCTCTCCCTCATGTATAAGCACTAGAAAAATCAGAAAATACACATAAGTTAAGAGTAATTCCTAAACCAATATATGCACACCAATGTTCCTAGCAGCATTGTTCACTATTGCCAAAAGTTGGAATCAACCCAAATGCCCATCAACAGATGAATGGATAAATAAAATATGGTATATACATACAGTGGAATACTACTAGGCTTTAAGAACAAATACACTACAAACATACGTGATAACATGGATGAATCTTGCGAAACTTACGTTGAGTGAAGCAACCCAGGCATTGAAGGACAAACACTTCATGATCTCAATGATATGAAATAAGTAAACGAAGCTGCCTCAGAGAGCTAGAGACTAGATGATAGGCTTACAGGAAGTTGGGGGGTAGAGGAAGGATGTAAGCTGAAACCTACATGGGTGAAATCTATGATAAGCTGGAGGTGAGTATTTGTACAAGGAAGGGATAAAATGGGGACGTAGGGTTACCTTTGGGTGGGGCTTTATGGGCTTGAGGGGGCCTAGGGATGGGAGGATGGGTAATATTGCCCAAGAAATTGGGGGGAGGGTGGGGCAATGTACGAACATAGGAGATTGTCAGGTATTTGGTTGAGAGTATAATGCTGAGAAAACCTTTTCAAAAATATAAGGAAAGTTACCTGTTTAAGATGCTTAAAGGGGATAATCTGACGCAGGACAGGCTCCTGGGGAATATGTGAATGCTCATTTTGCCATAATGGGTTATATCATTGGATAGAGACCCATATAATGAGAGTGAAGGTATACCGACATCCTGGGAAGGACTGATGCCCTCAAATAGAGGGAATTGTATCTCTCAAGAGAAATGGTGGCTCCCAGTGCAATTAGGGCAGTTGAGTATGTCAAGCCCTCAACACTGTTGCAAGTATCTCTGAACATGGTCCTTCAAACAATGAAGATTGACAGTCACTGTGCGCCCTAAGGGGAGGGGGAAAGTGGTATTGAATAGAGGAACCAATGTAACTGTGTGGGCAATAGAAGTGTTTCACTAGAGTACGCAAGGGGATAAAAGACATGTAAAATTACACCAAAAATATATAGGGGCTGATAGGCTAAAATGTAAATAATATTGTAAAACATAAGATAACTAAAAATTTAGAAAATTGTATAGTCTAAAATATAAACCACAATGTAAACTAATGTTACCTTGTTGGAAAGCTATTGTCTCAATATCTGTACATCAGTTTCAGTAAATATAGTATGAATATGTAAAAAGATTATTGCTGTGGAAGGGAAAAGGTTTTATGTTGTGTATGTGGGAGTACTGTATATTGTATATATGAATTACTGTGATCTAAAACTCTTGTGAAGATAAGCTTAATAATTAGAAAAAAGAAAAGAAAAAGATAGGACGTAGACACTGAAGAAAAGACGGAAGTAGTTGCCTTGCCAATTTGCATACAGGACAACACTTCTTGCAGTGGTGGAAGACAAAACATCAAAAACAAAGCTTTTGCATTTTAAAATTTTTTGATACCCCAATTTGTTTTTACCGTAATTTTTCCAAATTAATATGTATTCTATATCTAACCATTAAACTCATCGCTATATTCCATTTTACTATTACTGGAACCTGGCAATATATTGGGCTTCACTTTTCAGGAAGTTTTGGATCACAGAGAGGTTCAACAGTGGCAGCGGAGGAATACTGGTTTGGGATGTTATTGATGGGGGACACATGGTTGGCAGGGAGTCCTACAGGGCATATATCCAGGGTACATAAAAATGTTTGGATATTTGCATGGTGCATACAATTAAAGACAACAACTGAGGGAGCCCCTAGCCAGGGGAGTTCTGTCGCAGTCCCTAGAGGAACAGCAACAACAAAGTGCAACGGCAAAGACCAAAAAAGAATGAAGGTCCAACAGTGAGCCCTTGATACTAATGACTATGCTTGTGCGCCTGTGCACCTGAAATAAGAACAAGGACTAGAGCTTCAGGGTACCTAAGAGTTACCTCCTGAGAGCCTCCATATTGCTCAAATGTGGCCAGTCTCAAAGCCAAACTCAGCACGTAGATGCATTGCTTTCCCCCCAGTGTGGGACGTGACTCCCGGGGATGAGCCTCCCTGGCACCGAGGGATTACTACCAAGTACCAGCTGATGATGTAACTAGAAAATGACCTTGAATAAAAGGGTCAATTCGAACCAGCAGAATATCTCAGTCTACATATAATATCAGGAGTTAAAAATGCTTTTTGACCTGAATCAAGGGGGAAATGGAAAGGACAAATGAGTTTATATGGCTTTGAGTCTCCAAAAAGAGCCAGGAGGTTATCAGGGGGGTTGCCCTTATGCACATCTCAGCAGAGTCCCAGAGACAGATAAAGTAGATACAACCCCGAGTATTGGTTCTTCTGAGGGCTACAGAGACCCACAGGTTCTATGGTCATGGCAGATGGAGTTCAGTGCCATGTCAGTTGGCCCTTCTTTGGAGTTTGTGTTTCTGTGTGATGGAGCTGGACTCAGATGTGATCTTTTTTCACAAGCCTCTCCTGTTACTTTTACCAGAACTGTAGTTGTGCTGGGGTTTAATATATACCCAGGGGATCTGAATCTCTGGACTGACCATATGATAGCCAGGCCCTGAGCCTCAACAGACTTCAGCTTCTACACTCTGGTTTGTTGGACTTACACCACTCAGCTAACATGGAATTGAAGAAGGTCAACCACCACACCATAGAGCCAAGAGTGCCTACAACTGAAAGCAGGAGGATTGCATCCAGCATCCATGTGGAATCTAGGCCCCCTCTTGATATAGATGTGGAGTGGACACAACCATTCCAAGGTCCACAGGATGGAGGAGTAGAGTATGGATTAGAGTGGACTTACTGATATTCTATTCATGAACTGTTATGATTAGTAATCGAAGAAAATGTGGCATTGGTGTGGAGAAAGTGGCCATGGTGGCTGCTGGGTGTGAAGAATGGGAGGAAGAAATGAGATGTGGAGGCGTTTTCAGGACTTGGAGTTGTCCTGGGTGATGCTGCAGGGACAGTTACCGGACATTGTATGTCCTCCCATGGCCCACTGGTGGAACGTGGGAGAGTGTGGGCTATGATGTGAACCACTGACCACGAGGTGCAGCGGTGCTCAGAGATGTATTCACCAAATGCAATGAATGTCTCATGATGATGGAGGAGATTGTTGCTATGGGGGGAGGAGTGGGCTGAGTGGAGAGGGGGGTGTATGGGGACCTCATATTTTTTGAATGTAATATTAAAAAAAAAAAAGACAAAAAAAAGAATAATTCCTAATATTTGATGAGTGTCTTTCCAGACAAATGGATATGTTTTTCCACAAAAGTAAAATCTTATTACATATACTATTCTATAATGTCTCAGTTTAACAAATACTATAATCTTAAAAACATTACTTTTTTTACTTTAATTTGAAAAGGGTCTTACTGGAAAATGAAGATTTTGTTTCACAGACGACAAAGCTGTACATTAAAGTTGTGATTAAAAAAAGGTGTTGATGGAGAATAGAATGTGATGTCACTGCTAGTCAAGAATTACTTCAGCAGTAGTTTTCCTTAAGAGCCCTTATACCATAGTTGTATAATAGCCTGATTGTTTTATACCAGCTAAGGAAAATGGTACCTCGCTCTAAAGAATTATTTTGATAGTCCTATGGAAAATACTGCCCTGTAGATAAGTTCATATTTTTTTTTGGTTTGCCACAAGTCCTGCTGATGCCTTAATATTAAAATAATCTTAGACTAAAAATGTGATTTGTTGAAGGCTTTCATCTGTCCTAATGACGATTTCATTACCATTGCTACCCTTTTTATGTGTTAGAATGAGAAATGAGGGAATTCTTGAAATAGACAATTTTAACAGGTAAAAATTCTTTCCTTAATGTTTGGTTTGATTTTTGTTTCATAAATGTGAAAATCCTTGTGGAAGAATCAAAAGGATATTATATTGGTATAATATGTCCTTTGGAAATCACCAGCTCCAATCTCATCAAAAGATTGTTTAGGTCTTAAGCAGTTTTTAAATCTAATCAAGGCTACTTTAAAGATTGTGTAATTTAAATGAATTTTCCTTTACCACAGTGATATGGATTACCATTGGGTAGAGTAGAAGTTGCCTTCTTACCTTCTTTTTATTGATGTGTGCTCTATTACTGCTTGCTCACAAACTCTGCAGTCTCTCTCCCCTTAAATAGCTAAAGTAACCATTTCTCTTACCTCATTGTGGTGCTTCCTGGATGATGCGCATTTTGCTGAAAACATTTCTCATGTGGTAAAGAATAAAAAGCAATGTTGTTGATGTGGCTTTTTCTACTGAGAAATGATAAATTTGTTGTCTAAACTGGAGACTGCCAGCCAGTCCTTAAAAAATGTTTTTCTCTTTATGTCCTTGTTTTTGTGAATGGCCATGCAAGGGCCTCTGCTTGTTGAAAGGTAAAGTGAATATTGGGATATAGCCGAAAAAAGTGTTTGGAATTATTCCATACATCTTCTTTAAAAAAAAAAAAAGAGGGAAGCGAACTTGGCTCAAGGGATAGAGCACCTGCCTACCACATGGGAGGTCCGCAGTTCAAACCCAGGGCCTCCTTGACCGGTGTGGAGCTGGCCCACGCACAGTGCTGATGCGCACAAGGAGTGCCATGCCATGCAGGGGTATCCCCCGCGTAGGGGAGCCCCATGCGCAAGGAATGCACCCCATAAGGAGAGCCACCCAGCCCGAAAGAAAGTCCAGCCTGCCCAGGAGTGGCACCGCACACATGGAGAGCTGACGCAGCAAGATGATGCAACAAAAAGTGTTAGATTCCTGTGCCACTGGTGCAGCTGACAAGAATAGAAGTGACACAAAAGAACACACAGCAAATGGACACAGAGAGCAGACAACTGGGAGTGGGGGAAGGGAGAGAAATCTTTAAAGAAAAAAAATTGGTATATATTTTAAAGTTCTACTTCAGAATGAATTTAGCCTCCCATTTTTATGTTTATTTTGTGACTATAAAAGTTGTTTTTATAAAAGTGGCACATACGCACTGTAAAGAAGGTTAGAAATTAATCACATAGATAGGACGTAGCAGAACCTAGTGTTCAAAGTCTGGTCTGTCTGATTTGTGAAGCCAGTGAACTTGGGAAGCCCTGGAAGTAGCAGAAAGAATGTGGACTTTGGAATTAGCCACACCTCAGTTTGATCCTTGGTTTTGCCACATCTTTGCTGCTTGGCTTTAGGCAAACTTTTACCCTCAGTGATTTTCATTTTCTTTTTCTGATAAGGGTAATAGGTTTGTCAGAATTAAATGAGATAACACAGATAGATAAAGAACGTAGTTTGTGGAAAATGTTAAAAAAATGTTTCCATTTCCTTTCTACTACACCTTATTGGGGTTTGTTTTTTTTTTTTTAAGATTTATTTTATTTATTTCTCTCCCCCTCCCCCCACCCCAGTTGTCTGTTCTCTGTGTCCATTTGCTGAGTGGTCTTTTTTTTTTGTCCCTTCTGTTGTTGTCAGCAGCATGGGCATGGGAATCTGTGTTTCTTTTTGTTGCGTCATCTTGTTGTGTCAGCTCTCCGTGTGTGTGGCACCATTCTTGGGCAGGCTGGACTTTCTTTCGTGCTGGGCGGCTCTCCTTATGGGGCACACTCCTTGTGCGTGGGGCTCTCCTATGCAGGGGGACCCCTGCGTGGCAGGGCACTCCTTGCGCACATCAGCACTGCACATGGGCCAGCTCCACACGGGTCACGGAAGCCCAGGGTTTGAACCACGGACCTCCCATGTGGTAGACGGACACCCTGTCCACTGTGCCAAGTCCACTTCCCCCATATTGTTTTTTAAAAAACAATTTTAACATATCAATTTTATTGATACATGTTAATAAAGCATAAATCTATCCAAAGTGTACAGTCAGTGGTATTGTTGAAATCACATAGTTGTGCATGCATCACTTCAGTCAGTATGAGAGCATTTTCATTATTCCAAAAATAAAAACAAAAAACAAAAAGACAAAAACCTCATCTCTCTCTATGCTTCTGCCATGCGTAGCTGCTATTCTGTTTCTCTCTAGTTTATTGTATTTATATTTTGTAAAAACAGTCATATATGCTGTATTACCTATATTTGTATTTCACATGAGGTTTCACTGTGTTATACTATCCTGTATTACATTTTTTAGCTTTCATTCTAGTAATATACATGACCTTAGACTTTCCCTTTCAACCACTGTCATATAATAACTCTGCTAGTTACAAACACTAGAATGTGCTTTCACCATTTCTGTTCCTTTCCAAAGATTCACAAACAGCCTTTACAAACAATCTTTTTACCAATTCTGCACAGATTAGCCCTCAGCTTTCCATTCTCTACCCTTATACCATATTGTTTAAAAATATCTCAGGAGCTATTAAGACATTTAAGTTGGAAGTTAACGGCAACCAGGAAACTGGAAATATATGTAACTCAGATGAATTCTTGTTGTGTAGTCCTTTTAGTCTACTTGTTGAGGAAAAGAGTGTATCTTTTGATTTGTGTATAGTGTACCAATTGGATGTGTAAAGTCTAGTTAAGGGCGCAGATGTGGCTTAAGCAGTTGAGCACTGTTGAGCACCCGTTTTCTCACCTGGAGGTCCTGAGTTCAGTTCCCGGTGCCTCCTAAAAAGACAAAAACAAACAACAAGCCAATAAACGAAAAAACCAACTCAGGGACTCAGGGGAGCCAGTGTAGTACAGGGTTGAATGCCAGGGTTCAATCCTTGGTCCTGATACCTAAAAAAAACAAAGTCTGTTTTAAAGGCTAAGAACTGATCCTTTGTAAAAGGAAAATATGGCCAAAACCTGAATTTAAAAAAGTTCATCTTTTATAGTAATAAAAGAAATGAACATTAAAACAGAAGTGAAATAATGTTTCTCTTATCCGATCTAAGATTTAAGAAATGGTGCTAATGCAAACCCAAGCACAGTGGCACAGGTACTAAACATCACTGGAGGAAGTATAAATCCGTAGGACCCTTTTCAAAAGCAGGTTGGCATATGTCAAAGGGTGGAATGCAGTATTTCCACCTATGAGAGTATATTTTAAGGAAATAACCCCTCTTCTTTTGTGAGGGGAGCATTTAAAAAATAATAGCTGTATTTAAGAAAACTTTAAAATAGCTTTATTAAAAATACCATGAATTCACCCTTTAAAAATATAATTAAACTGTTTTTAGTATATTCACAGGGCTGTGTGCAACCATCACAACTATCTAATTTTAATATTCTCATCATATTAAAAAGGACAATTGTACCCATTAGCTGGCATTTCACATTTTCCCCTCCACCCCAAACCCCTGAAAACCACTCCTCTCTATGAGCTTTTCCAAAGCAGCTTCATGGTTTTGTATTCGCAGTAGGAGTATAAGAAACGTGTGATGTTTTGTGTCTGGCTTCTCTCACTTAGCATGTTTTCAAAGTTCATCCATGTTGCAGCATGTATCAGTAATTCATTCCTTCATATTGCTGAATAATATTCCATTGTATGGATATATCACATTTTTTCAATCCTTGGGGTGGGGGAGCTTTCTACCCACAGATGTTTAGTGAAGCATTATTTCCAAAAAAAGAACAATTGAAAATTAATTTTCCCCATGGGGGGGATGGTTAGGTACAGTACATCTGTATGTATCATTTATTAGTAATTTATTATAAAAGGTTTCAAGGAGAAATGATTGTTAGAGTGCTAAAATAGGATGTGAAATTTTCCATGTACAGTTGGTATTCAATATATACTGTGAGATTTGATGGATGGTGATTAACAATTTTTTTAAACATTCCTGTATTTACCAAACTTCACAAGCATATATTCCTTTTATAATCTGTCAATTTTTTTAAAACAACCATGGTTAGAACTGTGTTGTACTGATGTAAATTTATTCAGCCAAGGGAAACAAGAATCATTCGTCCTAGGAATGTTACTATTTTGTATTGATTCGATAATTAGCATATATTATAAATAAAATGAGTTCAGATTACAGCTAAGGGAAATTTTAATAGGTTTTTTTTTTGCAGACAAATCACACAGAACATTCAGTGTTCCCAATATAACATGCATTCAGATTCTTTAATTATTAACATCTTGTATTAGTGTGGTACATTTGTTATAATTGATGAACCAGTATCGATACATTACTATTAACTAAAATCCATGGTTTACGTTAGGATTCATTCTTTGTGCATATAGTTCTATGAGTTTTGGCAAATGATAATGTCATATATCTGCTATAATGGTATCATAAGATACCAGAGTATTTTCACTGCCTGACAGTGCCCTGTGCTCCACCTGTTCAGCCCTCTTCCTCTCCCACTGAACCCCTAGCAACCACTGAACTTTTTATTGTCTCTGTAATTTTGCCATTTCCAGAATGTCATAAAGTTGGAATTGTATAGTATGTAGCTTTTTCAGACTGGCTTCTTTCACTTGCAATATGTATTTAAGGTTCCTTCATGTCTTTTCATAGCTTGTTTCTTATTGCTTAGTAATACTCTGTTGTAGAGATGTACAAAGGTTTGCTCAGTTTTTTTTCTTGTTGTTTTGCTTATTTGCACTCATTGTCTGCACATTGTCTATTTGTTTTTTCTTTAGGAGGCACTTGGTGCCAAACCTGGGACCCCCCGTGTGGGAGGCAGGTGTCAACTGCTTGAGCCACATCCACTCCTGTACTATAGTTTGTTCATCCATTTACCTATTGACAGACATCTTGGTTGCTTCCAGTTTATGGCACTTGTGAATAAAGATTCTACAAACATTTGTGAGCAGGTTTTTGCATGTACATAAATTTTCAACTCATTTGCGTACATACCTAGGCACAAGATTGCTGGACGTATGGTAAGCCTATATTTAGCTATATAAGAAACTGCCAGATGTCTTTCAAAGTGGCTAGCATTTGCATTCCTATCAGCAATAAATGGGAGTTCCTGTTTCTCCACATTCTCACCAGCATTTGGTGTTGTCAGTGTTTTGAATTTTAGCTATTCTAGTAGGTGTGTATTGGTATCTTGTTGTTTTTTGCAATTTCCTAATGACATGTTGTTGATTATCTTTTCATAGCTTGTTTGCCATCTGTGTATCTTCTTTGGTGAAGTGTCTGTTCAGATTTTTACCTGTTTTTTAATTGGGTTGTTTGTTTTCTTATTGTAGAGTTGTAAGAGTTATTTGTATATTTGGATACAAGCCCTTTATCAGGTACATGTTTTGCAAATATTTTCTTCCAGTCTTTTTTTTCCCTTGCATGGTACCGCCCATGTGCGAGGTGGGAGTTCAACTGCTTGAGCCACATCTGCTCCGGAAATTGGGTTTCTTTTTTTTTTTTTTTAATTTATCTCTCCTTCCCCCACCCCCAGTTGTCTGTTCTCTGTGTCTATTTTGCTGCTAGTTCTTCTTTGTCCACTTCTGTTGTTGTCAGCAGCACGGGAATCTATGTTTCTTTTTGTTGGGTCATCTTGCTGTGTCAGCTTTCTGTGTGTGTGGCGCCATTTCTGGGTAGGCTGCACTTTCTTTCGCACTGGGTGGCTCTCCTTACTTGGGGGTGTACTCCTTGCATGTGGGGCTCCCTTACGTGGGGACACCCCTGTATGGCAGGGCGGGGACACCCCTGCGTGGCAGGGCACTCCTTGCGCACATCAGCACTGCTCATGGGCCAGCTCCACACAGGTCAAGGAGGCCCGGGTTTTGAACCATGGACCTCCCATGTGGTAGACAGTCCCTCTAACCACTGGGCCAAGTCCGCTTCCCTATAGGGAATTGGGTTTCGATATAGCCAGTGTCAGGTACTGGAAGTGTCATTGAAGGGTTGGTCCTTCTGTTTTTCCCCATTTTCTCTTCGAGTTGATTTAAAAGAGCTCATTATAATCTGCTACTTTTATACTTAAGTCTTTGAGCGCTGCTAGTCAGTATTGTTTCAGCAAGGTAAGGTAATCTTTTAAACCTTTGTTCTTGTACACTTTAAAAAATATTTTGAAGACCTGTGTACTTTGTCATACATTTTAGAAGTGACATCTTAAATTTTTCATCACAAGTTTAAGAATTTGCAAAGGATGTAATTTCTGGAGTAATGTTTTGTTGGGTTTTATTTTTTATTTTTTTAGGTACCTGGGATTGAACCCAGGACCTTGTATGGAAGAAGCTGGCACTCAACCACTGTTCCACATAGGCTCCCTGGAGTTTTGTTTTGTTTGTTTTGCTTGTTGCTTGTTTTTTTCTAGGAGGCACCAGGAACTGAACTTGGGGCCTCACATGTGGGAAGCAAGTACTCTATGGTGCATAACCGCTTACGCCATATCCACTCCCTGTTATGTGTATAAAAAAAACATTGGCCACAAGCTTTATCCTATGGGTTTTGCTTATTCACTATATTGAAAATATTGCTATAAAACTGAATTAGGGGGGAAACGGACTTTGGCCCAGTGGTTAGGGCATCTGTCTACCACATGGGAGGTCCGCGGTCCAAGCCCCGGGCCTCCTTGACCCGTGTGGAGCTGGCCCATGCGCAGTGCTGATGTGCGCAAGGAGTGCCGTGCTACACAGGGGTGTCCCCCGCGTAGGGGAGCCCCACGCGCAAGGAGTGCACCCCGTAAGGAGAGCCGCCCAGCGCGAAGGAGGGAGCAGCCTGCCGAGGAATGGTGCCGCCCACACTTCCCATGCCACTGACGACAGCAGAAGCGGACAGAGAAACAAGACGCAGCAAAAAGACACAGAAAACAGACAACCGGGGGAGGGGAGGGGAATTAAATGAATAAAAATAAATCTTTAAAAAAAAAAAAAACTGAATTAGGGAAACGGACTTGGCCCAGTGGATAGGGCGTCCGCCTACCACATGGGAGGTCTGCGGTTCAAACCCCAGGCCTCCTTGACCCGTGTGGAGCTGGCCCAGGCGCAGTGCTGACGCGTGCAAGGAGTGCCCTGCCACGCAGGGGTGTCCCCTGCGTAGGGGAGCCCCACGCGCAAGGAGTGCGCCCGGTAAGGAGAGCCGCCCAGCGCGAAAGAAAGTGCAGCCAACCCAGGAATGGCGCCGCACACACGGAGAGCTGACATCAACAAGATGATGCAACAAAAAGAAACTGAGATTCCCGTGCTGCTGACAAAAACAGAAAAGGACAAAGAAGATGCAGCAAATAGACACAGAGAAGAGACAACCGGGGTGGAGGAGGGGAGGGGAGAGAGAGAAATAAATAAATCTTTAAAAAAAAAAAAAGGACTACTTAAAAAAAAAACAAAACTGAATTAGTCTCATTGTCAAACCAGCCAAATATGAATATTTTCTTTCAGAAAAGGTCTGACTTATTTTTCCAGTCTAATAAACATGTCGGTACTTTTAGCCAGTGACAGCCACACAACCACTTCACTTTCACTTCTGAATTCTAATTCTAAAATAGATTTTTGGGAATGCACAGAGTTTTACCATGAGTTTGTAGGCTAGATGCAATAAGGTACCATCTATTTCAATATTTCTTGTTTGCTCATGTGATATTTACAAAGAGACTTGAGTAGCATTGTCTCTTTGGTGCAGTGGAGATTACTTGAGGCAATGTACCATATTAAGATTTGGAATCAATGAGAAGTATGACTTTATTTTATAGCATAGACAACCTATTTTGAAAAGGAAGGTAGAGAAGGAGGAGGGATGATGCCTGGACACATCACTTTAAAAAAAGAGAAAATACAGAAAAATATTGGTCATTTGGAAATTGATTTCCTTAAAATGGTCCAGGCTGGTCTACAGACCTTTACCCCCCAGTCTGAGTTAAGGGAACTTATCTTCTTAATTGGTATTGTTTTTGTCCTTTTAAGTAAATTTTCTCATTTACTTTTTAATTTTGCCCTGAAAGTCTTGTTTTGACAAACTATATAACTGACATTTATGATGAGACCAGTGTAGTATTTATTGGTATTTACAGACCAATGAATATAATGATCAGAACTTCATAGACATGATTGCCAAAATGTTAAAATTGGGAAAAGAGAAACTGAATCTCTTCCTAATACTCAATACTAAGGCAAATTCTCCATTTTCCAGAGTTGAGTATAAAAAAGAAAGTCATAGAAATTCTAGAAGACTCAATATCATTAGCCATTAGGAAAATGTACATTAAAACCACAATGAAATATCACTTTATATCCACTAGGATGGCTGTTATTAAAAAACACTTCTCTTCATAGATGAGGATATGGAGAAATTGGAACTCTCATGCATTGCTGGTAGAAATGTAACATGGTACAGATGCTGTGGAAAACAGTTTGGCATTTTATTAGAAAGTTAACGTATACTTATCATATGACCCAGCAATTCCACTCTTGGATTTAGATCCCAAAGAATTGAAGGACTCACACAAGTTCTTGTACACCGATGTTCACAGCAGCATCATTCATAAAAAATAACCAAAAGGAGGAAACAATCCAGGTGTGCATTGGCATATGGGTAGATAATCAAAATGTGGTATATTCATGCAACACAATATTATTCAGCCATAAAAAGGAATGAAATTCTGATATGTGCTACCACATGGATGAACCTTGAAAATTTATGTTCAGTGAAATAAGTCAGAAACAAAAGGATAAATATTGTATGATTCCACTTCTGTACCTAGGATAAGCAAACTCATAGAGACAGATTAGAGGTTATCTGGAAGTTGGAGGTGAGGGAATGGGGAATTATTGTTTATTGAGTAAAGAGTTTCTGTTTTGGGTGATTAAGTTTTAATAATGGAATGTGATGGTATTACAACATTGTAAAAGTTGGACACTTAAAAATGGTTAAAATGCCATATTTTGTGTTTTATATATATATATATATGTTACCAAAATTAAAAAAAAATGTTTGGATAATGGAAGGTGGTGAAATGGTAGCACAACATTGTAAAAGTAATTAATGCTACTCACTTGTACTATTAAAATTGTTAAAATGTTAGAATTTATGTCTTATAAGTACTTTACCACCAAAAAAAAAAATACTAGAAGAAAGTGTAGGTCAATATAAAAACGTTTGCAGTTGGAGAAGGCCTTCATAAAATTCAGAAGCCATAAAGAAAAATTTCCCTGATTTATGAGTAAGATAGAAAGTAATAAAATTCTTCCTCAGATTGTAGTTGCAGGTGGTTTCAAAGATGCAGGTCCTTTATGTTATTTGGTTAGTTGTGTCAAATTGCCCATAATTTCATTTTTTACATAATGAAAGTGTATGATGCAGGGAATTCATGTATACAGTGTTTTTTGAAAGACTTCTTAAGAATGGTGGTTCTTAACACTGGCAATATATTAAAATAATCTGGAGATGCTTTTAAGAAAATGAAGAGACATGGCTGTGACTCAAGCAATTGGGCTCCTGCCTGCCACACGGGAAGTCTGTGGTTCGGTTCCTGGTGCCTCCTAAAGAAGACAGTGAGCTGGCGCAGTGGGCAGCTGTGGCAAACTGAAGCTACAAGGTCATGCAGCAAGAGGCACAAGAGGAAAAACATAATGAGAGACACAGCAAAGTAGTAGCTTAAGCAGTTAGTTGCCTTTCTCCCACATTGGAGGTCCCAGTTTTAATTCCTGGTGCCTCCTAAAGAAACAAAAAAGGAGACTAACATACACAACAAATGCAAACAATGTAGGGGTGGGGTAGATAAATAAATAAAATAAATCTTAAAAAAGAAAAAAAGAAAATGTAGGTTCCTGGGCACCATTGCCAGGAATTGATTGATTTATCTGAAATGGAGTCTTGGCTTTAATATTTCTTAAAAACTCCTCAGTTGGTTTTCCTATGTAGCCAGAGTTGAAAACTACAATTCTATACCTTTTTTTTTTTTTAAATTGAAGTTGTCGTTGTAAGTTTACAAAATAATCATGCATAACATATAGGATTCCCAAACACCACTCCTCCACCAACACCTTGCATTGTTGTGGAACAGTTGTTAAAATTGATGAATGAACATCCAACTATTACTAGTCTAACTATAGTCTATAGCTTACATTAGATGTATTTTCCCTTAAACCACCATATTAATACTATGTATTAGTATTGTACGTTTGTTATAATTCTTGTAAGAATATTCTCATGGGGAGCAGATGTAGCCCAGTGGTTCCTGCTTCCTGTGTATGAGGCCCTGGATTCAATCTCCAGTAACTCTTGAAAAAAAAAAAATCCATGGTTATTAGCAATGCTTCAATATGTATTCATCATTTGTAACAAAAGTACCACACTAATGAGGGATGTTGATGTGGGAAAGTGTGGGAGTGTTTATGAAAAAAAAAAGGCTCTCATATTTGTACTGTAACTTTCTTAACTACAATCCATCATCCTCCACAAGGTTCACTATGTTATACAATCCCATGCCTTTGTTTGCCATTCTTTTTCTTCCCCTTTTTTTAAACTTCTCAGTTTGGTATACTAGATGAACAAATGTAACATTTTAGTGTCCAGGGTACTCTTTTTTCTCTTTAAAAAAGTAACTGTTTTTTGGCCATAATTATTTTTTTTTTAATGTAAATCCTTATCTTTTCTTCAAAGTGCTGATGTTGTAACAAACAGGGCCTAGTATGCCCTGAACCCTCCTAACGAGTCCTTTGGTAAGTTAAGGGGTTATTTGTTCTTGACAACAGATGTTTGTATATATTCAGAAATGGATGGAATTAAAGTTGTTAGGGAAGTAATCTGTTGTATTCTCTTAGAATAAACTACTGATTATTAAGCTTTAAAGTGAAGGTCTTCATACAGAATAATAAAAAATACATTTGTTAATTTGAATGTTGACCATACAGAGATGATTTTGATAGTAAAACTTGCAAATTTGCCCAGTTTTAATATTCTAGTACTGGTGTGCTAGAGCCTAAATGAAGTGTACACTGATCCATCTGCAAGAAAATGATGCAGCTTCCCAAGTCTCTTAACTCCTTATGAAGACATCTGGGACAAAAGAAACAAATACGTTGCCTCTCCCAAGATTAGTTTGGGATGTCTGTATCCCCTGCATTTACTTAGCCTTAATGCCAGACTGGATCACTACTGGTAATTGAAAATGTACGTCTGGTAGAATAGTGCTAAAATCAATGTAGGGACCCAATTAAATATATACTATTTGGGTTAATATTCAGAAAGACTAGGAACATTGTCCCTTAGCCAGAAGGCTGAATTAAATTGGGATACTCCTGGACTCACAATTTTATCAATCTGGATCAAACTAAAATGTAAGTCTTTTTTGGACACAAAATAGAAAATTAATACAAGCCAAAGAACAAATTATTGACCAGTATGAGAACAGTGACTTATTTTGTCTTGAAGGGAAAATGTGTTATGCCTTTTTTTTTTTTTTTTTTTTTTTATTTATTTCTCTCCCCCTCCGCCCCATTTGTCTGTTCTCTGTGTCTATTTGCTGTGTCTTCTTCTTCGTCTGCCTGTTGTTGTCAGTGGCATGGGAATCTTTGTTTCTTTTTGTTGCGTCATCTTGTTGTGTCAGCTCTCCGTGTGTGCGGCACCATTACTGGGCAGGCTGCACTTTCTTTCACGCTGGGCGGCTCTCCTTATGGGGCACACTCCTTGCGCGTTGGGCTCCCTACGCAGGGGACACCCCTGCGTGGCATGGCACTCCTTGCGTGCATCAGCACTGTGCATGGGCCAGCTCCACACAGGTCAAGGAGGCCCGGGGTTTGAACCACAGACCTCCCATGTGGTAGACGGACGCCCTAACCACTGGGCCAAGTCCACCGCCTGTTATGCCTTTTAATTATATATGTTTTTTTCTTTTGTGAGATTAAATCAAAACATTCATTTATTCAACAGGTACTTACTGAGCACTTATTATGTGCTGGGCACTCTTATGCACTGGGGATTCTCCTGTGAACTAAAGAGCCCCAAATCTTTGTGTTCATTGAGCCTACATTATTGTTGGTGAATATAAGCAATAAGTAAGATCAGTAAGATACAGAATATGAGAGATGCAGGCTACCAAGGTAGGGAACAGGAGAGTGCAAATATAATTATGATGGCGAAGAAAGAACTCAACAAAAAGATGATAAAAGATAGTCATTAAAACATCCTTTGTGAAAGACTAATATTGGCAGCAGCTTAAATATCCATTGGTGGGGAATTGGTTAAATATATCATGCGTCTATGAAATACTATATAGCAAATAAAAAATAAATTCTTCATATATTATATGAAATATTCTCTAATACATATGAAGTAATAAAAGCATGAAACAGAATGGTATGTAGAGTATTCTACCACTTAGGTGCATTATATTCACGAGTACCTTTGACCATGTCAAAGGAAGGCCAAAATCCTCTTTTGATTGAGTGATGGATTGTAGTGATCATGATTATGAACATGTAGTAATGCATGATTTTTTTCACCATTCTAATCAAATGGAAGCTTTCCAGTTTGATTAGGTTGCTTAAGTATATGTGTCCATATATGCAAATGTATTTTGGAAAGTTGTATGGAAAGATAAGTAATGTTTTAAAAGTTTGATTTTTGTAAAAAAGTCTTATAAATTAAAAAATTTTCCTATGGGGAAAAAAGATTAATAATAATCAAATAAATCAAAGTAAAGAATGCAGCATATTTATTAAAACTAACCTTTTAATGGAAATGGAATTTTTTTTCTCTAAATGTAAAGTTAAAATATGGAAATTTTAAGTAGTAATGAGTTATAAATGATAGTGAATTCTGTAGGTTTTATTAGTTTAGACATTTTATGTGCTTTTTAAAAAAAGTCGTAACATGAGGATAAATACTTTATATTCTCTTTCTTGCAGTTTTGTTCTCAGGCTTGCAAAAATGGCTTGTTTTGGGATCAATTTGACCTCAAGACATAATTACAAATGAGCATAGCTAATGAAGCCTTTATTTAGCTCCATTCTCAGTGGTTTTTCCTCTTTATCCCCATAGCTATTATAATTCCATAAAATATTAGGGAAAAAAATTCTTCCTTGTCCTTTTCCTCATCTATAAAAGAGAAGGCAAATTATCTGTTAGACTACATAGTCATTTTTAAAATTACTACATCTTAAAAAGCCTTTTAGATGCCATCTTACCCTTTAAGAAATAAGCATTCCATCTGAATAGATTTGATAAATTGGCATTTAGATTTGGTTTTTTTTTTTTTTTTTTAAACACAGGCTCTAATAAAAATAGGACTCTCCCTAACTCCAACCTTTTTGAAACTGTTTAATTTTTTCCTTTAAAAAGATATAGGAAAATATAATCAGTTATTTTTATGATGAATAATTCCTCTGAGCTTTTTGGAAAACATACAGTTAAGTCTCACATCTTAGGAAGTTATGAATTTAATTAGGGTAGGCTAGGTTAATATGCTTAAATTTGGTCATTATCTGGTCTTGTTTTAAATACTTTATGAGTTTAGGTAACATAGAATCTTAGAATTGATTTGGGTTGTGGACATCATCTAGTCTGACTTTCTCCCAAGTATAGGACTCCCTTCACTATCTCTGACACTTAAAAACCAATAATTGGGAAGTGGACTTGGCCCAGTGGTTAGGGTGTCCGTCTACCACATGGGAGGTCCACGGTTCAAACCCTGGGCCTCCTTGACCCGTGTGGAGCTGGCCCATGCGCAGTGCTGATGCGCGCAAGGAGTGCCCTGCTATGCCAGGGTGTCCCCCGCGTAGGGGAGCCCCATGCACAAGGTGTGCACCTCATAAGGAGAGCCGCCCAATGCGAAAGAAAGTGCAGCCTGCCCAGGAATGGCACCGCACACACGGAGAGCTGACACAAGATAATGCAACAAAAAGAAACACAGATTCCCGTGCCGCTGGACAACAACAGAAGTGGACAAAGAAGAAGATGCAGCAAATAAACACAGAGAACAGACAACGGGGGTGGGGGGGAAAGGAGAGAGAAATAAATAAAAATAAATAAATCTTTTTTAAAAAAAAACCAATAGTGACTTTGAATTATTAATTCACTCTTTTTGTAGGCAACCCAGTATGTTTTTGGGGAATGGTACACGTTTAGGTGGTTCTTCCTTTTTTAAAATCCCAAATTGCCTTCCTGAAATTTCTACAAAGTGGCCTTGGTTCCACCCTCTTTGGTCACCCATACAGTAAGTCTCCTTCCTCTTTCACTTTCTATACTAAGGCTGACACATATTTGAAGACAGTTCTATCTTCCCCTTGTCCTTTCTGTTAGGCTAAACTTCTCAGGTTTTCTGAACTCTAATGTGAATTTTCAGATCCCTTACCATCTTGCTTTCTCTTCCCTGGGTACATTCTAGTTTATTATTATTAATGTCTCAAATATTACATTCAAATCTGGATACAATGTTCTTGAACTTTTTTTAATAAAAAAATTTTTAATTTTTTTTTTTTTAAAGATTTATTTTTATTTATTTAATTCCCCTCCCCTCCCCCGGTTGTCTGTTTTCTGTGTCTTTTTGCTGCGTCTTGTTTCTTTGTCCACTTCTGTTGTCGTCAGCGGCACGGGAAGTGTGGGCGGCGCCATTCCTCGGCAGGCTGCTCCCTCCTTCGCGCTGGGCGGCTCTCCTTATGGGTGCACTCCTTACACGTGGGGCTCCCCTACGCGGGGGACACCCCTGTGTGGCAGGGCACTCCTTGCGCGCATCAGCACTGTGCATGGGCCAGCTCCACGGGTCAAGGAGGCCCAGGGTTTGAACCGTGGACCTCCCATGTGGTAGACGGACGCCCTAACCACTGGGCCAAAGTCCGTTTCCCTTTTTTAATTTTTAAAAGATACTTAGATTACATAAATGATACATAAAAAGCATAGGGGATTCCCATATGCCCCTCTCCTTTCCCCTCCCACACTTTCCCATATTAACAACGTCCTTCATTAATGTGGTACATTTGTTGATGAGCACATATTGGAGCGTTGACATTAAGTGTGGATTATAATTTACATTATAGTTTAAACTCTCTCCTGCACAATTTTTTGTTATGATAAGATATATAATGGTCTGTATCTGTCATTACAACATCATTCAGGACAATTTCATTGTCCTGAAAACGCCCCCATATTATACCTATTTATCCCCTCTCCCTCCCCTCAGACTTGAACTTCCGAATCTGAAATTCTGGGACTGAGTTCTCCCATGATTTGGAGGTGCATTCAAGGTTGAAAACTTCTGCAGTGTAAGTGCCCTAAAGGAGAGGCTCAATGGAACCATTCCTAACACTGATGTGAGGGTTTAGGGAATGCTTCCTGAAGTTCGGGATAGCCATATTGAATCCTGAAGGGTATGCCAGGCAGAGTCGAAAGTAATTATGTGTGATGCCCTGTAGGTGAGAAAGAGAAAGCCTGGTGTTTTGAGAACAGAAAGGAATTGAGAATTGTTGGATGGTACAAATGTGGGTAGAGTGAGTGAAAGGCTGTAAATGAGATTGAAGAGAAAAGCAGGGACCAAATCATGAAGACCCTTAAAAGTAATATGAAGGAGCTGAACTTTTCCTGAGGGAAGTATCTAAAGGAGGTTTTAAGTCAGCAGTAAAAGATCATACATTCTTTTTATACTCATTCTAGCTAAAATGAGGATGAATTGGAGGGGGCCAAGACCACTGACCAGTTAGAAGCTGTTGTGGAATTTCTTACAGAAGGTGGTGGTGCCTAGACCTAGCCTAGGGCTGTAGGTCTGGGAAGAAACATGGAAAAATAGTTGAGAGGTAGAATTGAAAGAACTTAGTGATTGTTTGGTTCTAAGGGATGAGGTGAAAAGGTAGGAATCAAAGATAACACCCTTGTTTATGGCTTGGGGGACTGGATAAATGGGGGAGAACTTAGCAAATTGAATTGAGGTGGAGGAGTAGGTGGGGAAGAAGGGGTTCACTTAGGCCTGATGGGAATGTAGCATGTCCAGTGGATGTGTGTGTGCAACTGGTTATGTGAAGTTAAAAGGAAAGACACCTTGGGGTGGAGAGCTATAGGCTAAAGATAGACCCTTGGGCTAGAGGTGTAGATTTGGCTGCGTTAGCATACATGTGGTAGCTCTGGGGAGTGGTTGAAAGAACCTTAGGGAGAGTATGTAGAGTGAAAGAAGGCGGCACAGGACAAAATCCTTAACAACTGTTATTCAGTATTAATATGTGGAGCTAAGATAGTCTACCCACCCCCAGTGTTTTTGAGTGGGTGATTCAGGAACCAGCAGAAAAAAAGGTCAGCGCTGCTCTAATATATTTTAGTAGAAACTGTCATTAAAAATTGTTTGATTTGAGAAATGTGAAAAGTGTCCTCAAATGATTCCATACAACTGGTCACAGAAATTCCTGTTAGAGATTCTCTACTTGGGTTAAGGTATTGTCACTCTGGGAGTTCCCTGTTAAAGTGTAGACATTCTTAAAAGAGCTAAAATTTTAATCCGTTATTTGTGTTGATTTGGTATTTTTTAAGGGTAAGTTGTTTTTATTCTGGAATTCAGATTGAAAGAACAGGTAGGAATTTGAGGAAGATTGGGTTTGGAAAACATGACATTGCTGAGTAGTGTGGGTCCACAAAGAAATCCTGGACTTGTAGCAGTGAGGTCACCAAGAACCTGGTAAAGGAGGTAAGGTGAGTGATGAAACGTGTTTGGAAAAGGGGGTGATGAGTTGGAAGACACAGAGGTAAAGTCACTAAAAAGGGAATAAGAAAATGTTTGGGAGGACAAAGAAATAAATGGGAGGGAAGCAGATTTGGCTCAACTGATAGAGTATCCGCCTACCATATGGGAGGGCCAAGATTGAAACCCAGGGCCTCCTGACCCGTGTGGTGAGCTGGCCCAAGCGCAGTGTTGATGCATGCAAGGAGTGCCGTGCCACACAGGGGTGTCCCCGCTTGGTGGGGCCCCACACACAAGGAGTGTGCCCCGCAATGAGAGTCGCTCTGCGCAAAAAAATCACAGCCTGCCCAGGAGTGGTGCCGCATACATGGAGAGCTGACACCGCAGGATGACACAACAAAAAGAGACAGAATCCTGGTGCCGCTGACCAGAATGCAAGTGGACACAGAAGCACACACGGCTAATGGACATAGAAAGCAGACAATGGAGGGGTGGAGGAGAGAAATAAATAAAAAATCTTTAAAAAGAAAAAAAAAATAAGTGGGGGAGAATCTTGAAAAAATTTCAAGTTAGTGTGATCCTAAAATTTGCCATCTAAACCAGGGGATCCTGAGATTGAAAGGCTGTTAATTACATTCAGTAAACCAGAATAAACTGGGATTATTTCTGGCAAATAGGATAAATGGTCACTAGTTGTAATATAAATATTTCAATAACATAAGAGTTTCAGTGTTTGGCTACCATGTGCCATGCATTATATGGAGCAGACACTTTGTACAGCTCACATCCTTATATTAACCCTTTGATCTAAGTGAAATTGTCTCATTTTGTAGTTGATGAAACCAGCGAGGTAAAATAACTTCCCAGTAATTCTCCATGGCAGTAAAAATCGGAAACCTTGTTCATCTGACAATAAACAAAATCTAAGTAAACTCTTAAATAGTACACTCTACTGCAGTTGTTGTGGGTATGTGTATGTATTAAAAATGTCCTCTGACTTGCTAAGAAAATTTCTAGTGTAATGTTATAAGTCCCAATCGCCTTCTAATAGCCACAGTTCTGAAAGGCTAGTTTTGTTTTTTTTTTATTTTTTGCAGACCATGTTCTTAGCGTATTACATTGTATTAACTTTCACAGTTTAAACTTCACAGTAAACTTTATGAATTATTTCCATTTTAAAGTTTAGGAAAGTGAGGCATGGGGAGGTTGAATAACTTGCCTAAAATAACACATTTTATAAGTGGCAGAGCCAGAATTCAAACTGACAGTTTGACTCCAGAGCCTGTTCTCTTCACTGCTATTCTGTACTATCTCTTCAAGCCCATCTTCTGTTGGTAATGGAATTACTACGATGGGTAGGAATTGTGTGTTTAACTTTATGACAAAACTCCCAAAGTGGTTGTATGATTTTGCATCCCTACTAGTAGCCTATCTTTATTACTTCATCACTCTTTCTGTTTCTTATTTAAGGCGTAAGCAACACCAAATTCTGAAACTCCTGCAGTTAGAAATAGATTTTCCCCCCCTTTAAAACTTTTTGTCTCATTCACAGCTACTCACAAATATACTCCCACTTGTATCCATTTTTTTTTTACCTCCTACCACTTTTATTTCTAAGGGCCAGGAATGTTAACAGCACCCGCAAACATTATCAGGAGGCAAAATCAAAATGTCTTGAGTCTTAAGTATCATCCCTGGGCTACAATATCATTTGCCCAGCTAATTTTCACATAAGCTGTTGAAGCGAATAGATGCATTCATTTCTTTTCAGTATTCTTATGGGGGAAATAAATGGCAGTGACTTAGTGCAGTGATAATAGTTATTATACTGATTAGTTATGTGATGTAGGGCAAATTTCTTCACCTTTCTGAGTATGTAAAATAAGAAAATTGGATTAGATTTCTTAAAAATCTTTATTTGTCCCTACCAGATCTGTGTTTCTTTGGGAAAAGAAAAAAGGAATTGACATTTGACAGTAAATGAGCAAGGAAATAGGATGTGTATTTTAGCACATATTTTTCTTTCAACATCAGAGTAATCTACTAGGGTCAAACCCTGATAAGTGGAAAAGTGGAAACTAAACAAAAATGTTACTATAAGACTTAGGACTTTAGTTTCTCATAGTTTGATGAGCTTAAATTTAAGACTTTTGAATTGCAGTGGATTGGGCACTTAAATAGATTTTATTATTTTTAAATTCATAAGAGGATCTGAGGATTGGAAAGAGTCATAATGTTAGTCTAACTCAACCGTCTATGGAACTTTTGCATCTCTACATAACATTCTGACTGCTTTAGATGATAGGTATTCCCTGTATCCCAAGACAGGACATGCCACTTTTAGGTAGCAATAACACAAAAAGATGTTCTGTATGTTAAACGTAGAGCCTCCACTCATTGATTCTAGTTCTACCATTTGGGATGATGGAGAAACTACCATAATTTTTCTTTATGACTGCCCTAGAAGTATTTGAAGGTAGCACTGTTAACTCATATCTTTAAAGGTCTAATCTTTTTATAGCAGTATAATGGAACATTAACTTCGAGAAGAAAAATCTCTGGGTAGAGATGGGAATATACACTTTTGATATTATCTAAAATGAAATATAATGGTTAAATTCAGTTTTGGAAATAATGCACTTTGCTCTGTCTCTTCAGTACCAATAACACTGGCAGATGGGATAAAAGTGGCATTTAATGTGGTACAGAAAGCTTCAAAGCGTGTTAGAATTTAACATTAATTAGATTTGATCTGGTTTCATGCCATTTTTCATGGATTGTAATCAGAACTTGAAGTACATATTAGTAATGATAACCAGATTGAATTCTAATCAAATGATTATTTTAAAATGTCTTTTTGACCGACAGTAAAATGGCTTAATTTTTTTCCCTATATGTTTTAATGTACACATGTGAATATATATATTAGTAGTTTAAAATATATATGAACATTTGTTTTTCATGAAAATAGACAACATATTCAGATGAAAAATAAATGAAAAATGGCAAAGAAGAAATCCTGTAGTTCCTTTCAAACGTTAAATTCGATTGTGAATGAAATGACAATAAAACTATGTACTCACAATGCTGTGCTAGAAATTTTCCTTAACTTCTCCCTATCAAAAGCAAGTCCCAAATCATCTTCCTGTATTCCTTAAGATAGATAATAACATTCATAACTTAATCTAGGGAGTACTACGTGATCTCTACCCTACCACTTCCATCCACCTTCTTTTAAAAATTTTTTTAAATTTTATTATTTTGTATATCAATGTTATAAGTTACCCCATTAACACAAGGTAATAACTACAGTGATAATAAATCAACATTGTCATGGTTGCATTCTCCCCTTACTTTTGCTTTTTCCTCAGTCTTGAGGGATTTGGGATGATGTCCTCTCTGAGTGCTTCAGGCTGAGAGGGAACCTAGATATTGTGGGGCAGAGGAAAAAAGTTTTGCTTGCATTCGTAGATACTTCCTGTTTGGGGCCTAGGCCTTGTCCATCATCATCTTTTTGTCAGTTGTCCAGGGCAAGTCCAGAGAACTGGAGAGTAGGAATAACCTGCAACTCTGCTGGGTTTCGGGGCACAACTGTCTTGTGAATAATCCAAAGATTTAAGTCTCTAAGATATATATTTAACAGATACCTTGAATATTACAGATTGAATAAAAGGAGTAGAAGAATCATGATAAGGGGGATTATAAATGAGTATAATTATGTTCTATTGGGGGAAATAGATTTTCATATATTCCCAAATAGAGCTTGCTGAGGAGGTATTGATTTCATGAGCTCATATAACTTACCTATGGTGTCCTGGCATCCCTCGAGCCCTTGGGAGCACTTTTATTTGAGGCTTTGTTTACTGTGCAGTTTGTGAGAACTGCCTGAGACCTACATAACATAACCTTTGGAATGTCCTCCTGACTAACTTTGAAATCTTAGCCATAAAAACTCTGCTTTATTTTAATATTTCCCCTTTCGGTCAAGTTCTTTTTCCAGATGCATGGCTGATTAGTGCTTGGTAATAATCCCTTGGTGCTATGATAGGAAGGCTCATCCCTGAGAGTCATGTCTCTGGTTAGGGGAGAGGTAGTAAGTTTACTTGCAGAATTTGGTTTAGAGAGAGGCCACATTTGAGTAACAAGGGGGTTTTCAGGAGGTAACTCTTGGCATTAATTATAATTAGGCTTAGTTTCATTATTATAGGAATAAGGTTCTTAAGTGCAAGCATTAAGATTGAGGATTTGGCTTTTTTTTTTTTTTTTTTTTTTTTCAATGAGACAAGGCAAATTCCAGAGGTGTTTGTCATCTTATTTGAGAAAGTAGCAGGACTTCCCCAGGATGGAAGTTTAATGTTTTGATAGTTACTATGTGGGTCTATATCCAAAAAACTTATCTATGACAACAAGAATACATTTATATCCCATAGAAGTATGTTTTAGATGCATTTTCCCCCATATACTAACCCACTATAAACACCCTGTACTGGGTGGGGACTTACCTTTGTTACAGTTCCTGAACAAACTTTATCTAATCCTACCAAATGTAATGAGGGCCTGAGGTACTCTGGGACCACAGTTGAATGAATAATGTTGAAATCCACCAAATTTTCTTTTTACGCATGCCAAATTTTACTAGGGTAGGTGCACTACTTGGCATATGCTTTCTTTATGATCAATAATTATATAGTTTTGATCTTTAACATTGAAATGTTACATTTTTTTTAAAAGCAGGTACCAGAGATTGAACCCAGGACCTCATACATGTGACGTAGGCGTTCAACCATTTGAGCTATATCTGCTCACCAGAGCGGATTTTCTGAAAAGAAAAATTGTGTCCTTGATTTTCAAATTTAATGCATTGAAAAGACCTTGCTTTTCATATTGAAATTAGTCTTGCTATCAATTATTAATATGTAATGCTTTACTTTGTTTTTTAAATATATTTTTAATTTATTTTTAAACTTGTTTTAAACAATTTTATTGTGGTTTGATTAACATAAAATCTATTGCACATATTTATAAAGTGTACAGTTTGGTAAGTTTTGCATATGAATATACCCATCTTTACACTCAAGATATTGAAAATATCTGTCACTCCCAAAATTTCCTTTGTAGGCCCTCCCTCCTGCCTACCTTACCTCACCATCACAGTCAACTGATATGTTAGCTTTCACCAGAGCTTAGTTTGCATTTCTAAAATTTTATATAGACTATTCTTTTTTTTAATTTTTTTTGAGTTTTTTTGAGTTGCTCCTTTAACTAAGCACAATTATTTTGGGCTTCTTCTAGGTTGATGAAGGTATAATAGTTCATTCCTTTTAATTGCAAGTAGTAATATATTGAATGTTTATACTGCCTTTTTGTTTATCCATTCACCTGCTAATGGCCTGTTGGGTTGTTTCCAGTTTTTGGCTATTACAAGTAGAGCTGCTATGAACAGTCTTTGTGTGGACATATACTTGATTTCTCTTTGGTAAATATCTAGGAATGGAATGACTGGGTTATGTGGT
This sequence comes from Dasypus novemcinctus, assembly GCF_030445035.2. Classification (NCBI taxonomy): domain Eukaryota; kingdom Metazoa; phylum Chordata; class Mammalia; order Cingulata; family Dasypodidae; genus Dasypus; species Dasypus novemcinctus. The sequence continues at coordinate 138,237,615 of NC_080674.1, forward strand.
AGGTGTATGTTTAATTTTTCAGAAACTGCCAAACTTTTCCCAAGTGGCTGTACCATTTTACATTCCTTCCATCAATGTGTGAGAGTTCCAGGCTCTCTGTATCCTTACCATTTTTCTAATTTTATGTATTTTAATAAGTGTATAATGATTTTTCATTATGATTTTAATTTGCATTTTTCTAATGAATAATGATGTCTCACTTTGCCAGGGCTGCTCTTATATTTAACATGTTGGCTTAAACAACAGAAATTTATTGCCTCTCAGCGTTGGAGGCTGGAAGTCCAAACTCAAGGCATCAGTAGGCCATGCTTTTCCTGAAGCCTGTAGCATTTTCGTGGTGGCTTGCCAGCTGTCCTGTCACACGGTGATCGGTCTCCTTCAGTCTCTTCATCAGTCCTACTTTGTCCAAATTTCCTTTGATTTTTAAGAATTTATAATTTTATATAATTTCATAAAAATTCCACTTACATTGGATTAAGTTCCTATCCGATTGAATTTGGCCTCATCTTAATAGTATCTTTCAAGATCCTTTTTACAAATGAGTTTACACCCACGGGACCAGGGATTGGGACTTGAATATGTCTTTGGGGGATATGATACCTGATTGAATTCACTACAGATGATGATCCTCCTTTCATTTTTATGTGCATATTTTCTCTATGTCTATCTTGGGTGATGAGTGTGTTGAGATCGTTTGTCTCTTTAAAATTAGGCTTAAGTTTGAGTTTTGAGCGTTCTTCATTAACTCTTGATACAAGTGCTTTTTCAGATACAGGATTTGCATATATTTTCTTTGCAAATGTGGCTTGTCATTTTCATTTTGTTTTGCTAAGAGCAGACGTTCTTACTTTTGATGAAATCCAGTTGAAAGACTTTTGTCTTTCATGGATCATGCTTTTTTCTTGTTTCTAAAGAATCTTTACCTAAGACAAAGCCACATAGATTTTCTTCTATGCTTCCTTCAATAAGTTGTACAATTTAGGTTTTACCTTTATGTCAATGACTCATTTTTTAAAAATCTATGATTCATTTTGAGTTTTTTGTATATGGCACGAGGTATGGATATTCAGTCATTCAGTTCCATTTGTTGACAAGGCTATCTTTTTTTCTCTAGCTTTCCTTTGTTCTGTTGTGGAAAATCAGTTGACCATATGTGAGTAGGTCGATTTCTTTCTGGACTATCAGTTTTGTTTTATGGATCTACTTGTCTCTCAATGCCAGTATCACAGTGTTTTGATTACTGTAACATTACAATAATCAAATCAGGTTTTATGAGTCTTCAAAAATTAATGTTCTTTTTCAAAGTTGTTTTGGTTACTCTGAGTCCCTTGCATTTCCATATGAATTTTAGAGTCAGTTTGTCAATTTTTACCAAAAAAAGCCTGCTGGGATTATGATTGGGATTACATTCAGTCTGTTTCTCAAATTGAGGAGAATTAACATATTCTGATTCATGAACCTAGTGTCTATTTATTTATGTCTTCTTTGCACATTGTTTGATACTTTATTCCTAAGTACTTAATATTTTTTATAACACTGTAAATGAAGCTATTGGTAGGAATTTTATTTTCTGATTGTTCTTTGATAGTATATAGGAGTAGAATTGATTTTTGAGTATTGATCTTATATCCTACAACCTTTCTAGTAGCTTTTCTGTAGATTCCATAAGATTGTTCAGCATGTACAATTATGTCATCCACAAATGAAGACAGTTTTATTTCTTCCTTTACAATCTGGATGTCATTTATTTCTTTTCCTTACTTTATTGCACTATCCAGTACAATGCCGAAGAGGAGTAGTGAGAGTGAACATCTTTGCCTTGTTTTTGATCTAAGAGGTAAAGCATTTGGTCTTTCACTGTTAAGTATGATGTGAGCTGTATTTTATAGATGTCCTTTCCCAGATTGAGGAAGATATTCAGTCTCTGCTGAGAATTTTTATCAGGATTGATTGTTGGATGCTTTTTTCTGCATCTTTTGAGATGATCATATGTTTTTTCTTTTTCAGGTTGTTAAAATAGTACATTATTTTGCTTGGCTATTGAATGTTAACTCAGCCTTGCTTTCCTGGAATAAACCTCCTTGGACATTATGTATTACCTTTTTTTATGTTGCTGGGTTTGAATTGCTGAATTTTTTTTCTTTTTTAAAGATTTATTTATTTTTTATTTATTTCTCTCCCCCTCCCCAGTTGTCTGCTCTCTGTGTCCATTCGATGTGTGTTCTTCTGTGACTGCTTCTATACCTTATCAGTGGCATGGGAATCTGTATTTCTTTTGGTTGTGTCATCTTGTTGTGTCAGCTCTCTGTGTGTGCGGCGCCATTCCTGGGCAGGCTGCGCTTTTTTTGCACTGGGCAGCTCTCCTTACAGGGCACACTCCTTGCACGTGGGGCTCCCCTACGCGGGGGACACCCCTGCTTGGCAGGGCACTCCTTATGCACGTCAGCACTGCGCGTGGGCCAGCTCCACACGAGTCAAGGAGGCCCAGGGTTTGAACCGCGGACCTCCCATATGGTAGGCGGACGCCCTATCCATTGGGCCAAGTCTGCTTGCTAAATTTTGATAAAAATTTTTTGCATCTGTGTTTATGTGTGATATTGATCTATAATTTTCTCATAATATCTTTGATTTTGATATTAGAGTAATACTGGCCTCTTAAGAATGAGTTGGGAAGTGCCCCCTTTTTATTTTCTGGAAGACTTTCAAAAGAATTGGTATTGTTTCTTTGGTAAATTTTTTTTTTTTTTTTTTTAAAGATTTATTTTTATTTAATTCCCCTCCGCTCCCCCGGTTGTATGTTTTCTGTGTCTTTTTGCTGCGTCTTGTTTCTTTGTCCGCTTCTGGTGTCGTCAGCTGCCGGGAAGTGTGGGCGGCGCCATTCCTCGGCAGACTGCTCCCTCCTTCGCGCTGGGAGGCTCTCCTTATGGGTGCACTCCTTGCGCATGGGGCTCCCCTACGCGGGGGACACCCCTGTGTGGCACGGCACTCCTTGCGCGCATCAGCACTGCGCATGGGCCAGCTCCACACGGGTCAAGGAGGCCCGGGGCTTGAACTGCGGGCCTCCCATGTGGTAGACGGACGCCCTAACCACTGGGCCAAAGTCCGTTTCCCTCTTTGGTAAATGTTTGATAGAATTCACCAGTGAAGCCATCTAGGTCTGGAGTTTTCCTTGCAGGAAGGTTTTCAATTCCAAATTAAAGTTTTTAAATAGATATATGGTTACCTAGGTTATCTCTTTCTTCTTTTAATAAGCTTTGGTAGGTTCTGTGTTTTGAGGAATTTGACCAGTTAAAGTTCAGGGACCTGTCAGACTATTTTTCAAATAGTACCATTTAAATTCTCATCAGTAGTATATGAGGGTTCTGATTTCTCCACATTATGCCAACACTCTTTATTATCTATCTTTTTTATTCTAGCCATTCTAGTGAGTGTGAACTGTGTTTTTGTTGTTGTTTTTATGAGGTACTAGGGATCTTATTGTTAACCTCTTGTATTACTCTCATACATTTGTTATAATTCATGAAATGAAAGAACATTCTTACATTTGTACTATTAACTATAGTTTGTCATCTATAATAGGGCTCACTGTATTGTACAATCCTATATTTTATCTTTTAATTTTTATTCTAGGAATATATACATCCTAAAGTTTGCCCTTCTACCCATATTTACGTGTATATATAGCTCAGTGCTATTGATTAGGCTCCCAGTAATGTACTGTCATTACCAATATCCATTTCCAAGCCTTTACCATCCCCCTTAAATAGACATTTACCATCAATCTAGAAGGAAATCCTGTACAAGTTATGCATCAACTCTCCATTCTCTAACTCCAGTTAATCTCCCGGTAACCTATATTCTGTATTCTAACGCTGTGTGTTTGCTTATTATAATTAGTTCATAACAGTAAGATCATACAATATTTGTCCATTTGTGTGCATCAGGATTTCATTTCTTTTTTTATGTTTGAATAATGTCCTTTGTATGTAAACAAACATTTTGTTTATCCATTCATTTGTTAATTGTTTCCATCTTTTTACAATTGTGAATAATGCCACTGTGAAGATTGTTTTGCTTATATCTATATGAGATCCTGCTTTCAGTTTTTCTGGTATATACCTGAAAGTGGAGTTGCTGGATCATATGGTAATTCCATACTTAGCTTCCTGAGGAACTTCCAAGTGTCTTCCATAGTGGCTGCACTATTTTACATTTCCACCAGCAATGAATGAATGTTCCTATTTCTCCATATCCTCTTATTTTCTTTTAATAGTGGCCATTCTAGTAGATATGAAATGATAGCTTGTTGTAATTTTTTTTTTTAAAGATTTATTTCTCTCCCCTTCCCCTTGCCCCCCTCCATTGTCTGCTTTCTGTGTCCATTTGCCATGTGTTCTTCTGTGTCCGCTTGGACTCTTGTCAGTGCCACCGGGAATCTGTGTCTCTTTTTGTTGCGCCGTCTTGCTGCATCAGCTCTCTGTTGTGTGTGGTGCCACACCTGGGCAGGCTGTGCTTTTTTTCATGTGGGGCGGCTCTCCTTACAGGGTGCACTCCTTGCACGTGGGACTCCCCTACACGGGGGACACCCCTGTGTGTCATGGCACTCCTTGTACACATCAGCAGTACGCATGGGCCAGCTTACCACACGGGTCAGGAGGCCCTGGGTTTGAACCTTCCCATGTGGTAGGTGGACGCTCTATCCGTTGAGCCAAATCCACTTCCCCTTGTTGTAGTTATGAGTTGCATTTCCCTAATAGCTGGTGATGTTGAGCATCTTTTCATATGCTTTTTAGCCATTTGCATATCCTCTCTGGGGAAAATGTTATTCAAGTCTTTTGCCCATTTTTTTTTTACCCTGCTGCCCCCCCTTGTGGTTTTTTGCTTGCTGTCTGCTTTCTTTGTCCATTCGCTGTGCATTCTTCTGTGTCTGTATTTATTTTTATTTATTTCTTCCACCCTTCTCCCCCGCCTGCCTTGTGGCTTGCTTGCTGTCTGCTCTGTGTCCATTTGCTGTGTGTTCGTCTGCGTTTTTTGCTTGTCTCCCTTTTTGTTGTGTCATCTTGCTGAAGTGGCTCTCAGCAGTGCTTGCGGACCTGGTGGCTCTCCATGGCACTTGCCAGCCGGGTGGCACTCCGCGGCGCTTGTGGGCCACCTTTTGCCCATTTTTTAATTGGGTTGTCTTTTTATTGTTGAGTTGTACAATTTTTTTTATATACTCTAGATATTAAATGCTTATCAGATATGTGGTTTCAGAATATTTTCTCCCATTGAATAGGTTGTTATTGCACTTTAACAAAAAAGTCCTTTTTTATACAAAAGTTTTTGATTTTGTAGAGGTCCTGTTTATCTTTTTCCTTTCATTGCCTGTGCTTCGGGTGTAAAGTCTAAGAAACCATTGCTTACTGCAAGGTCTTGAAGATGCTTTCTTATATTTTCTCCTAGGACTTTTATAGTCTTGGTTCTTATATTTAGGTCTTTTATCCATTTTGAGTTAACTTTTGTGTTTGGTGTGAGATAACGTTCCTCTTTAATTCATTTGCATGTGGATATCCATTTTTTTGCACCATTTGTTGAAGAGACTTTTCTCTCCTGTTGAGTGGATTTGGCAGATTGTTTTGTTAACCTATAATTTCTCAAATAATAAGTAAATAAAATAAATAAGTAAAATAAAAGAACAGGCCATAGATGTAAGGGTCTTCCTGAACTCGCAGTTCAGTTCCATTGGTCCATGTATCTATCCTTATGCCAGTACCATGCAGTGTTGACCACTGTAGCTTTCTTTGTATTATGTTTTAAAGTCAGGAAGTGTGAATCTTCCAATTTCATTCTTTCAAGATGTTTTTGGCTACTCAGGGTCCTTTACCCTTCCAAATAACTCATTATTTCTTTGAGTATTCTTTCTGCTCTTTTCCCTTCTTTTCTCCTTTCAGGTCACCTATGATGCAGATGTTTGTGTACTGCTTGCTGTCACTTATCTCTCTCAGACAATGCTCCAATTTTTCTTTTCTTTTCTCTGTTCTTCTGCCTATAAGATTTCAAATGCCTTGCCTCTAGTTTATTCTTTCTTTTGCCTATTCAGATCTGATGTCATGTGTCTCTAGAGCAGGGGTTCTTAACCTTTTTTGCCACCTTTGCCAGTCTGGTGAAAACCATGGACCCCTTACTAAGTCCACGCTATACTGTGTATTATTTAATAAATATGTCACACCTGTACCAACACATCCCCACAAGAAGAATGTTTTTTTGAATTTTCAGTTCAAGCTCATGGACCCCCTGAAATCTTTCCACGGCACTCCCTGGTTAAGAACCCTTGCTCTAGCGTATTTTTTTTTTTTAAGGTTTATTTTTATTTTTATTTATTCCCCAACCTCTCCCCCCCCTCCTCCCGCCTGTGGCTTGCTTGCTGTCTGCTCTCTGTGTCCAGTCACTGTGCGTTCTTCTGCTTGCCTGCTTGTCTCCCTTTGTTGTGTCATCTTGCTGCGCCCGCTCTCCATGGGTGCAGGCCATCAGTTCTCTGTGGGCGCAGGCCAGCTTACCTTCACAAGGAGGCCCTGGGATGTGAACCTCGGGCCTCCCATATGGTAGACAGGAGCCCAATCGAGCCACAGCCACTTCCCTCTAGTGTATTTTTCATCTCTTTTTTTTTTTTTTTTTAAAGATTTATTTTTATTTTTATTTAATTCCCCATCCCCTCCCCCGGTTGTCTGTTTTCTGTGTCTTCTTGCTGCATCTTGTTTCTTTGTCCGCTTCTGTTGTCAGCGGCACGGGAAGTGTGGGCGGCGCCATTCCTGGGCAGGCTGCTCCCTCCTTCACGCTGGGCGGCTCTCCTTACACGTGCACTCCTTGCGCGTGGGGCTCCCCTACGCGGGGGATACCCCCGTGTAGCACGGCACTCCTTGCGCTCATCAGCACTGCGCATGGGCCAGCTCCACACGGGTCAAGGAGGCCCGGGGCTTGAACCGCGGACCTCCCATGTGGTAGACGGACGCCCTAACCACTGGGCCAAAGTCCGTTTCCCCATCTCTTTTATTGTGCCTTTCATTCTTATAATTTTGGTTATTTTTCTATTTATATTTTAACATTCTTTATGCTCATACATTGTCTTCTTAATATCCTTTATTTCTTTAGCCATGTTTTCCTCCACCTTCTTTAATTAATTTAGGAGCTTTGTTTGAACTTCTTTGGTATCATTCTCCAAAGTCTGTGTTTAATTTTTTAAATTATTTATTTATCATACATAACCCCCCCTCCCACCTGCCACTTTTTGCTCTCTGTGTCCTCTTGCTGAGCGTTCTTCTGTATTTCCTTGTCTTCTCTTTTCGTCTTTTCTTTAGGAGGCACTGGGAACCAATCCCAGGACCTTCCAATGTGGGAGAGAGGCACTCAGTCACTTGAGCCACATTAGTTCTCTAGTTTGTTGTGTTTCTCACTGTCTCTCCTTTGCGTCTTTTTTTGTTTTGTGTCATCTTGTTGTACCAGCTCTCCGTGCTACGTGGGCCAGCTCTCCATGCTGTGCAATCCAGCTTACTTTCACCAGGAGGTTCTGGGAATTGAACCCAGGACCTTCCATATGGTAGACAGGAGCCCAGTCACTTGAGCCACATCCACTTCCCTCTTCTGAGGTTTTAATTTGTTACCTTGACTGGACCATATTTTCCTACTCAAACTTAGGGCTTTCTGATTCCAAAGCCATGTTGCTCTCTTATGCTATACTGTGTTTGCAAGGCAGAAAAAAAACATACTTGGCTTTGTCTATAACATTCTGTGCTCCCTGCATGTCAATGTAAATGTATAGCTACAGAGTCCAGGCAGGTAACTTTGAGCCAGGTGGGTACTATAAGAGAGAGTAGTGACATCTATGGTGAATTGCAAAGCATGTGCCCTATCTAGAGTGTCAACTGCCTGTCAGTTCTAGCAGATTGTTATCATGTGGAAATATGGGCCCAGTATTACTAGATCTTCTGATTTCTTTTAAGTACTGATATTATCAGAAATCTGGATTTTTATGTAAAGTTTTCTGATTTATAAGTGTAGGCTATCCTTAAATAATGTAGCCCAACCTTGTGTTGGTCATCAGACATCTCTGTGCTGGCTTTTGCTAAATGGGTAACCTTTGATAGAGAGTTGCATCAGGTATACTAAGGATGCTACAGTAAACTTGTACAGTAGGAAGAAGATGTTAGCTATGTATAATAAGCACATTAGAAACTTTGAAATGGCAGGATGCTTGGTTTGAACATGGTGCTTAAGTATAGTGTTTGAGTTCAGTTTTTATAAGGGATCTGTTAATTATAGATTAGGGAGTAGGTAGGATTGTTCCCTGAAGTTTATTGTCTCCTAATTGCATACTTTCATTTGCAGCTAGCACCAGTTATGAGTGTGTGGATTTTTGAGCAAAACTTCCAACCCAAATGAGAAGAAACCTTCAAGGAACAGTGAGCCTACAGAGTCATCTCTATGCATAATATGGAATTTTTTCAGCCCCAAGTTAGCTGAATGGGTTTCTCTGTTGACAAGGAGTGGTAAGTCTAACTATTCCTCACTGATAATGAAATAATTTAAATCCTTTTCATAAATAAATACTTTTCATATAAAGAGAACTATTGCTTTTATATTCATAACATTTATTGCCTGTCAACTAGAAATTAATTTTTGTATTACAGCCCAATTCAGAGAATTCTTTATCTTTAACAGCATGTTCAATACTTGATTGCAGAGTCTGATGTTCTTCTTACAGTTAGGCACCTCCCTATGTAATTTTCTCTTTTATTTCTCCTCTAATTCAAACATATTGTCTTCCTTGAAATATTTAGCCAACACTTGAGTGATGGTCATGATAGTTAGCAGCATCGGTTCTGGTCCCTGCCATGGAAGGTCTCGTTCCCCTTGTCAGTGATTGTTTTAGCAATGGGAATGTGATTCACTTTTGACCAATGGGAGAGAAAGGGGAAGTCAGCAAGAAGCTTCTGGGAAATGTTTTTTTTTTTTATTTCAAGAAAAAGAAAAGAGGTCGTCCGTCCGTTTTCTTCCCAGAGCTAGTTGTGTTTGGATGTGACATATGGAACTACTACAGCCATCTTGTTACTAATGTGTTTGTGTTTGAATCTTGGTTCCATTGTTAGTAAATTTGTAACTTGATTTTTTCATCTATAAAATGGGGATACTATTTATCTACTCCATAAATTGCTGTGAGCATTAAGAGTTAATATACATCAAAGACTGAAACAAGTACTTGATGCACAGTAAGCAGAGTAGGGCATACATAAAATAAATTGAATATGTCCAACAGGATTATAAATATATAGTAAGTAGATATTAAATATAGACATAAAATCAAGTGTTAGAGACAAATTTTTGGTAATGTAGAACATACATTACAATAATCTTAAAATTTTTGACTTATTATCTTCAACCTTTAAAATATGACATTCCATTGCTCAAGTGATAGTTTTTAGTCAATTTAAGATACTTACTATATTGCTGAAATATGCCTTTTAAAATATGCCACTTGAAATCAGCATCTTTTTTATTTCCTGGCATTATCATTAAGAATTATTTTTTAGTTTATTTCTCATTTTTAAAATGCCAGTAAGCACCTTTCCCTTCACCAGTCAGTATACTTAAAGAGATTTGAAACTCCTCGTTGTACTTACCTTATCTTTTTGCTTGTTTCAGTGAAGGATAACTGTGATTTAATTGAATTGAATGTTGACTATTTTTTTCAACCCTATATTAAAGGAAAGAGGCATATTTGTCAATGGCACTTTTCTTTGTGAATAATGCAGTACGTCCTTGACATTCAAGTACAACTTCATTAACCATCCAGCATGTACCTCCTTGTTAAACGTGTAGCTGTTAATTCTGGTTTGTATCATGATACACAAAACAACTTTTATTGAAATGAATTCTTTTTTCCTGAAATGATAAATAGAACTTAAATTGTTGAATGCTTCTCTCACAAATGCCAGTAGCCACTTTACCTTCAGCATGCCAGTGGTTTCATGTGCTTGTAAAGGAAAATATATGTCACCAGCCTTACCTGTGATAGTAATAGTTCTTCCACATTGTGTCAGTGTTAAGTGATGTGTAGTGATGTCATTTGGTGGACTTTTGCCAATAGCTCCTTTTGCATTCCATTGAGAATACATGTCTTTGATTTTGTAGCTACTTTTAAAAATTAATGTATGAGTTTATTACATTTATTTCCCCCTCCCCCAGATGTCTTCCTTCTCTGTTTGTGCATTGTTTTTGCTTGTTTTTTGCTCTTTGTTTTTTCTTTTAGGAGGCACCGGGAACTGAACCCGGACCTCCCATGTGGGAGGAGGGCAATCAATTGCTTGAGCCACGTCTGTTCCCTGCAGCTACTTTTACAAGTCCTTGGCAGTAGTATGAGACTTGTACCCATTTTTTGCTATGAGGAGTACAATTTGATGCTTTTGGCTGTTTCTAGTGACAAGATATGTAAGCTTCATTTGGAACAACATTTTGTGTTTGTTCTGGGGGGAGAAAAATGTAAATGCTTTACCAGAAAAGTCACCACACTTCCAGGAAGGTGTTATGACTTCATTTTGTAATGTTTAATTATTTTAGGAAACTAGAATTTATTTATAAATTGGAATTCAGCAGTTTTGGGGGGTGAAAGCCAGAGGGGCAAATTGTTATTAATTGTCCCACTATAGTTTATGAAATACTACTTCTTTCCTCCCAGTAAGATACCATTTTTATACTTATTAAATTATTACTGTATTTTATTTCTGGACTTCTTATTCTGTGCTACTGTCCTGTTATGTGCTTGTAATGGTTTAATTATTATAGTTTTATAATACATTTAATATGTTATAGGGCTGCTCTCTTCTTTTTATTCTTATTTTCAGAATTGTCTTGGATAATTTTATATTTTCTTGTGTATTGTAGAGTCAATTTGTCTAGTTCTCAAAAAATTCTCTTAAACTCTTGATGTTTTCTTGTGTCCTTTTACATGTTTCATAGATACTGTCTGTTTCTTTCACAGTTAATACTTACTTGATCTCTTTTGTAGTTGTCATTATAAATAGGATATCTTTCTCCTTTTTTGCATTTAATGTTTCCTCTGTTTATTATTAGAATTAGGAAGATTATTATTCTTCGTGAAGTTTTTTTTTAAGATTTGTTTTCTTTGTCCCCTCCCCCTTTGTTTGAGCTTGCTGTCTGCTCTCTGTCCATTCTCTGTGTATACTCTATGTCTGCTTGTCTTCTCTTTAGGAGGCACTGGGAACTGAACCTGGGACCTCTCATATGGGAGAGAGGGGCTCAATCGTTTGAGGCACCTCCATTCCCTGCTTTGTTGTGTCTCTCATTGTGTTCCCTCTTTGTGTCTCCTTGTTACATCAGCTTGCCGCACCAGTCTGTCGCGTTAATGTGCTGTCTTGCTTGTCTTCTCCAGGAGGCACCAGAAACCCAACCTGGAACCTCCCATTTGGTAGGTGGGGGCTCAGTCACTTGAGCCACACCTGCTTCCTGTTTTTCGTTAAGATAATAGCCACTTTACTAAATTCACTTAGTATTTCTAATGGCTTCTCAATTGATTCACTTAAATTTTCTGGTGATGCAGTCCTATTTGTAACTAAACATAATTTTGCTTTATCCTTTTCCAGATTTTATCTCTCTTATATTGCTTCGCTTACCAATTGTACTGGCTAGAAACTTCTAGAATATTTTTATTTGTAATCAGCATCCTTGTTTTGTTCATTAACTTAATGCTTCTAATGTTTCACTAAATGTTTACATTAATTAGAATGTTTATAATATCTCACCATTGATCATGAAGCTGGTCTTTTCTTTTTCTTTATAAATAAAATGTAAAAGAAATACCAATTTACTTCTGTTAAGAAATTTTAAAATATCTTACGTAGATGTCAAATATTATCAGTTCCGTTTTGACATCTGCATATGCCAGATTTTAAAATGTTAATTGTTGCCATCTCATAATTGCTGCAAATTCAAAATTGCTAAATTTTTCCTACCTAATTATATTGTAGTTCAATTTTCATCTTTGGTAGTTTGTAAACTACTTCCTTCTTTGGTAAATTTAAGAATATGGTGCTTATTTCTATTTTTATGTTTTAAAATATGTTATATTTCTACAATTTGTTAACTTATATTTATTTACATATGTCTTATTTTAAAAATATTTAGATAGGCCTAGCATGAATTAGTTAATTTTTATTATCTTACTAATGAAGCATTTTGAAAGCTTATTTTTTAACTGGTGATAAGAAATGATTATATCCATTTTAAAGATGGGAAAAAACATGCATAGTATTAATAATTGCATTTTCCTTGTTTCGTGGTCATAGAGCTGATCTCTGTTTCTTCCCTTTTTTCCTATTTTGATTTTATAGCATTTTGCTCAGTGTACCAATCTGTTAGAGCTGTCTGGTGAGTTAGGTATTTTTATACACACACATACACACAGAGGAGAAGCAAAATTTATTCACTAAATGTGGGATAATGGGGAAATGTGCACATTGTAGAAAAGTATTAAAGTATAGCGGTAAATGGGATATTCTGTCAAACGTGCCCCCCTTAATGACTCTGCGTTTCTCCTGTTCTTTTTTTTTTTTTAAAGATTTATTTATTTATTTAATCCCCCCCTCCCGTTTGTCTGTTCTCTGTGTCTGTTTGCTGCGTCTTGTTTCTTTGTCTGCTTCTGTTGTAGTCAGCCGCAACGGTAGTGTGGGCGGAGCCATTCCTGGGCAGGCTGCACTTTCTTTCGCGCTGGGCGGCTCTCCTTACGGGTGCACTACTTGAGCGTGGGGCTCCCCTACGCGGGGGACACCCCTGCGTGGGGCGGCACTCCTTGCGCACATCAGCACTGTGCATGGGCCAGCTCCACACGGGTCAAGGAGGCCTGGGGTTTGAACCGTGGACCTCCCATGTGGTAGACGGACACCCTAACCACTGGGCCAAGTCCGTTTCCCATCCTGTTCTAACTTGTATAATTCCAGTCAATCACCTAATAATCGATAATCACTCTAATTTGTCTAATTCTAATCAACTGATTTATTCTAATCAATAAAGAAGTAGCTTGGGGAGATTTTGAGAGAAGAGAATAATTGGCATTAGCTCTTTAATTTTGGAAATTTGATCCAAAACTGTTTACTGCACATTCTTTTTTTTTTTAAGTTAAAATATTATTTTTATGTCAGTGTTATAAATTACTCAGTTAAACACGATATTAACTACAGTAATGATAAATCTGCTTTAGTCAGCAGTTACCCTCCCCCATTATTTTTGTTCATTCTTCAGTCTTGAGGGATATGGGTTGATGTCTACTTTGCTTCAGGCTGGGAAGGGACATAGATATTATGGGGCAGAGGAGTGGAATTGGATTGCTTGCAGTTGAAGATATTCTTTCTTTTGGAATGGGGCTGGTCCATCTTCATTGTTTTGTTAGTTGTCTGGGGCTATACATTCTTTACAGTTAGAAAATATTTCACAAGTCAGATAATAGTTTATTAGTTTAAGGGAATGGAAACTGACATTTTCCGTTTTTTTCGTTAGTGGTTGAGGCCAGGAGTATTTGGAAATAATTGCCATCTAGGGGCCTATGCTATGCTTACATAAACAGAACTGGTGGCATTAATGTAGGGCCTAATCATACTGTAGTAATCCGTACCACTGCAGCTGGAATTTATTCTAGCTGTTGTTGTATGTCCTCAGTATAAAGGCCAAGATTTTGGTGAAGAAATCATAAAAATAGTCCTTTTGTGGTTTTGATTAAGGGGTGTTTTCTGGGACAGTGAGAAAATGCTCTGCTTGTTTTGTGCTCCATAGACAGAAGACATGTTTTCATAAACATTTATAAAAGAAACTATTTCTCCTTTGGAAAAAATGTAGTCACATGCAAGATACCTATTTTCACTTATTATTGTCATCAGCAATAACTGTGAATGCCTTTAATATACATACTCATTGAAAAATACTTATATTTTAGAGAAAAATACTAATTAAATGAAATGTGTTAATCTTAGGATAAATGTAGACATTTTCAGGATCATATTCCTTTGACTGCCTCCCTATTTTTATAGTTCTCTTTAAAATGCCTGACCTGTAAAATCACAGTAAAAGTTCAATGGTATATATATTATCATAGGTTTTGGGTTTATGTCATCATATTCTCTCATATGTGAATGATATATACAAGGTTATTCTTAACAGAATTGTTTATAGTAGTCAAAGATAAGGAAGACCTCAAATTTCCCTTAATATGAGACTAATTATGTCCATATAATACAATGTAGCAATTGAAAATTGAGGAAGGGTAGTTTTTAAAAATTTATTGATATTGCCAAATGGTGTATGCTATCATTTGTGTGAAGAAAAAAAAGGAAAAAAAAATGAATATATATATATGTTTATATAGTCAGAATATCTAAAATGTTACACAGTAAGAAATTAATATATGGTACTTGGTGAAAAAATACAAATTCCTCCTAATTTTCACTTTTATCAACTCATCAGAACTCTAGGGGTGAGACTTCCCCAATCTGCCATTTAACTAGCATTTTCATCATATATGTTATATATACTTAGAAAAGTTCATGAAGTTAACTTAAGGTAATGATTTCAGTTCGATCACTTAAATATACCACAAATAGTTTTGGGAACAATTTCTGTGTGCTTTGTTTCTAAGACTTTGAAGTATATGTTTTATATTCAGATCGTCAAGGGGTAGTACCCTTCACACCACCTCCCTATTTTTAATTTTTTTCTATTTAACCATGAATGAATCATCCAGGGAACAGACTCAGCTATACTTAACCCCAATGAATTTTTCTAGCCTTAATTTTTTTCCCTAACATAGTTAAAATTCTAAAGTTCTACATGTTACAAGAATTTCAATGGTATAACAGCATGAAAAAATATTAATGTTTTAATAAAGACTGACTGTAGGGAAGTGGATATGGCTCAAGTGATAGGGCCTCCACCTACCATATGGGAAGACCCGGGTTCAATCCCTGGGGCCTCCTGGTGAAAAAGAAGAGAAGGCATAGTGAGCCAGTGCCTGTGTGGTGAGCTGAGTGCCCACGCGGTGAGAGTGCCTGCACAGTGAGCCAGTGCCCGTGCATGTGAGTAACACAGCTAGATGATGACACAACAAAAGAGAGATGAAGGGGAGAGTCAAGGTGAAGGGCAGCAGAAACCAGGAACTGAGGTGGAACAGCTAACAGGGAACCTCTCTCCATATCAGAGGTCCACAGGATCAAATCCCAGTGAATCCTAGAGAAAAAAAAATGAGAAGACCAAAAAGAGAAATAGATACAGAAGACCACACAGCAAATGGATACAGACAGCAAAAACAGCAGGGTGAGGGGAGAGGGGGAAATAAAATAAATAAAATCTTAAAAAAAAATAAAATAAAATAAAAACTGTGTGCCAATTTTCCTTTGCAACAGACAGACTTTTTAACTCTCTTGAAAATATTTTCATCTTCATGGTCTTGACAGTTTTGTGTTTTTCCCATAAAATGAATTCAGTCACAAATTGTCATTTGAGAGCAAGGTCAAGCAGTTAAGAATTTTATCCAGAGCACAAATTGTACATGAGATCCTAGTAAAAAAGTAAAAGGAGTGTAAATTTTTCCTTCATTTTTTTTAATCCTTTGCCAAGAAAATTTTAGGGGCATGTATGTTCTACAACAAAATAAAAAACTTATAAAGTATTTTACATGGGGAGTTAATTATTTGCAAGTTTTACTTTCCCAGTTTGAGGTTTCTGAAATTATCTTTCTAAAATTGTTATTGTAGAAGTGACTACTTTTTCTTGTGTTTATTTCTTAGAAGTATTATTTAGAAGTATTAATACTATAATCATGTTATTAAGTAACTATCCAGCTATAACTCAGAAATGCACCAAGTACTAATAAAAGTATTAGAAGTCCTTTTAAATAACTTTTGGCAGATTTTGAGGTACAGTTTACTTCTTTCATGGCTGGTTTTTGTTTGTTTGTTGTTTTGTGTTGTTTGGGTTTATTTTTATTTTTCCCTGGAAGCACAAGCAAGCCCTTTCCTCAGTAGGATAAGGAATGGTTGTTATTCATATTCCTCTTAGATTCATATTGAACATAGACAAGTCACATTTCATTTAGTTTGAATTCACCTGTAGTTAGTCTAACTCCCAACGTATTAACTCTGTCTTTGTCTTTGATGTTTCTAGTATTTATTTGAACTGGGAGTAGACTGGCTTGTAGTTTTAGACATTTTTGGCTTATATTTAAATTAAACACTGGCAGGGTCCTTATCCTAAGCACTGTGAGGATGAAAAGGACAGGAATATGTATTTTTTGTCTTTGTTTCATTCTGTCCTCCACTTGCATTTTCTTGGCAATATTTGAGTGTGAGCAGTGTGTGGGGAGGAGAGAACTATAAAGCTAAGCAATTTATTTTCACATCTGGGGCTTGTTCTTGTGATCTATTGCACCATCACACATTATTCCAAATTTTGCAGTTAAAAAAAATTAAAATATGGAACACTTCACGAACTTGTGTGTCATCCTTGCACTTTCATGGCTGTTTTTATCTGAGTATTTAAGACTGAGGTGCTGCATGTCTTACATTTTACTGTGTGAGTTGGTAGAAAAGGGTGCAGGTGGTGGTATGGCTTGGGTAGGGCAGGAGTTTAATCCTCACTGTGAGTTTTGCGGAAAGATAATGAAATCCTTTATGTCTCCTTTCTACAGACCTGCATTTCAAAGACTCACATTTTAATAAGAATTGGTTGTGCAGCTGCAACCCTGGCAACAAGGCCTAAGAGAAAAGAATTGGGGAAGTATTCCAGAAATCAAGGCAGGCAATGTTTTCATATGGAGTTGAGCTAATGAAAGTGATAAAAAATATAAAGCATTTAGTAGAAGTAAAAGCTAGTACTTTCTTTGGTGTAGTGAATGTTGAAATTTTCGATGCACACATTTTATTATTATTTTAAAAGTCCAAAGTTGTCATAAGCAGCTTACTCAATAAAACTACTTACGTTATATTCTCCTTCAGTATAAAAATATCCTAAAGTACTCTTGGAAGTTACTATTCCTATAAATTATATCTAAAACATAATTGTCGTTGGCCTGTTTTTAGTGAAGTCTTGGACATTTTCAAAATACAGTATATCAGGTTGGTCAGATAATTTTTTAAAACTAGTTTTTAGGTTTTAATGACTTGAAAACTTAATGTTCATAAGCTTTAATGTGAATTTCTCATGGATATTGGACTCTTTAGATCCCCTTAAATAATAAAATTTGTTAAACATGCTTTCTTTTCTCAATACCATTGCCATGGCTATTTATTATCAAACCATAATTTGACTAATTATTACCTGGTTGTTTGATATTTAGGTTGCTTCTAGGTTTTGTCCCTTTTCCTCCTCCAGCATAGTAAATATTGCAATAAAACATTTGTACCTATAGGTATTTTCCCTTCTTCTGGATTATGTAGGATAAATTTCTGAAAGTGAAACTAATGCATTAAATACAATTAAAAATTACTAATACTTTGGGGGAGCAGATGTAGTAGCTCAGTGACTGGGTGTCTGCTTCCCATGCACAGGGTCCCAGGTTCAATCCCTGCTAACTCCTAAAAAAAAAAATTACTAGTAACTAATACTTTCTAAAAGGACAACCAATTTATACTGCTGGCTTCACAGCTTATTTACCAGCACTAAATATTATCACCTATTTTAAAAATTGAATAAATGAAGTGGTGGTCGCCTTTTTTGTTTTAATTTCCATTTCTTTAATTAGCAACCATGTATATTTTAAAAGAAGCTTATCAGATACCTCTCCTTTGTGGATTTTTCCCAATAATCTATTGGAAATTCATTGATATTTTTAACTAATATCCCCAAGAATCTTTCAAATTGGTATGATAAACTCATTCATTCAGTACTTCCTTACCAAATGGTTTAAGTCATGCCATGGGTCTGTTGTAGCCATGAACAAAATAGACATGATGTAGTCACATTCTTAGAGCAGAAAAGGCTCTTAGATTCTGTGTTCAGTTTTCACATGAAAAAACTGAGCTCCTATACCAAATTACATGATTAATAATTACCCTAAGGATTTGTGGACAAACTGGAATTTGGCCATTTTTTGTTTCCCTGCTGGTCTACTTTTACGTCCTCTTGCCTTTTCCTAATGTGACACCACATTTCCCTGCCATACCCCCTGCCCTTCCTCTCCTATGGACTATTGATGGCCTAAGAAAATTAACCTTATCCTAGTCCCTTGGATCGTGAAACCATCTGGCTCACTCTATTCCTTTCACCTAGTATTTGGTTCAGGGAGTTTTAGTTTTCTAGGCTGCTCAGAGCAAATACTATAAAATGAGTTAGGTTGAACAATGGGGATTGATTCACTTATGGTTTTGAGGCCTGGTGAAGTCCAAATCAAGGCATCATCAAGGCAGTACTTTCTTCCTGAAGACTGGCTGCTGGTGATCCTTGGCACCTCTGCCACATGGCAAGGCACCTGCGGTGTCTGCTGGTCTCTACCTTCTCTTTCGGGTTTCATTGACTTCAGCTTCTTGCTTCTGTGGCTTTTTCTCTGTCTGAATTTCATTCTCTCTTTACGAAGGATTCCAGTAGTTGGATTAAGACCCATCCTGATTGAGGTAGCCACACCTTAACTGAAGTTACCTCATCAAAAGATCCTATTTACAGTGGATTTATGCCTACAGGCCTGGATTAAATTTAAGAACATGTTTTTCTGGGGTACATACAGCTTCACACCACCCCAAGGGGTAAGCATATCATCCATGTTGATCCAATTAAAGGGTAGCCGTGAATTGTCATTACCATTAAGTTCTAAGTATTTTTTAATTTTCTTAAAGTTTTCACTTTTTAATCTGTCATTTGATTATATGTTTAGTTTCCAAACATGATATTTTGATTTTAGCTAATCTTTTGTCATTCCTTTCTTTTACACCATTATTGTAAAAGAATGTAGTATGGATGGTATTGTCATGAGACTATGATTCTCGGTTTATCATAATTCATTTGGCAGAAAAACTACTTGGACTGACAGAAGAGTATTAATAGCTTTTATTCTTCTCACTTAGTGTGATGAATATTTATAGGATTTGCTCTAGATTTTTAATATTATAAATATTAACAAATACAATCATGGGTAGTGCCCTAGGAACTCCTGTGAATATTGCCTAATATATGATAGATACCATATTACTTTTCTAAAATCTGAAAAATTAAAAACTCTTGAAAAACCCCTGACATCAAGGATTATGATAAAGGATTGTGGATTTGTTAATTACTTCATCTTTGCATTCAGTTTTACTGTTGAGATGCCTAATATCAGTCTCACTCTTTTGCCTTTGTATTGGTCTGTTCTTTTTTTCTTCAATGTTTTACACTTTTTTCTTTGGTGTTCCTAAATTTTCTAGGAAATTTCCCCCTTACGTCTCTTACTTGACTCTTCAAGTCCTTATAATCTTGAGTTCTTTTATCTTTACTTTTGGGAAAATTATCCTCATTATTTCTTGAAATGTTTATTCTGCTTCTGAAATGCCTTATTTTTTTCCTCCTCATTCTGGAATTCTTATCTATTTTTCCATGCTCAATATTTCCACTTAGTTCTTTTTCATAATTTCTTGTTTTGGCTTCATAGTATTAATGTCTCCCTTTGGCTCCTTATATGTACATTCTTGAATCATCCATTCCAATAGTTTTCTTTCAGGTAGTATAAGTTGATTGATGTGTTGTCTTTCTTTTCCATTAGTTTCGTTCATTTTAGAGGTCTGTTTATTTCGGCTGTTGCACTAATGATCCCTTGCCAGGGTGGGAGTGGGGAGTATCAGCTACTTAATAATATGTATGAGGGAATGGCCAATAGTCATATCTTCTTTGTGTCAGTCCAGATGAGTTTAAGGAAAGGGAGAGCTTGAGTCTCAGGTCAGGTAGTCCTTGGGCACCACAGGACCTCTCTTAAGTTCTCAGTTTGGCAGCCACTGTATCAGGCAACTTCTGATCAAGATTTATCTTTTAATCTCTCAGAGATAAATAATACTGGAAAGAGGTATTCAGTGTCCTTAGATTGTAAATGTAATTCACCAGCCCTGTACGTTTTTTTGGAGGAGATGGGGCATGATGGTTACTAGTCAACCTGTACTTGTTTTCATGAACCTTTCCTCCCCTAGAGGTTTTGTGTTATCCCAGTTTTATCCTAGGCTGTTGCTGATTTCTGTGGTATGTGTCAGTTAAGGGATATCTTATACTTCTTTTCAGTCTACTTTTACAATAATACTTTTCCTTATAGCATCGGATGTCAATGAAGGGAACCACTCCTCATGACATTTGACAATGTCTAGAGACGTTTTTGGTTGTCACAGTTGAGGAGATGCTACTGGCATCTAGTGGGTATCGGCTGGGAAAGCCTCTAAACATCCCAGAGTGCACAAAACAAGCCACCATTCCTGTGCTGCTGACGACAACAGAAGCGGACAAAGAAATAAGACGCAGCAAATGGACACGGAGAACAGACAACCGGGGGGAGGGGGGGAATTAAATAAATAAATAAATCTTAAAAAAACAACAACAACAACAAGCCACCACAACAAGAAATTATCTGGCCCAAAATACCATTAGAGCTGTTTTATCTTGCCAAAGGCTGTCAATGCAAAAAGTCAGAAATGTGTCGACTTTTATCATGGGAGTTTTATTTGGCATGGAAGTTTAAAGTTCTGAGGCTGGGAAATGTCCAAATCAAAGCACTATCAGAGATGGTTTCTCACCAAAGTCAGCTACTGGTGATCCTGGTATCCTGCCTTGTGGTGGGTGGATGGAGGCCAGTCTCTGCCTAGGTCCCTGCCCCGCCCCTCAAGGCTTAACGTCTCCTGGAGCTCAGCTGTTGGTGATTAGGTTCTTGGCTTGTCTCTTTCCAGGCCTCCTCTCTAAGCCTGCGCTGCTTTCTCTGAGACCAGCTGTGGGTGATCAGATACTGGGGCTAGCTGCTGGTGATCCTCGGCCCTGGATTCCTTTGTCACATGGTGATGCACACGGCGGCCTCTCCTGGCCTCTCTCATCTCTCCTGGGTTCTTGTTTCCCATGATCTTTTCGTTTGTCAGAATTTCATTCCACTTAAAAAGGACTCCAATTATAGGATTGAGACGCATTCTGATTGAGGTGGGCCATACCTTAACTGATGCAACCTTATCTAAAGGTCCTACTTACGAGTTCACACTTACATGAATGGATTAAGTTTAAGAATGTGTTTTTCTTGGGTACAGTCAGCTCCAAACCACCAAACTGGTGCACAAATATCTGTTTGAGATTCTGCTGTCAGTTTCTTGGGTATATAACTAGAAGTGATTGCCTGATCATAATGGTAATTCTGTACTTCAGGCTGCCACCTGATAGATTGGTACAGAAAGGTATGTACCCCAATATATACCTAAGGGTAGCTCTGCTTCCTCCAGGACTGGGAGCAGGGACCTCCACCTGAGAGGGCAAGCTGGCTCCACACAGAGCCATGGGGTGTTCGGAGGAGCAGCGCAATGCCACAAGGTTTTCTTATCATTTTTTTTTTTTTAATTAAAAATTTTTTTCTTTGTTAGAGAAGTTGTGAGTTTACAGAACAATCATGCATAAAATACAGGCTTTCCTTAAACCACCTTGCGTAGGTGTGGCACATTTGTTATAACTGATGATAGCACATTTTTATATTTGTGCTATTAACTAGAGTCCATGGTTTAACTTAGAGTTCACTGTGTAGTGTAGTTGTATTTGTGGTATTTTTTTTATTTTAGTACCAGATATAGAATCTGATATTTCCCCTTTTAATCACATTGATATATATTTCAGTGCTGTTAATTACATTCACATTGTTGTCTTATCATCACCACCATCCATTACCAAACATTTCCATCCTTCCAGATAGAAACTTTGTACATTTTAAACCTTAACTCCCATTCCTTACTCCCAACTGGTAACCTGTATTCTAGATTCTGACTATGAATTAACTTATTCGAATTATTTCAAATCAGTGAGATCATGCAATATTTGTCCTTTTTTTTTCCCCCAGGTGGTACTAGGGATTGACTTGGGACCTCATACATGGGAAGGAGGTGCTCAAACCACTGAGCTACATCTGCTTCCCAATATTTGTCCTTTTCTGCCTGGCTTATTTCATCAATTGATGTCTTTAACTTTCTTTCATCCATGTTGTCTCATGTGTCAGTTTGTCATTCCTTTTTATAGCTGAATAATATTCCATTGTGTATATAAATCACACCTTATTTATTTCCTGCCATTTTCATGTTGCCTTTTTCTTGGTTCTTTTTGTCCAGTTATTGTAACACTTTGTTTTTTAAAATTATGAGAAAGATGTTTCTCCTAGTTTTTGCTTGTTGTTTAAAGATTCTGTGAGTGGTCAGAACTCCATAGCGTCACACTCGCCATCGTGGTGACGTAACTCTCTTGTTCATTTCATTTTGAATTGCCTTCTGTTGGTTATTGCCATATTTCCAGGACCTACTACATAGTAGTTGTTCAACAACACCCATCAAATGCATGCATATATTCATATTTTCAGCAAAGAAATATTGATGAGGCAGACATGTTTGTTCTGTTGTAAGTTTGCCCTTGTTTTCATAACTGTTTCTTGAATTCTGCTGTAAAATATTTGGCATTAAGAAACCAATAATGTGATTCTCTGATGACATCGCCCAATTTATCTAATGCTACCAGTGTCTGCAAAATATATGAACATTTGTTGAAATCCTACATTCACGCTGTGGGCTGAAGTATTGTTATCCTGTTAAGAGGTGTGCTAGAGAGTGTTATTGATTTCTTGGTAAATATGGAAAAGGAAGTAAAATGTACATGTAATTTTTATTTTTCTCACTGATATGCTGCACTTAAAGTTAAATATAGCAAAGGGAGATATTCTTTTCAGTTGATAATATGACACTACCAGCTATTTTATGTTTTGTGTGTGTGCTCATGAGTTCTGTTGTCCCCAAATTGAATTCACTTGTCTGTTATCTCATATTGTCATGCTAAAGATAATTGTTTTAGAAAGTTGTTATTATTTACTTTTTATGTATGCATGTTAATTGCCAGCATAGGTACAGAAAGATAAATAAATTCCTTGTTGGTACTGGCTGGTAAAAGATAGGGGAATAAGTTTTATTTACTCTAAACAACTAAAAAGGCAGCACTGGAATCCCACCTTGATCTATTATTATTGTTATTAGAATCAATTTTACTGATACATATTCATAAAGCATACAGTCCATTCAAAGTGTACAACCAGTGGTATTTGGTATATTCACACAGTTGAGCATTTGTCACTTCAGTCAATATTAGAGTGTTTTTATTACTCCAAAAATAATACAAAATAAAAAAACCTCTATCTCTTAGTGGTCACCTCTCAATCTCTGTTCTTTCCCCTGCCACACATAACTGCTGTTTTATTTCTAATTTATTTTTATTTCTATTTTGTATAGATGGAGTCAAACAAAATATAATGCCTTTTGTCTAGTTTCTTTCAGTTAGCATATTTCTTTTTTTTTTTTTTTAACAATTAATGGAAGATTATATTATTATATTACTATACAGTACTGTCCATAGTTTGCTTTGGTTATATTTTTGTCCAGGTATCATCCTGACATTAACATCTATGTACATTTTTTTCTGTTTCAGAGAAACAGTCTTATATATGCAATACTGCCCATGCCCATTTTTCACATGAGGTTTTGCTATGCTATACAGACCCATGTTTCATATTTGAGCTTTCATTCTAGGGATATACAGGGCCTTAGACTTTCCCTTTCAACCACTATCGTGCCCACATATTAGCACTGCTAGTTAGAAACTCTAAGATGTGCTTTCATCATTTCTATTCATTTCCAAAGATTTATGAAGAACCTTTTTACCAATTCAGTAAAGATTAAACCTCAGCTCTCCTTTCTCTAACCTCATTCCATTTTCTGGTGACCTATATCCTAGTTATTAATTCCTTGAGTCTGCATTATATTTCGTTCATAATCGCAAAATCACACAATATTTGTCCTTTTGCATCTGGCTTGCTTCATTCAACATACCATCCTCCAGATTCATCCATGTTGTTATAGGCTTCATACCGTCATTTCTTCTTATAGGTAAATAATATTCTACTATATGTATACACATATGATATTTTATTAATATTTTCTTTAAACAGTAGCTATATCCTTATCTTTGTTACCATCTGTTTTAGTTCCCAGGCTGATGTGACAAATAATATGTAGTGGGTCGGTTTAAACAACAGGAATTTATTGGTTTACGATCTCAAAGGCTAGAAAACTTTCTCCCTGAGATTGGTATCATTCTGGATGCTGGCAATCCATGGGGTTCCTTGACTTCCCCATCACATGACAATGTCTTCTTTCTCTTCTGGGTTCTATTGACTTGCAGCTTCGAGCTTCTCCAAGGGGCTCTCTTTTCATAAAGTCTCCCGTAATAGAATTAATACCCATCTTCTTTCAGCTGGGCCACACCTTTACAAAAAATAACATCTTCAAAAGGTGATACTTATCATGGGTTCACACTCAGAGGAATGGGTTAAGATTAAGAGCATGCTGTTTTGCAGTACATAATTCAACCTACCATACCATCTTAACTGGTGTAATTTCAAGTCTTTAAAATGCTTTTAAGATCTTTTATTTTTAAGGAGGTACCAGGGATTGAACCCAGGACCTCATACATGGGAAGCAGACACTCAACCACTGAGCTACAGCCATCCCCCTGAAGGACTCTGAAGTATTGGTCATTGTCAATGCATAACAGAAATTTACTTTTCTTGGTTTTAGTAAAATTTACATCTTTTTCTTATGGAACTCATGTATGGGCTATGCAACAAAAAGTGAAGATTGATTTTAATTATTTTTCAAGATATTTTGAAGATTGTTTAAAATATGAAAATGTTAATATTTCATTTAAACCCTTGGAAATGAAAAACTGATTGCATCTACACATATGGTGTTGATAAGGAAGTTTTTTTTAAAAGGTGAAGTTAAAAACTTGGTTTTCCCTTTTGACATTTTGAATTTTTATGTTATTTCAGCATTCATAGACAATTAAGTTTTAAGAGAGTCCATCAATTCAAACTGAGTATGGTATACTTTACCAAATAGTTTACTAATTCTTCTTCTGCAAAAATTTAAACTGATTGACTAAATGTAGTATTTTGCTTCTATATGCTCTTTAGTACACAGGTGAAGATAGGAAATAACTGTGCATTTGAAGTTACTGGTTTAATTTTTTGTCAGTTGTTTTTTTTTTTTTGTCAGAGAAGTTACAGGTTTACAAAAATCATACAGAAAATACAGAGTTCTAGTGTCTCCCCTAAGTTTTCACTGTTATTAACACTTTGCATAGGTGTGGTATCATTGTTACAAGAGATGAAAGAGTATTTTATAACTGTACCATTATAATTATTCTATCAGTTACATTAGAGTTCAAAATTTGTGCTGTACATTCATATGTTTTTTTTTATATTTAAAGTTTTTATCTAGGTAACGTACATACAACCTAGAATTCCCATTTTAACCACGTTCAAATATATAATTCAGTGGCATTAATTACATTCACAATGTTGTGCTACCTTCCTCACCATCCATTACTAAAACATTTCCATCACCCCAGAGAGAAACTCTGTACCCATTAAGCATTATTTCCCCATTCCCTATTCCCACTCCAGCTTCTGGTAACTTGTATTATAGTTTCTGACTATAAAATTGCTTATTCTATTTTTTTTTTTTTTGAGAGGTACCAGAGATAGAACTCAGGACCTCATACAAACAAAGCAGGCACTTACCCACTGAGCTACATCTGCTCCCTTTATTCTAATAATTTTATTTCAGTAAGCTCATATAACATTTGTCCTTTAGTGTTTGACTAACTTAATTGGACATGATTCTTCACTGTTCATCCAGACCATCACATGTATCAGACTTCATTCCTTTTTACAGCTGGATAATTCCATTGTATATATATACAGTGTTATCTTTCTCCATTCATCTTTCATGGACACTTGACCTATCACGTATCATCATCTGGTTGTGAGAATAATGCTGCTAAGAACATCAATGTGCACATATTTTTCTCTTCGAGTCCCTGCTCTCAATTCTTTGTCTAAATACCTGGAAGTGCCAGATTATATGATAATTCTATACTTAACTTTCTGAGGAATCGCCACACTCTTTTCTACAGTGTCTGTACCATTTTACATACCCATCAACAATGAACAAAGTGAACAACTGTTCCTCTTGCTCCATAACCTCTCCAACAATTATTTTCCGTGGTTTTTTTTTTTATTAACAGTTATTCTAATTTGTATGATAATAGTATCTCCCTATGGTTTTTATTTGTATTTCCTAATGGTTAATGATGTTGAGCATCTTTTTCACATGCCTTTTTTTTTTGGGCATTTATGTATATCTTTGGTGAAATATACATTGAAGTCTTTTGCCCATTTTTTAAAATTGAGTTGCTTTTCTTTATGTTGTTGACTTATAAGATATATTTATATATTCTGCATATTAAACCCTTATAGGATATGTGGTTTCCAAATATTTTCTCACATTTTGTAGGTTGTCTTTTCACTTTCATGATGAAGTCCTTTGATAAACAAGTTTTTAATTTTCATGAAGTATCATTTATCTGTTTTTCCCTTTTGTTTCTTATTTGTTTGAGAAACTATTTCCTAACACAAGATCTTAAAGATGCTTCCCTAGGTTTTTTTTTAGAAGTTGTATAGTTTTGATTCTTTTTTTTAGGTCCTTGATACCTTTTTACTTTAGTTTTGTTTAAGGTGTGAGGTAAGGCTTCATCTTCAATCTTTTGTATACATATATGCCATTTTCCAAGTACTATTTGTTAGAGACTGTTCTTTCCCTATTGAGCAGATGTGGCACCCTTGTCAAAAAATCAATTGGCAGTAATTAAGGGTGTATTTCTGAATTCTCAATTTGATTCTGTTGGTCTATGTGTTTGTCCTTGTGCCAGTACCATGCTGTTTTGATCACTGTAGCTTTGTAATAAAGTTGTTGTTGTTGTTATTATTTTAAGTACCAAACCAGGGATTGAGCCTGGGACCTTGTAACCTTGCAAGTGGAAAGCCGGTTCTCAACCACTTGAGCCACATCTGCTCCCTGTAATAAGTTTTATTTTTTAAATTTTTATTTGTTTTTTATATAATTTTTTTTAAAAAT
This sequence comes from Dasypus novemcinctus, assembly GCF_030445035.2. NCBI lineage: Eukaryota > Metazoa > Chordata > Mammalia > Cingulata > Dasypodidae > Dasypus > Dasypus novemcinctus. Next base: position 138,264,851 of record NC_080674.1, read on the forward strand.
TTCTCTGCCCTTCCCCCCAGTTGTCTGCTCTCTCTGTCCATTTGCTGTGTGTTCTTCTGTGACTGCTTCTATCCTTATCAGCGGCACCAGGATACTATGTTTCTTTTTGTTGTGTTATCTTGTGTCTGCTCTCCGTATGTGCAGCACCATTCCTGGGCAGGCTGTACTTTCTTTCACACTGGGCAGCTCTCCTTACGCGGTGCACTCCTTGCACGTGGGGCTCCCCTACGTGGGGGACACCTCTGAATGGCAGGGCACTCCTTGCATGCATCAGCACTGCGCATGAGCCAGCTCCACAAGGGTCAAGGAGGTCTGGGGTTTGAACTGCGGACCTCCCATGTGTTAGGCGGACGCCCTGTCCATTGGGCCATGTCTGCTTCCCTGTAATAAGTTTTAAAATTGAGAAGTATAAATCCTTCAACTTTGTTCTTTTTCAAGATCATTGTGGCTATTTGGGGTCTCTTACTCTTCCACATAAATTTGGTGTTTGACATGTCCATTTCTGCAAAGAAGGCTGTTGGAATTTTGATTGAATTGCATTGTCTGTATATCACTTTTGTTAGACTCGATATCTTAACAAGAGTTAGTGCTACAGTCCATGAACCTGGAGCTGGAGTGTCCTTCCATTTATTTAGGTCTTCTTTGATTTCAAAAATGATTTGTAGTATTCTATGTAAAAGTCCTTTAAATCCTTGTTTTTATTCCTAGAAATCTGATTCTTTTAGTTGCCATTGTGAATGGAGATTTTTTTCTTGATTTTCTCTTTAGATTGTTCAGATTGTGTACAGAAACACTACAGATGTTTGCATGTTGATCTTGTATCCTGCCAATTTGCTGAATTAGTTTATTAAATCTAGTACCTTTATTGTGGATTTTTCGGTACTTTCTATATATAAGATCATGTCATCTGCAAATAAGAAACTTTTACTTTTTCCTTTCCAATTGGATGCCTTTTCTTTTTCTTGTCTAAGTGCTCTTGCTAGAACTCCCAGTATAAGGCTGAATAACAGTGGCAACAGTGGGCATCTTGGTCTTCTGTCTGATCTAAGAAGGAAAGCTTTCAATCTTTTCACCATTAAGTATGATGGTAGCTGTGGGTTTTTCTTATATGCCCTTTACCATTCAAGGAAGTTTCCTTCTAATCCTAGTGTTCTATATGTTTTTATCAAGATTGGGTGTTGGATTTTGTCAAATGTCTTTTCCGTGTCAATTGAAATATGTGCTTTTTTTTGCTTTCATTCTATTAATGTGGTGTATTACATGCTTTGATTTTCTTATGCCGAACTACCCTTGTGTACCTGGGATAAATCCCACTTAATCATGTTGTATAATTCTTTCAATGTCCTGTTGGATTCAGTTTGCTCCTAGGTTTTTTGTTTTGTTTCGTTTCGAGGATTTTTGCCTCTATATTCATGAGTGATATTGGTCTATATTTTCTTTTCTTGTGGTATCTTTATTTGGTTTAAGTATTAAGGTGATGTTGGCCTCTGTAGCAGTTTGATATAAATTATAATTTGTTTAAATTATAATTTAATCGTGCCCAGGTACAGACCAGATTACAAACATAATCCAATATCTATTTCTGGAATTCATAACCATATCAAACTGCTACACCTACTGTGAATCTGGATGTGGCTTTCTTCAGGTCTGTCCAGTTTTGAGTTTGTTGGGCTTCTTAAATGTACATATTTATGTCTTTTGTTAAAACTTGAAAGATTTTTTCCAGAATTTCTTTGAATAATTCTTCTGCCCCTTTTACTTTTCCACTTCTAAGATTCCCATAATGCATCGATCGGTACCTTGATCACATCCCACAGTTCCCTTAGGATCTGTTCACTGAAAAAAAAAAATGTTTTTTTTCCTCTCAGTTGGAATCATTTCTATTATTTTGTCTTTGCCTTCATGGATTCTTTTTTCAGCCGGTTCCAAATGGCTGTTGAAATCCTTTAGAGGGAAACGGACTTTGGCCCAGTGGTTAGGGCGTCTGTCTACCACATGGGAGGTCCGCGGTAGACAATCCCCGGGCCTCCTTGACCCGTGTGGAGCTGGCCATGCGCAGTGCTGATGCGCCCAAGGAGTGCCGTGCCACGCAGGGGTGTCCCCCGTGTAGGGGAGCCCCACGCGCAAGGAGTGCACCCATAAGGAGAGCCGCCCAGCGTGAAGGAGGGAGCAGCCTGCCGAGGAATGGCGCCGCCCACACGTCCTGTGCCGCTGACGACAACAGAAGCGGACAAAGAAACAAGACGGACAAAGAAACAAGACGCAACAAAAAGACACAGAAAACAGACAACCGGAGGAGGGGAGGGGAATTAAATAAATAAAAATAAAATCTTTAAAAAAAAAAAAAAAGAAATCCTTTAGAGAATTTTTCATTTCAGTTACCATGTCTTTGACTCCAATATTTGTTTTATTCTCTTAAAATTTCTCTCTTTATTGGTAATAAATTTTCTTATTTGTCACTCATTTTCCTGATATCCTATAGTTCTTTCTCTGTGCTTTCATTCATCTCCTTGAGCTTTTGAGGATAATTTTTTTAAGTCTTTTTTCCAGGGGGGTGGATGTAGCTTAAGCGGAGCACCTGCTTCCCACATGGGAGGTCCCGGGTTCAGTTCTCGGTGCCTCCTATACAAACAAACAAATAACAACAACCAAAAAAAAAAAAAAAGAAAATAACCAACTCAGGAGAGCCGATGTGGCACAGTGATTGAGCGTCAGCTTCCCACATACAAGGTCCCAGGTTCAATCCCTAGCCCCTGCTACCTCAAAAAAATAAATCAGTATGTACAAAGTCTAGTCTTCGTTGATGGTTTCTGAATTTTTATTTTATTATTTTGGGCCATCATTTTCTTTTTCTTTGTATTGTAGTCTTTTGTCACACAGTATACATTTTAATATTTTAAACTGTGAACCCTGAGATTTAGTTCTTGAGGTTCCTTAACTTTGTATGCAGCTATTTCTAAGAGAAGAGATTTCCTTGAGTGATAAGAGCTAACAAAAACAAATAAACCAAAGTCAAAAAGCACCTTTCACAATCTTTGCTTATTGGTTCTGCATTGGCTAGTGGACTCCTTATGGATTTAGCCCTCTCTTCAAAAGATTAACCTGAGAGGAAAGTGAAATGCAGACCTTGAATCCTATCCTAGGATTGTGCTTGCTGGTGGCCTTTTAATTCCACTATTTACAGTGCAATTGGAAAGTCCCCTCTACTCTTTTCAGTGTGTGCTATTGTTTGACTTACAAAGTGGGTAATCCTTTGACCCAAGTTGCTTTGACTTAATAGTTTCTTACTTTGCTTTTGCCTGCAGGGCAAGTTCTAGGATGGCAAGCTAGAGAAGAGTTTCATGGTTTAGTTTTCAGCTTGACACTGGATAGATTGGCATGGAATATAGGTACCCCAAGATGTGCATAGAGGTTAATCTGCTCCCTCTGGAAGTGGACTAGGGATGTGCAGTGGAGTGCAGCTTGCCCCACACTGCCCTGGGCAGGGGCTGCGGAAGGGCCACCCAGGGTACCATAAGGTTCTCCTGAGGTTTTAGATTGTGCTTTCTTGATTCCACATTTGCTTTCTTGATTCCACACTGTAACCATTTAAGAGTTTTCTAGAGTTTTGGGGCTCTACACCTTTTTCTAGTTGTTCAGAAATTCTGTGGGGAATTGGCACCCTGAAGTTCTTTATGCTACCATTTTGGTCATCTAGAAGTCTCGTTCTGATTTAATTTTGTTTCTTCTCATTTCCTCTTTAAAATTCCCAGAGTCTCAGAATGAAATTTTTCTAGGATTTTTTTTTCTTTAAACCTATGGAATCAGTTCTGTACATTTGCAATTGTTTTTAACCATTTTGTAATGATGAGATCAGCTCTTTTTTCGTACATATCTTAAAATTTAAATTTTGTTTTAGTACCGTAAGCAATAGTCCAATTACATGTTATTTTTAAATAATAGGTATTTTAATATTTGATACTTTTTCTTTGCAAAAAGTGATAGCAGTGTATTTGTTGAAATCTTTCAGACAGATTCCCTCATTACCCACTCCACCTCCTTGTAACTGTACATAGGACTCATTCCACGTTAGTTTCCTTTTCTCATCACTGTCTACCTTGAGAAGTTTAATTTTTCATATTGATTTAAAATGCTTCAGAAGATCTTAATTATTAGGGATAACTATGTGCAGACCTAAGCACTTGTTGAAAATTAATAATTCATGATTAATTTGACTGAGAGCCCCAAAAGTATAGCTACATGGTATAGTTTTTGGTTAGTGTTTCAATATGGTCATAAAGTAGTCATAGGTATTGTCATTATTCATCTTCGACTTACTAATGTTGAAAAAATATATGATAAATAAAATGCCATTGTATTAGATATAGCTTGTTTTGTGCTCATTACAAACTATACCTTAAAAATACCTATACCTGTCATTCACAGAGAAGTTTTTATTTCTTTAGATGTATGTGCCAGTTATAATGTTAATACTTTGATAATGCATTTTGGTCTAAACTTCTGTGCAAGGTGTTGGGTTGGAGAAATTTAAAACAACCAAAAGACCTCTTTAAAGTACATAACTTAGTTCTGTTCTCATAGCAGATTCATCTTATAAATGTTCTTTTTTCCCAGCCAAAAAAATCTTTGACAGCTAAAAATATCTCATTTATTTTGGGAAATTATCAAGTTATCATATAAAGTCCTAAGGCATTGCCTCAAAGCAAGGGGAATCAAATATAACTCACAGCTGTCTTTTCCCTCTCCAGGGTTGAATGTGAAACACAATGTCAAAACCTGGTCTCTACCTTACCTTGTTCTACACCCAGAAGAAAGACTGTACTTTGTGCTTAACTGCCTTTCAGAATCCCAAGGGAGAGAGATGAGGTTCCATGCCTGACCAAGAAGGATGAATTATATATACTTCTTATTCTTTCAGCCTTTTAATTACTTCCTCTCATCTCTTTGTTTTACAAAACAGACTTAGCAGATATTCCAGGCAGAAGTTAGGTAGAACTTCTAGAACTCTTTGATTGTTTGCTATCCAAGGCCTTCTCTCCTAAGCCTGAGTAAATGGAGTTCATTATTTGAATAGAATTCTTTTTTTTACAATTAATAGCTGATAGTTCAACTAAATTAGAATTATTTATACAACCATCTACTGTAAATTTCTGTATTTTGTTATTCTTAGTGTATGCTATAGATATATAAATTATCATTTATATGTCTGTTTTCGATAGATATGCCATTGCTGTCCAGGGGAGTGATTGAATTAAATAAGTTTGTGCTGTATCTTAATACTGATCTGCCTCACTTTCCCTTTTAAATATGAGCAATAATAAATGGACTCAGAAAGCATATGTGGCTCAAGCAATTGGGCTCCCGCCTACCACATGGGAGGTCCATGGTTCAATTTTTGATGCCTCCTGAAGAAAACAGCAAGCTGGCACAATGGGCAGGTGCAGCAAGCTAACACAACAAGATACACAAAAAGAAAAACATAATGAGAGACACAACAAAAGCAGGGAGCAGAGTTTCCCAGTGCCTACTAAAGAGAGGATGAGCTAACATGACGGGCACACACAGCAAGCTGATGCGACAAGATGATGCAACAAGAGACACAAGAGGAAAAACAGCGAGAGACACAACAAAGAAGGAAACAGGGGTGGCTTAAGCAATTAGGTACCTCCCTGCCACATAAGAAGTCCCAGGTTTGGTTCTCAGTGCCTCCTAAAGAAACAAGACGAACAGACACAGCAAGTGCAAACACAAGGAGGTGGGAAGAGATAAATAAAATAAATCTTTTAAAATAATAATAATTATAGTAAATATACTCTTGTATTTGCTTGTACTTCCTTTAAGCAAGGGAGACTGAGTAGAAAATTTCTGTCCACCTGGATGGGTGAACATCAAAGAAGCTTGCCTCTGCTCCGGTCTGTTGGTGGAGAGGAAAAATATAAAGCAATAATAATGATAATAGTAACAACGGTAGTAGCCACAGCAATTTGTGTATATATATATGTAATATGTACACACACACACTTTGCACCAAACGGTATTATTTTTTAATATATTTTTAATTTATTTTTAAAAGATACATAGATTGCATAAAGTGTTACATAACAAAATATAGAAGATTCCATATGCCCCACTCCCTACACCTCCCACTTTTCCCACATTAACAACTTCTTTCATTAGTGTGGTACATTCACTGCAATTGATGAACACATTTTGGAGCATTTCCACACAACATGGATTATAGTCTACATTATAATTTACTCTCTCTTCTACTCCATTCTGTAGGTTATGGCAGGATATAGAATGTCCTGTATCTGTCTTTGCATTGTTATTCAGGACGATTCCAAGTCCCGAAAATGCCCCCATATAACACTTCTTTTTCCCTCTCCCTGCCTTCAGCAATTCCAGTGGCCACTGTCTCCACATCAATGATATAATTTCTTCCATTACTAGAATCACAATAAGTCCATAGTAGAAAACTAGTAAGTCCACTCTAGTCCAAATTTTATTCCCTAGTCCTGAGGATTCTGGGATAGTGACACCCACTCCACCCCTAATTGAGAGGGGGCTTTGATCCCATATGGCTGATGGATGGGACTCTCTTGCTTGCAGTTGTGGACTCGTTCACTGAACAGTATTCCAAGCAGTTTAAATTTATTCATTTAATCTTCATACAAATTTATGAGGTTAGATACTATTATAATCTCCATTTTATAGAACAACAAACTGAAGCATGTAAAGGTTAACATGCCCAAGAACATACAGCTAGTAACTTGGAGAATCTATGATCCAACCTTAGGGTATCTGGTTTCAAATTCTAAATTTTAAACCACTACATTATATTGCCTTTCCATGTTTGCATCCACACACCAATGTGCAGTACAGATTTCTACTAACCATGTGGCATGAGAGTCCCAAGCCAAGGAATTAAATTAAGGCCTATACTTTAACTTGTGTGCTTCACCTCATGATATGTAAACAGTAGCAAATGCAAACTGGTACTTGGAGATATGTCTTTAACTAGGGATCAAAAATTTTTCATAGAAAACAATTCTCTACTCAATAGGAAATAATAATAAAATAATTACAAGAAAACTGTCCAACATGAGGTAGAGGCAGCAGACAAAACAAAATGATAGTTGGAACACCAGGAATAAGTTTAACAGAATAATCAAATAATTTAAAATCGTGAAATGAAAGATTAACACACTGGAATAGATGAATTTGAATATGAATTAACTAGAACTTGTTAAAATGAAATTTGTGGTCATTTAAATAAGGTTTTAGTTGGAGAAAAAGGTCAACAGAGTTGGGTTTAATAGAGTATAAATAGGTGAAGAGAATCTGAAATAAATTATAAATCTGAAATTAAAGATTTTGTGAAATTAGAACCAAATGCAGAGAAGTGGACTTGGCCCAATGGATAGGGTGTCCGCGTACTACATGGGAGGTCCGCAGTTCAAACCCCGGGCCTCCTTGACCCGTGTGGAGCTGGCCCATGGAAGTGCTGATGCGTGCAAGGAGTGCCGTGCCACGCAGTGGTGTCCCCCGCGTAGGGGAGCCCCACATGCAGGGAGTGCGCCCTGTAAGGAGAGCCACCCAGTGTGAAAGAAAGTGCAGCCTGCCCAAGAATGCCACCGCACACATGGGGAGCTGACACAACAAGATGATGCAACAAAAAGAAACACAATATCCCGGTGCCTCTGATAAGGATAGAAGCGGTCACAGAAGAACACGCAGCAAATGGACATAGAGAGCAGACAACTGGGGCGGGAGGAGGAGGGAGAGAAATAGAAGAAAAAAAAAAAAACCAAATGCAAAGGGAGAATCTTCAAAGTGTCCATATAGAAAAGGCAAGTTTATATTTAAAGGATTAACATATAGATTGACAGCTTCTCAGCAACAATAGTCTGAATAACGTCTACAGAAAGACTGAAGAAAAATCACTTGCCAACCAAGAATTCTATACTTAGCTAAACTGTCACTTAAGAATAAAGGGGAAGTAGAGACATTCTGTAAACAGATACTATATCTGGGTGAAGGATATATGGGGATTTTGTGTTCTGTTTTAGTATCCTCCAGTTTGAAAGGACTCATATAGTACCCAGCATATCAAGTACACAAGAATAACATGTCATATCTATGAAACTTTAGAATTCCAAACATAAATAAAAGACCTTTGAACCTTCAAAAGAAGTTGGGGAAATAGGTCAGATACAAAGGAAAGAAATTGTGGTGTTACCAGACTTGTTAGCAGCAATCTGGAAAGTAGCAGACAGATGAAAAAATGTTTTTAAAATTCTGAGGGAAAGATTTTTAATTTGATATTCTGAATTCAACCTGATTATCAGATGTCAAATGTAAGGAATGGAAACCTTTTCCCTCATGTTCTCATTTTTAGGAAGCTACTAGAGTATGTGATTTTACAGTATATGGTGGGGGGATGAAAAAAAAAGAAGACATAATTCTTAGAGGCCATCCGACCTAGGAAATAAGGTAACATGCCTGGAGATCAGCTAGTCCAGATTGAAGGAAGAGGCTAGAAAGTTCTGGGGGGAAAAAGTTTGAATTAATACATTTATAGATATGTTTGGGTTTTTGGAAATTACTGGTGTTTCATAGATCTAATTACAGTGTTTTACACATCTGATATAGGTATATGAAAGAACTAGACAAATAAAAAAGCCCAGCAATTATGCGTTCAGGGAAAACAAAAGAGTAGTCAAGAAAGGATGAGTAATCCTAATAAACTACTTGTTTCAGTAATGACAATCATAACAACATAAGCATTGAGTATTGATTCAACCAAAAGTTATTATCTAGGGATGAATCTAGATCCTAATCTACTTTAACAGGAACTCAGTTTATATTATCTAAAAATCAGTAATATGAGAAGTAGCAGTAAGCATCTTGTCTATAATTAGAAAAGGTAGAGTTGGGGAAGGCAGAGGGCAGGCTCCCCATTTTGTTCTCTCCAGCCCCTCCTCCCTCTGCACTTGTGGGTCCCAGCAACTCAGGTGTCAGGAGGAACTGTAGCTGCCCGGCAGCCCAGCTTACCAAAGGCCATCCATGCCCCAAAGTGCCCAGGAGGAAGGTCAGTTCAGCTGAAGGGGCTGTGAAGGAAAAGTCCAAGCAGAGATCATTGAGGTTTTCAGCTAAACCTCTTCCTTCAAAAGAGGAAACAAATGTTAAGCTGGAAAGTGACTGTAATAATTGTTTAGAAAAAATTACAGTGTATGGCTTTTTAGGTTTCAAAGCATATATTAAGAATTGTGTAAAAGTTGTTCATAATGTCTGTGCACTGATCCTTAAAACAACCAATAAAATCTCAATTGTGAAAGGAAAATGAATTCCAGAAAAAATGCTCAGTAAGTTAAAAATAGTTCCTATTATCTGTACATCAGTATCAGGAAATATGATATGAATAAGCTAAAAGATTATCGCTATGGAAGGGAAAAGGTTTTATGGTGGATCTGGGGAAGTACTATATATTGTATATATGAATTTCGGTGATCTAAGACTCTTGTGAAGCTGACATTATGTTGGGATTCACTTTACAGGAAGTTTTGAATCATAGAGTGGTTCAACAATGGCAGCAGAGGAATACTGATATAGGATGTTATTGACAGGATATATATGGCTGACAGGGAGTTATACAGGGCATATGACCAGGGTATATAGTAATGTCTAGATATACTCATAGTGGAAACAATTAAAAACAACAGCTGGGGCAGGTACTGGGCGCCTGGCTGGGGGGTCACGGTCATGGACCCTGGGGAGCAGCGGCAGTCCACCAGAGGCTACGGCAAGAACCAGGAAGGAAGGAGGGCCCAACAGTGGGTTCCTGATACTAATGGCTATGCTTTTGAGCCTATACATCTGCAATAAGAACAAGGCCTAGAGTAGCACTGTGCCTGGGAGTTTCCTCCTGACAGCCTTCATGTTACTCAAATGTGGCCACTCTCACAGCCAAACTCAGCATGTAGATGCAGTGCATTCCCCCCAACGTGGGACATGACACCCGGGGATGAGCCTCCCTGGCACCGAGGGATCACTACCACATACCAGCTGAAGATGCAACTAGAAAATGACCTTGAATTAAAGGTTCAATACGGATCAGCAGAATATCCTTGTCTACATATAATAACATGACTTCAAAATGCTGTTTGACCTAATATAAGGGGGAAATGGAAAAGAGAAATGAGATTATAAGGCTATGAGTCTCTAAAAAAGAGTCTGGAGGTTGTCAGAAGGAATGCCCTTATGCACAACTGAGCAGAGTCTAAGAGACAGATAAAGTAGATACAACCCCAGGTATTGGTTCTTCTGAGGGATAAAGAGACCCACGGGTTCTATGGTCATGGCAGATGGGGTTCACTGCCATGGCAGATGGCCCTTCTTTGGAGCTGGTGTTTCTACATGATGGAATTGAACTCGGAGGGGATCTCTTCCCACAAGACTTGCATGCTACTTTATTGGAATTGTAGTTGGTGCTGGGGTTTAAGATATATTTAGGGGATTTGAATCTCTGGACTGATAATAAGACACCCAGGCCCAGAGCCTCAACAGACTTCAGCTCCTACACTTTGATTTATTGGACTGACCCCACTCAGCTAACATGGAGTTGAAGAATGTCAACCACCACACCATGGAGCCTAGAGTGTCGACAACTGAAAGCAGGAGGAGTGCATCCAGTATCCATGTGGAATCTAAGCCCCCACTTGACATAGATGTGCAATGGACACAACCAATCCAATGTCCACAGAGAAAATGTGGAATGGGTGTGGGAACGGTAGCCATGGTGGCTGCTGGGTTTGGGGAATGGGAGGAAGAGATGAGATGTGGAGGCGTTTTCGGGACGTGGAGTTGTCCTGGGTGGTGATTCACGGACAATTACAGGACATTGTAGACCCCCCCAGGGCCCACTGGATGGAACGGGGGAGAGTGTGGGCTATGATGTGGACCATTGACTACGGGGTGCAGTGACGTTCAGAGATGTACTTACTGGGTGCAATGGATGTCTCACGATGATGGGAGAGAGTGTTGCTGTGGGGGGAGTGGAGGGTGGGGGCGGTGGGGTTGATTGGGACCTCATATTTTTTGAATGTAATTCGTAAAAAGAAATAATTTTAATTAAAAAAAAAAATAAAGTACACACCCAGCCCAAAAAAATAGTTCCTGTTAACAGATGGAGAGGGATGGGTAAGGGATTTGTTGTTTTTAATAGCCTTTTGTTATTCATTGATTTTTAAAATCTGTGTGCTAGTATTATGTTGATTAACAGTAAATATTTGTTTAAATGTAAGAGTTAATAGTTGATTTTGTTCATAGAATCTGAATATACATTGCTTCATTGAATATACATTGCTTCATTGATGGTGGTTGTACCATCACCAAAGAAAGGTAACAGAAAGAGAAACAGATATGGGGGCAGGAGGAAGACAATTTTGCAGATACTGCCTTTGAGATAACTAGGATGACCACATGAAATGTTTAGTAACAGATGGATATAAATATCAGAATAGACTCAGGGAAAAGCTCAGGGTGGTAGTAGAGATTTCAGTCCCAACAACTAATACATTGAGAACCTACTGTGTGCTGTATAATCATTACTTCTAATTTAGGTAGCTAAGGAATGGTATGGGGGAGTAGATAAAAAGATGGAAAAGGAGAAATAAAATGGGAAAGAGAGAGAAACTGAGAAGGAGAAAGAAGGTAGATTACCAGGAAATTGTGTAATTCTCACACAAGAAGGAGAAGAAACGCTGATAGAGAGTGGGAAAATAGTTTTCATGTATATCACTGTCCTCTGTGTTTATGTTATAAACTCCGTCAGGTTTGAGCCAATATACTATTCCCTCTTAAATCCCCTACCAAATAATAATATTGGTTTATGTTTGGTATTAAATACTTGAGTTATAATTGAGAGGGAAAATGTCAGAAAGATAAAGCGTATGTAGATTGTGAATGTTACTTAACAATACCAGACAATATTAATGTCCAAATAGATTTTTAAAAGTAAACCTGGGCTGGAACCAGCAAGATGATGACGGAGTAAGGAGCTCCTAGAGTCAGCTCCTGCTATAGGGCAGTTAGTAAACACCCAGAGCCATCTGGAACTAGCTGAAGCACCTATTTGGGGGCTCCAGGAGACCAGAAGAGATCCTGAAATATCCTTGAAGTAATGGAAGGAGGAGACTGCCCATCTGCAGAGAAGATTTGTAGGTGGAGCACCCCACACCAGGGAGACCAGTGCCCATCCTACGCTGGAGGCACAAGCCGCCTCAGGAGCTGTTCCGCAACTGGAATTGGAAGCTCCACTTCCCAAAAACAGGGGAGGAAAAGACGGTTGGATACCAGCTTCAGCTACTGATGACTAAATTCTGCAGGCTAAAGTATAATCCTAAGAACAGCTGAAGTTTCAGTCTGTCCAAGTCAGAAAGAGCCTGGTAGCTACCATCTTAACTCCACGCCTGGCACAGTGGGAAGCAGGGGGTCTACAAATCACAGTACTGGTAGGGACTGGCTTCTTTCCATCCAGATCAGATTACAGCTCTACCATAATCCCCAGTCCCATCTCCGGCAGGGAGGAAGCCGAGGGGACCTGCACCAGCCTCTCCAGGAAATTACCAGCCAAGCCACAGAGGCCGGTGATTATCCTTCTTTGGCAGTGCGAGCTGCCCCAGGAGCTATTCTGGGGCTGGAATTTGAAGTTCCATTTCCCAAAAACAGGGGAAAAAAGAGACATTGGCCACCAATTTCAGCTATTGATTGGCTAGAATTCGGCTGGCTGGAGTATAGCCCTAGGAACAGCTAGAGTATGAACCTGTCCAGGTTTGAGAGAGGCTGGTGGCTGCCATTTTGACTCCGCCCCAGCATGAGGGGAAGACAAGATGACCAAAAATCACAGTGACAGTACGAACCATTTTCTTTCAGCCAGATGGACCTGCAGCCCTAGCCTAGGCTTCAGCCCCACCTCTGGCAGGGAGGAGGCTTACAGGCCCTGCACCAGGTACATTTGGCTGGCACAGACTGAATAATCAGAAGTCTACCAGGGCAACTGCAGTCATCTTGGACCATCACTGCATAGATTGCTGCCCACACCTGCAGCTCCATCCCCGCCCCAGGCATGAAAGGGGCATGAAGCTTCATCAGTCTCTCTGAGTAACGACAGTCTAGACCTGCATGACTTTAATTATTCCACACAGCTGTGACTCTGTCCCTACCCCTGACAAAGGAGAAAATTGGGAGAAGCTTCATCAGTCCCTGGGGCAATGAGGGCAGCTTGAGCCTCCACAGCTTATAGCACAGACTACGTCCTTGGCTCCTACTGCACAACCAGCAAGGGAGAAAGGGCAGGAAGCCTTAAACTAAAGAGAAAAACCGCAACCAGAATACTCTATTAAGCCAGGTGCTAAGACACCAACAGAAAATTATAATCCACACCAAGAAACCGGAAGATATAGCCCAGTTAAAGAAACAAGATAAGCCTCTAGATGACATAAAGGAGTTGAGATAACTAATCACAAATGTTCAAGCAAGTCTCCTTAATAAATTCAATGACATGACTAAAGAGATTAAGGATATTAAGAAGACATTGGAAAGAAAGAGCAGCCTGCCTAGGAATGGCGCCGCCCACACTTCCCGTGCTGCTGACGACAACAGAAGCGGACAAAGAAACAAGACGTAGCAAATAGACACCAAGAACAGACAACCAGGGAGGGGGGGAAATTAAATAAATAAATCTTAAAAAAAAAAAAAAAAAGAAGACATTGGATAAGTACAAAGAAGAATTTGAAAGCATACATAGAAAAATAGCAGATCTTATGGGAATGAAAGGTGCAATAAATGAAAGTTTAAAAACATTGGAATCATATAATAGCAGATTTGAGGAGGCAGAAGAAAGGATTGGTGAGCTTGAAAAAATGGCCTCTGAAAGTGAACATACAAAAGAACAGATGAAGAATGGAAAAAATTGAACAAGATCTGAGGGAACTAAATGACAGCAAAAGGTGTACAAACGTATGTGTCATGGGTGTCCCAGAGGGAGAAGAGAAAAGGGGCAGAAGGAATATTTGAAGAAATAATGGTAGAAATTTTGCCAACCCTATTACAGGACATAGATATCCATGTCCAAGAAGCACAATGTACTCCCATCTGAAAAAATCCCAATAGAACCAACTCTAAGACACATACTCATCAGAAAATCAAAGGCCAAAGACAGAATTCTGAGAGCAGCAAGAGCAAAGCAACACATAACAAATAAGGGATACCCAATAGGATTAAGTGCTGATTTCTCATCAGAAACCAGAGAGGCAAGATTGGACAGTGAAATGATATATTTAAGATACTACAAGAGAAAAATTACGAGTCCAGAATCTTATATCTCGCAGGACTGTCTTTCAAAAATGAGGACAAATTTAACATATTCAAAGATAAACAGAAACTGAGAATTTCTAACCAAGAGACCAGATTTTCAGGAATTAGTAAAGGGTATGCTTGAGCCTGAAAAGAAAAGATAAGAGAGAGAGGACTAGAAGGCCTAGAAGAGACCTTCTTCTGCAAATGAAGATTATATCAATAAAAGTAACTAAAAGTGTCAAAAGAATGGTGAAAATAAAATATAACAGATAAAACTCAGTCAGGAATAAACTTAACCAGTGATATAAAGCATTTGTATCCAGAAAACTGCAACTCATTGTTCAAAGAAATCAAAAAAGGCCTAAATAACTCGAAGAACATTCCTTGCTCATGGATTGGAAGACTCAATATCATTAAGATGTCAGTACTACTCAAATTGATATACAGATTCAATGCAATCCTGATAAAAAGTCCACCAGTATTTTTTTTAATTGGAAAATGATTATCAAATTTATTTGGAAGGGTAAGGGGTCTTGAATAACCAGAGACATTAAAAAGGAAAAGCAAACTCGATCTCCAGGCTTTAAATCATATTACCTAGCTATAGTGGTAAAAACAACATGATATTGGCATAAAGACAGACAGTAGATCAGTGGAACCAAATTGGTGGTTCAGAAACAGACCCTCCTGTGTATGGTCAAGTGATATTTGACTAGCCTGTCAAACCCACATAGCTTGGACAGAACAGTCCGTTCAACAAATGGTGCTGAAAGAACTGAATATCTATAACCCAAAGAAGAAAAGAGGACCCCTATCTCACACCCTATCCCAAAATTAACTCAAAATGGATCAAAAACCTAAAAGTTAAAACAAGAGCCATAAAGCTCCTAGAAAAAATTGTAGGAAACTATCTTCAAGACCTAGTAGTAGGTGGAGGACTCTTAAAGGAGATAAGAGGAGGACTGAGACAGACTACTGATGTTTAATGTATGTAGAAATTTTAATTAGCTTTACTATAAAAATATGGAAATACAGAGTGGATGGTAACACATAGTAACAGCTAGTTTATAAATGGGGATGTGGCTGAAAATGGTAGTCTAGGGAAGTGGATGGGGCTCAACTGATAGACTGTCCTCCTTCCATATGGTAGGTCCTGGGTTCGGCCCACGTGCAGTGCTGCTGTGCCACACAGGGGTGTCCCCTGCCTAGGGGAGCCACACACACAGGGAATGCACTCTGCAAGGAGAGCCACCTGTGAAAAACGCAACCGGCCCAGGAGCGGCGCCACACACATGGAGAGCTGACGCAGCAGGATGATGCAACAAAAAGAGACACAGGTTCCCGGTGCTGCCTGATAAGATGCAAGCTGACACAGAACAACATACAGTGAATGAACACAGAGAACAGACAGCGGGGGTGGGGAGAGCGGGATGGGACGAGAAATAAAAAAAAATCTTTAAAAAAGGAATGGTAGTCTAGGTATCTAAATGTCAATTGACAGAATGCTAGAGAATAATCTAGTAACTGAATAGCACAGTAAACTAAGAAGTGGATGAGAATTGTGGTTGATGTTACAGATGCAAGAGTGTCCTTTGTTAGCTAGAGCAAATGTATATCACTGTTTCAGGGTGATGGGAATGTGGAGAAGCATGGGAAAAATAAAACTGGAGTGACATGGACTGTGGTCAGCTGTAATAATATTCTTGCATCTATGCCAAAGATGTACTGTGTTGATAATGGGGCAGTATGGAGAATGTGAGCCAAATGTATGCTATGGATGTGGTAACAATCACATGTAACAAGTGTTCACCACAGTGTGGTGTGTTGATAAAGGGGTGTTGTTTGGGAATTCTGCACATGTGCATGATTATTTTATAAGTTTACATCTTCTGTCATAAAAAATATATTTAAAAAATAATAATAGGATGGGTTGGGGGAAAAATACACCAAATGTTAAGATAAAGACTATAATTAGTAGTAAGATTTTGACAATATTCTTTCATAACTTGTAACAAACATTTCACGACAGTGTACGGTGATAGTAAAGGTTTGATGTATGGGACCTCTGTTTGATGTTATGCATGTTTGCTTTGTAAGTTCACAACTTTCACTATACACTTATTGTTTATGTTCATATGTAAATGATATAAAAATAATAATAGTAGGGTGGGTTGGGGGAAAAGTACTTTGGTTAGTAGTAATATTTTGACAGTGCTCTTTAATCATTAGTAAAAAAGGTTTAACAACAGTGCAAGGTATCGGTGGTAAGGTGAGGTATAAGAGTCCTGTATGATGTTATATATGTTTGTTTTGT
This sequence comes from Dasypus novemcinctus, assembly GCF_030445035.2. Classification (NCBI taxonomy): domain Eukaryota; kingdom Metazoa; phylum Chordata; class Mammalia; order Cingulata; family Dasypodidae; genus Dasypus; species Dasypus novemcinctus. The sequence goes on from NC_080674.1 coordinate 138,281,523, forward strand.
AAGTTCACAACTATTACTATAAACTTATTGTTTATGTATGAGTGATAAACTTCAATTAAAAAAAAAAGTAAACCTGAACAAAATTATAATAGGTTGAAAGGGGTATAGTCTCTGGATAGGGAAGACCTTCTTGAATACGATAAAATCCAAAATCTGTGATGAAAATTGACCTTTGACTATGTTAAGACTTTAAAACTTTCATAAGAAAGCTACAAAGTTAAAAAAAACAAAGTGATATAACAAAATGCACGTAAAACCTGTACACTGAAACCTACAAAACATTGGATAGGCTATGTTCCTGGATTAGAACACTCACTATAGTTAAAAAGCAATTCTCTCCCAAATGATTGTTAGACATTGACCAGCTGATTCTAAAACTTGTATGGAAAAAGAAAGGACCTAGAATATTCAAAGCAATTTCGCGAAAGAATGAAGTGGGAAGACTTATCATTGTGTTCAAATATTACTGTAAAACTACAAGCAAGACACCATGGTACTGGCAAAAAAATCAATAGAGACCAATATAACTTAAAAAAAAAAAAAAACAGACCAGAAATAGATCCAAATTTGTGTAGTCATTCATTTTTCAGCAAAGGTGCCCTGTCAATCCATTGGGGAAAGGAGATTCTTATACAAATCATGCTAGGAACAACTGGGTATCCAAATGGAAAAAATAAACTTTGACCTTTATATCTCCAGAAAATTAACTCAAAATGGATTTTAGACCTAAAAGTAAAAACTAAGACTTCTAGAAGAAATAGGAGAAAATCTTTGCAGCTTTGGGATAGACTACAATTTCTTTGTATGCAAAAAGCACAAATCATAAAAAGAAAAAGATAAAATTGATACATTGGGTTCATCAAAATTTAAAACTTAAGCTCTTCAAAAGACACTGTTAGGAAAGGGAAAACAAAGCTTGAGAGAAAACATTTACAATCCATATATCAGGCAAAGGACTTGATCTAGAATTTGTAAAGAGCACAACTTAGACAACTTGATTAAAAAATAGGCAAAAGATTCGAGCATACACTTAACTAAAGAAGAGGAGTTAGAAGATATGTGAATGGCCAACAAGCACATGAAAACATATAATATCATTAGTTATCAGGAAAGTGCAAATTAAAACCTTAATGAGATACTTTGTCTCACTCACTAGAATGACTAAAATTAAAAAGGTTGACAATACAAAGTGTTGAAGCACGTGGAGCAAGAGAACTCTCATACATTGATAACCGGAATGCAAAATGGGGCAAATGATTTGGAAAACTGGTGGACAGTTTAATATAGTTAAACATATAGTTACCATATGGTCCAACAGTTCCATTCCTAGATATTTACCTAAGAGAAATGAAAATTTTTGTCCACACAAAGACTTGTATACACATGTTCATAGCAATTTTTGTCTTAATAGCCAAAAAAAAAAAGAAAGGAAAACAATAATATCTGAATGGATAAACAAATTGTAGGATGTCTATATGATGGAATTCTGTTCAACAACAAAAAGAAGTGAACTGCTAATACAGAGAATGTGAATCTCAAAAACATGCTGAGCAAAATAAGCCAGACTCAAAAAGAGTTCATATTGTTTGTTTGCAATTTGTATGGAACTGTAGGAAAGACTTATCTGTAAGTCCGTCATTTCAAGTTTAAGAAAGAAATTATCCTGCAAGTTCAACAACACTAGCTCATGCATGCACACACACAAATCTGTGCTTTTTAAATTTGCATCAGGGAACATGGTTTATTTGGACTTGCATTAACACCGCAGAGCAGTAGATCTGCCATATTTCTGTAGTTTGAAAACTCTTTTTAAATGGATTTTTTTAAAAAGGGGGTCTTGTACCACCAATCATTATCAAAGAACTGTTTTAACCAGATTTTGATTCATTTAGTGCTCTGCTGCTATCAGTAAGAATTGATAATTCCAACTTGATCATTCATGAATAATTTTTGCATTTCCGGGAGAAACCTCTGCCATCTACTAGAACTTCAAACCCTATTCTCCCTTTCCCCTCATTAATTTTACCATGTTCTTCAAAGGCTACAGCAGGGATGCTCATTTTTACAAGATTCTGTGTTTTGCAGTTCCTGTCTGATCTCCACCACTTCATTAATATCAACTGCTAATTGTTAATATTTGCTTGTTTTACTTTTTTCACTTAAAATTTTATCATTTCAGAATACATTATATGGAAAATTACATATGCCATAAATGTGGTAATGTAACCATTATAAATATCTGTGTGCATCACCCAGGTTAGGAAGGAGAATGTTGCCAGCATTCCAAATGCCCCAAACATCTCTTCCTAGTCACAAATCCCTGCTCTTAGTCCTACAGTAGCCACTCCTGACTTTTATTTTAATAAAATCCTTTACATGCATCTTTAAACAAAGCAGTTTGGTTTAACCTGTTTTTTAAGTTTATATAAATAAGATCTTCTATCTATACAGTTTTTTAAATAATATGTTGTCTTCTTCTTTTTTTTTTTTAAGTTTTATTTTATTTATTTCTCTCCCCTCCCCTCCCCTACCCTGTTGTCTGCTCTCTGTGTCCATTCGCTGGGTATTTTTCTGTGTCCGCTTGCATTCTTGTCATATGGCACTGGGAAACTGTGTCGCTTTTTTTGTTGTGTCACCTTGCTGCATCAACTCTGTGTGTGTGTGGCGTCACTCCTGGGCAGGCTGTGCTTTTTTCGCATGGGGCGGCTTTCCTTGTGGGGCTCACTCCTTGCGCATGGGGCACCCTTACATGGGGGACACCCCTGCGTGGCACAGCACTTCTTGTATGCGGCAGCATTGTGCGTGGGCCAGCTCACCACAGGGGTCAAGAGGCCCTGGGTACCGAACCCTGGACCTCCTATATGGTAGGTGAACGCTCTTATCACTTGAGCCACAATCACTTTCCTTAAGTGTCGTCTTGTGTATCATCTCATTTAATGCTTATTTCAAACCTGTGAAATTGGCAGTGCAGCATTCCATTTTATAGCTGAGGGTATAAAACTGAGGGTAACAGAGCTTGTCGCTTGCTCAACATACTTTTTTCAAAGTCTAAAATAGAAACTTTTGAGTTAAAGTATTTAAGATTTTCTTAAAAACTAAAAATTACCTGGTTAAAGTTATACCTCTTTGTCCTGTTTTTCAATAAATTTCAAAGAAATTATTGTTTCTTTGGAAGTTGACCTAGAACTCAATTTTCTTAAATTGTGGGTAGGATATTGGAACTTAACTTGTTTTAAGTTGTCAGTGGCAAAACTGTTTACAAGGTAAAAAGTTTTTATCTGTGGCATTTCATTTAGGTAAGTGTATTAATCAGCCAAAGGGGTACTGGTACAAATTACCAGAAGTCTATTGGCTTTTTTTTTTAAGTTTTTTATTTCTCTTCCCCCCTCAGTTGTCTGCTCTCTGTGTCCATTCGCTGTGTGTTCTGTGTCTGCTTCTATTCCTGTCAGTGCCTGGAAATCTGCGTCTCTTTTTGTTGCGTCATCTTGCTGCATCAACTCTCTGTGTGTGCGGTGCCACTCCTGGGCAGGCTGGACTCTCCTCCGCGCTGGGCGGCTCTCCTTATGGGGCGCACACCTTGCGTGCAGGGCCCCCCTATGTGGGGGACACCCCTGTGTGGCAGGGCACTCCTTGCACACATCAGCACCACGCGTGGGCCAGCTCCACACGGGTCAAGGAGGTCCTGGGTATGAACCACGGACCTCCCATATGGCAGGCGGACGCTCCATCTGTCGAGTCAAGTCCGCCTCCCCTGCTGGCTTTTATAAAGGATATTTATTTGGGGTAAAAGCTTACAGTTACAAGGTCCTAAAGAGTCCAACTCAAGATTGTTTTCTCTTCAGAGCCACGTGTTGAAGCAAGATGGTGGGTGATCACTGCCTGGTCTCTCCTTCCTTCTTCCTTTTAAGGCTCTGTGGGCTCAGCTTCTTCTATCTCAGCTGTAGGCTAGCATGGGATTCCTCTCTTTTCCCGGGGCTTTAGCTGTTTGAGTCTTCTCTTTTCTGTGTATCTTCTTCCTTTTTAAAAAAATTCCACCCCCCTATATCACCATGGCTTCACCATCTGTTTGCTTGTTGGTTTTTTTGCTTGTTGTTTGCACTTGTTGTCTGGCTCATTGTTTCTGCTCATTGTCTCCTTATTGTTTGTTTCTCTTCTTTAGGAGGCACCAGGAACCAAACCAAGACCTCCCATGTGGGAGGCAGGCACTGCACTACTTGAGCCATCCACTCTGTGTGTCTTCTTGAGTGTCCATTTATATAACCCACCAAGAGGGCGGGGACTCAACCCTGAGTTATGCCCTTTGACATCATCGAATCAAAGCCTAATCTACCCTCTGCCCCCTTAGATGACTTCCTCATCTGTTTGCTTGGTTTTGCTTGTTTTTGTTTATTGTTTTGCTTGTTTACTGCTCCTTATGTTTTTTTCCCCCTCATTGTCTGCTCATTGTCTTGTTTTTGTTTTTTCTTTAGGAGGAACTGGGAACCAGACCTGGGACCTCCCATGTGGGAGGCAGATACATTCCTTGCTCATTTGTTTTTGCTCATTGTCTTGCTTGGATTTTTGTTTGTTGTTGTTGTTATTGTTTTTACTCATTGTCTGCTCATTGTTTGTTTGTTTGTCTTCTTTAGGAGTCCTGGGAACTGAACCCAGGACCTCCCCTGTGGGAGGTGGGCACTCAACTGGTTGAGCTACAACTGCTCCCCTAAAACCCTAATCTTAATTTAATCAAAGACATCTTAGCTGAATCTAATACAATCAAAGGGTATCATACCCAGAGGAACAGACCAGTTTACAAACATAATCCTTCTTTTTAGAATTCAAAAATAATATCAAACTACTATAGTAGGGAAAGTGAGAAGGCAGGGAAACTGATGTTGGTGAATAATATGACCAAAGAATGCTGGTCCCCTTTTCTCTGCTACCCCTCTCATTTGTAAATCAAAAGACTGCGCTTTTAATTCTCTGCCAGTCACTAGCTAAGTGGTCTTGGATAATTCACTTTGAGCTATTTGGCCTTAATGCCCTCATTTTTAAAATAAGTTCCATGATGTTATCTACATGGTCCATTCCGATTCTAAAATCCTGTGAATGTATAAGTCTGTGAAATACTCTCTTGTGTGGTAGTCCAGTCTGACCCCTTATTTATGTGTGGAATGTGCTAAGCTGTGTATAAAAGCCAAATTTAGACGTTGATATTGTGAAGTGACTCTTCTTTATTATCTTAAAATAAAATTTTAAAAAATTTTGAGATTTTCTAAAGTAGACTTGTTTTAAGTAAGTTTCAGCCCAAGAAATAAAGGTATTGCAATTTTTTGTGAAGGATTCAGTACTTCTGTACATAATGCTTATATATGCGTGTGTTTGGAGTATTGTACACTTTTGGGGGAAAAAAACAAAAAGGAAGTTGATTTAAAAAAGGAAGAAGATAGAGAATGTTTTGGTATCACTTCTAAAACACACTTGAAACATTTTAAGATTTATATCTTAACAAATAAAAAAAGTAAATAGCAAACATCCCCTTGGTTTGAAAATACTTTTCAACAGATTTGTCATCTACATGGAAACTCATAAGAAAAGTTGTATATCCTTTCTGTTTGCCTCCAAAAATAGCAGCACAGATTACTGTACTTTAAACATTTCAAGTAAGAGGAAGTATTTGTGAGTGCCATTAAAGTGGTACATTGGAGTAGGGAAAATATGTATTTTAGAATTCTTTTTTTTTTTTTTTAAAGATTTATTTATTTATTTTTTTTATTTAATTTCCCCTCCTCCCCTGGTTGTCTGTTCTTGGTGTCTATTTGCTGCGTCTTGTTTCTTTGTCCGCTTCTGTTGTCGTCAGCAGCATGGGAAGTGTGGGCGGCGCCATTCCTGGGCAGGCTGCACTTTCTTTTCACGCTGGGCGGCTTTCCTCACGGGCGCACTCCTTGCGCGTGGGGCTCCCCCACGCGGGGGACACCCTTGCGTGGCACGGCACTCCTTGCGCGCATCAGCACTGCGCATGGCCAGCTCCACACGGGTCAAGGAGGCCCGGGGTTTGAACCTCGGACCTCCCATGTGGTAGACGGACGCCCTAACCACTGGGCCAAAGTCCGTTTCCCAGTATTTTAGAATTCTTAAAATAACAAATAGTTTTACTTTAAATGGGAAGGAAATTTGAATTTGGATATAGGTGATAAAATAAAACAAATATTATTGATTGTAAAGTAGGACATCATTTATTAATTTTAAGTATTGAACAGAAAGAAGCATTTAATCAGTTAAAAGGAAAAGGAAATGAAATACAGCACCTCCCAATGTGAAGTTAATATTTGAAAGTGGTTTCTGGCAAAGGTATTTATAAATAAAAAGGAGATTGCCTAGCTTTATAGGTAAATGAGAAAATAAGGTATTGATTACTAAACCAAACAGCACTGTTCAGATCCAATGGATGTGAAAACACTAGGGTAACTCCATATCTGTGTGTGCTACAAAGAATTTTCGGTTTCAAACACAGACATTTATTTTCAAAGAATCAGTTAAAAGAGATTTCATTTCACAGTAACTTCTTAATGGCCAGGTCTTTGATCCAGAGTAGAGTTAAGCTGGTTAAATAGCTTAATACATTAAAATAATGTTCATATTGTCAATTTAACCCTTTCCCTCCTATTCTTGCTAAGAAGATTAAACTAAGAAAGCAAGTGAACCATACTGTTGCAACATTACCACTTCTTGGTTTGGAGTTTGGATTAGATAAGGACTGGTCATCCTGACTGCTTCAAACTAAACATTCCAGGTTCTGAATTTTAACCATGGCAAGAATGTATATTTCCTACCTTCTAATTTTCCTCCTTGAATGTATGCTTAAATTGTAACACTGTGTTTCTGATAGTGTGTTCTTAGGGATGATTGGGACCAGGGACTCATATTATCTGGACTTTACTGTATAGTCTTTGCTTGTCAGCACTATCATCACAGAGCCATCTTCTCCCTGAGGTGTGGAACATGTTTGATTAAGGTCTGCCTTAAAATCAACAGCTTGGCAGCCAAGAAGAAAAGATAGGTTCACTCTTTGTTCAATTCCAGATAGAAACTTGCCTTAAAAGGATTCTGATGAACTCAGCTTGGTTGACAGGCCATGTTGAGATATAAAGTATTTTGATGGATATAGATTGATTCCTGTGGTGCTGAATGGTGATGGGGTAGAGATCCAAGGGTCTTTTGTACACACAAAAAAAGCCTAATTTAATTCCAATCCATCTTTTATGTGCAATTCTAATTTTAATGAGTAAGTGAAATTTTTCTTTATAGCTTTTGATGAGCTGTAGCTGCTTGATTACCTTCTTAAGTATTGATTGTTATGTCAGTAACTACCTGGATTGTCTCTAGAACAAAGGGACTCAAGTGAAGAAACCTATATAAAATGATGATTGCTATTTCTTCTTGGAATTAGAAATTTTTTGCATGGCAATCACTGTGTTCTAATTCTTGATTTTTAAAAAAATGTAATGAAAACAATTCATATTTTTATAGTCATAAAATACAAATGCTCCATGAAGGCAAGAATTTCTGTCTGCTTTTACTGCTATATTCCTAGCCCCTACACTAATGGTGATAAAATATTTGTTGAATGAATATCAGTTTGTAAAAATCTTGATTTTTCAGTATTCACTTTTTAAGGTAATATTTACTTGTAATTTTACCACATATTAAGAAATAAAAGCTTCTCAAGGATAAGTAAAGTAACTTTTTTCTTTTTCTTTTTTTCTAGACTACCCACTTACAGGCCCTGAGTCAAGACAACAGTTTTTATACCATACATTCCTGGTGGCTAAGAAACAAGTCTCTGTAGAACCAGAAGCAAAGAAAGGAAACACTTTTGACTTTCTTTATTAAATGGACTGCATAAAATACTTGACGTAGAACAAAAACACAGTGAAATAATAAAATTATCATTTGGCATCATTGGACAGTCATCATATTGCGAAGTGTGCTTTGTGGAGCTTCCTCAGTTGAAATTTGGAACCTTCATTGGTGCTCATTTATCCCTTGAACTATAAGCATGAGTGAGTTCTGGCTGTGTTTCAACTGCTGTATTGCAGAACAGCCTCAGCCTGTAAGTATATTGTAAAGTGTGTTTACATGAGGTGGGTGCTTATGGTATACACTACTGCTTCTCAAATTGAGAATCAGGAGCCTAGGAGTAATTGCAGGGCAGTTCTAGGAAGTGTTACAGAGAATACTTCTGTGGAACTCTGAATATCTGTTTAAAAGGGGGGAGGGAATTAATGTGGGGTTTTGTTGTTGTTTACTGTGTCAAGAATTTTACTAGACCATTATACATGACTAAGAAAATTGTGTTCTTCTGCCAAGTAGACAACTTCTGGAAGGACAGTGAGAAAGGAGAAAACCTGTGGTAAAACAGTTAAATCAGTCTGGAAATCAGAGGGATCGAAAATGTGGTACTAAATTGCCTTCACATCCTTCTCAGCTCATCTCATGTTTCTCATAGTAACGTTCTGATGAAAATACCTTTATCCATACTTTCTGTTTGAACAGGTCCAGATTTTTGCCCTAAGTCATGTACATAGTGGTCTTCGCTGACTTCTTGGGATATGCCCTTTTTGTGCCATCTAACCTATACACATATTGTTACTTTTCTCCAAATCCTACCCTCCAACCCCAAATCCAGCAAATTTCTGCTCATCTTTTAAGATGCCTAGATCAAATGTAACCTCTGTAAAATCTTCCCCAGCTTTCCCTTGACTTAAATAATACCGTATCTGTATTCTCACAGCTCTCAGTTCTTTTTCTTATTACAGCCTAGAACCCTTGGAATAGTAAATAGCTTATTTATTCTGCAAGCTCTACTACCACATTGGAATTCTTTGGGGTCTGTGAGCATATTTATGTTCACATCCTCATTATCAAGTATAATATCTTAGAGAATGTACGTACTCATGCTGGCTGGCTGACTCACTAAATAAATGAGTGAGTCTACATGTTATTCTGTTCTGTTTATATTTGTAAAGACATGAAAGAGGGTTAAATTTTAAAATGTAATTGCAAAAAACAAAAACCCATGTAATTAATTGCACACATAATACATGAATGATTTTTTATTTAAAAAATTTGCACTGTATAGACAAGAGAATATAAAAAATGAAAGTCATCCTTTTTGTCCCTTCCCCAATCTCACTGATCAATCTCCAGGTGAAATCACTTTCAAAAGTTGGTATGTATTCTATGTATCACTCAATGACTATATATGTACATATTTATTTAGTTTTGCTTATTTTTAAATAGAGTTTTTATACTGTCCATATTATTCTCTCATTTGCACTTAAACATTATTATTTAATGTTTAATCTATTTGTATCATTATTTGTAAAATTTTCATGGTACCGTGATATACCATAATTTAATTTTTCTAGTGATGGTCATAAATGCACCCATCTGATTATTAGTGAGACTATCTTTTCTGTTCATTGAATTGCCTATTAATAGACTTTACAGTTTTTAATTAGATTGTCCTTTTTTGTACCTCTGAATATGTATTGTAGCTAATAATCCTTTGTTATGGATGACTCAATATATCAATTTTTTTTTTTAATTTTGTGGAATCTTTCATCCTATACAGATTTTCCTTAGGGAGACCTTCACCACCATAATATTTTAAAGACTTATCCTATTTTTATACCCTATATTTTTTATCATTTTGATTTTTATATTTAGCCCTTTGATCCATGTGGCATGGAAAATAGATTAATTCGTGTGGTGTGAGATCAGGGTCCATTTTTTCATACTAATCAGCTATCTAGACAGTTTAATATTCAATCTCTTCATAAGTTATTTGAAATACCATCTATACTATATACGGCATTTTCTGCTATTTAAGGGCCCATTTCTGAAATCCATTCTGTTTTCTTGGTTCAGGTGCTTACATCTATACCACTAAAATACTGTTTTTATTGCCACAATTTGTTTTGCTGTCTTGTAGGAGAAATTTCTTTCGTAGCTCTTATTTTTTCAACTGTGTTGCAGTGTCTTGTTTTTTAATCTGAATTGTGATTACATGGATCCTTATTATGTTATTTACATATTTTTCTTTGTATGAAATATTTCATAATGCATTTTTAATCCTATAGGTGTTTGCTTTGGGATGGTATTGACTTTAGGTGAGAATTGACATCTTTACAATTTTGAATAATTCCATTGAGAAACATGTCATATATCTTATATAGATCTTTAAATATTCTTTTAGCAAAGTTTTAAAATTTCATCCTGTAAACTTTCCATATTTATTATTTGATTCATTCTAGATATTGTATGGATTTTTATTACAATTCTGAATGGAATTGTTTTTCTGTTACATTTCTTAATTATTGGTGCTTAGAAACTATTAATTTTTATATATTAAATATACAGCTACCTTCCTGAACAGTTTAATAGTTACTTGGTTGAAGCTCTAGTATTTTCTAAGTAACTCCTGATAGTGACAATGTTTTAGTCTTTTACTGATATTTAAACCTATTATCCTTTTGGCATCTTAATGCATTGGTTGTGACCTACAGTATAGTGTTCAGTAGTGCCTGTGGTGGTAGAACATCCTGGCTTATCTTGCCTTTAGTGGGAAAGGACTTTATTTAAGCACAAAATGAATGAGCTTGTATGCGTTTGGGTGAAAATTCTTTAAGACTGCATCATTTAAGTTGTATAATTTATAATCTAGGATATTACAAAGGATTACATTTTCAACAGTGTTCTTAAAAAGTTACAAAATACATATTAGGTTGGTGCAAAAATAATTGCAGTTTTGCACTGTTGGAATTTTGCTAGTGACTTATTACTTGCTGTTTATTTCATATTTATTTTAGACTATGGAAATGATGTTAGACAAAAAGCAAATTTGAGCGATTTTCTTATTTGAGTTCAAAATGGGTTGTAAAGCAGCAGGGACAGCTCACAACATCAACAACACATTTGGTCCAGGAACTGCTAATAAATGTACAGTGCAGTGGTGGTTCAAGAAGTTTTGCAAAGATGAGAGCCTTGAAGATGAGTAGCGTAGTTGCAGGCCATCGGAAGTTGACAACAGCCAGTTGAGAGCAATCATCGAAGCTGATCCTCTTAAACTGCATGAGAAATTGCCAAAGAACTCAATGTTGACCATTCTACAGTCATTTGGCATTTGAAGCAAATTGGAAAGGTGAGAAAGCTCGATAAGTGTGTGTCTTATGAGCCGACCGAAAATTTTAAAAAATCATCATTCTGAAGTGTTGTCTTTTCTTATTCTACACGACAACAACAAACCATTTCTCAATCAGATTGTGATGTGCGACAAAAAGTGGATTTTATATGACAACCAGTGATGACTAGCTCAGTGGTTCGACCAAGATGAAGCCCAAAGCACTTCCCAAAGCCAAACATGAGCCAAAAAAAAGTCATGGTCACTGTTAGTGGTCTGCTGCCTGGCTTATCCACTACAGCTTTCTGAATTTAGGCAAAACCATTACATCTGAGAAGTATGCTCAGCAAATTGACGAGATGCACTGAAAACTGCAGTACCTGCAGCTGACATTGGTCAACGGAAAGGGCCCAATTCTTCTTCACAGCAATTCCCGACTGCACATCGCACAACCAATGCTTCAAAAATTGAACGAATTGGGCTATGAAGTTTTGCCTCATCTGCCATATTCACCTGACCTCTCGCCTATCATCTACCACTTCTTCAAGCATCTCGAGAACTTTTTGCGGTGAAAATACTTCCCGCAACCAGCAGGATGCAGAAAATTGCTTTTCAGGAGTTCATCAAGTCCAGAAGCATGGATTTTTATGCTACAGGAATACACAAACTTATTTCTCATTGGCAAAAATGTGTTGATTGTAATGGTTCCTATTTTGATTATTAAAGATGCGTTTGAGCCTAGTTATAATGATTTAAAACTCATATTCCAAAACCACAATTCCTTTTGCACCAACCTAATATATTGTCATATTTTTAAGATTGATTTATTTATTGCCAGTATTCACAGTTTATAGAAAGAAGTAAATCCTATTCACGTTTGTGGTATAGACATATTCTCTTGCCATTAGCTTAAATAGAAAGACGAAGATTAAGAATTTAAATAGCAGGAGAATAAGACCTTAGAGGTATAAATATGAGACACCAAAAGTAAAGTCTCTCCTACAAAATATTCTTCAAAATCTCAGATGGTTTTTAATGCATTATTATTTAATAATACATAATAATACATATTTTTGTGAAATATTCCACATGGGCATCCAATTTTTTAACCTTTTGACTTGCTGAGAAAAATTACAAAATTTGACAGGACTCTGCAGTTACTCTAGTAGAAATACAGCTTGCTTGTTGACATGAGGAAAACACATTTAAAAGATTCACTAGTCATTTTATATAAATTTACATTCTTTGAAAACATATCCTTGCAGTTCTGTTAGACAGTATCAAGACTGCCTTATTTGAAAGCTGCTTGGTCATCTCTAAAATTTTCTTTTCTTTTCTAGAAGTATTTACTGAAATAGAGTCCTGCATGCCACCTCTCCCACTCACTCTTTACCACCCCTGCTCTTGCACATTCCATGTGTGAAAAAGAAGTAACTCAATATCAGGAACAAAATATGCATTTTTCTGAGCAGAGCATAAGAATCGGTTTTTCTTCCTACTCCTTCATTTTAACACAGTACAATACAGAATTTAATGGAGTTCCAGTTTCTTGAACCATAGTAATCTAAGCTTTTAAAATTGACTATAGTATAAATGCTGTCATTGCTGGTCCTACATACAGCCAGGGTTGTGGAGTTAAAATTGGATGATTGCCGCCTTGCGACTTAATTTTTTAAAAAAGAGGTTTGCAACTGTTTAAAGAATTATACTGAAATCTTTATGTACTTACTGTGGTATATCAGAGTACTGGTGGACTTTTAAGGTATCTTTAAAAACAATGAACATTGATTTACAGAAAGAAAATAATATTTTTCTTTCCAGATTTTGTGTCTTCCCACTTTATGTTTCCTGCATGCCATCATTTGCTCTGCCCAAAATGTGGTTTTTTTAAATTTTTTTATTTTATTTTTTTACATAAATGATTTTATGTATTTTCACAAGTGAGTAACATATATATGCAAATATCTTTTATCAGTGTATTGTTAAACATAGCTTGTTTCTGCACCATGAGATTGTGAAGTTACCAAATGGAAGCTAAAGTTTGACTAAAATGTGTTGTTTTAATTAGATGTATTTGTCCACAGTCACTATAATTTTAGTGCACATAACAACACTGGTATTTCTATAGTGAGCCAGGTACTGATGAAATAACATTGAGCAAAACAGACATCCTCTGCCCTCATGACTCACATTAGTGTAGATATTTAGTGAGTGAATAAGTATTATGATATGTGAAGTGATAAGTGCTATGTAGAAAATGAAAGCAGCGTAAGTAGATAGAGTATTATATAGGAGGAATGGTATTAATTTTAAGAGGGTGTTTGGGGAAGGCTTCCTGATGAAAGGATATTTAAATGAGGAAATAAAGGAGGACACCATACACGTAACTAGGGAAGAGCATTTATTTAGTCAGAGGGAACCTGCATCCATCAAGCATCAGTGTCAATCTGTATAAAAATACTAGTAAAGCTACATGGTCTGGCATTTTCCTCCCACATCCTGCACATTATTTTGGGTATCCCTGGGGTAAGCATATATAACTTTTCTCTATATGCCCCTAGAAAAATATTGTTTATCCTTATGGTCATAAAGAAAATGCTTCTCATCTAGGAGATCATGTTAAATAGAATCAGTATGTGAACTCCTGTTAATCTGGCAGTTTATATGAATTCTGAAACATTTCTTAAAAGATCTATTGTTTGTGAGTCATTTGACTACATCTAGGTGATTGTTAGTTTAGTTAGAAAACAGTTTTCAATTACAAATTCTGCCATTAGTGTAAATGGTGTGAAAGTCTGCATCTTTTCATAAGGTAGTAAATTTTTAAAATGGCTAAAATAAAGGCACTTCTAAAACACCGGTAGCCTGAAGCTTGCATGAAATTTTGTTTTGTTTATAGACTTGGGTTTTATAAAACCCAAAGATAGCAAGAATGAAAATTGAAATTTATAATTTTTTAAGTCTGTAAGGAAGGTAAAGTCCAAGTAATAAACTATACATTATTGTAGAAGAATAGTAGTTTTATGCAAATTTTATGTAATCTCTGACTACGTAAAGAGTTAAATAATTATCTGGAACTTAATACTGCAGTTGTATTTATGATTGATTTAAACATAGTTGTATTTATGATCGTATAGTGAACATTTTGGAAGCACTTTTTAAAAATTTGTTCATTTGTGATGCAAATAAAGGTAAACATTCCGTTTTTCATCTGTTTCAAAAAACTGTTGATGGTAGATTTAAAATATTAGAGATCAGTTTTATTAGCAGCTCTCATGTAAGACAAATTCCTGCTCACCCTCGGTATAATTCTAAGTACCGAGTACTCTAAAGTTTGGTCTGGTTTTTCATCATCTTTGTATACAGTAAAAATTCTGAGTTTTAGAGAAGATACTTTTAGTGCTTCAGTCTATCTGCTTTTGTAGAGTGAGCTTTCTTTTAATTGCTTGCAAAGCTATTTCTCATGCTTATACTCCTCTTTTAGCAAGTGGGACATCATTTGATTTGTTTTTATTTGTGACTTGTTTCTGTTTTCATTTGCAAAATGAAAATAACTTTCATACCATGAAAAAATTTTAGTTTTAAAGTCATCTAAGCAAACATCTAATCAAATGTGTTTATGTTCACACATGCATACAGATTTGAAAACTGTACTAAGTTAACTAGCAAATCAAATTAAGATTAGAAAGTAAATTAATGGCAGAACTTGACTAGATGCCGTTTTCTCTCCTAGTGTAAGAACACGTGAAATTACTTAGAAACATAAGACAAATGTGCTTTCAGTAGTGCTTAGCTGTGGGAAATTGAACTCATTTTTTAGTGCCCCAAAGTAAGTATAGTGATAAACCAAACAAGTTTTTCCTTTTTGTTTCCTCCATTTGAAATCTTATTCCCTGTGGGCTTTAGGGTTGTTTAGATATGGCTTTTAATACCAATATCAGTACTTATATACTATTTGACCTGGAGTATGTTAATTAACCTCTAAACAGAATAGTGACACCTGTCTTTTTTTTTCTTATTTTTTTGGTACCCTCTGGAAGCCCTGTTTCTATATTGAACTAATTACAAATGGTAGTATTATACCGCCTTTGTAGGTAGAACCCTACAAACAATTTGCATCCTGGATTTATAAGCCTAATATATTTAGAAGTGACACCTATCTTAGAGGATTCAATATATTAAGATAATTTATGTAAAGTGCTTGGCATAGTGGCTGATATACAGTAAGTGCTCTTATTATAAATGCCAAGTTGATAAATGGCAATTTCCTCTCATTTTAAATTTTTGTTTTGTTTTGTTTTGATATCCATTGGTTATTTCTAAGCACCTTCTGTCTGAATTGAGCAAGACCTTCAAAGCTTGAAGAATTGGTTTCTTATCAGAAGTATTTTATTTTGGTTTAGTTTGGAGATATCCAGTTGTCTAACCTAAGAGATGATTTTGGGCTGAATGTACATGTTTATCTTTCTTTCCTTCTGAAACCCCACTTTACATAACAAAAGAGTTTAAATAAAAGTATAAAAAAATAAACTTACACAGAAAAGAGAATGGAAAAGAGAATGGGTGATAGATAAGAAAAGGCTTTTGAATGGTGGAGTGTAGGCTTTGACTTAGCTGAAGGCAGGCACAACTGAATTGCCTACAGAAGGATCTTATTCTGCTTGATGTAGTTCATAAAGAAAGCTAGTATTTGTTCCTATCCTTAAGGGATATAATGAGGAGATAATGAAATAACGTGTTTCAAAACTCTTTCAACACTGCAAGTATTGCTCTTGAATCCTGAAGGTAACTAACTCTGTAGATGCCAGTGTAGCCCTTCGTCACACTACATATACATACAGTACACAGAAACTCAGGTGGACTCATAGTGATAGAAACTGGGCCAAATGCTTGAACAAAACCATTGAAAAATATTAGTGCTTAGAAAAGCTATTTCAGATTTTTTAAAACCTATTTTCTACTTCAGTTTTCATACTTGAAATATGTGATTAAAATCAGACTCTAACTTTAAATAGGAGAAAAAGAACGCTTTGTGTTCCCTTCAGGTTTCTTGCTGAGAGATAGGAACAGCTAGTTCCTTCAGTTTTGCTTTTAGTGATTTTGCCCTGGCAAAGGTCACTATAAACTTACTTAGAGATTCCTTTTAAAAACAAATTTTGAGGCCTCCTGCAAAATTTTCATCTGTCACCAGCTGTGAAATTGATCCTGTGTGCGAAGAGGTTAGTTATCTTTGAAGCTGGAAAGGGTAAAATACAGACAGCCCTGCATTTAGGATTGGGTGGTAAGTGTATTACTAGCAACCCACCCATTTATTTATAAATAATACTTATAAATATCTTGCCTTTGAGTACTTTGATTTAGATAAATCCTGCTTTTGTAACTCTACTTGGTTGTTTTCGTTTCTCTCTGGTAATCTGTGGTGTTCTTATCTTTTGTAGTCTTAACTCCTTTTATAGATACTTGAACCTGAGGGCTACTGCTGACATTCCAATGAATAGGCCCAACTCTGGGTGCCAGAGATGTATAATTAGCATTTATTGTCCCCACTCCAGAAGATGGAGAAGTGGGTACACTGGAAAAAGGTTTAGCAATTTCTGAAGTTTTGACTTAGTATGAGAATTTGGAATCCAGGGTAGATTACTCAGTTATCAAAGAGCAGATTCTTTTCGATCTCTGCAGTATCTAACTAAACCCTTCTTTTTCTTCTGTTTGACCCTTAACATATTCATCAGGGTTTTTTGGTCACAGTCTTAGAAACCATACTCCCACAGGACATTTTCTTGGTTCATATTACCCATGCAAGGCAGGATCTGGCTTCTTCAACGTCTGTGTCCAGGTCCTGGGACACTGTTAAGACTCTTCTGTCTCTTTCTAGATTTTTTCTCTTCTTAGCACATTGGTTTCATACTTTCTGACTACAGATGGGCATTTTTTCCTTCATAGGAAGAGAAACACTGTTGCCCTCAGCTGCAGGTTCATTACCCCTTTTTAACAGCCTGAGGAAGCAGTGGCTTCTCTGCGTTAGTCCTTTGGGGAAGGATTCTGACCCTCTTTGTGTTCTGCGCACACCCCTGTGGTTGGTGTGGTAGTCTCTTCTGGTGTGCAGCCTACCAAGATCACATGGTTGGCATTGGTAAAAGGCGATTCCCTCAAGGAAAGGAAGGAAGCTGCAGTTTCCAGAAGAAACAAAGCATTTGGGAAGAAACAACATGAGTCTGCTATAAAGATTTATTCCTAATCATGCAGAAGTGGAATCTTCTGACTATCCACTGACTGGTAAAAATGTTAAAGTTGTCTCAAATGCCTTAAAAACAATTAAAAATTTGTTATTTAATGTACACCTTGATGTTTAGGCATTAAGAAAAGTTGAGGAAAGTGGATGTAGCTCAAGTGATAAGGCCTCTGCCTACCACATGGGAGGACCTGGGTTTGATCCCTGGTGATAAAGAAGAGAGAGCGTACCCGTGTGGTGAGCAGAGTGCTTGCGCAGTGAGCCAGGTGCCCATGTAGGTTCCCATGTGGCAAGCTGAGTGCCCACATGGTGAGCCAAGTGCCCGTGCAGTAAGTCAAGGTCACATGCGAGTGCCCCGTGTGGTGAGCTGAGTGCCCACGTGAGTGACCGCATGGTGAGCCAGTGCCCACGTGGTGAGCTGAGTGCCTGCATGGCAGGCCAAGTGCCCACACGGTGAGCCAGAGCCTGCACAAATGAGTCACACAGCAAGATGGTGACACAACAAAGAGAGATGAAGGGGGAAATCAAGGTGAGGCGCAGCAGAGACCAGAAACTGAGGTGGTGCAATTGACAGGGAACCTCTCTTGACATCAGAGGCCCCTAGGATCAAATCCTGGTGAATCCTAGAGGAGAAAGATGAGAAGACAAAAAGAGAAATAGATACAGAAGATCACACAGCAAATGGACACAGACAACAAAAACAGCAGGGCAGGGGAAGGAGAGGGCAAGGAAAAAATACTTGTAAACAAAAGAAAAACAATGCCACTCTTTAAAAAAAAATTTGAAATATATCAGCAAACACTGGTAAAATAAAAATTAAGGGAATATAAATTGCACAAAGAACTCTGTCTTAGTAAATTATAGTTTAGAATACCAAAAACTTGAAGCTGGAAAGCAGATGTGGCTCAACTGATAGAGTGTCCACCTACCATAAAGGAGGTCCAGGGTTCAAACCCAGGGCCTCCTGGCCCATGTGCAGTGCTGCCGCATGCTCAAGGAGTGCCATGCCATGCTGGGGTGCCCCCACGTAGAGGAGCCCCACACACAAGGAGTGCACCCCGCGTGGAGAGCTGCCCCACGCAAAAAAGCACAGCCTGCCTGGGAGTGGCACCACACACACGGAGAGCTGCCACAGTAAGATGATGCAACAAAAAGGGGCACAGATTCCTGGTGCCGCTGAGAATGCAAGACAGAAGAACAGACAGTGAATGGACACAGAGAGCAGACAACAGGGGATTTAAAAAATTACAAAAATTTAAAAACTTGAAGCTATTTCACACCTCACTGATAAAATGACCAAAATGGAAAAGTCATAAAAGAACAAAGACTTAATGCTTATTATACACCTTCACCAAGGATCCAGTGACGGCAGTAGCTGTAAGTCCATAGCTCCAAATATCTGACTTTTGTACCATATTAAATAAATTTGTCGTGGAAGATAAAGATCAATAGGTAGAAGCGTCCTGTATTATCTTATGCATTTGATTTATGTGGTTTTCTTCCTCCCCCAGAAATGTAAGCTCTTAAAGGAGAATGACTGTCTTATTTGAGCACTGTATCAGAGCTCATTAAATACATGTTGATTCATTAATCTGTGATAAATTCCTCTTGCATTTTTTAAGTCATGGCAGTAATGCCATTTTCCAAAGTAGCTCCTTTTTTTTCTAATGATTTTTTTAAACTCTTCTTGGTCTATTTTAATTTGATTTGCTTACGATAAGTACTGTAACATTACCTTCAGAGTTGGTCCCACTCAGGAGCAAATGAGTTCATGGACACAGCCGGGAAGTGCAGTGTATTTAGTAACTCAGGTCTTCACTGGTATCTGTGAATAGGTATCCCTGACAGAGAAACCTCAGTAGAATCTGCCTGGTATGTGTAGGACTTATCAAGTCCTTATAGGAATAAGACCATGACTTACACTTGTAATATGTTGTGGAAAACTTGGTTTGGACCCAGAGATAAGGAATGGAAATAGTGAAAAGTTGGTCCTTTGAGATAATGAGGAAAGATTTGAAATTTATTCACTGTCTCCAGCCTATGATGTAAGAATAGGCTCTTGTTTTTGATAAAGACTGTTCTTTTAAAAAAGTGAACCACATTGTGCATTGGCTTGGTTGTTGTAGATTTGTTAGTGAAAAAAACTATTCAACCTAATGGCTTTCTGAATAATTTAAAACACACATACATTATAAAACTTTATTCAGCAAATACAGCAGTAAAACACACAGGGCTATAAAGTAGGGACTGAAGGACAACCAGACATCAAGTGAGAGTTTGCCAGAGGCCTTCCAATTTAAAGGGAAAATTAAATATCACACACTGCTATTCAAGGTGCCAGCAAATGTGTTCATGTAGTTAAGTGCTGAGAACTGGGCCTGGCATGTAGTAAGCACTCTTAAGTGTCATTCATTGTTATTATGACCTATCTACTTTTTAAACATTCAGCTGCTGCTCTTTAGAGCAGTGTTTACCATTGTATCACCATTTACACTTGGACCTTGTTTGATGGCACATTCCCAGCCTTGCCCCAAACCTGCTGGATCTGAAACCCTGAGAGTGGAACCTAGCAACCTGTATTTGAATAAACCTTCAGGAATTCTGATGCACACTGAAATTTGAGAACCCCTGCTTTAGAGAATCCGTCAACAGTGATGACAGTTGTAATGACTATGTAGGGCACAACTCTACTGTGAAGCAGAGAAAATAAAACCATTAGATACATAATTTTTAAGCAGGAATAGACACTGTTAGAACTGGCATTGAATTTTTGACATCTCCCATGTATAATAGGTCCTTAAGAAGTATCTGGTCATGGTATTGGATAAGACATTTTTTAGAGAACTGAACTGACTTGTTTATTAAAAAGCCTTTTATTTATTCACCAGACATTTATTGTCTACTATTTGTCAGGCATGTTCCTGTCATTGAAGGATTCTTGGTATTGTACGAAAATCAAACTGTCAGCAGATAAATTATAATATGTTGTTTTTTAAGTGATACAATTGACATATGAAACGTGTACTCTGAATGCTCAGACCAGGGACTGTCCAACAGCCTAAACACTAGAAGGTCAAACGTGAATGGGGTCTTAAAGAATGGCTGGACGAATGCTAAATGGAAAGAGAATGACTGTATTTTACAGGTAGGGGCTGAGTTATTTTACAGGTAGGGGCCGAGTTACACAACTCATCTGACTTTCTCAACTGTAGCATATCTTTCTCTTCTAAGCTTCATTTAGTTAGCCTACATTGGCATATATGATTGCTGTTTTAGAGCTTGAAAGTTCCACCTTTTATTTATTTTTTAATTGCCATAGATAGCAGGTATTTTCATTGTTTATTCATTCTTTCCATTTCTAGGATGACCTCAGGCTGTGCCACCCTGTGTTACACAAAAGACTTCCCTTAGTTTGTTTCCCAGTGGTATATGTTTGCACACTTTAAGCATCCCAGGGAATAGTCTTAAAGGAAGTTTTAATGTTTAAGTGATTAATCCTTTTTTTTCTAGAATTTATAATTAACATTCTCAAAATATGAAGGAGGTGTAGTAGTAGTAATATTGCTACAGAAATGTATATTCTCACCAACAAAGAACTAAGGTTCCTGTTTCTCTGCATCCTTGTCAGCTCTTGTTATATCCTGATTTTTGTTTTGTTTTGTTTTAATAGCCACTCTGGCTCATGTGAGGTGGTATCTCATTGTGGTTTTGGTTTGTATTTCCTTGCTGACTAGTAATGGTGAGCATCTTTCCATGTACTTTTTGGCCATATGTTAATCTTCTTCGGAGAAATATCTATTCAAGTCCTTAGCCTATTTTTTAATGTTTTTAATGTTTGTCTTTTTGCTGTCAAATTGTAGTTCTTTATATATTCTGAATATCAAACCCTTATCAGATATATGGTTTCCAGATATTTTCTCTTAATTCTTTTGCTTTTTTGTTTTCTTGTCAGTCGTTTGATGCACAGCGTTTTTAACTGTGATGTAGTCCAGTTTATTTTCTTTTATTGCTCATGCTTTTGGTAGAAAGTCTAAGAATCCTGAAAATACTGCATATGTTTTCTGTGGATCCAAATTCTATGTGCATTCTCTATATAGAAGCATATCTACCATTTAGGGGACAGTTTTTATTTGGTGTGGTATGTAAATTTTAATTTTTCAGAAGTGAACATGAGACATTCTGGGAGGACAGCAAGGAGTAACTAGCCTCGGACTGGAAGCTCTGAAGAAGGCCTGAGCTAAGACTGGAAGGATGGGGAAGAGTTAGCCAAATTAGAGATTAGGAATAAAAAAGATTCTTCTAGGCAGAGGCAGAGAAGTGAGAGAGCATAGGGTATTTAGGGAATTGTAAGTAACAGACATGAACTTACAACTAAGGTAGGAAGTAGTGAAAGATGAGGCTGAAGAGGTGAATGGGGTGGGGCGTCATGTGGCACTTCATATGCTGTGGAGTTTTGGATTTATCTTGAATGTTTTGGAAAGCCATTGGGAGACTTCAAACTGATGAGTGACATGATCATATTTGCATTTTAGAGAAATAAATCTAGACACAGGGTGAGAAATATTGGGAGAGGGACAAGTGTTGTAAAACTGGAAAGAAATAAATAAGGAGGCTGCTTCAGTGATCCAGGTGAAAGGTTCTGGAGGCTGGAAATAAGACTGTGGCAGTGACAGGGGAATTGAGATACCAAAAGAGTAAATCCACAGAATATGCTGATTAAATATGACAATGTGAAGGAGAAGGAGTGAGGGTGTCCCCAAATCTGGCTTGAAGTACTGGTAGAAGTGTTTACCAAAATAGGAAATAAGAGAGGAGGAATGGATAACGGAAGTAAGAGTATACATTCAGTTTGGGATGTAGGAAGTTTTAACATTGACATCCATGTGAGGGTGCCAGTAATCAGCTGAGTGTATAGTCTTAACCAGGGGTTAAGATTTCAGGGTGTCTGTGAGCTTGAATTGAAAATTTAAAAAAAAACAACAACATCATTCTTGTGGGGATGTGTTGGTGTGGGTGTGACATATTTATTAAGTAATACATGGTATAGTATAGATTTAGTAAGGGGTCTGTGGTTTTCACCTGACTGGCAAAAGGGTCTGTGGAACAAAAAAGGTTGAGAACCCCTGGTCTGAAATGTAGAGAAGGGCTAGAAAAAAAAGAGTTACTACTAGTCAACAGCATAGAGTTACTCAGATAAAGGTGTGGGAGAGGGAAGAAAAGGGACCTGGGATATCCTGGAGAATGTTAATTTATACAAAATGAACTGAAGCAGAAGAAACTAAAGTAGCAGTTAGCAAGATTAGTAGGGAGCCAGAAAAGAGGGATATTCTGGAAGGATAACCTTAGAAGAATCCTTCTGGAAAGGGGTCTTAACCTTTTTTGTTTCACAGACCCGTTTGCCAGTCAGGTAAAAACCACAGACTCCTCAGAATGTAGTGGCAGATAGTTTTATGACACTCACCGTCGCATGTCTTTAAATTTTAGGATTATTCAAAATTATGTTTTACAACTTGCCCATAATTTCAATACCTGATAACCTAACACGGTTCCACATCTATTCAAATGGTCATTTTCAGCAAACATTTAGAAATTCTAGTTTTCCTACAGCATCATAAAACCATCTCTGCCATCCTTACCAGCCTCTTTGCAGGCAGTTATCCTCTGCACTCAGAACACACTACATCGAAATAAAAATCACACTAACCCCACACTATACTGTGTATTATTTAATAAATATATCATATGCACACCAACACATCCCCACCAGAATAATGTTTATTCTTTAATTTTCAATTCAAGCTCATGGACCCCCTGAAATCTTTCCACAGGCCCAACCCCTCATTAAGAATCCCTGTTCTCGAGAATTTTACATTCCCCAAGTTTTTAAAAATAAATGTTTGCCTACTACTTCTAAATCATAACAGCTGCCTACATGGCCATTATTTTTGTAACCACACATCCTGCTCCATCCCTGCTCCATCGGTAAGACCCCATTCAGTTTGAGGGATTGATCCCAGGGCCACTGGTAACCCCTCCTTAGGCTGTGATTGCTTGCCACCGTAGTTTCCTCTCTTAACGTGATTTGGCTTCACAAGCTCAGCCTAAGTAAGATGTTCTGTAGATGAGAAGGATTGATTCAAGAAAGGGCCAAGAATGCAGAGACCAGAGAAAGTTCTATGGAGACTCCGAGGCAAATTTTCCTTTTAAATAAAGAACTTCTCTTCTAGATGTTATTATACAGCAATGGAAGGCCTAAACTTGCTGCAACTCTGCTGCTATTAGTCTGAGACTAAAACAAGGAGGCAGGAGGGGAGCCGAACTGAGAGAACTGTAGAAAAACGGAGTGGAAGCTCTGAACCATGCTGGACTTCATTGTTTAAACTATTTGTGGTGGTGTTGTTTGGTTGTTTTATTTTCAAAGAAGCAGGTGATGTGTGTGCATGAATGATCTATATGAATAACATTGTCAAACTAAATTGTTACTACAGCTAACCATATGTTATGCAGTAGCTTTGGTATCTTTAAAAAATACTTAAAATATGAGCAACATGTCTTCTAATAGTTTTGGAAGTAAGAGAGGAAATGATTTTTAGAATTGGAGGGAATGAGAAAGAATGAGGACGACATTAAAAATCCTAATGGAAACCAGACATGAAATTAAATGTAATTTATTATTTATACCTATGTCACACCACTTTTCTTAGTGTACAGGTAGATAAGTTTTCATGTAAGGAGAGCAGGAGGAAGTCAAATGAATTAATAAATCCTTTTTAAAACTTTCTATTATGAAAATTAGAGTTATTGTGATGGCAAGTAATTATGTGGAAATTTCATGGGAAGGGACATTTTCCCTAATCCCCTGTAGCCTAACATAACTTTATTTTTGTGTAATACCTCTGGTCCTGTCCTTACACAAAATGAATCTGGGAGAACTATTCAGACCCTTGACAGTCTGAATAAAGTTCTCTATAAAGAATAAAGTACATTTCCAGGAAAA
Source organism: Dasypus novemcinctus (assembly GCF_030445035.2). Taxonomy (NCBI): domain Eukaryota; kingdom Metazoa; phylum Chordata; class Mammalia; order Cingulata; family Dasypodidae; genus Dasypus; species Dasypus novemcinctus. The sequence continues at coordinate 138,305,916 of NC_080674.1, forward strand.
CCGGTGACTCTTTTTGCTATTGACAGCACTACATGTCAGAGAGCAGAGAGCACCATTTCCTGTTTTTCTCTGCAGCGGCTCTACTCTGGAATTCCCCTGTTTGCCCATGATTTTATACAGCACATCAAAAAAGTGTGCTCTCCCTTAAATGTCCACATTATGTCTGAAAAAATGTTGTATTTTTATATTTTAAAATATTTTGTTGTCCTTAAAATTTAGGTTTTCAATTCATTAAGGATAGTGTGTTATAACAGGAGGCTAAAATAAGACGTCAACCTGTGTTGACTTCAACCGTCCTTCCTACCTGCTCTGGAGCTTTTAATATTGATTATCCTTTCCTTTTCTTTGCCTTGGTCTCTCCTCTTTACCTGGATCTTTCTCATTAGAATTTAAACATGATCATGTCTCTCTCATCTTAGAGGAAAAAAAAAAATCAACCAGATCTCTCCACTCCAGAAGACTCTTCTCATGGTCTGTGCTCCATTAATTTGCCTTGCACAGGTACCGAGAAAATTCACATCCTTTGATGGTGAGATTTGGCATGTGTCTTGATAAACATAAATAGTCTCCTAACAAGGCAAATTTAATGGAAATGTAACAGTATATTATCAAGGGTTCAAGGGTCACAGGACCTTTAGCATCTTTCCATAACCTTAGCACAGCCACATTTGTTTGACTGCATATTGTCTGTGACTGCTTTCATTCTACAGTGACAGAGTTGAGTAGTTGTGACAGACTGGCCCACAAGCCTAAAATATTTACTATTTGCTCTTTAAGAAAAAGTTTGTGGGCTCAAGATCAGGTGGCCTTATTTTCCAATACAAAGAAATTATAAAAATAAAAATTATGAGTGAAAACATAAGAAATGTGGAAGATGTGTATGTATATGTATATATTTATGTACATATGTACATACATAAAATCAAATATCTGTATAACAAGCTCCAAGAATAAAATAATAGCTTGCAGCTGTGAGTCACATTACTTAAACAAAACCCAAAAGTCGAGGTGGAGGCAGAATAAAGACTTAGAGTTGTGCAAAAGGGTCTTGATTTGGTGTAGTGGTGGGAGGTAGGATAGGAGTGGGGAGGCCTAATTTGAAAGAAGTGTCTTTTTTTAAATTTTTTATTTCTCTCCCCCCCCCCCCTTGTCTGTTCTCTGTGTCTATTTGCTGCGTGTTCTTCTTTGTCCACTTCTCTTGTCAGCGGCACGGGAATCTGTGTTTCTTTTGCTTGCGTCATCTTGTTGTGTCAGCTCTCTGTGTGTGTGGTGCCATTTCTGGGCAGGCTGAACTTTCTTTCGCGCTGGACAGCTCTCCTTACAGGGCACACTCCTTGTGCATGGGGCTCCCCTAAGCAGGAGACACCCCTGTGTGGCAGGGCACTCCTTGCGCACATCAGCACTGCGTATGGGCCAGCTGCACACGGGTCAAGGAAGCCCGGGGTTTGAACCGCAGACCTCCCATGTGGTAGATGGATACACTAACCACTGGGTCAAGTCTGCTTCCCTGAAAGAAGTGTCTTTAAGTGCATGTGCTATAAATAGGTAGATGAACTGATAGAATAGGAATTCATAGTAGAACGTTTAAAATACCAGAGTGGGGAAAAAATAATTGAAAGGAAAGAAGGGAGAAGTAATTAACTCTTCAAGTTAAGGGACAGGATAGAGCAAAACTAAGAAAATACTTGTCCACAAAGAAAAGTCTTAATATATTCCCTAAATCAGAGATCTTTCATATCATACTCTCAGTACAGCAAGAAAATTACACAACAATGAATGATTATCAGGAAAGGAAGAGAGAATGAACCACTTGGGAAATTAGAAGCTATTTTTTCAGTCTCTTGAATTATAGCAAATCAGAAGTTGAAATAGCATTATTTTAAATAATGGAAAAAATAACTTCATGAAAAAACTAATTGGATGATGCTTAATCCATACAAAATGTATAGTCTAACTGAATAAAGAAACAGGAATGAGTCAAACATTTTACTTCAAAACCTAGGGGGAAAAATGCAATAAAGAAGTAAATAGAATGAAAGAATTAAGATAAAAGTAAAAATTAATGATGTATAAAACATTGGTAAAATAAATGAATGAGATCAGTGTAATTACAAGACACTATTTATGTCCTGAGGTTAGAAAAATCTTGATAAATAATGGGTATGGGAGTTGTCATAGAGATGTCCAGAGGTCAGTAGCTGGTTTAGAGCCTGACATGCCCTGGGAAGGAATTTAGATTTTACTATCTTAAAACAGTTTTTTACTTCATTCCCTTAACTACATCTACACACATAAAAAATTATACAAAGGGGTGTGTGTGTGTGTATTATATGTAATTTTTTTATTGCAAAAAATTTCCCCTCTTGTTTAATCTATATGAATTGACAGGTAAAGTTACCTTCATGTTAATATTTTTAATTTTAGAAGAATATCTTATTTTTTGTAAAAAACCCACAAAGTATTATGTGTGTGTGTCTATGAATACAGAGCTACTTGAATGCAGGCAGGAAGTCTGGAAGGCAGGAAAACCAAGCCTAACAGGAATTACCTTGTGAGAGATAGTTAACTTTCCTTTAAAAAATGTTCTTGAGAGGAATATTTAAGAATGTGAGAAAATATCCAAGATAAAAAATTAATAAAGCCAGACTGGTATATGATCTTAAGAAGTGCTGATTGAACTAGCTCATAATCTTATGTTAAGAGGACAAAAACATTTGATTAAAAACAAAGGGGAGTGGATATAGCTCAGGTGGTTGAGTGCATGCTTCCCACATGCAAGGTCCCGGGTTCGATCTCTGATACCTCCTAAAAACAAACAAACAAAAACAAAAAACAACTCTCACTGGGGAATGGATGTAACTCAGTGGCTGAGCACTTGCTTCCTATATGTGAGGTGTCCTAGATTCAATCCCTGGTATCTCATAAAAAGAAAAAAATATAGAGAAATTGCGCTGAAGTGGTATGCTTTTTTATAAATTGTAGCTAGTATAATTATAATGATTTTTAAATATACACATGAACTCCTTGCTTTTGTGGCTTCGTAGAAAATCATATTTTAACCCTGAGGAGCTGTCATTTGGGTCTGTCATAATAAATTTTTAGGATTTATCAGGAACATACCACGTTGCAGTAGACATGGATGTAAAATGTTCAAAGGCAACTGAATCCAATAAGTTTATAACTTGCTTTGGTTTTGAGGCAAGCTTCCATTTCAGGGACAATATATTCCTGAAAGGGAAGAAAGCTGGGATAAGTAGAGCTGGTATTAGGATGTTAGCCCAGCTGTGCCACTAGCCTTAGACTTTGGTATCTAATGGGTCATGGAAAACTTGGGAAAGATCTAAGATAACATTCACCTCTGGAGAAATCTCAGGTGATCAGTGAAATGCAATAGGGTATGTCAGTGTTCCTGATGAGCTGGGTGGGCACAGTGGTGAGGACAAGGGCTCCTGCTGGTAAGTGAAGTTACTGGGAAGCAGTCCAGCACCTGTGAGAAGTGGTCCTGAGTTAGGACAAGTCATAAGCCCCAGCCCAGCTGGCTGAGTTTTAACTGGTTTTCCTTCTCAGCCAGAATAGATCAGAAAAGAAGGATCAAATCCCCCCATATAGAGCAGCTGTCAGGTTTATTCTGATGAAGAAGGGTATAATCTAAGTGATAACCAAATATATCCAAATACAGTTTGTCAGTGAAGCTGGAAAGTACTGCTTACTAGTATCATGCTCAAATCACACTATTTTCTTTGTTAACATTAATTGGTGACTGATGGTATTTTTACATGTCTCAGTTTGTTTTAAGGCCAAAAACTTAAATGGTTGTTATACAAATATGTGGATATCCAAGGCTAGATCAAATAATTAAACTTATATATATATAAGTAATAACTGTTATTTTGCTTTACTAATTTTCTTATGTGTATATTTCTCTTGGGGATTCCATTATAAGAGATAATTTTGGCAGATAATTTTAGGCATTTTTGTGTCCTAGGAAATTTTATTAATAATATGTTATTAAACAGAGTCATCCATAGTGTGTAAATCTGTCAGAATAAGTATTAATAAGATCATTCTTCCAACACATTGCTTCCCATATTTTAGAAAAGGCGACGGCGGATTGACCGAAGTATGATCGGAGAACCAACCAACTTTGTACACACGGCTCACGTAGGATCAGGAGACCTGTTCAGTGGAATGAATTCAGTGAGTATGCTGGTGCACAGTGAAGACCGGGCCTTCAGGCATAGTCACATGAAAACTGTGCCTTAGGTGTACGTTTTTAATGACACAATGCCAAATGAATTTATAGACCTCAAGTATATTGAGAGAACAGAAGAGAGAAGAACATAAACAATGAACAATTAATCTCTCATCTAAAATAGTCATTTGCCAAGTTATGTGTTTGTTTCTATTTCTCATACTAAAGTTCTTCAGAGCTGCCTTTCCCCTGAACACATACTTTAAAATTGAATGGATGTGAGTTCAGAATGGAGGTTAATGCCCCGTGAGTTATGTATGCTCCCACCAAAGGGACTTGGAAATCAGTCTTTTAATATTTTATTTCTTTTTTTCTTAAGTTCAGTTAGTTGCCATTTACAAACATTTTATTGCTTGCTCTTTATAAAATACTAGCATTGACCAGATATTAGAATATTTGTGATTTACTTATTACTGCAATGTTAGTTCTAGTGCATTAAGCATAGGGTTAAAATTTGCACATATCCCTCAGGACAAGGCAGCAAAAATTTGTCATATTTGGCAGTAGGTTATGAAGAGCCAGAAATCAGGAAGATCTGTTTGCCTTCCTTTAGGTGGAATGTTCAGTGAATTTCATAATAGATTTTAGATTTATTCAATTCAACTCTTTCCTTAATTTTCAGCTAAGAGAAAAAGACAGTATAATAGGAAAAGCACCACGTGAGAATTCTTGTCAGGGTTCTACCTCAGTTTTGACCTTAAAGCATGCCCTATTCCTAAAGTAAACAAGGCATTTTCTGGATGATCCCTAAGGTGTTTGGAACTAGAAAGTCAGTAAGGTGGTAGAAGTACAAAATTATAACCCATGGTATACTAGCTTATTGGACAGCATTAACAAAAGACTTGATAAGAGAACAGGAACTTTTAAAATAGGTAGATGGGTATCTTAGATAGATCAAACAAGTTCATCACTTCTGTTACTAGGTAAACAAGGGAATGACATTTGTAGCTTCCTGGAAAGGAAACTGCTTGTTTTAAATCTATAGGAAAAGTACTTTTTGTTTCACTTGACTGCTTTTGTGGAAATGTAAGAGTTGTCATGTTGCTGTCAAAATATAATTCAGTAGCTTGTTTTCTGAATGAGCATGGAATGCTATTAAATTTGTTAATATGTTTAATGAATATAAATAGAGTAGGTTCAATTATATTAGCATATGGGAACTTTTAATATCTTTCTCATCGATAAATGTCTTTTCCATTCAGATGTTTAAAAATAACTATATATGCAGAATTCTTTGTTTCAATTTTGAAGTAATTTCAAACTTACAGGACAGTTGCAAAACTAATTGAAACCCCACACAGAGAACTCCAACATACGCTCCATAGCCCCAGATAGCCAAATCCACCAATTTTAACATTTTGCCTCCTTTGCTGTATCATTGTATCTATAGCTGTCTATCTTCTGATCGTTGACAGCAGGTTACACACATCATACTCCTTGAATACATAATGCTTCCATGTACATTTCCTATAAACAAGAGCATTCACTAATGCCTTCAGCACAGTTATCAAGTCCAAGAAACTTAACGTTGATATGAAGCTTACATTCTATATATATTCCAGTTTTTTCTTAGGTCCCAATAATGTCATTTTTTTTTTTAAAGATTTATTTTTACTTATTTCTCTCCCCTCCCCGCCCCCCCCCCCCCAGTTGTCTGCTCTTTTGTGTCCATTTGCTATGTGTTCTTCTGTGTCCGTTTGCATTCTTGGCGGCAACAGGAATCTGTGTCTCTTTTTGTTGTGTCATCTTGCTGCGTCAACCCTCCATGTGTGCAGCGCCACTCCTGGGCGGGCTGTGCTTTTTTTGCATGGGGTGGTTCTCCTTGCAGGGCGCATTCCTTGAGCATGGGGCTCCCCTACATGGGGGACACCCCTGCGTGGCACAGCACTCCTTGCATGCGGCAGCACTGCACATGGGCCAGCTCACCACACATGCCAGGAGGCCCTGGGTTTGAACCCTGGACCTCCTATATGGTAGGTGGACGCTCTATCAGTTGAGCCACATCCGCTTCCCCCAATAATGTCATTTTGAGCCTTTTCTCCATTCTTATATTCCATCCATTGTCATTTATTGCATTTAATTATCTCTTTATTTTCTCTTTCTGAAGAATTAAAATTTAGTTCATAGTATTTACTTTGTTAACCTTTTAAATCTTATGTATGCACTTTATAGAATTTCCTTTAAGGTAACCTATCTGGCATTTTTCCTCAATGAAAAGTTTGTCATTTATGTACTTAACATTTTTGCTTGCCATAAATTTAGGTAGAACTTTATGCCCATGTTTTGCAGAGCTGCCAAATCTGCTTTTTCAGCTCAGGTGGAGGATCAAGTTGGGACCTCACTTTTATAGAGTTCTGCCCTGCAGTTTCTACAGCCTTCTCTGCTGCTTCCTGTTTTAGCCATTTTTAGAACCAAATGTATCTCTTACAGGCCTTTTTGTAGTCATTTAGTAAATTAGTTTGTTGTCCCTAGAAGGACACTGGTGCCTCCCTGCCCCACAGAGTGCTAAGTTCTTGTAGTTAGGCAGGGTATCATCAATCAGTAGTTTCCTGAAAATATCATTGATAGTTCTAACTGGTATGAGCCTATTTCCTGAAGAGAGAAATTATGTTTTTCTACACCATATAATTAAGTACAAGTAATACAAAACCACAAATAGATATGCTATGTATCCAAAGAAAATATTTTATCTTAAATTGGTCTATCCTTAGAAAATGAGCAGCTATTATTTTGAACGTGACTTGCTGCATATGGAAAGCCTTGCCTAAACTGTGTTACAGAGTAGTCAAATGACCTGTAATTTATTTTTTCCCTAAATACATTGTTATTCCTGAGTACCTTCTATACCAACTTCTGACCAAAAGAGATTGCTATGACCTTTCCAATAATATAGTCCTGTATGCTAAAATACTGTATATCTACAGTCACAGTGATATATTTGATCTCAACACTGAAGAGGGAAGTGGATATGGCTCAACTGATAGAGCATCCCCTACTGTATGAAGGGTCCAGGATTCGAACACAGAGCTTCCTGGCCCTTGTGTTGAGCAGGCCCACACACAAGGAGTGCCATGCCACACAAGAGTGTCCCCTGCGTAGGGGAACCCCACGCACAAGGAGTGTGCCTTGAAAGGAGAACCGCCCCGTGCAAAAAAAGCACAGCCTGCCCAGGAGTGGTGCTGCACATAAATGAGAGCTGACGCAACAAAATGACACAACAAAAAGAGACACAGATTCCCAGTGCCACCAGTAATGCAAGCGGACACAGAAGAACACACAGCGAATGGACACAAGAGAGCAGACAAGCGGGGGAGGAGAGCGGAGGTGGGGAAGAGGAGAGAAATGAATAAAATCTAAAAAAAAAAAACCCAAAAACTGAAGTTATTAAATAGAGAATCCAAATCATTTAGTTTGAAATTGAAGAATTGACTTTTAGAGGGGAAAAAACCACTTTATCTTCTTAGAATCTACATTATGAATGTACAGTGTAAAAATATTAAGATGTTTTTCTTTTAAGTAGGCCTAAAATATCTACAAAAGCTAACATGTGTTAGGTAAGAAATTGTGTCATGTAAGATGATGCTAATTATTATAAAAGGAGAAATAATGAATTTGAATGGATACCCTATGTCAGGTCATAGCCTCTTTACACAATGAATTAAATGAGAAAGTTAATTTTTGAAAAATAGACCTATAGATTTTAGTTTATTCAGCTCTCATCTAAAGTAGTCATTTGATCAGTGTGAAGTATAGGTGATACTACAGTGTAATTATGTGATGTCATTGGATGTTTCACATAAGTAACTTTTATAGATTGGTGAAAATGTACCCACTTAAGAGCCAAATTTTTCTCATTTAAACCCTTTTGCATACAAAAATAAGTTAGGTAAATCATCTTTAGACATAGTATATTCATTCACTCAGGATCATCAGTGATAAAGCATCTAGACATCATGCTTTATATGATAGTAAGTGCTCAATAGGTATTTGATGAATAGGTTAGTGAATAGATCATGTCTCTTCTCCCACCCCCAGAATTATGGAAATATGAGGCCCTCTGAGTTGATTCCATGTGTTTCTAGAATAAATCGCCAGCTCTGACACTTTTCACTGTTAGGCCACCGCCTCTGCAACCTCCTTATTGCTCTAGCAGTCTAACCTGATTCTCTAATTCTGTACTTCCATACTGCTTCCAATTGATGGTACACTAAGAAGAGCACTTTACAGTGTGCCAATGATTTTATGTGCCTTTGTTTCAGCACACTTATGCTGAGTGTCTCTTATGCATTTACCACTGTTCCAGAAGCTGGGGGTATAAAAATAAATAAGAAAATATCTCAGCATTTATGTATCTCACAATTGTATCAGAAAATAGCCTTGTAATGCTATTAGTATATATTATTATCTTAACCATTTACAGACATGAAGTCTGATATTAGATCCAAATTAATTAATAAATAAACCTGGACTACAAGTCTTTGAACTATCTGACTTTTATTTTTTTCAGTCAGACCATTATGATTGTATCAAGCATTGAAATTTTGCCACATGGCGTTTTAAGATTTATCTTTGGTCCAATTTTATACTTTCCTATGTCTGATTCTGTTCTAAGTAGTGGAGTGATCATGTATGTGAGGTATCTGTAAATTAAGATACTTGAGGTTGAGTTACCAAAAGTTGAGTTCATCTGTATACTTTTGACTGTTGTTGAAAAGTTACCAAGTGCCTTGTTGATTACAAAACTGACTTTTCTTTTTGGTATTGGAAGAGAGAGAGAGAGAGAGGGGAGAAAGGGGCAGGGCAAGTGTGGCACCAAAAAAAAAAAAAGTTTCAGAAAAACTACTAGCCTCACCATTTGGCCTCATCATCAGAAGAAAATTTAATTTATAAAAGTATACTCATAAGAAATGCCCTTCTGATAAAAGTAGCCCAGCTAAAATGTTGGAAGAGACTCACTTATTTGCCTTTGAACTAGTTCCTGGCTTCCTTTTTTTTTTTCACCTTCCTTTCTACTTTGTTTCTTCCTTGTTTTAGGTTAGCTCCATTCAGAACCAAATGCAGTCCAAGGGAGGCTATGGCGGCGGAATGTCTGCCAACGTGCAGGTGCAGCTTGTCGACACCAAGGCAGGATAGCCCCGGCGCGCTTCCCCAGTGAGTACCTCCAGCCGGGTGCTGGGGCGTCAGGGTTTCTACGTGGCCAACAAACAGCTGGCTCCAGAGACAGCCTTAATTAAACCCTTGGGTTAAAATTTTTTTTCCTTCATTTTTTAAATTATAAACTACTGGAAAAAGCAAAACGATTTTATTTGGCTATCTTAGAAGGGTTGGCCATAGGCAGTTAACCACATTTTTTAAATGTTAGCTTTAGGTTGCTCTTTGCCTCAAGAAGAACTTTAAATGCCTTAAGCCTCCAGGTGGGGAAGGAGGCTCTTGACTGAGCTTTTGTTGACTAGATACTGCTTATGTGACCTTTAAACAAGAGTGAAATTACTATTTTGAGTGCTGTAGGTAATCTCATGAGTAGTGAAGTAATTTTATGTTTTAACATTATTTATAAATCTGTCATAAACTTTTCAAATTAAAAAAATGATAAGAAAAGACAGCATTAAAAAGGATGACCGTAAATGTGTAAAAACAATTTGGATTTTTCTCTTGGTTTTATAGGTAATTAAGAATTTATTCTTTAATTTTTTTGTCTTGTGATTGTTTTTCTTTTCTTTCCTTTATTTAAATTACAAAAAAAGAAGTGTGATGGCGTCTTATTCATCCTCTTGTGATTACTCCAGTGAAATGTTACTGTTCTGCCTTGAAGAAGCTTTTATCAGAAGAATACTGCATTTTCTACAGTTGGCATGCATGCATTTGGACTCATGGACAGAGTTCTTTGGATTGTGGCTTAATTTTCAGTTTGTAAATCGATATGGATCTGATTGTAGCATGACCTTTTTTGTGAATGCTAGCACCAGTTGAATTTTTTTTTCTTTTAAACTTTTCTCTTTCCACCTCCCACCCTTCGCCTTATTGGTAAGCAAGGGTCTGCTATTATTTGTTGTCACCATTTATGTATATTTTGAAAGGTATGAGGCCCACAAGCACAATGATCATTTTTACTCATTGCAAACTTCAACAGAGTAGACATCTGCATGCTTTATGAAGTTGCTTTGTATGGAAGCCCATAGGTTGCTAGAAATTAAAATTTCTTTGCTGCCAGGGGCTGATGATACTGCTGCTATTAGAGAAAGTTTAGCTGTGGTACCAAGTCACATCGGTTTCACAGAAAAAGATAACTATAGCTTAATTATTTTAGAAGTATGACTTTTGGGTCTTTTTTATTAGAATTGCAATAAAAGAAAAGCTTGCATTCATAAGGCATTCTTTCTGTTGTAAATGTTCCATATATTTATTTTGAGAGGTGATTGTAGACAGGTGTGGTAATGCATCTGAGTGTTATGGTAACTCTCCCATCCAGTCTGTTTCTGAGTAGCATCATCTTCCTAGTTGTTTAATTACTTGGTGTACTCACTCTTTTTATTCTTGTTTTATTTTTGTTTAATATTATGGTATCCAGTTGTTTGCAGTGGCAGTTTGTTGAACTTCAGGCCTCTGCTACTAACTGTAGACCCCCAAAGACATTGATTGCCTTTCTGTATCCTACAAAATTTGGGGCCATGGTAGTTGTCAAGAGCACCACACTGACCTGGCTGAGTCATTGCCAGTGAAAACAACTGGATGTCACTTTTTATGGTATTGGTAAGAAGCCTTTGCTCAGGTTCCAAAATATGTTCATCCTTTCACAAATTGTGAACAATGTATTTTAACATTAAACAGTTCAAATATTTCTGTAAATGTTTCTCCTTCCCTTGTGGGGTTTTGTTAACCCAGAACCAGTGATTCATGTTCTCATTAAAATGTTTGTCAAAAGTCCAGTTCAGCCATATCTGCCAACATTTGACAGGTTTAACATTTCATTCAGCAAAGTGGACTTAGCTGAGAACTTATTTAGAGAGTTACATGGAGTTAGGTTATCAAATAAAGAAAGAGCAATTGTTTTCCGCTTTCTTTTAACCCTTTCCCCTCACCTAAGTCTGAGGATCTTGTGAAACAGGTAACTGAACAAATGTTAGTTTTTTTGTGACAAAACATGAAAGCATTTCTCCCCAGTTCTTTGAAGTTCACTTACCCAGCACAGTGGGACTCCAAATGACTCTTTACTTGGATTTCTGCAGTTTCCAGCCTTTGGAGGTCTCAGAACCAAGCAGAGAAATCAGTCTAGAAAAAAACAATTGGCTCTTAGGAGTCACATACTTAGTAATCAAAATAGGTATTTTTCAGTTTGTTTAATAACTTCTAAACCTTGATTCATTTGCTTCACTGATTCACTGTGTGGACATTGTACCCTGGGATTTGCCTGAGCACTCTTGTCATTCTGCCCAGCCAGAATCAGTTCCTGCCAGTGACAGTGCTGTGTAAGCTCTTTATTGGCATTGTCAGTGCTGATGCTATTTAGTCTATTTCTGACTTTTAAAATTAGTGCAGTTTTTTTGAACTTCTCATGTAACTCCTGGAACAACAAGAAAGGGGCCATGCTCCTTTTTTCCCAATTCATGTTTTATTTTATTTTATTTTTCTTTCCATTCTGCTGTCTTCTTGCTTCTCCAAGGACCAAATATTTCCGTGAGCATTGAGTGTTCTCCATGGTAAGCCAAAGGCTGGACCCTTCAGCCTGTAGCTGTTCTGCTGCTGCACCAACTTCACAGGCACAGCAGCCACACTGGGCACAAGAGCACTGCCAAGGGCTCTTGGGAAGGTGCCAGTCAATGCAGGAAAGAAGAAAGTGATGAGAGAGAGGATATTAACCTTAGGGATCTTTGCATGTGAAGGTGGGGCAGCTTTCCCCCATTCACAAGTTGGATTGTAAAGCTTTTCCCCCCCAGAGCAATATATCTCATTTTAAAATGAAAGCTAATTATATAAAAAGGCTTTTCCTACTAAAAATTCATTAGGCTATTAATACTTTGTTGAAATACATGTTAACAACTTTTAGGCCAGAGAAACTGAAAATTTAACTAATCACATGGATTCTTTTAACAGTGATCTGCATTCTATAAAAGAGGTACTTTTCCATGATGCAGGGGTGAGATGGTGCCAATTAGCATAAAGTGGAAATGTTAACTACTGATTTAGGTTCAGCATTTCCAATGCAGCATTATCAGTGGGCTTTTAAAAATACTTTGTGAGTATATTAGCTTTCACTTTTGTTATTAAATTATAGAAGTGTCATTATAGAGAGCAAGTTTGCCTTGATTTTGTTTAAAATGCCGTCTGCTCAGCACCAGGAAGATAAAATTGACATATTTTTATAATATAAGCATACTTTTTTTGTACATTGTGTTCATTCTTGAATAAAGTGAGTTTAGTGTTGGCTTGTAGATATTAAAAAGAAAGTATTGATTTTGATTCAATAAATGTTTTCTTTCAATACTGGTTTGCTTTTTCCTTTCAGTTCCTTTGGTTTATCTTTTCTTTCATGGAAGCATTTTTACTAGCGTTCACTTAGAGCATCTTTCAGTGTTCCTATATTTTTTGTTATAACTCCTATTGTACAAAACAAATTTATCACTTTTCTCTTTAAAATGAATTTAAACTTCCAGAATTACAATTTTTTTTTAATTTTTTTATTTTTTATTGACTTTGTAATAATATTACATTAAAAATATATATGTGAGGTCCCATTCAACCCCACCCCCCCACCCCCCCTCTCCCCCCCCCAACAACACTCGTTCCCATCATCATGACACATCCATTGGATTTGGTAAGTACATCTTTGGGCACCTCTGCACCTCATATACATTGGTTCACATCATGGCCCATACTCTCCTCTATTCCATCATGTAGGCCCTGTGAGGATTTACAATGTCCGGTGATTACCTCTGAAGCACCATCCAGGGCAGCTCCATGTCCCGAAGACGCCTCCACCTCTCATCTCTTCCTGCCTTTCCCCATACCCTTTGTCCATTATGTCCACTTTTCCCAATCCAATGCCACCTCTTCTATGTGGACACTGGATTGGTTGTGTCCATTGCACCTTTATGTCAAGAGGAGGCTCAGATTCCACCTGGATGCTGGATGCAATCCTCCCATTTTCAGTTGTAATCACTCTAGGCTCCATGGTGTGGTGGTTGTCCTTCTTCACCTCCATCTTAGCTGAGTGTGGTAAGTCCAATAAATCAGATTGTAGGTGCTGGAGTCTGTTGAGGCTCAGGATCTGGCTATCACATTGTCAGTCCAGAGATTCAAATCCCCTAAATATATCTTAAACCCCAACATTAACTGCACCTCCAGCACATTAGCATGAAAGTCTTATGAAGGGAGATCCCATCTGAGTCCAGATTCATCACACATAAACACCATTTCCAAAGAGGGGCCATCTGCCCTGGTAGTTAACCCCATCGGCCATGACCATAACTCCCATGGGTCTCTTTAGCCCTCAATGGAACCAATATCTGGGGGTTGTATCTGCTTTATCTGTCTCTCTGACTCTGCTCAGTTGTGCATGAGGGCAAACCTTCTGCCAGCCTCCAGACTCTTTTTTAGAAACTCGTAGCCATATAAACTCATTTCTCCTTTCCATTTCCCCCTTACTTTAGGTCAAACAGCATTTTAAAGTCATGGTATTTTATATAGACATGGATATTCTGCTGATCCGCATTGAACCTTCCGTATAAGGTCATTTTCCAGTTGCATCATCAGTTGGTAGTTGATAGTGGTCCCTCGTTGCCAGGGAGGCTCATCCCCGGGTGTCATGTCCCACGCTGGGGGGAAGGCATTGCATTTACATGCTGAGTTTGGCTTCGAGACTGGCCACATTTGAGTAACATGAAGGCTGACAGAAGGAAACAGAATTACAATTTTAAGCTCCACAGTTTACCTTAGAATTTAACAAATGTCTAGTCAGAATGAACCATAAATGTTTGAAAATAAGACTTTTTATTTTAAAAAATCTTTTTTTTTAAGACTTATTTTCTTTCTCTCCCCCCTGCCCTGCCGCACATTGTCTGCTCTCTGTGTCCATTTGCTTTGTGTTCTTCTGTGTCTGCTTGCATTCTTATCAGGTGACACCAGAAATCTGTGTCTCTTTTTGTTGTGTCATCTTGCTGTGTCAGCTCTCTGTGTGTGCGGTGCCACTCCTGGGCAGGCTGCCTTTTTCGCATGGGGCGACTCTCCTTGCGGTGCACACTGCTTGTGCGTGGAGTGCCTCTACACGGGGGGCACCCCTGTGTGGCATGGCACTCCTTGCACGCAGCAGCATTGCATGTGGGCCAGTTCACCACACGGGTCAAGAAGCCCTGGGTATCAAACCCTGGACCTCCCATGTGGTAGACAGACTATCAATTGAGCCGTGTCTGCTTACCTAAAAAATCTTTATATATGGGTGGGGTGAAAGTTATTCAGGAAAGGTAGGTAAAAAGTGGAAATAAATTGGAAAAGCTTTTTTTGTTTTTTTTTTAAATGGTATGTTTCTCCAACTTTCATTGCCTACCAACATCACAAATGAATAGCTGATTTTTAACAAAATTAACAAATATTTGAATTTCAGTGCTGAGTCATCACCTTGTCCTCACAGTATTATATATAGCCTTGAAATTAGTTAAAATTAAATGAAATTAGAAATTCTCTTCCACAGTCATACTCACCACATTTCAAGTGCTTAATAAAGCTTCACGTAGCTATTAGCTGCCTTACTGGACGGATATAGAACATTTCCATCATTGAGGAAAGTTTGAATATTGCTGGTTTAAAGCACTCCTAAAATAGTTTAGGACTGTGGTTGCCATTCAGGGCGATGTCTGGAGACGTTTTTGGTTGTCCCAAATGGGAGAAGGGCCACTATGGCGTATAGTGGGCAGAGGGTAGGAGGTATGAATAGGGCCCACAATGCACGGGACAGCCCCACATACACACACCACAAAGATTTATTTGGCCCGAAAAATGCCACAGTTGAGAAACCTGATTTAGAATAAAAATCTGTATGTGCACACTTACAAACACTTCCTGTACAGACTCTTCATTGCATTAGACCATGTGCATATATCATTAGGGTGTTAAGGAAAGTATTTCAAAAATTTTGATAACTTTTGTCCTTATCTCATGGCCAAAGACTCTAGAAGGAAATAGGACTTAAAATGAAATTCTTTAAAAAATAAAATTCTGACAATCCAATTAGCCATTATCCTAATCAAGAAGATACTAAACAACCTCACTTTGCTTCAGAATATATGACAGCCAAAAAATTTTACAAAGACCACATCTGCAGGGTTAATGAGCTTGATTGATTGGGGACAAAGTAAAAACCAGAAGCAAAGTTTTTAACAGGGAAGCTTACTGTCAGCAACGTAAGTGACAGCCAATAACTAGAGAAATTTAAAAATTATTTTTAAAACTTAACCTGAAATACACAGTAATCAAAAGACTAATCAGTTCTATATACTAAATATAGGGAAATGGTTATATAAAGAAAAGCTGAAATAACAGGTTAAAAAAAATGCATCATCAAGAAAGTTAAACAACATTTAATTTTTATGAAGGTAAAGTTTTACACATTTCATAAATGTAAAATCAAATGTTTAAATTGGTTAAAACAAATCTTACTGGTTAAAGGGGGAAATCTTCAGCTTTTCAGAAAATTAAATCATGCAAAAAATGTTGTATTAATACTTGATATTTATACCTAATGATATCAAATGAGGTTGCTTTGATGTTTAATTGTATGCTACCCTCTAAAAAACCTGGAACTGGCTAGGAGAAGGAAAAAAGATCAAAGTTAATTTTAAGCATTTAATCAACCTGGAGCAAACTTAGAAGAGGCAATGGTTTAAAAAAAACCCCACAAAACTACAATATATGAAACATTTACATTAAATTACAATTCAGTACTAAATCATTTCATCATGCCTTTCAGGAAAATGAAACACTAGTGAAAGTGAAATGGCTAAGTTTCTGTCAAAGTATATTACTAAAGATTTTTATCATTTCAATTTGTTTTCAAACAGCTTGTTGATTTTTTAAAAATACTAGTTTTCTGTCAAATGAGGAATGGGTAAATAAGATATGGCATATCCATACAGCAGACTATTACCCACCAATAAAAAGAAACACTGGTATTATACTTGCCGTACCACAAAGATGAACAATGAAAACATGCTGAGAGAAGCCAGTCACAAAAGGCTACATACTGTATGATTCCATTTATATTAACTATCCAGAAAAGGCCTATCTATACAAAGTAGACTGGTTGTTGCTAAGAGCTGGGTTAGTGGAGAAATGGGGAGTGACTGATAATAGTATGGCTAACAGGGATGCATTTGGGGTGATGAAAATGTTTCGAAGCAGACTTGGCCCAGTGGATGGGCCGTCTGCCTACCACATGGGAGGTTCGTCGTTCAAACCCCGGGCCTTCTTGACCCGTGTGGAGCTCGCCCACGCGCAGCGCTGATGCGTGTAGGGAGTGCTGTGCCACACAGGGGTGCCCCCCGCATAGGGGAGCCCCACGTGCAGGGGGTGCACCCCGTAAGGAGAGCTGCCCAGTGTGAAAGAAAGTGCAGCCTGCCCAGGAGTGGCGCCACACACGCAGAGAGCTGACACAACAGGATGATGCAATAACAACAAAAAAAGACACAGATTCCCGTGCCTCTGACAACAAGAGTGGACAAAAAGAAGGGCGTGCAGTGAATGGACACAGAGAGTGGACAACTGGGGTGAGGGTGGGGGGTGGGAAGGGGAGAGAAATTAAATAAATAAATCTTTAAAAAAGCTGATTGTGGCGATGCCTACACAACTCTGAATATACTACAACCTGAGTTGTACACTCAGGAAAGAAGGAAGTATCCAAAGAAACTGATTCTTGTATACCAGGAGCTCTATTCTAAGCTCATGTTTAAAAAGGACATACAATATAAAATGTATAAAATGTGGAAGTAAGACGCAGAAGGCAAACACAAAAAGTAGGACTAATGTATAAAATACTGTTAGAGACATAGTCTGGAATTTGTTAAAGGTTGTGAAAATACAAAAATCCACAAAATGGTCACTCAAACAAATATACCTTCTACTTTAAGTATACCTTTAGCAGACTTATGGCAGTTAGAATTTTCTTTTGTATTTTAGCACCTTAGCTTCTGGTTTATATGATTTCCCCAACTACATACGCATTTCTTTTTTTTCTCTCTCAGATGCATGCAACCTCTTGGCTCTTACTGACCCTTCTCCTCTCATTGCCCATCATCTTAATAGTTTTCTGTTTGGCCTTCCCTTGATATCCTGGGAGGGAGGGAGCCGGGGGGGGGGGGGGGGGGGAGGGGGAATCACTAAGTTTACTAGAAAACTATTATTCTCTAAGATGACCCAATTGTTTGATTTGGGATGTCATGAGAAAGAGTGATGGTCTTGGTATTAAAGAAAGATGGTCAGTTTCATTGGAAGGTATTATTAGAAAAGTAAAGACAAGACTTAGTTTTAAGGCCAAGATTTTCCCTTCTGTAAATCTAAACTCAAGAAGTCACTGGAGAATTTACAGCTCACTAAAGTCAAGGGTTCATTAACAGGGAAACGGATGTGGCTAAACCAGTTGGGTTCCTATCTACCATATAGGAGGTCCAGGGTTCAATACCCAGGGCCTCCTGGTGAGGGCAAGCTGGCTCACACAGAGTGCCGGACCTGCACAGAAGTGCGGCCCAGCGCAGGAGTACAGCCCTGCGTGGGAAAGTCACCTAGGACGGGAAAGCCGCCCTGCACAGGAGTGCGGACCAACAAGGAGAGCTGGCACAGCAAGATGACACAACAAGAGACACAGAGAAAAGAAAATAAGACAGCAGAACAGGGAGATGCGGTAGTGCAAGAGAGTAATTGCCTCTCCCCCACTCCGGAAGGTCCCAGGATCGATTCCCGGAGCTGCCTAATGAGAATACAAGCAGACACAAGAATACACAGGCGAATGGACACAGAGAGCAGACAACTAGGGGCAGGGAGGAATAAATAAAAACTAAATCTTAAAAAAAAAGGGGTTCATTAATAGGTAAAGGCTGCTGAGAGCTTGCCTCAGACATGCGGACCCAGAGAGGACTCCTAAGCACTTTTACCTTGCTCCTGGGAGCAGCAAGTAATGATACTTCTTCCAAGACTTTCAGAGCCTCACCTCGTTATCTTCTTGTAATGTTCCATTCATATTTTGAGCCATTTGGACATGACGTGATCTTTGCATGAGTGTTTCAAATGGTTGAGCTAACTGAATCCTTTCCCTTAGATCCTATGCTAAGCCACAAACACCTGTAAAGCCCTCCCCCTCTTGCTGATGCATTTGCTTGTCTGTCCCTTTCGGTAGCTCTTCTCAAGAGCATCAACCTGATCCTGATTCTGTCAGTCAGACATAGCACGCACAGGCAGTGCCAGGAAACTTCACTGCTGTTTCCAGGTTGCAGAAGTAGCCAATCCTGATGTGCTATTAGCCTGGATGTCCTGTGGCCTTCGCGCTGTTGTACACAGGCCAGATGGGGCAGCTTCTATAGATGATTCAGTCACTTATTTCCGGTATCTATCCAAGCAGTGAAAATCAGATGAACAAAACCTTCAGACACTTGTGGAATTTTTTTTAATGGAAAATAATAGACATTACAGGACATTGGAAAGAATTTCAACTCAAGAATCACCCCATTTGAAATTTTATGAATCTGGTGGCCTTGCTAAAAGCAAGAAATATAGTGACTTTTGCCTTTGCAATATTTCTCAATAAAAGGTCTTAGATATTCTTTCTAGAAGATTAAAAAAAAAACAGGCCCATTGGCTCTCTAGCCAATATTGAACAATAAATTCTCTATGAGATGAACACAGTTTCCCTGAAAGAGTAGTAAAAGATAAAGTTCATGCCTGGACCTAGATCTGATTGAAGTAAGACCCCAGAAAATCTATAAAAATTGGGTCTTGTCTGGAAATTGAACCCATGTTGGGTATTTCAAATATTGAGGTTCCAGGCAGTAAGCCAGAAGCTCAAATATTGGAAGGCTAAAAGAGCAAGTGGACACTCCAAAGTTAACAACAATCAGAAGCAGCTACCAACCTGAGGAGAAGGGGAATAAAATGGAAGAGGATGTTCCCAGAGCCCAAGAACTTCAAGAGGGGTCACTGCAGGTTTGGACATTTGACTGCTGAGGGCCACTGCGTGTCTGGTGTCAGGGCGCCCAAGAGGCCACCACAGATACCTGGGCATGTATCTTGCCTATCATTCTCTGGCCTCTGAGAAGGTACTATGAGCCTGATGCTTGGAGCATGTCCAGAGCTGGCGGGTGCCTTACTCAGATCCCTGATGGACCTATGGACCTACGGAGTGGTATTCTTGTCCCCAAGAGATTAACTCAGCTAGTGCATAGAATGATAAACCCTGGGGTGGGGGGAGAAGGGCTGCTTCTGTGAGGTGCCTGACAGAGGAAAATGAGAAGTCCTTTCTGTTCCCTCTTTCCAATCGGATATTCCCAAAGCAAACTAACTTGATAAGAGATATTTTTTAAACATTTTGTTAAGTGAGATGAAGGATGAGAAGTTAAAGGAAATGGAGGATTCAGGTGCTCCACTGTGACTAATGAGAGTTTCACAAAAAGAAAGCAAGGGAAATACTTCCAAAGAGGAAAAAAATATGATATCAAAAAGCGATATTGTCAACCAAGATATGACAATGTAAGATGCTCCAGGGCACTGTTCCTCACAGAATCTTTGAACAACTAGCAAATATTGGCAAAGCCATCTTCCTCAAAACACCTTTAAACGGGCAGAAAAAAATATTTGAGGAAATAATGACTGAAAATTTCCCAACCCTTATGAAAGACATCTATAGCCAAAGACAACATACCCCAAACAGAATAAATCCAAATAGACCTACTCTGAGACACCTATTATTCAGAATGTCAAATCCCAGAGATAAAAGAGAATTCTGTAAGCAGCAAGAGATAAGCAATTTATCACATGCAAGGGACACTCAAGAAGACTAAGTACTGATTTTTCATCAGAAACCATGGAGGCAAGAAGACAGTCGTATGTATTAAAGGAACTGAAAGAGGGAAGTAGATTTGCCTCAACTGATAGTGTCTGCCTACCACATGGGAGGTGCACAGTTCAAACCCAGGGCCTCCTGACCCATGTGGTGAGCTGGCCCACGTGCAGTGCTGATGTGCACAAGGAGTGCTGTGCCACACAGGGTGTCCCCCACATAGGGGAGTCCCATGTGCAAGGAGTGCACCCTGTAAGGAGAGCTGCCCTATGTGAGAAAAGTGCAGCCTGCCCAGGAGTCATGCCGCTACACACAGAGAGCTGGCGCAGCAAGATGGCACAATAAAAAGAGACACAGATTGCCAGTGCTGCTGACAAAAATGCAAGTGAACACAGAAGAACACACAGTGAATGGACACAGAGAGCAGAAAATGGTGGGGGTGGGGGGGGAGAGAAAAATAAATAAAAAACAAAACTTCAAAAAAATAAGAATAAAGGAACTGAAAGAGAAAAACTGAATTCTTTATCCAGCAAAACTGTCCTTCAAAACTGAGGATATGGGAAGTCGATGTGGCTCAGCTGATAGAACATTCACCCACCATATGGGAGATCCAGGGTTCAAACCCAGGGCCTTCTGGCACAAGGAGTGCCATGCTGTGCAGGGGTGTCCCCTAAGGGAGCCCCACGTGCAAGTAGTGCACCCCACATTGAGCTGCCCCATGTGAGAAGAGTGCAGCCCACCCAGGAGTGACACCGCACACATGAAGGGATGACACAGCAAGATGACACAACCAAAAAGAGACACAGATTCCCAGTGCTGCTGAGAATACAAGCAGACACAGAAGAACACACAGCAAATGAACACAGAGAGCAGCAGACAGTGGGGGGGGGGGAAGGGGAGAGAACTAAATAAAAATCTTTAAAAAAATAAAAACAGGATGAGATTAAAGTCTTCAAAAATAAACAAAAACTAAAAGAATATGTCACCAAGAGATACTAAAATTTGTGCTGCAATCTGAAAGAGAAAGACAGGAGAGAAAAGCTTAGAGAAGAATGAATTTCTACACTAATGAAGATTATTAGTAAGGGTAACAAAAAGAGTAAGAAGACAAATAACAGTAAGATAGTTCAATGGAAAGCCAAAAAATATAATGGGTGAAGTAAGTAATAATGTCTTTACAGTAATAATGTTAAATGTTAATGGATTGAACTCCCTAATGAAAAGACACAGATTGGCAGAATGGATAAAAAAATAAAAAAATAAAAAAATAAATCAGCCATCTATATGTTGTCTATAAGAGAATCACCTTATATGCAAGGACACAGACTGAAAGTAAAACTTGGAAAAAGATTTCCATGTAAAGAATAATTTTTAAAAAGCTGAAGTAATGATATTAATATCAGACAAAATGGACTTTAAATACAAAATTTCTATGAGATGAAGCTAGATATTATGTACTAATAAAAGGCACAATTTACCAAGAAGAAATAACAATAATAAATACTTATGCATGTAACCACAGTGCCTCAGAATACATGAGGCATACACTAGCAAACTGAAGAGAGAAATAGATGACTCTACAATAATAGTTGGAGACTTCAATACAACAGTATCACCTTTGGATAGAACAACTGGACAAAAGATCACTAAGGAAACAGAGATCATGAATAATGCAACAAATAACTAGGCCTCACAGACATATATATAACATTGCACCCCAAAACATCATAATATAAGTTCTCAGGAGCTCATGGATCTTTCTACAAGATAGACCACATGTTGGATCACAAAACAAATTTCAATAAATTTAAAAGGATTGAAATTATACACAGCACTATCTTTGATCATAAAGGAATGGAAATCAACAACAGATGAAGAAAGGGAAAATGCACAAACATATGGAGGTTAAACAACACACTCTTAAATAATCAGTGAGAATTAACAAAACCAAAAGCTGATTCTTCAAAAGATCAACAAAATCTACAAATCCTTAGACTGACAAAGGAAAAAAAAGAAGATACAAATTAAAAAAAAATCAGAAATGAGAGGAGGGACATTACTACTGACCCTACAGAAATAAAAGAGCTCATAAAGGGATACTATGAACAACTGTACACCAACAAATTAAACAATGTAGACAAAAGGGACAAATTCCTAAAAACACACTACAACCTATGCTGACCCTGGAAGAAATAGAAGACCTCCACAAACCAATCACAAGTAAGGAGACTGAAATAGTCATAAAACCTCTCAAAGAAGAAAAGCCCAGGACCAGATGGCTTCACACACAGGTGAGTTCTACCAATCATTCAAACTCTTCCAAAAACAAAACAACAAAAACCAAACTGGAGGGAATGCTACCAAACTCATTCTATGAAGCCAGCATCACCCTATCACCAAAACCAGATAAAGATAACATGAAAGGGAAGCAGATGTGGCTCAAGTGATTGGGCTCCTATGTACCATATGGGAAGTCCAGGGTTTGATTTCCTGGGCCTCCTGGTGAAGGCAAGCTGGCCTCGTGGTAAGCTGACCTGAGTGGAGAGCTGCCTGAGTGGAGAGCTGGCACTGCAAAATGATGCAACAAAAAGAGACACAGAGGAGAGACAATAAGAGAAGCAGGAGACCAAGGAGCTGAGGTGGCACAAGAGATTGAGTGCCTCTGTCCCACTCCAGAAGGTCCCAGGATTGGTTACCAGTGCTCCCCAAAGAGAAGATGAGCAGACACAGAAGAATGTACAGAAAATGGACACAGCAGAAAACATGGGGGTGGGGGGAAAGGGAATAAATAAATAAATCTTTTAAAAAAGATAACATGAAAAAAATTATAGACCAATTTATCTAATGAATGTAAATGCAAAAATCCTCAACAAAACACTTGCTAATCAAATCCAACAGCACATTAAAAGAATTATACCTCATGATCAAGTGGGTTTTATTCTGGGCATGCAAGGGTGGCTCAACACAAGAATATCAAATGATGTATACATCATATTACCAAATTGAAGGGGGAAATCACATGATCATCTTGATTGACACAGAAAAGGCATTTGACAAAATTCAACATCCTTTTTTAATGAAAATTCCCTGAAAGATAAGAATAGAAGGAAACTTTCTCAACATGATAAAGGGCATATATGAAAAACCCACAACTGACATTGTACACAATAGAGAAAAACTGAAAGCTTTCCTGCTAAGATCAGGAACAAAGGAACAAGACAAGTTTGCCCAGTGTCACACTTTTATTCAATATTGTGCTAGAAGTTCTAGCTAGAGCAATTAGGCAAGAAAGAGAAATAAAAGTCATTCAAATAGAAAGGAAGAAGTAAAACTTTCACTATGTGCAGATGACAAGATCTATTTCTAGAAAACCCTGAAAAAATCCATAAGAATCTACTAGAACTAATAGATCAGGTTAGAAAAGTGGATTCAAGACTAATATGCAAAAATCAGCAGTGTTTCTATATACTACTAATGAGCAATCTAAGGAAGAAGTCAGGAAAAAAATCCCATTTACAATAGAGACTAAAAGAATCAAATATTTAAGAATAAACTTAACCAAGGACATAAAGGACTTTTATTTGGAAAACAATAAAACATTGCTAAAAGAATACAAAGAAGACATAAATCATTGGAAGGACATTCCATGTTCATGGATTGGAAAGACTAAATATTGTTAAAAAATGTCATTTCTACCCAAATTTATCTGCACATTCAATGCAATCCCAATTCCCAATAAAACTTCCAAGAGCTTTTTTTTTTTTTTTAACAGAATTGGATAGACCAATTATCAAATTTATTTGGAAAGGTTAGAGGTCCAAAATAGACAAAAACACCTTTAAAAAGAAGAATGAAGTGGAAGGACTCTAACTTCCTGACTTTAAAGCATATTACTTAGCCACAATGGTATAAAAATAACAACAACAACAACAACAGCTGGCATAACGATAGCAACCAACAGACAAATATCCACTGACCAATGGAATAGAATTGAAAGTTCAGAAATAGATTCTCAAATTTATGGAAAAGGACAGTTGGGCCAGAACAGTCTATTCAACAAATGGTGCTGGAAAAACTGGATATCCATTTCCAAAAGAAAGAAGGAAACCCCTATCTTACACCATATTTAAAAATTAACTAAAAATGGATCAAATATAAAAGCTAGAATCATAAATCTCCTAGAAGAAAATATAGGAAAACATCTTCAAGATCTTGCAGTAGGCAGTGCTTTCTTAAGCTTATACCCAAAGCCCAAGAAAAAATAGGGAAATGGATGTGGCTTAACCAATTGGGCTCCTGTCCAACATATAGAAGGTCCAGGGTTCAATGCCCAGGGCCTCCTGGTGAGGGCAAGCTGGCCCACCTGGGAGCTGGTCCACATGGGGTGTTGGCCAACATGGGAATGTGGCCCTGTGCAGGAATGCTGGCTAATGCTGAGAGCTGGCATAGCAAGATGACACAACAGGAGACACAGAAGAGAGAAAATAAGAAGACATAGCAGAATGGGGAGCTGATGTGGTGCAAGAGAGTGATTGCCTCTCTCCCACCACTCTGGAAGGTCCCAGAATTGGTTCCCAGAGCTGCCTAATAAGAATGCAAGCAGACACAGAGAGCAGACAATGGGGGGAAGAGGGCAGGGGAGGGGGGAAATAAATAAAATAAATCTTTTTTTTTTTTTAAAGAAAAAATAGATAAATTGGACCTCCTCAAACTTAAAAACTTTTGTGCATCAAAGGAAGATTCAAAGAAAGGCATGAAACTCCCCAAATTTAACAAAAGACATGAATAAGCACATTCAAGAAGTCCAAAGAACCCCTAACAGCATAAATTAAAAGAGAACCATGCCCAGACAGCTAGTAGTAAAGCTGTTGAATGCCAAGGACAAGGAAAGAGTTCTGAAAGCTCCAAGAGAAAAGCAATGTGTTGTGTACAAGGAAGCCCCAATAAGATTAAGTGCTGACTTCTCATCAGAAACCCTAGAGGCAAGGAGGTGCAGGGACAAAATATTTTAAATGGTGAAAGAAAACAATTGGAAAGCAGATTTGGCCCAACTGATAGAGTGTCCACCTACCATATAGAAGGTCCAGGGTTCAAACCCAGGGCCTCCTGACCCATGTGGTGAGCTGGTCCATGCACAGTGCTGCTGTATGCAAGGAGTGCAATGCCACACAGGGGTGTCCCCCACGTAGGGGAGCCCTATGTGCAAGGAGTTTGCCCTGCAAGGAGAGCCACCCCACATGGAAAAAGTGCAGCCCGCCCAGGAGTGGCGCTGCACACATGGAGAGCTGACACAGCAAGATGAAGCAACAAAACGAGACAGAGATTCTTGGTGCCACTGACAAGAATGTGAGTAGACACAGAAGAACACACAGTGAATGGACACAGAGAGCAAACAATGGGGCAGGGGGAAGGGGAGAGACAAGTTTTTTTAAATCTTAAAAAAAAAGAAAACAATTGCCAACTGTATTAGGGTTCTCTAGAGAAACAGCATCAACAAGGGACATCTTCAATAGTAAGAGATTTATCAGAGTCTCTCACACAGCCATGGGGATGCACAAGTCCAGTTTCCACAGGCAGGCTGTAACCAGGAGCTCCAATGAAAGTCCAATGAGGTTCTTGACGAGTCGGGAGATGTTCACTGTCCAAAGATGAGCTGGGAAATTCTCTCTCAATGCTGGTATCACTTCCCTTTTAAGGTATTCAACTGATTAGGTTAAGTATCACTCATTGCTGATGGCAATCTCCCTGATTGATGTAATTATAACCAGTTATCTATGATTTACCAGCAAAGTTAGATTTGCAGTAAAGTTAATGGTGACTAAAGTCCATAAATGCCCTTGTATTACAGTTAGCCCAATGCTTGCTTGACCAAACAACTGGGCACAATTATCTGGTTGAATTGACACAACAGCCTAACGATCACACCAACCAAGAATTTTGTATCCAGCAAGACTGTCTTTCAAAACTGAGGGAGAGATTAAGACATTCTCAGATAAACAAAAGTTAAGGGAGTTCATCACCACTAGACCTGCCTTATAAGCACTACTGAAGGGAGTTCTTCAGACTGAAAGGAAAGGACACTAGACAGTGGATTGAAGCAGCATAAGGAAATAAAGACTACTGCTAAAGGTAGCAAAATGGGTAATTATAAAAGTCAGTACTTTTGTATTGTATTTATGGTATGTAACTCTACTTTTTAGCTTCATACAGGTTCTAAACTATAAATGCAGAAAAAGTAAACAGGGTGGAGGGATATAGGAACATGGTATATGTATGTTATTGAAGTTAAGTTGGTATCACATCAAATATAATTGTTCTGGATTTCAGATATTACAATTTAGACCAATGGTAACCACTAAATATATATATATGTGTGTGTGTGTATGAAGAAGACTCAAGATAGTAAAATACCAAAAATCAAATAAACATTAAAATAGGTATTAATAGAAGACTGAAGGGACAAAAAAGGTATAAAGCTTACAAAGACCAAGTAGCAAAATGACAGAAGTTGTATTAGTTAGCCAAAGGGGTGCTGATGCAAAATACCAGAAATTGGTTGGTTTTTATAAAGGGTATTTATTTGGGGTAGGCGCTTACAGATACCAGGCCATGAAGCATAAGTTACTTCCCTCACCAAAGTCTATTTGGAGCAAGATGACTGCCGACGTCTGCAAGGGTTCAGGCTTCCTGGGTTCCTACATTCCTGGGGCTTGCTTTGCTCTAAGTTCAAGGTTCCTTTCTTCCTGGGGCTGGCTTCTCTTTCCTCTGGGAGCTTACTTCCCAGGGTTCTAGCTAAAGTCTTCAGCATCAAATTCCAACATCAAAACTCCAACATAAGAAAACCCTCAACTTTGTTCTTTGCCATGCCTTTTATCTGTGATTCCTCACCCACTAATGGGTGGGGACTCAATGCCCTAATCATAACTCAATCATGCTCAGGTACAGACCAGAATACAAGCATAATCCAACATTTCTTTTTGGAATTCATCAATAATATTAAACTGCTACAAAAGTCATATGTTATTGATAGTTACTTTAAATATAAATGGATTAAACTCTCCAGTTAAAGGCAGAGATTGGCAAGATGAATTTAAAAAGCACGACCCCCTTATCTGCTGTTTACAGGAAACTCACCTTAAATTCAGACACAAGTAAGTTGAAAATGAAAGATTGGAAAAAATAAAGTATACAAATTGCAACCAAAAGAGAGCTGGGATAGTTATATTATCATGAAAATTTCAGACTTTAAGTAAAAAACTGTTATGAGAGACAAAGAAAGTCACTATATGCTGATAAAAGGGCCAATTCAATAAGAAGACATAACAGTTATAAATGTATTTGCACCTAATTACAGAGCCCCAAACTATATAATGCAAATATTGACAGGTTTGAAGGGAAAAAATGAATGGTTCTATACCAATAGTAGGAAATTTCAAAACACCATTTTTAATAATGGATGGAACATCTAGACAGAAGGACAATAAGGGAACAGAAGACTTGAATGATACTATAAACCAACTAGATCTAACAGACAGATATAGAACACTTCGCCCAACAGCAGCAGAGTTAATGATTTTCTCTAGTCCATATGGATCATTTTCCAGAATAGACCATGTGTTAGGTCACAAAACAAGTCACAATAAATTCAAAATATTGAAATGATACAATATTTCTTTTCCAACCACAATGGAATGAAGCTAGAAATCAATAACAGAACTATAAAATTCACAAATAGGTGGAAATTAAACAACATACACTTAACCAATGGGTCAAAGTAGAAACCACAAGGGAAATGTTCAGATGAATGAAAATGAAAACACAGCCTACCAAACCTTAGGAGATGCAGCAAAAGCCATGCTGAGAGGGAAATTTATATCTCTCAATGCTTACCTTAAAAAAGAAGAAATATCTTAAATCAGAGACCTAAACTCACAACTGGAGTATCTAGAAAAAGATGAGCAAACTAAACCAAAAGGAAGCAGAAAGAAAAAACAACAAAGATGAGGGTGGAGATAAGTGAAGTTGGGAATAAAGACACAAAAGAGAGAATTAATACAAGAAAAGTTTGTTTCTTTGAAAAGATCAATATAACCAACAAACCTTTAGCTAGACTGGTAAAAAGAAAGAGAGAACCCAAATAATTAAAAATCAAAATGAAAGGGGTGACATTACTACCAACCCCACAGAAATTTAAAAAAAAAAAAAAAAGGATTATAAGAGGATATATAAACAACTGTACCAACAAATAGATAAACTAAAAGAAATGGACATATTCCTAGAAACACAGAAACTGCCTACTCAGACTCAAGAAAAAATAAAGGATATCCACAAACTAATAACAAGAAAAGAGATTGAGCCAGTCACCAAAAACCTCCCAAATCAGATGGGAAGAAGTGAAACTTTCCCTATTTACAGGTTATATGATCCTATATATAGAAAATCCTAAAAGTCTACAGCAAAGCTATGAGAGCTAATAAGTGAATGCAGGGTGGAGGTGAGGTCAAGATCAATATGCAAAAAGTCAATAATGTTTCTCTACATTTAGTAAAGAACAATCCGAAAAGGAAATTAAGAAAAAAAAATTCATTTATAATAGCATCTAAAAGAATCAACTATCTGGGAATAAACATAACCATCGATGTAAAGGACTTATACATGGAAAATTACAAAACAATTCTCAAAGAAATCAAAGAAGACCTAAAGAAATGGAAGAGCATTCCATGTTCATGTATTGGAAGACTGAATATTATTAAGATATCAATTCTACCCAAAGTGACTTACATATTTAATGCAACTCCAAACAAATTCTAATATCCTTCTTTGCAAAAATGGAAAAGCCAATCATTAAATTTATATGGAAGAGTAAGAGGCTGCAGATAGCAAACACCATTTTGAAAATGAAGAACAAAGTTGAAGGACACACACTTCTCAATTTTAAAGCTTACTACAGCTTAATACATACTGTAATCCAAAGAGCATGGTACAGACATATAGACCAATGGAGGGAAACTGAGAGTTCAGAAATAAACCCTCACATCTATGGCCAGTGGATTTTTCACAAGGGTCAAAACCCTGACATCTATGGCCAGTCTCTTCTAACAATGGTGCTGGGAAAACTGGATGTCCATATGCAAAAGAATGACAGTGGACCCCTGTTTCATATCATATAAAATCCTTAACTCAAAATCGATCAAAGACCTAAGTATAAGAACCAAAAACTATAAAACTCTTAGAAGAAAACAAGGAAGCATCTTCAGGACATTATGATAGGCAATGGTTTCTTAGACTTTTATACCAAAAGTATCAACAGCCAAAGAAAATTGGATAAATGAGGCTTCATCAAAATTACAAACTTTTGTGTATAAAATGACTTCATCATGAAAGTAAAAAAGGTAACCTACAGAATGGGAGAGAATATATGGAAACCACATATAGATAAACATTTACTATCAAGAGTATATAAAGAAATCCAACTCTCTACAAAAAGAAGAACAACCCAGTTAAAAAATGGGCCAAAGACTTTAAATGCAAAAATGTTATCATAGATACAGAAGGCCATTATTTAGTAATAAAAAGGAAACACTCTACCAGGAAGATATAACAGTCACAAACACCTATGCACCCAATCAGGGAGCCCAAAAAATATGAGACAAACTCTGGAAAAACTGAAGGGAGAAATAGACATTTCTACAATATCATTGGAGACTTCAGATAGAACAACTAGACAGAAGATCAACAGGAAACAGAGAACTTGAACAATATGATAAATGAGCTAGACCTCATAGACATATGCAGAACGTTGCACCAAAGCTCAGAGGATTATACATTCTTCTCAAGTGCCCATGGATCTTTCTCCAAGAAAGACCACATTAGGTCACAAAGCAGTTTCAATAAATATAAAAAGATTGAAATTATACAAAGCACCTTCTCAGATCTTAGTGGAATGAAACAGGAAATCAATAATAGACCAGAAAGAGGTAAATTTGCAAGTGTGTGGAGGCTAATGGGTCAAAGAAGAAATTGCAAGTGAAATCAGTAAATATATTGAGACAAATGAAAATGAGAACACAACTTATCAAAACTTATAGAATACAGTGAAGGCAGTCTTGAGAGGAAAATCTATAGCCTAAATGCCTGTATTAAAAAAGAAAAAGAGCTAAAATAAAAAACCTAACTGAAGAACTGGAGGAACTAAAAAAAAAAGAACAGCAAACCTATCCCAAAGGAGGCAGGATGAAAGAAATAATAAAGATTAGAGCAGAAGTAAATGAAATTGATGACAACAACAACAAGAGAGAAAAATCAACAAAACCAAAACCTGGTTTTTTTGAGAAGATCAATAAAATTGACAAACCCTTAGCTAGACTAACAAAGAATAAAAGAGAGAAGATGCAAATAAATACAATTAGAAATGAAAGGGGGGAAGTTATGACTGACCCCACAGAAATAAAAAAATTATAAGAGGATATTATGAGAAACTGTATGCCAACAAACTAGGCAACCTAGATGAAACAAATTCCTAGAAATATGCAACCAATCTACACACATGCTACAAGATATACAAGAACTTAATAAATCAATCACCTTTAAAGAGATTGAATCCATTATCAAAAATCTCCCAACAAAGAAAAGTCCAGGATGGCTTCAGAGGTGAATTCTACCAAGCATTTAGAAAAGAATTAACACCAATCCTGTTTAAACTCTTCCAAAAAATTGAACAGCAGGGAAAATTACCCAACACTTTTTATGTGACCAACATCACCCTATGTAGCAGTTTGATATTATTGATGAATTCCAAAAAGAAATATTGGATTATGTTTATAAACTGATCTTTTCCTCTGGGCATATTAGATTATATTGGATTCAGAGGTTTACTTGATTAAGTAATCAGGTAAACCTGTTGTGCCAGTAGGGCATTGAGCCCCCATCCTTGATGGAGGGGGATTCACAGATAAGAGGAATGGCAAAGGACAGAGTTGGGGGATCTTGATGTTGGAGTTTGATGCCGAAGTCTTAAGCTGGAGCCCCAGGGAGAGAGACAGTCCGTTCACCTGATAGTCTACAGCTGACCTGTGGAGAGAGACAAATCCTAGAGAGTTTCATAGTCTACAGCTAACCTTGTGGAGAAAACAGTGGACCTGAGCCCAGAGGAACCCAGGAAGCCTGAACCCTCCTCACAGATGTCAGCAGTCATCTTGCTCCAACACATGAAAATTGACTTTGGTGAAGGAAGTAACTTATGCTTTATGGCCTGGTGTCTGTAAGCTCCTACCCCAAATAAATATCCTTTATAAAAACCTAAAAACCAACCGATTTCTGGTATTTTGCATCAGCACCCCTTTGGCTGACTAATACCCTAATACCAAAGCTAGATAAAGACCCTACAAGAAAATTAAGGACCAATCTCTCTAATGGCAATAGACGCAAAAATTGTCAACAAAATACTTGCAAATCAAATCCAACAGCATATCAAAAGACTTATACATCACAATCAAGTATGATTTATTCCTGGTATGCAAGGCTGACTTAACATAAGAAAATCAATCAAAGTAATACACCACATTAACAAATTGAAGAAAAAAAACCACTTGATCATCTCAATCAATGCAGAAAAGGCGTTCAACAAAATCCAGCATTCTTTCTTGATAAAAACAGTTTGAAACATAGGAATAGAAGGAAAATTACTCAATAGGATAAAGGCATATATGAAAAACACATAGCCAACATTGTACTCAATGGTGAAAGATTGAAAGTTTTCACTCTAAGATTGGGAAGACGACAAGGATGCCCAATGTCATCATTGTTATTCAACATTGTCCTAGAGGTTCTAGCTAGAGCAATTAGACAAGAAAAAATTAAAAAATAAAAAGGATCCAAATGGAAAAAGAGAAAGTAAAACTTGCATATTTGCAGATGACATGATCCTATATTTAGAAAATTCTTAAATAGCTACAACAAAGCTGATTAGCTAATAAATGAGTTCAGCAAAGCAGCAGGTTACAAGATAAACATACAAAAACCATTAGTGTTTTTGTACACTAGTATTGAACAATCTGAGGAGGAAATCAGGGGAAAATTCCGTTTACAATAGCAACAAAAAGATTCAAATACCTAGAATCAATTTAATCAAAGAAGTACAGGACCTATGTGCTAAAGAAATCAATGAAGGCCTAAAGAAATGGGAAGGCACTCCAAGTTCATGGATTGGAAGACAAAATATCTTGAAGATGCCAATCTTACCTAAACTGATTTATAGATTCAATGCAATACTAGTCAAAGTCCAGCAGACTACTTTACAGAAATAGAAAAGGCAATTAACAAATTCATTTGGAAGGGAAGGTGCACCTAAATAGCCCAAATTTTTCTAAAAAAAGGAGCAAATTTGGAGGAATTTCACTGCTTGACCTTGAAACATATTACAAAGCTATAGTGGTCAAACGGCATGGTATTCATATAAAGATAGACATATCAATCAGTGGAATAGAATTGGGAGACCAGAATAAACCCTCACCTCTATGGTCAACTGGTTTTTGACAAACTTACCAAGTCCATGTTAATGGGACAAAACAGTCTCTTCAATAAATGGTGCTGGCAGAACTGGATAGCTATCACCAAAAGAATAAAAGAGGACCCTTATCTCACTCCTTTTACAAGAATCAACTCAAAATGGATCAAAGACCTAAGTATAAAAACCCAGGACCTAAAAACTACTAGAAGAAAATATGAGGAAATATCTTAAAGACCTTTGTGGCAAGTGGAGGTTTCTTGGACCATGCACCCAACACACTTATAACAAAAGAAAAAATAGATAATTGGGACATCCTCAAAATTAAACACTTTTGCACCTCACAGGACATTGTCAAAAGGATGAAAAAGTAGCCAGCTCAATGGGAGAAAATATTTGGAAATCACATGTCCAATAAGAGCTTAATAGCCATCATATATAAAGCAATGTTACAACTCAACAATAAAAAGACAAACAACCCATTTTAAAAGTGGGCAAAAGACTTGAATAAATATTTGTCCAAATAAGAAATACAAATGGCAAAAAAAAAAAACCATGAAAAATGTTCAATATCGCTAATGATTAAGGAAATGCAAATCAAAACTACAGTGAGGTATTATTTCACACCTATCAGAATGGCCAATATTAAAAAACTAGAGAACTACTAAGTGTTGGAGAGGATATGGAGAGGTAGGAACACTTATTCATTGTAGGTGGGAATGTAGAATTGTACATTCTACATTGTCTGGCAGTTCCTAAAGAAGCTGAATATAGATTTGCCACATGACCCTCAAATATCACTACTGGGCATAAACCCAGAAAACCTGAGAGCAGTGACACAAATAGACACCTGCACACTTATGTTTATAGCAGCATTATTCACAATTGCCAAAAGTTGGAAACAACCCAGGTGTCCACCAACTGAAGAATGGATAAACAAACTGTGGTCTATACACACACTGGAATATTATGCAGCTCTAAGAAGAACCGAAATTGTAAAGCATGTGACAACATGGATGAACCTGGAGAACATTATGTTGAGTGAAGCAAGCTAGATATAAAAGGACAAATACTGTATGGTTGCACAACTATGAACTAAATATATTGCGTACCATATTGTATGATTCCATTTATATAATATGCTAATATAAACCTAATTATAAAGATGAAATTAGATTAGTGGCTATGTAGAGCTGTGGAAGAAATGCTAAGAGATGTAGAGTTTTTCTTTTTAGAGTAATGAAATTGTAAATTTTTTTGTGGTGTTGAACACTCAACTATGTGATGATACTAAAAGCCAATGATTATACTCTTTGGATAGATCATATGGTATGTGAATATATCTCAATAAAACTGCTGAATAAATATATAAATAACTATGCAAGAATAGCTAAAAATAGCAGCTATGTATAGCAGGGGAAACAGAGATTGAGAGGTGAAGAATTTTCTTGTTTACTTGTTTATCTGTTTTTTTCTTATTATTGTTATTATTGAAATAATGAAAATGCTCTAATAATGATTGAGGTGATGAATGCACAACTATGTGATTATACCAAATAACATTGATTGTACACTTTGAATGAATTGTATGCTGTATTAATATGTACCAATAAAATTGATTTGTTTAAAAAAACAATAGGACTGTACAACACAAACAATACACCCTAATGTAAACTATGGATTGTAGTTAATAGTCCAATTGTGATAATATTCTATTGTAACAAAGGTACTACACTAATGCCAAGTGTTAATAATAGGGAAAACTGACTGAGGGGGTAAATGGGAACTCTGTATTCTCTGTATGGTGCTCTGTAAACCCACAACTTCTCTAATAAAGAAAAAAAAACAACCCAATGATACCTTAATTTATGGTGGTTTGAAATTTTTAAAAATTGTGTTTGTTTTTTTAATTTTGCCTGTATATTTTCATACTTCCCAATCCTCATGGACCTTTTTGTTCTGAAGACTCGTATTTCTTTGCTCTGGGAAATTATTTTCTCTTATTTTTCTGGTTATGTTTTCCTCTTCTGAGGATAAGCATATTTCTCATCAACAACACTAAGGTCTAGAAAACAATGGAGCATTCCTCTCAAATTTCTGAGAGAAAATTATTTTGAACCTAGAATTCTACATACAGCCAAAGTCCCAATGAAGTGAGGAGGCAAAATAAAGATGCTCAGGTTATCAAAGGCCCAAAAACTTTATAATCCATAAACGCTTTCTGAAAAAACTTGAGAGTACTCTTGGCAAAAACAAGTAAAACAAATCTAGCAGTTCTAAAAGAAATCGCAGTTTCTAGGTCTGAATCAGACCAGAAACCCTTGGTTGTTCTATCTATATTAGAATAAACAATGAGAAGATTTTTGGAAAGAAGTGTGAGTGAATGGATGCCATGTAATAGACAGATGGAAGATTCATTAGTTTAAAAAAAAATGTATTGAATACTTGTGCCCAGGTAATGTTTAGGTGTCTTTTAGGTGCCACTGTTTAGGTGACTGCCTTCCCATCAGGAAGTCTTCAGTCTAGGGGAAGGGGTGCAGAGAGACAGACATTAAGCCAAATAAGTGAATTATGTAAAACATTAGAAGAGCTCTGGGAAAAAAGCTAGAGATGTGGGGTAGGAGCTGCTGTTTTGTTTACAATATCACTGTTCTACAGTGGTGATATTGCACTGAGAAAATCTTAGTAGTATGGTGAAGAAAACATGAAATATATCTGTCAATAAGCAAAAAGGAAAGGCAATTCTAGATATTCTAGTATAAACCAAAACATGTGCAAAGAGACAACACATTTTGAGCGATTGATGGAGCCTGTAACAGAACATCATGCAAGAGGCACTCCATAAATACATTTTGAATGAAAAATTTTTAAAAGATTTATTTTATTTATTTCTCCCAGTCCCACCACCATCATTCCCCTAGTTGTGAGCTCTCTGCATCCGTTTGCTGCATGTTCTTCTGTGTCTGCTTATATTCACATTAGGCGGCTCTGGGAACCAATCCTAGGACCTTCTGGAGTGGGAGAGAGGCGATTACTCTCTTGCGCCACCTCAACTCCCTGTTCTGCTATGCCTTCTCATTTTCTCTCCTCTGTGTCACTTGTTGCATCATTTTGCTGTGCCAGCTCTTAGCGTCAGCTGGCACTCCTACGCGTGCGGCATTCCCGTGTGAGCTGGCACTCTGTGTGGACCAGCTTGCCCTCACCAGGAGGTCCTGGGCATCAAACCCTGGACCTCCTATAGGGTAGATGGGAGTCCAACTGGTTGAGCCACATCCGTTTCCCATGAATGAGATTTAAGAAAGGAAAAACATTGTCATTTGAGGGGCACAGTTTAAGAGAGAAACGATCATATACCTTGGTCATACAGTGAATTATGCACACATAATTAAAACATTGTGGTCTGTTTTTTTAAGGCAAAGCATGAAAAACAATTATAGTCATATCCCAGAATGTAAGTTTTAAGAAATTTGTTGCCAAATTTCAGAAGATGGGGTAGAGATGGGAGACAATGGAGGGAAGTATAAATGCTAATTTCCTTTATGTACATATTGAGAGCTCATGAAATATTGTCTATATATGTGTGTGTCAAAAATATCATTTTAAGTTATAAAAATAAGTAAGAGACTTAAACATAAAAACAACAAAAACTGGGAGGAACAAGAGGGTGTAAGTCTATTACATGCTTTATCTTTCATTGCATAAATCCTCTGTATAATTCAAAATTGGTGAATCAAGAAATGAAAGTAGGCCTGTATTATTTAGAATTAAGGAGGTAACCCTCTGAAGAATTCCCAACAGAAATGGCTACAAGTGATTAACATTATGAAGTGGGAATGAGGCTTGGAAAGTGAATAAGAGACTTATTTGTCATTTCATTCTATTCTACCCTGCTTAGGCTTCATTTTTTTTTTAACATGATTCATTTCATAATAATAGAAAGAAATCTAAATGATCTCTTCTCTTGTCTCTCAACCCTAAAATTCTCAGGGAATACTAGAGATCAGGTTGTTATTCAGCCTTGAGATTGTACCAAGCACAAAAGATTCTTTAGGAAACTTGACCTTGGCCTCTAACTCCAGCTTGCAGAGCACTTCATCTCACTGAAACCCTGGAGCTCCTTCATGCTAAGAAGTTAACAAGCTTCCAATGTGGTTGTTTTTTCATTGTTAAGGAGGTTAGACATTTAAATCCTATTTGAGCTCATGGCTTTCCATGAGGGGCCAAAAAGCTCTGTTCAGGGAAACACAGGGAGAAGTCAGGTACTGGACCCAAGTCTGGAGATGTGCCGGCGTCTGTGTGCTCAGGATTGCTCTGGAGTTTCTGGAATCCTGCGTGGACTCGCTCACCACTGGGTGTAGAACACTTAACCTCCTTTGCAAAACCAGCAGGCAGGCCGCTGTGGCCTGAACCTTGGGACAGGTACTGCTGCTAGGTTGCTATTGCCTTCTAGATTCCTGCCTATTTTTAGTGTTTTTTATTTTTTAATTTAAAAAATATTTTTTGTAGCGATTCTTCCTGATCCCCTTCCTGCTTCCAGGATCTACAAGGCTAATATACCCAGTTATTAGCTAGTTGATCTTGAGCAAGTTATTTAACCTCTAACCATCTGGGCACAATTTTTCAAATTGAGAGAGTAAAGCTCTTAGCAGCACGGTTGTGAGGAGGAGGTCGCATTAGCCACGCCTGGGCCTATCCCATGCTGCACTTTCCTGGGCGTCTCTCATCTCCTGGGCCCCGTTCTCATCCCCCCACCCAGGCGCTTCCCCTGGGCTCCCCTACTTCCTCCCGTTAGGCCGCATCTATAACGTGCTTTGGGCAATCTGGAATGAATAAGTCTAATGAATAAATCAGTCATTAAAACTGTATTAGAAGTTCTACCTTCTGTGTTTATTTTTAAGATTAGGAAGTAGAGATCAAAAGAAATTTTGGTGGCATTTTTGTCACACACTTCACCAGAAGCCTGTTGTTGATTTTCTTTCACAAAGCCTTGTAAATCCCCCATTTTATGAATAAAGAAATAGAAACATAGAGGGTCTTGCCCAAGAACAGCACCGAGCTAGACTGAACCGATCGCCTGTCTCTAATCATTCATCACATCTGAGAGCCACCCCGCTGCCCGCAGGAGGCCAGGAGCAATCACTGCTGCCCTTACAACTGCCAAGCAGCAAGAGCAGGAGCCAACACCAGCACACAAAAGCATCGTCCTGCTTTCTACAGTCCTTGCCAAGAAGGAGGGCATTAAGAGCAGGTCCATTTGATCCTGGTGGAGCACAGTGCGATTGCTTCTCCTTGACTTCCTGGAATAACTGGCTGGGCTGTGCTGGGTTTTCCCCTTTGTTAGTGCCTGGCTCGTTAGGAAAGACCCATGTCCACGTCATAGAGTTTTGTGGGTTTTTTCTTACGGCTTCAAAAGCTTTATTTCTTCAACAATACTGTATATTAATGGGTACACAGAGCTTTTATTTCAACATCAGTTATGAGTTGGTTTTGAAACAATTCACTATTACACCAGCTGAAGTGATTCCTGATCTCTCCATTCCTCTGACATGTCTCTGCCAATAGGAGGTAGGTTCCATGCTATTCCTGCCTGCGGTGCTGTATATGTCCACACGGTGACACAGAGAGCGGCTCCACTAGCTAGGACAGCATCGCCATGGTTGTCATGGAGAGCAGGTGCATGTTTCGGATGCTCTGCCTTGCCATTGTTTGCTGAATGCTTTGAACTCTGAGATGACTTAGCATATTTTTGGCCAAAGGAAACATCATGAAGTTGAAGACAGAACTGCGGGAAGCAGATGTGGCTCAACTGATAGAGCATCCGCCTACCACATGGAGGGTCCAGGGTTCAAACCTAGGGCCTCCTGGCCCATGTGGTGAGCTGGCCCACAGGCAGTGCTGCAAGGCGTGCCCTGCCACACAGGGGTGCCCCCCACATAGGGGTGCCCCATGAGCAAGGATTGCACCCCACAAGAAGAGTAGCCCTGTGTGAAAAAGCACAGCCCTTCCAGGAATGGCACTGCACAAATGGAGAGCTGACGCAGCAAGATGACACAACAAAACAAGACAGATTCCCAGTGCTGCCTGACAAGAATGCAAGCGAACACGGAAGAACACACAGCAAATGAACACAGAGAGCAGACAATGGGGGAAAGAGGAGAGAAATTAAAAAATCGTTGAAAAAATAAAGGGAAAAAAGGCAGAATTGCAACAACTGTAGCATCTGGCTTGGTGCGATTTCACGTCTGGTAACTTTGTCCACATCAGAGAATTTTATACGCAATGCTTTTTTTTTTTAAAGATTTATTTATTTATTTAATTTCCCCCCCTCCCCTGGTTGTCTGTTCTTGGTGTCTATTTGCTGCGTCTTGTTTCTTTGTCCGCTTCTGTTGTCGTCAGCGGCACGGGAAGTGTGGGCGGCGCCATTCCTGGGCAGGCTGCTCTTTCTTTTCACGCTGGGCGGCTTTCCTCACGGGCGCACTCCTTGCGCGTGGGGCTCCCCCACGCGGGGGACACCCTTGCGTGGCATGGCACTCCTTGCGCACATCAGCGCTGCGCATGGCCAGCTCCACACGGGTCAAGGAGGCCCGGGGTTTGAACCGCGGACCTCCCATATGGTAGACGGACGCCCTAACCACTGGGCCAAAGTCCGTTTCCCTACGCAATGCTTTTTTACATGAGACTTTATGTCGAGATCTGTCTGCCCCAATGTGTGGTATCTGAGGTGTCAATTGAAAATGTCAAAACAGCTTTTCTAGAGGCATTCATTTGTTTATCTATTGATTGATTGTCTCTCTATGTGCCAGGTAGGGGGAGGATGCTCTGTAGAAACATGAAGGCATCATCGTATTAGTATCCTCTCACAAAGACCTCGTGTACTGTGCTTTTTACAGCCTGTGTGGAACGCCTGCTGCATGGGGAAGGAACACAGCTCAATCTTGAGTTATCCGACAATCTCTGAATAATCTAAATTGCTGACGTGGCCTCTTTTGGGGTGTCTGATTTGTGCTAGGTGAGGGTCTTTTTGAACAAGATCTCACTCCTGAAGGTATCAATTTCTGCTGGTATAGAGTGTCAGGCACAGGTAATCTCAGCTAGAGTTTACCCCAAATATGCGTTTAAATAGGAGGAAGAGAGAAAGGATGTCAAGTGATTTAATTGGTGGTTTCCATTTTCCAACTGCTTTTGCAAGTCTACTCTAAGGCAATTTTCAATGTACACTTGATTGTACTGTGAATGTCATAATTTTCTTAATTCTTTCCTTCTCTTTCCCTTTTCACCCTGCTCTTGCCTTTGAACTGGATCACCTGCACTGAGAATGGCTTGCTCTTTGGCAGGGAGCCTCTAGAATGTGATTGTAAGGCCAAAGCTTGCAAAGCTTGAATCTGATCTCTCTCCAGTGATTGT
This sequence comes from Dasypus novemcinctus, assembly GCF_030445035.2. NCBI lineage: Eukaryota > Metazoa > Chordata > Mammalia > Cingulata > Dasypodidae > Dasypus > Dasypus novemcinctus. Next base: position 138,346,110 of record NC_080674.1, read on the forward strand.
GTGGAGAGAAGGAAGAAGAAAGGTTATATCCTGACCCATGCAGTAATGTCTGTGAGTTAAAATAGGTGAAGAGACCGCAATGATCAAAAGAGAAAAATAAAAAAATAAGTACATAGGAATTCAAATTATCATACATCATTGATATCAAAGCAAAACACATATGTTTCTAATATTATACATAAATATAAAATTTAGGGAGTGGATGTGGCTCAAGCGGTTGAGCACCAGTTTCCTACATGGGAAGTCCTGGGTTCAGTTCCTGGTGGCTCCTAAAACCAAAAAAACAGGGAGCAGAGGTGGCTCAAGCAATTTGGTGCCTCCCTCCCACATGGAAGGTCCCGGGTTTGGTTCCCAGTGCCTCCAAAAATGAGATGAGCCGACAGTGAGTGCAAACGAGGGGGATAGAACTAAATAAATAAATCTTAAAAACAACAACAACAACAAAAGAGAGAAAAAACCAACTCGGGGGAGCCGACGTGGCTCAGTGGTTGAGCCCTGGTTTCCCACATATGAGGTACTGGGTTCAATCCTCAGCCTCAGTACCTCAGGAAAAAAATATGTACATATTTTGAAATATATATATTTCAAGCACATAAACCTAATATATACTCTGTAGTTATAATTAGAATAATTTGGACTTCACTTGAGTCCATTTTAATGCCAATATTGTCATTATAAACAAATGAGGAAATTGAAATTTGAAGAAGATCAGTCGGGTGTCTAGGCACAGCTTAGCAGGGTCTTCTGCTTAGGGCCTATATTAGTCAAAAGGGGTGCTGATGCAAAATACCAGAAATCTGTTGGCTTTTATAAAGGGTATTAATTTGTGGTAGAAGTTTACAGTTACCAGGCCATAAAGAATAAGTTGTTTCCCTCACCAAAGTCTTTTGCCACGTATTGGAGCACGATGGCTGCCAGCATCTGCCAGGGTTCAGGCTTCCTGGGTTCCTCTCTTGCCAGCATTCATTTCCCTCCAGAATCAGCTCCTCTGTTATCTCCACAAGGCCAGCTGTAGACTATTAGGCAAATGGCTTATTTCTCTTCCTGGTGCCTTCTCTTTTTCCTTACAACCAAGCTCCTCTGTGTGCTTACTTCCCAGGGTTCCAGCTCAAGACTCCAGCATTAAAACCCAACATCAAAACTCCAACTCTCTTCTTTTGCCATATCTTTTATCTGTGAGCACCACCAAGGGGCAGGGACTCAACACCCTACAGATGTGGCCCAATTAAAGCCCTAATCATAAATTAATCTTGCCCAGGTACAGACCAGTTTACAAACATAAGCCAATATTTATTTCTGGAATTTATGAACCATATCAAACTGCTACAGGGCCTAACAAGGCTGTGTTCAAAGTGTCAGCTGGGCTGCACTCTAATTTGGAGTGGGGTGGGGTGGCAGTGAGAATGAAGTGAAGCATTGTAGGCTAAAGGAACAAGATTTATGAAAGCTCAGAAAGAGAGCATAGCTTAAGCAGCCATGTGCTACAGCCAGTTCATACCAACACACAAGAACCTATTATCACCATCTCTTCCCAACCCTGCATTCAATGATATGATTGGTAGCTTATTGGTCATAGTAGGGATAATTACACTGTGGAAATCATAAAATGCTACAAATCATGGCTTTTCCCCCTAGAGCATTGGATGTAAACTATTTATCAGCATACTACTGAGCTTACACATTTTGAGAAAAAGTGAAGTCATTGTGTATTCTGGAAAAGAGGAAATGTCATGCATGATATGATCAGAGACAAAGATTCTTGGACCGATTTTTAGTAGAGATGGGAAATAGTGGAGTTAAGAAATATTTTGGAAGTAAACACTTCAGAACTTGATGGTTGATTCCATAGGGTGGATGAAAACTGGTTTAGCAACATGATAACCTGAGGAGGAGAAAGAGCACTTTTGGGGGAATTGGTTGTTGTAGAAGCACAACTGGACTGAGTTGAGGACTGAATTGATGTTGAGTAAATAAAGACAATGTGTCAACCATTCTTTCCAGATGTCTGGCTGTGAAGAGGAAAAGAGAACTAGAGAGTAGGAAGAGGGCATGGGGAGTTGAGGGAATTGTTTTTGTTTTGCTTTATTTTAGAACTTTAGAAAATTCAGGAAACAAAAACCCAATATGTGTAATTCATATTTGCTTCATTTTTAAAGTAATATTAAATAAACAGTATAGATAAAGTGGAATTTAAATGGACTCAACACTTGATGTAAAAGGCTGAAATTACCAAGTTGGATAATAAAAGAAAGACCCAACAATATGCTGTTTTTAAGAGATAGGAGAAATATAAAGATACAAGCAGGTTGAAAATAAAAGACAAAAAACATATATCACAAAAATATTAATTATGAGAGCAAAATAGTATGGCTACATTAATATCAGACAGAATAAATGTCAAGAAAAGAAGCGTTACCAGAAATAAAGAGGACTATTTCATAATGATAAAAGAGTTACTTCATTGAGAAGATGTAACAATCCTAAATGTGTATGCACCTAATCACACACAGAGCTTCAAAATACATGAAGCAAAAACTGAGAAAAGAAAGAGAAAGGCAAATCCACAATCAGAGATGGAGATTTTAACACTGCCTCTCAGTAACTGATAGAAAAAAATAGAGCATAATTAGTAAGGATAGAAAAGTGGACTTGGTCCAGTGGTTAGGGTGTCCATCTACCACATGGGAAGTCTGCGGTTTAAACCCCAGGCCTCCTTGACCTGTGTGGAGTTGGCCCATGTGCAGTGCTGATGCGTGCAAGGAGTGCTGTGCCATGCAGGGGTGTCCCCACGTAGGGGAGCCCCATGTGCAAGGAGTGTGCCCCATAAGGAGAGCCGCCCAGCACAAAAAGAAAGTACAGCCTGCCCAGGAATGGCGCAGCACACACAGAGAGCTGACACAACAAGATGACGCAACAAAAAGAAACACAGATTCCAGCAAGTAGACACAGAGAACAGACAACTGGGGAGGGAAGGGGGAAGGGGAGAGAAATAAATAAAAATAAATAAATCTTTAAAAAAAAATTAGTAAGGATATAAATGATTTGAAAAATTCCAGCAAGCAATTTGATCAGATTGACAATTTTTGAACATTATACACATTATACACATTGTTTTCAAGAGCACATAAAATATTCACAAATACACTGGGCCACAAAAACATGTCAATTTCAAATTATTTATATAATGCAGATGGTCTGTGATTACAAGTATTAAGTTAAAATTAATATTTTGGTATCTTAAAATTCCCAAATATTTGGAAGTGAAATGACACACACTTCTAAGTAATCTATGGGCCAAGAAGACATGACAAGAAAAATTGGAAATTATTTTGAACTTAAAAATAATGAAAGCACAGCATACCAAAATATAAGAGATGTAGCTAAAGCTGGACCCAGGAATTTAGACCCTGAAATGCTGTATTAGAAAAGAAGAAAGCTTTAAAAATCACAATCTAAACTTCTATCTTAAGAAGATATAATAAGAACAAATGAAACCTAACCTAATGAAACCTAGAAGAAAGAAAATAACTTTTAAAAAGCAGGAATCAATAACATAGGAAATAAATAAACAATAGAAAATATTTAAAGGACAAAAGGTGGTTTTTCCAAAATATTAATAAAAATTGATAAGCCATAGCAAGAGTGAAAAAGAAAAAGAGAAAACACAAATTTTCAGTATCAGGAATTAAAGAAAGGATAATACCACAGACTCTGCAGATAGTACATAATGATCAAGTGAAGTCTATTCTAGGAATGTAAGGTTGGTTCAATATTCAACAATAAATCAAATCCATTAACATAAAAAAAGGAGAAAAATCTTGTGATCATTTAATAGATGAAGAAGAAAGCATTTGAAAAATGAACACCCATTCATGATAGGAGATAAAAATACAAAAACCTCTCAGCAAACTAAGATAGGAGGAAACTTAAACCTGATACAGATCAGCTATGAGGAAGTGGACTTGGCTCAATGGATAGAGTGTCTGCCTACCATATGGGAGGTCCACGTTTCAAACCCAGGGCCTCCTTGACCGGAGTGGAGCTGGCCCATGCGCAGTGCCGATGCGTACAAGAAGTGCCATCACACACAGGTGTGTCCCCTGAGTAAGTGAGCCCCACACACAAGGAGTGCACCCTGTAAGGAGAGCTGCCCAGTGTGAAAGAAAGTTCAGCCTGCCCAGGAGTGGTGCTGCACACACAGAGAGCTGATGCAGCAAGATGATGCAACAAAAAGAGGCACAGATTCCCGGTGCTGCTGACAAGAATAGAAGTGGACACAGAAGAACACACAGCAAATGGACACAGAGAGCAGACAACTGGGGAAGGAGAGAGAAATAAATAAAAATAAATCTTAAAAAAAAAAAGATCATCTAGGAAAAACCTACAGCTAATACCATATTGAATTGCAATATAGTGAATGTTTTCCCACTGAGAGTGTGGACAAATGTAAGATGCCTGCTCTCACCACTTTTATTCTGCATTGTACTGGAAGTCCTAGCCCCTGCAATATGACAAGACAAAGAAAGGGCATAAAAATTGGAAAAGAAGTCAAATTGTCATTATTCACAGACAACCTAATGGTTTACATAGTAAATAGTGCCTAAAAAAAACAAAGCAAAAACCAAAAAACAAAATTGTAAGGATAAGTAAATCTAGCAAGATCACAGGATTGAAAGTTTGTATTTTAAAAATCAGTAGTATTATGGTGTATGTCTTCCCCTTACCCCAACCCCAGCCCCCTTCTCTCTTACCTCCTATTCCATCCAAGCCCCTCCTCAGGGGATAGCAGGGCTAGGCCCTCTGTCCTTTTCCCCCTTACCCACCCTCACCTGCCCTCATTTCACCTTCTTCTGAATGCAGGAGCTGCCACTGTGATCCTGCAGGAGGTAAATAACCACTTTCAAGCTCAAGAACATGGTTGCCAGAAACAAATCAGTAGCAGTAGAAGTAATAGGTGCAGATTTTTATGGGTCCTCTATCATATTTCAAATCATAATGGAGACAAAGCAAAAGTGATGATCAGTATTCTTTGAAATTCTACAAGGAATATCAGACACATGGTGCTGACAAGTTTTTTTAAAGAGGGTATATGGGAGTTTCTTGGTAAATCCAGAGTCAGGATACAATGTCTCTTTGCTGTTTGGCCTTGAAAATCTGCCTACATCCAAGGATTTGATTGTGCTTCAGGCTGGCATGTTGAAACAAAATTGTTTTGCCTCTATCTTTGAGGAATACTTCCAAATCCATGAAGAGGGCTAGGAAGGGGAGAACAAGGCAGTTATCCATTTTCAATATGATGAGATGATATATGTTGAATTAAAAAAGTACATTCACAGTAGACTTTGGTGCAGTGTTTAAAGAAGATAATGAGGTGGTCATTAGAAAGGTGTTTATGCAGAAGTTCAACAAAGGATGCAGAGTCAGCCACACAATCCCACGGGTTCTCTTTAACACAGGAAACTCCTGGAGATGGAAGATACCAATGACACTGTGGATGACAACATCAACTACATTACCTTCATGCTTTTCCTTCTCAACAGCAATAGCAATGCCCAAGGCAACACCATCAGCTGGATCCAGTTCAGCACTAGCTGCCCTACCACAGAGAGTGCTCTGCGGTCTATATTCACACATGTATGTGGGAAAAAGTGATGGTCAGTATTTCTTTGAAATTCTACAAGGAGTATCAGACACATGATGCTGACAAGTTTTTTTAAAAAGGGTATATGGGAGTTTCTTGGTAAATCCAGAGTCAGGATACAATGTCTCTTTGCTGTTTGGCCTTGAAAATCTGCCAACCCCACTTTGAAGAATCTTACAGAATTTGCTCCCCTACAGCAATTGGGGATGCCTGGCTTTCTGAGATTCTAGCTTCACTGCCACTTTCTTGCTGTTGGTGATGTTGATAGCCAGATAAATGTCTCAGAAGGAGCCAGACCCGATCTTCCCTATCAGTTTATATTTCCCTCCAACAATGAGTTCAGCCTTGGAGGTGCTGCTTGCTATCCTGGGAGACGAAATGGAGTGTTGAGACTAAGTCCCAACACCTCTGGGAGGAGGACCTGGGCCTCCGGGGCTTGTCCATGAAGCAAGGCTGCTGGAAAGGGTGGCAAGAAACGGATAGTGGAGGGTCTTTCTTGGTATTAGAGGGCTGAGAATCTTCCGAGGGCAATCTGATCACCGTCTCTCAGTCAGATTTCTTTTTGCCAGGCTGCAGTTTGTGAGGTGTTTTTCTATGGTTACCAGGCTGGGCCACTTGCTTCTGGATGGCTGCTGCTGCCTCGCTTTTGCTGGGACATCACCGCTGGAAAAGAGGCTCATTGCAGTGCTACCGATGCCACCACTCCAACTGGCTCAAGGAACACCTGTCACTGTGCCAATGCCTCCATCGTGTTCCATCCACTCCTATAACTGCACTATTAACATTAGCAGACGGTTTAAGTTAGGATTTGCTGTGTAGTACAGTTCCATGGATTAAAAAAAAGTTATTGTACTATTATACATAAACCTAACATTTCCCCCTTTATATTTATTTATTTTTAAGATTTTATTTCATTTATTTCTCTCTCCTTCCCCCGTTGTCTGCTCTCTGTGTGCATTCACTGTGTGTTCTTCTGCATCTGCTTGCATTATCCAGGGATACTGGGAAACTGTTTCTTTTTTCTTTTTGCGTCATCTTGCTGTGTCAGCTTTCCATGTGTGCAGCACCACTCCTGGGCAGGCTGTGCTTTTTTTGTGCTAGTGGCTCTCCTTACAGGGTGCACTCCTTGCGCATGGAGCACCCCTACGTGGGGACACCCCTGCGTGGCACAGCACTCCTTGTGCGCGGCAGCACTGTGCATGGACCAGTTTACCACATGGGTCAGGAGGCCCTGGGGATTGAACCCTGGACCCTCCATATGGTAGATGGATGCTCTATCAGTTGAGCCATGTCTGCTTCCCCATTTCCCCCTTTATATACACTCAGATATATATGTCAGTGCCATTAATTATGTTCACAATGTTGTGATACAACTACCACCACCCATTGCAAAAACATTTCCATTTTTCTAAATAGAAACTCTATACTCTTTAAGCTTTAACTTCCTGTTCCATATCCCCACCTCATTACTTGGTAACTTATATACTAGATTCTGACTATGAATTTGCTTGCTTATTCTAATTATCTCATAGCAGTGAGATAATACAATATTTGTCCTTTTGTTTTTGTGCCTGAGTTATTTAACTAGTAATTTTTCTCTTGGTGCTTTCAAGATTTTCTCCTGTCTTTCACTTCCATTATTTTATTAAGATATTTGTGGATATCTCTGTGTTTATCCTACTTGGAGTTTGTTGATCATTCTGAATTTGAGGTTATTTTTTAAAACTTTTGGGAAGTTTTCAGCCATTATTACTTTGAATATTTTTTTCTGCTCCTTTCTCTCTCTTCTCTCCTTCTGGGACTGCCATTACTTTTTACTTTTTTTTTTAGGAGCTACTGGGTATTGAACCTGGGACCTTCTACATGGGAAGCAGGCACTCAACCACTGAGCCACCACTTCTCCGCATGCCATTAGTTTTATGTTGGGATCTGTTCATTTTTTATTCTTTTCTTCCTCTCTATTTTCTTTGGTATGCATAAATTTCTATTGCTTTACCTTCAAGTTCTCTTATAAATTCTCCTGCTGCTTCAAATCTATTGCTGATCTCATCTATTGAAATTTTAATTTTAGTTTATAATTTTTAACTCCATAATTCCATTTGGTTCTTTAAAATAATTTCTATCTCTTTACTGATATATTCTCTACTTGATGCAACACCTTCCTTTCCTTCTTTAATCATGGTGTCCTTCAATTCTGTGAATTGTTTATACAGGATTTTATTTTAAAGTCTTTTTCTGATAATTCTGACATCTGGTCTGTGTCACAGGCAGTTTCTGTTTCCTCCTTTGTTCAGGTTATGGTCATATTTTCATTTCTTTTTATGGCCTCATAATTTTTGTTGTTGTTGGAAACTGAACACTTTAGATAACACAATCACTTCTCATTATTTGTGGTAGTCATTTCTATAAAGTTACCACAAATACTTAATTAGAAAATATGGAGCCTTTTCTCCTAGGGGAAATAGACAGGTTCGGGTCAGGTTCCTGCAAGTCTCTGGTCACAACATTTTCATCAACAATTTATAGCCTTAATTTATGTATGTTTCTGTTCAAAGGCACCTTATTTAATATATGTTGATTTAACATTGAACTCACAGCCAGCTCGCACTATACTTTATGCCTGAATAAAGCTGATCTAACACATGTATTTTCTCCATAAGGCACTTCACAGCCTTCTTGTATTTAGCAACACCCGATAACATTTCAGCACTACACTTGGGGTCATTTAAAACAAGAAAATCACCAAAAAAAGCAAAATAAAAAAGTAAAAAAATGTGGCAGTAAATACAATATGTAAGAGAAACATGTTTACATTATGAAAGCTGAAACAAGAAAGCAGAATACCACCTCATTGCACATCAGCTGGAAATGTATGCACGGGACAACTCACAATTTTCACCACTCTGGGATGCCCATTAATTGACTATGAAACCATTGCCAAGTATTGATTTGAGGATTGCTAATAAATTTTAACAAGTCTTGCAAATACAGAATCCACAAATATTGAGGATTGACTGTATATTGCAGCAACTCTGGGTACTGGTTGCCACCCTTCTGGGAGGTTATTTTTGTTGTTTCCTGACTCAGTGGATTTTTATTATTATTATTTTAGATTTTTGTCCGTGGCACAGGAATCTGTGTCTCTTTTTGTTGAGTCATCTTGCTGTGTCAACTCTCCATGTGGGAGGCGCCATTCCTGGGCAGCCTGCACTTTCTTTTGCGCCAGCTCTCCTTACGGGGTGCACTCCTTGAGCATGGGGCTCCCCTGCACGGGGGTGACACCCCTACGTGGCAGGGCACTCCTTGCGCGCATCAGCGCCGCACATGGGCCAGCTCCACACGGGTCAAGGAGGCCAGGGATTTGAACCACGGACCTCCCATGTGATAGACGGACGCCCTAACCACTGGGCCAAGTCCTCCGCCCAGCCTGTATCATGATTCTCCTCCCATTTGCCTTTCAAGATAACCTCCAAGGTTCTGGTGAGCACCTTTAGGTTTGAATGTCTCTAAATTCTTTTGCAAATGAAGTCGGTTCCCCTGGGAAGAGATCAGGGGCTTTCTGTTTCAGGCCTTCTTCCTCCCCACCCCCAGGGAATATCTCTGATCCAGGGCTCCCGAGCTGGGTTGGGTAATGGTAGCTTCTGACTATCATCTCCACTCTAGGAGTTGAGCACTAGGGGGAGGGAGCAAAAGCCTGGGGTCCTATTAGCTCACCTTTTCCTGATGTGGAACAACTACCTCCTAAGCTGAGGTGAGGGTGATCAGAGCCCCACTACTCTCACTGCACTGCATTCACGGTAGACATTGTTCCTCAAGAAGACTGAGCAGAAGCGAGACCCCAACTCTCAACTGTATTTGCCCCCTATATGGATTGTGTCTGGTGGGGGAAGGGTGGGAGGGACCACTTTCTTCTTGGTTATGCTACCAAATTTTATTTAGGTTCTTGACTATGCTGCAGGAATGAATTTCAAGAGCACGTTAGGCCAGTAAATTATTCAGGTAGGGAGGGAAGAGAAATGGGAGAAAATAACAGAGCAGGGAGCCCAGGTAGAGAGGAAGGGGGTGAAAAGGGATAAAGAGGGATGGTTTACAAGCTACAATTCCCCCTTATAGATTATAAATCTGCAGGTTTACTTGTGTGGCCGCATGGCAGAGGAACAACGGCGAGAGCGGCACACAGAGGGCAGGAACAAGCCCAGAGTCAAGAGAGCAGGGCAAGAGCTCGCTCAGGCCTGCCTCGCAGTTTGCTTTATAAACTATTAATTATTCCACCCCTTTGCTAATGGCAGGGGAGGGGTTCCAGCTGTTTGCTCTTTTGATTGATTACTCCACCTGTCAATCCCCTAGCAAGGATCCAATGATAAAGTCCCTAGGGAACATCCGGGACTTTTCTTGGTATCCAGAAGAAGTCTCTGTTCTGGGTAGCAGAATCCCGGGGGTGGGGTCCTCCAGCAGCCACCTTGGGCGTTGCTGATGTCCACGTGGACTCTGCCAGGTTCCAGATCTGTCTATTAATTCCCTCTTACTAGCCTGCTTCAGTTATAGAGGTCTGGAGTGGAGCCTCTGACTGGATGAGCTGGGAAGAGGAAGGGAGGGAGAAGTCTTGAATACCACAGATTCTTTCTTACTGAGTTTGTGTACATGTTTCTTCATCTGTGTTCACCCTTAAGAACAGCTATCTCCAGATGCTTTTTTTAAAATTTAGTTTTCATTAGTTTCACTGGGGAGTGGGTCAGCAGAAGTCTTCATGCTGTCATGCCAGACGTTGATCTCCCAAATTGTTGCATATTCTTACAATGTGATATTATATCACAAAGAAAATGAATAAAATATAGCTACGTACAACACGTATAAGCCTTTATATGTTGACCAAAAGAAGACATAAAATAATGTAGTAAGTTTCCTTTCACACATAGTTCAAAAATAAGCAAAACTAAAACATTCATATCTTACAAGTGTATTCTTAGATAGTAGAAGAAAAAGTGAGGAAACTGAAGCGTAACTGTGGTATCTGGGTAGGGTGGGGCTGAGGGCGAAGGATTGATTCTGGAGTATTGGCAATGATCTATATATCTGGGTCATAGTAATATGAATGTTCATTTCTAATCATCGTCATATTACACTTCTATGTTGTATGCTTTTTTTTTTCCACAATAAAGTTTAATAAAAAAGTCCCAATTCCTAACACTTGTAGCTAACTCAAAGCAGGTCCAGTGTGTTTACCTGTATGCGATCCCAGGGGCCCTGGACACCCACTTTCTAGATTTTAATTCCATAGTTACTGATATTGTGCCTAAACTTTATAAATGGCCCAAGTTCATATCCAGATTTTTCATGAACCCTGTAGCAGTTTGATATGGTTATGAATCCCAAAAATAGATATTGGATTATGTTTGTAATCTGATCTGTACCTGGGCCTGATCAAATTATGGTTAGGGCTTTAATTGGGCCACATCATTAGGGTGTTAAGTTCCTGTCTGTGAAGAGATTCACAGATAAAAGGCATGGCAAAGGAGAGTTGAGAGTGATGTTGGAGTTTGATGCTGAAGACTTAAGCTGGAGCCCTGGGAAGTCAGCATGCAGAGGAAAGAGAAGCCAGTCCCAGGAAGAAAGGAACCTTGAACCCAGAGAAAAGCAAGTTCGAGGAATGTAGGAACCCAGGAAGCCTGAACCCTCACAGACATCGGCAGCCATCTTGCTCCAAATAGACTTTGGTGAGGGAAGTAACTTATGCTTTATGGCCTGGTATCTGTAAACTCGTACCCTAAATAAATACCCTTTATAAAAATCAATTTCTGGTATTTTGCATCAGCACCTCTTTGGCTGACTAATACAAACCCATTGGCCCAGCTGTTTCTAGGTGTGGATTTTTCCATATTCAAAGGCCTCTGCATAGCGCTGTAGAGACCCCATTCTTGGCTAGGGTCCTGAAGAAATGCTCTTTAATGATGCCTGTCTCCCTTAGCAGTGTATTTGAAAACTGATGTCTCTGATGTATAAAAAACCATTCTGCCAGTTTCCATTATTCATGAGTCATCCTTAGCTCTTGTGGCTGATTAACTCACTATATGTCAAAGCCATTGAATGCTTGGGTGAATTGGGCTATAAATCATCTATCCCATAATACTGGAAATTCTAGGACTATGTTAATGAGATGTAGATTATATTGAAATAGAGTAGTTTTAGCATGCCTCAGCAGTTCTTACAATTGTGCCTTATATTTCTGAGTAGGTTCCATTGCTTTTACATGAAGAAACAAGAATTCTGTTTTGGCTAAGGTTTGAGGACCATTCACATAAGCAAACTGATTAGCAGTTGCCAGGGATCTTTGGAATATGCAGTCATTCAGTGTAGATTATGAAAATTTTGATTGGTTCCCATATGTAATACCAGCTTTATATCCCTGTTCAGAGTTGGACCATTTGTATTTTCTGATAGATTTCCAAATCTTATGTCCAAATGTTACATACATATTAGGAATTAGCTGCATTGATAATGTCCAGTCATTATTGTCCAGAGAGTATCTAAAAAGAATCTAAAATTCTGTGACATTTTGTGGTTTGAAAATGCTCCCATTTATTTGCCTCTGTGAAGGATTCTCCCCAAATTTTCACAATGTGATGGAGACATATCTGAAAATATGACTAAGAAATGATCTTGCTCTTACCTTTTTAAAAAAGATCAAAACCCTAAGAAAACTTTCATGGCGTATTAGTGACATCTGGTGGCTGCAATATATTTTTTACCACAATTTTCATTTTTAGTTCATATTGTTTATTCCAAAGGAGAAAATTTTCAGTCCTTACTGCTACCACACTCCAAATAAAGGGCATCATGCCAAACACTTCCTCATCATCAGCATGTTCATTTGCCAATTATTTTATTTTTAATAGTTATAGGACTACTGAATTTTCCTTCTTCTACCTACAGTTTTAGTAACCTGCATTTTTACCATGAATTTATTTAAACTACATTTAGAACTTAATAGCATAAAGGTGTTCATAGTGTTCTTATTATTTTTAATGACTTTAAAATCATGATTATTTTTCACTCCTGGCTTAACATGTTATAGTCAACATGGATAAACGCACCATGTTTACCTGAAAATAATGCTGTTTCTGTAATTGTTGGTACAGTGGTCTATATAGGTCCATTAGATTAAGTTCATTAATTGTGTTGTCCCAATCTTCTTCTTTTTTTATTTAGAGAACTTGTAGGTTTACAGAAAAATCATGAAGAAATTAGAGTTCCCATATATACTCCATCCCCACAATTAATACCTTGTAGTAGTGTTAACATTTGTTATAGTTGATGGAAGAACATTATAATTGTACTATTAACTATAGCTCATGGTTACATTAGGGCTCATTGTGTTATACAGCTCTATGCATTATTTTTATTTTTTATTCTGGTAATATATACACAACTGAAAACTCCCCCCTTTAACTATATTTAAATATACAATTAAGTGCTGTTAATTATGTTCACATAGTTGTACTACCATCACTACTATCCATTACCAAACTTCCCATTACCCCAAATACAAACTTTGTACAATTTTTTACTTCCCCTGAACTACCTCCACCGTGGCCCCTGGTAACCTATATTCTAGTTTCTGACTATGAATTTGCTTATTCTAATTAGTTCATATCAGTGAGATGGTACATTTGCCCTTTTAAGTCTGTCTGATTTTGCTCAACACAACATCTTCAAGATTCATTCATGTTGTTGCATGTAATAGAACTTCATTCCTTTTTATAAGTGAATAATATTCCATTGCATAATATGTATACCACATTTTGTTTATAAAGTCATTGATTGATGGACACTTGAGTTGCTTTATCTTTTGGAAATTGTGAGTAATGCCACTATGAACGTTACTGTGTAGATATCTGTTTGAGTCCCTGCTTTCAATTCTTTCAGGTTTATATTAGCAGTGGGATTGTTGAGCCATATGGTAATTCTATGCTAAACTTTCTGAGGAACTGCCAAATTGTCTTCCACAGCAATTGCTTTCCCACCACTAATGAGTGTACCCATTTTTCCACATTCCCTCCAGCACTTGTAATTTTTCATTTTTTTGAATAATAGCCATTCTGGAGGGTGTGAAATGGTATTGCATTGTGGTTTTGATTTGAATTTTCCTGATGACTAATAATGTTGAGCATCTTTTCATGTACTTTTGGCTGTTTATCTTCTTTGGGAAAATGTCCATCCAATTTTTTTTCCCATCTTTAAATTGGGTTGCTTATCTGTTTGTAGTTCTTTATATATTCTGGATATTAAACCCTTATTGGATATGTGGTTCCCAAATATTTTCTCCATATATATACATTTTTTTGAGATACCAGGGATTGAACCCAGGACCTCGTTCATGCGAAGCAGGTGCTTCACCACTGACCTGCACGTGCTCCCTGTAGGTTTTTTTTTTTTTACTTTTGGATTAAGTCCTTTGATGCTCAAAAGTTTTTAATTTTGATGAAGTTCCATTTGCTATTTTTTTTTTCTTTTGCTGCTCATGCTATGGGTGTAAAATCTAAGAAACCATTGCTTAACACAAGGTCCTGGAGATGCTTCCCTATGCTTTCATCTAGGAGTTTTATAGTTCTGGCTCTTATAATTAGATCTTTGATGCATTTTTAGTTGATTTTTGTCTTATGGCATGAGGTAGGAATCTACCCTCATTCTTTTGCATAGACATCCAGTTTTCCCAGCACCACTTGTGGACGAGACTATTTTTTGCCTATTAAGTGGACTTGCCACGCTTGTCAAAAATCAGTTGGCCATACATATGAGGGTTTATTTCTGAACTCTCAATTCTATTCCATTGGTTTATATGTCTGTCCTTGTACTAGCATCATGCTGTTTTGATTACTAAGGCTTTACAGTAAGTTTTAAGATCAGGAAGTGTGAGACTTCCAACTTCATTCTTTGTTTTCAAGATGGCTTTGGCTATTTGGGGTCCCTTACCCTTGATTGCTTTTCCATTTCTGTAAGGGAGGGTACAGTAATTTTGATTGGGATTGTGTTGAAGCTGTAATCAGGTAGATTCAACATCTTAGAAATATTTAGTCTTCCAATTCATGAGCATGGAATGTCCTTCCATTTCTTTAGGTCTTTTTAAAAAATTTATTTTAGAATTGTTTGTAATTTTCTGTGAATATGTCCTTTACATCCATGGTTAGATTTATCCCTAGATATCTGATTTATTTAGTTGCTATTACAAATTGAAATTTCTTCCAATCTCTTCAGATTGTTCATTACTAGGTGTAGAGAAACACTACTGATATTTGCACGGTTATCTTGTACCTCCTCCACAATGGTGAATTATTAGCTTTAATAGCATTGTCGTGGATTTTTCAGGATTATCTATATATAGTATCATGTGATTTGCAAACAGGGAAAGTTTTATTTCTTCCTTTCCAATTTGGTTGCCTTTTATTTCTTTTTCTTGCCTAATTGTTCTGGCTATACCTTATATCAATATTGAATACTGATGGTGACAATGGGCATTCTTATTTTATTCCAGGTTTTAGAGGGAAAACTTTCCATCTTTCAACACTTATTATGAGCAGTGGGATTTTCTTGTCTTTTATCACATTAACTTTCCTTCAACTCCTAGTTTTCTATATCCCTTTGTCAAGAAGGGTTGCTGGATTTTGTCAAATGCCTTTTCTGCATCAGTTGAGATGATTATGTGTTTTTTGCCTTCATTATGTTAATGTTGTTTTTCTTACATTGAACTATTTCTAAATACCAGGAATAAATCCCACTTCATCATTGTGACGGTTTGCTCGGTCGGTAGAGGTGGGGTCTGGCTGCGGACGAGGGGTCGGTCCAGCTTGGGACGAGGGGTCGGTCCCGCTTGGGACGAGGGGTCGGTCCGGCAGCAGACGAGGGGTCGGTCTCACAGGGGTTGCGCGGTTCGGCTGACGGGGTCGCCCGGCGAAGCCGGCGACGAAGGGGTCGCCCGGAGAAGTAGGCGACGAACTGGGGACAAGGGAGGCCAGGCCCTTGTCAGGGGCTCTCAGGACTGGAGGGCGCATGGCAGAAGAACTACGGCGGAGACAAGGTAAACATGCAAGTCCAACTTTATTGAGGGAGAGGCAACAGTTTTATAGGGGCTGGGGAAGGCTGATTGGTCGAAGCCACGCCCTGTTCTGATTGGTTGCCGGAGAAAGGTCAGTGGGAGGTACTGGACGGGGGAGGGGTGGTGATTAGGGATTGGCTGCTGCTGTTGCTGGGGGAAGTGGCAGGGTTTAGTGATTGGTGGCTGCTGTTGCTGGGGTAGAGGGCAGACTTGAGTTTCCCGCCTTGTGCCTGGCTGTTGCTGCTGTCGAGGGCGGGGGGGGGGGAGGGCAGACTGGAATTTTCCGCCCTGCGCCTGCGCAGGGAGAAAGAAGAAGGGTGTTGCCTCATAAGGCATCGTGTGGCGCTATCGGGGAGGAGGGGCGGCTGCGGAAGCATGGCAGCCGAGAAGGGGAGACCCGAGGGCACTCTGCGCCCATGCCGAGCTCCCTTCAGGGGTGGCGGTGAGTCCAACCAGCCACCCTATTATGGGGGCAGCGGCTTGGAATTGGGCCTACCGCGGCCACTCCCCTGCCAGGCCAGCAAACCACACTTCAGCCCGAGGGGTGACCGCAATCATGGTAAACAATTATTCTAATTTGCTGTTGAATTGGTTTGCTAGTATTTTGTTGAAGATTGTTGCATTTATGTTATAACAGATATTGGTCTGTAATCATCTTTTCTTATATCTTTTTTTTTAAAGATTAATTTTTAAAAATTTACCTCTCTTACCTTCTCATCGTTTGCACTTGCTTTGTCTGTTCGTCTTCTTTGTTTCTTTATGAGGCACCAGGAACTGAACCCAGGACCTCTGATGTGGGGTGGAGGCGCCTACTCGCTTAAGCCACCTGTTCCCTGCTCTGTTGTCCCTCGTTATGTTTTTCCTCCTGTGTCTCTTGTTGTGCCAGCTCACTGTCCTGCTTGTCCTCTTTAGGAGGCACCAGGAACCTCTGCTCCCTGCTTTGTTGTGTCTCTCATTATGTTTTTCTTCTTGTGTTGTCTTATTGAATCATCTTGCTGTGTCTGCTCATTGCCTTCCCTAGGAGGCACTGAGAACCAGACCACAGACTTTCCAAGTGGTAGTGGGAGCCCAATCACTTGAGCTACATCTGCTTTCCTTCTTGTGGTGTCTTTATCTGGCTTTAGTATAAGGGTGATGTCATAGAATTACTTAGAGAATGCTCCTTCCTCTTCAAATTTTTGGAATAGTTTGAGCAGGATTGGTGTTAATTATTTTTGGAATATTTGGTGGAATCTACCTGTAAAGTAATTTGTCCTGGGCTTTTATTGGGAAGTTTTGACTACTGATTCAATCTCTTTACTTGATGTTGGTCAGCTGAGATTTTTCTTTTTGAGTGAATATAGGTAGTTTGTTTCTAGGAATTTTTATATTTCATTTAGGTTATCTAACTTGGTGTACAGTGGTTCATAATATCCTTTTTTTTTTTTAGATTTGTTTTTTATTTATTTCTCTCCCTTTCTCTGCCCCCTCCCCCCCCAGTTGTCCGCTCTCTGTGTCCATTCACTGTGTGTTTGGTGTCCACTTGTATTCTTGTCAGCAGCCCTGGGAATCTGTGTCTTGTTTTGTTGCATCTTCTTACTGTGTCAGCTCTCCGTGTGTGCAGCACCATTCCTGGGCAGGCTGCGCTTATATCGCCCTGTGTGGCTCTGCTTACGGGGTGCACTCCTTGTGTGTTGTAGGGGACACCCCTGCATGGCACAGCATTCCTTGCATGCATCAGCACTGTGTGTGGGCCAGCTCATCACGCAGGTCAGGAGGCCCTGGGTTTGAACCTTGGACCTCCCACGTGGTAGGCAGACGCCTTATCCATTGGGCCAAATCCACTTCCCCATAATATCCTTTTATAATCCTTTTTATTTATGTGGATCCATTGTAATGTCCCTTTTTCATTTGTGATTCTGGTTATTTGTTTTCTTTCTTTTTCTTGTCAGTCTAGTTAAAGATTCATTGATATTATTATTCTTTTCAAAGAACCAACTTCTGGTTTTGTCCATTTTCTCTACTGTTTTTTTTTCAATTCCCTATTTATCTGTGCTCTAATCTAATCTAATCTAATCTAATCTAATCTAATCTAATCTTTTATTTCCTTCTGCACACCTTGGATTTAATTTTTTCCAGTTATGAAGTGAGGTCTCTCATTTGAGATCTTTTTTAATCTAACCACTTAGAGCTATAAATTTTCTCTTAGCCCTGCCTTTGTTACATCCTATAAGTTTTGGTATGTTGTTTTTTATTTTCATTGCCTCAAAATATTT
Source organism: Dasypus novemcinctus (assembly GCF_030445035.2). Classification (NCBI taxonomy): domain Eukaryota; kingdom Metazoa; phylum Chordata; class Mammalia; order Cingulata; family Dasypodidae; genus Dasypus; species Dasypus novemcinctus. Next base: position 138,364,096 of record NC_080674.1, read on the forward strand.
CCTGATTTCCCTTGTATTTTCTTTGATTCATTGGTTAAGACTACATCATTTAATTTCTACATTTGTGAATATTCCATTTCTCCCTCTGTTACCAATTTCTTGCTTCCTTCCATTGTGATCAGAGAAGACACAATGTATGATTTCAATATTCTTCAATATACTTTGACTTGTTTTGTGATCTAAGAGATGTTCTATCATGCATAATGATCCATGCACATTAGAGAAGAATGTATATTCTGCTTTGTTGGATGTTCAACATACTGTCTTCCAGGTTTAGTTAGAGTATTGTTCATGTTTTTTATTTCTAGTCTTCTGATTAGATGTTCTATCAATTAAAGTGTATTGAAGTCTCCCACTATTAATGTAGATCCATCTAAATCTCCCTTCAAGTCTGTCCATATTTGTTTCAGATATTTTGGGGCTTTGCCATTAAGTGTATATATATATTTATGCCCATTATGTCTTGTGCAAAAGACCTCTTTGTCAGTACATTATGACATTCTTGTCCCTTTTAAGGTTTTGACTTAATTCTATTTTATCTGATATTAGTACAGGTAAAGCTACCCCAGCTCTCTTTGGGTTACTTTTGCATGGTGTATTTTTTCCACCCTTTCACTTTCATCCTACTTGTGACTTTGAATATAAGGTGAGTCTCTTGAAAACAGCAGAGGTGGGTCATACTTTTTTTTTTTAATCCATTTTTCTGATCTCTGCCTTTTGACTGGAGAGTTAATCAGTTTACATTTGAAGTAACTACTGATAATGCAGAAATTTCTTCTGCCCTTTTGTTACTGGTCTTCGTAAATCTTAAACCTTTTTTTTTTACACTTTTAAAAATGAAAATTAAAGGATCACAAAGAACATTACATCAAAAAACATGAGGTTCCTATATAACCCACTCCCTACCCCACACCCCCAACGTTTTTGTAAATTGTATTTTTTTGAAGATATATACATCTCAAAAAATGTTACATTAAAAAACGTTAAGAGGTTCCTGTATACCGCCCACATCCCCACCCCTCTCCTCCCACACCAACAACCTCCCCCATCATTGTGGCACACTCATCACACTTGGTGAACACATTTTGGAGCACTGCTGCACCACATGGATAATAGTTTACCCTGTAGTTCACATTCTCCCCCAGTACATTCAGTGGGTTATAGCAGAATATATAAAGTCCAGCATCTGACCCTGCAATATCATTTAGGACAACTCAAAGTCCCAAAAATGCCCCCCATCACATCTCTTCTTCCCTCTCCCTGCCCTCAGCAACTACTGTGGCCACTTTCTCCACCTCAATGCTACAATTTCTTCTATTACTAGTCATAATAGTTTTATAGTAATTCTACTAAGTTCACTCTAATCCATATTTTATTCCTCCAATCTGTGGACCCTGGGATGGTGATGTCCACTCCACCTCTAGATCAAGAGGGGGCTTAGATTCCACATGGATGATGGATGCAATTCTTCTGCTTGCAGTTGTAGGCACTCTTGGCTCCCTGTTGTGGTGGCTGACCTTCACCTCCATGTTAGCTGAGTGGGTTAAGTCCAATGAACCAGAGAATAGGAGTTGCAACTCTGCTGAGGCTCAGGGCCCAGCTGGCACACGGGAAGTCCAGAGATTCAAGTCCCCTGAGTATACACCATCCCTAGCACCAATCACAGGTTCAGTAAAAGGGACAGAAGAGGCATGTGTAGAAAGGTCACATCAGAGTCCAGCTCCATCACACTCAGGAGCACAAATTCCAAAGTAGGCCCCTCTGACATGGCATAGAACTCCAAATCCATCTGCCATGACCATATACCCTGTGGGTCTCTGTAGACTTCAGAAGAACCAGTACCTAGGGTTGTATCTACTTTGGCTTTTTCTGGGGTCCTGCTGTGGCTTGTGTAAGTGCAACCCCTCTGATGACCTCTTGACTCTTTTTTGAAGACTCTTAGCCTTATGAACTCATTTGTCTTTGCCAATTTCCTCTTTTATTCCAGGTCAAAAAGCAGTTTTTAACACATGATCCTACATGTAGGCTGAGATATTCTGCTGGTCTGAATTGACCCTTTTATTCGAGGTTTCTTTCTAGTTGCATCACCAGTTAGTGACTGGTAGCAATCCCTTGGTGCCAGGGAGGCTCATCCCCAGGAGTCATGTCCCATGGTGGAAGGAAGGTAATGCATTTACATGCTGAGTTTGGCTTAGAGAGTGGCCACATTTGAACAACATGGAGGCTCTCAGGAGGTAACTCTTAGGCACCCTGCAGCTCTAGGCCTAGTGCATATTTCAGGCACACAGATTCACAAGCATAGTCATTAGTATCAAGGGCTCATTACCGGGCCATCCTTTCTTGTTGGTCTTTGCTGTTGCACTTGGGGGATTATTGCTGTTCCACTGGGGAATGTGACAGAGTTCCCCTGGGTAGGAACTCAGCACTCCCTCAGGTGATATTTGTAACTGTAACTACTATGACTCATATGTTTTTTTCTTTCTTTCTATTTTTTCCACCTTTATTTTGTTTTTAAATGTTACATTCAAAAAATATGAGGTCCCCATATACCCCCCACCCCCTATATGTTTTTTTTTTTTGACTCTCAGTTCTTCCATTAACTACTTTTATGTTTATTATTATAATTTTTGTAGTCTACCATTTAAGAGTTCCTTTCCTTTCTTTCTAGGTATATTTTTCATATATATTCTTTTTGGCCATCATGGGGTTAAAATTTAACACCCTAAATCTATTATATAACAACCATATTTTACTTGATACCAACTTATCTTCAATAGCATACACCTATGCTGTTCCTATACCCCTCCATCCTGAACTTTTTTGGCACTAGTTACAAAATATATCTTTGTAAGTTATATGTCCAAAACTATAGGTTTATCATTACTCTATGCATTTTAGAACCTGTAAGAAGTGATGTTACTTATTAAACAATACAATAGTAATGGTTTTAATAATTGCCCATATGGTTACCTTTACCACAGGTCTTTATTATTTATGCTGCTTCAATGTACTGTCTAGTGTCCTTTTCTTTCAGCCTGAAGAACTCCCTTTAGCATTGCTCGTAGGATGGGTCTAGTGGCGGTGAACTCCCCCTCAGCTTTTATTTATCTGTAAATGTCTTAACCTCTTCCTCCTTTTTGAATGAAAGTCTTGCCAGGTATAAAATTCTTGGTTGGCAATTGTTTCCTTTCAGCATTTTAAGTATTTCATACCAGTGCCTCTTTGCCTCCATGGTTTCTGATGAGAAATCAGCATTTCATCCTTTCTTTTTTCCCACTCTAATCCATATTGTATTCCTGGGACTGGCAATGTCCACTCCACCTCTAAGCACTTCATCTTATTGGGATTCCCTTGTATGTAGCTCATTGCTTTTCTCTTGCAGCATTCAGAACACTTTCCTTGTTCTTGGCATTGGACAATTGGGATACTATGCTTTTGGGCATAGTTCTTGGGAGTTTATCTTGTTTGGGGTTCATAGGGATTCTCAAATGTGCATATTTATGTCTTTTGTTAAATTTGGAAAGTTTTCTGCCATTGTTTGACTATTCCTTCTGCCCTTCTTTCTTCCCCTTTTGGGATTCCCATATTACATATATGGTATGCTTGATGGTGTCCAAAGTCTCTTAAACTCTGCTTTTTAAAATTCTTTTTTCTTTTGACTCCTCAGTTGGAGTCATTTCAATTTTCTTGTCCTCAAGATCCTTTCTTCTGCCAGCTCCAAGCTGATGCTACAACCTTCTAGGGAACTATTTCAGTTATTGTGGTCAACTCCAGCATTTGATTCCTATATTGTTTATTCACTGCCTTCCTCATATCCTTTAGTTCTTTCTCCATGTTTTCCTTTATCTCCTTGAGCACACTGAGGATCTTAAAAAAAAAAGAGCTTTGTGCAGTATGTCCAAAGTCTGGTCCTCTCTGTTGATAGTTTCTATATTATTATCTTGGTCCTGTGGATAGGCCCCATTTCTTATTTCTTTGTCTTGTAACCTTTTGTTGTACACTGCACATTTTAATATTTTAAAGTGTTTACTCAGGGGATTAGTCCCTGAACTGTGTGTTCCTTAACTCTATATCCAAGTGCTATGACCGATTTTGAGTGCCAGGAGCTAATCAAAACAAACCAAAGCAACAAGCACCTTTTACAGTATTTGCAAATTGGCTCTGCTTTGGCTGATGATCTCCTTCACAGTTTAGCCTTCCAATCAAGATTAACCTGAGGCTAGTGTGCCCACTAGACTTCAGAATCTCATAACAGCTGATTCAGACAGTGCCTGCCAGTTCAATAGTTATTTTGGTAGAAGGACTCACTCCTAGATTTGTGAAGACAATTTCCTAGTTCAGTCTTTCAGACTTCCTCCTGTCAGATTTGTACCGACATACAGATACCCCAGTATGTGCAGGGCTCTCTGGAACACAGCCAGAGACTCAATGGTAGCGCAGGCTGGCTGCATGCCGTTTTTTTTTTTTAAAGATTTATTTTATTTTTCTCCTCTCCCTCCCCGCCAAGTTGTCTGTTCTGTCCATTTGCTGCGTGTTCTTTGTCTGCTTCTGTTGTTGTCAGAGGCACGGGAACCTGTGTCTTTTTTTTTGTTGTTGCCATTTTGCTGCATCAGCTCTCCGTGTGTGCGGCACCATTCCTGGGCAGGCTGCACTTTCTTTCGTGCTGGGTGGCTCTCCTTACAGGGTGCACTCCTTGCGCGTGGGGCTCCCCTATGCGTGGCAGGGCACTCCTTGTGCGCATCAGCACTGCGTATGGGCCAGTTCCACATGGGTCGAGAAGGTCCAGGGTTTGAACCGCGGACCTCCCATGTGGGAGACGGACGCCCTAACCACTGGGCCAAGTCTGCTTCCCTGCATCCCCTGTTAAAGATAGGTTGGGGAGGGGGTAGTAAGGGCACAAAGAGCTTCTTCTGTGGCTTTTGAAGCTGCATTTTCTTGATTCAGCACTCATCCAGTTACTGCTGCCCTTTAACTGTTTTTTCTGTAATTTGAGGAAAGATACTGTCTTTAAGATCCTCTGCTCTTTTGCTTGAGCAGACAATGGCTGCTGTCAGCATTGGCCCTCAGTGATCTGAAGTACCTGATCTAAAGCAGTGATCAGCAATCAGACAACACATCCCTGGAGTTTGGAGGGCTGGGTCTTTATATCCCATCCTGGCACCACCAAGTTGTACCAGGCACTCAGGCTGCAATCCCCATTGCTGCCTGCTGTGAGATTGGGGGACGGTGGATGGTAGCTGCTACAGGGAGGGTAATATTCGCTGATGTTTACTGCAATTTATCAGCCTCTTCCTTCATCAATTCCTTGGTTGCTGCAGTGTGCCACTAGACTTCAGAATCTCATAATAGCTGATTCAGACAGCGCCTGCCAGTTCAATAGTTATTTTGGTAGAAGGATTCACTCCTAGAGCTTCCCACTTGCCCATCTTCCCATAATTCTCTCCCCTATAACTATTTTTACTTCAATTATCTAGATCCTCATTATTTATTTTTCTGTCTGCTTGTTCTATCATTTCTTGGGAGTTATATATATGGACTTTTGCTTTTGGTCGAAATGCAGCTCTTGGCACTTTACCCTCCTGCTAAGCCAACTAAAAAACTGGACAAAATATATAAAAGAGTGGCACTTAAGACACTGGACATCAGACAATGAAAGGCAGTAATCTTCTAGAGACAAGAAACAAATGAGGTGAGTCCTATTGCTGCCCAAGATTACCACCTGGAGGAAACTCTCAGGCTGTAACACAAAGAACGAAACCCGAGCAGAGCCCAAGGGTCTCCCTGAGTTCAAGATTTGGGAGCTGGGAATCTTAAAGTGGCTAGATTTCAACCTTTCACAAACTTTTTCAGAAAAAAGGTATAGAGGAAACAATTCCCAGCTCATTCCATGAGGTCAATTTATTTAATCTTAATAGCAAAACCTGACAGTATTACAAGAAAGAAAAACTACAGACCATCTCTCTTGAACAGAGACACAGAAATACTAAACAAAATATTGAAAAATGAATCCAGAGATATATAAAAAAAGATAACACATGATGAAGTGGGGTTTATCCAGACATGCATTTTGGGTGGTGGTGAATAACCAGAAATCTGCCAAATTAACTCAGTACATCAATAGATAAAAGAAAGATCATTTAATCATCTCAAAAGATTAAAAAAAGCATTTGATGAACTTCAAATCTCTTGGAAAACTACAAATAAAAGGGAAATTCCTTTAACTCATAAAGAGTATCTACAAAAGTCCTACAGCAATCATCATGCTCAATGGTGAAATACTGAAAACCTAAGCCCTGAGATAAGGAACAAAGAACGGTATTGTGTTCTCACTACTTTTATTTAACAATTTACTGGAGATTCTGCCAGTGCAACAAGACAGGAAAAAGAAATAAAATGCATAATAACTGGAAATAAATGTGTCATTTTTAGCAGATGATATGATTATGTGGAAAAATTGAAAGAATCCAAAAACTATTAGAATTAATAAGTGTATTGAATAAAGTTGCTGGATACAGGGTAAATATAATAATCAACTGAATTACAAGATTCTAGCAACAGATAAATGGAGAAAAAAGATCTATAGATACTTCACAAAAGACAGTATCCAAATGGACAGTATTTGAAAAGATGCTTGGCATATCAGTCATTATGATATGAAATTTAAGCCACGTTAAGACACGAATACATATGCACCAGAATGTAAACCACAGTAAGACACCAATACATATGCACAAGAATGTCTGAAATGAGAAAAATGAAAAATATCAATTTTGGGCAAACTTGTAAAACAACTGATGGTGGGAGAACAAATAATACAATCATTCTGGAAAGCTGTTTAGGCATGGTCTATTAAAGCTGAACATTTGCAAACTCTTTTGACTTAGCAATTCTGCTCCTAGGAATACCCAACAAAAATGAGTACACATATTAACCAAAAGACATATACAAGACTATTCACAGTAGCTCAATTTGTAATAGTTCTAAACTGGAAACTAGCAGTGGGATACCCATTAACAGTAGAAGGGATATACTGTACTGTATTCACTTAATGGAAGACTATAAAATAATGAACTAAAACTACATGCAACACCATGGATAAACATGTCAAAAAATTGAATGAAAGGAGCCAGACACGAAAGTATACAGTGATTTCATTTATATAAAGTACAAACACAGAAAAACTAATCTATGCAGTTACCTTTGGAGTAAGGGGGTTAGTGAACTGGAAGGGAGCATAAAAGGATCATCTGGGATGCTCATGTTGTTCCTTGATTTTGTTATGAAGCTTGTTCACTTACGATACACGTGCATATATATCATACATACAGAATGCATATATGTTATACTTTAAAACTGATAATGCGAATGTGTCTCCTGTTTTCTCATGTTCCTGAATGAAGGCTGTAGAGACATATGTGGTAGATTTTTCTGCAGAACATGCCTTTCTTTACCCTATTGTTGGACAGAGCTAGGAAATCTGAGTATCCCATTCCCCAGCCAATCCCAGGATGAACCAAACCAGGCAAATCAGATTTCTTCCTGGGTTGCTACTGCTCAAGCATCCAGAGTGATTCTCTCTTACCTGGAGATTGTAAGCTGTGAGAACGGTATACTGGAAGCTGCTTGCAGTCATCTTCCCTGGGATAATGAAGGAATGAATATGGACAGGTTGAGAGATGACACAAGGTAGGGTGAAGTGTGGTGAAGTTGTCCCGACATCTTTGGAATCTTTGGGTCTAGCTGCACCTCAAGCTATCTCTGGAGTCTGGAGCTGGCTATTCAAGGATTGAGTCGTCAGCAGGCAGGCAGAACACACAGCAGTGCTTTTTAGTCCTCCCATCTTCCCTTTACTAGCCAAAGAAGGGGGTCCCACATTCACAGAAATATGACACTGGTTCCTAGGAATTCATGAACTGCCTCCATTATAGACTTTCACATTTGCTCCAGCAGCCAATGTGAAGGGAGGAGTAGCAGCTGCCGAGAAAGGCAACTCTGTGGCTCTTTGGTGGGGCATTGGTTTCATGTGCTCCCTGGTTAGCAGCATTCTATTTCTTTTCTTTTCTTTTCTTTTTTGAGTTAGGCTAGTTATTTATTAAGGTAGGGAGGGAGGAGAAACGGGAGAAAATAACAGATCACGGGCCCCAGGTAGAGAGGAAGAGGCTGAAAAGTGATAAAGCTGGCTTATTCACAGACTACAATTTCCCATTATAGATTATAAATGCCCAAGTTTTACTTGTATGTTGATCCATGTGGGGGAGAAGGCAGCCAGAATCGGGGCCCAAGGGGGAGAAAGTGAATTCAGGTTCTGCGCCTGCTTTTTGAACAGCATTCTATTTCAATGTCTTTCTCTGTTCAAGCTCTGATAGTTAGATGTTGATAAAACCAACACAAATATGATTTTAGGGACTTGTCTTCAGAAATTCCTTTAAGGTGCAAAAGTCAATCCACTCTCCCTGCATAGGGAGGAGAGAGGGCACAGAAAAGGACAGACCTTAAGAGTAGGCCACATCCAGGGAGACTGCAGGAGCACCAGAGTTACACTTAACTTTTTTGCCTGCAGTGGTCTTCGAAGGCTGCCTAGTGAGTAGATGCTAGAGGATGGTGGCTTCACAGTGAGGTTGAGGAAATATTGTGGGCTTATAATCACTCATCCCCACATCTTTTAGACACTTGGAAAAATAATAGGCTGAATAGACTGTTGTAGAAGTGGTTTCTGGCCTACTCAGTCCCTTTCTTATCCTTGTTTAGCAAATGCTTTTTGGTGGCAGGTGAGTTGGGGGAGGTGGTTATCTGAGGTATGCTAATGGACTACAACATCCCTTAACTGTAGGGGCAGGGTCACCAACATCAGGCAAAATAGTAACTTGTTCTATTACCTTCCTAGGGATGCTGTAACAAACTGAGTGGCTTGAAACAACAGAAACTTTATCTCTCACAGTTCAGGAGGCCACAAATCCAAAATCAAGGTGTTGACAGGGCTGCACGCTCTGGCTTCTGGTGGCTGTCACCATTCCTTGGCTAGTGGCTGCACCTCTCCTTGGCCCATCTTCACATCACCTTCTCCTCTGTTACCTCTCTGCCTTTCTCTTATAAGGATAATTGTGATTAGATTTAGAATCCACTTGGATAATCCAAAGTAATCTCAAGATCCTTAACTCAAATTATATCTGCAAAAAGCTTTTCTTCAAATAAAGTAATACCTGCAAATTTCAGGGATTAGGACTTGACACCTTTGGGTGGCCATCACTCAATCACTAGTGTAAATATAAAGACATGAACTAGCGACAGTATGGGTTTGACCTGGTTAACACCCAGTGAGTATGTTGGGAGGCGATGAACGATGAATTGGGAGGAAGTAGAAATCTTAGCTATAATGGGAGTAACATTCTCTGGATATAGAAGGGAGACTGGGAGTTTGGAAAGGAGTACTAAAGCAGAATTTCCTTCTTTTTTGGCCAGGGCTCTGAAATCTCACCCCATAAAAGAAATGGTTGTATTTATACATATCTCCCATAGGAGGACAAAACAGGCACCCTGTGGTAGACCCAGCTGTATCCCCATTCAATATACATTCTTTCCTTTTTCACTGAAAAGAATTCCAATTTTGTTCGGGGCATCAACTGCTCAGCTAAAAAGCTTAATTTCTCAAATTTCCTTGCAGCTAGTGGTCATTTAACACTGTTCTGACCAATGGGATATAAGGAATACACAAGTGGGGCTTCTGGAAAAGCTACTGTCTTGCTAATAAAAGGGACACATGTTAGCACCTTTCCCTCTAAGCTCTTTTCTTTCCTGCCAGGAACATTGAGGTGATGCTTGGACGTGTGAAGTCAGCACTGTGGAGTCACTGTATGAGCCCCAGAGTCTGCCAGTGGACTTTTTGTCTGGGGCTCAGACCACTGTCTTTTGGTTTACAATCAAACAGAATGTTTTTTTAAACCTAGAGAACAGCTACATGTTTCACAGACTTCAAATAGTCAACAACAACTGGACCACTCCAATTTGCTGGAGACTGTTAAATAAAAAGCATCTGCACCAACATGGGTCCCAGACTGGCTTTCATAGATGATTGGATATTATTTCACCCGCCCAACACACTCGAATCAAGTGCAGAGCTTCATGTAGAGTCTTTATTGATTCCACCAATGTATTAGTAGATAAGATAATAATAAATGATACTTTTACATTCTCTTAACCAAAAAATATAACAAATATTTACACTCAGTAAAAATACAAAAAGCATACAGAGGCACTGTCTTTCTAAAAGACATAAGTTTAAGAGGTATCAAAAAATAGGAGACAAACATTGCTTGTTACAGGATACTTTACACTCACTGAATTGTGCAGTATAATTGCTATTGATTATTACAACTGTGTATTTTTGCTTTTGTCTTTTGCTGATCAGCTCACGTTTTGAATTTTTAGATCAAGTTCAACTGCGTTTTTTGTATCAAAAATAAAGAAGCCTTCGGCAGCAAGTGTACTTCAGTCGTTTGAGTGCCTGCTTCTCATGTATGAGGTCTTGGGTTCAATACCCAATTATCTCCTTTAAAAAAAAAAAAAAGGAGCCTTAAAAAGCCCAACTGGGGTTCAAGTTTAAAGGCGAAAATGTACTATGACACTTTTCTGAAGACTTATCCCTCTTTTCTAACCTTTAAGGTAATGCTAAAGGGATACATCTACTTTAACACATTTTTTTTTTTTTGGAAATGTAAACATATTAAATAATGAACATTGTTTTGACTATACAAGGAAACTTTTCCTCTTTCTCTTTTTGTAGGGAAGAGGACATTTTATAAAAATTTAGGCTTGTTCTTGGAAATCTCTATTATTACTGCCACATTCCAACCTGGGAGAGATTCTCAATCTGATGCTGCAAAGACAAGGCTGTGACTTAGCACCTTCATGAAAATCTATTAAAGGTTTTTCCCTACCCAAAGATCATACTGAAAGCAATCATTTGGAGGAAATAAGAATCTACTACAATAAACTTTTATGGAAGAATGCATGGGATTTACTATTTCTCCAAATCTTTCATTATAAAAAGGTTGTTTTGTTGAAAATTATTTGGCAAAAGTTTGTATTGAGTGCTTACTGATTCAACAGTCCTGGCAGATTTCAGAGTTGTGAAGTGATGAGAAGGTATTAGTCTCTCCATTAATGTCACAAATTTATTAAAAAGACTAATACTACCAAAAAACCAAAAAAACAAACGGGTATTTGGAGTTGGAGTTGAGTACAGGTCAGGGGTTCTCTTGTTCTAGTCATATGACAAACTAAGAGAAGGAAGGAATGCATCCTAAATTAAAATAATATAAAAATCAAAACCTCATAATTTTTTAAAGGAATACATACATCTCAAACTACAAAGCATTTGGGTTTAGTTTCTGATCAATATGATCAGTTGATCCAAACACACACAGTTAAAGCTAGATAAAACAAAGGCAGCTTCAAGGTGCAAGTTCAAAACCACAGGCCTCAACTCTCTGTGCAAGATATTCTTTACTCCATGAAGGACAAAAATGGGTATAATTACAGCTTCTGATTGATTTGAAAGACCTGCTAAATAAACAGATACTGTGCAAACAGCACATTTTTCTGAAATAATGGATATAAAATGGTGAGGATACTCAAATTTGATAAAAAGGCGGTTACAGCAAAAAAATCTTTCACTTTGTTATGCTATGGACATGAAAACAACATTGTATAATCAGTGAAAGAAAAAAATGTTTTACTTTCAGTTAAAAGACAAAGCTTTGTGATCAGAGGACAATTGCTTATAGGTCAAACTGCTACAGTTTAACCTTCAAATCAGGATTTATGATCCATGCTGCTTTCCTTTTCAATGGACTAAGAAAGCATGGAGCCACCTACCTTCATTCTAACATACTTGGGTTAATTTCTAAGGTTTAAGTTTCTGATTGATGTTACATTTTTCCTAAAATGAAGTGACAATCAGTTGGATGGAAAAGATGAATTATTACCATTTACCACTGGAACTCATTTACAATATTAAAATGAACAAGATAGGTGGGGCATAAGGAGAGGGAAAGAGAGAGCTAGGGAAAAAAGATCTCTTAAAAAGGAAGTGATGAACCAACTAAATCCTTTATGGCCACATATGGACAACCACTCAGAAGTAAACCCACTTTGACTTTAAGTTGATCTGGTAGTGCATATAAATGGCTTTGCCTTTTTTTTTGGTAGTCACAGAAGTTTATTAAAACCCTCCTTGCCTTTACACTAAAAATCCACAAAAAATAACTTTAAAATTAAAATCTAGAAAACATATTTTATTTGTAAAAATGTGAAAAAATCTAGCCTATCCAGTAAATAGGCACTGAAATTTCAATTAAATACTTAATTTAAGAGATCCATGCCCAATAGGCCATTAGGTATGTCCTCAGGGACTAAACTGAGAATTAAAAGCCAATCATTTCTATTATTCTAGTTCCTTTTTTCTTTAACAGCAAGTTCCCCCTACTATATGGCTTGGTGGGCAGTTGAAAGTGGCAGGTTTACTAAGGTTGGACATTAGCCTAGTACTGAGACAGAGCACTTTATGAAACAAAGCTCATCTTCATGATTATCATACCTCACTGCAATTTACACTTTCTTTGAAAAAAGAACTCCATATGTAAGTTTGAAAAATTTTACTTTCAGGTTTCTATAGAGTAGAAGAGTACTCTAGAACTCATTCTATATTTCATTGATTTATACTTCTAATTACAATTAGTTGAAGCATGATACTTACTTCACATAGAATTTGCATAAATGCCATTTAACATCAAAATTTCAATCTTTGGAAATTAGGGTTCCTACCCACTCCAATTACACCCCCACTCCCTTTCCCCAAAGGGCTGACAAGAAACCCATGGCAGCTTCATTTTGCCTTCTAAACTTTGACTAGGAGATGGAAGTATTTTTCCCCATAAGACCTCAACTTCAAAAGGTTTCCTATTCCACTCAAACTGAGACCCTACATTACATTGGTGCAATATATCTAGTCACAGGTTATCATCTCTGAAAACAGATTTGTTTGGTCAGTCCAGAGGGAGTTTGATGGCCTCAAATGTATACATTACCTAACCAGAGCTCTCAAAAACAAACAAAACCACAAAAAAAGGAAAAAAAAAGGAAAAAAAATAAGTTACTTTTCAAATACAAAGAATATCCTTAGTATTGGCAGACATTTTGAAGTTGTCCATTAGCTCTAGCTCTTTAGCATGGAAATAAGAATAATACCACTATCTTAAAAATAACTTGGTAAAGTAAAATCTACAGTGATATGCATCAGGATGATTCTGAGTTTGAATTTCTTCCACTAACTGTGGTCCCAAGGCAGGTCTGATGTGCAAAGTAGACAGTGAAAACCTGGCACAGTGGAGGAACCTCTATGCATCTGCAGGGATTAAATGAAAAGGAAGCATAACTCAGGTCTATCTCATTGCTCAGAGTACAAGCAATGTAACCTCTGGGTTAGTAGTAGCAGCGAGCTCTTTGTTGGCAATGGCCTGCAGAATCATGAGGTGGTTGTGGCCATTCCCCCAAGATTTTCAGTGGTCTTCAAATGGGTCATCCAATGGCTAGACTGCTGAAACCTGTTCATCCTCTGAAAATAATAAAAACAGGGTTAACTGGTAAGTCAGCATATTAAAGAAGATTAAGTAAAAATCTAGTTAAGTTTAAAAAAATTAGTCAATTTCAACAAAGAAGTCATATCAAATATCCCATCAAGGCTCAGATTTTGTTATAATACTAATATTCTCTGATCACACTGAAGACTGGCAATTAAACTGAGATTTCATAACTGGTTTTTAATCACTTTCTATTCCATTGTTTAAGAACATCCTTCTTTTAAGAAAAAATAAACCATTTTCAAACTATTGCTTCCCATCTGGAAAAAAGTCAGTCAAGAGTTTTATTAATAAGAGAAACTATTTCACATTTTTCAATATAGTTTCAAGTTTCCATTGCATTAATGTAAAACACAACTCTGGTAATGTCAAATGCTTCTTTCCAAAATTGTTCCATTAGACTGAGCTGCTTTCTATCACAGATAAAAATACTACATTTGAGCCAGAAGAAAGGCACTGGAAACACAGAAACAAATACCTTGCCTTCTCCATTTGGAAAATATACCCCCATTTTTAGAGATTTCTCTTTTTTTTAAACAGATTTCTAAGGCATTTAAAGAAAACATTACTGATTATCATAAAATACCAGAAAATATCATTTAGTTCAAGACTTGGTTAATATGCTCAGCAATTCATTTAAGAGTCAGTAAGGTAGTTAGTCAACATACCATCTGCTTCGCTATCTGCATCAGTCACATCTGCTAGTTTAAGATGGGATGGCTGCAAATTACGCCTTTGAGGCTGAGTTACAATCTTCGATGGAACACAGGCCACGGGGTTGCTATTGAGAGAAGCTGGTAGAAGTCTAGGGAGGCTGTTTTGCATCATCTTTGACCTCTGCACTGCCACGCTATAATCTGGAGGTTTTAGGTGCGGGTGGGGTCCTTCCTTTAGGTCCGCTAAAGAAATCCCCATGTATCCTGGAGGAGTGGGAGGAGGCTCCCTATACCTATCCTCCTTCTTAGGTGAGGTGACACAGTACACTGGCATGAAAAATAAGCAGTGGAAATGTTAATGAAAAATATAAGAAATGAAAATAAAACAAAACAAAAACAAAACCACCAAGACATACTACAATGACAAAATAGAACTCAAAAACATAAAATGAACAAACTTGAATACAATGAAAGGAGATTAAAAACATTTTTAAAAAGCTTACTGAACTTAACATTTAAACCTGCTTTTTAAAAAGTGCATATTGATAAAGGGTTACATTAAGTTTTATAAACATTAAACAGAATGAGCAAGGTGAAGGAGATAACACTGATGACAAGCTTCTTCTGCAGTTAAGCTCATAGAAGTGCCTATAAACTCCTAAAGCAACACCACTCTAAAAATGACTGAGTCAAAAACATTAAAGTATACTCTAACAATCTATGCTCTGTTGATTTGGAGGGTTTGCATGGATAACATTTGGGCCATCTGTTTAAAGGCTGAGACATGAAGCACTGTTTTTTGGTATTCCTGGGGGGACTGTTGTTTTCAATCTTGTCATGTTAACAAACTTCGACTTTCCTGGTGTTATACATGAACTAATTATTTCAAGGATCTTCCTTCTAACTCTGTTTTGTGATTAAGTGAAAAAGAGAAAAACAAAGTTTTAGGAAATTCATCTTAAATTAAGTTTCCCTGATTTTCAGTGGACATTATAAATAAGGGTGACTTTAAATCCTTTCTCCCCCTAACTTTGTAAACCCTGGGAGTAAAGCAAAACTTCAAAAACCATCAGAAACAGGTCACAAAAAGAAGAAGCTCCATGAAAATAAGACCAATCCACAGGACCCAGAGGATAAATGACTATATACAAGCAGAATAAATGAAAAAGGGCCATTAAATGAAAAAATATTAACTCTTCCTAGGGGATTCGGTTTGTTCATACAGAAAACTCTACAACTCTACCAAGCAGAATTTGCACGTAGTACCAAGGTCACGAAGGATTTCCATTCATATAGGTGGAGGGTTGGGAGGAGGGGTTGTTAAGAGAAGTAAAACAAGAATGAAGACCGTTAAGTGATTTGCCCAGAGTCACTCAGAAATCAAAGAAATTAAAAGATTATCTTTTTTCCCCAAATAGACAAGGGTTAAATTTTATATCCTTGTATATACATGCTTATATATCCCTAAAGAAAGGGCCTAAAAGGCTTTAATAAGAAACCCTTGGGAAAAGTTAGTGAGCTAAAAACCAAATCTGTAATGCAATTTGACAAGTAACTGTAAAATCAATTTTCCTTTCACATTTTTGTAATTACATGTGTCATCACAAATATGGTCTAGAATTATGAACTGATCAGGATAATATTCATTTACTGTACAGTCATTCCACAAAAATAGAAAAACAGATGCTGTTATCTATATGTATTTCTCTCATTCAGGGAAGAAATGAAGAGAGCAAAATACTAAAAGAATGCACCAGGGAAACTGCATATTGGTTAGAATGCAATGTACAAATAGGAGGTGGCACACCCATGACCAGCACTAGGAGGGTACATCAAAAATGTTTTGAATTTCCTTGTCGTATTTTCTCTTACTTGTATTACCTAAATGAATTATCTAATTAATTTGGCAGTTTCTCAAAAAGTTAAACATAGTATCATATGAATCAGCAATTCCACTTCTAGGTATATATTCAAAAGAATTAAAAACAGGAATTCACAAATTATTTCAAAATAAAAAGCTAAAAAACAAAACCAAAACAAAAATCAGGAACGCAGAGAGATTCCTGTACACCAATATTGAGAGCAGCATTATTCACAATAGTGAAAAGGTGGAAATAATCTTTGTTCATAAACAGATGAATAAACAAAATTATACACACACAAAATTACAGACGATATCATTCAGTTGTGAAAAGGAATGAAGTTCTGATACATGCTACAATATGGATGAACCTTGAAATCATTGTTAAGTAATAGCCAATTCAATGTTTCTATCATGTATATGTATGCATAGCAACTATGGCCCCATTTATGAGGTGACAGGAAAGAGTCCCTATATTACTACTGCACAGTAATGGAATAGTATTCCCTCAGCTTAACCAAAAAGATCTCAAAACAACACAAAACAAGACAAACAAACCTATTCCCATAATTAACAGTCACTTCATTTTAGGAGGTTTGAGTACCCGTTCCAAAGCCATTGAGGAATCATGAACTTTTTGTTCATGAAATAATTTGTGGATGGAAATAATGTATTTATAGAGGGAAGAGAGAGAGGATGGAGCCAGAGAAGGGGTTTCTGCACCAACAAAATCGTGGGCCAAGATATGCCAAAGCTGTCTTTTCACCACTTAACTCTAAATGCCAAAGATATGACAAAGGACATAAAACTTACCAATCAAGCCCTTTTCTGTACTTGAAGTGACAGTTTTATAAGTTGGGTCAGTGCTATCCTTGGGGTCCAAGCCTTCAGATGTCTCCACTGGGGTGTTTTCCAATATTCTCCGTTTAACTGTTGCATAGTTTGGTTCATATGTGTCAGAGAGAGAAGTAGATGAGGCCCAACTCTGTCTCAGTTGCTTAGTTTCTAGGCTTCCTTTACACAGACCACAAGTTCTAGAGCAGCCTTTAGGACAGGAGTAAGGCTGACAATCACTAGGTTCAACTTCAGCAATTGGGCCATCCAAATGGGTATGTCGAAAAGAGTTAAAAAAATCCCAGCTTTTTGGGTTTGGAAGGCTTTGGAAATTGTCATGGGAACTGCTTGAGCAAGAAGTCCAACTTCCACGACCACTGTCGGCTGCTTCTATAATGATATGCTCATGAGAAATCTCTTCATTGCTCATGGAAGATGAGACAGCTAAACCCTTGATAAGAGATGGCTTCGAGAGTGTCCACCTAAAATTGGACATAACATACAGTTAAAAGTAACTTACTGGTTTACTGGAAGAGCTTTCTTCTCTTTGCAAGAACTACAATAAACTATAGAACACGTATCACAAGAATTCATGCCAGAACATGTGAAAACAATGACACTATAATCAATCATCACTAAACTCCTTACTGGCATGAATGTTAGAGCTAAGCTAGAAACATGCTGAAGAAGCAAGGTTTCCTCAGAATTTTTCTTGAATTAATTTTAAGTGAAAATGCAAAGATAAGCCTTGAAATTAATAAAACTAAGTATACATTTATATTCTTGGGAAGTCAGCATAATACTGGTCTCCATGCTTACAAAATTAAGAATTCCCGTGTAAGAACCATATTTTCTTTTTCCATGGATCTCTGAGGTGAGCCTTGGCACAGTGCCAAATAAAGAGCAACTTCCCCTAACTACCAACAAAATGAATCCTATCATTTATCGCATTATAAACTAGGGTTTGTGGGCGAAATCTAGTGAACAGCTTGTTTTGGTATAGTCTAGAGCAAATAAAGATTTTTTACAGTTTAAAAGGCTTTAAACCAAACCAAACCAAACCAAAAAAAAAAAAAAAAAAAGCCAAACAGACTGTATGCAGCCTGAAAAATCTAAAATATTACTATGATTTATAGTATAAAGCAGGGCTACGCAAACTATGGCCCACAAGCCAAATCTAGCCCCCTACCTGTTTTTGTAAATAAAGTTTTAATGGAACAAAATTCATGCCCATTTATTTACATATTGTCTCTGGTTGCTCTGGCACAAACAACAGCAGGGTTGAGTAGTTACAATAGAGACTGTATGGTCTACAAAGTCTAAACTATTTACCTTTTAATGACTTAGAAAATTTTGCTGACCCCTAGTAGAGATACAGCTTAGACCTTTACAAATATGATAACAATATTTTACATTGTTTTTCATCTGAAAATATGTGGATTTAGTAATATCAGTTTAGAATCAACTTACTCAATGCTTTTTCAGAGATTTCCATTTTACTTAATTGTAAATAGAAATTTAGAGTTTTTTTTGTAAATTATCTTTTGCAACTTGATTCTTACTCTCAAATTTTACTTTCAGAGAATAAGGATGTTAAGGACTGACCTTACTCTCCCAAACATCCATAAAATGCATGACACTGGGTATATTTTCATTACTCTTAAGCTTTCTGAACAATCTCTGACTTAACAGCCAGAATTTTAAGAACCACCTCTCCCATATTAGTAGTGGCTGCATTTTTAGTCCTTACTGATTGAAAAGATACATAACGATAGAAAGCTATTCTGAATTCAGCAACACTTTAAAAATGAGCACCCATACATCTTTGAAAATGGTACCATTTTGTATATTCAATATAGAGAACAAATGCTTGATCCTTATATTCTTTTATGGATCCCTTTGCAACTAATCCACAGGAAATCTGAAGTCAAGTTGTGGAACACTGCTTGCAGTATCCACTTGGCTTTTATGATATGAAAACTAAGGATGTTTACCCATGGCCAAGTTGACTGTGGTCTGCTCCTAGCCCTGAAGGGTGATGCTCTGTCTTTTCCAAAGCCCCAGTGGATTCAGAGACCACCAGAGTCTGGGAGGGACACCGCTCATCCTGCAGAGCTGCAGACATGGAGTCAACAGAACAATTGCTCACAATGCTGGACCGCGAAGAAATCTCGCTATGACTTGAGTCAGACAAGTTGTCAGATTTAGCTGATGGTAAAAGTGTATAACCTGAATGAAAGAAGAACACTGATCAAAATACAAAGCAAGGAAACAGTTTGGGGAGGGGAGAGGTCAGGGAGAGGGCAAAGAAAAACATAAAAAAAAAAAAAAAAGACAAAGTGAGGAGCAATCTGTTTCCATTTATATAGATGCAATGGTGCCAATTTTTTTTTAAACTAAGATTCCCATACATTCACCCACCTACCCATATCACATCAACTCAGCTCTAAATTCAAGAAACAGAAAGTCAAAATCCAGTATTACTAATAAAACTCGCTAAAGGTATACATGCCCAAAGCTCTGACACAGCTACAAGCATTTACTAAAACAAGAAAGTATTAAATACATTATAAAATGTTAAAAGTTGAGATTTTATGAGTTTTTCAACTTCTTTTTAATCACATGCCTCTTCCTTTGATAAACATTAATATTTCATACCCTAACCTGAGAGTCCAAAACACTACACCTTCAAGTAGGGGTAGGTGATATAAATTTCCTTTTGTATTCTTTGGAATGAAAGGATGGAGATGGAGTAAGGTGGAAGGATCTGAAAACAAATCTGCAGCATGACAGTTGGAAATATCAGTAAGAAGAACCTCAGACTTGGGTATGTTACTTGAATTTATAGGCCTCAGCATCTTCACATACAAACTGAGGAAGACAACTAAGATTCAAGGTCCTTCTCTGCAGTAAGGATCTTACAATTTACTCACACACAACTCATTAGACATTAAAGAAAAAAACCTGCTGTACAATAATTTTATCAAGTAGATTCATTAACTGCTTTAAAGAAAAAAAATCAAGACCCAGAGAATAGGTGTTTATCCTTGGCTTGGGGCCAGGAACGGGACAAGTAAAGCCAGTCTCCTGTCTCCTATCCCAGTTCTCTGAACTTGGGATCATTGCCATTTCTCAGCCCTTCCTGAACTGATGGGTCAATTTTCAAGGGGACCAAAAAAATTGAATATGGTAAATACATACATAAAAAAAATTCTTTCTCAAAACGAAAAATCACTGCTTTTATCCTAGGACTAACAGACTTGCTTTATTGTTTTGAAAATAATTTCATCCCTATGTCTGTAACAATTATAATTCTCCAATATAATAAATTCTAAGAATCACCTGGGAAGTTTATTAATATACATGTTCCTGGGCCCATTCTGTCAATTCAAATTTACAAGGTCTGGGGTGGGACACAATAATTACATATTGAACAAGTTTCTCATAAGACTTTTGAGTCTATTAGACTAGCTCTTCCTCCCCAGATCAGATATATGTGAAAAGGAAATGACATAAAAAGTAGATCATAGGTCAGATCACTATTGAGGGTTTTATGTGAAAGTAAACACTGGTTCCTAGAAAGGCTTCTATACTTATTTCACAAAGACCCAGGTGCTACCAGTAGGAAATCAAGCCAACTACAAAAAACAAGAGAATAAAGTTTACTCACTCAGTACATTAGCAAAACAACATTTGTACAAATAAGGTACTTTAAATCAATATTACTTTGTTGCTAGAGGATCTCTTCTACTTAACACTAATCAAAAAATGCTCATAAATAGTATTTTAGTAAGTTATCTGCCTAAGCCTTCTTTGACAAATGACTTATAAGCTATATTTACATTAAAAACTGAAAACAAATTTAACACTAAAATAAGGAACTTGGTCAGAGTGTCTTTCTCCTTTTAGACTTGAATCTCGTATAGAAGCAGTTTAAAGCGTTACTGTTGCCTCGGCTATTGGAATTGAAGACGTGACTCCCTTTCTCATCTTTGATGTTGCTTCCAACATCCTGTACTTTCTCACAGCTTTCTGTAGCTTGATTGTGATCTGCGTCCTCTTTTTTGCTGTTGACTAGTCTCTCCCTTGAAAGAGTTCTTTCCCTAAATCTTCTAAACGGGGATGTCATTCTTTTCCTGGCTGTGTTCTCACAACTTGTCCTGTCTCTAGTCTCCTCAGTGGCCTTCTCGGTCCTGTCTGTTCTTTTGGCTGTGCTCCTGGTAATCTGGAGGATTTTCTTTTGCAAGTAAACCCCACCTATTCCGGGGCAGCTCTGGCCACTGATCTTGGTGCTGGACTCACGGGGAGGGGCTGAGGAAGACCCTGAGAGGCGCAGCAGGACACTGTGATCAGATATGATACTGCCAACTGGAAAGAGAGACGCAAAAACCCTGACATGGTCAATTAATTCTTTCCAGTTAATCACAATTAGCCTCGTTTATATAACATTTTACTATTAACAATTTCCAATATCTTAATAATATCTGAAAAACTGAAATCTAGTAACATTGTTTAATGCACGGAGAGTCTACAATATAGCATAATACAAAACAAGCTATAGATAAAAACTTTTAAAAGCAAGCCAGCCTGGTAAAATCATAAGGAAAAATATAACAAGCATATCAGGCAACCAGAATTATGTCTCAAATGTAACTATGTATATCTAGAATTTTCAGACAGAATACTAAGAAAAAGCATAAAACCCAAACAGGTCATATAAGTAGTGTATGTAACAGAGGTGTTTTTAAAGCACAATTTCTGATTGTGTTACAGTTCCAAAGCACTGGGGAAGACAGACTTAAGGCCTCTTGACTTCTCACTTTTTTAAAAGTTCTTATTTAAGGAAGCGGATTTGGCTCAATGGATAGCGCGTCCGCCTACCACATGGGAGATCCAGGGTTCAAACCCAGGACTTTCTGATCCGTGTGATGAGCTGGCCCATGTGCAGTGCTGATGCGTGTAAAGAGTGCCCTGCCATGCAGGGGTGTCCCCCGCGTAGGGGAGCTCCACATGCAAGGATGGCATCCCGTAAGGAGAGCCGCCCAGTGTGAAAGAAAGTGCAGCCTGCCCAGGAGTGCACCGCACACACAGAGAGATGATGCAGCAAGATGATGCAACAAAAAGAGATAGATTCTTGATGCTGCTGACAAGAATACAAGTGGACACAGAAGAACACACAGCAAATGTACAGAGAGCAGACACCTGGGGTGAGGGGAGAGGAGAGAAGGTGAGAGGAAAAGTTCAAGTTTTCCTTGTGAAAAACATAAAGACAGACCTATTAATTGTTAGGAAAGCAGTGAACTAAAGCCAAAGTTCAGCAAGAATCAGTAATAGAGACTAATAATGTATTCTTAGTGTAATGGCATTTTCTTTCAATCAGTTTCCTGGCAAAACCTGTCTATATAATATTTATATATAATATTTGGTTGGAGTTTTTCAGAATATATGTAAGAACAATTAGAAACAGTTTTGAACGAGAATTTCTACAGGTTTCTAAGGATTCCAAACATCATGATGTGACAGACTCAGCCATCTGTGAAAATCATGGTCAAATGACCACACAATTGTTGTCATCATCAATTTTTGACACAATAAAGACTTCTCTATTCCAGTGGTGATAATGGATTTTCTGTTGAGAATAAGAACAGAGGGGGAATTCCTATCTCTAATACCTCTTCCCACAAGTCACCTTCAGGCGTAACTTCCCAGTTTAGATCCAGGTAACTTCCTGGTTAAAGAATTGTCTATAATGGGGCCTCTGAAAGCCTCCAAAAGAGGTGGAGAGTATACAGGTATTCTTGGAAGAGCATTAAAAGTACACAAGCACTGTTTGTTTGGGTCATCCATTTGACTAGAGGAACTAGTCCTACTTCTGCTACTTGAATTCTAAGGGGTACTCTGGATAAGACTCTAGAGATGTCAAGGAAAGGAAACAGGTCTGTGTGCCTCATGAAACTGTGAAAGAATTATAAAAGCACCAGAAACCTTTAGGGAGGTACTGGGGATTGAACCAAGGACCTCGTTCATGCAAAGCAGGTGCTCAATCAGTGAGCCACATCCACTCCCCAGTAAGAGTTGTCTGTTTGGTTTCGGGGAGGTACCTAGACCCTGTACATGGGAAGCAGACGCTCCGCCACTTGAGCTACATCAGCTCCCCTATATATTGTGATTTTTATATATTCTATTTGGTTTTGATCAAGCTTTTTTCAGTAAAATCTGAGTGAAAATTCCAGCCAGTCTCAGCTGTGCAGAGTGGGAAAAGGGCAAGTGAGTAATGGAGCTATGTTGCAATGGGATGGTAGCAGGGGAGAAGTGACATTCATTTATTAAACACTTACCACTTAGTAGGCATTCTAAATATCTCATTTAATCTTTACAAAAGGCTCCTAAAATGGGTGGACTTCTGTCCCACCTTTAGACAGGAAACCTAAACTTATAAATAAACTACCTGTAGTAACAGAACTAATGGGGACAGAGCCAGGACTTCAAACTCAGGTCTGTTATTACTGCATCACACAGGCAAAAATAAGAAAGAGCCTTCAAGGGTGAGATGAAAGCACATAGGAGCTGAGGAAAGCTCTGGAAGCTTCTCCTTCCTGCTAAAATTTATAAGCTTATCTTCCCTCTGACCATATACTATTCTGTGCTGTTATATTTAAAGATGTCTGGACAAAGGAGCCTTGTTCAAATACTCCAATATTTGCAAATATTGGAAATTCCAATGACAACATCTGCACAGAACAAAATAACAGTGAATTCTACCTTCATTCTTATCTATGCTTGTCCTCTGTCAAAGGAATTAAGGACCACACTTTGAATACCGGAGTCCTAGCTATGTGATGCATAATACCTGGAAAACATCTGAATAATTCAATCTAAAACACCAAAGTTTGAACAGTAAGTATCTGGAGTTACACTTTTCTTAATGCTTTGCATTAATGCCACAGAGTGAAAAGCAAAATATGTACCAAAAATATATTTGGTATTACCATGAACTAGCTTGAACTGTTGTTTTACCTTTGCGAGGGGAACCTTGAGGAGATGCAGGAGGACTAGAATGTAAGGACGATGTCACAGAAATAGTGTCTTCCGTATGTTTCTTACCACTGATTTCTTCTGTAATTCCTAAAACTTTTTGAGGTATACCTGTACCTAAAAAAACCCCAAATCAGCAAATAAGCATCTTTTCACCATTACACTCTTGACAAATTATTATCCAAATTATTAAATAACTAAAGCCATGATGCACAAAGGCTAGTGTAGTCACTTCTAATGTATACATGACAAATGGGGACTAAATGTCTAGGTAATGGCACACAGAGATTCTCACCTCTAGGTTATTTGCTTAAATTCAGCTGGTCAGCACTGATCATGTTATAACAATACTTTTTTGTTTGTTTTGTGGCTTAAGGAACATCATTTTATCAGTTTTAGTACAGTGCCCCACACCCCAAAATTGACATGCTAGTTTGAAGTCTCAAAGGCAAAGACATAGAATCAAACTCTTCTCTCCCCTCTAGAGGTGGCCTCTCCAAGCCAGGGTGAGGTATGTGGTGGGCAGTGTGGGGATGCTGACACTGTCACTACCTGTGGTGAGTATGTTCTGTGGGTATACAGAAGAGGCTGTAGGGTTGTCACTCCAGCCCTTTTCAACAGCACTAAATTCACACTACAGGAGAAATGTAACAACAGAAAGAATCATGAATTTATAGAGCCCACTGGAAATATTTTTGCAAAGTCCTATCGAATCCCTTGTCCAACAGCTGATCCTGTTGAGTGTAAGTCAAAGCTTTGCAACAGTTTCAAAACAGTGACATTTTCCCATGTCTTTTATAAAAAAATGTTAAAGAGCAATTGACATTGTTCTTGACCAGTAAAATAAGCACAATTCTGATGAGGATTTGGGGGAGTAAAACAAGCAACCCTTTGAGAGTAACAAAGTTTAAATCACAGGGTACTCACACTATCCTTAATTAAATGCCATTTTAATGTAAACATATTTATTATATAAATGACAACCATTTTACAAGAGAGAAGAAGGCAGTAAAATATCACCTATCTTATAGGGTTATTAAGAAGACCAAATGAATTTTAAATGAATTAATAAATACACACACCCTTTATATATGTATATTTATGTGATGCTCTTAAAACTGCCTGGCACTCAGTAGGTGCTCTCTAATTGTAAGCTATTATCATTATTGTCTCTGTATGTAGCCTTGCACCGAGAGGCAGCTTACATCTCCTTGTAGACACCACCTGTTTTCCCTGGCCTCAAGCAACTTCCCTCGGCCCTTTGCCCAATTACCTCCTTCCAGATCAAACTTTAAGAACCTGCTTAGGTGTATCTCCAGAATGCCTTCTAAAAAGCCCTATCTTACCTCTCTTGGGCTAAAAGCTCCTCCTCCTTTGTTCTTTTATATGCTCTCTCTCTATCCCAGGAAAAATAGCAAGCACATTATACTGAAGTTCTCTGCGTGTCTGCATCTACCAGGTTAAACATCTGGCAAAGGAGGGTCATTTCTTATTCAACTTTGTACCTCAAAACAAAATAAAATTATACCGTGTATAATGCAAGGGAGCTAAATACTAATGCTAGGAACCAAATCTAATGTAGTTTCTCACCTGAAAACTCAAATAGTGATACTGTTCAAACAAGAAAAGTTATATGGATAATGCCCATATGGCCTAACGAGGGGGAAAAGAGAGTTTACTAAAAATATATACCGTTCTTTCCTCCTAACTAGGTTTTTGGAAGTGGTCATCAATGAGTAATCAACATACACTTATTTTTAGAATAAGCGGCTCCATTCTCGGTTTTCCTAAGTTGCATTTGTATTTGATATTTGATAAATGCTCCCTTAGCTTTTGAATGTGATAAGCCCTTAGTACCTAAGATGCACTACTCCAAGTTTTCTGTTGATATATTGATATAGATTTCAGCATTATAGGAATTCCAATGCCAGCATTTTAAAAATGTATGTCATAATCAAACACCTAAAGGCAAAATGAATTTGATTTATGAAATGATGATTACATTACACAAACTGCAACAGTTGATGAAAGCATTTATATCTGTAAATATTTTTCATTCTAACTCCCCTGGGAATTTCATTTAAATGAATGTAATACTAACTGTGACTACTCACTCAAAGCGGAAGGGTCTTTGGCTTGGCCCTTCTTCCGGATGGGGTGCAAATTAACAGCTGGCACTTGAAGCACCTGGCTTACTCTGTGGGGCTGATGCAAATAGGCTTTGGCTGTTTGGCCTGCTGACCTCAGAGGCACTGGAGACATTTCTGATGATTTGGCTGATCTTTTCTCACTTATATTCTTGGTCACTAATAGGAAAGAGTAAGAAATAGATAATCCTGCATTTAAAAAAAATTTACTTCATTATTAACACATTGATGCTATTTATTATAACACATTGCTATATGTTTATTATACACACACACACATTTTTTTTGGAGATACTGGGGATTGAACCTGGGACCTTGTACATGGGAAGCAGGCACTCTACCACTGAGCTACATATGTTCCCCTATTCATATTTTTAAAAAAATTAATTTATTGAAGTATATCACTCATACATAAACATACATAAATAATAAGTGTATAATAATAGTTGCGAACTTACAAACATATATAACATCATAGAGGACTATCATAACTCACCCTGGCACCAATAACTTGCATTGTTGTTAACTAATTATTAAAGAGCACTATCAAAATATTACTAACCAAAGTATTTTTCTCCCGACCAACCCTATTATTATTGTCTTTATATCATTTATATATGAACATAGGTAAACACTTAAGTGTATAGTAAAAGTTGTGAACTTACAAAGCAAACATGCAGAACATCATACAAGGGTCCCATACATCAACCCTCCACCAACACCTTGCATTGTCATGAGACGTTTGTTACAAATTTTGAAATAATATTGTCAAAACCTTACTACTAATCATAGACCTTATCTAACAATTGGTGAGATTTTCCCCCAACCCATACTATTATTACTTTTTAAAAATATTTTTTATGACAGAAGTTGTAAACTTATAAAACAATCATGCACGTGGGCAGAATTTCCAAACACCACCACTCCATCAGCACACCACACTAAGGTGGAACATTTGCTACAGATAAGATAATACCATCTTATAGTTACCATGTCCATAGTGTACATTTGGCTCACTATTTCCATACTGCCTCAGCATCAACACATTACATTACATCTTTCTCATAGACGCAAAAATATTCTATTATTGCTACTAATCACAATCCATAGGTCACTTCAGCTGTATTTTTCCTATGCTTCTCCACATTCCCAACACCCTGCAGTAGTGATATACAATTGCTCTAGCTCACAAAGGACACTCTTGCATCTGTATCATCAAACAAAATTCTCATCCACCTCTTGGTTTATGGTGCTATTCATTTCCTAGATTATTCCCTAGCATTCTGTCAATTAGCATTTACATACCTAGACTAACATTTTCAGTCATATCCCCATTTATAAACTAGCTGTTACTCACTGTGTGTTACCATCCACTCTATACATTTCCACATTTTTAGGGTAAAGCTATTTAAAACTTCTACATACATTCAACATCAGTAGTCCACTCAAGTCATCCTCTTATCTCCTTTAAGAATCCACCACTTACCACCAGGTCTTGAAGATATTTTCCTACAATTTCTTCTAGAAGTTTTATGGTTCTTGCTTTTATTTTTAGTTTTTTGATCCTTTTAAGTTAGTTTTTTGGATAAGGTGTGAGAGAGGGGTCTTTCCTTCTTTTGGCTATGGATATCCAATTCTTTCCGCACCATTTGTTGAATGGATTGTTCTGCCCGAGCTGTGTGAGTTTGACAGGCTAGTCAAAAATCACTTAACCATACATGTGAGGGTCTGTTTCTGAACCATATATTTAGTTCTATTGGTCTATTGTGTCTGTCTTTAGGCCAGTATCATGCTGTTTTTACCGCTATGGCTACATAATACGATTTAAAGTCTGGAGATTCAGGTTTGCTTTTCCTTTTTATGATGTTTCTGACTATTCAGGATCCCTTCCCTTTCCAAATAAATTTGGTGATTATGTTTTCAATTTTTTCTTTAATGCTAGTGGAATTTTTATCAGGATTGCACTGAATCTGTATATCAATTTGAATAGAATTGAAATCTTAATGATATTTAGCCTTCCAATCCATGAGCATGGAATGTTCTTCCAGTTATTTAGGCCTTTTTTGATTTCCTTTAACACTGAGTTGCAGTTTTCTGAATACAAGTGCTTTACATTGTTGGTTAAGTTTATTCCTGATTATTTGAGTTTTATCTGTCATATTTTATTTTCACGACTCTTTTGACACTTTTAGTTACTTTTATTGATATAATCTTCATTTCTAGACTCTTCCAGGATTCTCTCTCCTGTCTTTTCTTTTCAGGCTCTAGCATTTCCTTTAGTATTTCCTGAAAATGTGGTTTCTTGCTTAGAAATTCTCTCAGTTTCTGTTTATCTGTGAATATTCTAATCTCACCCTCATTTTTGAAAGACATTCTTGCTGGCTGGAAGTTTCTCTCTTGTAGTATCTTAAATATATCAGACCACTGTGTTCTTGCCTCTATGGTTTCTGGTGAGAAATGAGCACTTAATCTTATTGGATATCCCTTATATGTTATGCATTGCTTTTCTCTTGCTGCTCTCAGAATTCTGTGTCTTTGTCATGTAACATTCTGATGAGTTATGTATCTCAGAGTTGGTCTATTCGGATTTTTTTTTTTTTTTAAGATTTATTTATTTATTTAATTTCCCCCCCTCCCCTGGTTGTCTGTTCTTGGTGTCTATTTGCTGCGTCTTGTTTCTTTGTCAGCTTCTGTTGTCGTCAGCGGCATGGGAAGTGTGGGCTGCACCATTCCTAGGCAGGCTGCTCTTTCTTTTCACGCTGGGCGGCTTTCCCCACAGGTGCACTCCTTGCGCATGGGGCTCCCCCACGCGGGGGACACCCTTGCGTGGCACGGCACTCCTTGCGCGCATCAGCACTGCGTATGGCCAGCTCCACACGGGTCAAGGAGGCCCGGGGTTTGAACCGCGGACCTCCCATATGGTAGACGGACGCCCTAACCACTGGGCCAAAGTCCGTTTCCCTATTCGGATTTTTTTGGATGGGAGTACATTATACTTCTTGGACATGGATATCTCGGTCCTTCAACAGGGTTGGGAAATTTACTACCAGAATTTCTTCAAATATTTCTTCTGCCCCTTTTCCCTTCTCTTCTTTTGGGACACTCATGGCACATATGTCTGCATGCCTTCTGCTGTCAATTAGTTCCCTGAGACCTTGTTCAATTTTTTCCATTCTTTTCTTAATCTGCTCTTTTGTATGTTCACTTTCAGACCATTTCTTCAACCTCACCAATCCTTTCTTCTGCCTCCTCCAATCTGCTATTTTGTGATTCCAATGTTTTTCACAATTTCATTTATTGCACCTTTCATTCCCATAAGATTTGCTATTTTCTACGTATGCATTCAAATTCTTCTTTGTGCTCATCCAGTGTCTTCTTAATATCCTTAATCTCTTTAGCCATCTCACTGAATTTATTAAGGAGATTTGTTTGAACATCTATGATTAGTTGTCTCAACTCCTTTATGTCATCTAGAGGCTTATCTTGTTCCTTATATTGGGTCATAGCTTCCTATTTCTTGGTGTGAATTATAATTTTTTGTTGGTGTCTTGGCATCTGGCTTAGTAGAGTATTTATTCTGGATGCAGTTGTTCTCTTTAGTTTAGGGCTTCCTACCCTTTCTCCCTTGCTGGTTGTGTAGTAGGAGCCAAGCATGTAGTTGGTGGTGTAAACTGTGGAGGTTCAAGCTGCCCTCCTTGCGCCAGGGACCGATGAAGCTTCTTCCAACTTTCTCCTTTGCCAGGCGTAGGGACAGTCACAGCTGTGTGGAATATTCCAAGTTGTGCAGGCCTAGACTGTAGTTGTCCAGAGAGAATGATGAAGCTTCACACCCCTTTCTATCCTTCCTGGGGCAGGGATGAAGCTGCAGGTGTAGGCAGCATTCTGTGCAGTGTGGGTCCAAGATGACTGCAGTTGCCCTGATAGTCTTCCGATTTTCTTTCTGTGCCAGCTAAAGTTATCTGCAGTTACTTGCATAGGCTGGTGCAGTGCCTGCCAGCCTCCTCCCTGCTAGAGGTGGGACTGAAGCCTAGGCTAGGGCTGCAGGCTGATCTGGGTGAAAGAAACTGGTTCCTACAGTTACTGTGATTTTTAGTCAGCCTGGCTTCCCCTCAGGCTGGGTGTGGAGTCAGTGGTAGCCACAGGCCTCTTCCCGAGTTGAGCTGATTCACATTCCAGCTGTTTCCAGGGTTATATCTTAGCCAGCCAGTCTACCAATCAATAGCTGAAATCAGCAGCCAACGGTCTCCTCCTCCCCTGTTTTTAGGAAATGGAGCTTCCAATTCCAGCCACAGAATAACTCCTGGGGTGACTTATGCCACCAGAGTAGGATAATCAGAAGGCCTCTGCAACTTGGATGGTAATTTCCTGGAGAGGCTGGCGTAGGTCCCTGCAGCTTCCTCCCTGCTGGAGGTGGCACTGGGACCTAGGCTAGAGCTGCAATCTGACCTGGATGGAAAGAAGCCAGTGCCCACCAGCTCTGTGATTTTCAGTCTGTCCCACTTGCCCTCATGCCAGGTTTGGCGTTAAGATGGCGGCTCCCGGCCTCTGTCTGGCTTGGACTGGCTCAAACTTTAGCTATTCGCAGGATTATACTTCAGCCGACTGAATTTACTCATCAGTAGCTGAAACTGGTGCCCAACTGTCTCTTTATCCCCCGTTTTTGGGAAGTGGAGCTTTCAATTCCAGCTGCAGAAAAGCTACTGAGGCGGCTTATGCCTCCAGGGCAGGATGAGCACTGGCCTCTGTGGCATGGAGTGCTCTACTTATGAGTCTTCTCTGCAGGTGGGGAATCTCCTCCTTCCATTTCTTCAAAGATGTTGCAGGATGCTCTTCTGGACTCCTGGAGTCCCCAAACAGAGAGCTCTGGGTAAAGTTTACTGACAGCCCTGTAGCAGGAGCTGACTCTAGAAGCTCCTAATTCTGCTGCCATCTTGCTGGTTCCTATGCTATTCATTTTTACAGACAATAATAATAAAATGTTTGCTTTAAAAACCATCCATAAAAATAAAAGATTACTTTTCTTAAAAGGAATTTCAATTAAGTATTATAAAATGTAACTCTGAAAATTTTTACAGAATAAATTCATTTTACTTCTAAAATAATTCTCAAATTGATTATCTTAATTAGCTCCATCTCTGTTATTTCCCTGAAGAGTAAGCTAACACCTCTTCTATACTGATAAAAAAAGTCCGGTCATTGTATCAATTCTAGCTTCCTTCAAGCTGTACTCCATATAGCAGTGTAGTGACTCTTCCAAAAATGAAAATGATCATTTCACTTCCCTTCCCTAAATGCCCTATACACAGCTTTCCATGACTTATCACTGTACTCATGAAAAAGACCCAAATTCCTAAAACAAGACTCTGCATCATCTAGCATCAGATTGCCTCCCCCTTCCCTTGAACCACATACTTTCCTCTTTTCCCAACCCACACTCTCTGGGTTTCTATTAAATCAGTCTTTCAAAAATTTCCTAGGCCAGAAAGCTCCCCTCCATTTATACATACCTGCTCCATCTTTCAGATGAACTTCCTCACAAACTTCAGGGCATCCCTCCTCCTCCCTAATATCCCACGCCCTGTAGTGACTAGATCAGACACCCTGTTTATATTCTCATGGTATCCCATACATTTCTTTCAAAGCACTGATAATAGTTTGTAACAACACAATTATCTGTGATTAATCAATTAATGTCTGTTTTCTCCACTTTGCTGTAACCAGCAACAGAGGAAGGACAATGCATCATGTTAACTACTATCTCCCTATGCTCCTAGGGACTGACAGAAAACAGGTGCTTAATAGGTAAATTGTTGCAAAAATATACGAAATGTATTTATATGAAATAATAGTAATTATTTTTCTATATACAGGAATCCCAAAGGCAATGTTTTATGAATCAATGATTAGAATATATGAAAATTAATGTCAGGAACTCTGACTTAAGAAACAAAAAGCTGCCTACTTTGTATAAAATCAATACTGTAGTTCAAATGAAAGAACTTCTTTCAGGTACTACTTTTAATCCTTTCATCAGTTATTCAGAGTAGTTTCAACTCAGGTCTAACCTCAGTACTCCACAAACACTTGGTGTTCTCTTAAACACGAAGATAAAGCAAAATCAGCATGTTTAACTTGTCTCAGCATAGCTATAGTAGCTATTATATTTTTATATACTTATATAATAGCTATTATACTTTTATTAGGAAGGTCGATAAAATATTTTAGGTGATAAGAATTAGGGAAAATTTCATAAACATAGAGACTCCTGGGGGCTAATATGCAGTGGCTCAGAAACTAACTGCTAATGCAATCATTTTTGGTTACAGACATGAAACACATTCTTCCTCCTCTCAATACAAGTCAATTTTCTATTTTTATGATATTTTATTTTAATGATTGCTAGAATACAAAGAAAAACATCAAGAGACTACTTCAAATCAAAAAGGAATTTACAGATGAATGCCCCAAACCATACATACACTTACTAGGAAGAACTGAATCTTTTAACAATTAGATGGAAATCAGGTATTCTTTGGGCTTGGGGATAAAACCATTGTTTAACTAAACATGTAAAAATTGATTATGCAATAGAAACCAAATGGGTTCTCAAACCAAATTAAAGGAATATGTACTGAATTAAATTTTCACAAAACCCACTTGAAGAAAGGTCCATAGGTTTTTGTCATCTCAAACCAATACTAAATATGTAGTACCAGATACAGTTTAGTGTTATGAGAAAAAAAAAGCTGGGTGTTGAAGTAAAAAGGTATGCAAATGTGTGTGTGTATGTATAGACACAAAGAAAAAGAGGGAGAGAAGGGGAGGATGATGAGGTAGGTAGGTATATGGTATTTTTCCAGGCTTCAAAATTTTAACCATAAGCCAACGCATACAAGAAATTTCTATGTTCTTGAGTATCCAAAATCAGATTAGGGAACAAAGAAAAGCAGATAGTCAAAACAAAAGATAAAATAAACTTTTACCAGCTGAAAGCAGGAATATTAAACTATGTTTTATTACCACAAGATAATAAAGTCTATATTGAGTTACTTAGGAAAAAATTAAATTTGGTGATTACTCAAAGCAGTCAGATAAATAAGTATATAACTTTGAACTTTAAAACACAGATACATTTTTTTAATTAAAAATTTTTTATGGTTATATATACATATAACATAAAATTTCCTATTTTAAGCACTATCAACTATACAACTTAATGGTTTTTAATTACATTCACCATGTTGTGCTATCATCAACCACCATCCATTACCAAAACTTTTCTGTCACCATACACAGAAGCTCTGTACCCTACCCATTAAACATTAACTCCCCATTCTCCACCCCTTTGCCCTCATAATCTATAACCTACTTTCTGTCCCTATCATTTTGCATCTTCCAGTTATTTCATATTCTACATGATTTTTCAGTCTTTAGTTACAATATATACTGTCTTCATGTGGCTGACACTATTCTTGATATCCTACGTGTGGTAAGAAATTTTCCCAGATACCTCCCAAGTCTATGTAATTATAGTGTCACATGATGTTCAGGGGTAATCAGTAATCTTTTGTGAATGTGGCATACAACTGAAAACTCAGCCATCAGTACTCACAGGTGCCATATGCAGGCTCCCACTGCAATGATATCATCTGGAACTTTTCCTCATCTGTCTCTACATCCAAACTAGAAAGGTACTGCTTTACTTTTCTCGCCATTTGGGCATCCTCGTAGAGCTTCTTAGCATTAAGGAGGGAGCTGCGGCGTGCCCTTTTTTTGTGAGCACCTCCTTGAACATCCAGCATGTTTGAGTTTGTGCTGCCTTGACTCAATGACCTGTAAGTTGAGGGAGATCTCATTAAAGGGCTGTAAAAAAAAGATATAAGTGTGGCATACTGAAGATTAAAAGAATTTTTTTCTGTTAATGTTTTTGCATGCTGATGCAAATGAGTTAAAAGAGGAAGAGCATTAATGAAAAGTAATCTGGTACACTTGGCAATGTTCTGAATGAAGAATATGATTCGGCAAGTGTAGAATTAAAAAATAAGATGACAAGACCACCCTCAACCTCTAGCAAAATATTCCACCAGATCTGTGCCCTGCAATCTATGACACAACTATGGGTAAGTGAAAGCATTCCTCTGGTCTTGGAGGCTATCCCCACTCTGAAGATATGGAAAGGCTTGGGTCAGGACAAGTCCATTCTCTGTCAGATCTCTGCACCAGGGTTCTTCAGCAAGGGAGTTTCTAGAGCAGCTTTGCCTTTCTCTGCTGCTTTGGAGAAGCTATAGCCATCACCATTCCTGTCTTGAGTGGGCCCACTTTGGACATGCTGGCCAATTTTACCAATAACCGTATTTTGTCCAAAATTCAAAGAGATCAAGTTACTAGCTGAGAATAACAGAATCCAAATTTAATTCAGCATAGTCCAAAATTAGAAATACAGTTAAAAAGCTATTCAATGCTTACTCTCATATATGGAATGTGTAGGTGAAAACTGAGTTCTAGGACTGGAGATCTGGGATCTGGGAACTCTCTTGCATTGCCTTTGAATATGATGGAACTGCCAGCTGGGTAGAAATAACCACAACTCAAACAAACTACAGTTTCTCCTAACTCTCACTGGCAAAATTTCTATAACAACTACATCTAGAAACTATGGGAAAGAACAAGTAGAATGCTGTTTGTCTTTTCTAAAGGCCAGCAAGTACAAAGTTCTGGGATGATTTTTTAAAATTTGAAGACAACTGTCATCATAATTATTCCAAAGTAATACAAGTATCTAAGAATGCGGCAAGACATGGGAAAAATACATAACTAATGTAATTTATAGACTATAGTTAAAAATATTGTAATGTCTTTGTAGCAAAAGCAAAGTTGGTATTACATTAATACTAAAGGAAAAAATATGGGTTTGGTTTTGTGAGATATGAATAAGATTAAGAATTTTTTTTCATTAATAAGGGACCTTGACTATGTTATTCAACTAATCTGTGTTCATCTGTGTATCTTTCTGAACACTAGAGGAACAACTGAGGAGGTAGTTGGGATTAGAGGAAATAAAAGTACCTGGACAGAAATTTTTAGGGTTAAATCTTCCATAACGAGATCTGCCTTTTTCTCTTATTTTATTTTTTTGAATTTGAAATAGTTATTAAAAATAATAAAAGTATCTATAGGTTTTCTAAAGTAGCCCTTTATTTACACAAAAAGAATCTAAATACACAGACCACAACCACACGTAATTTTTCTTCAGTGTTCATGCATCCATTTTCAAATAGAACTAAAATCTTACTTTTTTCACTGTAAATTAAGTGAATACAGCTAAAAATTTTCATGGTACTTTTTTTTCTGTTACATATTAAGATTTCTGAAGCTGTGGTGTGCCATACACTTCACGGCAACTTTCAATTGTTACTGGTCAGGCAGAAACTGTGACGTGGTAGTCACCGCTTACGTGACAACAAACCTTGCAGAATGGTTAAGAAAAAAATCCAATGACATCAAAGAATCACTCTATTAACCTCCAGGAACAACATGACTATAAGGAGGTAATGAGTCTGACAAGTTCAACAATGTTCCCAAAACAGGTGTCAAAGGAGTCTAGCTCTAATTCATATGAGAAGGCAACCTAAGAGTCTAGCACCAGTGGCTTTTAGTTCTTTTATGGCTTGTTTTAAGAAATACCGCATCACCAACACACTTGATGGCACAGTGGGCAATATTGTGTGGAATAAAACAGAGATACTGGATGAATTTATAAATGCTTAAGAAGCTGCAGATTCTAAATATAAAGGGCTTTTTAGAAATACCTTAATTTACTTTGCTTACATTTTCTTTTTTAAGTATGCACAATGGTTTTATGTGACAAAAATCCATGCTTAAGTCTAAAAAGCTCTTTTAACAAGCATAAAGTAAAATTCTTAGTGGTAAGAAAGCACTGCAGTGATTTTTCTTAAAGATACATAAAATAATGGTATGTCCAACAATTGACGGTATCTTGGATTCAAAGAAATGCAGTAAAATCAAGTCCTAATATTTAAGAGCAAATTTTAATACAAATATTTAATGATTTTTATCTTAGTTAATATAGAAAAAAGAAGAGAGGTGTCCACAAATTTAGGACACAAAATTCTAATAAATAAAAACACTGTGATATATTACAAAAACGCTACTTCCAAATCAGAAAATGCTCTGATAAAAAATGAAAATACCCAATGTCTGCAAGCATTATACAACACAATCCCAAAGCTGAACAATGAATGTGTTGTTGACATAAGTCATTCATACATCCCAGACACTCACTAGGACATATGATTCAAACATTATTCATAATTTCAAAAGGCTAGGTGTCAGTTTCTATTTGTAGTGATAAGAACCAGAAAAAATGAACACATGAATGTACATATAGAAGAAAACTTATGAGAAGAAGCACGTATCAGGGAAGGGAAAAGAAAACTGAAGGACATTCAAGTTTAGTACACTTCAACAGAAAACAAGACCACAAATAAGACAAGACTCAAGTTAAAGACACTTAGAAAGTGGCTCAGAAAAAATTCTTACGTGTAATAAAAGTATCTAACTTCATGAGTCATTAGTTTTAAAACAGTAACATTCTTCTTATGCAATCCCTTCAACCATTACATTTCTGGGCCTCTTTCTTCATCTAAAAATGAAAGTACTGGATAGATGATTTCTAAGCTCTTTAACATTTTATGATTCTAAAAAGACTCCTATCCAAGTATGAGGAGAGACCAGAACCTAAATGAACAATAAAAGGTGGCGGTTTCTAATTCTATTACAGTTTTAGAGATAAGGGAATCTTTAATCAAAATTGGTAGGAATTTAAAACAAAACTCAAGCAATATTAGAAGTCTCATGTTATCAGTGGATCGGAGATATTAGAACCATTTTCTAGTTCAATTATTTACTAATTCAATTTTATAGTACAGCTTGGATAAAGGTCTTTAAACATTTAATGGAAAATGCAACATTGATAAATAGACCTCTCATCCATTTTTATACATTTATACAATAAATTTATTTTTATAAAATATGACTGCACTTGAATAAAAGAAACTGGCTTTGACTCTGAAATTAGACTACCTAGGTCTGGATCTACCATTAAGATTTTGGGTAACTCAATCTTCACCAATGGAAATAATAACAGTACCTGCCTCAAAGGATGGCTAGATAATTAAATAAGATAATTTATTTAAAGTGCTTAGAACATTGTCTGGCAAGTAAGAAGCACAGAAATATTCCACTATGATCATGATCATGATCTAACTGACCCTGTAAAATTAAAATCCAAAAGGGGTTCATGGGATATCATTAATGGAAAAGTAAAGGAAAAACCAGCTAGTTCTATCACTACTTTCACCTTGTTAGCAAAAGGCATTTATCAGGAATGTAGGTTGACAGGGTTAATAGAACGCATGCTACTTTATGTGCGTGCATTAATGAAAAGGATGCAGTATATGTTAAGAGTTGCACAACCTTCATTCCAATTATGTTCATCTCTACACTTACCCCAGACTCCGCCACCTCTTCTTCCTGTAAGCAAGAGCCACAAACATTGAAGCATGTGTTTGAATAGGAGAGCACAGAAAAAAGACAATAGTTGAGAGTCAGAGAAACTATGCAGACAGAATAGAACAGAAAAATTTTACTAGGAAAAAAATTACAGTTTAAAAGTAAAATGCCTTTAATGGAATGCAAGAGAGTACGAAGAATCATGATATATACTGAAGGTCCTCCAAAATAACGCTATTTGAAAAATACACGTTAGAACCAATTGTATATTTAATATCTAATTTATCTAGAGGCTTATGTTAACAAGTATAAGGAAAAACATTTACTTATTATAAATTTTGAATTCAAAGTTTTTAGGAAAGAAAATTATAAAGGGACACTGTGTATATTTACGGTACTATTTGACTGAATAAAGATTCTATTTTTCAGCCAGCAAACTGGTTACTGTTAAAATAATAGGGGTTACCTTTGTCCATATTAGATAACATGTAACACCAAAATGGACAATTATTTCCTTAATGAAAGATATGTTACTTTAGTACTGTCTGACAAACAAAACTTATGCATGAAAAGTTAACCAAATCTAAAAAATGTTTTAATTCCCCCCATGCCTTATTCTATTTAGTCAAGGCCATTCTCAAGAACATAGCCAGATTTACTCATTTCCTCATCAGTTTTTTTTTCTTTTGCTCATTTCTGAAGCATAGCTGGTACTTAGAGTATTATTAATTGTACTGAAAGGGTCATAAATTCATTATGTTCTCAGGGAATAGGCTGGTAACATATATGAGGAAATGGAGATTCATGTAATACAATGCGGAATTGTTAGGACCACTGTACAGCTTTTAGATATGCAATAATAACAACAAAAAAAAAACCAAACAAACACCCCACAAACCTCTCTCCAGGTTTGATTGGTCTCTAGTTCTTACTATTTTCTGCTTCCACACTTTTGAGAAATGACATCTTATGTCACATGTAGTGATACTCAAAAGGCAAAGTGGGATAGGTAGTGAAGAGGATATTCTGGGCACACCCTCTCCTCCATAATTTGAGGATCTCTAAACTACAGCAACCATGAGATCGACTTACAAAAACAAAGACTTTGGGACAGTGATCAAACAAAACAAAACAAGCAACAACAACAACAAAACAATCTTGACACACTGATTCTGTTTGATTACAAAAACTCCAACTTTCATTTTTAAGAAAAAGTATTTTTGTTTCTTTAGCAGAAAATGTATTTTTTAAACCACAGGAATTTATGTTATCTCTGTAAATTTCATTATGAAAGCTCTTATGTACTGAAGCTAAAACATAAGCCCAGAAGAAAATCAGGCCAAAAATTAAAATCCTAATGTCAGTTTATCTTAAAATTATAAGGATTACTGGGACAGCGTGACTATTCACAGTCTATGAATTTTATAAGTTGAGTAAGCCTTTGTTATTATATTAAAAATGAATTTAAAAAAGCATTCTTAGATGATCAGGTTAATATGGATACAAATAATATTTTTCCATTTTTATTGGAATGATGGTAAATGCTTAAATAGGCAATATCTAAATTATGTCAAGAAGTTACTCTAAGTAACTTCAGAAAAAGGAATATATTTTAGAAAAATGAAGTATGACTTAGAAAAAAAGTAGAAATTTAAAAATATTCAGTGAAAATAAAAGACATATGCAGACTAATACTAGAGATTAGGTTAGAAACCAGATGAAAGCATTGGGGTTCTGTGATAATTTAGATTAGCAGTTTTCTTAAGACTTAAAATTGGTAATATTTGAAAGAATAATAAAAATACAGAAATATCTGTATACTCAGAAAAGTCATATAGAACTAAGGTTGAAATCTTAGCAAACAGTGTGATCACAAGAACAGTATTTAACCATAGAGTTCTGTTTTCTCATGAATAAAAGGAAGGTCAATACTCCCTATCGCTTAGGGTTATTGTGATAAAGGATTTCTTGAGATTGACATGGACAGTACATAATAAATGGCAGATGGTCAACAAGTGATATGATTATTTTTTATAACACTTCGTATACCACTCTGTAAGACTTATACACATTTCAATGCCATACCTCTGTCGGAACATCATAGCTGGGTCCATGTTAGCAGAAGTCATACGAACAACTTGACGGATTTCCTTGGCAATCATTCTTAGCTTTTCAAAATTTACTAAACCATCTACTTTGGAGTCATTTCCTATGGAATTAAAGTAATTTAAAATATTTCAAAATTAAAATATCTATATAAAGGTATCAGAAGTCAAGTTGTTAATCCTGGGGGCATAAATCAGAAACTTTTTTTAGCAAATTGCAACTTTTGTTTATAAGAACTGATAAAAGCATAGATGGCTCAATCCCGCTCCCAGGGACTTATACAATGGGAGGATTCTGTTCTGTATGAGACTTATGATTACAAATTCTAAAGTGATAAACTGATTACATGAATGGCTTCTAAAACCATTATTTTATAGACACATCTATAAAATGTGCAGCCCTTCAAAATAACACTCTAGATTCCCAGCACATTATCAGTCAGGCGCCTACATCTATTTGTTCTTTTGAGAAGCTAAGGTACAGTGCTTGAAAATTTGGCTTTAGCCATGGGTCATAAGTTGTTACCTGTGGGTTCAATTAACCCTGATAACAGTCAAGATTTCTTTGGTTCACAATACTTTTAAAAGAAATTGATAAATGAGCTATCAACATTTTAAAAAGTGAAAGATATCATATGATTGTAAGAATTTCTGACTTCTCTTGTGGAAAAAAATATTCAGGTGAGGTTAGTGGGTCCATTTTCCCAAATGGCAATAACTATAGTTGCAACTAAGAGGTGGTTGCCTCATAGACATGTACACTTTTCAGTTTACCATTCACCTTTCCCATCCAGGTATTTGAATTTACAACCATGACTTTAATTATTAACACATTTTTACTGGTTTCTAAGTTTGACTATTTTTGCTTTTGTTTTGTTAAATAGTTTTCTGGGGGAAAAGTTTATGCAGCTCTCAAAATGACTTACTTTTCTTTCAAGAGATTAGGTATGAGATCAGAATTATCCCTTTTGTTGGCTTATACAGTCCAAACCACAAGGCAAAAATTATGTGTTCAAAGGGCAATCTGATCATCTACAGGAACATTTTTTTACACTTGTTTTTTTTTTTTTCTTTCGATTCTGGGGCCTGGGACTGAAACCCAGGCCTCGTATGTGGGAAGCTGGTGCTCAACCACGGAGTCATGTTGGCTCCCCACATCTGTTTTTAACAGTTATCATGACACCACTTCATTGCCTGCAGCAGCATGAGAAGTGCCTCTAGGGAACTCCAAGACCCTGATTACAAGTTTGAGAATGATATGGTTTGGAAAATGTACAGTGGCCTCCCTTCTCATAGTAAAGAGCACCTATACATGGAACACATGAATTATAACAAAACTTGAAAATGAATTAAGGTGATTTTGGATTGTCATTATCTGTAGCTGTATGCAAGATTTAATCTTCTCTGGAGAAATGGAACATCATCTGAAGCCTCAAATTATTTTTATAATTTTTTATACACAATATCCACTATTGTGATAAAAATAAATAGGGATATCAGGAGAAAGATAAAATGATTGAAATATGAGAGGAAAAAAAGATAACAGAAATGGACCAACAGGGAACTCAGATAATGGAGTTATTAGAGACAGACTTTAAAATAACTATGTTGAATATGTTCAAAGACAAGACTGAGAACTTCGGCAATGAAACTGAAGCTATAAAAAAACACAATTACTGGTCTGGAACTCAGTGATGAACTTAACAGATCAGACATAATTGAAGGGAGAATTAATTAGACAATAGGTCAAAATAAAATATTCAGAATGAGACATGGAGAGCAAAAATGGGAACTACAGAAAAGAGTATGACACAAAGTCACTACAGGAGAGGAAAGTAAAGGGCAGATAAAATATTTGAAGACAAAATAGTTCAGGATTATATAAAAATGATGAAAATATCCAGCTATGGGATTCAAGATGCCATGAGTATACCAAAGAGGATTAAAAAAACCCAAAACAGAAACAAATCCCCTCATCTAGTCATACCATGGCAAAACTAGAGAAAAACAGAGATAAAAAGAAAAAAATCTTAGTAGCAGATATTGAAAAAAGACAGATTTTAGTAAAAGGAACAGAAAATAAAACTGATAGCTGACTTCTCCACATTAAAAATAGAAGTTAGAAGACAACAGAAGTTATCTGAATGTGTTGAAAGAAGATAACCATGAAACAAAAATATTACTTAAGAACAAACATGAAGTAAAGACTTTTTCAGATAAATGAAAACTAAGATGGAGGCTCTAGAAAGCAGGAAGGAGTAAAGAACAACATCAAAAGTAAATATGTAGGTTATTAGAACTAAGAGAGTTCACCAAAGTGGTGGGATACAAGATTAATATGCAAATATCAGCCATGTTTCTATGTACTACTACTGAGCAATCTGAGGAGGAAGTCACAAAAAAATTCCATTTACAATAGTGACTAAAAGAATCAAATACTGGGAAAAGGATGTGGCTTAAGCAGCTGGGTGCCCGCCTACCACATGGGAGGTCCTGGGTTTGGTTCCCAGTGCCTCCTAAAGAAGACAAGCAAGACAGTGAGTTGATGTGACTAGCTGGCATGGTGAGCTGAATCAACAAGAAGATGCAACAAGATGACACAGTATAGAGACACAATGAGGAAACACAATGAGAGAGGTTCTGGGTTTGGTCCCAGGTACCTGCTAAGGAAAAAAAAAAGACGAGCACACAATGAACAGAGAGCAGACAGCAAGTGCAAACAAGGGGTGGGGAGAAATAAATAAAAATAAATAAATCTTAAAAAAAAAAAAGGTGAAGCAGATGTGGCTCAAGGCTTCCATCTACTGTATGGGAGGACCCGGGTTTGATCGTTGGTGCCTCCTGATAAAGGTGTGCCAGGTCTGTGAAGTTAGTGATGCAACAAGATGATGACATAACAAAAGGCAGCAGGGGGGAGTCAAGGTGAGACGTGACAGAAACTAGGAACTGAGGTGGCACAAGTGACAGGGAATCTCTCTCCCACATTGGAGGTCTCCCAGATCAAATCCTGGTGAAGTCTAGAGGAGAAAAGACAAAAAAAACTCAAAAAAAACAAAACCAAAAACAGACACAGAAGATCACACAGCAAATGGACACAGACAGCAAAACAGCAATGTGTGCGTGTGTGTGGGGGGAAGAATCAAATAAACTTAACCGAGGATATAAAGGATCTGTATTCAGAAAATCACACAAAAAAATTGCTAAAAGAAACCAAAGAAGACCCAAATAAATGATAGGACATTCTGTGTTCACGGATTGGAAGACTAAATATTGTTAAGATGTCAATTCTATACAAACTAATTTACAGATTCAACACAATCCCAATAAAAATTCCAACAGCCATTTTTACAGAAAAGGAAAAGCCAATGATCAAATTTATTTGGGAGGGTAAGGGGTCTCGAATAGCCAAAAAGTCTTAAAAAGGAATGAATCTGGAGGACTCCTGTTTCCTGGCTTTAAAGAATATTACTTAGCTATAGTGGTAAAAAGAACATGGTACTGGCATAAAGATAAACATATCGACCAATGGAACTAAATCAAGAATTCAGAAAGAGACAGACCCTCACATCCATGGTCAAGTGATTTTTGACAAGGCTGTGAAACACACCCAGCTGGGTCAGAAAGCCTATTGAACAATGGTGCTCAGAGAACTGGATATTCATAGCTAAAATAAAGAAGGAGGAACACTATATCACACCTTATACAAAAATTAACTCAAAACAGATCAAGGACCTAAATATAAAAGCAACAACCATAAAAATCCTAGAAGAAAATGTAGGATAACATCTTCAAGATCTTGTGGTAGGCAGTAGTTTCTTAAACCTTACACCTAAAGAATGAGCAACAACAACAAACAGAATCAATAAACGGTACCTCCTCAAAAGTAAGCCCTGAAGCAGCAAGATTGACGCAATAAAAAGAGACACAGATTCCTGGTGCCACTGACAAGAATATGAGTGGACACAGAGGAACACACAGTGGATGGACACAGAGAGCAGACAACTGGGGGAGTGAGGAGGGGAGAGAAATAAATAAAAAATAAATCTTTTTTTTAAAAAAAGCAAACACTTTTGTGCTTCAAATGACTTTGTTAAGAAGGTAAAAAGGCAGCCTACACACTGGGAGAAAATTTTCATATCTGATAAGGGTATGTTATATAAAGAGAATATAAAACCCAATGTAAAAAGACAAGCAGGGCAGTGATGTGGCTCAATCAGTTGAGTGCCCGTCTACTACACGGGAGGTCCCGGGTTCGGATC
Organism: Dasypus novemcinctus; assembly: GCF_030445035.2. Classification (NCBI taxonomy): domain Eukaryota; kingdom Metazoa; phylum Chordata; class Mammalia; order Cingulata; family Dasypodidae; genus Dasypus; species Dasypus novemcinctus. Next base: position 138,408,162 of record NC_080674.1, read on the forward strand.
CCAGTGCCTCTTAAAGAAGAGCAGATGCCGTGCCTGTGACAAGATAGATGTTACTCTTGCTGTGATGAGTTAGATGCTGGACCTGCCGCAATGAACTACATGCTGCATCACAAGCCAGCAGATGCTGCAGCCCGTGAGGAGTGCTGGGCACTTGCCTCCCAAGTGGGAGGTAGTGTAAATGTGGAGAAATGGTTAGAGTTGATGGTAATACATTTTAATTAATATATTCAACACTGCTGATTTCATTTATAAATGTGATTGTGGCTGAAAGGGGTCATCTGGGGAGGTTAATGTCACTTGAAAGAAAGCTAAAGGATAATGTAATGACTGTATAAAATAGTGATTTTGGTGGTAGAGAATGACCGTGCTTTATTGTACAAATAAGAAGGCTCCTCTATTACAAGCTGTTAAGAATATGGACATATATGGGAAAATATAACTAATGTAACCTATAGACTGTAATTACTATAATCAGTAATACAATTTTATAGCAATGGCAAAAAAAGCTACTATATAATATAAAAGGGTAGGGAATTTTTCCTTTAGGAATAACAAAAATGTTCTGAAATGGGCTGAGCTAATGACAGCACAAATCTGATGAAATTCAGAGTTAGTGAGTGTAAACTCTGGATGGACTGAATATGGCAAGGGACCATGTAACACAGCGAATCCCGTGGTGAATGATGGACTACACCTAACAGTACAAACAGGAGAACATTTTCTCATGAACTATAAAAAATATACAATACTCATACATGGAGTTACTAACAGGATGGTTTTTGGGAAAAATACACCAAACATAAGCTATAGGCAACAGATAACAGTGATATTATAGCAATGTTCTTTCATAATTTGAAACAAATGTATCACAACAATGTATGGTGTTAGTGGTGGGGCAATGTGTGGGAATCCTGTATGGTATGCATGATTGTATTTGTTAACTTACAACTTCTTGGGAAAAAAAAAATGAAAAAATGAAAAAAAGGTAAACATATGGGTAAGGCTAAATAATAATAACACTGACTTTACTAAGCATCTGTAATTTATTGTGGGATTTAAAGACATGGAAATAAATAGATATAAATTGGGTAGGTAAATGGTATTTAAGTGTTTTAAGTTCCTTGCATTGCATGACAAAACAAAGTACCAATAAGCTTAAACTGATTAATATTAACAAATATGCATGTTAGAATAGCTAGGATCATGTTAGAAAAACAGTAAAATAGTGTATATCTACCAAGTTAATTGAGTAGGAAAAATAACTTACTAAAAAATCTGTTCAGGAAGAGATAAACCATATTGAAGATCAATAAACTAGGCTTTTAAAATTAAGAACCTCTGTTCATTAAAAGATAACCATTGGGAAGTGGATTTGGCTCAACGGATAGAGTGTCTGCCTACCACATGGGAGGTCCAGGGTTCAAACCCAGGGATTCCTGGCCCGTGTGTTGAGTTGGCCCACGTGCAGTGCTGATGCGCGCAAGGAGTGCTGTGCCATGCAGGGGTGTAGGGGAGCCCCACATGCAAGGAGTGCGCCCTGTAAGGAGAGCCGCCCAGCGTGAAAAAAGTGCAGCCTGCCCAGGGGTAGCGCCACACACACAGAGAGCTGACATAGCAAGGTGATGCAACAAAAAGAAACACAGATTCCCGGTGCCACTGGCAAGAACACAAGCGGACACAGAAGAACACACAGCAAATGGACACAGAGAGCAGACAACTGGCGGGGGGGGGGGGGGGGGAAGGGGAGAGAAATAAAAAAAATAAATCTTTAAAAAAAAAGAAAGAAAAGATAACCATTAAGAATTATAGGGAAGAAACTTGAACTTCTTCACAAGAAGACTAACAAATATATATAAAAGAGTTCTGGACCTCATTATATCAAGGAAATGCACTTGAGAACCATAATAGGATAGAATAACATACCTATTCAAGAAGAAAAACATAAAAAGACTAATTTTACCATGTATGGTGTGGGTGAAAATAATGAAAACTCTAATAACATTGCCAATGTTCAACTTTATTAGGTAATAACAAACTGTTTTCTAAAGTTGATTATACTAATATCAGGATCCAGAAATTTCACCCTGAATATAGCATGGAGGATCTAATGTTGATCAAAATAAGCTGGAAAACCAAAAAATATATACCCTGTGATTCTATTTATATAAATTTCAAGAGCTGGCTAAATCAAACCATGATATTAGAAGTCAGGATGGTACTTATAGCAGTTTGATACTGTTTATGAATTCCAAAAATAGATACTGGATTATGTTTGTGAATTGGTCTGTTCCTTTGGGCATATTAAATTGGATTAGATTCAGAGGTTTTACTTTTACTTGATTAAATTATGATTAAGGCTTTGATTGGGCCATTAGACATAGCAGAGGCTCCAGGAAGATAGATGAGCTGTTTGCCTGACAGTTTACAGCTGGTCTTGAGGAGAGAGCAGAGCAGTTAAGCCTGGAGAGTAATGAACCTCAGGAGAGAGATGAGACTTATTCCAGCCTATAGCTGATACTGGAAGAAGCTGGGATCATGGAGCCTGAAGAGGAAGAGGAAGCCTGAACCCTTGCAGACGTTGGCAGCCATCTTGCTTCAATACGTGGCGACAGACTTTGGAGAAGGAAGTAACTTTGGCATTATGGTAACTGTAAGCTTCTACTCGAAATAAATACCCTTCATAAAAGCCAACAGATTTCTTGTATTTTGCATCAGCACCACTTTGACTCACTAATATAGTAGTTACCCTTGGGGAAGAGAGTGAGTATAGTAATTGGGAAGGAGTATGGGTGGGGCTTCAGAAATACTAAGACTGTTTTATTTTTGACCTGGGTATTAGTTACAGGAGTGCTTGCTTTGTCATAATTCATTAAGTTATGTTTTGGGTACTTTTCTGCATGTGGGGAAAAAAAAGGGAGTTGAACTGAAAATATAATAAATCACAATTCCATAGAATTAACTGAAGTTAAAAATGAGAATTTTCAAATAATTTTAAAATACCTTCATGTAGGAATGTCATATCCTTCTTGACAACAGGGAAGAGTGGAATAATTGGAGGCTGCATGCTTTGACTACTAAGAATATTTCGATACTTTGCCATGTTTCTAGATGGATCAAAAAGGTCTTGTAGATCTTGAAGGTGTTTCTCATACTTGCTTGGTAACTTTTCCCAAGTACCTCTTAGTCGTGCTACAGGTGCCAGGTTCAAGCCACTGACAAAGATGAGAAAAATGAGAATAAAAACATTAGAGAGACTTGGAGGGTAGGGGGAAGTCAAATCATAAAGTATGTTTACCAAGTTTCATTTAGAAAGCTAAAAATATGCAGGGATACTGTTGAAATAACCATAATGCATTACTACAAATAATTTAAAGGAATTCTTTGATCTTAAAGCAGGGAGAGCTTCTTTCAGAAGAACTGTATTACTTGCATATGGTTATACATTTATAGTCTTTATTTTCTATTTACCATGTAAGTAAAAATACAGTAACTCTGTAACATAGATATTGAACTTAAAGTATTTTTCAGTATGACAATGCTTTTCTTAAATCCAGAAATAAATCACTTTATGGAGATATAACATATTTAAAAGTAATTTAAGTAATGGGGTGCTCAAATGTTAAATATTTCAGGCAAGTTCTGGGGCTGATGCAGTCTTTTTCCTCTGAGATTTTGTTCACTTATGTCTCAGATTCCACACTTCCATATGCCGAAGTTCTACTTTTGTCTCCCAAGACTCCATATAGTCAATGTTAATAAAATAAAAAGCTTGGTGCAGCAATGAAATACGGCAAGGGGAAGAAGCTGAAAAAATTATCCAGCATAATATGAACAACTGTATGCCAACAAATTGAGATAAGATAGATGAAATGGACAAATTCTTAGAAATATACAAACTACTTACACTGATTCAAGGAAAAAAACAGAAGATCTCAACAAATAACAAGAGATTGAATCAGTCATCAAAAACTTCCCCAAAAAGAAAAGCTCAGGACCAGATGGCTTCACTGGTGAATTTTATCAAACATTCAAAAAAGAACTAACACCAATACTGCTCAAACTCTTCCAAAAAATTGAAGAGGAGGGAGCACTCCCAACTCATTCTTATGAGGTTAACATCACCCTCATACCAAAGTCAGATAAAGATAGCACAAGAAAAGAAAATTACAGACCAATATTATCCCTTATGAATATGCAGGCAAAAATCCTTAACAAAATATTAGCAAACCAAATTCAACAGCACATTAAAAGAATTTATACCATGGTCAAGTGGGATTTAATCCAGGTATGCAAAGGTGGTTCAACATAAGAAGATCAAGTAATGTAATACACCACATTAATAGAAAGAAGGGAAAAACAATGTGATTATCTCAACCTATACAGAAAGGGTATTTGACAAAATTCATAAAAATACATAAAATATTAGGAATAGAAGGAAAGTTCCTCAACATGATAAATGGTATATATGAAAATTCCACCATTAATATCACACTCAATGGTGAAAGACTGAAAGCTTCTTCCCTAAGATCAGGAACAAGAGAAGAATGCCGACTGTTGCCAGTGATATTCAACATTGTACTGGAAAATTTAGGCAGAGCACAATCAGGCAAAAATGAAATAAAATGCAACCAATTGGAAAGAAAGAAGTAAAAATTTCTCTATCTGCAGAAGACATGATCCTACACATTATAAAATCCTGAAAAGTCCACACTAAAGCTACTAGAGCTAATGAATGAATTCAGCAAAATGGCAGGGTACAAGATCAACACTCCAGTATCAGTAGTGTTTCTATATAATTATTAAAAAACAATCTGAAGAGGAAATCAAGAAAAATTCAATTTACAATAGCAACTAAAAGAAGCAAATATGTAGGAATAAATTTATCAAGGATGTAAAGGACTTGTACATGGAAAATCACAAATCATTGCTAAAAGAAATAAAAAACCTAAATAAATGGAAGGACATTATGTGTTCATGCATTGGAAGACTAAATATTGTTAAGATTGTTGCCCAAAGCAATTTATAGATTAAACAAAATCCTCAAACAACATTCTAACAGTCTTTTTTGCAGAAATGGAAAAGACAACCATCAAATTTATATGGGGGAAGCTGATGTGGCTCATGCAGTTGAGCTCCCACCTACCACATGGGTGGTCCTGGGTTCAATTTTTGGTGCTTCCTGGAGAAGACAAACAAGACAGCAAGTTGGCACGATGGGCTAGTGTGGTGAGCTGATGCAACAAGATGATGCAACAAGGAGACACAAAGAAGAAAGACAATGAGAGACACAACAAAGCAGGGTGTGAAGGTGGCTCAAGTGATCGAGCACCTCTCTCTTCCACAAAAGAGGTCTCAGGTTCGGTTACCAGTGCCTCCTAAAGAGAAGATGAGCAGACAGCGAGTATAAACAATGGGGCGGGGTGTGTGTGTGTGTGTGTGTGTAAATAAATGAAAATAAGTCTTAAAAATAAAGGTATATGGAAGTGCAAAGGGTACTGAATAGCCAAAACCACGTTGAAAAAGAAGAAAGTTGGATGAATCACACTAACAGCACAGTACTGGCCCAAGGATAGACATATAGACCAATGGAATCAAACTGAGAGTTTGAAAATTATCCTTCACATAGAGCCAAATGATTTTTGACAAGGTTGCCAAGTCCATTCAATTGGGAAAGAAAAGTCTCTTCAACAAATGGTGCTGGGAATACTGAATCTCCATTTGCAAAAGAATGAAGGTAGAACTCTACTACCTCACGCCATATACAAAACCAACTCAAAATGGATCAAGACATAAATATAAGAACTAGAACTATAAAATGTAGGGAAGCATCTTCAGGACCTTGTGTTGGCCATAGTTTCTTAGGTTTATAACAAAAGCATGAGAAAAAAAAAAGATAAATGGTACATTAAAATGAAAAACTTTTGTACATAAAAGGACTTCATTGTGAAAATATTTGGAAACCACAAACGTGATAAGGGTTTAATATACCCATAAAGAAACCCCACAACTCAGCAACAAAAAGACAAACAACCCAACTCTAATATGGTCAAAAGACTTGAATAGATTTTTCTTCAAAGAAGATATATAAATGGTCAAAAACACATGAAAAGATGTCAACATAGGGAAATGTAAATCAAAACGACGATGAGATACCATTTCAAAACTACTAGAGGATCTGGCTCAACTGATGGAGTGTCTGCCTACCATGTGGGAGGTATAGGGTTCAAACCCAGGGCCTCCTGACCCGTGTGGTGATTTGACCTACACGCAGTGCTGCCATGTGCAAGGAGTGCCATGCCATGCAGGGGTGTCCCCCACGTAGGGGTGTCCCCCATGCAAGGAGTGCGCCCTGCAAAGAGAGCCGCCCCACATGAAAAGCATAGCCCGCCTGGGGGGTGGTGGCGCACAGACGGAGAGCTGTTGCAGCAAGATAACACAACAAAAAGAGACACAGGGGAAGCAGATTTGGGCCAATGGATAGGGCATCCGCCTACCACATGGGAGGTCTGTGGTTCAAACCCTGGGCCTCCTTGACTCGTGTGGAGCTGGCCCATGCACAGTGCTGACACGCTCAAGGAGTGCCCTGCTACGCAGGGGTGTCCCCCATGTAAGGGAGCCCCACGCACAAGGAATGCGCCCCGTAAGGAGAGCCACCCAGTGCGAAAGAAAGTGCAGCCTGCCCAAGAATGGCACCGCACACACAGAGAGCTGACACAAGATGCAACAAAAGGAAACACAGATTCCCGGTGCTGCTGATAAAGATAGAAGCAGTCACAGAAGAACACACAGCAAATGGACACAGAGAGCAGACAACTGGGCAGGGGGGGAAGGAGAGAAGTAAGTTAAAAAAAAAAAAAAAGAGACACAGATGCCTGTGCCACCTGATGAGAATACAAGTGGACACAAGAGAGCAGACAATGGGGGGAGGGGGAGTGGGGGAAGGAGAGAGAAATAAAAATAAATCTCTAAGAAAAAAAGAAAACTACTAAAATGCCTATTATCTCTTTTTGCAGATGATGTGATCTTCTATACAGAGATTCTAAGGAATCTATTTTAACAAACTAGAATGAATAAATGAGCTCAGAAAGGTTGCAGAATACAAGATCAATATGCAAAAACCAATTCAATTTCATTTGTATAGCTTGCAATGAGTAATCAAAAGAGGAAATTAAGAAAATCAATGAATTTACAGTATCACTCCAAAGAACAAAATATCCAGAAATTAATTTAACCAAGTAGGTGAAATATTCGTATAGTTAACAGCTATAAAACATTGCTGAAAGAAATTAAAGAAGATATAAATATATGGAAAGACAGCCTATGTTCATGAATTAGAAGACTTAATATTGTTAAGATGACAATACTACCCAAAGCAAATGGAAAAGGCGATCCTCAAAATTCATATGGAATGGCAGGAGGCCCTGAATAGCCAAAATAATACTGAAAAAGAACACAGATGGACTTCCCAATTTCAAAACTTACTAAGTCACAGTAATCAAAATTTGTGATACTGGCATAAGAATAGACGAATAAAACAAGGAAATAAAGCTGAGAGTCCAGAAATAAACCCATATAGCTATGGCCAATTCAGTAATTGGACTGACTAATTCAAAGAGGAAAGAATAGTCTCTTCAACAAATGATCCTGGAGCAACTGGATATCACATCCAGAAGAATGAAACTGGATGTCTACCTTAGACCATATACAAAAATTGCCTCAAAATGGATCAACCACCTAAATATAAGAGCTAAAACTCTAAGACGCTTAGAAGAAAATACAGAGGCGTACCTACTGACCTTGGATTTACTAGTGAATTCTTAGCAATGATAACAAAAGCATGAGCAACAAAGGAAAAATACAGCTTTGTGTCTAATATCATGACCAAACCACATACAGCTATTTGACCTACTTTGTATAAACTTACCTTATTATTGCAAACATGGAATTGAAGTTCTTACATTCACGGCAGTGAAGTGCAATTTTAATAAAATGTTTAATAATCTTCATTCGTTTGAGCTGATTGGATTCCGTTAAAATCTCTGAGGCAACCCAGAATGTTTCTTGGTTTACAATGTCCTCAAACTCTTTTAAGTGAGTATTTCCTGTTATAGAATCTAATTTAAAAAGGTCATCAATATATTCAGTAGGCTCAATATTTCGAAATAAATCAAAGTCTCGCATTGACAACTGAGTGGCAATCTCAATGGTACTGAGCTGCAGCATGGACAGTTGGCTTTCTTTAAGTAGCTCTTGAGCATCTTCATCTGAACATAAGGTTTCTGTTTCCATGTTATTTTTCAAGTAGTACCTAAAAAAGAAAAATAGTTTATATAAGCAATTTCACTTTTATGAGTACTTTCCCTCGGTAAATTGTTGTCAAAATATAAATTTTCATTTTACTATTAATAACTTTGTACCAAAAACATTAGATTATTTACTTACAAAAGCAATGGAAAAATGAGCATTTTAAATATGAATTTTAAAGAAGTTATCATTTTTTCTTGCCATTTGTCATCTATTATTTTAACGAGTAAAAATAATACTGATTATGCCATGAATTTAATGATTTAGAAAACTACTCATTGTGTGTGAGCAAGCACATGTGTATAATCTTGAGAATAAAAATCTCTATGAGGGCAAGGCTAGAACCTAAAATAGTATCTGACACATAACTGGTACAATATAAATATATGTTCATGTATGGAATGAATTCTGAGTAAGGAAAAACAAACCCCTCTATCATTACTGTTTATACTTCTATGCAGAAGCTAATGCTGACCTCATTTCTTTCTTTTTCTCTAAAGCACCTATAGAAGAAAATAATGAAACACATAGAGAAGGGAAACTTCACTAAAGGATTCTCCCTTGTTAAAAACAATCCCCCAGGAAACGGACTTGGCCCAGTGGTTAGGGCGTCCGTCTACCACATGGGAGGTCCATGGTTCAAACCCCGGGCCTCCTTGACCCATGTGGAGCTGGCCCACGCGCAGTGCTGATGCGCGCAAGGAGTGCTGTGCCACGCAAGGGTGTCCCCCGCGTAGGGGAGCCCCACGTGCAAGGAGTGCACCCATGAGGAGAGCTGCCCAGCGCGAAAGAAAGAGCAGCCTGCCCAGGAATGGCGCTGCCCACACTTCCCATGCCGCTGACGACAACAGAAGTGGACAAAGAAACAAGACGCAGCAAATAGACACAGAGAACAGACAACCAGGGGAAGAGGGGGATTAAATAAATAAATAAATCTTAAAAAAAAACCCAAAAACAAAACAACCCCCCATTCCAGCAAATGGCATTGAGCAGCAACCATACAAAAGACCTGAATTTTCTTTTCTTCATATACATTAACAATTTTATGGTACTTAAAATCTAAGATATGGGCCTAATGTATTTACAGGTGGGAAACATCTTGTATAGTAGAGAAAAGAGGTAACATACTACATTGCATGGAGCTTTTACTTCATGAAATGGTTCCTTCTGATATACAACTTGACCTATACTGTATCTAAGTTAGCATCTACATACTTTATAGTTCAAGGAACCATAACTTTTTTCCTCCTACCTTTACACTGTTGACATGCTCAAGATATTGCCGTAATAATGATGTTGAGAATCACTATGCTACAGACAATAAAATTATTTCTAACACTTACTTTATTATTTCATTTATCCTTTTGATATCCCTATGAAGTAGGTTCTATTATTATCACCCCATTTTATAGATGAAGAAATTTAGGCAGAGAAACTAAAGAACTGTCCAAGATCACAGAGTCAGAATTGGGATTTAAATATGGATAGTTTGGCTCCAGGGTCCATATTCTTAACCACTATGTGCAGGCCAGCAAAGCTGAGGTTGCTTTCTCTTCACAATAACCGTGATGGCTAGTGGGACTGTTTGAAGTTCTTTTATAATTCCCCAAAAGGAAAAGATTATGTTCTTGAACTAATCCATTGTGGTGGGTGTAGAGCCATTAAAATTTTTTAAAAAAAGTCTAGAACACATACATAACCTAAAAAATTCCCCTTTTAAGCATTCAAATATATAATTTGCTGTTGTTTATTACATTCATAATGTTGTGCTACCATCACCACCATCCATTCTCAAACTTTTAAACTCCCCATCCTCTACCCCTAAGGTGGCCTGAGAAACTTTATTCTAGTTTCTGACTCTATAAATCATGAAAATCTCTTTTTCAAAGGTGGTGAACTGGTTCTTTTGTTTTTGCTGTTTGCCTTTCACACTCTTATCAGGTCTTTCCCCAAATGTGGGTCGTGAACGCAGCTCCCACCCCATGTACCTTTCTTTTCCCCATCAAGTGAAAGAAATTCTGAGATAGCTTTAGTGTTCCTTTTTTACAAAATCAAAACATTGGCTATTTTTCTGGACTTCAAACTACTTTTCCTACTAATTTGAAGACTGCTTTGCTCCATGCTTTGGTGGTTTTCCAAACACTGGCAGGCACCAACACATTTCTCTCTGCAGAAAGCTGCTGCAGATGTGGGAATTGGACATTGTAGCCAGAGGAAGGAGGTATGCTGCCCAACTCCTGAGGGTATAGAGCCCTTTTGATTGGACTATGTCAGTGAGGTGTGACTCACGTTGGGTCTCCACCCTCTCACTGGAGCTTTATATAAACAGAGACACAGAGAAAGGAAGCTGCCATTTTTGACCCTGCCATGTGAGAGAGCCTCGAGGATCACTAGCAGTCAAAATTTAAGCATGAAGATCCCAAGAGGCTGGGTCCATAGAGCACCTCAAGGCTGTAGAGACAAGTCATATGCCTGATTGCCTAAAGCTGGGCTCTGGAGATGATAAGCTTGGAGGGGAAGGCAGGGACCTCCGCAGAGATCAGCTGCCATGCTGCTTTGTCATGTGGCAGGATGCCAGGATCATCAGTAGCTGACCTTAGTGAGAAAGCATCTCTACTGATACTTTGATTTTAACATTTCATGGCCTTGGAACTGTATCCTTTCACCCTAAATAAAATTTCCATTATAAAAGCCTACCCATTTTTGTTATTTTGTATTGGAAGCCCTCTGGCAAACTTAGTATTTTAAGGTTCCCAGGGATGTCTACACATGAAATTGGGCTCACTAAAAAAGATTAAAATTATTCTCAGAAAATTACCAGACTAATGAAAAGAACGTATTATTGAAAGAATCTTCTGGTTTAGCAAATGATTTAAAAAAATTAACTTGTGCTGCTTATTCACAGAAGGAAAATTACTTATGAAGAGAACTGTGAAAACCGTGAATGCTTCTGCTCTAAGCACATATTGTTCATATTAAAAACAAATCTATAAATACATACATATAGAAACATTCAACCATATGTATCCCCCCGTTTCCTCATCTATAAAAAGTAGGGATTGGTCTAGATCAGTGGTTCTAATATTTCATTTTTATAGGAGTTATCCCCCCCACTTTGGGGTAATGCTAACACCCTAAGACTGGATTTACATAATCATGGAGACGAGAAAAGCTGGAAAAAAGAACCTACTTTAATTTTAGAGAGAACTCAGTGGTCTTAAACAATGATATTTCTATTTAAAACATCCCTTTTAAAGGGAAATGTTCAAAAACGTATCTACAAATAAGTACATTCACCTCCCATTGAGTTGAATTCTATCAGCTAATTTGGAGAACTGGTCCGGAAGTCTTCTCTGTTTTATGACACCCTCAGGAGTAACAGAAACTTCACAGAGAGAATATGTATCGGATGCACCAGTCAAACCAAATTCATGAACAGCATGACAAACTACTTCTTTAGCCGTAGTGTCTTTACTGATGATGATGTAGCAACTTTGTTGATCTGCTTTGAAAACTCTTATAACTTGATCGGGAATATCTATATAAAATAGAAAGACATTCCTGGTTATTTTCAAGAAAATTACCTTTAAACTCTTCAAAGACTAATTTGGAATGCAATGATTTCTCTTTTATTTATACTTCAGGAGGTTAAAAGAAACAGATCAGGTTTGCGTTTACTGATAACTAAAAGATCTATTTTTTTTCAGAAGCCAAAATATGAATAGTTTCCAGAAAACACAATGAAAAAGATAAAAACTGGGATCATACTACACATACGATTTGGAAGCCACATTTTCTTTCATTTCATATACCACAAGGAGTTTTGAGGACATTTAGTATTCTCCTAAAAACAAGTTTTAATGGAAGCATATTACCATAATATGTATTTTATATATCTGAATTATTCAATTCCCTAATGCTAGACATTTAGGTTGCTTATCATTTTCCTTTATTATAAATAACATTATGATAAAGACCCCTATAAAGCAGATAAACCTCTATAGGCAACTGGATTATTTCCTCAAAGAAAATCCCCAAAATGAGAACTATTGGGTTAGGTAACATGCATAATTTAAAGGTTTTTGAAATATATTGCCCAATTTTTCTCTGGAGATTACAATATTTTATAATTCTAGAGCATAAGAGGGCCAATTTGTTCACACCCTTTCCAAAACTCTTAATAATGCTTTTGATTCTTCATTTTGAAGCCCCCCTCTAAATATGCCATTGTTTTACATTTTCTTTCTTTGCTTACTAGTGAGATTTAGCAAGAGGCTATTTCTTCTTTTCCAAAATGTGCTTTCCCAGTTTTTATATTCTATTTATTTTATTTCCAATATGAGAAATATTTAAATATTCATGTGGTTAAATCTCTGAATCTTTACCTTTGTGATTGCTCTACTGGCAAATTCTACCTTAAAACAAATGGTTCATATGATATGCATATGTAAATAGTTTTTCCCTCTTGTTCTATCATTTTTCTTGTCCTATAGCTAGAACTTCCAGAACAATGTTCAATGTGATGACCATGGTTACTTTTGTTTTCTGTTTTTTAAAAAATTTTATTTGTGTGGTTACTTTTTAATGTAACAATGTAAGTGAATAGTTACACAATAACATGAACAAATGTTAAATTTTTCCTTATAATAATAAATTGTTACAAAAAATTTTTCTTAAAATTAGGAATTATTGTGGGTTGGGAGATTTTGGTGGTCCAAGTAATTGAACAGTTTTTCAAGCATTACCTTCATAGCATTATATACACTTTTACCATTTAGAGAAAAAGACACAAATACAAATTACAAATTTGTATCAAAGCTAACTGAGGTAGTCACCCATTTGCCCTGGCTAAAGTAAAGAGAAGAGAAATGGAAGATGTGGCAGGAAACACTTTCACAGAATAAGGTGGCCCTCTAAAACTGGAGACACATAAAGACAGAGACTAGTTCCTCGGACTGGAAGATTCAACACAATATACATGAATTTAATTTCAGAGAGAAGGAAACTTCATCTACATACGTTTAATATTCTGGATCTGTAGGCAAGTTAGAAGCTGGATGCTTCATCTATTCATGTCTTTTTGTAAGATGTATGCCCCAAACTGCCTTTCCTAAAGACATTCAAACATTTGAGTCTTTAAAGGCCTTTTGTTCAGATTTCTTTCCAAAGAGTAAATCCTTTATGTGCTGTTTACATAATCAAGTTTTTGTAGCTTCAAGGGTTCAGGTTACACTGTTTTATGATATACCTAATTGAGGTGCTTCTCTGGGCTAGAAAATGACTGCACCCAGGTGGAAATTCCCTCTTAACTCTATAAAAAAGTGTCACAAATATACTGTTATTATCTGAATTGTTCCTAACTTCTTCATGAAAGCAGGTCCCTGTGGTCTGGGGCTCCAGAATTCAATCAGTTAACAAGATTTTGGGGGGCTTACCCTGGGGAATTGGGGAGATGTTCTGATCCTTATATTACTTTCCTCATAGAAACTTATTCACAAGGGATAGGGAATTTGCACACATTTCATGCTCTCTTTGTTGGTGGCAATATACTGAAACATGTCCTGGGAAGCTGTGTTTAGCAGTGTATCTTGCCAAACAGCAGAAAAAAAAGCCAAAGTCTATTAAAGCCATCTTTTTCCTACTAAAAGGACAAATGGCTATAAAGTCACATAAAAGGGTTTCAGGCAACATAAATGGGTGGCTCTAGATTTTTACATATATATATATACACATACACACACACACACTAACTATACATATGTGTGTATATATATATACACATACAAATGTTTATATTTTTTATTAGAGAGGCTTTGGGTTTATAGAAAAATCATGTATAAAGTACAGGATTCCATATATCCTATTACTGACTCCTTGGCACTGGTGTGGTACATTTGTTACAACTGATGAAAGCACATTTTTGGTAACTGTATTATTAACTATAGTCCATGTATTAATTTAGTGCTCACTGTTCATGCTGTATAGTCCTAATTTTAAAAAACTTTTTCATTCTAGTACATATATACAACAATTTCCCCCTTTAGCCACATACAAACATGTAATTAACATATATAATTACGTTCACAATGTTATACTACCACCACCACTGTCCCTTACCAAAACTTTACCATTGTCACAAATAGAAACTCGGTACATTTTAAGCCTTAACTCCATATTTTCTTACCCCACCCTGTCTCCTGGTAACCTATATTCTAGTTTCCAACTCTATGAGTTTGCTTGTTCTAATTATTTCCTATTAATGAGATCATACATTATTTGTCCTTTTGTGTTTGCTTATTTCACTCAACATGATGTCTTCAAGGTTCATCCATTTTGTCACATGTATCAGAACTTCATTCCTTTTTACAGCTGAAGAATATTCTATTGTGTATATACAATACGTTTTGTTTATCTGTTCACCAGAGATAGACACTTAGGTTGCCTCAATCTTTTGCAATTATGAATAAACCCACTATGAACATCAGTGTGTGTAAATATCTGTTTGAGACCCTGCTTTCAATTCTTTTGGGCATATACCTAGAAGTACCAGGTTATATAGTAATTCTGTTCTTGACTTTTTAAGGAACTGCCAGACAGTATTCCATAGCAGCTGCACTATTTTATATTCCTATCAGTAATGAGTGTCCCTATTTCCCCACATACTCTCTAACACTTGGTAATTAAAAAGAAAAATAGTAGCCATTCGAGTGGGTGTGAAATGGTATATAATTAAGGTTTTGATTTGCATTTCCCTAATGGCTAATGATGTTGACTATATTTTCATGTGCTTTTGTCCATTAAAAATTTTTTTTTCTTTTTGTTATTGAGTTGAAGGACTTATTTAAGTATTCGGGATATTATACCCATATCAGATACGAGGTTTCCAAAATTTTTCTTCCATTACCTAGGAGTTTTATAGCTCTGGATCTTATATTTAGGTCTTTGTATATGGTGTAAAGGAGGATTCCACCTTCATTCTTTTGCAAATGGAGACACAGTATTCTAGCACCATTTGCTGAAGACTATGCTTTCTCAATTGAGTGGTCTTCACCCTCTTATAAAAAAGTCAGTTGGCCATAAATGAGGGTTGATTTCTGAACTCTCAAATCAATCCAAAGGATCTGTATGTCTGTCCTTGTGCTGGTACCATTATGTTTCAATTACTTTAGTTTTGTAATAAATTTTAAGATTTGGAAGCATGAGTCCTCTTACTTCATTCTGGCTATCTGGTGCCCCTTATACTTCCATATAAATGTGAGGACTGTCTTTTTCATTTCTGCAAAGAAGGCTGTTGGAATTTTGATTGGGATGGCATTTAAATCTGTAAATCGCTTTGGGAAGAACTGACATTTATTTAGGTCTTCTTTGAGTTCTTTAAGCAATGCTTTGTAGTTTTCTGTATATATGTTCTTTACATCCTAGATATTTGTTTCTTTTAGTTGCTATTGTAAATGGAATTTTTTTCTTGATATCTTCATCTGATTTTTCATTACTAGTATATAGAAACACTACTGATTTTTGGGTGTTGATGTTTTATCCTGTACTTTGCTGAATTCATTTGTTAGCTCCAGTAGCTTTGTTGTAGATTTTTCAAAATGTTCTGAATACAGGATCTGTAAATAGGTAAAGTTTTACTTCTCCTTTCCAATTTGGATGCCTTTTACTTTTATTGCCTAATTAGTCTGGCTAGAATTTCTAGTATAATATTGAAAAACAGTGGTGACAGTGGGCATCCTTGCCTTGCTCCCGATTTTAGAGAGAAAGCTTTCAGTCTTTGAACAGTAAGTATGATGTTAACTATGGATTTTTCATTAATTCCCTTAGTCATGTTGAGTAAGTTAACTTCGGCTAGTGTTTTTATTTTGTTGTTTTTTTAAATGAAGAAGGGATGCTGTCAAATGCCTTTTCTGCATCCACTATATGTTCATGTGTTTTCTTTCCTTCATTCTGTTAATGTGCAGTATTGCATTCATTTAAAAAAAATTTTCTTTTAAATGTTACATTAAAAAAATGAGGTTCCCATATGCCCCCCCCCACTCCTCCGACATCAACCATTTTTTCCATCATCATGGCACATTCACTGCAGCTGGTGAATACATTTTGGAGCACTGCTGCACCACATGGACAGTGGTCTACATTGTACTCTACACTCTCCCCCATTCAACTGATTTTCTTTTTTCTTTGCTTACCTGGGACAAATTCCACTTGATTATGGTGAATAATTCTTTTAAAGGTGAATTCGGTTTGTGTGGTAGTTTGAGGCTTTTATGGACCCCAGAAAAATCATGTCCTTAGAAGAGCTAATTAATTCGTGTAGGTTTGAACATATTGTAGATGGGATATTTAGGTTATTTCAGTTGGGGTGTGACCCAGGGTAGGTCACACCAGAGTCTTTTATAAACAGGATGAATACAGACAGCAAGTCAAAGAGAAAAGCCACAGAGAGAAAGCCAGAAGCTGAAGTAATGACACTGGAGAGAAGGGAGACCAGGAGACACCACTATGTACCTTGCAATGATAGAGGAGTCCAGGAATGCTGGCAGCTGGTCTTTGGAGAGAAAAGCATTGCCTGATGAAGTCCTAATTTGAACATTTTCATGATGTCAGAACTGTAGGTTTATAAATTAAGAAATCCCCATTGTAAAAGCCAACCCATTTCCAGTACATTGCATTCTGGCAGCTAGCAAACTAAAACAGTTTGCTAGTATTTGCTGAGGATTCTTGCATCTATTTTCATAAGAGATATTGGTCTGTAATTTTCTTTTCTTGTGGTATCTTTATCTGGCTTTGGTATGTGGGTGATAATGGTCTCATAGAATGAATTAGGGAATGTTCCCTCCTCTTCTTTTTTTTTTTTTTGGGAAGACTTAGAGCAGGATTGGTGTTAACACTTCTTGGAATGTATGGTGAAATTCCACAGAGAAGTCATCTAATTCTGGGCTTTTCTCTGTTGGGAAATTTTTGATTATGCATTCACTCTCTTCACTAGTTACTAATTTGTTGAGATCTATTTCTTTTTGAGTCAGTTCAGGTAGCTTTTTTTTTTTTTTTTTTTAAATTTATTTCTCTCCCGCCCCCAAGTTGTCTGCTCTGTGTCCATTCACTGCATGTTCTTCTGTGTCCGACTGTACTCTTGCCAGTGGCACCTGGAATCTGTGTCATTTTGTTGTGTCATCTTGCTGCGTCAGCTCTCCATGTGTGCGGTGCCATCCCTGGGCAGGCTGCACTTCTTTTGCACTGGGCGGCTCTCCTTATAGGGTGCACTCTTTGCACGCCTGGGCTCCCCTACGTGGGGGACACCCCTGCATGGCACGGCACCCCTTGCGCACATCAGCACTGTGCGTAGGCCAGCTCATCACACAGGTCAGGAGGCCCTGGGTTTGTACCTTGGACCTCCCATGTGGTAGGTGGATGCCCTATTCATTGGGCCAAATCTGCTTCCCAGTTCGACAGATTTTGATTGCTAGGAATATGCCCATTTCATCTTGGATATCTAATTTTTTGGCATTCAGTTGTTCATGTTCATAGTATTATTCTCTTATAGTCCCTTTTATTTCAGTGGGGTCAGTCCCCGTTTTCATTTCTAGTTTCAGTTATATGTGCCCTTTTTTTCCTTCATCAGTACAGAAAAAGGCTTGTCAGTTTTATTGATCTTTTCATAGAACCAACTTTTGGATTTGCTGATTCTATTATTTTATTATTCTCTATTTCATTTAACAAAGCTCTAATATCTGTTATTTCCTTCCTTCTGCTTACTTTGGGCTTACTTTGTTCTTCTTTTTCTAGTTCTTCCAGTTTTGAAGTTAGGTCTCTGATTTGAAATCTTTTTTCTTTTTCAATGTAAGCACTTAGAGCTATAAATTTCTATCTCAGTACTGTCTGCCTTTGCTGCATCCCTTACATTTTGGTATGTCAGATTTTCATTTCCATTTGCCTCAAAGTATAATTTCCCTTGTGATTTTAACCTATTGGATGTTTTAAGAATCCACTGTTTAATTTCCACATATTTGTGTATTTTCCATTTCATCTTCTATTAATGATTCCTAGTTCCATTGCATTGTGGTTGGAGAAGATACATTGAATGATTTCAATATTTTTTAATTTACTGTGTGACTTGTTTTGTGACCTAACCTATGGTCTATCCTGAAGGATGATCTATGTGTATTTGAGAAGCATATATATTTTGCAGTTAGCTCAAGTGTTCTATATGTATTAGGTCTAGCTGGTTTAGAATATTGTTTAAGTCTTCTATTTTTTTTTTTTAACTGATCTTCTGTCTAGATGTTTTCTCCATTATTGGAAGTGGCATATTAAATTCTCCTATTAATGTACAATAGTCAGTTTCTCACTTAAAATCTGTCATTACCTGCTTCATGTATTTTGGGGCTGTGCTGTTAGGTGCATTTTTATTTATAATTGTTACATCTTTGTGTTGAATTGACCCCTTTATCATTTTATAATGACCAGTGTAAAATGATCAGTTTTTCACTTATTTTTATTTTATCTGATATTTAGTGTAGCTACCCCAGGTCCCTTTAGTTACTATTTGCATGGTATATTTTCTTCATACTTTCACTTTCAACCTCCTGTGTCTTTGAATTTAAGGTGAGTCTCTTATGGACAGCACACAATTGGGTCATGCTCTTTTATCCATTCTGCAAATCTCTGACTTTTGACTGGAAAGTTTAATCCATTTACATTTAAAGTCACTACTGATAATGCAGGACTTTTTCAACATTTAGGTATTTAAATATTGTAAGTCTTACACCTGTTTTGTCTTTTAATTCTTCTGTTACTATCTACTTTCATATTTATTTGATATTTTTGTTATTGTACCATATTAGTCCCTTCTCATTTCTGTCTGGACATATTTTTCATATATTTTCCTGTGGTGACCATGGGGTTAAAAATTTAACATCCTAAATACATAACAATCACATGTGATTTAATACCAAGTTGACTTTAAGAGCATATACATACACTGCTCCCATACCTCTCTGTTCCCCTCCTTTATTTTGTACTTGTTACAAATATATATTTGTAAACTGTATGTCCAAAACCAATTTATTATTACTTTTTATACATTTGTATTTTAGTATCTGAAAGAAGTAATAAGTGGAGTTACATTCTAAAAAATACAGTATTTGCTTTAGTTTGCTAAGCTGCTGAAGGCAATATACCAGAAATGGGCTGAATTTTTTTTTTTATTAAAATTTTTTTAATTGAAGTATATCATTCATACATGAACATACATAAACAAATGTGTTGGCTTTTACAATGTGATTTATTAGTTTATAAATGCATAGTTCTGAAGTCATGAAAATGTCTAAGCATAGACATTATCAGGCAATGATTTCTATTGGAAGACCAGCTGCTAGTGATCTTAGACTCCTCTGTCACATAGCAAGGAACATGGTGGTGTCTGCTGGTCTTACCCTTCTCCTGGGTTTCACTGCTTTCAGCTTCTTGGTTCCACAGCTTTCTCTCCGCTTTTGTGTGTTTCTCTCCTTTTCATCCCATTTATAAAGGGCTCCAGTAAGGGTTAATTAAGACCCATTCTGTGCCATACCTTACTTAAGTAACCTAAACAAAAAGTACCATCCACAATAGGCTCATACCCAAAGGAATGTACTAGACTTAATAACAAGATTTTCTGGGGGAACATAATTTCAAACTACTACAACTGTACTGGCATATGTAATTACCCAGATGGTTACTTTTACTGGAGGACTTTATTTATGTCCCTTTCTTTTTGGTTTGAAGAACTCCCTTTAACATTGCTTGCAGGGCAGGTCTAGCAGTGACAAACCCCTCAGCTTTTGTTTATCTGGGAAAGTTTAAATCTCTCTCAGTTTCGAAACCAAGTCTTGTCGGATATAAAATCCTTGGCTGGCAATTGTTTGCTTTCAGCACATTAAATATTTCAAATCCAGTGCCTCCTTACTTCTATGGCTTCTGATAAAAAAACAGCATTTAATCTAATTGAGATTCCCTTGATAATAACATTTTGCTTTTCTCTTGCAGCATTCAGAACTCACCTTCCCTTTTGTATTCGAGTGTTTAATCAGTATGTGATAGGGTATATTTTCTTTTCTTTTTTTTTTTTTAAAGATTTATTTATTTAATTTCCCCCCCTCCCCTGGTTGTCTGTTCTTGGTGTCTATTTGCTGCGTCTTGTTTCTCTGTCCGCTTCTGTTGTCGTCAGCGGCACGGGAAGTGTGGGTGGCGCCATTCCTGGGCAGGCTGCTCTTTCTTTTCACGCTGGGCGGCTTTTCTCATGGGCGCACTCCTTGCGCGCACCAGCACTGCGCATGGCCAGCTCCACACGGGTCAAGGAGGCCCGGGGTTTGAACCGCGGACCTCCCATATGGTAGACGGACGCCCTAACCACTGGGCCAAAGTCCGTTTCTCGGGTATATTTTCCTTCAAGTACCCTATTTGGTATTCTCTGGGCTTCCTGGATGTGCATATTCATGTCTTTTGCTGAATTTAGGAAGCTTTCTGCCATTATTTCTTTAAATATTCCTTTTGCTTCTCTCTCTTCCTTATAGGACCCACACAATGCATATACTAGTATGCTTGATGGAGTCCCAGAGGTCTCTTAGGCTATTTTAACTTTTTATAATTCTTTTTCCTTTCTGATCCTCAATCTGACTCATTTGAATTGTCTTGTTTTAGAATTTGCTGATCTTTTCTTCTTCCAGCTCCAATCTGATGTTGAAACCCTCCGGGGCATTTTTCATTTCATTTATTGTGGTTTTCAACTCTAGTAGTTTGGTTTGGTTACTTTTAAAATTTATGATTTTTTCAATCATTGTTTTCTTGATATGCTTTAGTTCTCTGTACCTTTCCTTCATCTCCTTGAGCATATTGAAGATTATTTTCTTAAAGTCTTTGTCTGGGAGACAACTAGCAAGATTGTGGCAGAGGAAGGAGCTCCTAGAGTCAGCTTCTGCTACAGAGCAGATAGAAATCACCCAGAGCAATCTAAAGCACCTGTTTGTGGGGTCCAGGAGATCAGAAGAGCATCCTGTAACATTCTTCAGGAATGGAAGGAGTAGACTGTCCCTCTGCAGAGAAAATTCATTAGTAGAGCACTCCACACTGAGGAGGCTCGTGCCCATCCTCCACTGGAGGTAAACGCCTCCTCGGGAGCTATTCTGTGGCTGGAACTGGAAGCTCCACTTTCCCTAATTGGGGTAGAAAGAGATGGGTGGGCACCAACTTCGGCTACTGATTAGTAAATTTGGCAGGCTGAAGTATAATCCTAAGAACAGCCACCATTTTAACTCCATCCCTGGCATGAGGGGAAGTGGGGCATACTGAAAATCACAGTGCTGGTATGGACCGGCTTCTTTCCATACAGATAGTATTACAGCTTTAGTCTAAGCCCCAGCCCTACCTCCAGCAGGGAGCTAGGAGGACCCACACCAGTCTCTCCAGGAAAATATAGGCCACCCTATGGAGGCTGGTGAGCATCCTACTCTGGAGGCTCAAGCTGCCTGAGGAGTTATCCTGAGTCTGGAGTTGGAAGCTCCATTTTCCAAAAACAGGGAGGAAGAGATGGTTGGCCATCGACTTAAGCTATTGCTTAGTAAATTCAGCTGGTTAACATATAACCCTAAGAACAGCTAAAGTTTGAGCCTGTCCAAGTCAGAAAAAGGCTGGTAGCTGCCATCCTGACTCTGCCCTGACATAAGGGGAAGCAGAGCTGATGGAAAATCACAGTGATGGTAGGTACCGGCTTCTTTCCACCCAGCTCGGATTGCAGCCCAAATGTAGGCTTCAGCCCTACTTCTGGCAGGGAGGAAGCTGGCAGGACCTGAACCAGCTTCTCTGGGTAACTGCAGGCACATTCGGCTGGCACAGACTAAATAGTCTGAAGTCTACCAAGGCAACTGAGGTCATTCTGGACCTGCATGATATAGATTCATATCCACACCTGAGCTCAATCGCTGCCCCAGGCAGGAGAGGAAGGTGTATGAAGCCTCATCAGTCTCTCTAGGCAACTACAGTCAAGGCCTGCCCAACTTGGATTATTACACATAATCCCGTGTAATAGGCTGTGGTTCTGTCCCTACCCCTGGTAAAGGAGAAAGGTGGAAGAAGCTTCATTGGTCCCTGGGGCAATGTAGGCAGCTTGAACTGCCACAGCTTACAGCATCAACTACATCCTCGGCTCCTACTACAGAACTAGCAAGGGAGAAACAGCAAGAAAGATCTAAGTTAAAAAGAGAAACTGCACCCAGAATAAATACATCTAATAAACCAGATACAAAGACAACAACAAAAAATTAAAATCCATACCAAGAAACAGGAAGATATGATCTAGTTAAAGGAACAAGATAGGCCTCCAGATGACAAAAAGGAATTGAGAAAATAATCATGGACGTTCAAACAAATTTCCTTAATAAATTCAATGAGATGGTTGAAGAGATTAAGGATATTAAGACACTGGATGAGCACAAAGAAGAATTTGAAAGCATACACAGAAAAACAGGAGATCTTATGGGAAAGAGAGACACATTAAATGAAATAAAAAATACACTGGATTTATGTAACAGCAGATTTGAGGCAGAAGAAAGGATTGGTAAGCTTGAAGACAAGGCCTCCAAAAGCAAATATACAAAATAACAGAGGAAGAAAAGAATGGAAAAAATTGAACAAAGTCTTAGGGAAATGAATGACAGCAAGAGACATGTAAACATATGTGTCATGAGTGTCCCAGAAGGAGAAGAGAAAGGAAAAGGGGCGGAAGGAATATTTGAAGAAATAATGGTAGAACATTTCCCAACCCTATTGAAGGACAAAGAGATCTGTGTCCAAGAAGCGCAACATACTCCCATCTGAACAATTCCAAACAGACCAACTCTGAGACATATACTAAAAAGAATGTCAAATGCCAAAGAAAAAGAGCATTCTGAGAGCAGCAAGAGAAAAGCAATGTATAACATATGAGGGATACCTAGTAAGATTAAGTGCCAATTTTACATCAGAAACCATGGAGGTAAAAAGAGAGTGGTAAGATATATTTAAGATGCTGCAAGAGAAAAATTTTCAGCCAAGAATATTATATCCAGCAAGACTGCTTTTCAAAAATGAAGGCAAGTTTAGAATATTCACAGATAAACAGAAACTAAGAGAGTTTATAATAGAGACTGGCCTTGTAGGAAATACTAAAGGGTGTGCTATGGTCTGAAAAGAAAAGACAGGAGAGAGGTTTGGAAGAGAGTCTAGAAAGGAAGGTTATACCAGTAAAAGTAACAAAAAGTCTCAAAAGAGTGGTGAAAATAAAATATGACAAATAAAACCCAAAGGTCAAAATGGGTGAAATAAGAACTACCTTTATAATAATAACATTGAATGTTAATAGATTAAACTGACCAATTAAAAGACAGAGACTGGAGGAATGGATAAGAAAATATGAGCCATCTATATGTTGTCTGCATGAGACTCATCTTAGACCCAAGGACACCAATAGAATGAAATTGTAAGGCTGATAAAAGATATTTCATGCATGCAGTAACCAAAAACAACAAAACTAAAAAAAAAACCCAGAGTAGCTATACTTCTATTAAATGAAATAGACTTTAAAAGACACTAGCACATGCAATCTGAGGAGGAAGTCAGGAAAAAAATTCCTTTAACAATAGTGACTAAAGAATAAAATATTTAGGAATAAACTTAACTAAGGATGCAAAGTACATGTAACCAGAAAGCTACAATGTATTGTTAAAAGAAATAAAAAAAGACCTAAATAATCGGAAGACCATTCCATGCTCATGGATTGGAAGATTAAATATCATTAAGATGTCAGTTCTGGGAAGCAGATTTAGCTCAACTGATAGAGCATCCACCTACCATATAGGAGGCCCAGGATTCAAACCCAGGGCCTCTTGGCCTGTGTGGTGAGCTGGCCCACAAGCAGTGCTGATGCGCGTAAGGCGTGCTGTGCCACTCTGCGTACAGGAACCCCGTGTGCAAGGAGTATGCCCCGCAAGGAGAGCTGCCCCGTGCAAAAAATGCGCAGCCCGCCCAAGAGTGGCGCCACACAAATGGAGAGGTGATGCAGCAAGATGACGCAACAAAAAGAGACACAGATTCTTGATGCCGCTGACAAGAATGTAAGTGGACACAGAACACAGAGCGAATGGGCACAGAGCAGACAGCGGGGGTGGGGTGGGGAGTGGGAGAGAAAGGGGAGAGAAATAAATAACAGTTCCTGTCTGCTTAAGAATTGCTCTGGTAGAGGAACTGATTCCTGGAGTTTCCTACTCCTCAATACTCCTACAAACTTCTACTCATATTCTTTACCAACGTGTTTGTTGTTAGTGGGAGAACAATATACATATCAATAACTCTTGGCACATGGAAGACACTAAAATGTTAACTGATTCGAAGAGTGGAAATATGAGATTAGAATAAAACTGCATCAAAGAAGGAAAAATCACTTCAAATTTTCGGCATGAATCTAAAACACATAATAAATACATAATCCTACAAGGGTAAAACAGACATTTAAGATGAATCTAATAAAAAGAATGCATCAGATTTATGATTCTTATTTCATTAATATAATTCTCATATATATATACAAATTCAAGATTAGGATTCTCAGTTTCAACTTAAAGTCAAAATTTCTAGAGTGCTACCTATAATGAATAAAATAAAAAGAAAATAATTTCAAGTTTACTTTATAAAAGAAATCAAGTAAAAGCCCTGGTGTTATTACATGAAAACGAGTAAGCAAAACTGCCCAAATGTATACTCAGAAAAAAAATTCAATTTCAAACTTCTTTTAACCATTCTCTGAATTCTTTTAGGCTTCATCTTTTATTAGGCCAAAAATTCCAAAAAACTTTTTCACAAATTGGAGAAGAGAAGATATACTCTGATTCTATATATATATATAAATATATATACACACAAAAATAAAAAAGACTAAAAGGATATAAGTTAGTCAACAATGGCTCTCTTCTAAGTGGATGGAAAAGTTTTGCTTCCTATTTCATGCAATTTTGTATCATTTGATTTAAAACAAATAAAAACTATACTGATACGTGAGCAATAGAATAGTACTATAGAGGCTTCAAAATACTTACAGTAAAAACCAACAGCTGTAGGCAGCAAAAACAAAGCAAAACCATAAAAAAGTCAGTAAGCAAAATCAAACTAGTAAACAGTTCTTTGTCCCCACTGCCTTTTGATCTAAAAATAACTTTAAACATGCAGCATAAATACACCTAAGCAAAAGATTGATAAATAATCAAAACTTGCTGATGCTACTTATGTACTGCAATATACATATATGATGTACCTAAAAACTAATTTAAAATTCTGTGCTGTCATGTATAACTTAAGGAGTTGAATTTGGAAAAATTGGTAATGAACAATTTATTCAAGAATAAGTGTAAACAGCACCACCAGTAGATAAAAGGCCTTTTGTAAAGTTGCACATTTAGGGGTTTAAAATTATTAATATAATTAAGAAGTTAAATGGCTATCATATATGTGTTTCATTTACATTTCTGGAATGGGCCCATGTTGCAGACTGAGCCTTAGGAGATGTCCTCTGAATAGATTTTAAAAAGGTAACTATAGTCCTTTTAACAGATGTTTTCAAGGAGAGAAAGGTGCAATCAATCTGAAATCAAGTTGAGTGCACCTCCTCTTCAGAGAGTCAGTTTCAGCTCCATGGGGCTTATAGTTTCTAAGTTTTAGTAATTTCAGCTTCTTCCCTTTCTCCAGCTAAATTTCCAACCTACTTCTCTCTCCCCTACCCAATCTCACCCCCACCCCCACTTCTTCATGTCTATGGCAAAAACACAGCAGTAAAAAAATCCTTAAATTCATAAATCACATGTCCCTAAATACCTGTCATATGAAAGCATGCATATTTAGCTTGTGCCTCAGCAGTCTGAAGTATTTTATTTGTGGGCTTTCTATGTGGTGTAAGGAGTTCTGCTGCAAAACATACACATACAGATGTGGAAATAAATTCCTATGCTGATAATATGAGAAATAATGAAAGTGTGCTGGCGATTTCTAAAAAAGAAGGGACTGACTTTGGGAGCAGGGCTTCCCAGATTTGAGGAATGAGAAAGAGTTCATTAGATATGTAGGTATGTACATATTCATTAGATATGTACATATTCATTAGATATGTAGGAAGAGCAAAGTACCACAGGCAGGTAACAGCATGGACAAAGAGAAAGTTCTCGGTATATGCCACATTAAGAAAGATGGATGAAGTAAGAGAGGGAAATGGCAGAACAGGACCCTTTTAGAAAGGGAGTTTATAAAATCATGCTGTGAAAGTTGGACACTTACAGTTATTAAGTTATTTTCTTTTGGCTCCAATCACACTTACACTGAGCATGAGATTCAGCAAATCACACTTGTTTGCTGACTGGCTCCCTCTTAGGTTCTGCCAATAAAGACTGGAAAGAGGGACTTGCTTCTTTCTGTTTTTCATTCCTGTGGGCTTCTTGTTACTGTCTCATACCCGCAATAATAATTCACCCCGATAGTGACATTTCCTTCTTGTACTAGAAGCAGAATCCAGTTAACAGTTTTCCTACCTCCAACCTGTTTTATTTCACCTGTTCAGGTTAAAAGTTAACATCTTAGCTAGGTAACAACTATATGTGAATTCTCTGATTGAATAACTGGAGTAGTTTCTGTCTCATGACTGAATGCTGACAAATACAGAAATCAGTGGAAATTTCTAAGTGAAGTAATGACTCATTAAAATCTGTGTTCTAGAAAGCATTAGGCAGCCATGTAAAGAATAGGATGTTTCAAAGACAGATTATTTGATTTAGTAATCTCCCTACTGGTTAGGAAGCAAGTGAAATAATCCATCAAAGAAATCATATGCAGAATGACCAAACTCTGTATTTATGTCCTGGGTTTTTACTGACATTGCTATAATAAAACATGAAATTTACCTTCACTTATATTTCTTCCTTTCTAATAATGAGATTGATACAACTGATGAAGTTTCCTTCCATTTTACACTAGGTGTTAGGACCTACAGACTCATAACTGACAATGAATCACAACCACACAGATCTTTCTGGAAGCAGATTTTTTTTCTCCTTTCCTTGGGCCTAATTATATATTTCAGGTTTTTTCCCCCCTAAATT
Source organism: Dasypus novemcinctus (assembly GCF_030445035.2). NCBI lineage: Eukaryota > Metazoa > Chordata > Mammalia > Cingulata > Dasypodidae > Dasypus > Dasypus novemcinctus. The sequence continues at coordinate 138,435,614 of NC_080674.1, forward strand.
AAAAAGCAACTTTTATTTATTAATTTTTAAAAAAGCATCTCAAATCCATGCAAGGGCTGGATACATAATTAATTCTTTAAAGTCAAAGTTTTTCTTCCTTAAAATTTTAGATTATATAATTAAATGACAAGTTCTGCCTCTCTATATGGGTGGATGCAGAAAAATTAACTTGACATACCATGCTAAAAATGTGAACAAAATGAAAAATATTCTATAGTACTTCGATAAAAATACTTGACAAGATGAGCAACTTTAGTGTCAGGTATTGGGGGAACCATGAGTGCCTTTAGAAAATTACTAACTAATTTCTACACACCACAGAGGAAGATAAGTGAGGCCATAAATTAAAATATGCTTTATTCTCTTCCACATCCTAGATAATATGTTCCTTGGCTGAGAAGACATGCTTGCTTCTGTTCCACTGCTCAAATTAGGCTTACCAAAGGTAATTAAATCTGTAGTCAGATGTAGTCTCTTCTATTCACTTTTATTTCATTTTGGAGGAAGTACCACTCCATCTTAAATTAAAAAAAAAAAAAAAAAATTCCCAAAAGCCAATCTAGTATTTGCTGCATGGGACTCAACCACCTACTTGTTCATCTGGGACCAATATTACTTTATAAAATCACATGCAAAAATTACCTGAAGGATTAGAAAAATCCAACATGCTTGTGGTAGGCTGAAGGAGATCTGGGCTACTAGATGAGAGTGTTCCAGGAATAGGCATTATAGCCAGACTGTGCCTGCAGTGCCTCGTTCCCACAATGCTGTCGTCTTGTGAATGGCTGAGGCCTCCATCACTTCAAAAGAATGTCATTTATTACATTCATCATTACTATTAAGTACATTATATTACTATTACATTACTCAAGTATATTACTTCTAAATACCCTCAGCATTTAGGAGTACTTAATAGTAAACATTTCTGTTGTCTGTGCACTGAACCAATTCAAAGTGGTGATTTTACAAATTAAAATATTACAGCAATTTTTAAAAAATAGGGCAACTCTAATGATAAAAATAGCAATAAGATGTTTTGACCATTATGTTCAAATAAAATTTAACTTATACAATTAAGTAATTCAATGACATCATATAGAAACAGTTATATTACTTTCCATTGGTTTTGGTAGAGTAATTGAACCTGAGTGCTTAGAGAGAACTTGAGATCTGCCAGCTTCAGTAGACATTAATACACGTATCTAATAGTGCACAGCCACACCACAGCAAGGCATTCTCTTGCTCTCTCAACAGAAAATCTTGGCAAACTTATAGGCCAAAGATGGAGCCATGATTAAACCCAAAAGTAAAGCATGAGAGGTTACAGATATTAAGTTCAAGTGACAAAATAAGAGGGTATGTAAACATATGAACAATCTGAGAGCTGCCCAAATCAGGAAGAACTGGGAAAAGATAACAGAAAGATAGCACAGAGAATAGCAACAAACAATGGGAACACATGAAAAACAAAAAGGAAGGAGAAGGAAAAGAAGAAGAAAAAAAGGGTCTCTAAATTTTATTCTAAGGGCATATTATTTATTATGTGATCTCTCAATCTGATATGCTGTTCCATGGATGAGATCACCAAGTCCAAGTAGAAAGGAAGTAAAATGCAGTTAATTCACTTTAAGGATTTTAAAAACAAGCATCAATTAAATGGCCATGTTTAAGCAAAGAAACTACTCTTCAATTAAAATAACTTAGAAGTATTTCATAGGTAATTCTAAGCCCTTAAGAGAAAAAATAAAAACAAAGAAACACAACTCTGTCATTTAATTTTTAGATATTCTAAAACATTAGCTTGACTATAAAGTAAAACAGCCCTACAACAACATAGTATAGCAATGAAAAAAAGATTTCCATAAGCATCAACAATGAAATTACTAGCTATCTCTAAGGGTCATACTGATGTTAAATCAATGCTTTTAGTTAATATTAATTTCCATCCATAATTTATACACTGTAGTCTTACACCTAGTACTTGTTCTACATAGAGACAGATATCACAAAATACTTAGCTATTACCATGGAAAGGATTAGGGAACAGGCTTGAAAATAAGTGATACGTGATGCACTTAGAATACGTTAGGAGTAAAATAAGGGACTTAGGCAAATCAGGAAACAATCCAAGACAGAGAATAGAATGGCTAAAGAACTGTTAATAGTGAGAAAAATAAGGGAGGGCCAGGGCAAGAAAGAAACCCAAGGAACCAGGGAAGAACACGAAGTGGACCAGTGTCAAGATTAGTGTTCAAGAGCAAGCTTTGGTGTCAGACAGACCTGGGTTATTAGCCATGTGATCTTAGGCACATTTATTTCTCTCTACAGACCTCTGTTTCCTCATCCATAAAATGTGAGTAATACTATTTATGCCCTAGGACTACTGCATAGATGATACAGGAAAACATTTTGGCACAATGAGTGGCACATTGTAAATAGTGGTAGCTGTTATTGCTATTACTATGACCAAATGATGAGCAAGTTCTTCACTGACTACGAAGAACAAACAGAGCCTGAGAACAAAGGAAAATAAGACTCCTATTTTAAAAGAACAGTAAAGTACTTTTACCAAAAATAAAATGGTAAAAGTACAAATCTAGAAAGGAGAAACACGTGAACAATTTATATTGAAAAACAGTGGGCCTGGTTGTGTATAATGAGGTAAAGGCACTAAAGAAAAAGGAAACGCTTTCTCAGAAGAGAAGGCAGTATAATCTAACAGGTAAGGCAAAGTAAATACCTTATTTGATAAATAATTTGTGCTTATGTTAAATTGGCATTTTATAATAAGGTTTGTAGACTAGAGATCAGAGCTAAAGGTTTTGAGGTTAGGTAAGAGAAAGAGGGGGGAGGCTCTCAAAGATATTTTATTCATTGTAATCTGGCAGCAAATTAAATTATGTGCAAAATAAAGGTTTGCTTTTAAACATTCTTATTTTTCAAGAAAAATATGACAGTTTTTGGACATAAAGGGCCAGGTAACTGAATCTAAGAAATCAAACAGTTCAAGAGATTTTACTAATAATGCAAGGAAATGCAACTTCAACAACATTACAAAGTTAAATTTTTTCTATTAAAGGAATTAGCTGCATCAGTTGCAGCAAGCTGGAATTCATTTAGAAACTAAGAGAAGTACACTAAAAGCTATGTCTTTATGTTCCTTACTGATGCTATTCAACATTACTTCTGCTTTTTAATAAGCAATAGATATGACACTATATAGCTACTCATGTAATGCTGCTTATAAATTCATGGAAATTAATAAATGAGTATATATCAATGAAAACTATACTAATGTTACGAATAGCCCATGCTATGAAATGAATGAAATATTTAATTGACAAAATATCCATGCTTGTTTGGAAGCTGAATTGATAAAGCCCATTTGCAAATAACAATGTCTCTTCTTACCAAAACAGCCTCCTGAGTAGGTGTTGCAGTAACAGAAACAAGATATTTTTTGAAAATACCGTAGCAATTCCCCAACACTAAATTTACTTAGAATAAAAGTATATTTTAGTTTCATAATATGAAACTAAGAAAACCACCTATCTTCAATATGTAAAAGGAAAGTAATCTAATATTAAAAGCAAATAGGATTAAAAAAAAAAAAAGCAAATAGGAAAATACGTTGACAAGAAATGGGGAGGGAAAAAAATCCTGATAACCAAGTAAAGTGGTCTATTTCTAGGCATTGCTACAATGAATAACATAAAGATGTTATTTAGGCAATCTGTGATTAAAGAAAATGAAATAAAGGCTGAGTAATGAAAAACAAAATAGATCAGGTTTACTGAAATGTGAAATATTCTCAACATCACACCAGTGTGTCCCAATTTACATATGTTATTCAAAATCAGTAACACCTTTTTTCACTTCTAATTTTCAGTAACTTTCTTTCAGTTATGTCCTGCTTAGGGATTTTGGTATCATCTGTTCTTAGGGTGTTATTTATTCTTACCTCAACTATTCTTTCATTTCTTATGTTCTTTCTTTGCTTCTATCACATACACAGACATTCTTTCTTACAGTATATCTATGGCAACTCATCACCTAGAGGAGTGCTGCTAAGGGTAGAAACTGAGTTTCATAGTTCCCAGGACCCCTTCTAAAGAGTTCTGGAACACATAAAAAATCCTCAGAGATTGTGGAAATGAATTCATCAAACATTTAAAGTAGAAAATTTGAAAAATATAGAGAGGAAGAAAGAAAAATTACCTATTAAGCACAGATATATATCATGATTAACATTTTGATATTTAACTGTATAACATAATTTATTTAACCAATGTGGCTGGACATTTAGGGTGTTTCCAATTTTGCTTTATTACAGACAATACAAGTAAGAACATATGAATCTAGAAAGAAGAAATATGAATGCAATTTATATTGAAAAGTAGTGGGGCCTGGATGCATGTAATGGGGTAAAGGCACTAATTATTAACAGAAATGGAATTATTGAATCAAAGGGTATGGTCACTTTTAGAGCTCTCAAGGCTCTAAGATTGCCAAAATGCTCTATTAGAAGGATAGTATCGTTTATACTCCCACAGCAGCCTGAGCTTATTTTCTTTCTTACCTTATCAATTCTGGCCCTGACTATTCTTTGTCAATCCTTGATGGAACAAATGGTGTCTTTTTAAAAATATTATATCTTTCATTATTATCAGTGCTGTCCATCTGATTCATGTTCTCTACCTATTTTTCTATTGAAGTTTAGGAATTTTATATCTAATTAATTTTTAAGAGCTCTTATTATTAAGGTTAGTTAACTTTTATGTAGCTAAAAGGATTGCCTTAAATTCACTTCAGAGGATTAAATGCTAAGAAATAGAAGATAAATCCTCAAAAATGAAAAATGATGATGAGTCTGAGTGGTAAATGACAAATTAGCTCTCCAGAAACATTTACAATTTCTACTAATCTATTTTTTGGAATTTATGTGGCTGAAATTATTAGCATTTTACTTTAACTGACAAAGCCAATTTAATATGAACCCCTGAAGAACAGCATTTTATTTGTACTCATAGCTCACAGCTTCCAGTTGGTACCAAGCACAAGACTCAATAAATGCTGGTTAACTAATAAATGAAAAAAATTAAATAAGAAAATCTCTTCTGAGTTTAAGTTAAATCATTTCTACCAGATCATTCATTTTTTGTTACCCTTTAAAGTAGTCACGCTTAAAAATGCCTGACTTCTGGCCACCTCAATTTCCAAGTCTCCTGCTGTAACCAGAGAAAAAATCCAAGTGAAATAGCTAATTTTCACTCTTCAAAGTAGATACTGTGTAAATATTGATATTATCTGCCTGAAACCTGAGTTTAACTTAATGGAATGTTAGTGACACTAACACTAACAAGCTAAGTCAGTTATAATCACAAGGTTCCATATTTCAGATGATACAACTCAATGAGACATTCTATGTCACAACTGTGCCACTGGTCAAATGAGAACCAGTTTAAAGAGATATATGTATTTTCAGACCAAATGTACCAAGTTTTCAGAAATGGAACTCAGAATATTATCTCCCCTGGTAACTTTTTTTTCTGCCTTCCAAAAGAATATATAGACTTCACTCTTCCTCTGTTCCTCCATGTAGACTTTTGGTCATCCCAAACCATTCTCACTCAATCCCCAGGTTTGCTATCTGGCTACCTTATTACAGGATGCTCTGTATTTAAGAATTTTATTATTGTCAAGCGACACTCTTTCCCAACCACTCACTTCAAGGCGAAGGGTTGCTCAGAAAGGAATGAATAATGGACTTTCGAGAAATGAGTGACACTAAGAACAGAGCATATGATGCTTGAATCCTCTGCAAGTCCCAAACTGAATGAAGAGCAAATGTGTTTCCCTGACTGGAAATAAGAACTCAGGAAGAAGAGCATTTTGTGATCAGGAGATCTTTGAGATTTTTAACTACATAAAAGAAGAGAGCTGTGGAGCTGGCCATGCGCTGTGCTGATGCGCGCAAGGAGTGCTGTGCCACGCAAGGGTGTCCCCCGCGTGGGGGAGCCCCACGCGCAAGGAGTGCGCCCGTGAGGAAAGCCGCCCAGCGTGAAAAGAAAGAGCAGCCTGCCCAGGAATGGCGCCGCCCACACTTCCCGTGCCGCTGACGACAACAGAAGCGGACAAAGAAACAAGACGCAGCAAATAGACACCGAGAACAGACAACCAGGGGAGGGGGGGAAATTAAAATAAATAAATAAATCTTTAAAAAAAAAAAAAAAAAAAAAAAAAAAAAATAAAAGAAGAGAGCTGACATTGAGCTCAAGCTGCTTCCTTTTTTTTTTTTTTGTTTTGTTTTTATTTTTTTTAAATATTTATTTATTATTATTTTTAATTACATTAAAAAAAATATATGAGGTCCCATTCAACCCCACCGCCCCCGCCCCCCACTCCCCCCACAGCAACACTCTCTCCCATCATCGTGATACATCCACTGCACCTGGTAAGTTCATCTCTGAACATCACTGCACCCCATAGTCAATGGTCCACATCATAGCCCAGACTCTCTCATGTTCCATCCAGTGGGCCCTGGGGGGATCTACAGTGTCCTGTAATTGTCCGTGAAGCACTATCCAGGACAACTCTACGTCCCGAAAACGCCTCCACATCTCATCTCTTCCTCCCGTTCCCCACACCCAGCAGCCCCCATGGCTACCGTTCCCACACCCATTCCACATTTTCTCTGTGGACATTGGATTGGTTGTGTCCATTGCACACCTATGTCAAGTGAGGGCTTAGATTCCACATGGGTACTGGATGCACTCTTCCCGCTTCTAGTTGTAGACACTCTAGGCTCCATGTTGTGGTGGTTGACCTTCTTCAACTCCATGTTAGCTGAGTGGAGTAAGTCCAATAAGTCAAAGTGTAGGAGCTGAAGTCTGTTGAGGCTCTGGGCCTGGGTGTCATATTATCAGTCCAGAGATTCAAATCCCCTACATATATCTTAAACCCAGCACCAACTACAATTCCAATAAAGTAGCATGCAAGTCTTGTGAAAAGAGATCCCCTCTGAGTCCATTTCCATCACGCAGAAACACCAGCTCCAAAGAAGGGCCATCTGTCATGGCAGTGAACCCCTTCTGCCATGACCATAGAACCCGTGGGTCTCTTTATCCCTCAAAAGAACCAATACCTGGGGTTGTATCTACCTTATCTGTCTCTTGGACTCTGTTCAGTTGTACATAGGGGTATTCCTTCTGACAACCTCCAGACTCTTTTTTAGAGACTCACAGCCTTATAATCTCATTTCTCCTTTCCATTTCCCCCTTACATTAGGTCAAACCGTCAAGCTGCTTCCTAATAGGTTTCCTTGCCATCACTGCCACTATATGCTGGACGCTCAATCCCAAACCAGCCATTACAGAGGTAGGTCTTTCTGAAAAAACAAATCTTATCACATCACATGCCTTCTATGACATGATATAGTCTACATTCTTGGCATAATATTAAAGGTCCTTCATAACCAAGTGTTTATTTACCTCTCACTTCATCTCTGGGCAGGCACACACATACCCTATCCAAACCTACGAAGTTTGTTCCTGCTCTGTACAAAGAAAAATATTTATCACTCTATAACTTCAGAATGTTGCCATTTGCCTGAATACCATTTTAGACCACCAGCTCTTGGAGGAAAATAAAATGAAACAAAACTTTTTCTACTCATCTTTGTATCTCTGGGTATTGTGACTACTGTATATTAAATATGTGGTAAATAAAAGGTTCCTGGATATGAATTCCTTGGAAATAGAGACTATTTCTTTTCAGCATAAGGTTAGGCATTTATCTGGTACCCAATATGTTTTCTTTGAATATGTTTTCTTTTTCATGGATTCAGTATTTTGTTTTAACTCATTCAACAAATAGTGTTTTAGTGATATTCTATTTTAGAAATGGAAAATAGATTTGATTAAAAAGTTCAGCTTTAGAATTCAGGAGGTAATAGTGTCAGAAAGGGAAAGGTGACTAAAAACAAACACACAAACAAAACTGGTAGCAACCATTACGTCCCAAGATTTAGGGTGCCCCAAATTGCAGATCAGATTTTATAAAACAAAATTTGATAATCTTTTCTAAAATTCAAAACAAGGCTAACGGAAGAATATATAACAAATCTAACAGTGGTAACTTCACAGTTGGGGGAGAATGTTTCAAATTTATTCTTGCATATTTACATATTGCTTGAAATTTTTATGACACATTAGTTGTATTAAAAAAAAAAAATCTACCCAAACTCCCTGTTCCCAAAATAAAACCTTTACAATCACTATGAAAATTCCTACATGACTGCAACTGGCATTACCTACCTAAATAGTTTTGGAGGCAAGATACTAAATCGAGTTTTATCCAAAATTTTTCTGATTTTGTTTCTTCCACCAGAAACAGTATTTGCTTTAACTTTCTTATTTCCTTTCTCCTGTGATGTTTGCTCAATATCTCCTGGTACATCCTGGATTGAATGGCGATTACTTTTTTTCTCAGCAATTTTGGGAATATGTGGAATACCAGCTTTCTCCTGTTCAGTCCTACTAAGTAATTCTTTGAACACTGTGGAAATAAAATAAAATTTGTCATTTCTTTCTTCTCATTAGAAAGCTTTTCATCAATAAAAATCTTAAGGATAAACACAGTTATTTGCTATTACTTGACTTTTGCAGCCCCATTCATTTATCACTACCAAAGTTACACCCATCTTGTACTTATCAGCTGTACCCACTTCTTTCTTCAGTTTTTGCATCTGACTGTATTTCTGATGTTACCAAAGAGTGATAAAAGGAAGTCATTGGGGGAAAGAGGAAGGATGTGGATAGTCTGTCAGCATATGCATGAAAAGTCCAGAGGTAATGGCAATAAAATTGATTACTGATATTCTATTCATGAACGATTGTGATTAGTAATCGAAGAAAATGTGGCATTGATGTGGAGAAAGTGACCATGGTGGCTGCTGGGGGTGGGGAATGGGAGGAAGAGATGAGATGTGGGGGTGTTTTCGGGACTTGGAGTTGTCTTGGGTGATGCTGTAGGGACAGTTACCGGACACTGTGTGTCCTCCCATGGTCCACTGAGTGGAACGTGGGAGAGTGTGGGCTACGATGTGGACCATTGACCATGATATGTAGCGGTGCTCAGAGATGTATGCACCAAATGCAATAAGTGTCTTATGATGATGGAGGGGATTGTTGCTGTGGGGGGAGGGGTGGGGTGAGGGGGGTGGGGGTATGTGGGGACCTCATATTTTGTGAATGTAATATTTAAAAAATTAAGAAAACAACAACAACAAAAAAATTGATTACTAGTCCAAAATTTATAGCAACAGAGATTTAGAGTCTAATATTTACGTTATTCCTTACCATAATATATAACATTGAAGATGAGTTTGCAAGTATGATAGTCAGATTCAGTTTTGCAAAATTTAGCCATTAAAAAAAATGGGTAGAGCTTTGCTGAACCTTCTTTCTCTTTCTTCCTTTTTTTTTTTTCCAAACCAGAAACAAATAGTACTGAATTTGGTAATATATACCAATTTCCTCAGGGTGATATTTCTGAGGTTTATGTCAGTAAAGTAAAACTGCTAATAAATGTTCACTAGAGTGGTCTGAAGTAAACAGCCAATCATATTTTTAGACACTTTTCTATTAACTCTAAATAAGACAGGTAAGCCTCTAGACTGCTAAAGAAAAAAAATGCTAAAAATGATATATATGCTAAAGGAAGAGACAGCATACTGGAAGGTAATGGGGCTTAGGGAAGTTAAATGCAAGAGAAGTGGAGACTGCATTTCCTCGAGAGATTTTAAAGGTCTTGAGCCACATAGGTGCAGAGCCAAACACTTAGCTTATCATTGGGTGTGCCTCTGAATAGTATATTCTGTACCTTTATAGAAGAAAAGCTGTAAATGTATAAATGTGCCCACTGAAAAACCAATCAGAGAACTGTAATCTTTTCTGCTATGTCTGGGATGAAAGAAAGCAACAGATTCCCACAATACCAAAGGAATTAAATTTGTAAGATTCAGATGGAAAAAACATTTAGAGTTGACATAGTAAAACAGTTTGGTATTCAGGTAAAAAATCTTGTCCTTATAGAAAGAAGGCTTCAACCAGAAGGATGACCCTACATTACCAAAGCATATTTCAAGCTAGTGAAAAGCACATTTTCTACGTTTCCAGTAATGGAGATCTTTAGGAGTTGCCTTTCAAAGATACTTTCCTTGATTAAAATACAGTGAGTCCTTTTCAGTTTTTATTTTCAAAATTTCACTCAATTTTATGCCACATGGTAAAAATGAACATACTTTTTGAAGCTAAAATCAAGATATTTATCCCATCAAAAGGTATTTACTGAACTATGTATATATGTCAGACAATATACCTGCAGATTTCTCTGTGAGGAACTCATAGTCTAAGACACATGACACAGAGAACATCACCAGAGGAACTAATTTAGATAGAATGAAATGGGAAACCTTTCCCAAGTAAGAAGAGGAAGGGATCCCCTTGTAAGAAGAAATCAGAAAGATAAGTAGATTTTAAATTGGCAAAGGAAGGGGAAGAAGGAATGATTTCATGTGAAGGGAACCTGAAATTCAGGGTCTCTGTGATAGAAGGAAAATTCAAGGAACTGGATGGGTAGACCACAGCAAACAAGGTAGAACATGGGAGAGAAGAAGCTAGATAATCCTATGATAAGGTGTTTAATTTTTTTTAATGAGCAACAGGAAATCTTTGAAGAGCTGGGGGCAGAAGTTCACACTGGCTGCAACGTGCATATAGGGCCATTCATGAGCTTATGTAATAGTTCTTCACTGGACTTGTACCTATAATTTTATATGTAAAAACTTGTGGAGCTTGTGATTTGTAGATAAGAGTACAGACTGTAAAATTAAAAAATAATTAGGGACCAAAATGAAAGGATAATGAGTAAGAATAATTACAATGCCATTAATGGCAATATCAGGCAAAATATATGAATCAGAAATGAAAGTGCCCAAGAATCCATAAAAGAAAAGCTTAATAACGGACTACATAAAGATTAAAAATATCTCCATCTCTCTACACACACATATATATGTATGTATATAAAACAAGAAAAGTCAAAAGACAAATAACTTGGGGAAAATATTTGCTGCCTTTAAGACAAAAGGATATTGTCTTTCGTAAGACATTGAAACAAATCATTGAAAGATGAATAACTCAATATAAAAACGAGCAAAATTAAGACTGTTTATAGAAAATAATGCAAAAAAAAAAAGGTGCTCAGCCTCACTCATAATTAAAGAAATGTAAATAAATAATTAAAAAGGTGATCATACTCAATGCAGAGGCATTCTCATATAATGATGAATAAAGTATAGATTGGACTACTTTTGGAAAGGAAAACTCTGCCTTATCTGTCAGAAGTAATCCACTTTGAGAAATTTATCTTATAGCAAAAACTAAACAATCTAAAATGTCCAGTGATATGACATTAGCTCAAGGGATAAAAATAATAATGCAATGGAATTCTGTGCAACAATAACAATCATATAACAAGAAGTAGATCTGTACAACGGATGTGGATAGGTATAGAATATCATACACAGTAAGGATCCATCATGTATCTTTCTTTAGTGCTTCAGTTCCAAAATACGCATATTATTATTTTTGTTATAATAAAAATAAAAATGCTAATAATGAGTTTTCTCAGTGATGGGATTTTTAAAGACGTTAGAAAGTTGTGAACGGTAGAGGAATAGATGAACTGAAGTGTTGCAAAGGTAAGAGGTGAGTTGAGATTGCCAGCTACTTTTTCCTTTGGGGCATTTGTTGAATCTAAACATGAGGTGTGGATCAGGCAGAGGGATTCTACTAGAGGAAAAAGAATTTTTTATAGATGTGAGGGCTAGCATGAAAACTGGAATACAGAGAGACTCAAAATCATCATTGGTTTTTCAGATGGGACATCTGCTGTTAGTTCAACAATGAAGAGACTGGCTGGGAACTTCCTAGTCTCAGGGTACTTAGGAGGCAATTACACAAAACAGGGAGGGACCTACAACAAATACAAAACAGATTAATCCCTCAAGGAGCTGGGGTGAAACAGACAGCTGAATATGGGCGTTTAAATTTATAAGAAAGATACATACAAAAGTGCCCTTAAAATTCAGAATGCAAATGAATTCCCAGGAGTGAGGTATGGGGGTGAGGATGCTTGCTAAAAAGTGAAATTTCCTGACCTCCACCCCCAGAAATTCTATTCAGTATGCCTGGGTAGAGTTCATGAGTTAGTACAAGAGGTTTCTTCTCTTTCCAAATGATCCCATGTAAGGACTCCATGTTCTTGCTACTGGGAGTTCAGGGAATCAGAAGATTTGGATTCTACTCTACTTTCTGTCACTTACCATCAGGGTAGGGTTGCCAGATTAAATACTGCAAATACACTAAAAAAAAATGATTGTTTATTTGAAATTCAAATTTAACTGGGTATCCTGTGTTTTTATTTGCTAAAGGAGCTAAGCTCAAAATCTCTGAAAGGGAGAATTTACATAAAAGTGTCTCCAGACAGCAACCTACCAGATTCTGAATCAAAAGCCTTTCCTGAGGTGGGGGTGGGTGGGCCAGCACAAGGAAGGCTGAAGAAGCAGAGGGAACTTCCCTGCAATTTCTCACTGCTTAGGAGACAAAGTTCCAAAGAGGGTTGGGGAGGGAAGGGCTACATTAAGCACAGGACAAGTCTTGCTCTCAATTTGAGACCACTGTGTCTAACCCAGTCTGACCCAGCTCAAATTCCCTTACCCTATCTGCCTAATAAGCAGAGGAAATGACAAATCCTCCCTGAGAAAATAATTCTAAAATACTTTTATACACAATGTCCGATCTATAACATAAAAATTTTAAGACATTTCAAAATTAAGTAGGAAAATAAGATTGATAAAACAAACTAGAAAAGATGATCCAAATGCTGAAGCTTGTAACAAACAAGGGCTTTGTAACTAAGATTATAAATATATTAAAGAAAATAGAGGAAAGGTGATAAAATGGATAAAAAAGATGGGGAAGCACTGGAGTTTATCAGAAAGATTCAAACGGATACTCTAAAATAAAAAAAATTAATTATCTAAAATGGAACTCCCTGGATAGGTTTAACCACAGCCTGATTCAGCAGAAAACAGGATTAGTTTGCTCAGATAGGTTATTAGAAAACATCCAATTGAAGCACAAAGAGGGAAAAAAATTGGAAAGAACAGAACAGACTGTAAGAGATATATGGAACACAGATGTTGTTAACATTTGTGTTAACATATGAGTAACTAGTCTCCGAGAGGAAAGGAAATTGAGAAAGGGACAAAGATAATGAAGAGATAATGGCTACGATATTTCTAATATTAATGAAAGATAACAATATACAAATTCAAATGCTATGCAAACTCCAAATGCTATGCAAACTAAATAAATATACAAAGAAAACTGTAACAAGAGAGTCCTTGTTAAAGTTAAAACTACTGTGTCCTTTTTACACCCTTTGGAGAAATGTTGGTACTTTAAATTTAGACTTCTGTGGTTCCAACGTTCAGTTTTCAAAATCTTTGCAGTGCTACTTCGATCTGTCTGCTTTGTGCCATTCAGAAGTCAGTCTACGATCTGAGCAGAGGTCTACCTGGTAAGTCAGTTCTCGAAGTCTATTAGAATCTGCTCCATGCATGGGCAGGATAGTGGTAAACCCTGGAGTTCAGAAACAACTTTTATGAGGTTGTTTTCTCCCTCTCCATTATCTACCTTGTATTTTCCAGTTCTTTAGATTCCCTTACAGGTTCTATGGAGAGAAACTGTCTACTGCAACATGTTGGGGGGCAAAAGGCAGAAGGACAGGGGTGGGGTGGGGGAGCAGTGAGACAGGTTCTGCTCTCATGGAGCCACAATGCCACTGAAGGGTGAAAAAGTTTCCCCAGCCTCAGAATTTTGGCTTGTGTAGAGAGGCCTCTGCTGCAGACCACTGCCACTGCTGCTGGACTGCTTGGCAGATGGACCTGAGAGAATGGGAAATGGGAAATGGGGGATTTCCCTATTCTGTCTGAATTTTTAGGAGCTTATCAAGGCAGGTTTCTCCTGTATTTCTCTGTCTGCACCACACTACTCACTTCCAGGTTTCAGAATACCTTCAGTCCAGCCCTGGACACCAAAGATGGAAATGGTAAATGCACTGCCCATTAGGTGGTGTTCTGAGTTCTGGTGTTCTTCCCTGATGCACCCCTTATTACTTTTTTTTTCCCTTCAGCGTTTCCAATTAGGCGGGTTACTCATCCTAGTAGGTTTTATAGTTGAGTACAATAGAAGATGAAGGGTGGCATCTCACTGAGACCTGGAACCCTTAATTTGATTTTTATCTCTGTGAATAGAAAGCTTTCTTACAGTTTGCACGTGATATCTGTAACTACTATGGGTTTGTTTCCGTTGTTTTTGGCTCATGCTGACTTTGACACTGCCTCAATCTCCTTGATTGTCTGCTTGACTCTATTATTTGAAAAATTATTTTTTAAAATAATTTGAGATCTTGGTTGTTATTACCATCCTCTAAGGAGGATTTTTATTTTCCTTGCCAGGCACCTGAGAGTACACTGGGGTCAGGGCCAGAGCTTGAGATTTTTCTTCATCACCTAGAGGAGGCTAGTCTCCTAGTTCAGAGTAAGCCTTGAAGGCTTAATCTTTAACAAAGGTTGTTATGCTAGGTTCTCTCGGCCTTGGGTGGGAACTAAATTCAAAATCATGGGAGTTAATACCCTGCAGCTCCTTCTGGGAAAATTAACTTTTTTTCTTTTTTAAAGATTTTAATTTTTTATTTATTCGCCCCCCCACCCCCACCCCCGCAGTTGTCCGCTCTCTCTGTCCATTTGCTCTGTGTTCTTCTGTGTTTGTCCGCTTATATTCTTGTCATTGAGACCGGGAATCTATGTCTCTCTTTGTTGTGTCTTCTTGCTACGTCAGCTCTCCGTGTGTGCAGCGCCACTACTGGGCAGGCAGTGCTTTTGGGAAAATTAACTCTTGGGAACAGTTCCAAGAGGGGAGAAAGAATCTGATGCACCAAGAGTTTGTGCTCTTAGCAACGGCATGACTCCAAACCTTTCACCTTTTCCTGGGGGATGGAGGTGGGGTCTATTGCCAAAAGGGGCTCAGTCTTTCAGTTGCATTTTCTGTAGTAACTGTTCTAGAGCAAGTATGACTTCAGGTTACTGCTTTGAAATCTAATTTCTTTGTTATGCCTGGTAGTTCTTCACTATCTTTTTGGATTTTTACACTTGTTTGTAGCTACTTTTTATAGGTGTTCTAGCTCTTTTAGTTATCTTCAGTCAATACTAGAAGAAGAAAGTTGATATAGAAGTAATTTTTTATTCATTTTACTAAAAATTTAGGGGCCCTTTGAATATGAAAAGTCATACTCTTCTTTTACTCTAGGACTGTCTGATCTTATTTCTTAAATACTTTCTTCTTCACGTTTTCTTTTTGAGCTCCTGGAATACTCAATTTTATTTTGTCTTTTTGTTTTAAAGTTTGGGTGAGTTTTCTAACTTTACTATCTATTCCTTCTATTATATTGTTTTGACTTTGCAATTACAATTTAAGACACTCTTTTTTTTTTTTAAGATTTATTTATTTAATTCCCCCCCATCCCCCGGTTGTCTGTTCTCTGTGTCTATTTGCTGTGTCTTGTTTCTTTGTTCGCTTCTGTTGTCATCAGCGGCATGGAAGTGTGGGCAGCGCCATTCCTGGGCAGGCTGCACTTTCTTTCGCGCTGGGCGGCTCTCCTTACGGGGTGCACTCCTTGCGCGTGGGGCTCCCCTACGTGGGGGGCACCCCTGCGTGGCACGGCACTCCTTGCGCGCATCAGCACTGCGCATGGGCCAGCTCCACACGGGTCAAGGAGGCTCGGGGTTTGAACCACGGACCTCCCATGTGGTAGACGGACACCCTAACTACTGGGCCAAGTCCGTTTCCCAAGACACTCTAAGAGCTATTGTTTTTCTCTGATTTTTGGCCCTTTTTTCCTAACATCCTTTCCTTGTTTTAAGAGATGAATTTTCAAATCCCTCTGAGGGGAGTTCTAAAATCTCTTTTCTTCTCTTCTTTAAATTTCCTGTTTTCTTCCTAATCTTCAAGCTTACTTATTAAGTCCACCACTCCACCCCTCAAATGATCCTGCATCTCTTATGCCTGGAGATCCCAGACTGTCAGTTGTAATTAACATGCAAAGACCAAGTATGGTTTGCTCTGTTATCACCTAAACAGATCTGTAGTTTCTGGTTATAGTTCTCTTTTTTGTAGGTGCTCTGACTCTGCATTCCATGCAGGATAACTTAACTGCTGAACTCTGCTTCATGGTAAAGTCAGAGTTAGTAGGACTTACCATGGCAGCACCACAACTAGACTAAAATGCTCCATATCCACATATGTTTTATTAATTTTTCTTTAAGATACTCTTTTGTGTTTTGCTTGGGGTTACTGATGCCTGTCTGCATTCTACCTAGGGTAAAGAAGGAGGTATCATCCCCTTTTTGCAGTACCACTTAACTCTTGTCCTCTGCCACACCCAGTCTAGGATTCTACTGGGCAATTGTTTCCTACTATTCAAAATAGGTCATGAGGTTGTAGCTTCTCTGCCTTTCATATTCCTCAGAGGTATTTTTTCTGTCTTCCAGGGTCCATGTTGTTAACCACTACATTATGCTGTCTCTATGTTTTCATAAATAATATCTGATACCAGTTAATTTTTATTATATATACCAGACATAAAAGCTATTAAGGTATTTGATCCTTAAAGAACTCTATGAAATATAACTGGAGGAAATGAGGCTTAGAGAACTAAATAACTTAACCAAGATGGTAGAACAAGCTTCACTTTCATAGTTTTCAAAATCTAAGTCCTAGTTTAACCCAAAATTTGACATTTATAGATACTAGTCCCAACTCCAGGAAATCCACTAACTGTGAAGGCTTACTTATTCTATGCTAAAAGTTATATATATATCAGGAGATTTTCATGAGACAGTTATATACCAGATTTAACACGATGTATTTGAGTCAGAGAGTCTTAAAAGAGGAAAAATACCAAACATGTCAGTTTTCTTTATGACTACGTACAGTTATGAGGAAGAGCCAAAGTGAGAAAAACAAAGCTCACACTTCCTCTCCATAGGCATATGTCTTAAAAAGTCAACTCTTACTTCTCAAATTGGAACCTAACTTAGAATTTTTTTCCCTTCATTGATTCATAAGGACTCTTTCTTAAATTTTCTTCGATAGTTTTCAAGTTTTCAGTTGTTATACTGTTTTTACTATTGCCCTTCTCAAATTTTCAGAGAAAATCCTATGGTATCTAAAGAAATGAATTACAAAAAGTTTACTTAAAAGTTTCAAAAAACCCCAAAATAGGGACAACCAGCAAGATGGCAGTGGAGTAAGGAGCTCATAGAGTCAGCTCCTGCTACAGAACAGTTAGTAATCACCCAGAGCTATCTGGAGCTAGCTAAAGCACCTGTTTGGGGGCTCCAGGAGGCTAGGCTAGAAGAGCACCTTGCAACATCCTTGAAGGAATGAAAGGAGACTGCCCATCTGCAGAGAAGATTTGTAAGTAGAGTGCTCCATGCCACAGAGGTCGGTGCCCATCTTTCACGGGAGGCACAAACCACCTGGGAAGATGTTCTGCAGCTGAAATTGAAAGCTCCACTTCCCAAAAATGGGGGAGGAAGAGACGGTTGGGTACCAACTTCAGCTGCTGATGAGGAAATTAAGCGGGCTAAAGTATAATCCTAAGAACAGCTAAAGTTTGAGCCTGTCAGGTCAGAAAGAGGCTGGAAGCTGCCATTTTAACTCCGCCCCTGGCACGAGGGAAATCGTGGCGGACTGAAAATCACAGTGATGGTAGAGACTGGTTTCTTTCCATCCAGATCAGATAGCAGCTTAGCCCATATCCCAACTGCACCTCTGGCAGGGAGGAAGCTGGGGTGACCTGCACCAGCCTCTCCAGGAAATTACCAGTCAAGCCGCAGAGGCTGGTGCTTATCCTACTTTGGCAATGCAATATGCCCTAGGAGCTATTCTGTGGTTGGAATTGGAAGATCCATTTCCCAAAAGCAGGGGAGGAGGAGATCAGGTTGGCTACGGATTTCAGCTACTGATTAGTAGACTCAGCTGGCTAAGGTATAACCCTAGGAACAGCAGGGTATGAATCTGAACAAGTCAGAAAGAGGCTGGTGGCTGCCATTTTGACTCTGCCGAGTGGAAGCCCAGCTGACCAAAAATCACAGTGACAGTAGGAACCGGTTTCTTTCACCCAGATCAGCCTGCAGCCCTAGGCAAGGCTTCAGTCCAACCTTGGGCAGGGAAGAAGTTGGTGGGCCCTGCACCAGCCTATCCAGGTAACTACAGGTACATTTGGCTGGCACAGACTGAATAATCAGAAGTCTACTGGGGCAACTGCAGTCACCTTGAACCTATACTGCAAAGACTGCTGCCCACACCTGCAGCTCTATCCCTGCCCCAGGAGCAGAGAAAGAGGCATGAAGCTTTATCAGTCTCTCTGGGCAACTATAGTCTAGGTCTGTATGACTTGGCTTACTCCACACAGCAGTGACTCTGTCCCTACCCCTGGCAAAGGAGAAAGTTGGAAGAAGCTTCATCAGTCCCCGGGGCAATGGGGGCAGCTTGAGCCTTCACAGATGATAGCACCAACTATATCCTTGTTCCTACTGCACAACCAGCAAGGGAGAAAGGGCAAGAAATCCCTAAACTAATGAGAAAAACTGCACCCAGAATAAATACTCTAGTAAGCCAGATGCCAAGACACCAACAAAAATTATAATCCACATCAAGAAACAGGAAGATATGGCCCAGTTAAAGGAACAAGATAAGCCTCCAGATGACATAAAGGAATTGAAACAACTAATCATAGATGTTCAAACAAATCTTAATAAATTCAATTAAATGGCTAAAGAGAGTAAGGATATTAAGAAGACATTGGGGGAAATAGATGGCTCAACCAATTGGGCTCTTGTCTACTATATAGGAGGTCCAGGATTTGATGCCCAGAGTTTCCTGGTAAAGGCAAGCTGGCCCAAGCAGCAAGCTAGCCCATGTGGAGTTCTGGCCCATGAGGAGTGCCAGTCCATGTGGCAATGTGGCCCCGCGCAGGAGTGCTGCCCTGCGTGGGAATGCCACCCCGCTTGGAAAAGCCACCTCGCGCAGGAGTGCCAGCCGACCCAGAGAGCTGGTGCAGCAAGATGTTGCAACAAGAGACACAGAGGAGAGAAGATAAGAAGATGTAGCAGAACAGGGAGATGAGGTAGTGCCAGAGAGTAATTGCCTCTCTCCCACTCTGGAAGGTCCCAGGATTGGTTCCTGGAGCTGCCTAATGAGAATATAAGCAGATACAGAAGAACACACAGCAAATGGACACAGAGAGCAGACAACGGGGGGAACGAGAAATAAAAATAAGTTACTGAAAAAAAAAAAAAAGACACTGGATGAGCACAAAGAAGAATTTGAAAGCATACACAGAAAAATAGCAGATACTATGGGAATGTAAGGCACAAGAAATAACATTTAAAAAAACATTGGAATCACATAATAGCAGATTTAAGGAGGCAGAAGAAAGGATTGGTGAGCTTGAAGAAATGGCCTCTGAGAGTGAACATCCAAAAGAACAGATGAAGAAAAGAAGGGAAAAAATTGAACAAAGTCTCAGGGAACTAAATGACAGCAAAAGACGTGCAAATATACACGTCATGGGTGTCCCAGGAGGAGAAGAGAAGCGAAAAGGGGCAGAAGAAATATTTGAAGAATTTATGGTAAAAAATTTCCCAACCCTATTGAAGGACATATATATCCACGTCCAAGAAGCACAGTGTACTCCCATCCATAAAAATCCAAACAGACCAACTCCGAGACACATACTCATCAGAATGTCAAATGTCAAAGACAAAAAGAGAATTCTGAGAACAGCAAGAGAAAAGCAATGTATAACATATAAGGGATACACAATAAGATTAAGCACTGATTTCTCACCAGAAACCATGGACGGAAGACGGCAGTGGTCTGATATATTTAAGATACTACAGGAGAAAAACTTCCAGCCAAGAATCTTATATCTGGCAAGACGGTCTTTCAAAAATGAGCGCTAGATTAGAATATTCACAGATAAACAGAAACGGAAAGAATTTCTAAGCAAGAGACCAGATTTTCAGGAAATACTAAGGAGTGTACGAAAGCCTGAAAAGAAAAGATAAGAGAGGCCTGGAATTGAGTCTAGAAATGACATTTATATCAATAAAAGTAACTAAAAGTGTCAAAAGAGTGGTGAAAATAAAATATGACAGATAAAACTCAAATAGGAATAAATTTAACCAACGATATAAAGCATTTGCATTTAGAAAACTGCAACTCAATGTTAAAAGAAAAAAAAAAAAGGCCTAAATACTGGAAGAACATTCCATGCTCATGGATTGGAAGACTAAATATCATTAAGATGTCAATTCTACTCAAATTGATATACAGCTTTGAGGCAATCCCGACATAAATTCTACCAGCTTTTTTTTTTTAAATTGAAAACATGATTATCAATTTATTTGGAAGGGTAAGGGGTACCGAATAGCCAGAAACATTTTAAAAAGGAAAAGCAACTCTCATCTCAAGACTTGAAATCATATTACCTAGCTATAGTGGTAAAAACAGCAATGATATTGGCATAAAGACAGACAATAGACCAATGCAACAAAATTGATGGTTCAGAAACAGAACTTCACATATATGGTCAAGTGATTTTTGATTAGCCTGTCAAAGCCACACAGCTCGGGGAGAACAGTCCATTCAACAAATGATGCTGAAAGAACTGGATATCCATAGGCAAAAGAAGGAAAGAGGAATCCTATCTCACACCTTATTCAAAAATTAATTAA
This sequence comes from Dasypus novemcinctus, assembly GCF_030445035.2. NCBI lineage: Eukaryota > Metazoa > Chordata > Mammalia > Cingulata > Dasypodidae > Dasypus > Dasypus novemcinctus. The sequence continues at coordinate 138,456,546 of NC_080674.1, forward strand.
AAATGAATCAAAAACGTAAAAATAAAAGAACCATAAAGTTTCTAGAAGAAATTATAGAAAAATATCTTCAAGACCTGGTAGTAGGTAGTGAATTCTTAAAGGAGATAAGAGGAGGACTGAGAAGGACTACTGATGCTTAAAGTATGTAGAAGTTTTAATTAGCTTTACTGTAAAAGTGTGGAAATGTATCAAGTGGATGGTAACAAAGTGAGTTAACAGCTAGTTTATAAATGAAGATGTGGCTGAAAATGATAGCCTAGGTATGTAAATGCCAATTGACAGAATGCTAGAGAATAATTTAGAAACCGATTAGCACAGTAAACCAAGAGGTGGATGAGAACTGAGGTTGATGGTACAGATGCAAGAGTGTCCTTTGTGAGCTAGAGCAAATGTACATCACTACTGCCGTGTGGTGGGAATGTGGAGAAGCATGGGAAAAATACAACTGGAATGACCTAAAAACTGTAAGTAGCAGTAATAATATATTATTCTTGCACTATGCCAAAGATCTGTGTTAAAAAGTACAGTATGGAAAATGTGTGCCAAATGTACACTATGGACGTGTTAACAATCAGATGATATTATTTTATCTGTAACAAATGTTCCACCAGTGTGGTATGTTGATAGAGGTGTGTTGCTTGTGAATTCTGTATATGTGCATGATTAATTTCTAAGTTTACAACTTCTGTCATAAAAAATATATTTAAAAAATAATAAAAGGGTGTGTTGGGAGAGAAATACATCAAATGTAAGGTAAGGACTATAATTAGCAGTAAGATTTTGACAATATTCTTTCAAAATTTGTAACAAACGTATCATAACAATGCAAGGTGCTGGTGGAGGGTTGATGTATGGGACCTCCGTATGATGTTATGTGTGTTTGCTTTGTAAATTCACAACTTCTACTATACACTTATTGTTTATGTATGTTTATATATAAAAGATATAATGTTGATAACAATAATAGTGTGGCTTGGAGGAAAAATACTTTGGTTAGTAGTAATATTTTGACAATGCTCTTTAATCATTAATTAAAAAGGTTTAAAAACAATGCAAGGTGTTGGTGGTAGGGTGAGTCATGAGAGTCCTGTATGATGTTATATATGTTTGTTTGTAAGTTCACAACTATTACTATACACTTATTGTTTATGTATGTTTATGTATGAGTGATAGACATCAATAAATTTAAAAAAAGGAAAATAAAAAATATTAAAAAAACCCAAATAGTAAATTCAGTTAAAAGTATAAGCCTCATCCTTGCTTCATTCAAATACAAACATGATACAAACAGTAATCAAAATTTTACACAGAAAAGTAGTAAACATCGTTATTAAAAATATGTAATTCACCATTACATTAAACGTATTTCCATGACACAGCTAATCTGGCATTCATACTATTCAGGTTAGCTTAATGATAAGAAACAGACTGAATTGCATATTAACAGGAGAAAAAGCACCTAATTACAACTTCTAAGTTTCATTCTGTATATCTATAGCACATTAAAGTATATAATAAATACTCAATAGACATTTCATAAATAACTGAATGTAATTATATTTTCAAATAGTTCTGGTAAAAACATATTTACATTTACTATTATAACTTTTACTGTAAGAATTTTCCTCTAAAATCACAAAATAAGCTCATATTTTACAACAAAACTCACCAAAAATGTTAGTCTTTACAGTAAGTGCAAGATGAGTATTATTCCTCAAAATTTCAAGAGCCTTCGCAAATGTAATGTTCTCAAAGTTTTGTCCATTCACTTCCATTATCTTAGGAGAAAAGTATTTGAGAAATGAAATTTAAAACAGAAAGTACAGCAGTTACTTCTACAACCTTAAAAGTTCATGGTAGAAAAATAAAGTGAAATGAATAAAATTCACTCATATCTGAACAATATTATCACTGTAAGAAGTGGAACTAGCATTGCTTTCAGCTTTTTCTCTATATTGTTGCATTATATTCTCTAGTACAAAACATTTTAAAAAATGTTCATCCCCTCTGGGATAACATAGAGGAATTTTTTTTTAAATGTACTGAAGTTTTTACATGAAATAAAAAATTTAATGTCAGATCAGCTCATAAAAAAGATTGCCTATATGTTTATGTACAAATTTTAGTGAAATATTCTTAATGTAAATTTATTTCATATCAAAAAGAGATAATTAATTTAACCACGGTACTTTAGATATATTTAATATCATTTGTTTCCCCTCCTCTTCTCCAACACTGCTTGAATTAGGCAGTCAAAGAGCAACTAGCACAACGAGATGGGTTCTTCTTCCATGTGAACACCACTGATCTTTCATAGCAGAGCTGCCCAAACTTGATTATAACTCAGAATCACATAGGGAAACTATTATTTTAAAAACCTGATTCAAAGGAAAAGGATAAAGATTTGAGTCTATGTACTGAAATGGCTCACTTAGAGTCATGTAAAAATAATGCAAAGAGACCTGCTCCTAACATAACTCAATGAAATTTTAAAAATTCTATGGATGGAGAATAAACAATCTATAAGCATCACTGTGAAAATAAAAACAAAGGTAAATACTAAAGAAAAATAAAGGCTTGTTTGGACTTTTCCTAGGCAATATTAGGATGATGTGACACTTCTGTGGCTTTCTGAGGGAAAAATCAGTGACCAAATAATTTTATTCCCCATTGAAAGCATCATTAATATATTATCAGAGATGTGAGAATATGCAAAGATATAGTATCCACTTGCCCTTTTCAAAAAAAGTATTAAAAGTAGTCTCACAAATTGGGAAATGAACAAAAATAACGGGGAATTTATGGCATAGATAAAATGTAGGTGATTCATAAAATCAGTTAAGGCAGGTGTACATGCTAAAATGATTATTAAACTTAAACATATGAAACTTAATGCAAATGTCAAAAGTATTTGTGAAAGAGAATATAATGTAAAAAATTAATGATTAAAAAATCTAAAATTTCAGATAATTTCAACAACAGTGGGGAGGGTTAAGATTGAAGTTAAAACATGATAAATTTCTTCTCTCGGGAATGAAAGAATTTCATTTATTAGTTATTTTTTCTGTGAAAAATGAAATTCTTAGATGTATTTACAATAAAATATTTGAACAATAAATATACTGGTTCCAGGTCTTAGCTACTAGAGATTCTTAGAGTAGGTTTCAGGTAAGGCCCAGAAATCTTAATTTGAAAAAGCTTCCTTAATAAAAGATAAAAGGAATCATTACTACTTAAAATCAGAGTTTTCAACTACTGACATTTTTAACTACTGACATTTTGGGTGGATAATTCATGTTGTGGGAGTTGTCCTGTGCATTGCAAGATGTTTAACAGTACTCTTGGCCCCTACCCACTAGGTGCCAATAGCAATCCACCAGTTATGATGAAGATTATCTTCAGAAATTGCCAAATGTTCCCAGGAGGGCAAAATTGTCCCCAGTTGGGAAGAACTGCTCTGAAGTATTGAAGCTTTTATAACACGAATACCTTAATAACGAAAAAAAAAAGTATAGCTCAGCTTAAAATAAAACAAAGTCATTCCACATGAATAAATGAACAAACCTTTTAAATGGGAAAAGGAGTTTCCCAAGTGATTCTGATGATCAGTTTGACTTGGGCTATTACCATTTGGTATGCAAAAGAATCATTTAGAGAGTTTTGTAGAAGGATAGATTATAGGACCTTATTCTCCGAGAATGTGATTAATATAATAGGACAGGGGAAGGAGGTCTAAGGATTGCATTTTTAATGTAATAAGGTTATCAGTAGATAACTTTTTTTTTTTTAAGGAAGTACCAGGGATTGAACCTGGGACCTCATACCAAGGAAGCAGGCACTGAACCACTGAGCCGTACCCACTCCCCAGTAGATTATATTTTTAAAAAAGATTTATTTATTTATTTACACCCCTCCCCCCCACTGTTTTGTGCTTGCTGTCTGCTCTGTGTCCATTCTCTCTGTGTTCTTCTGTGTCTGCTTGTCTTGTCTTTAAGTGGCACTGGGAACCGATCCTGGGACATTCCAGAGTGGGAGAGAAGCGCTCTATCTCTTGTGTCACCTTGGCTCCCTGATCTGCTGTGTCTCTTATTGTCTCTTCTCTGTGTCTCTTTTTGCTGTGTCATCTTGATGCACCAGCTCTCCGCGCAGGCCAGCACTCTGCGTGGGCCAGGTCTCCACTCGGGCCAGCTTGCTTTCACCAGGAGGCCCCGGAATTTGAACCCTGGACCTCCTATATGGTAGATGGGAGCCCAATCGCTTGAGCCAAATCTGCCTCACAGTTGATTACATTTTTTTAATCCCTATCCCCCCCTCGCTTGCGGCTTGCTTGCTATCTGCTCTCTGTGTCCATTCACTGTGCATTCCTCTGTGTTTGCTTGTCTCCCTTTGTTGTCTCCCATTTTGCTGTGCCAGCTCTCCGCAGCACACAGCCTAGCTTGCCTTCACAAGGAGGTCTCAGGACACGAACCCAGGGCCTCCCATATGGTATATGGGAGCCCAATCGATTGAGCCACAGCCGCATCCCCCCAGTTGATTACATTTTGAAACACACTGCTCTATGGTTATCTAATAGCCACATGGGAAGACTAAATCACCACTAAATTCATTCTAATATCTCCTGGTCTCTTTGTTCTATTGATGTAATTCTTACTCATGAACTGTTATCATGACCTATGGTAATCTTTGCCCACTTACATTAGAGAGTGCTATGGGGTGGAAGTGCCCCCTCCTTCAAAACCTGCAAGGATGCTAACTCACATATTGAAATAGCTGGAAAGTTCTAAAATTGCCAGCAATACAGTTTCCTAGTCCTTAAAAGATGGGCAGGAACATTCAAAGAAGGTCATGCTGATAGAGCCAAGATCATGCTGTTTCTAGCTGCAGTATATCAAAATTTCCACTCAAAGTAATGGATACATGACAAATGTGTTTTAAAAATCCCCACATAGGGGAGCCCCATGTGTAAGGAGTGCGCCCTGTAAGGAGAGCCGCCCAGTGCGAAAAAATTACAACCTGCCCAGGAATGGCGCTGCACACATGTAGAGCTGATGCAGCAAGATGACGCAACAAAAAGGAGACACGGATTCTGGGTGCCACCGACAAGAACACAGGCGGACACAGAAGAACATGCAGTGAATGGACACAGAGAGCAAATAACTGGGGGCGGGGAAGGGGACAGGAAAAAAAAATAAACCATTTTCAAATACCTCTCTAAAAAGAGTCTCAGAAAAATATTTCCTTAAAATGATCATGCTTACTTGAAGAACTAGCAGATGTGAACAAAACTAGCAGACATATTACTTAGAAGAAGGCTTTTACCCAAGTGGTTGGTTATTTACTTACCTGATCACCACGTTTCAGTCCTGCATCAGCAGCTTTGCTGCCTGGTTCAACTCCCTCCACAAAAATACCAAACCCCTTCTCACTTCCTCCATTAAGGCTGAAATGCAGAGGGGACTCCCGGGAAGCCTTCTGCAACACAATCTGTCTCCATTTTGCCTTTGCAGCACAGGCAATATTTAATAACCGGAGATGACCATTCATTTTCTGTAAAGGAGAAAGAAGGTAAAATGTATATAAAAATGTATATGTCTAGTCCTTTTTGGCACCTAAAGTTTATTAGCTTTAAAGTTACGTTTGAAATATAAAGAGTATAGAACACGTAAGCTGGGCTAAATAAAAGCGGGCCAAGAATAAGATCTCAATATGAGTTTTCTAGTAAGAAAGGATTTTAAAGTGTTATCTACTTTGTAGAGGCATCTCAAAAATTGATTTCTCATTTCCTATACCTTCCACCTTTCCATTACATACTCTACTCCTAGCTTGCTTATTTCCTGGCTGTTCTATAAAATTGGCATCTTTTAAAACCTTTCTTCAAAAATATGAACCACTTTTCCTAATACTTATCTAATACTCAAAGGCACACTCAAGCTTCCCCCTCTTTCAGAAAATCTTCCTGTATTGTTTAAGGTAAACTCAGTAACATTTTAACTTCCAGGTTCAGTTTAAAATAGATTATCCTCAAATAGTATATGTATATATTTCATGTCCATAAGGAGAAGCTTAGGTGTTTTCTGGGCAGGGACAAAGTCTTAGACTTCTTTTGATTCTACACAACACCTTGGAGTGTAAAGTAGAACTCAAGAAATACTGGATGACTGACTGAATGATTATCCTGAAAAAAAATCCCATGACTGCAAGGCAGTTTCCACATCCTATTAATTCCTCGAGTATCTATGTAGTCAACATTGGAAGAGCCAGACAAATGATGGTGGTGAGCTCTATGGCAGGTATGTTTATCAAGACCTCCAGTTTTCATTCATTCTTGTCATTTAGCATAGAGAAGATGTGCTGCTGAGAAGGCTACAGAGACCAAATGGTAAGGAAAAAGGGAACAAATCTGGCAATTTTTCTCTCTTTATTCAACACAATCTACTTCTACTTTCTGGATGGTAATTATATTTCTTGAGCATTTGCTATTGCTAAGAGTCTGTTCTAAAGACATTATATTCACTAGTCATTATAATCTTCATAATTCCAATAAACTAGGGCCTGCTATCCCTACTTTACAAATAAGACCATGTGTCCAAGCATACATATCTAGTAGGTGGTAAAGCTCAGCTCTTAATTCAGTCAATCTGATTCTGTAACCATACTCTTAAATGCTACAAATTATTACTGATTGCTTGGATCAGACATCCTAGCTACAGCCAAAGTTTTACATCTGGCAGGGAGAATAAAACGGATTCATGAATAGCTATTATTAAAGTTAAGAGGGTCTTGAGGGGATTATCTTAGGTGCTGTAAACTAAGGACAGGTGGAATCACATGCAAAAGGGAAACCTAGAAAATCTTAATGTGGATCTGATATATAAGATATGAAATAAAGGTGGCAGAGTTTCAAACAGCAGGATGGGGAGAAAAGACTTACAGTCTCAGAGAATAACGGTCTATGATACTGAGTTGGCAGAGTATAAAATAGTCTGGTTTGGCTAAAATCTAGGGTGCATAGAAAAAGGTTAAAAAGACAAATAATGGACCTGAATATATGTGTGGAATTACTTTCACTGGTAGTAAGGTTTACTGACAAAGAGTAATATTCATCACATTTGCTTTAAAAACAATCTTTTAGCTATACAGGTTGGACTGGGGGTGGGGGGGAAGGGAATAGACAGACTACAATTAGTATTGGTTAGCAGACTATAATAAAAGACCAGGCATAACGAGCCTCTAAACTAGGGAAGGAAAAAAGAAATGGCTGAAAAAGAGATCATAAAGAAATGTATGTATGCTTAACCAGTGGCCCAGGTGACTTCAGTAAGTGACTGGTTATCTTGGCCAGGTAATATAAGGAAAAGAGAGGGAGCCCACATATAACACAAGGGTATATAAGCCTGGATGACCGGGAGAAGAACAAGTTATTAATCTTAAACAGAAACTGGAGATTTGGGAAGAAGTATAATTTTAGGTTTTTGGGTTGGGATGGCAGAGGATGGGCAGAGGTCTAGAATACAGATTTTCAAGTTGCCAGAATACAGATTCAAGCCATAGGAAAACATCAACACTGTTCTGAGTTGATGTTGGGGAGGAAGGTGGGGAATGACTTCCTAAACTCTGAAGAAGATAAATTCTTTTGACCCTTACTGTATCTTCCAGATTTTTTTCAAATTCCTCCAGAAATCGAGTCATAGCAGGATCACCTTCAAAATCATTAAAATGATTATTTACCCATAATAATATGATCCGTGTCACCTGTGGAAACACGCAAGAGGCAGTATACAATTATGAGAGGAACTCCTGCAAAAACAGATCCCAAAAGCATGTCCAAAATTGAGAGGGAACTGAGACTGATGGCTAATCCTACTACCCCTCTCCTGCACACAACAAGGTTAATTTTAAAGAAAAATGACTTAGTTTGAGCCTTTGCTTCTTAGGTAAACAAGTAATAGAGTCAAAGTTCTGTCACTCAGTGAGAAAACGTAAGTGTGTGTACTAATATTTAAGAAGTGTTATACATGGAATGCATATTACAGAGATTGTCTTAAAATGCATGCCTCTAAAGGGCAAGGAATCATCAAAAGTGTTCATATAGATGACAGCATGTTTAACCAAATTATTACAAAAACAAATCTGAAATTTCCTTTATTATAAGCAGTGTGAATTTCCAAAGTAGTGAACTGATTTGTTCACTTTGTCCCACAGATTTAGAGAAAAGTCAAAAATTAACAAATGGAAGTTGGTTGACTAGTGTGCCAAACTGAGGATCTAAGTAATCACATTTTTAAAAATTGTGTTAAAATACACGTAATATATAATTCACCATTTTAAACAGTACAATTCAGTGGCACTTAGTAAATCCACAATGTTGTACAACCATCACCATTCTCTAATTCTAGAACATTTTCATCTTTCCACAAGGAAAATCTGTATCCATTAAACACTCTTCATTCCCTCCCTCCCTCCAGTCCCTGACAAATCACTAATCTGCTTTTCTGTCTCTGTATATTTGCCTACTCTGGGTCCTTCATATAAACAGAACCATACAGTAAGTGCCTGGCTTCTTTCACTTGGCAAAATGTTTTCAAGGTTCATCCATGTTGTAGCATAAATCAGTATGTCATTTCTTTTAATGGCTGAATAATATCCCATTGTATGGCTATACACTTTGTTTATCCATTCATCACCTGACAAACATTTGGTTGTTTCTACCTTTTGGCAGAAAAGTGCTGTTACGAACATTCACTTACAAAATTTTGTGTTTACATCTGTTTTTAATTCACTTAGGAGTGGAAATGCTGGGTCATATGGTAATTCTATACTTAACTTATTTAGGAACTGCCAGACTGTTTTCCACAGTGACTACACTATTTCACATTCCAACTAGCAATGCATGATGATTTCAATTTCTCCACATATTCATCAACACTTATTTTATGTTTTTCTTGTTGTTGTTGTTGGTTTGTTTTTTAATGGTCACCCAATCAGGTGTGAAATGGTATCTCATAGTCTTCTAAGAGTTTTAGTCATATTTAGGGCTCTGATCCATTTTGAGCTATTTTTTATATTTGGTGAGGTAAGTTCTAATTTCATTTTTTGCATATGGATATCCAGTTGTCCCTAAATAATATTTAAGTTCATTACCTAGCATGCCTTTACTTCCCCCACGAACTAAATAACTATACTTAATTCCAAAAAAGGGGAGGGCAAGTCATGTTTCAGACACTTTAGTCTCCTAAATAACAGAATTCCATAGTCCACCTGAGCCCAGTTTATTTCCTTTAAAATATAACTCAGAAAGAGATAGCAGGCAATTATGGCCCTATTTTTTTTTCCCTTAAAATAACTTACTTCCCACCAATTTGCTGAGTTATTACCAATCTTTCTATTAAATGTATAATACATATATATACATCCCATGAAATAAAGTAAGGTGATCTGTGTAAAAGAGCAAACATTCCATACAAAAAAAAAAATTACTCAAAGGTTGATTTAAATCAGTTACAGTAAGATACATTAAGCCCTGACAAACTGTTTTCTAATGATTATAAAGTCTGTAACTCAGAAAACTCAGGACCTTTCTATTATGAATCATGAAAACAATCTAAGTCCCACTGAAAAAAATTTATTATGTGAATATTCTTTTTCAAATTATTAATCAACTTTAAAATATTTTACTGAACTCCTCCAGGCATAATTCAATTTTTTTTTAGTGAAGTTATATAATCTTCTTGTGAAGCTAACATGTTTCCTGAATTTATACCTATACCACAACTTTCATTTCAGTTTTTGCTTATTGAGACTCATGTCTACTTTTAACATGCTATTATGTCATAAAAGTAACTAAGTACAGATATACTATGCTATACTATACTATATATACCATACACACACTATAGATACCATATGCCATACTATCCTGACTCATTAATTTTTTTTTTTTAAGGAGGTACTGAGGATTGAAAGCAGGACCGCATAAATGGGAAGAAGGCACTGAATCACTTGAGCTACACCTGTTCCCATAACTCGTTAATTTTATGTGAACTGAATCTTGTTATCAAAACAAACATTTAATTTACTAACTGCAAAAGATTTTATGAATAAAATTTAAATGTTAAAAATCACTTTCATGCCCTTTATAAAACCAACCTTATCCCTCAAGCTGTCAATGTTAAACCATTCCAATAGTTTGATCCCAACGTCCAAAGGACTTTCAAGAAATGTCCTATAAGTTAACAGGAAATCTTCTATATAAGTGGGGTCCACAATAGAATGTTCCTCTATTAAATGCATAATGAGACGTTCAGGTGTTCCCTAAAAATCAAGGATAGAAAGTATTAGAAAATAAACAAACAGCTCAGGAATCAATGAAGTCCTGTTGATAATGACCCTTACATAACTCCTCAAATTAGAGTGTAACTTTAAGCCCTTATCAATGGAAGAAGGTGGTCTCCCTAGATTGTAATCCACAGCACTCGGAGGTTTGGAGAAAGAAAAGGCAGGAGTAAATATATACAGCATTTAATCATTTATAACTGTTTTCAATAACATCTCATTACAGTAGGGCTTTTGAATTTCACTGATATTACCCTCAGTGGTACTATCATTTCTGCTGCATTGGGGGCACATAATGACTTTAAACAAATAAACAAACATAAAAAAAAGGCTTTCCTCTAAAATTTAATCCAGTGCGCAAACTCTCTTCTGCCTCAAGCTGTAGGAACCACACACCAAGTTCATAATAGCCTGTTTTATTTTTGTTGCTAGTTCCTGGAACAGAAGTTTCCTCTTCTGGTTTCCCCATGCTAGTTCCATTATCTTGAGAGGAATCAAAGTTCTTACAGTTTTTACATTAATGCAGAGTTTGAATTGTGTGCTTGTCTTCAAATTTATGAAAAAGAATGTAAACGAAGCATATCCCTACTATTCCTCTCTGAGTTTCTGAACCAGTATTAAAACTTATGTACATTAAAAAATATGCAGTGGCATATTAACCACTGCAGCCTTTCCAAAAGTATGTATATAGAATAAAATATAGAAATAAACCAAATATTAAGCCTGACAGAAGACCATCTCTCATCCATAGCCCTAGATTTCAAAGGATTTGTCCAAACAGCCTTATTGTTCAGAAAAACTAGGTAAAAAGATTTATTAGGGAAGCAGACTTGGCCCAATGGATAGGGCATCTGCCTACCATATGGGAGGTCTATGGTTCAAAACTTGGACCTCCTTAACCCGCGTGGAGCTGGCCCATGTGCAGTGTTGATGTGTGCAAGGAGTGCTGTGCCACGCAGGGGTATCCCCTGTGTAGGGGAGCCCCACGCGCAAGTAGTGTGCCCCATAAGGAGAGCCGCCCAGTGCCAAAGAAAGTGCAGCCTGCCCAAGAATGGCGCTGCACACACCGAGAGCTGACACAACAAGATGACGCAACAAAAAGAAACATAGATTCCTAGTGCCTCTGATAAGGAAAGAAGCAGTCAAAGAAGAACATACAGCGAATGGACAGAGAGAGCAGACAACTGGTGGGGGTGGGGAGATAAATAAAAAATAAATCTTAAAAAAAAAAAAAGATACATTAATGCTAAGAGTATTCTTATCAAAGTATTTTTTTAAAAGGTACCTTCTGCTAAAAAGATGTGTAAATCTTTTTTCTAGAATGATGTCAGAGATAAGTTTACTTAAGTAGCCTACTTAACAGACAAGTAGACTACAGGTCATTCCTATTTTTCTCCTACCATCCAAAATACTCTAAGCCTAAGGGTTTATTATTCAGGCTAATCAGAGTATGGGGTAAATCTGATTCTCAGATCATTTATAGTTAAGTCAGGGCTAGGAAGTGATTAACATGTTAAAGAGAGGCCACTAGTGTGATTGACTAAATCACTGAAGTATGGTCTCAGTTGAAACTAGACTATACAGCCAAAATTTTATTTCAAGATGAGCCCCATACTCATACAGAGGCATGTCAGCTATGTGCTCACTAGCAGCAAGCACATGGGATACTGGGAGGTAGGGGGAACTGAGGTGGCAGGTGGAGGAGATGGCCACAATGGCATGGTAGTGGTTGGCTACAATGAGAAAATAAGTAAATATATTGGTCATAATAAGAGCCACTGTTGGAGAAGGTATTTGCAAACATGGAATGGAAAACGCTTAAGAAAAACCCTGTGGTATAGGACTGAAATTGGAAATTCTGGTATGAATTCATGATTGTTTAATACAGATAAATAAACAGTTATATATATGTTTATACTTCGGTCGATGAGAGGGTCTATGAGCAATAATACCTCAGTAACAATTAGTATACTAATTGCCTAGATGTTCCTCAACCAAAAGGAACTATGGCTTTCTGGAGAAATGGCTGATTCTAGGGTTGGAGCAGGAAAAGCACAAATGAACCTGGAACATCTTGTTTTGAGGAAATACTCAAAGAATGTTGGGGACATGTCAAAAGTATAGAGGAGCCAGATTGAGGAGGGTTCCACTGACCAAACCTGGAATAATTTGGGCATCGAAATAATACTATATCCATTTATATCCATACTGATATAAATGAATTAATGGGTAAGAAAATTAAGTGCTTCCTTCCAGTAGAATGACAATAATGTAGATGAAATAACTGAAACAGAAATTACCATTTGAGGCAGGAGTGGTCAGTGGAAATAAAAGTCTGGTGAAGAAAGGTCTGCAGGATAATGGCATGATCCAGATCATCTCAACACTAAATACTTAGCAATTTCAAGGGAGAAATGGTGATTTCACAGTGTAGAAGCCTGGCAGACAGATTCCAACATGACCAGGTGATCAAGATTAACTTCTACAGTGGTGGGGATAGGTCAACAAGTGTGACTCCTGATGCTAGGCATGGAGAAGGGGGCAGCATCATTTCTGTAAAATTTCAGCAAGGAAAGACTGACTTTAGTCTGGCCACGAGGAAACAATGGACTATAAGGTCTGTATTCTTTAAAACATCTGAGAATATAAACAGGGAAAGACTGAGGAATTGTTTTAGACTGGAGGAGACAACTAAATGCAACCTGAATTGCTGTGACAGTTGGTGAAATCTGAATGGGGTCTGTGAACTGCATGGTGGTGTGTTTTTCCTAACTTGAAGGGTTCTATGGTGTTTTTATACAGGACAGTGTCTTGTTTCTAAAAAATACACTCTGGAATATTTAGGAGTGATGAGACATTGTGCTTGTAGCTTTCTCTCAAATGGTACAAAAAGATTGTTAAATGCTAACAGCTGGAGTATCTTGTGAGAGAGTTCTTAGAATTGTTCTTGCAATTTTTCCCTAAGTCTGAAATTATATAAATGTAAGTTATTTAAAAACATGAGCCCCTATAAAAATATAAAATGAGTTAAAATGAAAAAATATATGCCTACAACTCTCCCTATGCTCATCTTTTCTATATACAAAGCTTATTCTTATCAGTTTAGGAAAAGAAAGAGAAAGCTCCAAGGAATAGCCTGAGCCCTATGGAGGAATGGATCTGATCTAAGACTCAGATCATTCCCTTGAGTTATTATTAAATTGCTGCATTTGTAATTAATACTGACATTAATTATTACATATATTATTTTGGGACCAGGACAAGCTTGAAAAGAGAAACAGTCAGCGTATCTATTTTTTCTCTTTTAATTATAATTGCCCTATTTCACATCTAGAATTTTTTTTAAGGAGGTACCTGGAATTGAATCTAGGACCCCATACATGGGAAGCAGGTGCTCAACCCCTGAGCTACACCTGCTACCCCATCCAAAGGTTTTTGAAGAGGCAAGAGGGGAGAAGAGGGGAAGGGAGGGAGTTAGAGAGGAGAAATGGGATGAAAATTAAGATTCAGATTCTACAATGTGCTATGGCTTTTGACTGGCCTCATTTAATCTTAAAAAAACCTGTTTTATCACCCCTATTTTCAAATAAGGAAAGTGAGGTTCAGATAAGCCATTTCAAGTTCACAGAAATCCAGCAATCATTGTGCACCTTCACCTAGGATTCATTATGTTTTTATGGTTGGGCTCTATTTCTCTTTTGTTTCTAAACATTCCCATCTTTGATGAAATTAACTCCCATTATAAATAGATCATAAAATAGATTTATAAAGGAAAACTTTAAGCAGTGTATTCTAAAATAATACTTTACCATACTGATACCAAATGGCAGTAAGTTATACTTCTTCGTTAAAATGTGTAAAAATCAACTTAGTAAAAGAGCCAACACATTTGTTTAACTTAGATACCAATACTTTAGTGAATTATCTTGCACTATTAAACAGTGCTTTAAATTCTTTTAAGCAAAATGAAAGCTTTACTTTATCAGTGGCTAGACTAGTAAGTAAAAAACACCCACCTTGATTACAATGTGTCCTTTCCTGGTTCCACTTCGGTCTAGTTCTCGGTGCTCATGCACCATAACAATTTCTCCCTCTTCCTCAACTTTATGGGTATTTTTTTCCACATGATTTAAAATTCTCCAATAGTCCTGTTGAGCTATGCAGACAAACTGTCCAAGAACAACATGGGGACAATTAATGAACCTGTAGTACATAAATATATCACCGTGCACCAAGGAAGAGCACAATGGTAAAAAATCAAGTGGCATCAGTTCTTTTTCATTTAGTCCTTAACAAAAAACCAGGTGAAATAAATAATTCATGCACAAAGAGACCAAAGAAGTCAAATCCGTTTTGAATTCTACTGAAAAAGGAGAAGTAAACATCTACTTCTCTCAAAACCGACCATATTCAAAGAACACACAAAGCAGGAATTAAGTTAGAAACAAACAACTAAGAAGTTCCTATTTCTTTCCTTTATTATTCTTTTTTTTTTTTTTAAAGGACTGTGCTGGCTAATATCAGACAGAAACATAACAAACCAACATTTATTTCATATATTCCTTTATAAATTTTATAGTTTACTTAATTACACCAATTTTTTGGCAGATATAAAATCTAGTTTCATTCATAACTGTGAGTTTTTGAAACTCCCAATTCTGAAAAAAAGTTTTATTTTGAGAAAGAAAAAAAAGTCTCAGCCATTTAAAACCAATGACCAAACAAAAGCACTTGACCAAAGAGATAAGCTTACCTGACAATCATCTACTTTAGTCCTGACAACTCCATGCATGTATTGCTTATCCAAAGTGGGAGTAATTCCAAAACTATTTCCCATAAAGAGATTTTCAATTTTTCCATCTGGATAACTGATTTCTACAGTGCCGTTTAAAATAACATACCATGAGTCAAGCTATAGAGGAAAACAAAGGATTTAAGATTCTTTTAAAAAAGACAGTTATGTATTAATGCTGAAAAACGGACCTACCAATATATATTACTTGTATAAACTAAAAAAAGAAAAAGGAGAATGTGATGGTATTACTATACTGTCAGTAACATACTATGCCTTATCTGTTCAAACCATCAAGGTTTATTTAACTCTTTTTATTGTAGTCACAAAATGAAGTCAGGGATTTTCATAATTGACCAAATACTCTTAGGCAAATAGTAAAATGGTTTCAAAGTACATACTCTGAAATTTCAGTCCAGCCCCTCTCACTAACTAGCTGAGTGACCTTCGCCAAGTTATTTAACCTCTAAATTTCCTTATCACTAAAATGGGATAACAGTACCTACCATAGGATTTTTGCGTTATTTAAATGAGTTAATATATATTAAGTACTTAGAATAGTGTCTGGGACATAGCAAGCACAACAAAAAGATAGCCAGTGATAAATTCAGAAAAGTTAGTAAAAGCCTGAATTTTACGGTATATCAAACAAAACATTCAAAAGTTCCCTAATCTTAAGGAAACATTGGCTCTATTTATATTTAATGCTCCTAGGAGGTATACTCTTTTAGTATACAATTCCATTTATTAGCCAAACTTTAAACAGTTTTAAAATGATTTAAAGGAAATATGAATCGTCAGTTCTGAAGAGTAATCAATGGTGACTAGAAATATTTTTTCAAAAATGCACTTCTTAAAACTACAAATATGAAATATAGCCTTATGGACCTTGTGGACTGCATAGATTAACCAAGGATAGGGATATTTGTTTGGTTTTCCTCAGTAGTATCTCTGTGCCTAGAACAGTACCCGGTACAAAGGAGGCACTCAATAAATCTGACAGAACCATGGAAAATTAAAGAGAATTTGTAGGAAAGGAAAGAAAAGTTACTCAAATTTCCACTGTCTTCACAGCTGTTGAACAAGTTCGGTATATTACTCTCCTTTGTACATATTCTTTATATTGTTGAAATATTTAAATTATGTGGTCTTCTTAAAAAATTTATTACTATATTCATTTGTTCATCAAATATATATATATTTTTAGCATAGCCTATGTTCCAGATGTTTCTAGGATGTGGACAAAAGGCATTAAATAAAGCTAGAGACAAGATTCCTTCCTTCAAAATTTGAAAACAATTTGAATATCTGTATATTATATCTGGTAGCTGTATAGTAATTTATTCACTACTGACCACTGGATTTATATTTTGGTCATTTCCAATTTTCACTATTATAAATATAGAGCAATGAGCATCTTTTGACATAATTTCTTGAGTTTTATATTATGACCTCAGGACAGATATACATAAACAGAATAGGTTAGAAACTAATACTTTGAGACCCATGTTAAGAATTTCTAACAGACTTTTCAGAAATGCTGTACCAATTTATATTCCTACTTAGCAGTTTATAAGAATATTAATTTACTGACATCTCGGTAATAATCTTGACCAATTAGATAAGTAGAATAAATAGTGAAGGACTTTCTAACAGCAGTTAGGAAATATAAGGATACTTTTCAATCCCTCTGCATCCTCCCTCTATTCAGCTACACAAGTTGATATCCAAGTATTTTTGAACATAGAATTATCACATTAATGCCTCAACTGACAGCAGTTCACTACGAGGTATTGGCTCCAACACATACTCCTCAGTTTTTTTCTTTTCAGTGTGTAATATAAAAAAGGAATAGGGAGAGTAAATACTTGATAAACATTTAAAACAATGATAATGATATAAATACTTGAACAGAATGAGAAGAATTTTTTTAAAAAACCTTCTAATAAGCTACTTTGAGAAGTACAAATAGATTTTTTTTCAATGAATATTATTTATTGAGTATGTATTCTGTACATAGTCCATTATGAGGAAATCAAAATTAAAGAAAATCAAAGCAAAAATAAATACATAAATAATAATTTTTTCTCTTCAGAAATCCTAACATGAATCAGCATTCACTTCAAAAATTATATAGGTTTCAAAAGTCAGGATTTATACAAGTTTATTGAAAGTAAAATACTCTAAAAATAATTTTCCATATTAAAAACAGTGACGCAGAAGGACAAATATTGTATGCCTTTGCTATTATGAACTAAATATAATGAGCAAACCCATGGAGTTAACAGCTAGAAAAGTCATCAGAGAACAGAATGGTTCGGAAAGTTGAGGTTCAATCTATGCAGAACTGGTAAAAAGTTGTTTGAAAATGCTTGGAAATGAATAGAAATGGTGAAAGCACACCACAGGATTTGTAATTAGTGCTAACATATGGGTATGATAGTGGTTTATTTCTCATTGTTTTTTTCTTTTTGAAGAAAATGCTTCTAATATTTATTGAAGTGATCAATGCACAACTCTATGATTATACCAAATACCACTGAGTGTACACTTTAGATAAACTGTATGGTTTATGAAAAAAAAATAATAGGGAGCGTTGGGGGGAAAATACACCAAATGTAAGATATGGACTATAGTTAGTAGTAGTACTTTGATGATGCTCTTTCATGATTTGAAACAAATGTTTCATAGCAATGGAAGGTAGTCATGGTGGGATGATGTATGCGAGCCCTGTATGACGTTATACATGTTTATTTTGTAAGTTCACAACTTTTACTATACACTTATTGTTTATGTAAGTTCATATATGAATATTTCAACAAAATTTTTTAAAATTAAAAAAAAAATTATAACTTTTCTGGTTGTTATTGTTAACCTACCTCTTCCCCATCTTCAAGAATAATAGCTCCAGCCTGCTCTACAACTTCAAAAATCATCACTGAGCAGAGTTCTCTTCTTACAGACATGGTCATGTTTGCAAAGGCAGGGAGCTGATGCATAAACTCCAGTAATTGTTCTAAAACAAACAAAAACAGAAATTCTAGAATAAAGACAATCAAGGAATATAAATATACAAAAGACTCAGAACTCAATGCCTAATTTCCAATCAACTTATGAATTTATGCTAATGTGAAACCAAGGTGCAATGTAACAGTTGTGTGTGGTATTACATAGCAGTTCTGGTAAACTAAGATAGCCACTAAGATTTGGGGTAATTTGTTATGTAGCAAAAGATAACTAATAGATAAATTAAGCTATTAAATCCTTACTGTGAACAGATATATTTCTTACCAATGTCATCATCAGTTTTGTCTGCAGGTTCTTTTTCAAGACACTCTCGAACAAGATCTCGCCCCTGTAATGGATCTGTTCGATCAATCTCTTCATCTTCCTCTTCTTCATCCTCAGAATCAACAGGTCCTTCTGGAAGACGTGTCAAGTCGACATCTCCTACCTCACTCTCTGTGGCCTAGAAAAAGAATCTTGATCACTTAATAATTTCATGTTATACAAATTCTATTTGTCATTGTCTGAATTAATCAAAACTAACTCTTCACTATCAAATATTGTATAGAATTAGGCAATGTTGTATCAAAAATACATCAAACAGTACGTACTTATAAAAGTTTTTTCCTATCTAAAATGCAGGTTCATCATTCTACAGTGAGACATGTAGGTGATAAATGTGAGCTGTTAGGTATAAAATGGTCAGGAGACTCAAACATCACTAAATCTATTAATACCTATATTCCAACAAACATATTTCATAAAAGTAAAAAATTTACTAAATCATGACGTGCAAGAAACAGAAAGTTTTTCAACAATGTAACAATCATTTTTATGAGACTCTATTAATACCTGTTGCGTGTTGTGAATATAGAGGATTAGAGTCTGGCAGGGTAGGTAATCATGTAAAATTTAAGAAGTATATAAAGGGTAAAGTACTGAAAAGGGCTAAAATAGACCTAACCTAGTGGTTCAAATACATACTGATCACTTACTGATACCTTATTGTTAGATGTAATAGTATGCAAAGAAGAGATGAGATTATTCCATCCAATTTTTAAAATGAACTTTTACTTACAACCATAGTGTTACAACTGGGTTAGTCTTAGGTACTTGTAAAGTAATTAGCAGATTAAAAAAATTGTAAATCAAAATGTTAGTCATAGAAAATAATAAGGATGTCCTTTAGAAAATAAGATGATTCTAAAGTGGGTTATTAGACAATATTTTGAAATATCACAATCACTTGATTTTTATTGTAAATCAGAAAGCATAAATATTAAAAGAGTTACCAACTCTGTTTGCTAAACTGGCAGAATGTGAATGCAGAAGAGCCTATTACCACATGGAAAAGCCTTTCCGTGATAGGAGGAAATGGAATCAAAAGGCTGAGAAAGGGGACCGGAAAATAGAGGAGACACTGAGCAAGAGAGTAGACATAAAGATAGCTAAGAGTCAGACAGAAAGACACAGACAATATAATGCAAACAGGGCAGTATATATAGAGAAAGCATAGCATATGCAACAGAGAGCACAAATGACAAAGTGTCACACACAGAGAGAGGGAGGGAGAGCAAATCAGTTACTGAGACTCAAAGAACGAGAGAGACGCAGATATACTCACAGGTATCCAGGTTCCCTGAAGTCAGAGTTTCCTCTGCTTTTTCTGGGGCACTTTTTGGTTTGTGCTAATTCCAGTTAGGGCTGTGATATATGCAACTTAAGGAGTTCTGAATAATTTTGCAAGACCATATTTTATATATTTCCTTTGGATTCCGGTGCAGCTTTTAATAAAAGTTGGTTAACAATCCAGATTAAATGGCTCAATTAGAGATTTTTAAGATTAGATTACCTATTAAAAATCATATAGGGGAAGCAGATGTGGCTCAAGTGATAAGGCCTCCGCCTACCATTTGGGAGGACTGGAGTTTGATCTCTGGGGCTCCTGGTGAAAAGGAAGAGAAAGTGTGCCTGCACAGTGAGCCAGTGCCTGCACAGAGAGCCGAGTGCCCATGAGGTGAGCTGAGTGCCCATGTGGGTGCATGTGTGGTGAGCCAAGTGCCCATGCAAGTGAGTCATGCAGCAAGATGACACCAAGAAAAGAGAGATGAAGGGGAGAGTCAAGGTGAAGTAAAGCAGAGACCAGGAACTGAGGTGGCACAATTGACAGGGAATTTCTCTCCATATCAGAGATCCCCAGGATTGAATCCCAGTGAACCCTAGAGGAAAAAGATGAGAAGACGAAAAGAGAAATAGATACAGAAGATCACACAGTGAATGGACACAGACAGCAAAACAGCAGGGCGGGGGAGGGAGAGGGGTAGGAAAGAAAAAAGTTATTAAAAAAAAAACAAACAAAAAAGAAAAAAAAATTGTCATATAGGGGCAATCCTGCCTCATGACCTGTATGCTCTCCTGAATTTTCTGGCTGTAGAACTTTAGGGTTTAGGTGGAACACATTTCTGAATATATATTCTTTAGAGCCACAAACTTGCAAACAAATTACCCCTTTCAAAGACAAGTAGTGTTTTAAAAAAAAAGATTTATTTATTTCTTTCTCTCCCTTCCCCGCCCCCTTCCTAATTGTCTGCTCTCTGTGTCCATTCACTGTGTGCTCTTCTGTGACTGCTTCTATCCTTATCAGAGGCACTGGGAACCCGTGTTTCTTTTTGTTACGTGATCTTGTTTTGTCAGCTCTCCGTGTGTGCAGCGCCATTCTTGGGCAGGCTGTACTTTCTTTGGCGCTGGGCAGCTCTCCTTACGGGGCGCACTCCTTGTGCGTGGGGCTCCCCTTTGCAGGGGACACCCCTGCATGGCATGGCACTCCTTGTGCACATCAGCACTGTGCATGGGCCAGCTCCACACGGGTCAAGAAGGCCCAGGGTTTGAACCGGGGACCTCCCATGTGGTAGGCAGATGCCCTATCCACTGGGTCAAGTCTGCTTCTTTTTTTTTTTTAAGTAGTTTTAATTTACATATGTACACATTTAAATATTTGACGTTTTCCTCAAAGTCTAATTTTATTTACAAACACTAATTTTCATCTACAGATCTATAAAAACACTAAATCGATGTTTCCTACACAAGCGAATTTTTCAGAATATAGATGTTCATCCCTACAACAACCCAAATCTTTTCCATTTTATTAATTTTAAAAGAAGATCTACCTTTTTAACCTGGATCTTAACCACCCTGTCCACACTGTCCTCACTTCAATCTCAGGATTTCACCACTGACTAAGACTATTCTAATCTTTTCTCCTTTTTACTCTTTGGATTATGTCTGATAAAAAGATGGATGGTTCACAAAATAAAAGGCAAGATACAATCCAGTAATGGTGATCATTGGGAAGGCTTACTATTACCTGCATGAGAAGGGAAGACATTAAGAGCATAGTTCTTTAGGAAGAATGGAGATCATGGGTTGGGATTGGAAGAAGGTAACTATTTAAAGGACTGTTCTAGGGACCTTTCAAGAACTGTAAAGAAAGATATAGTAGGGAAGCGGACGTGGCCCAGTGGTTAGGGTGTTCGTCTACCACATGGGAGATCCGTGGTTCAAATCCCGGGCCTCCTTGACCCGTGTAGAGCTGACCCATGCTCAGTGCTGATGTGCGCAAGGAGTGCCGTGCCACGCAGGGGTGTCCCCCGCAAAGGGGAGCCCCACGCGCAAGAAGTGCACCCCATAAGGAGAGCCCCCAGCGTGAAAGAAAGTGCAGCGTGCTCAGGAATGGCACCGCCCACACGGTGAGCTGACACAGCAAGATGACGCAACAAAAAGAAACACAGATTCGCGTGCAGCTGACAACAACAGAAGTGGACAAAGAAGATGCAGCAAACAGACACAGAGAACAGACAACCAGGGTGGGGAGAGGGAGGGGAGAGAAATAAATAAATCTTTAATAAAAAAAGAAAGATATAGTATATCTTTACAACTGCCTCCTTACACTTGTACCTTTTTCAAAGTAGGATAAAAAGAAAAATGTAAATAAAACGAAGAGGATATACCAGATAGTTATCTTTTGCTAGGATAAGATGGCAAAATTTAAAAAAATTAAGAAAAATAAATAAGAAAGATTGACAAAAACAAGCTAGAAAATTAAAAAGGATGTTTTATTGAAAGAAAAAGATATGTAGAGTCTAAAGTCTAATACCTTGACTTAACAAAGCAAGCCAGGCCCTTAAGCAAAGAAAGGTAGATTGAAAATCACTACATGACAGTTCTAAGGATGCAGTTCCTGGGCAGAATGCTTAAATCACTGATAACTACAAAGGAATTAAAAAATATAGCATCCAGGTAAGCAGGTGTGGCTCAATGAGCTGGGTTCCTGTCTACCGTATGGGAGGACCTGGGTTTGCGTCCCAGGGCCTCCTTGTAAAGGCAGGCTCGCTGGTACGCTGTGGAGAGCTGCCCAGCCTGCAAGCGCTGTGGAGTGCTGCCCAGCCTGCAAGCACCACAGAGAACCTACTTAGCAAGGTGATGCAACAAAAAGCGAGACAAGCAAAAAACACAGAAGAGTGCAGTGATGGACACAGAGAGCAGATAGCAAACAAGCCGCAAGGTGGGGAGGGGAAATAAAAATGAATATAGACACAGAAGAATGCACAGCGAATGGACACAGAGAGTAGATAGCACGCAAAAAGTCACAAGGTGGGGGGATTAAAAAAAAATATATATATATATATAGCATCCATGAAGTTCAGCATACCAGAAGAAAACAAAACAAAACAAAAAGAAAAAAAGAAAGAAAGAAATAGTACTAGGCATGTGAAGAAGCAGGGAAGTGTGCTCCATAAATAACCAGGAAGAAAATCTATCAATAGAAAGAGATCCAGAAATAACAGATGATGGACTTAGGAGACAAGAATGTTCAACAGTTATTATAAATAAGTTCAACATGAAAATGATTAGGGAACAGATGGGGAATCTCAAGAAAGAAATGTAAAACATAACAAAAGCTAATTGAAGGGCAATAAAAACTACCCAAACTAAAGCAAAGCAAAAAAAATAATCCCCCAATTTTTAAAACAGAGTCTCAGATATGTGTATGATAACCTCAAGAGGGGGAAGCAGACTTGACCTAGTGGTTAGGGCATCCGTCTACCACATGGGAAGTCTGCAGCTCAAAGCCCAGGCCTCCTTGAACTCTTGTGGAGCTGGCCCATGCGCAGTGCTGATGCGCGCAAGGAGTGCCGTGCCCTGCAGGGGTGTCCCCCGTGTAGGGGAGCCCCACGTGCAAGGAGTGTACCCCGCAAGAGGAGCCGCCCAGTGCGAAAGAAAGTTTGGCCTGCCCAGGAATGGCGCCGCACACACGGAGAGCTGACACAAGATGATGCAACAAAATGAGACACAGATTCCCATGCTGCTGACAACAACAGAAACGGACAAAGAAGATGCAGCAAATAGACACAGAGAATAGACAACTGGGGTGAGGGGGGAGGGGAGAGAAATAAGTAAAATAAACAAATCTTTAAAAAAAAAAATCAAGAGGTACAAAAAATGAGAAGCGAGCTTGGCCCAATGGATAGGGCATCTGCCTAGCACATGGGAGGTCCGCAGTTCAAACCCCGGGCCTCCATCACCCGTGTGGAGCTGGCCTGCGCTGTGCTGATGTGTGCAAGGAGTGCCCTGCCACATAACGGTGTCCCCCGTGTAGGGAAGCCCTATGTGCAAGAAGAGCACCCCGTAAGGAGAGCTGCCCAGTGTGAAAGAACGTGCAGCCTGCCTAAGAATGGTGCCGCACACACGGAGAGCTTGACACAACAAAATGAAACACAGATTCCCAGTGCCGCTGATAAGGACAGAAGCGGTCACAGAAGAAAACACAGCGAATGGACACAGAGAGCAGACAACTGGGGGCGGGGGAGGAGGAGAGGGGAGAGAAATAAATAAAAAATAAATCTTAAAAAAAAAAAAAGAGGCACAAGAAAAGTGAAGGGAAAACTTATTCTACATTCATTAGTCAAGTTATTATATAAGATCTGAGCTCTGGCCTTTCAGTTTCTTGACCTTACAAGACAAGATCCTAGAAAGATTATGAAGAATTAAGTTCATAGAAAAAAAGTATTTTTGTGAAAGGGCTATAAGAAAGTGTAATAAAAGTAGTAAATTTCTTGCACTTTTCCTTGGTTGTAGAATGAGTTTGTCTCTGTGTCTATGTATAAATATAATTTGTGAGGCAGACAGTCTGAGGTCATTTTCTGATGACTTTGCTTCCCCCAAATAAACCACCAAAGGATATCCTTTTCCTGTTTTATCTAGATGAACATGAAGCTACAAGGGGAACTACACGTTGGAATTAAGAATTATACAAATTTACAAAAACCTCATTTTCAAATTCAGAGTAAATTTTAAACCAGAATCTTGGATTTTCAGTGTTTTTCCTTTCTGCATCTCCATTTTCAGTAATGCATTCAGCATTTTTCATGGACAATTTAGTCCTATGCTCCTCTTTATCCTCCTGGTCAGGGTAAAACACTATGAAAGTAAACCTTCAACACTCATACTGTCTAGGCGGGTCCATTTCATCATCTCCATAAGAGGGCAGGAAATCAGGCAAAGTAAAGACTTCCCTGCCCTGGATAAATTTTAGTAAGCAGATCCTCTACATTTTCCTTGGAAACAACATTGGTTTCTACTTTCAAAATGTAATTCAATGAAAAAACAAAAAACAAAAAACAACCCACATTTCTTCATTATTTTCTAAGTTCAATATTGTACTTAACTCGGTATGGGATAAAAGAGTAAGATATGAACTCTCCCCTCTACAACCCTCTTCTGATGATAGAAAATGTAAACTTAGTAAGTAACTACAATAAAATACAGAGTGGAGAAAAGCAACATAACCCACTGAAAACTGCTGTGTGGTTCCAAAGTAGCGGACATTTCATCTTGTTAGAAAAAAGTGGGAGACATTATGAAAATGTCATCTAGATGGAACAGCATGAGCAAAGCACAGGGTTAGGAAAAGACAAACATGATCAGGAAATAGCATGTTTATATGTCATAGACTAGAACTGAGAATGTGCAAGTGGGAGAATAGTGGAATATAAAATCAAATTTGCAGATTGTGGTTAAAGGTGAAAGCTTGGAATTTAGAGTGAAAGGTACATATTAGACAATAGTGAGGATGCACTGAAAAAATTTTTTTCTAAATAGAGGAGTAAACAGAAGAAAAATAGATTCTTGCGATGTAAGTGGGATTTAAAAAAATGGACGTAGTCAAAGATAACTGAAGTTCTGACTAGGACACAGTTGATTTTTTTTTTAACAGATCAATTTTATTGATAGATATTAAAAAAGTATACTCTTAACAGAACAGGTAGAAGAGAACTTGTGGTGGATGGGGCAAGATAAGGTGTCTGCGGGACATCCAGGTGGAAATGTGACACCACAGTTTCAGAGAGATTGCTCTAAAGCTATGAATTAGAAAAACATGCTGCCTTAGAGGTGGTAATGAAGCCTTGGGATTTTTAAAACAGGCCAGCCAACATTTGCTATTTCAGGAATATGTTTACTCACTACACAGAAACTAAAAAGATAGTTGGGGGTAGGGTGAATGTTTACCTCAGGTTATTTAAAAAATGAGTTAATGAAAACATAAGTGTAATTTTGCTTTGGTTCAAGAGTCAACATTTTACAATTTTCCAGCTCTTGGTAATGACTGAAAAAGACAGAAAAATAAATCTAGAATGCAGAGGGACCCCTTATTTTCTCATATATTCTTTAAAGATACACAAAAATTCTATCCAAGAACATTCTAAGATGTGAGTACACACTTTCAGCTAAATTTAAAGCTAAAAATTAGAAACATATACACAGTGGAATCATTACTTGCATTTTTAATTTCAGTGTGGTAAATACTTTATTTTGAAATTTCTTTAAGGGTCAAGGGCTTTTATTTTTAAACAAAAATATGTGAAAACTCTCAAGACGGAAATACACAGAAGCAAGGCCACACATTTGGCCATACAAAGTGTGTGCGTAAACAGTTTCCCTATTAAGAACTGCTGTTAGGATGTTTCTTCTCTCTCCCCTAATGCTCCAAATTAAAAACACTTGCATTATTTTCAGGCTTTGCTTACATTATTAGACTTTGGTTGGGTTAGGAGTTCACTTTTAAAAATACTCAAATGCTGAAATTCAGATAACCAGACAAATCACTTCAGCTGCTGCTGGCCAAGATACAATGGCAATATACACCTGTAACTGAATTGTGTATTCATATCTTTAACAGATACTCCAAAGGCAGTCTGAGGTCAAGGGAAAGCCAAGGGGGCCCAGTACTGAAGCCTTCTTCCCCAAGTTTTAGCCCTGGGGATCTGACTGGACATGAATGGACATACACACACGGAGACTGGTTGGTGGTGTTATTTACCTTTGCAATGGTATTTTTTTTTTTAAACTTAGGTCTAAACACCCTACTTTTTGGGGTATATTTTATCAATTGAACTTGATATTTGTTCTTACTCCTTTTACCCTTTAGTATATTATTCCTTTAATCTGGTTCTAGATTCAATTTTTCGTTATAACTGTACACTCTATTTACTTTATTTATTTTGAAGGCCAGTTCTTTTTTTTTTTAAAGGAAAGCTCTTTTATTTATTTTTCTTTCCCCTTGCCCCCTCCCCCGCCCTGATGTTTTTGCTGTTTGCGTCCATTCACCGTGTGATCTGTATCTATTTCTCTTTTTGTCTTCTCTTCTCATCCTTCTCCTTTAGGATTCACTGGGATTCCATCCTGAGGAACTGTGATGTGGAGAAAGGTTCCCTGTCAATTGTGCCACCTCAGTTCCTGTCTCTGCTGCACTTCACCTTGTTATTCTTCCCTTCATCTCTCTTTTGCTGTGTTATCATCTTGCTGTGTGACTCACTTGTGTGAGCACTGGTTCACCACGCGGGCATTTGGCTCACTGTGCAGGCACTCACATGGGTACTTGGCTCACCTCATGGGCACCTGGCTCACCATACAGGCAAATGGTTCACCACACAGGCACACTTTTCTTCTTTTTCACCAGGAGGTCCCAGGGATGAAACCTGGGTCCTTCCATATGGTAGGTAGAGACCTTATCACTTGAGCCAAATCTGCTTCCCTACTTTATTTTTAATATTTGTTAATTATAGAACTAATAATGTTGATTGTAATACGATTTTTAATAATTTAAGGAACATAAAAATTACCTACAAACCTTCACCCAGTAGAAAACCATTTGTAACTATAGATTTACATTTCATCTATACAAATATAAAATATGTGATAAATATATGTATGTTTAAGACTATGATTTTTTGCTTTGTTTTTATCTTTGTTGGCTTTCTGTTTTAATGTCTTTTTCCAAAATGCTTTCAAACTTATAGGAGTTACAAAAATATTACAAACTCTGTAGGGAGAACTCAACACACTCCTATCCCTCCAGATTCGCAGATCTACCAATTTTAACACTTTGCCATGTTTGCTGCATCATTCAGTCTACCCATCTATCTGAATATCTACTGATTTTCTGAACACTCTTGAGTGTAGGCTGTACATGTTATGCCTCTTGAGTACTTAATACTGCCATGCACATTTCCTGAAAACAAGGATATTCACTTTTGCAACCATTTTAAGTTTGCTTATTAAGTTCAAGATATTTAACTTTGATATACTTCTTACAATCTAAATTCCAATTTTAAAAATCTGTCCCAATAATGTCCCTTTGAGCCTTTTCTCCTCCCTTGCTAGATTCAATATAGGAATCTACCTCATTTAATTGTCATTGTCTCTTTAGTTGCTCCATTTTTTTTTTTCCCCCGTGGGAACATAGACTTTCCCATTTCAACTACTCCCAAGCATACCATTTGTCTTAGTTTGTTAAAGGCTGCCAATGTACTATACCATAAATACATTAGGTTAAAAGCTTACAGTTCCAAGGCTGTGAAAATGTCCAAGTCAAGGCATCATCAGAGATGCTGTCTCACCAAAGTCAGCTGCTGGCGATCCTGGACTCCTGCCTTGAGGCATACAAAATGGTAGCCAGTCTGTGATTTCTCCTCCAGGCTTTCTCTTTCTCTCTGAGCTCAGCTGTGGGCGATCAGGCACATGGCTCCTCTCACTTTCAGGCCAAAGTGGCTTCTTCTCAGCCTCTGTATTCTGTTGGTTTCAGCGTTTCGGTTCTTCTGTCTCTGCCATGTCTTTCTGCCTATCTCTGCTTTTTGTCCTCCATTTATAAAAGACTCCAGTAAGAGGATTAGGACCCACCCTGGGTCCTGCAACCTAATCAATGGCCCTTAACTGAAGCAATCTAATCAAAAGTTCCCTTATCTCAATCCTCTGTATTCTGCTCCATCCATTTTATTAAAATTTTCTCATCTCCCAAACAGACCCTACACCCATTATGCATTAACTCTCCATTTGCTCTGCCCCATGGCCCTGGCAACCTGTATTCTAATTCCTTTCTCTCTGAGCTTGTATATTGTCTGATATTTTCTTTGTAGTTTCATGGGCTTAAATTTAACATCCTAAATCAATGATCTCTTTTGGTATGACACCAACTTAACTTCAATAGTATACACAAACTTTGTTCCTATACTCATCTGTCCTCTGCCTCCTTTATGTAGTTCTTGTCACAAATCATATGCTTATACATTATGAGTCCAGAACACTGACTTATCATTACATTTTATGCAATTACCTTTTAGATCCTGTAGGAAGATGTAGATCTATAAATCCTAAATACAATAGTACTGGGATTTTTATTTACCCATGTCATTGTCCTTATGGTATCTTTATTTCTTCTTTCAGTTTTGAGCTATTATCTTTTGTCCTTTCCTTTCAACCTGCAAAACTTTTTAGCATCTCTTGTAGAACTGCTCTAGTGATGACAAGCTCCTTTGGCTTTATCTGGGCATGTCTTAATCTCTTCCCCTCACCCCTACCCCTATTATTTTTGAGGTAGCCAGGCTGAGGATTGAACCCAGGACCTTATGTGTGGGAAGCCAGGACTTGACCACTGAGTCACACCAGCTCTCTTGAGTTGGTTTTTTTGTTTGCTTGTTTTTTTGTTTTTGTTTTTTTAGGGGGCACTGGGAACTGAATCTGGGATCTCCCATGTGGGAAGCAGGTGCTCAACTACTTAAGCCACATCCTCTCTCCCTCCCTCATTTTGAAAAGACTGTTTTGCTGGATATAGAATTACTGGTTGGCAGTTTTTTGCTTTCCTGCTGCTTTAAATATGCCATGCTGCTGTCTTCTTGCTTCTGTGGTTTCCAGTGAGAAACTGACATTCAGTTTTGAGGTTCCCCTGTATTTGACATATTGTTTCTCTTTTGGCTTTCACAATTCTATCTCTGGCTTTTGATAGTCTAATTATAATACATTGTTATGCAGTTCTATTTGGGTTTATCCTGTTTGTTAGGTGTCTTAGATGTATATATTGATGTCTTTTAAAAACATTTTTATTTACCACCCCCTGCGGCTTGCTTGCTGTCTGCTCTCTGTGTCCATTTGCTGCATGTCTTCTGTGTCTGCTTGTCTCCCTTTGTTGTGTGACCTTGTTGCACCAGCTCTCCGCGGGTTCAAGCCGCTAGCTCTCCTTGGGTGCAGACCAGTTTGCCTTCACAAGGAGGCCCTGGGACATGAACCCAGGGCCTCCCATTTGGGAGACAGGAGCCCAATCAGTTGAGCCACAGCCACTTCCCTACATTCATGTCTTTTGTTAAAGCTGGGAATTTTTTAGCCATTATTTCTGTGAATACTCTCCCTGCCCCATTCTCTCTCTCTCCTCCTTTCTGAGACTCCCACAATGGTATGCTTGATGATGTACCTGAGGTTCCTTAGGCTCTGTTCACTTTTCTTCACTCTTATGTTTTTATACTCCTTACAATGGATGGTTTCAATTGTATTACCTTCACGTTTTCTGATTCTTTCTTCTACCAGTTCCAATGTGCTACTGAACCCCTCCACAGAACTTTTAATTTCTCTTGCTGTGCTCAAATCTTCTATTTTTGCTTATGTGATTTTAGTTTTATTATGATTTTCCCCATTACATTTTTGAGTTCGTTTTGGTTTTAGAATTTATTTTTCCCCCTTTTATCTCTTTGTTCTCCTTAAATTCATTAAAACTTACTTTTACCTTATTTATTAATTTTTTGGTTTTCTTGTATCATTTCTTTCTCTCTCTCTCCTCCTTTCTCCTCACCACCCCTTTTTAACTATATGATTCCATTTACATGACCTGAAAAATACAAAACTCTAAGAACAGAAAATGGATTGGTGTTTACCAGGGGCTGGAAGAGGGGACTGACTCCAAAGGAGCAAAAACGTACTTTCTGAGATGATGAAAACATTCTATGTCTTAATATAGGTATATTTAACAGGATGAATTTTATTACATGTAAATTAACCTCACTTAATGTCAAACATCCCTAATGATTTAGGAGGCAGAAATTATACGTCTTGGTGCTGAATTATGAATGTGGGAAAAGAGCCAATGGTAACTTTCAGGTTTCAGAGGTATGAAAACATCTTTTTTCCCCCACCTTGTAAAGGAGGTATTTGCCTGGACATGTAGGATAGGTGATAAGGATATCTGTCTATAGAGTTTATTCAATCTTCAAATTAATCTCTTTTATAAGCTAGAATGATTTGCAGAGAGTGTTGCTGAGGAAGAAAGACATGGAAGGTTGGAAGGAGAGCAATCACACAGAGGGCCATGGTTCTGCAGCAAAAGATCTCTACCCACACCAGGAGGAAGTACAGGAGAAAGTGCTCTAGCCACAGCCTCAGGATGACCACCCAGTAAGTGTGCATCCTGTGGATGCTAATGTAAGTGCAGTTATTCAGAAGCTTCTCTACAACCTTGGCAAAAAAAGAGGGACCAGTTGTGTATAGTTCATCTTCTATACAAAAGTAAAGCACTGGCATTTTTCAGTAACCTTGACTCTCGATCTGTGTATTAGGTATATATAACAACTCTCTCTTCTTCCACAAGATAGTTGTTCTGGAGAGGGGCAAGATGTGGGGAGCCCAACACCACACAGGTACCATAAGCGGCCACAGAGCCACTGCACAATTATTTTTTTAAAAATTCTGTGTTGTATCTACTATAAAATAATAAACAAGGAGACTGATGCCACAGCAATGACCTTTGTCACACATAACCAAAAAACAAGGCTGCCTTATTTCTAGCTTGCATCTGTCTATAAACTTCCCTTAGGAAAGCCAGAGGAATGCTGACTTTCCTAAAACACCTGAATCTGGGAAATTTAGGAGAACCACAGTCTAAAATTCTTTTCTCAGACAATAATGACTCTCCATAGATCTGTGCTACATGATAGCCCTTAACCACATGTGTCTATTAAGCATATGAATGAAATATATCTAGCCTGAACTGAAACATGCTGTATATTTAAAATACACTCTGGCATTGAAAGACAGTAAGAAAACAAAATGTAGAGCAATTCATAGTTTTAAAATATTGTACATTCTGACAAGATACTTTGGATATACTGGGTTAAGCAAAATATATCATTAAAATTAATTTCAACTGCTTCTTTTTACTTTAATGTGGCTATAAGAAAAATTAAAATTTTTTAAAAAGATTTATTTATTTATTTCTCTCCCCTCCCC